>NC_080403.1:40735000-41985000 GCF_030265065.1 Corythoichthys intestinalis | reverse complement strand
GGGGAGAACAAGTATTTGATACACTGAAAATGGGAAAACCCATTGGCAGTGTATCAAATACTTGTTCTCCCCACTGTATATATAGGAAAATCTTGATTATTATCAGAGGTGCTCAGACTTTTTCATATCTCCGTATGATGTCACATTTATTGGTCATATTATTTCAACTGTTTTTTTCCTGTCCGTTTTAAGACATGTTATACAACAGTTGATCCAGAGTGGGAAGAAGCATTTACCTTTTTTATCCAGGATCCACGCAAACAGGATATTGACATTCAGGTAACTTTGCTGCTTTATCACAATACAGTGGTACCTCTACTTACGACATTAAGACATAACGACATAAGATTTATGCTCGGACAGTAGCTTAGACCATGCTCTTACATACAGGCATCCCAGCTGCGTGTTTGTGTGCTTGCGTGTGTGAGCACGCGTGGTTTTTTTGTCTTACCTTAGTGCAGAAGTAGACGCCGATTCCTTTTTGACTGAATATTCCAGCCAGGAATATTTATTATAATGCGTTGAAAATGAGTTTTTTTTTCTTTTTTGTTTCCCGTCATTTTGGGGGGAATTCTAAAATAAAGCTGCTTAGGACAGCTATGCTTTTGGCCAAGATCATCATCCATTGAATGTGGTATGCCCGTTGGTGGCTCTATTGTACAACTGAAGTCTTTAGTGGGGCAAACTGAAACTCCGCACACCATTTTGGCAGTGCTCTCTGGCGTTTCATGGTCCACATCTTCAATCCTTGGTTCTTGCTCAGTCGTTGTTGCAGCTTTTGAAAGCTCAAGTTTGAAAAAATTACCAGTATAACCATCTTGCCTCATCTGTCCTTAGGTGGTTATTTTTGGCTAAGAAAAGCAAATGTCCGTCTCTAAGGTGCAAGTCACATGTTCTGTTCGAAAAATATATTTGACAATTATAAAAATATTTTTTTTTGTTCATTTCACTCATTTTTGTTGTTTGTTTTACTGCTTTACAGCTTTTATAGACAACATTTTACAGGCAAATTCTTAATTTTAAATTCATATATAGGAAAGTCAATGACATGCAATGACATTATTGGCCACCAGGGGTGCTATGCCACGCCCCCCCTTAATCTCCGCCCATGATCATCATAAGCCATAACCCAAAAATTCTGTAAGTAGAGATGTGTTTTCCATGTAAATGCCCTAATCCATTCCAAGTACAACAGAAATGCCTCATTACATTTTATAATCTTGGTAAAACCGGAATAAAACAACAGCCAAACATATTTGAATCATTCCATATACCTAACCTAATACCTGTAATGAAGTAGGTAATAGAACATAATGCAAAGGAAAAAAATATACATGTATATACTGTATGTACTGTATCTTATCTTTCAAGTGAGGCAATGTCCTGTTACCGGCATCCCAACCTGAACCCCAACCTGAAATTTCTTTCTTAACAAGTCAATATTTTCCCGTTGAGGCGAATCGTAACGTGAAAATTACGTCAGTAAAGACGTTTGTAAGTAAAGGTACCACTGGTTTAGTAATGGCTGCACAATATGATGACATCTACTAAAAGTGACTTTTCAACCATAATAATAATACCTCAGCATAATATTTGATGTCAGAAGATTAAAAAACACATTACAATATTATTCAGTTCACTTTTCAACTCTGCAAATCTTGAATCAGTTAACATTAATTAATGAATATTGTTATACAGTATCAATTAAAACTTAAGCTATTACTTTGGTTGCTTATTTTGTTTGATAATTCATTGGATTAATACAGAGCAAAAAAAAAAAAAACAGTTAACCAATGTCCATGAAGTTATGCAGAAAAATAACTTGAATCTTACGCCTTCCACCACAAATGATAATTTGTATTATTGCATTCAGTTGTTGATTTCAAGTATTTTTGTCAACTTGTCGTGCTTTTTTTAAAGGACATAATACATTGTCATCCTTGCTCAGTCTTGTCGGTGCAGATGCTGATGATTAAAGAAATTGCTTTTGTGCCAAACATCAAGCAATTCAGAATTACTGATCACTGCTTTTGAACTGTGTCAATTAGGTGAAGGATGTAGACCGAGTGCAAACATTGGGCAGTCTGACCATCCCCCTGTCTCGTGTCCTGTCCACTTCTGGCCTCTCTCTGGACCAGTGGTTCCAGTTGGATAACTCTGGATCAGCCAGTCGTATTTATATCAACGCAGTTCTCAGGGTAAATCAGTCGTGAAATTCTACAAATTAAGAACTTGTGAATTTTAGCAGCAGGTACAAAACATTTGTTCACATTAGATGTTCTTTCCAAAAACAATGTAGATGCTTTGGTTGGATGAGGAACGTATCATCGCTGATGTATCATCTCACCTGGAATCTGGAGGCAAACAGTTACCCCAGGAGACCTCTCCCCACTCTAGCTTTGCCACAGAGGTAGCAATACATCCTCTTGTCCATCCTACACCCCAATTTTACTGTCATTCTAATGATTCTAAATCACTTGTGTTTACAGGGGCTGCTTAGAATCCACCTGCTGGCTGGACAGAATCTTGTTCCCAAAGACAACATGATGGGGGGCATGGTGAAAGGCAAGAGTGACCCCTATGTCAAAATCAATATAGGGGGGGAAACGTTCACAAGCGACGTGATCAAGACCAATCTCAACCCCACCTGGAATGAGATGTATGAGGTAAAGAAATCTTTTAATCAATTATATTTACTCAATATGATCATTGCTTTTATACATTACACATTCTCAACTTTATTACCCCACAGGTGATTTTGACACAGTTGCCTGGTCAAGAGCTTCATCTAGAGGTGTTTGATAAAGACATGGACATGAAGGATGATTTCATGGGCAGGTACCATATTCATATATGTAATAATTTACATTAAATAATTAATTTGGAGTGCATAATAATCTCGCTTGGCCTGTAAATTCAGGCTGAAGATCAATCTGAAGGACATCATTGATGCTCAGTACACAGACCAGGTACGTGTAACATGTAAAACCAGCTTGGATAAGCTGCAGCACTACCCTGAGTCATCGGCTTCACCATCAGTTGACAAGACAGCTCCCACAGACATTGCGCCACGCCTTCTCGTAGGGGGCCAACCCAGGCAGAATGTTGAGTTAGCGTTCACTGTGATAAACTCACGGTGCGTTCTGACGCCGGATTTAGGTTGAAATAGGACGAAGGTTTTACTGCATACAAGCAGGCAGGAGAGTCTCAAGAGTTATTTGGTCGAGGGTTCAAGGTAATTATTATATTAAATAGCACCATGCATGCACTTTGAAACGTTGTGGAAAAAAATCAATGGAAAAAAATAGTGTAACTTTGGCTTGAAATATTTACGTAAAATGAACGATAACTGCCCGTTTTTTGCTTTTACCCAAGAATCTAGACCAGTCATGTCCAAAGTGCGGCCCGGGGGCCAAATGCGGCCCGTGGTCAAATTTCATCTGGCCCCCAGCCTATGTCATAAAATCAATAATGTCTGGCCCGCACACAGACCTAATAAATTGGTCAGCAGTACTGCTACCAGCATATGAAGTAGCTTACACACTAAATGCTGCTCCTCATTTACCCACTAAAAGGCAGCAGCACTCTAAGCAACATTACCCAGCGTGACCCTTTACTCCCAATTTTCTAAAATGGCGACAATCAACAAAAAAAAAAGAAAGTTGACTATGATGGCCGACGCTTCAAGGATAGGTGGAAATTGGACTATTTCTTCACTAAAATACGCAAAAACTGTCTGCCTCATTTGCAAAGAGACAGTCGCTGTTTTGAAAGAGTTCGATGTGAGGCGATATTACTAAACAAGACACGCTGACATGTACGACAAGATTACAGGGAAGATACATAGCGAAAAATTGAAGCAACTTAAAGCTAGTTTAATTTTACAGCAGCAGTATTTCGCAAGAGCCCAAGAGATGAAAGAGAACGCCACAAAGGCTAGTTGCAAGATTTTGTAGAAATTATTAATTGAAAAAATAAATAAATAAAGCAAATGTGACACACAGAATGGCTTGCTAAAATTTGCATAAATATATTGTTCTATGTAAAGGATGTCAGCCAAGGTCGGCCCCCCACATTTTTAGCACACCGATTCTGGCCCCCTTTGCAAAAAATTTGGACACCCCTGATCTAGACTGTTTTACGTCCATATCTATAGAAATTCCACAATTTAAGCATTTATTTACAAGAATTTTGAACTTAAAAAGCTCTTTGTTTCGTGACGGCCGCCATGTTTGATTACACAATACCGTAACTTTGGCTTGAAATATTTACGTAAAATTAATGATAACTGTCCGTTTTTTGCTCATAACGAAGAATCTAGACTGTTTTACGTTCATATCTATAGAAATTCCGCAATTTCAGCATTTATTAACAAGAATTTTCAACTTAAAAAGCTTTTTGTGTCGTGACGGCCACCTTGTTGGATTTTGTATCTCTGCACAATAGCGGAATTCAACCTAAATAAGTTGGGACTGTATGTAGAAAAATGCAAATTTTGCTTTTGTTGAGTAAAATTAAGATGATTCTGCATGGTTTCCTCAAGTATTAAGTTTCTGATGTGAAAATTGAGTGATTTATTAGCTGTTGAAAACTTAAACACTAAATAAATAAAAAAATTGAAGTTGCTATTTTGGACAAAAACTTAAATGTTATGTTAAATATTGCTATTGATCCTGAAGATATAGGTGATCATCTTGCATTTGTTAATTTTTGTGCCTATAGTGTAAAATTTGAGAATTTTATAGCCATTTTAATTTATGTTATACTTGTGTATATATAATTAATCAGGATTTTATGAGGGAACGACTTTTAATTTTTTGATGTCGCTGCTCATGGGGCTGATATATGCCTAAGGGAGATGCCTGTTTAGGTTTTAGGTCGCTAGCGGCTTTGGTTTTGAAAATATTTGAGTTGTAAGTTTTAGAAAACAGGCCCCCTACGGATCGGCCACGAGCCCCGTGTCCTGTCAACTGATTGTGAAGTCTATGACTAGAAAAAATATAGATACAGTGGGGAGAACAAGTATTTGACTTGTGTATCAAATACTTGTTCTCCCCACTGTACATAGTTTGTTTTTAAAAAAAATAATGAACATTGAATTTGATGTCTCGTCTTTGCACAGCATTCAGTCGCAGCAGTTTTAATATTATTGTGTGTGTTCCTTTATCAGTGGTACACTCTGAATGATGTCAAATCCGGTCGAGTTCACCTGGTACTGGAATGGGTTCCGACGTCCTCCGAGGCTGATCAGTTGGATCAGGTTGGTACTTCACCAGAAACAGTGCAAACACGTATGCATACATAAAATGAACCAAATTCACTTGCTCTGTTGTGTTTCTTCAGGTTCTTCAGTTCTATTCTAGGCAGTCCTACCAGAACAAGGCAATCCCGTCTGCCGGTCTTCTGTTTGTCTTTATTGAACAAGCTGATGGTTTACCAGTAAGTTTGTTGGATCAAGGAAGGAAAATTGAGCTCTGAATACATGATATTATACACATGCAATGTGTTTATTATTGCCCATGATATACGTATATATGTCAACAGGTGAAGAAGAGTGGAAAAGAGCCAAAAGTGGGAGCAGAGATAGTTCTTGGAGAAATGTCCCGTAAAACTACAGTGAGACTCCCTCTCCTCTTTTAGTTGAAAATGCTGTACAGACCATATTAATGGCAAACCAAATGACGTCGCTGAGTGACTTGAACTATTTTGTCTCTGCTGCAGGTGTGTGATCGCTCTATTTCACCCGAGTGGAATGAGGCCTTCTGCTTCTTAGTTCGTGACCCCAGAAAGGATATTCTTCATGTCAAGGTAGTCTGTTTTCAAGTATCTGTTGTATTATTTCTCATGTAGTCAGTTCAATTCCCATTCAAGGTTTTCTTCCCATAGCCCTACGATTTAGTGCAAGTGATGATGTTTTAGATGTGGTCATACTAGTCCAAAACATATTATTGTAAGTTCATTGCTGTTATGTTTATCTCACCCAACATTGGCAAGAAACACAGTGCGGCAGGTTTGGTCTTTCTGGTGAAGAGCTGGCAGCATATGTTCAGCTCAAGATGTTCAGCTATCCTCAAAATTATTGATCAGCTTGCTATAGCTTTCTCACCTTGCTTTGAACTGCCTACCGCTACTCTCTTATTCAGCTAGGGCAGTACTTCTCAAATAGTGGGGCGGGCCCCCCCCAGGGGGGCGCAGAGCGATGCTGGGGGTGACACAAGTGACCTTGGGGAAAATACTTTTTTGCCATACTACAATAAAGTGTAATTGCACATCCACTGAGTGGGTGGCAGTGGCGCTGTCATTTTCAGCATGTGCGCAGTATTTTTGAACCAAACAAGAGCACACAGCAAAGAGCACTGGAGATATGAAAAGCTAAGACGAAGAAATATGACGAAGCGTATGTAGCATTTTGCTTTTGGCTTTGACTTTTAGTAATGTGGAAGACGAGGAAAGACCAGTCTGTTTACTTTGTCTAAAAATGTTTGCAGCGGACAGCAGGCTTTTTTTTTTTCTCATCGAAAATGTGCCGAATATTGCCAACAATCGTCCAGCTTTGTCAGTATTACATCAGTAAACCAGCTAACACCGTCATTATCACATAAGGAGGCATACTAAGTTGCTCAATGCAAAATAACCCAACACCACAGCAAAGGAGCTGATACTGCCTGCAGCAAAAATAAAAACTGTCTCTCTGTCCAATGACACTGTCATATTTGTTCTATTAATTTTTGTTTTTTCAGTCTAATAATTTGACACATTGTCCTCTCGAGTTAATGTTGCTAATCAATTTGAATTTATGATTATTTATTGATTTTATTTTATTCTTTTTTCAGTGTCAAACGGTAAAAAAATGTAACGAGACTACTTTTACAGTATTGATGTTTTTTGTTTTTGTTGTTTTTTTATATACAATGTTTTTCTTCTTTAATATTAAAATAAAATAGTATGCCGAGGTGTACCTATTATAATAAGAATTTTATAGATAAATTATACTATAGTATATTTACAGTGGCGGCAGAGAGTTGGGGGGGCGCAGAACGTTCACGTCTTCCTGGGGGGGCGTAACAGAAAATAATTGAGAAGCACTGAGCTAGGGGAAGGGTCATATTAACGTACAATACATTCACTTGTTATTGGGCAGACCTACAGAATACTCATTCATGTTTAGAGATGACTGGGCTACCTTCAGACCTTGATTGATGAAAGGCGTATTCACACCTGTCCTGTTTGGACCGGACCAAACCAAAACACAGGATTGGACAGGATTTTTATTTTTCAAAACTAGGGCTGTCAAAATTATCACGTTAACGGGCGGTAATTAATTTTTTAAATTAATCACGTTAAAATATTTGACGCTTTTAACGCACATGCCCCGCTCAAACAGATTAAAATGACAGCACAGTGTCATGTCCGTTTGTTACTTGTGTTTTTTGGTGTTTTGTTGCCCTCTGCTGGCGCTTGGGTGTGACTGATTTTATGGGTTTCAGCACCATGGGCATTGTGTAATTATTGACATCAACAATGGCGAGCTCGGACCTACTAGTTTATTTTTTGTTTGAAAATTTTACAAATGTTATTAAAACGAAAACATTGAGAAGGGTTTTAATATAAAATTGCTATAACTTGTACTAACATTTATCTTTTAAGAACTACAAGTATTTCTATCCATGGATCGCTTTAACAGAATGTTTATAATGTTAATGCAATCTTGTTGATTTATTGTTATAATAAACAAATACAGTACTTATGTACGGTATGTTGAATGTATATATCCGTCTTGTGTCTTATCTTTCCATTCCAACAATATTTTACAGAAAAATATGGCATATTTTAGAGATGGTTTGAATGCAATTAATTAAGATAAATTCATTTTTAAGCTGATTAACTCGATTAAAATTTTTAATCGTTTGACTGCCCTAATTCAAAGACAATATTCATTTACTTAATTTGATGTGCTGCACTTAAAGAATAATTTAAGTAGCAGCCACTATAAGTAATTTAAAAAAACACCAATGTTGTGGAGGTTGGAAACACACCACTAATTTTCCTATTGAAAGTCCGACCTGTATCTTAGTTAGCATAACATTAAACTGTGTGAACTTGCTAACGTGCCAAACTCGAGTAGGAAGCTTAGAAGTGTCCTACTGTTTGTTTTCTCATGTTAACGTTAATTAAACTGTGAGAAATGTAGTGAACTCTGCTGGAAACAATACAAGTAGAACCAGAAAAACTTTAGCAAGAAGCTGCTTACAGGAGACATACACAACATACACACCACATAATCATGATTAACTATGTACTTTACAAAACGTTTTTATGCCGCGAGCTACCCACCCTAGCGTTGCGATCGCCTGCTCGATCGTGATGTTTTGTCTTATTAATGTCCCATCCTGAGCAAAAAGTGTACATGCAAGTTATGCTGTTATATTGTCCCTACCAATGTTGGGACCAAACCTACACCCTTGATTTCATGTGACATGAATGTATAAAGAAACATAAAATCAGAACAATCTAAGTAAAGCATAAAATGAGTTAACATGTTGTATAATTTCTTCAACAACTGCTTAATCATGCTCTTCTGTGATAAAAGAAGACCTTCTGGTGCACTGTGACTAACGTGAGTTCTAACAATTGTATTTCTCCAGCTGTCTCACAGCTGGACATTACCCATGGGTTCCTTAGTGATTCCTATCAAAGAGCTGCTTGCTGAGCCAGAGCTAGTCCTGGATCAGTGGTTCCATCTCGACGGAGCCTCTCCTGAGAGTCAGGTTCTTGTTCGGGCTGAACTCAAGGTAGAAGAGTTGTTATTTGGACAAACGCTACAAGTTTTAAGTCCTTTAAAAGTTCTTGTTATTTTATCTTCGCAGATGCTGATACCGAGCAAGTGTCCCCGTGCTGGTGGTCAACCTAGGGTCTCTTTAAAAGACTCAACCCGCTTTCCCGATCAACAGAAACGTGAGGCTGATGTGATCCAAAAGTGAGTGCTCTGTGTATCTCCCTCAGTTCTTATCTTTGTTCATTGAAGCTAATGCTAAGTGGGGTTTTTTAGATCAAGTTCAGAGGATACTCCTGTGGAAACTATTATTCCTCAAGTGATGATGCGTGAAGAGGTTGATTTGAAGTTGCCTGAGGCTGACGTGACAGAAGATACGAAAGGAGAAACATCAAGTCCTGCTGTGGTGAAACCTGCTCATACTTCACCAGACCTCAGCTTTGCCAGTGAGGTAATATCATTAACTCATTAATTCAGTCATTCATTCAATTTTTTTACAATGGCCTTTGTGCCTACTTTTGGTAATGATCGTCTTTTATTTTTCTTCAATATCACCAGAGGTGGGTAGAGTAGCCAAAAAATGTACTCAAGTAAGAGCAGTGTTACTTCAAAATAATATTACTCAAGTAAAAGTAGTCGTACAAAAATTACTCAAGTACAAGTAAAAAAAGTATTTGTTGCTAACAATACTCAAGTATTGAGTAACATTGTGAGTAACTGCTCACATTTTTGTTTACTGTTTTTTAAACAATGGTATTTTTTTCTGAGCAGTTATCTATATGAACTGTTGTTTTAATGATAATTTACAATTACTGATTGCTAGGGCTGTCAAAATTATCGCGTTAACGTGTGGTAATTTATTTTTTGACTTAATCACGTTAAAATATTTGACGCGTTTAACGCACATGCCCTGCTCAAACAGATTAAAATGACAGGACAGTGTCATGTCCACTTGTTACTTGTGTTTTTTGATGTTTTTTCGCCCTCTGCTGGCGCTTGGGTGCGACTGATTTTATGGGTTTCAGCACCATGAGCATTGTGTAATTATTGACATCAACAATGGCGAGCTACTAGTTTATTTTTGAATGAAAATTTTACAAATTTTATTAAAACGAAAACATTAAGAGGGGTTTTAATATAAAATTTCTATAACTTGTACCAACATTTATCTTTTAAGAACTTTAAAGTCTTTCTATCCATTGATCGCTTTAACAGAATGTTAATAATGTTAATGCCATCTTGTTGATTTATTGTCTTAATAAACAAATACAGTACTTATGTACAGTAAGTTGAATGTATATATCCGTCTTGTGTCTTTCCATTCCAACAATAATTTACAGAAAAATATGGCATATTTTATAGATGGTTTGAATTGCGATTGATTACGATTAATTAATTTTTAAGCTGTGATTAACTCGATTAAAAATGTTAATCGTTTGACAGCCCTACTCATTACATAACCTCATTAAGCCGAAGAAATACAAATAAAATTAAAAAAAAACAACAACATTGAATTCCGACGAGAAAAAAAATTACATAAATGAAGCATTATTCGTCCAAAAAGCATGAGTGCCCTCTGGTGGAGAAAATGGTTCCTAGTTTGAACAGTTCCTTCATAATTACTATTATGAATTTAAAAGGATCATATCTCCGTTTCCGGGGTCAATCGGTACCAAGTAAAAACTGGGAGAGAGGTTAAAATCCGCACTTTCGAGTCAGGATTGAGGGCAGCGCTCTACATCAAATACTTCATTTTTTATGGTACTTTAAAGACACCACATGATTGAACAGGCTGGCGTGAACATAGAACGGCAACCTTGCGTCTGATTGGTATAATGGAGTCGTGTGATTATTGTTGCAACGTCTCATTGGTAAAATTGGTAGAGTTACTTTTGGCCTCGCTGTCAAAATAAATAAATGTAATATGTAAAATAAAGAAGAAAAATGTAACAACTCTTGTGCAGCCCAAAATAGCGGAGTAAGAGTAGCGTTTTTTTCTTTACAAATCTACTCAAGTAAAAGTAAAAACAACTCTTGGAAGTAAAATTTTCTCAAAAAGTTACTCAAGTAAATGGAGTACATGTAACGCGTTACTACCCACCTCTGACTATTATAAATAGTAAAAAATGAACTTTCTTCTGTCTTCAGATAGCTTTTAGCACGTCTGATAACACCATTCCTCTCCCTTTAGGGGCTAGTGAGAATCATCCTCATGGAGGCTCAGGATCTGATCGCCAAAGACAACCTAATGGGGGGTCTCAAAAAGGGCAAGAGTGACCCCTATGCTAAGATCACCGTTGGAGAGGTCACATTTAAAAGCAACGTTGTCAAAGAGAATCTCAACCCCGTCTGGAATGAGATGTATCAGGTGCTTAGCACGACTTCTGATCATATCAGTGTTGTTTTTGGCAACCATTTCAATTTTCGTTTTAGTTTTAGTCTTTTGGACAAAAATTAGTTTTAGTCATATTTCATACCACATAACTGTAGAGTCTACAAGGACATCACCATTTTCAAGATGGTAATTCACACTCAGCAGAAAAACAGCACATTATTTGCAATTACTCAAACTCACCTGGACGCCATGAACTGTATGTAAAATATTTTCCAAGAGTTAAAGAAGACAGCGAGTCATTGCGCTAAAAGCTAATGTTAACGTGCACCTTATGCTAATGCTACAAGTTAGTGTAGTGTGTGATGATTACTCAGCACAGACCTTTAAAGGCTAAAGCAACATGACATATCTAGCAAAGATAAGAAAGCAAAACTTACCAAGCAGCACCTGACACATATAGCGTGGCAAATAAGTATTTAGTCAACCACTATTTGTGCAAGTTCTCCCACTTGAAAATATTAGAGAGGCCTGTAATTGTCAACATGGGTAAACCTCAGCCATGAGAGACAGAATGTGGAAAAAAAAACAGAAAATCACATTGTTTGATTTTTAAAGAATTTATTTGCAAATCATGGCGGAAAATAAGTACTTGGTCAATACCAAAAGTTCATCTCAATACTTTGTTATGTACCCTTTGTTGGCAATAACGGAGGCCAAACGTTTTCTGTAACTCTTTACAAGCTTTTCACACACTGTTGGTGGTATTTTGGCCCATTCTTCCATGCAGATCTCCTCTAGAGCAGTGATGTTTTGGGGCTGCCGTTGGGCAGCACGGACCTTAGGATTTTAAAAATCAAACAATGTGATTTTCTGGGTTTTTTTCCACATTCTGTCTCTCATGGTTGAGGTTTACCTGTGTTGACAGTTACAGGCCTCTCTAATATTTTCAATAAAATACCACACATTGTGAATTTTTGACGGAAACTAAGGCGAATTTTCATCCCGTTCTCGTGTCGTCAGACGACAACTGGCATCCATCTCGTTATGTTTTAGTCTTCCAAGACACGTTTTCAGCGCGTCATCGTGACGTCATCATCATAAAAAAATTGTTCGTTGACGAAATATTTTCGACCAACACTGGATCAAATAGATTACGGTACAAATGAACCATCCTAGTGAAGAAACCTCTAATAAGCTTTTAAGACAATACAGCACTTACTTTTCTGGCCACCAATTAGCAAAATCAACTTAAATTGGGTTTCCAACAGGTGGTGATGAGGCCTCAGTCTGGAATTGACGTCCAAGTGGAGCTTTATGACCAGGACATGGACAAAGATGACTTTTTGGGAAGGTAATAGTGATGGACTTTTGTTTATTCAAAAACTGAAAGCACATTTTGCACACTATCACACATGCACACAACATGTTACATAATTGCTGTGCTCTTGTCAACAGGTTGAACATCAGTATAGCAGACATCATTAGCTCACAGTACACAGACCAGGTGAGGAGACAACCACCCTGCATCTTTATTAAATTTAATCTGCCTTTACTCATAAACGGTTTGCTTATTCTGCAGTGGTACAGTCTGATGGATGTTAAATCTGGTCGTGTCCGTCTCATATTGGAGTGGGTCCAAACAGTGTCCCATAATGGCACCTTGGACAAAGTAAGAATGTCATCTCAAAATGCACTGATAAAAAAAAAGAGTGTTTTATGAAACATTTTCAGCTTGTGTTAATTGATGGCAAATCAAATATCTGTATTTCACAGGTGATGCAGCTGCAGTCTTTGCAACTATTCCAGAACAAGACCGTGCCCTCTGCAGCTCTGCTCTTTATTTATTTGGACAGAGCACACTCATTGCCTGTGAGTCCTTTCTTTATATAGAATTGGTTTTAAGAGTTGACCATAGACTTCACCATCAGTTGAAGGGATCAAAAACCAAAACTGGCACCTCCCTTAGGCATATATGAGTCTCCATGAGCAGCGACATGAAAAAATTCAAAGTCGTTCTGTAATAAAATCCCAATTAATTATTTTTTTTTTATACAAGTATACAAAACTTAAAATGGCTATAAAATTCTCAAATTGTACACTAAATGCACAAAAATCACCAAATGCAGATATGCAGATATAATCACCTATATTTTCAGGATCAATAGCAATATTTAACATATCATAGGTTTTTGCTCAAAATAGCAACTTAATTTTTTTTTTTTAATTGAGTGTTGTTAGGTTTTCAACAGCTAATAAATCACTCCATTTTCACATCAGAAACTTAATACTTGAGGAAAGCATTCAGAATCAATCTTGATTTTACTCAATAAAAGCAAAATTTGCATTTTTCTATATACAATCAAAACTTATTTTGGTGTCTTACCGGCTATCTGGCCCTCGCCGTTTTTAGATTGAAATGTTACATAAAATGCGTAAAAGCCAAATTTTTTTTTGTATGGAAGCAGAAATGTCTAAGTTACTACTTTTTTGCCAAAAAGCGGGCAGTTGGCCGAAATTACCTGATCATTTGAATGTAAAATTATGCTACTGTGTATGGATACAACATGGCGCCCATCACAAAACAAAGAGCTTTTCAAGTTGAAAATTTTTGTTAATAAATGCGTACATCCCTGAATTTCTACAGACATGAACATAGAACAGTCTAGATTCTTGGTTAAAAGCAAAAAAAAAAAAAAACAGGCAGTTATCATTCATATTACATAAATATTTCAAGCTAAAGTTACGCTAATTTTTTCCACGCATTTTTTTCACGTTTCAAACAGTGGCGCCTCCAGAAATTTTTCATAGGGGTGGCCAGATGGGGCCATTTAAAATCTTGGGGTGGCCAAAACTAAAAACCATAATTTCAGGTTTTCATTATATTATTGCAGTTAAAGGGTCAGGGGAAAACTATCAGAAAGACTTAAGGACACGGCTACTGATATACTTTGGTGTATTGTGTAATATTTGATGTTACTAATGATTCAATATGTATAGTCCATAACTGTCCAGTCAACATTTTGAGTTCCACAACAATTCTGTTTTATTGTGTTATGTATGTTATGTAGGCATAAGGTGTACATTTAACTAGAGCTGTCAAACGATTAAAATTTTTAATCAAGTTAATCACAGCTTAAAAATGAATTAATCGCAATTCGAACCATCTCTAAAATATGCCATATTTTTCTGTAAATTATTGTTGGAATGGAAAGATAAGACGGATATCTACATTCAACATACTGTACATAAGTACTGTATTTGTTTATTATAACAATAAATCCACAAGATGGCATTAACATTATTAACATTCTTTCTGTGAAAGGGATCCACAGATAGAAAGACTTGTAATTCTTAAAGGATAAACGTGAGTTTGTATATTGTGACTAAATATTGCCATCTAGTGTATTTGTTGAGCGTTCAGTAAATGATACTGTAGCGACTTAACTGTTCTGCCCAAATGCATGATGGGAAGTGGTGCAACCATGACTGTGTGTGGCGGCTGCAAATGCTATATCTTCTCTACGATGGGTACACTACAGGGTGTTAAGAAAAAGATCAACTCCTGTCATTCTTCCCCACGTCGCTTCCCACAATTTTTATGTTGCTGTTGGAGAGATGACAAAGCTTTTGCCAATTAAAAGCACGGCCCCAATGAATGCTTGTATCGACTCCACTGACTTGACACTGCCTCTTATCTCTGTATATAAGTAAAACGGCGCCATTGTAGGCTGTTTGTGGCAATGCGTGAGTGAGTCGTACCGCGAATGCGTTAATTGTGATAAATATTTTCACGTGATTAATTAAAAATAATTAATTACCGCTCGTTAACGCAATAAATTTGACAGCCCTACATTTAACAAAACAAAATAAATCTAACGATATACTGGCAAGCGGGATGGCCAGTGGGGTGGCCAACCAATTTATAGGGGTGGCCACCCCTGGTGGCGCCACTGGTTTCAAAGTGCATGCATAGGGATATTTCAACATAATAATTACCTTGAATCCTCGACCAAATCACTCTTAAGACACTTCTGCCTTCTTGTATGCAGTAAAAGGTTCGTCTTATTTCCACCTAAATCCGGAGTTTGAACGCTGCGTGTGTTTGAGATTATTACAGTAAAAGCCAAACGCTCTGCCTGGGTCGGCCCCCAACAGGACGGAGTGGCGCAATCTTTGTGGGAGCTGTCTTGCCAACTGACGGTGAAGTCTATGAGTTGACAAAGAGAAGCTCGAATTAGATCATTGATTGATCCCTCGAGAAATAATTCAGTTTTGTAAAAAAAAAACATCACCATCAAATCACTTCTGCAATGCATCCTTTTTTATTTTAGACTAATATGTCAGACACTTATATCTGTTGGTGGTCTCAGGGTTGAGAAAGGAGTGAATGTACGGTACTCTTTCTTTTCAGTGGTAAAACTTTGATAATTTGCTGATGGTCGTGACGATAAAATATCTGTATCACAAGTGGGGACAGCTGAACCTTCCTGTTCCCCAATAGAAAATCTATTGTTTTACTTTATTTTATGAGCAGAACCGCAATGTGCTTCCTTCACATTGGCAGGGAGGAATTCCAGTTTTTTATTCCCTTCTGTTGCACAGTCCAGATTATATTTTTGTGTTAAATTGTATGTCCATAAAAGACAGGGGGTCTCCACTGAATGTTATAAAATTGTAATCTTGCAATCTCAGCAAAGGCGCAAAAATATGAATAATATAAATAAGGGCACAAATGTGGATGCTTTTTTTAATGGATAGTATAAAAACCTTAACTATAGTTATTGAAGAGACACTGAGATGTGCTGTAATGTGTTTATCTGTGTGCAGTTTAAGAAAAGTGGAAAGGAGCCAAAGGCTGCTGCTGAGCTTGTTTTTGGTAACACAACCTATAAAACTAAGGTATGACATGTCATATATTACATTAGTCTATATGTACCATGTGTATGTATACACTGCTGGCCAAAAGTATTGACACCCCTGCAATTCTGTCAGCTAATGCTCAATTTCTTCCAGAAAATGATTGCAATTACAAATGCTTTGGTAGTAATATCTTCATTTTGCTTGCAATGAAAAAACACAAAAGAGAATGGGAAAAAAATTAAATCATTAACATTTTACACAAAACTCCAAAAAATGGGCCGGAAAAAAGTATTGGCACCCTTTGAAAAATCATGTGATGCTTCTCTAATTTGTGTAATTAATAGCACTTGTTACTTACCTGTGCCACATGACTGGTGGTGACAATAACAGTATCACACTTGCAGCCAGTTAAAATGGATTAAAGTTGACTCAACCTCTGTCCTGTGTCCTTGTGTGTACCGCATTGAGCATGGAGAAAAGAAAGAAGACCAAAGAACTGTCTGAGGACTTAAGAAGCAAAATTGTGAGGAAGCATGCGCAATCTCAAGGCTACAAGTCCATCTCCAAAGACCTGAATGTTCCTGTGTCTACCGTGCGCAGTGTCATCAATAAGTGTGAAGACTATGGCACTGTGGCTAAACTTCCTAGATGTGGACGGAAAAGAAAAATAGTAGAGATTTTGACGAAAGATTGTGCGGATGGTGGAGAAAGAACCTCGACTAACATCCAAACAAGTTTACGCTGTCCCGCAGTCCAAGTGTAGCACAGTGTCAACCCGTACTATCTGTCGGCGTCTGAATGAAAAGCGATACCCAGGAAGACCCCACCTCTGACTCAGAGACATAAAAAAGCCAGGCTGGAGTTTGCCAAAACTTACCTGATAAAGCGAAAAACAGAAGATTGGAAGATGTTCTCTGGTCAGATGAGACAAAAGTAGAGTTTTTTTCATCAACATAGAGTTTACAGGGGAAAAAAACAAGGCCTTCAAGGAAAAGAACACGGTCCCCACAGTCAAACATGGCGGAGGTTCCTTGGAGTTATGGGATTGCTTTGCTACCTCTGGCACTGGACTGCTTAACCGTGTGCATGGCATTATGAAGTCTGAAGACTGCCAACAAATTTTGCAGCATAATGTAGGGCCCAGTGTGAGAAAGCTGGGTCTCCCTCAGAAGTCATGGGCCTTCCAGCAGGACAATGACCCAAAACACACTTAAAAAAGCACTAGAAAATGGTTTGAGAGAAAGCACTGGAGACTTCTAAAGTGGCCAGCAATTAGTCCAGACCTCAATCCCATAGAACATCTTTGGAGAGATCTGAAAATGGCAGTCTGGAGAAGCCACCCTTCAAATCTCAGAGACCTGGAGCAGTTGGCCAAAGAAGAATGGCCTAAAATTCCAGCAGAGCATTGTAAGAAACTCATTGATGGATACCGGAAGCAGTCATTTTGTCTGTAAGTTGTGCTACCAAGTATTGGGCTGAGGGTGCCAATACATTTTTCCGGCCCATTTTTTGGAGTTTATAAATTTTTTTTTATCATAAGTACAGTTAAACTACTGTTGTTATTCATTATCAGTAGCACAGCTATATTTGCAGTGGTTCAATTTCACAAAACTTTATGGGCCAAATAACAAGACAGAACTTGCTTCCTTAAGCTAGCTCATCATAAGCAGTTGAATCATGTTAAGGCCTGTATTGATGGTCTGACTTCACCTTCCATTTTTGTGAAGGTTTGTGATCGTAGCAGGTCACCCGAGTGGAAGGAGGCCTTCTCCTTTTTGGTCCAAGACCCTGCAAAAGAGATGCTTGTCATTAAGGTATGTGCAGGATAGCAGTATGTTATGCTGACAGTCTGTAATAAGTCTAACATTGGGACATCGGCGCTGTAGTTATCCAGTGCTTGGGACCAGCCAATGGGCTCACTCGTAGTTCCTGTCAAAGAGCTGCTGTCAGAACCTGAGCTGGTGCTGGATCAGTGGATGCCTCTGGATGGAGCCTTGCCTGAGAGTGAGATCCTATTGAGGGCAGAACTCAGGGTAGGAAGATATCAAATCGACATCATGTGTACAAATGTGTTTGGAGTATGCTTTCTAAACAAAAAATACATTTACCTAAAGGTAAATGAATCCATGTCTGACAGTGGCAGTCACAACTGAGCAATAATTTTCAGCCAATGTGTAAAACAGGCCATGGTGTTTTTTGGGGGCGATTGTTTTTCTAGATCTAGACTGATTACACTGGTCTACAAAATTTGAGGAAATATCGGCATCAGAGATTTTTTTTTCTTTTTTTTTTTCTAATGGCTAAATCGTACTTGCTGTGGTGACATGGATTGAAAAATAAAAGGTTTTGATTACAATGAGACATTGGTGTAAATATATAATATCAGTTTTACAAGTTGCTACATCTGACATGAGATGGATGTATCAGTATGTGCCACCGCTTATAAAATGTTAACATTAATGCATTTTTCCATTTCCAGGATTTATGCAATACATTGAAAAAGGCATATAATGTCAAAGCTCTTGTCTACATGATTATATTCTGAAATGGTAGACATTTTTAGGTGGATATATTTAGCCAGAAATAACCATTTCCATTTCAATTACCATTAATGTCCTTTTTCGCCTATATTGCTTAGATAGGAATACCCAAATGAAGTAAAATCTCACTACTTTTATCCAGGAAGCAATTTGCTTGTAGACCAGTGTTACTGTTCTCTATAAAGATTACATTTTCACTCTTTTCTGTGTATATATTGTAGGGTTAAAAATCTTTATCTATTTTTATTGTACACAAATTGGTAGAGCACACATATTCAGGCTTGCACACCACCACCCAGATAAATAGCATGCACATATTTGGACATTCAAGGAGAGATAAGCTGTTTTCTGGAATTTAATATCATAATCAAGGTCCATTTCTTTGATAAGCGATCAGATTAAGTCGATACAGCTTTGTGCTTATTTCTGCCATCTACAGGAAAACCTTTGAATGAAGTCACATATTGCTGTCAATCCACAAATGTTCAGAAAAGTTTTGCCTTGACAGATGTCTGCAGTCTTCAAGTAGAGATGAAACCGTTTTCTTGAATATCCCAAGATTGGGCTCTTCACTTGTATCTAATTTTGTGACTGCTTCTAGAACACAATTGATAACATTCAGTACTTTTAACAGATATTGAATTCAAAGATGACTGAAACCCCACAGCCTTGCGATCTTCCTTCAAAGAAGACAATCACGCTAGACACTGCGAAGGATGAAGATAACTCAAAGCTAACATTAGATGAGTGAGTCTTTTATTTGGCATTTCACAGACTAAAAACAAAAATTGCTTGGTTACCAGGATGTGTTTTGTCAGTTCCTCTACAGTAACAAATCAGCTGAAGTACCTCGAAGCAGAAGATGATCATGCCCTTCAGCCTCCTGATGCATCAGTAAGTCTTGGCACATGATTGCTAGGTTCTGTCTCGTTTCACTGTGTTAAACTCTTATACATTAATCGTGACTCAGGTGGTGGAGGAACGAGCAGATGCAGAAGAGCATCCAACACAGTTGGACCGTCAGGTTCATACAGAGGAGATGGAGACAGAGGACATAACGGCAGAGGAGTAAGTTTATATTGGATCATCAGCACCAAAATTTGAGCTACAGTAGTCACTTCAGCTCAAAATAACATGTTGTCGTTTGTTTTTGCAAGTCCGGATTCCGCAATGCCTGGTCTTCCTGCTGAACCCTTGGAGCCCAAAGTTGACATTGATCCGCAGCACACAACCCCAAGCAAGGAATTTGCCACTGAGGTGGGTCTGGTGTATACAATAATTAGCCATGTATTACTATCACAAGACGTAATTACAATGTTAAAGCATTAGCAGAATGTCAAATACACTTATAGGATTCCAACAGAACTGCGCGTCTCTTTAAAGTGAGAATACATTTATGTTTTAGGGACTGGCTTTCCTCAGTAACAATTTTGGTGACTCAGCACCCACGAGTGTTTTGTCTTTTTGGAATCAGTGAATCACTTAGCCACTTCCAGATTTCTTAAACTACTATTGTGAAACTGTCATATGTGTTTTGTATAAGAATGTGCGCAACTTCGAAATGCATGACAAGAGATTTATGTGTATAGAATAAAGAGAACTTATTTAAAGGGTAGCACGGATAGAAAGACATGGAAATCTTAAATGTTAGTATAATAATTTGATATTAAAGCCCCCTTCTTAATGTTTTCGTTTTAATAAAATTTGGAAAATGAGTTTATATAGTAGGTCGCCATTGTTGTTGACGACGCATTGCACTCTCGGCGTTGACGTCACTGGGTGGTGCTGCCGGGCTTCCACAGTGTCACTGTTTAGCTACATAAACATTAGGAGTGGGAACCTCTTGGTACCTCACGATACAATACGATTTGCGATGCAAAGATCACGATAACAATGATCTGACGATATGGCGATACAACGATTATCGATACATTGGTCAAGAAATCATCTAGGATATTCTACAAACAACTAATACAAGGAAAAACAAGCTTCTGCTGTGAATTGGAATGAGTTTATCACTAGTAGACGTCCAATCCATTTGAACTGGGAGGGTGGCAGCAAATGAACATTCGTTCATTCGCTGCCATCCCTCCCACTTCAAACGGATTGAACGACTATGGCTGTCAGTGGCAGCCAATGCCAGGCAATGAGGTCGTTTTGGGCCGTTTAAGGTCATTTACCTGTTGATTTTCAGTTACTTCCTGTTGATTTTGGGGTATTTTATGAGTCACCTCCTGTTTATTTTGAGTTACAGAATAGGAAGTGACCTTGGAATCACCCAAACAAATAGGCGGTGACTCAAACTCAACAGGAAATGAACAGCAAGTGACCTGTGAATGCCCCGAAAATCGGACAGAATGACAGTGAATGCTCTGGTTTCAAATGAACGAATGTTCCCAGTCTAAATGGATTGGGCGTCGAGCACCGTCAATGGCAGCCTTAGAGTTAACTGAGACACTATTATGGTGGAAGATTTTGGTAGCAACTTCTTGGTTCCTTTTTTTTTTTTTTTTTTTTTAATATTGACACCTCTTTAAAACAATATCTCGATTCTTGTCAGGATCATATCGATAACCTTTTGGGATACAAAGTATCACGATATATCACCATTTCAATATTTTGTTACATCCCTAATAAACATTTCGTCGGTTCTGCCCTTTCAATTTGAACCCGAGCAGAAAAGTGATGAGCAGGACAGCACTGTCGAGATTTCACAAAACGAGCAGCAAAAGCAATTAATTGAAGGTCTCCAGCAAGATTGTATTGTTTATCAATCTATTAGCTGCAATCAGTGAGAAGTCCTCAGATGAAAACCAACAAATCTGTTACGGTCCGTGTAAGTAAGCAGACAACAATAACATAGGTATTGCGTAAAAGGGTTACTTGAACACACACAAAAAAAACGCGATAGCAAAAAGGGAGACACAAAAAGGGTCCGTGACAGTAGGTCGGGATCAATAATTTAAAAAAAAAAATGTCCAAGTGAAAACCGCGGCTAGAGGCAGACAAACGAAATAAACAAGGCAATGATGCCACTAACAACGAAGGGATTTACAAACCGTCAAAGGTCAGTAAGTAAATATCTCAGCAAGCCGCTTAGGATCGGTTTAAAGACACTGCTGATGAACCGGACTTAGAGGCAGGTACAACATTGGAAACACATCCCACAGCTCAACAAAACCATCTGACCAGCAGCAGAATTTGTCAAAATCATGCCAGTCGTCATACTAGCTTCGCTTGCTAGCTAACACAGCAATTGTCCCAGTCCAGCCCAACCATGTCATCACCCCCAGCATGCATTGCGTGTGTGAACCATGGCGCTCTCCGTAGGTCAAAATGTACTAAATATTTTAGATTTTTAAATCAATGGCAATAATATATGTTTCTAATAACATATTTTAGTAATAAAGAAAAAATTTTGCTTTTTAGAGCCTGCAAGTCTTTAAGTCAGAGGTTCCCTTTAAAAAAAAAAGTCTAAAATAAATGCCTTCCTGTTTTTTGAGCAAATTCCTCTCATACTTTTAGTTCATGCTTTTAGAATTTTGTCTTAATCAAAATTCATGTTTTCGTTTTTAATTGTATAAATTTACTGTGCAAAAGTTTAGTTTTGTTAATGCTGTCATGCACATACAGACATTGTAAAATATAACAATTTCAAGTGCGCTTTTTTACGGCGGCGTGCATAGCTGGCGGCCATTTTGGGTAGGACAACCGGCATTTGGAAACTAGATCTCAAAAAGTATATTTTGTGCAGCATCGTCACGTAGTTTCTTAGTATTTGCCCTTACCGATGACGCCATTTCAGTGCCGTATCGAAACCGATAAACTTGGATACAAAGGAAAAAAATTCTAAAATCTCCTCTGTACTTGCCTCACACCATCTGTCTGCATTCTATAGGCATTGCTGAGAATTCACCTCCTCGAGGCCCAGAACCTGGTTGCTAAGGACAACCTAATGGGAGGGATGGTAAAGGGAAAAAGTGACCCCTATGTCAAGATCACCGTTGGAGGGGTTACATTTAAGAGCAATGTCATCAAAGAGAATCTCAACCCCACATGGAACGAGATGTATGAGGTAAACATGCAGGTCATTTTCACCAATTATTGACTGGCAAATGACGACAATTTTTAAAAAAATCTGACCCAAAAGATTGTACGGTCTTGCCATTTTTACAAGTCATTTGTTTTTTGGTTGTGATAGTTGATGTTTGGTGTACATTTGTGTCACATGAGATGTAAACTATTTACTCCTATCAAAGATTTTTTTTTTTCTTTAGGTAGTTTTAAGCAGCCACAGTGGTCAGGAAATTCAACTTGAAGCTTTTGATAAGGATTTGGATTCTGACGATTTCCTGGGCAGGTTTGTATCATGTACTGCAAGTAGTTTGAAATATTGTAGTGTACTGCAGCAAAAGATTGTTGACTATTTGTCTTTTAGGTTCAGTGTTAAACTCATTGAGGTCATGAGATCACAGTACATAGATCAGGTTAGTCAATTTCTGTCTTTCATTTTCTTCAACTCAACTTTGCCACATGAGCTAAGCAGTACCTCTTAAATAGTGGGGCGCAGTGCGATGCTGGGGGTGGTGCATGTGACCTTGGGGAACATACTTTTTTGCCATACTAAAAGTGCAGTATTGTTGAACAAACAAGAGCACACAGCAAAGAGCACAGGAAATATGAAGAGCTTAGACGAGGAAATATGACAAAGCATATGTACGTTTTGGCTTTGACTTTTAATACTAGTGGAAGATGAGAAAAAGACCAGTCTGTTTACTGTGTCTAATAATGTTTGCAGCGGACAGCAGCAATCCAATTCAATTAACACGTCACTTAGAGACATTAGACCCCAATAACACTAATGAGCCGCTTGATTTTTTTTCAGCGAAAACATGCCGGATATTGCCAATAATCGACCCACTTTGTCAGTGTTACATCAGTAAACCAGCGAGCACTATTAGCATCATAAAAGGTGGCCTACCAGGTTTCTCAGAACAAAATAACCCCACACCATAGCAAAGGAGCTGATACCGCCTGCAGCAAAAATAAATCTGTCAAATGACACTGTTGTTTTTGTTCTTTTAATTTTTTTTTGTCAAATTGCTTGGCATATCGTCCTCATGAGTTATTGTTGATTATCAATTTTAATTTATTATTATTTATTGAGTTTATTTTCTTTTTAAGTATCAAATGGTCAAAAAGTGTACCTTGAGTGTATTTTTACGGTTTGGATGTCTTTTTTTTTTTTTTTTTTTTTTTTTTTTAAACTCAGGCAAATTGATGCGCTGTAAGTCTTTTCTGTTACAAACAAAACAATGTTAATTAATTTATACGTTTTTTTTTCCCTTTATTATTAAAAAGGACACAATGTTATGCATATATGTATATATAATAATACCGTATTGGCCCGAATATAAGACGGCCCTGATTATAAGACTTTTTCAAGACTCAAGTTTGAAAAAAGACTTTTTGACCACCAAATTACTTTTTATACAGAAAATAATTACAGTACATCCGAAACAAATGATTATAACAATATATTTGAGAGAAAAAGCAAGTTATTTTCATTTGCCTCATTCAAATCTTAACATCTGAACATTTAAATATGTAAACTAAAGTGCAATTACATCCGTTAATGAATGGCTTCTGGTTTTTGAAATGTAAATAAACCAATCTATTGTGATAAAACAACAAAATTGCAATAACTGCATTAACCATCAAAGTGAAGTCTAACTGTAACTGTAGTCTTGAAACAAATCTGATTAAGGAAAAACATTGCAATAAAATAATGCAAAATGGTTAAACTTGAGAGTAGCTGAGATCTGTCATGACAGAACATCACTTCAATGATATTTGGCGCCATCTAGCGTCGTGAATGGGGAGAGTAGCTGAGATTTGTCATGACAGAACATCGCTTCAATGATATCTGGCGCCATCTAGCGTCGTGCATGGGTATAATGTCTAGACCGCGAATATAAGACGGCCCCCTCTTTTTCAGTCTTATTTCAATGCAAAAAACACCGTCTTACATTCGGGCCAATACGGTAGTTACAGTGGCAGCAGAGAGTTTGGGGGGGTGCAAAACGTTTACATCTTCCTAGTGGGGGGCGTAACAGAAAATAATTGAGAAGCACTGAGCTACAGTAACATGACTTGTCTTTCAGTGGTACACCTTGAATGACGTGAAGTCCGGGCGGCTTCACTTGATCTTGGAGTGGATTCCTAAAGTGTCTCACTCTGTCCAACTTGACCAGGTTATTTAGTTTTTTTGTTTGTTTTTTTTAAATGAGATGAAACACTTATCATTTCAGATGTAATATATTTGAAAAGACAATGCTTTAGCTATATTTAATTTGTCTTTTTTTATTATGGCAATTTTTGTGTGTGTGTCTTATAAAGTGAATTAATTGATGCCTAGTTAGACGTCATAGGTTTGTAATGAACACTTCATTGGAAATCCTTTGGAATGGGGTTGATTGACCCAAAAGTATAACGTTAATTGTTGTGATTTTAAGTCAAAACTGCATTGCATTATACTAAGTGCAGTTTTTCCCCCCTTTATTTTGGTCACCTTATTTGCATCTACTATGAGAGGATAAATACAATGATGAAGCTATTGTACTGCCTCAAATGAGATTGCGCATGAGTCCAAAATGAAGAAATCCTTCAGTGCTAACTTATTTTCGTGCCCTTTGCAGGTAATGCAACTTCAGTCGCTCCAATCTTTCAAGAACAAAGCCATCCCCTCTGCAGCTATGCTATTTGTCCATTTGGAGCGAGCACACTCATTACCCGTAAGTCACTGGCGTCCTCTCTGTATTCTAAAGCAGCTAATGATGAAAATGAAATCAATGTTTTTACAGTTGAAAAAGAGTGGGAAGGAGCCCAAAGCGGGAGCTGAACTTGTTCTTGGGGACACAACCTACAAAAGCCAGGTAAGACTCATCAAGGCTAATGTAATTCATCCTGAAATGATGAAATAATTGTTATTCCACCTCTCTCAAGCTATGCGACCGCAGCACCCAGCCCCAATGGGGTGAGTCTTTCTACTTCCTCGTGCGTGACCCTAAACGACAGATGTTCGTCCTGAAGGTAAGGCCAGTACAAAATTATGCATTCAAATATCAAGTTACATTAGTTTTTGTAGATTGAAAATGGCAATTTGTTTGCACCACAGTTGTCTAGTGGCTGGGACCAGCCAATGGGTTCTCTGGTAGTTTGTGTAAAGGAGCTGCTCGCACAGCCACAGCTGGTCCTAGATCAGTGGTTCCATCTGGATGGGGCAACACCTGAAAGCCAGGTCTTGCTGAGGCTTGAACTCAAGGTGGGTAATAAAAGACAGTTCAAGTGAAAACAGTGTTACTGACACCTCTTGTTGTTTCACTCTTTGATAGGTTTTGGAGACCAAAATGGTCGAAATGATCAGTTCAGGGACTCTGCCTTGCGCTGACCTCATTAGCGGGGCAGGGCAGGTGAAATTGTCACTTTCATTTGACCCACGAGAAGAAAAGCTGGTCGTCATTGTACATGCCTGCAGGTATGGACTCATGCTTAGCTAATATCAGAAGTGGGTAGTAACGCATTACATTTTACTTGAGTAACTTTTTGAGAAAAATGTACTTCTAGAAGTAGTTTTACCACAACATACTTTTTTGTTTTTACTCGAGAAGATCTGTTCAGATGAAATGCTACTCTTAATCCGCAATTTAAGATTTGCTGGCAGTTTCACCAATGAGACTTTATTTTACCAATCAGACGTAACAATATAGTCACATGATCGCACAAGCTTGCAGTCGGAAGTCCTATGATCCCGCTGGCCTGTTCGATCAAGTTGGCACTGATAGACCACTGAAAACCGGAGATATGATCGCTTTAATTTAATGGTAGGAAATGATGTTTTCTACAGTAGAAGGCACTCGTGCTCTGTGGGTGGGTGATGTTTCATTTCTGTTGATCTTTCTAGTCGTAATTCAACAATTTTTATGTATTTCTTTGACCTAATATGGTCAAGTAATAGGTTTAGGGCTGTCCCAAACAATTATTTTTCTCCCCATTAGTCTGCAGACTTTTTTAACGATTAATCGACGAGTCCCACAATTTTTTAAATGATCTTTCTTTTTTACTATTATTTACTATCTTGCTATTAAATTTTGTTCACGATTTTTAATTCACGAATAGTTTTGGAGCACTTAAATTCTTTATTAAAGTACAAATAAAAACATAGATAACAATAATAAATCACAAATAACGCCATCAGCATTTTACCTCATTGTTTAACTCGTGCAAAAGATTGGAATGTAAACAGATTCAGAACACTGTGACTTTACTTTTCCATCAGGATTAAAACAATTCTTACTTTCTATTTTTGTGGTATGTCTATATTGTTCTAAGAGTGAGCAACAGCAGAGTAGATAAATAAATGTCACTGGAGTGACGTACGTGAAAAAAAATTTAATGATGCACGTTGATACGACGCTATAACGGAGTATTAGGGCCAAATAAAAGAAAATTTAAAAAAGGACAACAAATTTAAAGTTGTACTATTCTACGAGGAAAAAGTCTCATTGTTACGTAGGGGTAATGTAGCTGTGAGCCGCTACGGACTTTACAAATATGTACCTTAGCTGGAGGCTACGACAAAGCATTAGTATAAATTCTTCTACTGATCATAATTTGATGTCGCTGAAGCAAAATGATAAGGATTTCCTTATTTGTAAAACCGATTCTAAAACACAAGATGCTTTCAATATTGTTAATTTTAGCAGTGGCGGCAACTCGCCACATTAAGTACTTACCTGCATATTTAGCTACATTAGCCCGACATTAGCCCCTAATACTCTGTTGTAAGTTGCACATAAAGGCAACTTCAATTAAAAATGTCGTTATTTGGACTTACGATCGGCCAGCTTGTTGTCTCCTGTCGTTTTCCGAAATTATGCCTGGGTTACGGCGCTTCAGGTGTTCATTCATGGCCGATGTGCTGCCGTGGTATGCAAGCTCGGCATTGCAGACTCCACAGACAGTGACACCCTCCTTTGTTTTGTTAAAATAAATCCGTGCTTTGGCCACTCTGGTCTGCTGTTTGCATTTACGTGATCGACGACGTCAACAACCTCGACGAGTCGGGAAAGCTCTAAATAGATTGTAGTTCAGAATTAAGAGATGTCCAAATATGACTTTTTAACCGATAACCGATATCCAGATATTGTCCAACTCCAAAAATTCGATACCGATATATGCAGTCGTGGACTTAACATATTATGGCAAATTTTATTGTGATGCACCACTGGATGCTTTAGTAATGATAATGCTCACATAACAAATCCCGAGCATCTTAGTTTAGAGACACCTAATGGTTAATAAGCATAACTGCTGTGCTAAGCTGTGACCAGCCCTTGTACAAAGACAACATGCATATTGACCCAAAAGTGATAATGAAAACCCGATGCCGATATAATCTGATATCATTTTGAAATGCTTTTATCGGCCGATATTATCGCTACCCGATAATAAGTAAAAATTGAGTAAAAATTTTGGCTACTCTACCCACCTCTGGTTTATACTCACATTGGGTTTGACAGCACCAGTGTAATCTGAACATTTTGGCCACAATAAAAAGGACAAACACTGTGATCTGCTTTGCTAAAAACTTGTGCTTTCCGTGCATAGAGGCCTAATGAGCGCCAGTAAAGATGCTGTTGACAGCTACGTCTCTGTCATGCTGCTGCCAGACAAAAACAAGGCCACCAAGAGGAAGACGGCCGTGAAGAAACGAGATCGCAATCCGGAATTTAATGAAAGGTAACTGAAGTCAGCTGTTAGTGATTGATTTTTTTCATTAGTTTGGGTTGTTGGCTTCCTCCTATGATCATTGGTGGCCTTACAGGTTTGAATACAATTTGCCTCCGGAGGAAGTAAAGTTGAGGCACCTTAGCGTGGCAGTGAAGAATAACGCAGCCTCCTTCAGAAGTCGTGACGTCATTGGACAGGTGATTTCAACTCAATGTACTTTGCTTGTATGAGTAGTTTTAAGTAGGCCTATTTGTCTTAAGTAAATGTGCCATGCTTGAACAAGTATGTTCATCTTATTCTATAGGTGCAGATTGAGTTGGCGGAGCTGAAGCTAGAGTCTGGTGTCACTGAATGGTGAGTTCTCAAATCATGTAAAAATTACTAGAGGTGCACAATAATTATCGGCCCGATAATAGGAATTATGACGTCATCCCATTAAATCCGATAACATTATATATTACCGGGCCTATTAATAATATTTTTTTGGCACGGTATCGGATATCAGATTGGGATGTGTGCGTTTGTTTCCACTCCTGTTTTGCCAGTCTGCAAAGTTTTGTTACTGTTCTAGAGGCCATATTTTTCCTTCACTGAGTTATAAACCTCACGATGGCAATTAGCAAATGTTTGCATTTTACTGTGTGATGTTTACATGTTCTTGAGAGGCCTTTTGGTTATTGATAGGCTTGCTGTTCTATAATTGCCAGGTTAAGAAAGTTGCTTCATGGACCAAGACGACAAAAGTCTCCTCTCCTGTTGCACCAGATGTTTTATCTGCTGAAAAAGCACAATAGCTGTTAGGTTTATGTTTGTTTTAGATCAGTGCTCATTGTTCAGGGGAACACATTGTCAATGATATTGACTGATTGATTGTGATTGACTCATATTTCTTTGAAAAAAATAATATGGGCACTTTATTTGAAGTCAAAACTGTTCTTGTCTTTGTTTTGTTCATTATAATAATGTTCATGACATCATGAAAATTCTGGTTCGGTCAAAGGCAAATCTATGCTGAATCAACCACTAGTATTTGTTCCCTTCAGGTGTTCAAAAACTCAGGTGAATGTATATTGAAAAATTATATATCTATTAGGGGTGTCAAACGATTAAAATTTTTAATCGAGTTAATTACAGCTTAAAAATTAATCAATCGTAATTAATCGCAATTAATCGCAATTCAAACCATCTATAAAATATGCCATATTTTTCTGTAAATTATTGTTGGAATGGAAAGATAAGACACAAGATGGATATATACATTCAACATACGGTACATAAGTACTGTATATCTTTATTATAAAAATAAATCAACACGATGGCATTACCATTATTAACATTCTGTTAAAGCAATCCATGGATAGAAAGACTTGTAGTTCTTAAAAGATAAATTTTAGTACAAGTTATAGAAATTTTATATTAAAACCCCGCTTCATGTTTTCGTTTTGATAAAATCTGTAAAATTTTCAATTAAAAAATAAATTAGTAGCCCGCCATTGTTGATGTCAATAATTACTTACACAATGCTCATGGGTGCTGAAGCCTATAAAATCAGTCGCACCCAAGCGCCAGCAGAGGGCGGCAAAACTCCGAAAAACACAACAAGTACACCTTTCACAAATAGTACAACAAATAGTTTGTGACTATTTACCACAAACATGCTAGACTGTGCGTCCCGGGGTGTTTGGGGACGGGTATCGATAAGCATTTGCTTTTTTCCCGTCTTCCTTTGTCTGTCATCATCTTTTTCGGGCAAATTATTCCATAGTCTGTGTCAATGTCTCTCCTTTCTGGCCAAACTATCCCACAGTCTCTAACTGTCAATAATTCTGATGATGATGACAATGACAATAAATTCATTCATTCATTCATTTCACTGTGCTGTCATTTTAATCTGTTTGAGCAGGGCATTTGTGCATTAATTGCGTCAAATATTTTAACGGGATTAATTTAAAAAATTAATTACCGCTCGTTAACGCGATAATTTTGACAGCCCTAATATATATTATCAGTTTTGGTCTGGGTATCGGCCTTGAGGAGCAGGAAGATATCGATATCGGTTTCAAAAAATGGATATCGTGCACCCCTAAAAATTACTGTAGTCGTGAAAAACAAAAATTAGTCGTACAATGAGTACATTTAATGCTTGGAAAATTTGACTGACTTCATTTCAGAAACTGTGCAAGATAAATAGAAAAGTAAAATTGAATTTGTACATAAAGCTCCTAAAAGGATTGCCTTTATATTTTACATAGAATCAAGAGAATTTCATGGTTTTATTCAGATATCTAACTAATCAGTGAATCTCTGTTCATTCTAGGTTCATTCTGAGAGATGAAGCAGAATAACGAACATGCTGATGATGTCGTACCTCAAACCTGGCACGGCTGCAGCTTACACTTGATGCCTTCTCCTTTCAACTTCTATGTAACAGATGCTGCTGTAATAGCCTTAACTGCACCAAACACTCCCAGCTTTATATGTTAATTCATGCCACGGAAGTGGGAAGCACTCAAAATGCTCATATAATACACAAACATGCACTTGGTACGGACTAAAGGAGAGTTTATATTAAAATGTAATAATAATAGGATGGAAGGAAGAAAATGAAAACGCTTGAAAAACTTGTTGTGTACAGTGAAGAAAATAAGTATTTGTACATCCTGCTATTTTGCAAGTTCTCCCACTTAGAAATCACGGAGGGGTCTGAAATTTTCATTGTAGGTGCATGTCTACTGTGAGAGAGATCATGTAAAAAGAAAATCCAGAAATCACAATGTAAGATTTTTTAACAATTTATTTATGTGATACAGCTGCAGATAAGTATCTCGGATGTTAATATTTGGTACAGTAGCCTTTGTTTGCAATTACAGAGGTCAAACGTTTCCTGTAGTTTTTCCACCAGGTTTGCCCACAGCACAGGAGGAATTTTGGCCCACCCATCTGTCAGGTTTCTTTGAAGCATGATGCTACCACCCCCATGCTTCACAGTAGGGATGGTGTTGTTGAGATAGTACTCAGCATTCTTCCTCCAAACATGGTTTGTAGAATTATGACCAAAAAAGTTTTATTTTACTCTCATCTGACCACATAACTTGCTCCAATGACTCCTCTGCATCATCCAAATGGTCATAGGCAAACTTAAGACGGGCCTTGACATGTGCTGGTTGAAGCAGGGGAACCTTCCGTGCCATGCGTGATTTCAAACCATGATGTCTAGTCTATTACCAACAGTAACCTTGGGAACGGTGGTCCCAGCTTTTTTCAGGGCATTTGCAAACTCCTGTCGTGTAGTTCTGAGCTGTTTCCTCACGTTCCTTAGGATCACTGAGTCCCCACGAGGTGATATCTTCATGGGGCTCCACTCCGATTGAGATTGACCGTCATGTTTAGCTTCTTCTATTTTCTAACGATTGCTCCAACAGTGGACCTTTTTTCACCAAGCTGCGTGGCAATTGCTCTGTAGCCCTTTCCAGCCTTGTGGAGGTGTACTATTGTGTCTCATGTCTTTAGACAGTTGTTTTGTCTTGGCCATGTTACATGTTTGAGTCTTACTTATTGTATGGGGTGGACAGGTGTCTTTATGCAGCTATCAAACTCAAACAGGTGCATCTGATTCAGGATAATACATGGACTGGAGGTGGACCTTTAATAGGTAAACTAACAGGCCTTTCAGGGTCAGAATTGTAGCCGATAGACGGGTGTTCAAATACTTATTTGCAGCCGCATCACACAAATAAACTGTGATTTCTGGATTTTTCTTTTTGCATGATCTCTCTCACAGTGGATATGCACCTACGATGAAAATTTCAGACTCCTCCATGATTTCTAAGTGGGAGAACTTGCAAAATAGGGTATTCAAATACTTACTTTTTTCACTGTAACTTCTAAATGCCACTTAAGTATTAAGATTCAATCTTTTATAATACAGCCTTGCTTGTTTGAATTTGCCTTTGTAAATTTTTTTTTTTTTTTAATAGCATTGCATTTTTTGGCATCTCCTACTGTTTGAGTTGTGCATATTTTCAATTATTACACAATGGTTTTGTGTGCATTGGAAGATGTACTCGAAAATTTTGCATCTCCTTTGTGGTTTTTGATTTTTAGACACACTGGCTGGACACCAGACTATACTAGAGACCAGAAAATAGAACAAAAAAAACATCGTAATACATATTTGGTTTTGATTGACATGGCGAAAAATCATTTAAGGATGTGTTTTATTGTGTTTGCAGTGATGTAGGAGTGTCTGTATTATACTGAGAGTGTACTTCTTTTTTTTTTTTTATTGGAAACATACATTTCAGAGACAGCTCTATCTATTTACATCAGGATGGCAAAACGTGTTGCTTTCAGGTATGTTGAGGTTCCCACACACACAATTCATTCATCCAAAGAAAAATAAACAAGCATATCCCAATATGGTTGTTGCTCATTATTAGAGATGTCCCGATCGATCGGGATGCCGATCGATTGTTCCGATCACGTCATTTTCAAAGTATCGGAATCGGCAAAAAAATATCGGCCATGCCTTTTTTTAATATATATATATATATTGTAATTAATTTGTTTTCTATTTGTATTTAATGTTACAGACATAATATGTTACACTCATCCAGAGTCTTTAATTTGGGCTTAAGGTAGGGTTATCAAAAATATCCCAATAATGGCGGCAATTAATTTATTATTAAATGTGTCACAATAAAATATGTAATGCTATTACTATATGGGCTGCACGACCCTCTCATTGTCGCGCTCAATCTGTAATGACGCCATTTTGCCAATAAAGAGAGATAAAAGGCAGCCTTTGGAGCCTTCTTTCAATCGGCAATTACCTTGCAATTCCTTTCCCTATGATTAGAATAATCATAGGAAGCAATGTGGGGAAGCAAGGTGGCAATAGAACTTTGACTTATCACCTCAACTTATTTCCCAAAGCAGAGAAGATATATACATTGGTAGCATGACGCACAGTCATGGCTTTAGTTCCTATCATGGTTTCACTTCCCATCATGCATTGGGGCACGCTGCAGTATCATTTACTGAAAGCTCAACAAATACACTAGATGGCAATATGTCGTCACAATACACAAAGTCACAAGTCTTTCTATCCGTGGATCCCTCTCACAGAAAGAATGTTAAAAATGTAAATGCCATCTTGAGGATTTATTGTCATAATAAACAAATACAGTACTTATGTACTGTATGTTGAATGTATATATTCGTCCGAGTTTTATTCATTTTTTTCTTAATGCATTGCCAAAATGTACAGTATATGATCAGGAAAAATTATCGGGAAATAAAATTGAATCGGGAGCAAAAAAAAGCAATCGGATCGGGAAATATCGGGATCGGCAGATACTCAAACTAAAACGATCGGATCGGGAGCAAAAAAACATGATCGGAACAACCCTACTCATTATACAGTATTACACACCTCTTTTAGTCTAGAGCAGTGGTTCTTAACCTGGGTTCGATCGAACCCCAGGGTTCGGTGAAGGTTAAGAAACGCAGAGCTCTATTTTGTACGCTGACTATATCTAGGCAAAGTGGCGTTTTGGACCAGGTTTTGGACTGATTTGCCCTCAATTTACAGGCTTTATTCCATTTCTTTCAAATGCTAGACTTCTGTCTAATGGGAGAAGAAATCTGTTTGCTCAGTGGAAGGTTGACTGGCACTTGGTATGAGGCACTATAACAGACCTACAGACAACGTGAACTGCGTAGATAATAATAATAATAAAAAATTGCATCATTTTACGTTATGAAAATACCGTTTTGGCCCGAATATAAGACGGTGTTTTTTTGCATTGAAATAAGACTGAAAAAGTGAAGGTCGTCTTATATTCGCGGTCTAGACGTTATAACCATTCACGACGCTAGATGGTGCCAGATATCATTGAAGCGATGTTCTGTCATGACAGATCCTAAATACTCTCAAGTTTAACCAGTTTGCATTATTTTATTGTAATATTTTTCCTTATTCAGATTTATTTCAAGACTACAGTTACAGTTAGACTTCACTTTGACGGTTAATGCAATTTTGTTGTTTTATCACAATAGATTGGTTTATTTACATTTAAAAAACCAGAAGACATTCATTTACTGTACGAATGTGATTGCACTTTAGTTTACATATTTAAATGTTCAGACATTAAGATTTGAATGAGGCAAAATAACATGTTTTTTTCTCTCAAATATATTGTTATAATCATTTGCTTCAGATGTACTGTAATTATTTTCTGTATAAAAAATAATTTGGTGTTCAAAAAGTCTTTTTTCAAACTTGTCTTGAAAAAGAGGGGGTCTTCTTATAATCAGGGCCGTCTTATATTCGGGCCAATACGGTAGTATGTGATGCAAGGATGCGACCATAAAAACTATAGACATGGAAACAAAAAAAGGAACAGTGTGAAATGAGTATGATTTTACTTGCCCACGTGAAAATCAACAACAAAAGGCAAAATGATCTGTAGTAAACTTGAAATCTGGAAAAAATTTGAACAGGAATTCACTTAGATGTTAGCTTTCTAGGTTTTGAACTCGTAAAAAATGGCTTTATTATGATAATCCGAAGGGTTCGGTGAATGCACTTTTGAAACTCGTGGGGTTCGGTACCTGTAGCAAGGTTAAGAACCACTGATTTAGAGTTTGACTTTTGTGGGTGGGGTTGGGGGCAAAACATGTTGATGACCCCGAAACGCGCTGTCAGCAAAAAAATTAACTTACAACAGGGGTGCCCAAGTCCGGTCCTGGAGAGCCCCTATCCAGCTTTTTTCCCCATTTCTCCCTTCTCCAACACACCTGAATCATATAATCAGGCTCCTGCAGAGCTTGCCGATGAGCTGATTATTTCATTCAGGTGTGTTACAGGACGTTCGTTATCAGGCTCCTGCAGAGCTTCCTGATGAGCTGATTATTTCATTCAGGTGTGTTACAGGAGGGCGACATGGAAAACAGGCTGGATAGGGGCTCTCCAGGACTGGACTTGGCACCCCTGACTTACAAGATATATGCTCGGTTAGTAGCTTAGCCCATGATCGTAAATACAGGCATCGCAGTTTTTTTTTTTTTTGTGGGTGGGTGTGTGAGCATGCACGTTTTCTGTGGAGAAGTAGACGCCGATTTTTGCATTCCGCGGAGATATCCAATTTAACGCTAAGTTTTTCCAGTCACTCACACCCTGACGAAACGAATCCTCACTGTGGTGGGTTTGATAATGGCGGCAGACAAAATTATATTGGCCAATTGGCAATATTGACCAAGGACGTCGTACACTGAATATGGTATGCCCGGTTATGGCCCTGATGTACAATTAGAGTCTTTAGTGGGACAAACTGAAATTCTGCTCACCATTTTGGCGGTGCTCTCTGGCATTTCATGGTCCACATCTTCAATCCTTGGTTCTCGCTCAGTAGTTGTTTTCGCTTTTGAAAGCTTAGGTTTAAAAAAAATTATATCCATCTTGTTTCTTCTGTCCTCAGGTGGTTTTGGCTAAGCAAAGCAAATTACCGTCTCTAAGGTGCTAGTCACATAATCTGTTGGAAAATTAATTTTGACCCATTATAAAAATATTTTTTTGTTCATGTCATACATTTTTGTTGTTTATTGCTTTACTTATATAGACAATATTTTACCGGCAAAGTCTTAATTTTATATACAGTGAGCCCTCATTTTTCGTGGTTAATTGGGACCAGAACCCAGCGCAATAAGTGAAAAAACTGTGAAGTAGCCGCCCCAAAAATATAAAAATATAATTTTGAGTGTGCAGTGTATTTGTTCAGATTTGGAGATACATATGACATTTTTTCACTTTTTTCCTTAAAGTATAATTTAAAAAACTTTTGTGTATGTATATATATTTTAATAAATGGTTTTTAAGCACTTCAAATGTAATAAATATACATTTTAAACATATTACTGTCCCAATGTTTGCCCAATCCATTAAAAAAAAAAAGTCAAAAAATTAAAAAAAAAATCTTAATTAAATGCTACATTGAGTAAGACCACTCAAATCCACTCAAGCTGCTCACTTACACACAATGAGTTACCACAGCAACTGTTTAACAAGTTAAATGATGACGCATGCGACGCTTTGAAGTCTCGGCTTACAAGCGTCTCTGGCAAGATCAAACCTTAACTGTCTGGCAATCATCATTTACTTTACTCAACTGCCTGAACAAGAAAAGTGGCAGGACTGAGAGTGAGGGACTACATGACCGCATCGGGACAGCTCTATAAAATACAGCATTTATTTAATTATTTTTTAATTGGAAAACAAAAAAACGCGATGGACTGAGGGCGCGAAGATTAAAGTGAGAAGTACTGAGGGATCACTGTATTAGAAAGGCAAATACATGCAATGAGATTTTCAACCACCGGGGGGGGCTATGCGGCCCTTAACTCATTCACTCCCAGCCATTTTCAATGGAGCAAGGCCCTTCGCTCCTGGCCGTTTTACTGGATTTGGACTGATTTTGCAAGGCCCACAGAAAATTCTGTTCTATTTCTATATAAACATGGAACCCACCAAAAGAAAGATTAGACTCTCTTCTTTCAGCAGAAAAAAAGCAAGTTCATATCTTTTTCCAATCTTTAGAAATCAGTATTAGAAAATAGTTTGAGCAATTTTCCAATTTTTGATGAAAAAATTGAGAAATTGAGCTTTTTGTGAAAGCATACATTTCAAACATAACTTTGACATTAACACAGCTGTTTTTTGCTTTAGTTACATCCCAAACATCTGAATAATGTTTTAATTTTACAAAATAACAGAAACAACAAGACAAATAGAGCTTTTGACCCTCTCACCCACCATACCGCTTCCACTCTGGTCTGTAATCTAATAACCTCCCGGCTAGATTATTGCAACTCACTGCTCTTTGGTCTCCCTAACAAGTCCCTCCAGAAACTGCAGCTCCTCGAGAACTCAGCAGCACGCCTCATCACTCGAACCCCCGCAACACACCACATCACCCCCATCCTCCGTCAACTTCACTGGCTTCCCATCAAACAAAGAATCAGCTACAAGATCCTCATCATCACCTTCAAAATACTCCATGGCCTGGCCCCTCCCTACCTTTGCGATCTTCTCCGTCTAAACAATCCAACCCGTTCACTTCGCTCTACCACTATTCTTCCCCTCTCCGTCCCCCATGTCTGCCTCTCCACCTTTGGTTCCAGAGCTTTTAGTCAGTGCGCCCCCCAGCTCTGGAACTCCCTACCCCCTGATCTTCGCAGCATATGTCCCCTATCACTTTTCAAATCTAGACTGAAAACACACCTGTTCACTCTTTCTTACCCATCATAACCCCTAGCTCTGTTATATTTTTACTTCTTTTTATTGTGCTTTTAATCTTTTATCCTTTTAATACCTTTTTATCGTACTGTGATTCCATGTCTCTTGTGAAGCATCTTTGTGTGTTTTGAAAAGTGCTCTAGAGATAAAATGTATTATTATTATTATTATAACTGAAAGATGACGCTATTGTGGCCGCGACAACCGGTTAAACTTTTCCCTCATTGTTGCCTGTCTCAAAAAGATTATTTTTTTTGAGTCTCTGCGGGCTCTGTCCGCGAGCAGAACGGACTCGAATGCATCTAGTGGTTCCAGTCGTTCTGCTCGGTCATCCAGCGCCTGGCATCCTGGGCGTCCTACCGGTTGTTCAGCTCGGTCATCCGCCACCTGGCGTCCATTCGGTCGTCTTCCGCCTGTGCCCCGGCTTTGCGGCTTGGCCGTTCGTTGCCGTTGAATAGGATTGCAGGTCTTACCAAATGCGCTACTGCCCTCCAGTGGCCAGTTTTATTGCTTTAAAACCATTATTTCGAATAATCGAGTAATCCGATAAGGAACACGAAAAATTAAATTACCTGAGCTGAGCCTAAAACGGTATAAAAAAATAAATGAGGATCTATGTACAACAAAAGAACAATTGGCTATCTTACATAGCATTTTATAGCATTTAAACTAGCGGACTTTTGCAAACTTTTTTTTACAATGCTCCTAACAAATGGTTCGGACACATATTCTCACAAAAATAGGCTAAAAATACCTTTAAACTAAACAAGGAATGCATTAAAAAAACATTTGCTCAAACAAAAACATAGCTTATGTTGGTCTTAACAGGCAGCACTTGGTTTCAGCCATGTGAAATGATGCAGACTAGAAGGCAGAGTATCCACCCAAATCAATAAAAATGCAAAATAAACCATTACAACGCCAAGTAAACGAATACTCGAAGCAGCAAAATTTAATTCGAATCTTTTTTTTGAATCGAATACTCGAGTTAATCGATTAATCATTGCAGCACTAAAATGGATTTTCAGCTTTGTGCTTTAAAGCAAAATTGAATCACGACTCAGAGACGTCTTTTTTGAAAAAAAAAAAAAAAAAAAAACGTAAAAGACGTATAAATACGTCTTTGGGACACTGAAAACATTCAAATAGAACGAATTTATACGTTTTTGGGAGCAAATGAGTTCTCCGCGTATGCTCTTTGCATGTCAGCAAAGGAACGAAACGCAACACACGTTGAAAAAAAAAACAACCAAACAGCCTTGTTTTCTGTACAATTTTCTATTTATTTATAACAATATCTGTTATTTAGTTTGTAAAGTACTCCGGCAAAAGTTAAACATTAGTCTCTTTCCAGAAGAAAGTCTTGAGCATCCATGCACTGTGTACTATAAAAGCTATGTGTCATTCATTTGGAAAAGAAAAATGATTCAGCAACAATTGTAAAATGAATTAATTTTAGCAAAACTGCTGCTCGGGGAAAGAGAATGATTGTACTTATCTTTCGATTAAAATACGAAACATACAACAGAGTAAAATAACACTTGCTGACAGGTATGCAAAAATAAAACGTCGCTGTCTTTAAGAATAATTTCAGATATTGAAGATTGGTGTTACATGCACTAAAATATGGCTGACACATTTCTGACAAGCAGCATTTGGAGCGTAAGGACAAGAGTGGCAGCAATAGCAGCAACAGGGCACACCAGTTAGACACAAGAGGTTTGACAAAGCTCAACGACAACACAAATACCAAATGACCCTAATGCACTTAAAGACAAGAGTTGTTTACAAAACGGTCCACTTAAGGTAAAAAGCTAATCATGACTGACATATTAGAAAAGGTCCATTAGGATCTTTGCTTCATTTGAAAGGACTTCCAATGAAGCTTGTGTCACCTTCAAATCAAGGAAGACCCTGTAAAATCACATGATATCACCTCGCCATGTGGATTGGGTGTGCTTTGGTCCTCTCCGTATTGACCACCTGACCACATTAGCTTCAACACATTCGCAACATCCTCCTGGAATGTTTGAAATCCTCACTCGCCAACATACACTTACGCACTTTAAAAGAGACCAGGATCTTCAATTGCCATTGCCAAGTCATAAAAACCCACTTTAGCCTCACTACTTACCATATAAAGCCTACAAAATACCATCCAATTGGAATTCTGTGCAAGGAAGACAACGCAATCAATTCAAGAGTATCTCACACGGACTCATGAAGATCCTCAGCGTGACAAAAGCCATACAAATTCAGACAACTTTGAGTTTTGCCTTTCCCTCTCAAAGTCCACACAAACAACAAACAATTGGCACTGGTGAAATGGAACAATGATTTTCTTCTCTCTTATACAATTCATTTAAAAAAAAGGAAAAAAATTAAATTGCTCCAATGATAGCTACTTCTAATTTTCCATTTCATTTTGCACAGAGGTAGTGGCTATTTAGGTAAAGGGGTAAGGGACACGTGTAAATTAAAAATCTCTCATAGAAAATGTTATTTTTTGACCAAAGGAATCTCAAAAGAACAAAATATAATACTGCAATCACATACAAAAGTAGTCCTTCATTTTTGTACATTTTATACAGTGTTCACACTTTTTTGTCATTTTTCTCTCCCACATTTTTTTTTTTTTTTTCCACGTTTTGTTGTTTTCTTCACTAAAAGGCAAGAAGATGGGGTGTGTTTGGAATAGCGTGACGGGCGGCCTACGCCAGCGGGTCCACGAGGGGTTCCTCCTCCCCGCGAGACAGCAGCTCCTTCTTCTCGTCCGTGCTGGCCAGCGAGTTGCGACTGCTGTGGGCGCCCATGTATAGCGTGGCGTACACTGGGTTGGTGAAGTTGGTGGGCTTGAATAAGTCAAGAAAAAAAGGATCCATAATTAATACTGAATGATTGCGCAAGGATAGAGCCCAAAAATGAATCTACAGTATATCTACAGTGATCCCTCGTTTTTCGTGGTTAATGGAGACCAGAACCCACCGCGTTAAGTGAAAAACCACAAAGTAGCGCCACCAGATGTGTGTGTTCAATGTATTTACCCTAATTTTCGCACTATAAGGCGCACCTGACTATAAGCCGCAACCCACCAAATTTGACCCGAAAACGGCATTTGTTCATAGATAAGCCGCACTGGACTATAAGCCGCAGCTATCCTCACTGTTTTATGGGATATTTACACCAAAAGATAGTAACCGGTCACACTTTATTTGACAGCAGCATCATACGACTGTCATAAGACCAAATGAACCACCATGAATCTTTGAACCAATTGGCTGCAAAGCTTCATTCCTTCAAGAAGCTTCATTTGGCCATCACTGCTCCCTTGGTGGAGACAGGCAACCTCTGCTGCCACCTGCTGTAAACACTGTTGTCATCCAACATGCCTCCAAGCATGCATTGCATTGTACAGATGTAAATTTTAATCAAAATTTATGTTCTGTGCTAATTATTTCTTCAGTTACTGTTCCAGTTGTTTCATCAATTGTTAGTTATGGTATTTGCTAACACTTTATTTGACAGTGGCGACATAAGACTGTCATTAGACAATCATAATTATTGACATGACACTGTCCTGAGCATTAATGAATGCTTATAACAGATGTCATTTAGTGTTATCCGGCAAAAGATTTCACTTTTGAATGGATGTAAAAATTCAAGCTGGAAATAAATGAAGCTAGTGACATAATTTCCCGGATGACTCTTAATGACATAAGCATTCAGTAATGCTCATGATAGTATCATGTCATAATTATGACTGTCTTATGACAGTCTTAATATGCCGCTGTCACATAAAGTGTTACCTATTAACTCAAATAAATCAACATATAAGCCGCACTGGACTATAAGCCCCAGGTATCAAAATGAAGGAAAAAAGGAGCGGCTTATAGTCCGAAAATTACGGTATTCAGATTCAGCATTGGAAAGATTCCCTAAACACTAACCCTATATAAGACATGTTTTTTCACTTTTTTCCTCCAAAGTCTTAAAAAAAAAAACACAAAAAAAAAAAACACAAAAAAAACTTTTATGTATATACACAGTGTATTTTAATAAATTATTTTTAAGCACTTCAAATCTAATAATTATAAATTTTAAATATGTCACTGCCCCACCGAATTATTTTTGAACAAGAATAAAGTATAAAAAAGCTTTTCTTTATTAAATGGTTCATTGAGCGAGTCAACTCAAATCCGCTCAAGCTGCTGACTTACACACAATGAGTTGCCACAGCAACTGTTTAAAAAGTTAAACGATGATTGAAGCATGCGGCGTGTTGAGGCTTTCAGGCATCTGTGGCAAGATCAAACATTAAAGAGCATACGACAGGAGAAAAAACGTCTTAAATAGCATTATTATGTGAATTAGAATCATATTTTGAGACGATTCGACTATATACAACAATTGTGGGTGGGTGGCTCAGTGGTAAAGTAATTGTCCCCCAACCCAGAGGTTGTGGGTTCGATTCTCCGCCCTGATGAACACGTCTAAGTGTCCTTGAGCAAGACACTGAACCCCACGTTGCTCCTGGTGCTGCGTCACCAGTAGGTGGATGGTGAGATAGTGTAAAGCGCTTTGAGCGCCTTGAAAGGTGGAAAAGCGCTATATAAGTGTAACACCATTTACCAATTTAGCAAAGCGCAGATGACGAGAAATTAGTCTTTTAATCTGCCAGTTAGCCACGCCTACCATTATAGGGCTCTAGCGTCCCCAACAGGTGGATGACATCAGCGGGAGACTGGGCTCATCGGTTTTACTATTCAGCCCATTGAGGGGGAAGTATTCAGAACGAGGAAAATGCGACAAAGAGAGCCGCAAAATGTCATTGTTTCAGTCTCTCTACTCCAATATTTTTACAGGATATTATTTTTATCCAAGTATTTTTCCCCAATAGGTAAATAAATGGCTTGAGAAGGACCAGTCAGCCCATCGAGGCGGAAGTATTCACAACAAGGAAAACGCGACGAAGAGAGCCGCAAAATGTCATTGTTTCTGTCTCTTTACTTCAATATTTTTACAGGATATTCTTTTTATCCAAGTATTTTCCCCAATTGCTAAATAAATGGCATGGTCATGACAAATAACAGTTTTGTGCTAAATGGAATATGAAATAATAAAAATGCACTTATTCAGGACGACATGGCAAAATTAGTCCACAATGGTCAAAACTGTCGACTTCACCTTTACTGTTGCACCTCCCGAACGATATTTTATGACACCTAAATCAGACATATGTCATTTCCCTTCCCTGGCTTCGGAGAATGTAAACAAACCAAGAGGCGTGACAGCTAGCCGACATGCTAACCCGAACCGAGTGATGTTTCAAAGTCTTCGAAGCGGAAAATAACCCATAACTAGCCCGGATTATTTCACATGACGACTGGATTGTCGATTGTCTTCGCTGATCGGCAAACCACCCGGCGGAGAACAATTTACAGCTCGTTCCCCGGAGGAGGGCGGCTGCAGTTGTTGTGCAGCTAACGTGCAGCTAATGTTCACGAGGAGAGCTTTTTACATGCCTATCAATGATCAAACGTAAGCAGTCCTTTATTTAAAGTAAGTCTGTAGTGTCTACTTTGTAATCACTGTATTCGTATTTGACATAATACAAAACAAGATATTTACTCACTTCCTCGTAAGTCCAATGGTCCCACAGTAGTAGGGTTTGTTTTGGCCAATATCCTAGGTGAATGGGAACCTTTTGAAACTCCAAAAAGGCGCACATGCCTCTGCTTAATACAGAAAGATTTTTCTGCAGCCATTTGGCTGGCGTGATGCGAAAAATAGACGTATTAATCCGCAAAATCAGATGAATCCTTAGTCCTGTTGTGATAGTAAGAATGAGCTGTGGCTGTGGGTTTAGGCTCACCTAAAGGACTAGATTTATATTAATTTTATTTAGATTTTTTTTTTTTTAAATACAGTATATTTTAACTTAAATTATACTTATTTTCCAATTTGCTAAAATGCTTTGAGAAATAAAAATCCCCTTCAATGGAAAAATTTTTTTTTTTTTTTTTTAAACCCAGATATCTCAAAATAACACATTTTAGAGCTGTAATTGCAATACAGTGATACCGTGAAATTTTGGCTTAGGGTTAACATACCGTCAGAATATCATACCAGATTATGCCTAGTCAGAATTCTGAGAATAAGGTCAGAGGGTTCAGGGGTCTGACTTTAAAGAATTCTGACTGAATTCTGAAGTCAGAATCTTGGCCAGAATTTTTTTTCCCGTCAGTAGCCCTAATCCTCTTCCGTAGGGTTTTGTCGACCACTAGACAAAGCCCAAACAACAACAGATATTGTAAGTACAGTAGTTGCGAGAATTGATATATTTGGGGTGACGTCACCTGAACCCCTTTTTAAGCTCACCCCAAAAAGTGAGCGGAGACAAAAAAAAAAGTTTCTTGCTATCAAGCAGCGATTCAGCATGGCGTGTTTTCAGCACTTACCTTCAAACATACTGAACACATATTGAGCACTTAAACATAAGTCATGTATTTAGAAACAAATCATCAAAATGTACTGTACTAGTACTTGGCTATCAGATACTGGGGCAAAACTCAGTCTCTTATATTGTAATTCACTTTACCTTGTCTGGATCGAGGGTGAAGTCTGCATCTAGCAGCTCCCCCGCGTCGTCATCAGGCTCACCCTCGTAGATCTTGTAGGCGGGGTTCCCGATCTCAACATTCATGGCTCCGTTGGTCATCCTTTGGTGCTGGAAGCCTTTCGCTCTGCACGACACAATAAAGGCACAGATTTAAGACGGTAACATTGTATCAGCGCCCGTACATATGAACACAATGAGGAGAGGCGTATCATGGGGTCATGTCCAACCAGACTGAGGAAAAGCAATAGCAACAGCACAGGCAAACACACGAACCCAGCATTCTAATTAATCCAAGAACTGATTCAGAGTTTACCACGCAAAAGGACCACAATAAATCCTAGCTCAATGCTTGGGTACTTGGCTACCAATTAGATCACCGGTGAAATGCGGTAGGGATGGGCAACTTTAATCTTGACCTATAGTTAACATTTGTGTCAACTAATGGATGCAATTTGTAAGTAGTGCAATTAATTTAGGCCTACTTACTCTAATTTGCTGTCTGAAAGGGCTGGTGAAAACAATGATAGGAAGAGAGCTATGTTTGGCATTTGAACAATTTGAAATACAGTTAGGTCCAGAAATATTTCATGTGTTTTTACATGATGAAAATTCACCAATAAAACGGATTTGAACTAATACGATCAGCAAGTATTTTAAAGGTAGACTTTTAGTTTTAAGAAGTTTCAGGAAAAAAGAATAAAAAAACAAAGAAATTGCTAGCTTTGAATTTTCCTTTTTTTTCCTACTTTGATTTTTGTTGTTGTTGTAATCTTAAAGGTATTTGAGCGAGAAAGTGACCTTTTAAGGCAAAAATGTTCCTAAAAACACTGAACATCATTTGACTTTGCTGACTTTTTCAAAGCATCTCCTGAGAGAAAAATACAATCAAAATTCTGAGTTACCGTACTGACCCGACTATAAGACGGCCCTGATTATAAGACGCCCCCCTTTTTTTCAAGACTCAAGTTTGAAAAAAGACTTTTTGAACACCAAATTAATTTTTATACAGAAAATTATTACAGTACATCCGAAACAAATGATTATGACAATCTATTTGAGAGAAAAAGCCTGTTATTTTGCCTCATTCAAATCTTAATATCTGAACATTTAGATATGTAAACTTAAGTGAAATCACATTCGTAAATGAATGGCTTCTGGATTTTGAAATGTAAATAAACCAATCTATTGTGATAAAACAACAAAATTGCAACAACTGCATTACCATCAAAGTGAAGTCTAACTGTAACTGTAGTCTTGAAACAAGTTTGAATAAGGAAAAACATTGCAATAAAATAATTCAAACCGGTTAACTAAAAAGAGTAGCTGAGATCTGTCATGGCAGAACATCGCTTCAATGATATCTGGCGCTATCTAGCGTCGTGAGTGGGGAGAGTAGCTGAGATCTGTCATGACAGAATATCGCTTCAATGATATCTGGCGCCATCTAGCGTTGTCAATGGGTATAATGTCTAGACCGCGAATATAAGACGACCCCCTCTTTTTCAGTGTTATTTCAATGCAAAAAACACCATCTTATATTTGGGCCAATACGGTATTTTGGATGTTATTTCAAAGTAGTAAAAGTCATATTTGTTAAATTTATACATTCTGAGAGCTTTTACTACAGTACTTCAGTTGCATATTAGGCGCTTTTGTACTGTAGGAACCTGGGTGCTCAATTCCTATAACTACAGGACTCTCAATTAGTTATGGGAACTAGTGCTGCAACGAATATTCGATTAACTCAAGTAATTCGATTAGAAAAAAATGCTTCGAATCAAACTTTGCTGCTTCGAGTAGTTGTTTAATTAGTGTGGCATTGTAACGGTTTGTTTTGAAAGTGTTTGCATTTAGTTTTATTGATTTGGATGGATACACTGGCCTCTAGTGGCAGTCGTGACTATGACATAGCTAATTTAACACGGCTGAATCCAGTTGCTCCCTGTTAAAAGCAACATAAGATCAGTTTTTGTTTGAGCTAATGTTTTTTTTAAAAATTCATTTATAGGGTTATTTAGCCATTTTTTGTGGGAATATGTGTTTTAACGATTTGTTAAGAGTTAATTGTGAAAAAAATTGTTAACATTTTATAGCATTTAAGCTAACGGCTAAGATCAGGTATTTTATTTTTAAATGAAACTTCAATCCTGCATAGTTTGAAGAAATACTCGAGAGATTTTGTATTCGCATTTAGTGTTTTTTTGAAAGTGAAATCTTAGCAAGCCTTTGTGTTGCATCTCCTAAAATTGATTGTAAAACCCATTAAATGATCCTAATTTGATTACTTGATTATTTGAACTAACAAGTTGATAGACTACTTGAGTACTTAAATATTTGATAGCTGCAGCTGAAATGGGAACCATCCTTCGCCAAACAGTCGTGTTCACACATGAGTAGGGCGCCTGATTCGAACTGCTGTGGCGACGTAGTTTGCGTGAAAACTGCTGAACAGAATACAAATCGGTCACAGCGACAGAGGGCGTAGCTGCTGATTTCACCATTGGTTACTGAAAGGTGGGTACAGTAACCAAAAATTTTACTCAAGTAAGATTAGCGTTACTTCAAAAAAATATTACTCAAGTAAAAGTAGTCATCTAAAAATTTTCTCAAATAAAAAAAGTATTCCTTGAAAATAATACTCATGTAATGAGTAACATTGTGAGTAACTGCTTACAATGTCAGATTTTTTAAAATAATGTTAAATGTTTTTTTTTCTCAGCACAACTTCCTCTATTTTAACTGTTATTATTATATTGTTCTATAACGTATTACATGACCATATTAGGCCAAAAAGACAGACAAAGACAGTCACGCAAGTTCTAAAACATCCCATGAACTAAAATGTCGAGGTTCAGACTATCTACCTCATTTCTCCTGCATTGTTCAAAGGTCTCCTCTCTATTACTGAGTGCTGTTAAACTAAGCTAAAAGCTAATAATAGCTAAGCATAAGGTGACAGTTACAGACAGGGAGGAGAGAAAAGAGGAGCTGCCTTTTATTATTTATTTCGGTCACTCTAAACGACTGTCTGGGTACTGATATCAGAAATAGTTCAGCTTTTAATGACATTTTAGAGTTTTCCAGAAAGGATTCATGAAAGGTGGGTACAGTAACCCAAAATTTGACTCAAGTAAGATTAGCGTTACTTCAATATAATATTAAAGTAGTCATCCAAAAATGTACTCAAGTACAAGTAAAAAAGTATTCATTAAAAATAATACTCAAGTAATGAGTAACATTGTGAGTAATTGGTTACAATGTTCGATTTCAAAAATGTTAAATGTTTTTTTTTTTTTTCTCAGCACAACTTCATCTATATTAACTGTTATTATTATATTGTGCTATAAACTATGACATGATCATATTAGGCCAAAAAGATGACACAAAAATCATCAAATTCAGACCAGAAAAACACGATGAAACATCACCCGTTCAAAGGCCATGAGTGCTCTCTAGTGGAGAACAACCGAGACGGTCACTGTCGGGAAAAATAAAGTCAATATGTAGAAAAAAGATGAAAAATGTAATGACTCTCATGTAGCCCAAAGTGGTGGAGTAAAAGCTGAGTGTCATCACAAATCTACCCGAGTAAAAATAAAAGAAGTACATTTTTCTCAAAACGTTACTCAAGTAAATGTAACGCGTAACGACCAACCCCTGGGATTTATTCTATTAGGCATTGATGGTTTTTGTCTCCAAGGGAAAGTAGCCTATACATGCCTGATCAAAATCTTAAGACCAGTTAAAAAATTGCAAGAATTTGCATTTTGCAAATTTGGATCTCAATGAAGTTTTAAGGGGTATGAGGTTCCCTTGACGACGTGCAAATACATCAAAGTACCTTTAGTATTACCGTGTAAGCGTTCTTGAGCGAATTTCTTCAATTAAAAGAATATATAGTCAGGGAACTATTATTTTAACTGTTAATTCTCGAACATTGCGAAGGATTATTATCTCCTTTCATGTTTTGGTCTTCATTTTTAGTATTGGTTTAAACATTTTTAATTGGTTGGTCAACTTTGTCGCATGCCCATCCCTACAGTGCAATACAATATGGCAGCATGACAGACAATCACGAAACTACAGTACGCACAAACAGATCTGTTCATTTCAGATCTGTCCAACAGCTCCTGAATAGGGAGATTAAACAAGAGAGACACTTATAGCCTAGAATGATGTGACACTCATCACAGATACAAACAATGCACAACGACATGGGTAAAGGGTGACTGCATCTGTTACCGCAAGCGTTTGGAGCCGGTTTTGCTGGGCCGGCTAGACCTGAGGAGCAGAGGAGATGCCGTTACAGTGTAGGAGGCAAGGAAGGAAGGAAGCGGAAAATGAATGCGGGAGAAAAGAAAAGTCCTCTTTGGAAGGTGTTCAACAGGAACTCACCCTCTCATCCTTCTCCTGTACCAGAACAACGCTCCTGCAGCGAGCAGAACCAGCAGGAGCAGCAGCAGCACAGGGATCACGATGGAGGCTGTGCCTACACATACAAACACACGGATGAAACAGGTAGTAGCAGGTTGAAGTTGCAAATGTTTTTTAAGTGTCTACTTACGCCCTCCTGAACTGTGGCCACCCTCACTACTTGTGGCTGACTCACAGCGATGTCCCGTCCATCCGGGAGAACATCTACGCACCCACACAAACACAGCAATGTAGAGTATATGCATGTATGGGGCCATCTAGTGGTTTTAACATCCGGACTTGACACTGAAGCTTATGATGCAAAGAGATGCACTCACCTACACTCTGGAAGATGAGTGAGAGGATTAATAGAACACTGGCCGTTTGCACAGTATTCATTTGTATCGCATGAGTAGCAGCTGGGCTGGATTCTTCCGTTTGCACATCTATTGAGGCCAGAAAGATGTTAGTTGTGTAAGACAGGAAGGCCCTGATCTGAATTAATTTACTACTATTTGATTGTGTTTGTGTATATGGCGGAAAACACGGACAAGACTGAAAAAGCAGTTTCTGCTGTTGCACTCCTCTTTAAAAGAAACAGCTGTATTTTAAGCCAAAATAACTGTTGTGTTTGATAGAACAATATGTCTATATGCTGCCATAGCAGATTAATTGGCACATTAAGCCCCCGAACTATTTTTAATTTGTCCGTTTTACCCTGGAAACCCCTGTTTACAGACGTCACGCAACCGCTTTTGTTTCAACCCAGCCATAAAACGAAGGTAATTAATTATATTTATTGCTCAAAATGTCATTTTTAGCTTAGAATTATTAATTGATGTCTGATATTTCGTTAAAAAAAAAAAAAAAAATATTCACTCGCATATTTTAAACTTTTAAATGGGGCTGTCAAACAATTAAAATTTTTAATCGATTTAATCACAGCTTTAAAATTAATTAATCGTAATTAATCGCAATTCAAACCATCCATAAAATATGCCATATTTTTCTGTAAATTATTGTTGGAATGGAAAGATAAGACGGATATATACATTCAACATACTGTACATAAGTACTGTATTTGTTTATTATAACAATAAATTAAAAAGATGGCATTAACATTATTAACATTCTGTTAAAGCGATCCATGGATAGAAAGACTTGTAGTTCTTAAAAGATAAATGTTAGTACAAGTTATAGAAATTTTATATTAAAACTCCTCTTAATGTTTTCGTTTATATAAAATTTGTCAAATTTTCAATCAAAAAATAAACTAGTAGCTCGCCATTGTTGATGTCAAAAATTACACAATGCTCATGGTGCTGAAACCCATAAAATCAGTCGCACCCAAGCGCCAGCAGAGGGCGACAAAACACCAAAAAACACAAGTAACAAGTGAACATGACACTGTGCTGTCATTTTAATCTGTTTGAGCAGGACATGTGCGTTAAATGCGTCAAATATTTTAACGTGATTAATTTAAGAAATTATTTACCGCCCGTTAACGCGATAATTTTGACGGCCCTACTTCTAAACAAATTCCGTCATAATGAAAAAATTGGTGTCTGTAAAAAAGTCATGGATATCTACCTCATAACTATCGCTTAATTGTATTTCTTTTTTTGGTACTGTAGCATTTTTTCCCAATATGTTAGATGATAAATAATCGATCCAAACAAAGAAAATTTTTAAAGGGTAAATATATGAAAAAGAAACTCTTGACCACTCCTTGATGTCTGCGATTTCTGCATCGCGACCCTTGTTATATTACTATGTTTCACCCATCAAATCCCACAAAATCCAGCTGTGGCCATTCACAGCTTGGTCTTGACACTCAGTGATACTTGCTACATGGAGTTTTTGGATCGAAAAGAAGTAAGTACGCGATAATATGTAGATAAAATATTGGCGTCTTTAATTCTACTCTCGCATGCTCTTACCTCCAGTTAGGGTTTTGCTGTTTAAAAAAAAAAAAAAAATTAAATGCCCTCCTGTTCAAAAAATTTCTTCCCCAGAAAATTGAGATTTTAAGCTTTCCAAGAATGTATCACACATGCATATCAGACAATTTTGAAAGATGGCCATATTGGGGGGCTCAGAGCGGAACTTCATTTCACCTGAATGTTTTCCGCCATATACTGTATATATTCGAATAAATGGTTTTTAAGCACTTCAAATGTAATGTTACTGCCCCACCTAATTATTTTTAAATAAGAATAAAGTAGAAAAATGCTTGTCTTTATTAAATGCTTCATTGAGTGAGTCCACTTAAATCCTCTCAAACTGCTCACTTACACACAATGAGTTGCCACAACAACTCTTAAACAAGTTAAACGATGATTGATGCATGCGGCGCTTTGAAGTAAGCTTCTCTGGCAAGATCAAACCTTAACCGTCTGTCAATCATCGTTAACTTTAATAAGCAACTCCAGTGCACTGCCTGACCAAGAAAAGCGGCAGGAGCGCGAGTGAGAGACTACGTGATCGGATCGGGATAGACAGAATACTATTTATTTATTTTTCAATTAAAGAAAAAACGCAATGGTCTGAGGGCGCGAAGTTTGAAGTACGAAGTAGCGAGGGATCACTGTATTGTGCTTGTTATCAGGGTCTTTCCCATTGGGAAAGGCCAGATAATGTTGTTCTTCAACTTTATTATTATTAAACATCTTATTCTCCGCGTTTTTTGGCGCGCCGCGCAGCCCGGACCATTTGACCGATCAGCACCGGTCATGTTAAAAAATGACCCAAAAAATAGCGTGACGCAGGCTTTTTTTTTTTGTTTGCCCGTTAACGCGGGTTTGTAAAAAAAAATGTATTGAGTGATTGGCACTTTTTTTGCGCGTTTCTTCGGCGCGCCGCGCAGCCCGAACCATTTAACCGGTCGGCACCGTTCTAGTATCGAAAAGTCCGGAATTTTCGCACCACGATGGCTCTTTTTCAAACGGCCCTGAAAATTTTTCCGTTCATCCGTTAACAGCAATTTTTCGAAATATTCCAAAATGTATCTAGTTAACTAAGCAATGCATCTCTAAAAAGAGGTGAAGATATTTTGTGCTATTGGTATCACCTTCCTCATGGTCTATAATATTCTCTGACTGATGTTGAACACGTGACTTTAGAAGGAAGGCCCTGATCTGAATTAATTTACTACCATTTGATTTTGCTTGTGTATATACATACACTAATGTTATTATCTAAAAAAATTAATCAACTTTAGCAAACCAATTTTAGAGGAAAAATTGATTAAACAAATGTGAAATAATTCAAGCACATTCTAGAACGTTACTTTAAGTTAATGTAAATATATTTTTAAACCAATTATGTGATTTTTTTTTTTTTTTTTAAAAAAAGGAAAGTTGCAAACATTTAAAATATTCCATATGAATTACTGAATGATACAACTTAATATTACATTAAAAAGGAATATGAATCCTCGGGGAACTGATTCTAGCCTTGAAATAGCTGGTCCACAGCTTGACAGTCAATGTATCTCTGAATTACTGTAAGAATTTGTATCGATTAAGGAACCTGCTATCCACATGTTCCTAAGTCCCGCCTTTACAAATGGATATCTGGTCAAATCTGTTTTTGTCACAACTCTAGTATCAAAAGAGTGTGACAGTGTCAGACAATTGTGTGTGCAAATGACAGAAATGTTACCGGCAGGTGAATTCTCCAGTGGACGTAAACCTATCCTTGGGGATACACTCTCCATTGCGACAATAGTGGCACTTATCGATTTCACACGTGCTGCCTGTGTACTGAGGCAGACAACGGCATAGTTTGGAGCCGCTTGCACTCTGAAGACACGTGCCTCTGTTCAGGCAGTGGCCTTCACAGCTTCCTACACACACAAACACACGTACACGCAGGTCAGATACAGCAACACTTTTCAAATACAATTTGCTATCAGACAGCAATACTCACTATATTGGCATTGGTCACCCAGGAATCCATGAGGGCAGCTGCAGAATGGCTGGTTACCACCACTGACAGTGCAGTTGCCTCCATTCATGCAGTAATTCCTACATGTGTGCAGATTACAGTTCGGCCCCGTAAACCCGGGCAGGCATCGGCAAGTCGGAGTGCCTGTTGACATTTGGAAGGTATGAGAAATAAATTATATGTTGTTAATACCGAACAGGAAACGGTGTGTATATTGGGCATTAGAAAAGGGTGTGCAACCAAAAAATTAGTTACAATTACTAGTATATTACATTAAAGTTACTATGAATTTCTACAGAGGGTAACTTTAAAATTATAGCAGACCATATTTTGGACACTAATCCATCCCAAAAAGTGACAGAAAAGGCAATAATAATACAATTACTTTCTAATTAGTCTTCCTTTCTCAGCTGCATTGAGCCAATCCACAAAAAATCTCCAAACATACGATGATGTCACACCCAGAATGAGCTGCAGTCTACTAGCATGCTATCCATAGGCTTTCTAATCTCTTGTTGCCGTGCAACTGTTCTATCATTCTGTCAACATGTATTAGCTAACGCCAGGGGCGGACTGGGCCAAAAAGCAGCCCTGGACTTTGACTCAGCCCAGCCCACAAAAAGAATTGCTGTTCGAAGGGAAACACAGACCCTCTAGGAGGGTCCGGGGGCATGCCCCACTGGGAGAATTTTTTTTTTTTTTTTTACATTTTATTGTAAAATGCATCAATTTCGTGCACTTTGAGAGAAAAATGAAGCGGCTATGAAGAACTACACATTGCATTATTATACATATACAATATAGTTTATGATTTTCTTGGCAGTATGTTAACCATTTTCTATCTGTGCCATCTTTGCGTATGAATACTCTTTGTACAGTCAGGTGTTTTGTCTTCTGAGGGTGGTAAGTAAAAAATGTGTCTAGACTGTGACTGTCTGACTTGGGGCGCTCAACGTACTGCAAGGCTGAACTGGAATTGTATTCATCTTCTGCCCTGGCTCTATGATCAACCTGAATAAACAAATGAAATAATTTATTTTTTAAAGCAAGTTTTATGTATCCAATTGATTATAATAGCACCTATCCCCTGTGTCTATAAAATGACTTCATTGTTTATGCCATAATTAATCTTGCCACACAAATAATAAATTTCAGGGAAAATACAATAAACATGTCAAGACAAATCCTTTATACATAACCTTCACTGGAAAGTATTAACCAGAAAACGAAACGATATATAAATGATCAAAAATATATATCATATCAATTTAGCTACCTAAACTTTCAAGTAAAACCATTCAATTCATTAATATTTTATATTTCTTCTGAATTAATATTGCTGCTGCGTGTGCATACGTTGTTTTACAGCTGAAATATTTTTTCTTAGGAGAGGGATAGTAGGACTAGCATACTGTAACTTGACACGATTTCAAACGGGTACTTGGACTAGCTGGCATTAACCCTTTAATTGTCATTTATTTCATTTAAAATGTAGCTACCTGTTGGATAACAATTGCAAGTATACCGAGCAAGTAATATTTTTCATCCCTACTTACTTGCTCTGCGCTTGTCTGGGGAACTTCCACAAGCTTATTATTACCCCCACCCTCTTCTTTTCTCTCTCCCTGCACCGGCTGCACGTAGAGCGGCTGCCGCTCCCACTCTCACCATTGACGAGGGCTGGACAGTTGTTACCCGACGTGGCCGTTGCAGCCAGACTGCTGCTTGCGAAAATATTTGTCAACTTATGACATTTTAATGCTTCGCTCTCTAGTTTCTTTAAATTTTTCTCCCTAACTTTCTCCGCGCCACCCTTCTCTTTTTTTGCCACCACCATCCATATTGTGCATTAATGCTCGTTGCTATTTTGCTTCCACAAGGAACCAATAAAGGCTACTCTGTGCTTTCTTCGTTCTTCTATCAGATTGGCGGTGAACAGCCAGGCGCATTGCTGCCACCTGTCGGATTTGATTAGAACTGTAGATAATCAGAGGATGGGGGGATAAAAACAGTGAAGTATAATGAATGGCGGCCGCCGGCCGTCTAGGGCACCGGCCATTCTGTGATCCTCCAGAAGCCACAGATTACCAGTCCTCCCCTGGCTAACGCAGCATTAGAAAGCTAGATCACCATCATTTGTGGTTGTGATGTCACAACCAGAATTGTTGAAATGCAAAGGCTTGTAGCTATCATTCACTGCAAGTCCTCCAAGTCAAAACAAATAGGACGTCTCTGGTCGTCATTGGCAGTCAATGAGAGAAAACAAAACAAAAATATTTTCAACAGCAGGGTTGTGTCCTGTTACTGGCTGGCAACCAATTCAGGGTGTACCCTGCCTATTTTCCATAGTTCCACCACCCCTGCGACCCTTATAAGGATAAATGGCACAAAATATGAATGAATGATTGCACTACAGGGTTACAGGGAAAATTTTTGACTTTTTAAGACCATTTTAAGACCACTCATTACAGAATTTAATGCTATTTCCAGGGCAAATTTCATAGACACCCTGGAAAAAATATCAGTGACTCCTATCTTGAATGCAATACATTATTCATTACCGTATTTTTCGGACTATAAGTCGCAGTTTTTTTGTCATAGTTTGGCTCGGGGTGCGACTTATACTCAGGAGCGACTTATGTGTGAAATTATTAACACATTATGATATCATTTCACATGTTATTTTGGTATTTTGGAGTGACACTGATGGTTTGGTAAACTTGTTAGCATGATGTTTATGCTATAGTTATCTGAATAACTCTTAATAGCTATAGCCACGTTCGCGTTCCGCCTTTGGCAATGTGTGTTCAGTTGTATTATTGACTTTTTTATATGGAAATGCATGCTTTTAGTTTGTGGCGCTTTCACACCCAATTGGAGCCCACTTGAACTTGTTTACGCGAAGAAGAGCGCTCACACGCCAGACGAAGATGGACAGCTATGCAGCGTCTGAGCGAGTGGGCGAGAGAGAGCGAGAGAAACACGGCTGCGAACCTACGTTCATTGTTTATGCTTGTAAAATATCTCTACAGAGACAACGCCTGTGTGTATCATCTTTTCTGTTGTTGTTGTTATGTGTTTTCCACCCGTGATCGGACACTTAGAGCCAGTTGTGTGGTTGTTTGAACGATGAGCTAATGCTAGCTTTGACAACCGTTTATGTCATTGCTGTAATAGCGGCTAATTATCATTTTTTTCCATTGATGCGAACCTGTTTGGTATCGAGGACGAAATTGATTTGTATTATTTCTATTTTTAGTTTCACTCTTCAAATGATGGGGTCATAACGTTGGCAAAAATAAAATCAGCAAATTATATGGACGTCAAGAATAGTCACTTGGGAGTTTAGCTCGCTGTATATTATTTATAATAATATACAATATATAATATATATTATTTCTATTTCTGAAAGGTGGCAACCCTACTTTGGAAACAGTTCCCAAATTACTGCAGCATTTCTTTAAGTAAAAGACAAAGTAAAGTTGACGTAGTGAACTGACCAGAGATTGTTGCACCGGTCCAGCGCCGTTCCTCTCGATAGCAGTCCTGCTCTTGCAGGCTCAAACTCGTTGTGTTCGTTCACGTTTTGTCTTCAAATGTTTTATCAGGTTCGAGGTATTGAAACTGGCCGATTTAACTCCACATCTCGAAACTTTCAGGTCGCAAATCTTGCATGCAGCCATTGATTTTAATCAACGGGATATCTATTTTGAAATATTTCCCGACCGCCGCCATTTCTCCTGGTTTATTTTTCCTTCATATGAAAAAGCGGCCTTGTCATTGGTCAGGAGTGGCTATTGGCCCGTTCTCATTGGTCTGGAGCAGGCCAATAGCGATAGCTGCTTGGTGTTCACGTGTAATCACACAACACAGAGACAGAGTGTAGTGAGCGCCAGGAGAAAAAAAAGGCTGCGGTCAAATGATATAATAATGGACCGGTAAATGGTATCGGCGCCGTCTTTGTTGGTACTCGCCGATACCGATACCACCATTACGGGCCGGATCGGCGCCCCCTGCCGATACTAGTATCAGTATCGGTGCATCTTTAATTATCATACTGTACACTTATTCAGCATTTTGTTCTCTATTGTATTTTTATATTAAATTGCCTTTCAAGATGGCATATCTGTTCTATGTGTTGGATTTTATCATGTAAATTTCCCCTAAAAAATGCGACTTATACTCCGGTGCGACTTACTGAATATACGTATGTTTTTTTCCTCTTCGTTAGGCATTTTATGGCTGGTGCAACTTGTACTCAGGTGCGAGTTATAGTCCAAAAAATACGGTAATTTATTTGCATGAGCAGACAGTTATTCTTTATCGCTTTGACATTTATCAAGACAATTTCATACAAAGCAGTCCAATTTAAAATTCAAGGAATTGATGACCTATCAGGCGGAACACATGCAATTTTAACCCACTGAATCAAAATTATTAAAATGAAGACTTTTACGGCTTTTTAAAACCCTGTAGGAACTCTGAACTAAAGAAAAGATTTAAATCAGTGTTCAGTCACAGCCTGATGTAAACAAACGGCCAAGTTTTATTTACAGCAAGTGTGTTTAGATTCTTTCCCTAATAAGTTTGATGCTGATAGTCACTGCATCGGTTATCTTTCAATCATTTTTTGATTCCTACCTGTGGGAGAAGGTGTGCACGTTCCTCCGTTCTTGCAGTAGTCTCTGCACTGGTCAATCTCACATCGCTCTCCTCCGTAGTTAGGCTGGCAGCGACATTTGGGTTGCTTGTGGGCGTTCAGGAAACAACTGCCTCCGTTCATACACTGCACCAGGCAGGGTCCACTTGGAGGTGCTGCAGATAATTATCATGATATTGTGTTCATTGATGGCAATTTAAAATAAAAAAAAAAAAAACAGTGTTGCTAGCTTTAGCAACTTTTCAATCCATTTTTCAAAACAACAAAATTGGCTAGTTTTAAATTTTGGGGAAACATTCAGCAACAGGCACTAAAATGCTAAAACAAACACATTTTCCCTCACCCACTGTCAGGATAATGCAACATTTTAATGCATACACTTCTGATAAAAATTTTTTTTAAATGAAGCAATGCTAAAACAAACACATTTTCCCTCACACACTGTCAGGATAATGCAACATTTTAATGCATACACTTCTGATAAAAGTTTTTTTTAAAAATGAAGCTAGTCTTGTAAAAGATACTCAACATAATGTAAATGTGAATAAAAACATACATGTACTGTTTAATATATCTACATTACTTTAAAAAAATGACGACATTTTTTGTTGAAATGGATAATTGATTTGTCTAAATTCATTATCTAACCTACAAAATGTATTACAAGTACATGATTAAGAACGCTTCATCACCACACAACATATATTACTTTTGGACCAATGCTTCTTAATTATTTTCTGTTACGAAGCCCCCATAAAGAAGAAAAAAAATTCCGCATAACATTGTATTCTTACTACAATAAAAGAAAAAAAGAGCACTACTCCCACTTACTTTGGTAGATGTGTAAATACACTTACAGTGGGGCAAATAAGTATTTAATCAACCACCAATTGTGCAAGTTCTCCTACTTGAAAAGATTAGGGAGGCCTGTAATTGTCAACATGGGTAAACCTCAACCATGAGAGACAGAATGTGGAAAAAAACACAGAAAATCACATTGTTTGATTTTTAAAGAATTTATTTCCAAATTAGAGTGGAAAATAAGTATTTGGTCACCTACAAACAAGCAAGATTTCTGGCTGTCAAGAGATCTAACTTCTTCTAACGAGGTCTAACTTCTAACGAGGCTCCACTCGTTACCTGTATTAATTGGCACCTGTTTTAACTCATTATCGGTATAAAAGACACCTGTCCACAACTTCGGTCAGTCACACCCCAAACTCTAATATGGCCAAGACCAAAGAGCTGTCGAAGGACACCAGAGACAAAATTGTAGACCTGCGCCAGGCTGGGAAAACTGAATCTGCAATAGGTAAAACGCTTGGTGTAAAGAAATCAACTGTGGGAGCAATTATTAGAAAATGGAAGACATGCAAGACTACTGATAATCTCCCTCGATCTGGGGCTCCATGCAAGATCTCATCCTGCGGCGTCAAAATGATAACAAGAACGGTGAGCAAAAATCCCAGAACCACACGGGGGGACCTAGTGAATGACCTACAGAGAGCTGGGACCACAGTAACAAAGGCTACTATCAGTAACACAATGCGCCGGTAGGGACTCAAATCCTGCACTGCCAGACGTGTCCCCCTGCTTAAGAAAGTACACGTCCAGGCCCGTCTGCGGTTCGCTAGAGAGCATTTGGATGATCCAGAAGAGGACTGGGAGAATTTGTTATGGTCAGATGAAACCAAAATAGAACTTTTTGGTAGAAACACTGGTTCTCGTGTTTGGAGGAGAAAGAATACTGAATTGCATCCGAAGAACACCATTCCTAGCATGGGGGTGGAAACATCATGCTTTGGGGCTGTTTTTCTGCAAAGGGACCAGGACGACCGATCTGTGTAAAGGAAATAATGAATGGGGCCATGTATCGAGATATTTTGAGTGAAAATCTCCTTCCATCAGCAAGGCCATTGAAGATGAGATGTGGCTGGGTCTTTCAGCATGACAATGATCCCAAACACACAGCCAGGGCAATAAAGGAATGGCTTCATAAGAAACATTTCAAGGTCCTGGAATGGCCTAGCCAGTCTCCAGATCTCAACCCCATAGAAAATCTGTAGAGGGAGTTGAAAGTCCGTGTTGCCCAACGACAGCCCCAAAACATCTCTGCTCTAGAGGAGATCTGCATGGAGGAATGAGCCAAAATACCAGCAACAGTGTGTGAAAATCTTGTGAAGAGTTACAGAAAACGTTTGGCCTCCGTTATTGCCAACAAAGGGTACATAACAAAGTATTGAGATGAACTTTTGGTATTGACCAAATACTTATTTTCCACCATGATTTGCAAATAAATTCTTTAAAAATCAAACAACGTGATTTTCTGTCTCTCATGGTTGAGGTTTACCAGTGTTGACGATCACAGGCTTCTCTAATATTTTCAAGTGGGACAACTTGCACAATTAGTGGTTGACTAAATACTTATTTGCCCCAATGTAATTCTATTATGGCCAACAACAAAAAATGTCACATGCGATCGCAATGGCATCCCACCGCGACCCACCAATGACCTACTATTCGAGAAGCACTGCTTTAGATGCATCCATTAAAACTTAGTTGGCCACTCTGATAATGTTTGCAAAGCTTTCCATTTAGAAAGTGTGCATGCGTGTCTTTGCGCGCACTTACAGATAGGAGATAGTGTTGGCGTGGGCTGCTTCACACATGTGCCGTTGTCCAGCCTGTGTCCATTGGGACAGGTACAAACCGGACCACTGGGACTCAGAAGGCAAAGCCATTCACATTTCTTTCTGTCGCATGGATTATTTACTAGCAAAACACACACACAAAAAAAAAAACCAGAGCGTACAATGACAACCATACATTCCTCTTCTCTTTTAACTCTTGTTGTTTTAAGCCAAACTTACTCTCTGGTTGCTTGTTGCGGTGGTATAAAACCAGATCAGTGGCATGGTTCATTCTTGTCGTCAGGTTCTCCACATCACCTTTGCCGAATTTATTCACGCGGAAGACGTGGTTGTGGATGTAGGTGATGCCATAGATGTAGTCTTCAAAAATATCAATACTGAAGGGCTGATGGAGCTCTGTTTAAAGAAGGACATTACCAAGAACAGCGTACACATCAGTATGTACAGCGAACAAATCCAGAGGAGTACTGGGCCACATCGGGGAGAAAAAAAATGTACGTGTCATTTTAGGATGACAAAAAAAATGCAATTTTGTGATAAAGATTGATTACAATGCTCGTTTTCCCACTAGACCAAGAGGACCGTGGTCCGGTTGGGGAGCAACTTCGCAGCAACACCGAAAACCAAATGTTCCGAGTAGCATCACATGGACAAAAGGAGAACTCTTGGGAGGAGAGGGAGCATGGGGCATCACAGCGTGGTGCTGCAATGCTGCACGTAATGTAGCATAGCATTATTTTTACATGTTAAACTGTATATAGTTTTTTTTTTTTTTTTTTTTTTCTGTCTTTATTTTTGTAATGATAATATAACCGTGGATCTATGTATCAATTTTTTGTCAACTGACTTTTGTGAAGTAGAAGTTTGAATGCATGCAAGTTCGAATTTAAAACAAAAAAACTAAAGTAGCATAGCATAGCAAGTCGTCGACGCTCCCCCCCGACTCAATGCTGAGCGAACTGGAGTATATAAAAAAAAAAATGCACAGGGGAAAATTATACCACGAAAGGGAATCACCTGGTACCCCAAATCACACAGGCACACTATTGCTCTCACTTTCGTGACTTTTTGCACTGTCAAATTGTCGCCACTTCTAAGAGAGCGAGACTCACGGAACAGCCGCCCTGAGAGGCTCCGCCTGTCTCGGCCAGTCACTTTCACACGGTACATTCAGCAACAGCATGCAAAACACAATTGCCACATTACAACCCGATTCTGTGCATCAAATGCAACTGCTTACCGCAGCACAGCAACATTTGGCCATGGCTAATCGTCTGTCATCTTGCCATTGTTGATCTACATATTAGATTTTTTTTTTTTTGCCAGTGACGCCAAGAGTAGCTCTAGCAATTTCACCAATGAGACGACGCAACAATAATCACATGACTCCATTATACCAATCAAACGCCAGCTTGCCGTTCTATGATCACGCCAGCCTGTTCAATCACGTGGCGTCTTTAAAGGACCGTAAAAAAAATGAAGTATTTGAACCAACATAGAGCGCTGTCCTCAACATGACTCAAAAGCGTGAATTTTAACCTCTCTCTGTATTTATTATGCACCGATTGACCATGGAAAACCGGAGATATGATCCTTTTGATTTCATAATAGTAACTATGAAGGAACTAATCACTATTCAAACTAGGAACTATTTTCTCCACCAGAGGGCACTCATGCATTTTGGACGAATATGCTTCATTTCTGTCATTTTTGTTGTTGTTGTTGTTGTTGTTGTTGTATTTCTTTGGCTTAATGTGGTTATGTAATGGGTTATTGTACAGAATCTTTATAACAACAGCTCATATAGATAACTTTGTGCTAAGAAAAAAAATACCACTGTTAAAAAAAAAAAAAAAAAAAAAAAACATCAAACAAAAATGAAAGCATTTACTCACAATGTTACTCATTACTTGAGTATTCTTTTCACCGAATACTTTTTCATTTGTACTTGAGTACATTTTTTTGGATGACTACTTTTACTTAAGTAATATTATTTTAAAGTAACGCTACTCTTACTCGAGTACGATTTTTGGCTACTTTACCCACCTCTGGCTTTAAGCGGACCGAGACCTGACCAGAGTTCGGTTGTTTGATCCGAACTAGAGTTGGGATGCACGTTCATATTTACAAAACAAAGCCGACTATCTGAGAAAAAGAACTCTAGTCTGTTTAAAACGGGCAAAACAGGGCTAGTGTGAAAAAGCCCTAACTCTAATATAGCAAGAATTCTCTCTCTCAAGAATCAGTGAAATACCGTATTGGCCCGAATATAAGACGGTTTTTTGCATTGAAATAACACTGAAAAAGAGGGGGTCGTCTTATATTCGCGGTCTAGACATTATACCAATTCACAACGCTAGATGGCACCAGATATCATTAAAGCGATGTTCTGTCATGATAGATCTCAGCTACTCTCCCCATTCACGACACTAGATGGCGCCAGATATCATTGAAGCGATGTTCTGTCATGACAGATCTCAGCTACTCTTTTTAGTTTAACCAGTTTGCATTATTTTATTTTATTGCAATGTTTTTCCTTATTCAGATTTGTTTCAAGACTACAGTTACAGTTAGACTTCACTTTGATGGTTAATGCAGTTATTACAATTTTGTTGTTTTATCACAAAAGATTGGTTTATTTACTTTTCAAAAACCAGAAGCCATTCATTTACGAATGTGATTGCACTTTAGTTTACATTTTTAAATGTTCAGATACTAAGATTTGAATGAGGCAAAATAACAAGCTTTTTCTCTCAAATATATTGTTATAATCATTTGTTTCGGATGTACTGTAATTATTTTCTGTATAAAAATTAATTCGGTGTTCAAAAAGTCTTTTTTCAAACTTGAGTCTTGAAAAAGAGGGGGTTGTCTTTTAATCAGGGCCGTCTTTTATTTGGGCCAATACGGTATATGAAATTGTCCATAGTCTTTTTTTTCCATTTTCATTGTTGCTCTAATACTAATTGAAACAAAAACATCAATTGTGCATGCATACAATATAAAAAAATTTGAAGAAAAAAATGCCACTCAACTGTTTTTGATGCTGTTAACAGCCACAACTGCATCGCTGCCATTCAGCCTCACGCTGCCGATAACTGATAGTTTTGCATCAGCCCAGTACAAGCGTTGGTTGAAGTAGTCCACTGCGAGGCCTGTGGAAAAACAGTTATAAAAGACTAATTTAATTGCAGACATGCTAGTATACAGTGGGGCAAATAAGTATTTAGTCAACCACTAATTGTGCAAGTTCTCCCACTTGAAAATATTAGAGAGGCCTTTCAACTCCCTTCTCACCCCGTGGCGTCAAAATGATAACAAGAACGGGGAGCAAAAATCCCAGAACCACACGGGGGGACCTAGTGTATGACCTACAGAGAGCTGGGACCACAGAAAGAAAGGCTACAGTAACACAATGCGCCGCCAGGGACTCAAATCCTGCACTGCCAGACGTGTCCCCCTGCTGAAAAAAGTACACGTCCAGGCCCGTCTGCAGTTCGCTAGAGAGCATTTGGATGATCCAGAAGAGGACTGGGAGAATGTGTTATGGTCAGATGAAACCAAAATAGAACTTTTTGGTAGAAACACAAGTTCTCTTGTTCGGAAGAAAAATAATACTGAATTGCACCATACCCACTGTGAAGCATGGGGGTGGAAACATCATGCTTTGGGGCTGTTTTTTCTGCAAAGGGACCAGGACGACTGATCTGTGTAAAGGAAAGAATGAATGGGGCCATGTATCGAAAGATTTGAAGTGAAACTCTCCTTCCATCAGCAAGGGCAACAAAGGAGTGGCTTCGTATGAAGCATTTCAAGGTCCTGGAGTGGCCTAGCCAGTCTCCAGGTCTCAACCCCGTAGAAAATCTGCAGAGGGAGTCCGTGTTGCCCAACGACAGCCCCAAAACATCACTGCTCTAGAGGACATCTGCATGGAGGAATGGGCCAAAATACCAGCAACACTGTGTGAAAAGCTTGTGAAGGGTTACAGAAAATGTTTGGCCTTCGTTATTGCCAACAAAGGGTACATAACAAAGTATTGAGACGAACTTTTGGTATTGACCAAATACTTATTTTTAGTGATGCACGGTAATACATTTTTCAACCGATATCGATAACCGATAATTTCCTGCCCCTTCCACCCGATAACCGATAATGTCACGCCAATAATTCTTTTCAAATATGTATGTAAAATTTTAAAGTATACAAAGATCTAATGCAACTGTGCAAAAATGTAATTTAGTGCTATTTTTTCCACATCAAATGTGAACAAGTATTAAATTCCAACATCTAAACAATGGCAATGACATTGTGTAATGGTAAGCTTTTGGCAACAATTACTTAGAGACTAAACACCCAAGTTCCACAAAGATGCCTTTAAAAATAAGCCATTCCTAACATATATCACATTACTACACTGCCAAAACACCTCCTTAAAACTAGCAGAATTGGACAAAACTGTTGATTGCGCACATTTGGAGGCTAAATCAAGTATATAATTATCGGATTGCATTATCGGTTGAATTTCGTTTTATCTAGGTTATCTGTGTGACGTCATAATTGCCATTATTGGCCGATAATTATCGGTGACCGATATTATCGTGCATCTCTACTTATTTTCCACCATGATTTGCAAATAAATTCTTTAAAAATCAAACAATGTGATTTTCTGTTTTTCTTCCCACATTCTGTCTCTCATGGTTGAGGTTTAAACATGTTGACAATTACAGGCCTCTCTAATATTTTCAAGTGGGAGAACTTGCACAATTAGTGGTTGACAAAAATAGTTATTTGCCCCACTGTATGTTCTCTAACATCTACCTGTTGGCCACTGTATGTTTTCTTCCACCAGGGTCTCTCTCATGGTTCCGTCCATGGCAGCTGTTTCGATCTTGGGGTGGTTCCCCCAGTCTGCCCAGTACATTTTCCTAGAGATAAACAGGTAATTTGCAAAGCCCTTAACTCTACCTCGCAAGTACGCATTTCCTCCCCAACATACCCTCTCGGAGGATCGACAACTATCGCGTAAGGTTCATCAATCATCCCTGAGATGAGAGTTTTGCGGTGATGCCCTCCGCTAAGCTGAGCCACTTCAATGACATCTCGACCAGAGTCAGTCCAATACAGGTTCCCTGCCACCCAGTCCACAGCAATGCCTCGCGGCATCTTCAGGTCAGGGATCTAAATACAGACAGCAATAAAACTCACTGAAAACAAAACAGCAACTTTTAAGCCTACTGATGTTGACCGTATGACTTCACCTCCATGTTGATCACCCGTGATTCTGTTTGCCGTCGATTACGGTTGTTGTTAGGCGATGGGGAGGGGGAAGAGGGCAATTCGTATGAAGATATGCGTCCTGTGTGCCAGTTGGTCCAGTAAATGCGGTTAGTCTTAATGTGCACATCCATTGCATCTATGCGCACGTTGGCATCGCCCTGGAAGATTTGTTCATAGCGCCAGTTTGGCATTGAGGGATCCAGGCCACGGATCTCGTTGTCATCAGCGATGTAAAGCACTTGTCTCTGAGCTGGGGATGAAGTGAACAGAGCAAAATTACGAAACTGTAGGAGGATTGTTCGTGACGTTATTGTTTATATTTCTCGCGTTCCAAAATGGCGGATGCTTTACTATTGTTGAGTAGTCGATTGTACGGCCCTTTGGGGGCCTGATAAGGATTTTCGAATTCGAGGACAGCAAAAAAATAAAGAAACAGCTTCAGGCGATCAGATTAAATCGGTGTTCTGTCAGGTTGACATATCCTCATGATTATATAGCACCTTTCCACACATTAAATGTCACTCAAAGCACTTTATAATACTTGTACTTGTTAATTAATAGATGTAATTGTGAACATTTAGCATACACTGAACGGCATTATTTAAGGTTATGTGGCAACAACCGTTACTGTAATAAAATGCAGATACATTTACAGTATCCCTGGGCAAGGGTGTAGTTTTGGTCTCAACATTGGTAGGAACTATGTGGCATAACCTGCAGATACACTTTTTGCTGGGGACGGGACATTCATAATAATCAATGTAAAATAAATCTGTATTGACTTATATGAATTTTTATGTGTATTGGTTCAGCCTACACCGTTCAATTCAAACCTTTGTTTTCAAAAACTACTAAAGAAATATTTTGTAAACTTCCAGAAAAATGTTCGGATTTAAATTGCATTATTCGAATATAAATTATATGAACATACACAATATTTACAAGCTTGTTAATCATCGCTGAACTATCCAGGAAAAAAAAAAAAAAAACATTGTCTAAATAAAGAGTTAAATATAACTGAAAAAAAAAAAAAAAAAAGTTTTTGTCAGTGGACAACAAAAATAAATAAGAATGGAGCCATCCTTCAGGTAAAACACTACAGTTTTGTTCACAAGCACAGCCAAACTCAAAAAAAAAAAAAAAAGAAAGCTCCTGTGGGCTGCATTAAGACCACATCAGTAAAATTAAAATCAGAGAGAAGGGGGGTAAACCTCGGTTCACTACATTTCTCACAGTTAATTTAACGTTAACTGTAGAAAACATACAGTAGGACACTTCTCTCTATGCAGTTTCCCCACTCGACTTTTGCAGGTTAGCAAGTTCACACAGTTTAATGTTATGCTAACGCTGATTCAGGTCGGACTTTCTGTAGCAAAATTAGTGGTGTGTTCCCCACTTCCACAAAATTGATGTCTTTTTACATTTCTTACAGTGGCTCTGCTGGATGAAAAAAACAGCTTTTATCCCTAATATCTCTATTATCTAATGTATGTGTGTTGGCAGGGAGGAGGGGGGGGGGTCAAGTCATCAGCCAATCTAATGTGTGTTTAGGAGTAAAAAACACTGGACTGGCACAATCAGCAAGTGAAAAGAGGTACATGTTAGTCTGATCAAAATGAAAATAATTCACTTAATAATGGTGGGGTCAATTACAAAAATTAAAACACATGGGAAGACAACCTAAATGACCTATATAACTGAAGTCATTATATAAGGTTGCTTAAAAGTTGGTGGGGACAATTTGAGATTCCTGAAAAGTTGGTAGTGTTTTGACCCTACCATCCCTATACAAACCTACGCCCTTGTCCCCGGGTTACCCCGTACCCGACTTACGTGATTTCGATTTTACGACGCTGGAGTCTCGTTTTTTTTTTTTTTTTTTTTTCAAATAAAGTTGACTTTTGTTTTTGTGATGCTTGCTTTTATCTTGGCGCAGGAAGTGTAGAGCACATAGTACAAATGGCAAGCAAGTAAGAGCGTATGTACACACGAAGAACGTATTTGCACACATGAAGAAGAGCGCACGGGCACGTGCACACACGAGGAAGACCGCATTTGTTCCGATAAAGAATTCGCACAGCCAAGTTAGAGACAGAGGGAAAAGCCTGCAAGCCTGCGTGCACATTTATTGCTTGTGGAGCATGCCCGGGGGCAACACCTGTATATAACACATTTTGTACTGTTTATTGTGAGCTTTCAATTGTAGCCGAAAACTTGGGGCGAGTTCATGTTATTGTTTTTGATGACGTGCGGACGCTGATAGATGCTTATCGTTTGTGTGGATTGTTATATTGTTATACTGTATTAGTAGGTAGTTATAAACGCAAATTTGAATTGCTGTCATTGAAGCTGAAACTGATTTAATTTCATTTTTATCTTAGTTACGTTCTGCAAGTGTTGATGTCATGAACAGCTGAATAAAGTCAGCAAACCACACGGACGTCTGACATGGTCATTTCAGAGCTTAAGCTAGCTGTCTATCTGGGACTTAGCTCCAACATCTTGGCATGGACAGTACAATGATGTATTATACATGTTTTGGATCGTTATTTTGAGATTTAGGGGGTATTTAGGGGTTCTTAAAGGGTTAATTTCGAGTTAAGCAGAAATTCGGGTTTCTTCGTCAGCGTAGGAACGGAACTCGTTCCTAACCCGGGGACTAATGAAATATTTTTTTATATAACCATTGTATGACTGCCATTGTACGAATTATACATTATATTTTAAAATGATAACACAAATGCTCCATAAATCTGCATTTTAATACAGAAAAAGGTGGCGGACGCCAGCCACACAACATTAATAAATGCAGTCTGGAGTAAGCTGCACGTAGTTAGTGTACAACTAAATCTATAATTTAACAAGTACTATAAGTTTTGTAAAGCGCATTTAATGTGTGAAAAAAATTCTATGGTACTCTGACAATGTCTGCTAATCTGACAGAACACCGGATGATACAAAGAAAGCCTGGATTCCTGCTTATGCTGACAGCATTTGTGAGGCTCAGTTTGCTCATGGTAAATTCTAGTGGCTAATTGTTATTAAGAAATAATCAAATATACGTAGCATACAATGTACTTGCAGCACGATCTTGGCTTTGTGCTTCACAGAAGAAACTGAGCTAACTTTGCTTGAAACAAAATAATTGTAGGCTTACAGACTTTTGAAAGCCTTTAATTTTTCACGAGTGAAGGGTCCAGGGCTTTCTATAAAATGGCCAAGACAGAGGTGAATTGGACCACTATTATTCCATCAACCTAGTACTCATACGGAATCAATTTTGTCTTACAGGGAACCTCGGACTTAAAGACTTGTATGCTCTATTAAACCACACTTGTTCTCTTTTACTAAAATATGTTATTAGAAACATAAAATATTGCTATTGATTTAAAAATCTTTAATATTTAGTACATGTTTTGACCTATGGAGGGCGCCATGTTTTATGGACACTCGGGGTGATGACGTAGATTGTCACTGTCACTCGACGGGTTACTGCAATTCCTTCTACGCGGCGAGACGTCCAACACATGCGCTCATCAGTTAAATGCGGCGAGTACTTAATATTTGTGGTTTTATTGAGTCTTTCATTACCTTTTCATTGCCTCAAAATACTTTTTGCATGTGTTTCCTTCTCATACTTTTAAGCATTGTGTTTTCTTGTGGTAGCTTTAAAGCAGATTGTTGATCTTTTGACCACATTGGTCACATAGCATATTTAAACCACCCATACTTGATATTACTACGTTTAAGTATTTTCTTAAGGCATATTTAGTATGTTCTGTCTGTATGCATCTAAACAAAACAAGTTAAAAGCGCACGGTAGTACTTTGGGTGTCAAATTCGCCTCTTGTAGGACATTTCGCAGGTGTAACACATTTTGGCACAACACCGTTTTTTGCCCAACTCTTGTCTTGTCTCATCCCGTCTTTCCTTCTGATTTTGCTTTTGCTGCTCGTTTTGTGAAATATCGACAGTGCTGTCATGCTCATTATACCGTATTGGCCCGAATATAAGACAGTGTTTTTTTGCATTGAAATAAGACTGAAAAAGAGGGGGTCGTCTTATATTCGCGGTCTAGACATTATACCCAATCACGACGCTAGATGGCGCCAGATATCATTGAAGCGATGTTCTGTTATGACAGATCTCAGCTACTCTCCCCATTCACAAAGCTAGATGGCGCCAGATATCATTGAAGCGATGTTCTGTCATGACAGATCTCAGCTACTCTTTTTAGTTTAACCAGTTTGCATTATTTTATTGCAATGTTTTTCCTTATTCAGATTTGTTTTAAGACTACAGTTACAGTTAGACTTCACTTTGATGGTTAATGCAGTTATTGCAATTTTGTTGTTTTATCACAATAGATTGGTTTATTTACATTTCAAAAACCAGAAGCCATTCATTTACGAATGTGATTGCACTTTAGTTTACATTTTTAAATGTTTAGATATTAAGATTTGAATGAGGCAAAATAGCAAGCTTTTTTCCCTCTCAAATATATTGTTATAATCATTTGTTTCGGATGTACTGTAATTATTTTCTGTATAAAAATTAATTTGGTGTTCAAAAAGTCATTTTTCAAACTTGAGTCTTGAAAAAGAGGGGGTCGTCTTATATTCGGCTCAATACGGTAGTTCCTCTCTGGGTTCAAATTGAAAGGGGTGAACAGATGACATGTTTATGTCGCTAGAGTCATACTCTCGAAGCCCGGCGGCATAACCATGTGACGTCAACCCCCCTGCGATGTCAACAACAATGGCGACCTACTAGTTAAACTATTTTTACAAATTGTATGAAAACCAAAACATCAAGAGGGGTTTCAATATCAGATTATTTGAACTCATAATAACGTTTATCTTTTAAGAACTACAAGTCTTTCTATCCGTGGATCCGTTTAAGCTTCTCTCTCAACCTCCTTTTGTTTGTTGCATCTTCACTACTGCCGGTTTGTCATGTTTGTGACTTTTTGCCACCCAACAGACTACACGTGTACCAAAAATATGTCGACAAAGATCCTCTTATAGGATTAAGCACTAAATGCAAAATATTTGGACGTACTCTTTGTTTAGCTAAATGGGTAATTGTGTGGCTGGTGTAACTAAACAGTGCTTGTAGACATTTGAGAGATGAGTGAATTTGTAATGTACATACAAATCTGTAAATATATAGCGATGAAAAATGAGTGAATGATTCTGAACTTTATTTTCACTCTCTGTAGGTGATAAGTGTAATAACCAGGTGTCCTTTTTTTCATACTCTGCTCAATAAGTGTCCCAGTGCTAAAAATATTTAAGCAATGTACTTACTGTCAGCCTTGCAAGTGTCATTGATTCTGGTAAAGTACTTGTGGCAGCTGCACTTGTACGATCCCTTTGTATTGTTGCAGATGTGGGAGCACACTCCAAACTCTCTACACTCGTTCTTATCTGTCAACAAATAAAATGTGCTTTGCATACATTGTCATGGGGTACATCACACGGGAGCAGAGCTAACAAAAAGTATACCTTCGCATCTGTTACGCCCATAGGACTGGAAGCCCGGTTTGCAGGAGCAAAAAGAGCTTGTACCATTGATCACGCAGTGAGCTTCATCGCCGTCACCGCAAACTGTCCGATTGCTGCGGCAATCATTCAACACTGTGTCTGCAAGGCAACATTCTCACAATTAGAACCAGATGGAACGGATCCTGATCCTGGCATTGCCACTCTCCTACCTTTCTTGTTGCAGTTGATTTCATCAGAGCCGTAATCCTCACAGTCGTTGAAGAAGTTGCACCGCAGGATAGAGCTGATGCAGCGGCCATTAGAGCACTGGAATTCATCTTTTTGGCAGACTGGCGTGGATGGAGGAAGCTCTGAAGTACAGTACAGTTGAAGAGATGTTCATCCAAGTTTAAATATATTTTATCAGTTTATTTATCTACAGATCACGGCAATATGCTAACAGTTTACGGAATCAAGTCATTCTCAGAATTTCTATTCAAATACCAGGGATCAAAAAGTTAAGAGCTCCTACTTGATGTCTGTTGTCATAACAGAAATCTCCCTTCAAGGCTTGCAACTAAGTCACGTTTGAGCATTCTTTTGTAAGCAAAGCCATCCATAAACATCGAGACAAAAAATACTCCAAAATTACCCGTTTTACAAAAAAAATGCTGCTAGTAAATGCCCCAGGTGGCAAGATGAAGATGCTAGTTTTATTTGAATTGTCAAAATCATCATTGTTACTTCCTGTTTGTTAAAGAAGACGATATGTTTAAAATTATGTACAGTACTGTAATACGCATTTATTTATTTTAGCAATTCTGTGGTTAGTTGTACTTAGCATTAATCAAGCAGACTTAGTTTGACAAACCTATATAATTAGTTCAAACATTTTGCAATTTAAAAATGCCACGGTTCACTTTAATGTCAAATTTACTGGACCCTAACTGGGAGAAAAGGCTTGAAGCAAGCACATTTTCTCTTTTATTTCAAAACTGTGAAAGACAGTAAGATTGGGCGCTAATTAATACATTTAAATCATCTTATAAGAAGTTTAAATGTGTTTGATGGCATGTCAGAGGCTAACTTCATACGCAGAGTTTGAGGGGAGGTAGACGGGGCAGTGCCTCCCCTGGTGGCCGAAAAAATGTCTTTTCATGTAACTGACTTTCCTTTATACAGTATGAAGTTAAAATAAAGACCTTGCCGGTAAAATGGTGTCTATAAAAGTTGTAAAGCAATAAAACAAACAACAAAAATGAATGAAATGAACAAGAGTACTACAAAGTATTTCATAACGGGTCAAAATCGTTTTTTTGAACAGATCATGTGACTAGCCCCTACAGACGGCCCTTTGCTTTGCTCAGCCAAAACTGCACATGAGGAGGCAAGATAGAGATTTAGGATTTCTTTCAACTAAAGCTGCTCTTGCACTGTATTTTAAGCCAAAAGAACTGTTGTGTTTGATAGAACAATATGTCTATATGCTTCCATTGCAGTTTCATGGCACATTAAGCCCCCGAACTATTTGTAATTTGTCCGGTTTACCCTGTTTATAGACACTGCGCAACCACTTTTGTTTCAACCCAGGCATAAAAAGGAGGTAGGCAATTATATTTATTATTTGAAATGTTTGTCATTTTTAGCTCAGAATCATTAATTGATGTCTAATAATTAGTTAAAAAACACTTTACAAAATTATTCACTCGCCTACTTTAAACTTTAAACCAAATTACGTCACAATGAAAAAAAATTGTGTCTGTAAATAGGTCATGGATATCTACCTCATAATTATCGCTTAATTGTATTTTTTTGTTACTTTCACATTTTGCCGGATATTTTAGATGATAAAGAATCGATCCAAACAAAGAAAAATTGAAAAATAACGTTTAAAAGGGTAAATATATGAAAAAGAAAATCTCGACCACTCCTTGATGTCTGCGATTTCTGCATTGCAACCCTTGTTGTATTACCGTGTTTCACCCATAAAATCCCCAAAAAGTCCAACTGTGGCCATTCACAGCTGTGTTTTGACAGTCCACCTATGCCTAACTTCCTTGGGAGTACAGTAGTAACTTTTCTTTGGGAGTCCAACTTTAAATGACAACTCACGGCAGTTGACTTCATCACTGTTGTCCCCACAGTTGTTGATCCCATCACAGCGTTTGGATATTGGCAGACACACACGATCATTATGACAGCGGAATTGTCGTGTGGGCGGACACTGGAATTTAACTGGGAGAGAAAGAGAATGCAGCTCTAAGGAGGATACATTTCTGTTTGCAAACAATCCACAGGATCGCTATCAATGTGCGACTCTTACCACATTCCTCCGGCTTTTCGTCAGAATTGTCTCCGCAGTCATCCTCGCCATCGCACCTCCAGCCAAGTGGTTTACACAGAGTGTTGTTGCACTGGAACTCATCCAGGGGGCAGTGCCTACCCACTGAAATAGGAAGGAGCTGGTTATGTCTTCAGCTTTCATGTTTGGCAACAACAGTGAGATCACCAGGTGAGACATGGGAAGTTATTAAATTTAAATGGATGCAAAAATTATTCATTGAGTATAAATGATGTATCTTTGTTCAACCATCTGTGCAAGCGTGACAACCACAGGTAAGTATAAAATGCTTTTCCCCAAGTTAGATATAATTAACCCATAAATCCACATTTTGTCACATTTTCGCTTGATGTCGTGCTGTCATATTGTTTACTCAATTTAAATAATATGACTCTTAGGTAATCACTCTTCTCCAGTGCTCTGTCTCAATGAGCATGTCCTCTTAACTGTCTGGCATCCTTTGCTCCTTTTTCTTTAATGACTGTACAATACAAACTCTTAACATTTTATAATATCTCCAAGGCACTTTTCAAAAATGTTTTCAGCCGTTTTCTTTCCACTTCATCTTTCTGTAAAAAAAATTCATCTTCATCATTCATCTTCCATGTCACTCTCACCAACCTTTTTCACAGTCATATCTCCCATATATCCCTTTATCCTTAGCATCCGTGACTTTGCTCTAAACAAGGCCACAACCTAGACTAAAAAAAATAATGTTTTGGGTAAAATTTGACCTCAGTGATGCTGGAAGTTACTCACAGCAGGGGTTGCTGAGATCTTATTTTGTTTTTACCATCCCAAAACAGCCGTTCTGGTCCACATATGTCATGCTAGCGCTTTTTCTTCATACAAGGCATGCGCTATGGCAGTGCACACGCATGCTGGATAGTTTACGTACTACTACTAGGCTACTACAAAGACAGCGTTCTATTATACAGTGTGTGTTGGAGTTTGTGTATTGGAAATGAAAGCACCCGTACATTTTAATGCCAATCACTGCAGCTAGATGGCCCAATGACACACAAACACATTTGAAAACTAAAAGGTCCAATAAGCCTCTGTTTAACGTCCACTTTTCACAACACTCAATTAATTGCACACAAATATCCAACAGCGCTCTACACGGTGGCAGCTCAACAGCAACAACAAACAATTATATGACTACAATGCAAGCTAGTTGAAGTATCTTAATTAGAATTAAATTAATTAAAAGTCACACTATGTGAAGTTGTGAAGGGTTTTTGGGACAGTTGGCCCAAGCCCAGTTCTTTACCATAAACTTAACTAGACACATTGCTATTGTGGATATTGCAATAACTAGATAGTAACGTTTGCTATGTTTGGAAGTCATTTAATGTTGTGAATCAACCATTAAAGATGTTAAAATTTCTCCCGTCATTGTATTAGTTCCCTTCTGTCTACATTCGACATGTGAAAGTTTTATAACTGTTTCATCAATTAAGAAAGAGTCAAGTCAAGATTTTGCCGATTTAGGAGTATTTTATATAAAAAGTTCGCTAGGAAGGTTCTCTACAACAGAGCCTTCCTGAGATGTCTACTGCTTTAAGATGGCGGCTGTTTACTAACGCCGGCGAGTTTCATTTCGCATCTACTTCTCTATACATGTGCTAAGGCCACCGAGCCTGTCATTTCGCATATAGTTCTATATACATGTGATATCTACAGTAGCATCATGTGGGTCTAGAGTGCAGGCTGTCAGCTACACTCAGGTATTATTGGAGCCACCTAGCATCGAGTTTGCAACAGCGTCACAACTCCCGTCACTCCTCCCCAATCCCGCTCTGCTCTATCCATGAGTCCATGTCTCTTGTGTCATTCAACCAACATAGTAACGCATAGTAACACACGCCTTTACATCCTCAGTAACGGCATTGCAAAGATGAATATAAGACGACCCCCTCTTTTTCAAGACTCAAGTTTGAAAAAAAGACTTTTTGAACACCAAATTCATTTTTATACAGAAAATAATTACAGTACATCCGAAACAAATGATTATAACAATATATTTGAGAGAAAAAGCATGTTATTTTGCCTCATTCAAATCTTAATATCTGAACATTTAAATATGTTAACTCAAGTGCAATCGCATTCGTAAATGAATGGCCTCTGGTTTTTGAAATGTAAATAAGCCAATCTATTGTGATAAAACAACAAAACTGCAATAACTGTATTAACCATCAAAGTGAAGTCTAACTGCAACTGTAGTCTTGAAACAAATCTGAATAAGAAAAAACATTGCAATAAAATAATGCAAACTGGTTAAACTAGCTGCGATATGTCATGACAGAACATCACTTCAATGATATCTGGCACTATCTAGCGTCGTGAATGGGTATAATGTCTAGACCACGAATATAAGACGACCCCATCTTTTTCAGTCTTATTTCAATACAAAAAACACTGTATTATATTCGGGCCAATACGGTAATTAGATTACTCACTACTGAAAAAACTACGCCGTTAGTAACGCTGTTATACTCTAACGCCATTATTTACAACACTGATGAGCAACCACGACAGGAGTACATGAAACTCCCACATGGCACAAAACTATTCAGTCTATAAGGACACTCAGATTCCCATTCTCTGTGTCTAAGCAGCTGAACAAGACAGGTGAGAAAAAAAATGTGCTCAACTTCTTTCCAGTCTTCTATGCTTCAATCAACTCCTGAGATTTGTAAAGTATGCAGCATGACTGTTCAAATAACGCTCTCTAAAACCTTTTCTGAGGTCTACTAACCATTTACATCTGAAGTCAATTGTTATTTATGACATCACTCCCATGATCCTAATCTCGCTGCCTGTCCTGAATCCAAATCTTTTATCTTCCCCGAGGTTGTCCTGATACATATGATTAAGGAGCTTTGTAAATATTGTTACGACTATCTTGAGGGCATTGAATATAGGACTTGTTTTTCCGTGATCTGCCCATCTAATTGTAATAAGCTTTCTGGTACTGGTGTCGATACTATCTGAGCAAACTCATGTGGACATTTACATGGCTCAATAAATATTGGGCAACACTGACAGGTCTATTTATTAAGAAGATTGGTTTCTCACCACCACTGTCACATTGTTCCTCATCGCTGCCATCCATACAGTCAGGGTCTGCATCGCATCGCCAGCGGATGGGGATGCAGTGTCCATTTTTGCACTGAAACTGATCACTGTCACACTTCACGTCACAACCATTCTGGACCAAAACAACATTTTCCATTAGTCATTCCGGTTTTAGAGCATTCATTGGAAATATTGCTGAGCAATACCTCATCTGAGCCATCAGCACAGTCGTGGTCACCGTCGCATTTCCAGCGGCCAGCAATGCAGCGGCCATTTGTGCAGGCAAACTCGCTTTCTGAACACTGGCGAGGAACTGAGGGGAGATAATTATCAGTTTAACAGGCTTTGTGAAGCAAAATGGGAAGAAAAAGGAGGAGGAACAGAAAAAAGGAGAGAAAGCATTGCAACAAATGATAAAGGTGGTCGGTTGTCTGTTGCGAGTCAGGCGGATATATATATTAAAAAAAAAAAAAAAAAAAAAAAAGAGTTCTATTGAGATTTTTCTTTTCACGAATGACTCATGGGGAGCTGAAGTGGGGATGGAAAGCATACTGTATACTATTGTACAGGATAGAAGATTCCCGGGGTCTGCAGTATGGGATTGAAAGGGGGCAGAAAGGACAAGGATCAAGGAGCTGAGGTTCTTTTGTTGAAACCATGAAAACACCTACCTCTGCATCACAGCAACAGTCCAGTGTGAAATACAAAATAGACATGAGATGAGATGAGATGTGTTATGAGCATAAGGCTAGTCAAATGGAATGTTGCTGTTCAGTTAATCTGACAGCAAAACAGCAAAAAGTGAGACATTGCTAAAACTGGACACATGCAGAATCTGTTAAGATTCAATACAACAGCTGTAATCAGACTACAAACAACATACGTAGGTCTTCATTGTGTGAGTGCCAACGAACATATGTACTTGGGGTACATAAAGCTAGAGTTTTGATCATGCAGAGAGATGAGGTTACATTGTGGGTATACCCAATGTTCTATCTAATGAGTAAAATACTGAGTGGAAACCCACCACACTTGTCTTCATCAGAGTTGTCCCCGCAGTCATTGTCGTAGTCGCATTGCCAGCGTCCAGGCACGCAGCGGTTGTTCTTACAGCGGAACTGATATGGCTCACACGTACGTTCATCTGACAGTCAAAGCAATATGATCATTACAAGATGTTCAAGATTTTTGATATTTTCTACAGCAAATAACACTTCCTTGAATCAGTCTACTTACCACACTCCTCCTTTGGTTCGTCTGAAGCATCGCCGCAGTCATCCTCGCCATCACATTTCCAGCGTGCGGGAATGCAGCGGCCTGAGTCCTTACAGCGGAACTCATCCACGCCACATGTCATTTGAGCTGCAGCACAGATGATATACTGAGTACAAGGGACTGAAATTTCACAAGTTTTCAAACATTCATCAATGATGACATGTTGGCAATTAGACACACTCAAGTAGAGAAAGTTGGTGTCATGAGTGGCGATCAGCCAGCACAGAATACGATGCCAACTCAATTCACACAAATACTGCGTTCTACACCTCACGTGGCTCATTTGTGTACACTTCACCTCTCCCAATCACTTATCTTTCTGACTCTCCTTCCCCTGTCTTTCTCCTTGGTCATCAAGCCCCCCACATGGTGTCAACCGGAAATACAACTAGCTAACGATTGCACCAACATATTAATAGTTAGTGTAAGCGTTCAATATAGTTCTTGTTGTTGAGCTTCAGTCTCTCTCTCCTATTCTCTCTATACTCCCATGTGATACATTAAAACTGTTCAGACCAATCGGACACTCAGATTCCCATTCTCTGTGTCAAGCAGCTGAACAGGACAGGTTTAAAAAACTAGTAACATGTTTCCATTTATTCATAAATTAAACAACAGTTTCATCATGCAACCTGGTTGCAGAGTCATGCCATCTTGGGTGTGTTGCTTCAGCGTGTCCTCAACAACTACAATAATATATTTTTACCATGATATATCTGAACTGGAGAATTTAACATAATTTTCCACTGTGCATGTACAAGCACAACTAGAATGGAACCTTAGGCGATTAAAAAAAAAAATTCTAATCAGCCAATCACATGGCGGCAACTCAGTGCATTTAGGCATGTAGACATAAACAATCTCCTGCAGTTCAAACCGAGCATCAGTATGGGGAAGAAAGGTGATTTGAGTGACTTTGAACGTGGCATGGTTGTTGGTGCCAGAAGGGCTGGTCTTAGTCTTTCAGAAACTGCTGATCTACTGGGATTTCACGCACAACCATCTCTAGGGTTTACAGAGAATGGTCCGAAAAAGAAAAATATCCAGTGAGCGGCAGTTCTGTGGGCGGAAATGCCTTGTTGATGCCAGAGGTCAGAGGAGAATGGCCAGACTGATTCGAGCTGATAGAAAGGCAACAGTGACTCAAATAACCACCCATTACAACCAAGGTAGGCAGAAGAGCATCTCTGAACGCACAGTACGTCGTCGAACTTTGAGGCAGATGGGCTAAAGCAGCAGAAGACCACGCCGAGTGCCACTCCTTTCAGCTAAGAACAGGAAACTGAGGCTACAATTTGCACAAGCTCATCGAAATTGGACGATAGAAGATTGGAAAAACGTTGCCTGGTCTGATGAGTCTCGATTTCTGCTGCGACATTCGGATGTTAGGGTCAGAATTTGGCGTCAACAACATGAAAGCATGGATCTATCCTGCCTTGTATCAACGGTTCAGGCTGTTGTTGGTGGTGTAATGGTGTGGGGAATATTTTCTTGGCACTCTTTGGGCCCCTTGGTACCAATTGAGCATCGTTGGAACGCCACAGCCTACCTGAGTATTGTTGCTGACCATGTCCATCCCTTTGCAACCACAATATAACCAACTTCTGATGGCTACTTTCAGCAGGATAATGCGCCATGTCATAAAGCTGGAATCATCTCAGACTGGTTTCTTGAACATGACAATGAGTTCACTGTACTCAAATGGCCTCCACAGTCACCAGATCTCAATCCAATAGAGAATCTTTGGGATGTGGTGGAACGGGAGATTCGCATCATGGATGTGCAGCCGACAAATCTGCACCAACTGTGTGATGCCATCATGTCAATATGGACCAAACTCTCTGAGGAATGCTTCCAGCACCTTGTTGAATATATGCCACGAAGAATTGAGGCAGTTCTGAAGGCAAAAGGGGGTCCAACCCGTGACTAGCATGCTGTACCTAATAAAGTGGCTGATGAGTGTGTGTGTATATATATATATATATATATATATATATATATATATATATATATATATATATATATATATATATATATCAATTTTTCATGGCATAGATTCAACAAGCTGAAATCATCTCAGACTGGTTGGCTGAACATGACAATTAGTTCACTCATTGTCATGTTCAAGAAACCAGTCTGAGATGATTCCAGCTTTATGACATGGCGCATTATCCTGCAGAAAGTAGCCATCAGAAGTTGGGTACATTGTGGTCATAAAGGGATGGAAATGGTCAGCAACAATACTCAGGTAGGCTGTGGCGTTCCAACGATGCTCAATTGGTACCAAGGGGCCCAAAGAGTGCCAAGAAAATATTCCCCACACCATTACACCACCACCAGCTGCCTGAACCGTTGATACAAGGCAGGATGGATCCATGCTTTCATGTTGTTGACGGCAAATTCTGACCCTACTATCCAAATGTCGCAGCACAAATCGAGACTCATCAGACCAGGCAACATTTTTCCAATCTTCTATTGTCCAATTTCGATGAGCTTGTGCAAATTGTAGCCTCAGTTTCTTGTTCTTAGCTGAAAGGAGTGGCACCCGGCGTGGTCTTCTGCTGCTTTAGCCCATCTGCCTCAAAGTTCGACGTACTGTGCGTTCAGAGATGCTCTTCTGCCCACCTTGGTTGTAACGGGTGGTTATTTGAGTCACTGTTGCCTTTCTATCAGCTCGAACCAGTCTGGCCATTCTCCTCTGACCTCTGGCATCAACAAGGCATTTCCACCCACAGAACTGCCGCTCACTGGATATTTTTTCTTTTTCTGACCATTTTCTGTAAACCCTAGAGATGGTTGTGCGTGAAAATCCCAGTAGATCAGCCGTTTCTGAAATACTAAGACCAGCCCTTCTGGCACCAACAACCATGCCACGTTCAAAGTCACTCAAATCCCCTTTCTTCCCCATACTGATGCTCGGTTTGAACTGCAGGAGATTGTTTTAAACCATGTCTACATGCCTAAATGCACTGAGTTGCCGCCATGTGTTAAGTGTTAACGAGCAGTTGGACAGGTGTACCTAATAAAGTGGCCGGTGAGTGTATATATACTGTATATGTATGTGTGTGTATGTATGTATTTATACGTATATACCAGTGTTGTTTTTGGCAGTCCTTTTATTTTTCCTCTTAGTCTTTTGGATGATAATAGTATTAGACTAGTCATATTTTAGTCATCTCAAAATGTGTCTTCATCTAGTTTTTGTTGACAAAAACTCGACTAATTTCGTCTAGTTTACTAAAAATGTTTTCGTATGTAAAATTAAAATATTTTATTCCAAAAAGCTATATAAGCTACAGTATATATAAGTTTCATGACTAATTAATATGTTTCATAACTAATTAATTAAAGATTTAAAAACAATAATGTCAGTTTTGTAAAGAAACCTAACTACTGGTTAGATACGGACAGATAAGACTTACTGCAGTTGGCAGGCTCATCGGATCCATCCACACAGTCATTATCCCGGTCGCACACCCACACTCGTGGAATACAGCGCTTTGTGACGGCACACTGGAACTGGTTTGGGGCGCATGTGACCTCCGCTAAAACGAAGACAGAAGGAGTCAATCTTACAAACAAAGAGTAGTCTCAAGGCACTGTATCTCTGATGTGTGAAATATGACAATTCAATCAGTAAAAGATCTCTGCATAATGTACATACACTGTGCATTACACAATAATTGTTGTACTCGTAAAACTTACGACAATCTTTTTCATCCTCTCCCTCTCCACAGTTGTCCTGTCCATTGCAACGGAAGATGCCCGGGATGCAACGACTGGGGTGGGAGCATTTAAATTGACTTGGCAGGCACACATGGATATCTGGAAGGCGTGTGCACAGAGGCTTACTACTATTTGGAGTTTGAAACAAACAAATACAAAAACTCCTAATTCTTAGCATTTGTCTAAACATACCACAATTAGCTTCATCTGAATTGTCTTGGCAGTCATTGTCCCCATCGCAGATGTAGGCGGGATTTGTACAAATTCCTGTACCGCATTGGAACTGACCTGGCCTGCACTTAAACTCAGCTACAGTGACAAGACAAAGGGATATTATTAGACCCAAGAGGAAGGTATGATGCAGAGTAAAACTAGGAAGCACTCTTCACTCACGGCAATCGGCGGGCTCATCTGAACGGTCCCCACAGTCATCTTCAGTGTCACACTTCCACCAAAATGGAATACACTTGTCATTTTTGCAAACAAACTGAAGAGTCAGAGAAGGAAATCACTCATTTAGAGACATAGAAAGTCGCACATTACATTTCCAGAAATTTTCCAAAGGGATAAAATTAACAATGGAATGAAAGACAACTTTATATGACATGTCTACTCTTTCAAATAATGCCTTAACCACCCTGTAATTCATGAATTTTGTATGCCACTTGTCATGGATAGGGTCATTAGTGAGCTGGAGCATATCCTATTCCCATGGAAATTTTCCAAACAATGCAACCTTACAGCAGTCAAGTTATCATTTTTAAGTAGCGCACCTGACTGGCAGTGCAGTTAGACAAACACTGTTTGCCATCTGCTGCCAAATAAAAATTAGTGGGGCAGGCACATTTGTAGCCCCCTCCTGGGGAGAGTAGACACAGGTTACTGCAGCCACCATTATCAGTCTGGCATGGGTGTCCCTCCACTGCAAAATGAGATTAGAGGAAATATGACATTCCACTGAAAATCATGTGTATGTATATCATATGTACAGGTAGTCCCCGGGTTCCGACGTACCCGACTTCCGTGATTTCGACTTAACGACGCGTCTTGTCCGATGTTTTTTCTACAGTCGTTTTTTTTTTTTAAGTTGTGTAACAGTGTCTCGTCCGACAACTCTCAGCATTGATGGCAAGTACAGTATATTATTTGTCATTTGCTATTCATTAGGTAATTAATCTAAATGGTAGAGGTGGGTTGAGTAGCCAAAAATTGTACTCAAGTAAGACAAGCGTAACTTCAAAATAATATTACTCATGTAAAAGTAAAAGTAGTAATCAAAAATGGCCTCGAGTACAAGTAAAAAAGTATTTGGTGAAATGAATACTCAAGTAATGAGTAACATTGTGAGTAACTGCTTACGAATTTGTTTGACTTTTTTTTCTTAGCACAAAGGTATCTATATGAAGTGTTGTTACAATGATTCTGTCTAATAACCCATTACATCACTGCATTAAGCCAAAGAAATACATTCTGGCGAGAGAGAAAAATGAGAGAAATGAGACATTATTAGTCCAAAAAGCATGAGTGCCCTCTAGTGGAGAAAATAATTCCGTGTTTGAATAGTGATTCGTTCCTTTATAGTTACTATTATGAATCAAAAGGATCATATCTCCGGTTTTCCGTGGTCAATTGATGCCAAATAAAGACTGGGAGAGAGGTTAAAATCCGCGCTTTTGTGTCATGGGTTCTATGTCAAATACTTCATTTTTCATGGTGGTTTTAAGACACCATGTGATTGAACAAGCTGCCGTGATCATAGAACAGCAAGCTTGCGTCTGATTGGTATAATGGAGTCATGTGGTAATTGTTGCGACGTCTCATTAGTGAAATTGGTGGAGCTACTCTTGGCATCGCTGGCAAAAAGTAAATAAATCGGAGATAGTATGAAGAATAAAGAGGAAAAATTTAACGACTCTTGTGTAGCCCAAAGTAGCGGAGTAAGAGTAGCTATTTTCTTCACAAATCTACTCAAGTAAAAGTAAAAAGTATGGATTAGAAAAACTACCCTTAAAAGTGAATTTTTCACAAAAAGTTATTCAAGTAAATGTAACGGAGTACATGTAGCGCATTACTACCCACCGCTCCTAAATGGTTGATCTCTACAGTAATTACTATGCGTTGCCGGTATTTCATTATATTACAGTATATGTGCAGTCCACTTTGTCAGTTGTTGCACTCAGTCTTGTTTGACGTCATGCTAGCACTATTTTCTGATAGTTTCGAGTGTTGCTTTGACGCTGGGAAGCGGGGGTGAACACCAGTTAACATTTCAAGAAGGCAGAGAAACAGTAAACGGCGCGGGCTCGCCGATGCCCTCCCCTGTTAGCTCGCTATTAGCCCGCTAGCTTATTGAGCAGCGTTCATTTTCACCGCTGGACCGGTGCCAGTAATAGCTGCCGTTTTCCTTGTAGAATTGCTGAAGATTTGGACCTTGTTTTCCTCAGTATTATTGTGCAGCCATTGAGGTATGTTTTTGTAAGCAAATATGTCTATTATTGTACGCTCTGTCATTATTGTGTTTCATTTTCTAATAGTGTGCTCACAGTTTGACAGTGACAAATTAATAAATGTCAGTTGTAAGAAGAACTATGGTGTGATCAGTGTTACTAGGGGGAAGTAATCTATCTATCTATCTATCTATCTATCTATCTATCTATCTATCTATCTATCTATCTATCTATCTATCTATCTATCTATCTATCTATCTATCTATCTATCTATCTATCTATCTATCTATCTATCTATCTATCTATCTATCTATCTATCTATCTATCTGTTGATTCCGACTTACGCGGAAATTCGGGTTACGTCGCCAGCGTAGGAACGGAACTCCTTCGTAACCCGGGGACTACCTGTATATGAAAGTTGATTGGCCATACCATCCGGCTGACGGTATGGATGGTAAATATGGACATCCATAGGTCTGTGCAATGTGCTAATCAGCAAAGTCTTGTTGACTCCCAGAGTCTTATGAGCTCTGTTGATGGACTTGGTCTCCCAGTCTGTCCAGTAGATGTACTCCTCAAACAGTGTCATCGCAAAGATATGGGGGATATCCTGGGTGAGAACTACATGGGTGGAAGGGACGTATATGAACACATTAGAAGCAATATCTAGCCAAACACAATACTTCTCCCATATAGTATTGTGTGTGTTTTACCCGTGTGTCTGTTGGTCCCGTCCAAGCTGGCAAAGGCGATGTAGTCCTCTCGCGCATCTGCCCAATAGATGCGGTCATTCACAAAGTCCAGTGTAAGACCGTTGGGCCAGGTGATTTTATCCTCCACAATGACTGTCCGATTAGTGCCGTCCATCCCAATCCTCCCAATGTGAGGGGTGTCACCCCAATCCGACCAGTATAAGTACCTGACAAGTAAACAGGACCCATTAGGATTTTAGCATTATAAAAGGTACAAATCCAAACGCGTGAAGTGAAGCCACTCTGGCTGCACCGAAATGTACCTGCTGTACAAACCATGACTAATAGTGCTGGGAAAAAATCTTTTGGTGATCCTTTAAGTCTCGATCCGAGTATCGATACTTTTTTCTGAGTATCGATAGTTTAGATACTTATAATGTGCTGCACCAACACAGCACAGGCCACAAGCCAACAACTATAGAGATGTCCCCTCAGTCCTGCTGCTTTTCTTGGTCCGAGATTGCTTGTTAAAGTTAACAATGAGTGACAGCTGTTCATACTTTGATGTTGCTAGAGAAGCCTGGGACTCCTATCCTTGAAAGAGGCCTGCATGTTTAACAAGCTCAACGATGATTGACACATCGTTGAGTATGTTAGCGGTAGTGTGAGTGGACATTTATTGTGTGGGTGTGTGTGTGTGGGGGTGGGGGGGTACTTGTGTATGTGTGTAAGTGGATTTGAGTGGACTGACCCAATGAAGCATTTAATACAGACAAGTATTTTTCTACGTTATTCTTGTTTAAAAATAATTCAGTGGGAGAGTAACATGTTTAAAACTGTTCTATTTATTTATTGAACTTTTTGTTCGGTATCGGATCGGGACTTGGTATAAAAGTATACAATGTGAAGTGTTTCAAATAGTTTTTGTTCTATTTTGCACAGGAACAGTTGCTGCTACAGTTAATTCACTTTTCTCTGTTTAAAAAAAAAAAAAAAAAAAAAAAAAAGAATAACGCAATTTTCGGACTAGAAGCTGCTACTTTATTCCCTCATTTTGAATGGGTTTGTTGATCTATTTGGGTTAATAGATAACACTTAATTGACAGTGGCGTCATAAGACCGTCATAATTATGACATGACACTATCATTGGCATTACTAAATTCCTATCACAGGTGTCATTAGGTGTCATCTGGCAAATTTTGGGACTAACTCCATTTATGTCTAGCTTGGATCTTTTACATCCATTCAAAATTGAGATGATTCACTGGATGACATTTAATAACATCTGCTATAAGCATTGATTAATGATCACGACAGTGTCATGACATAATTATGACTGTCATATGACCGTCTCATGGCGCCACTGTCAAATAAAGTGTTACCAAATACCATAAATAGCAATTAATGAAACAAATGGAAGAGTAACTGAAGAAATAATTAGCAAAGAACATGAATTTTTATTGTTATTTACATCTGTAGCGTTACAATGCACGCTAGGAGGCTTATTGGATGACATAAGTGTTGACAGCAGGTGGCAGCAGAGATTGACTGTCTCCCCCAGGGGAGCAGTGATGACCAAATGAAGCTTCTTGAAGCAATAAAGCTTTGCAGCCAATTGGTTCAAAGCTTCATGGTGGTTGATTTGGTCTTATGACAGTCTTATGACACTACTGTCAAATAAAGTATTACAGATTAATATCTATTGATGTAAATATCCCATAATACAGTGAGGACAGCTGCGGTTTGTAGTCCAGTGCGGCTTATCTATGAACAAATGTCGTTTTCGTGTCAAATTTGGTGGATGGCGTCTTATAGTCAGGTGCGCCTTATAGTCCGAAAATTACGGAACATGTCAAATGGCATCTAGTTTAAATGGAGATACATGCCTCTGTGTTTTTATAAATTTTAAAAGGTAATATGTTGCCATATTTGAAGTATCGCAATATGTATCGGATCGCTACACAGGTATCGAGATATGGATCGGATCGTGACAAAAGCGGATCGTCCCACGCTTAATGAGTAACTAGACATAAGAGACAGATCATATAAATTAATCCAACCCGTTGCGATTTTGATGGAGCCTGACTTGGAGCGAGAAAGGGGGTGAGAAATGTGCTAACTGGGCTGACTGGTGTCCAAGAATGAGTCACACTCACTCAAAAAAACCTAAAACGCATGTTTTTGGTAAGTAGAAGGGAACCAGAGTACCTGAAAGAAAACCACACGTTGAACATACAAACCGCACAAAGGAAATGGGTGGCCCAGACTCAAAACTGTGAGGCGGATTTGCTAACTGCTTCACGAAGTGCAGTCATCATATTAAATACGTAATATAAAACATTCAATATTGCACTTTTTTAAACGTATAAATGCTCCTACCCATATCGTACATCCACAGCCACAGCCCTAGGTTCTCTCAAGCCATTATTGACCAGAACTGTCCGGTATGCTCCATTCAGCTTTGACACCTCAATAGTGTCCCGCCCTTTATCACACCAGTACAGATTTCCTCCCACCCAGTCGACTGCAAGCCCGTCTGGGTTGCTGAGTGATGTGCGATGTAGGACCTGTCAATATATATATTTTTTTAATAAAAAAAAAGACGGTGAATACTGAGGTCTTTCTTGTATACAATATAACTCATAGGTTTATGCTACAAATCTGGTCAAAATGACATAAAAATATAGCCATATTGACCTGAACATCACTGCCATTGATGTGCATGCGCCGGATCATACTGCCTTGTGTGGTCACATCGGTCCAATAAATCATCTGCTGCCGATAGTCAAAATCCAAAGCCACCGCATTGTTCAGTCCCTGTCACGGCGAAGATATTAGTTTGGACCAGGGACAAACCCCCAGCAGAAGCACATGAAAATTGATATATTGATACCGAAATGCAAGCTGCAGAGCTCACCTGTTTGAGGAGAGTGTAGTTGGAGCCATCCAAATTGAGTTTGCGTAGGTAATAGCGATTAGCAAAAATCAGGAAGGGTTCCTCATCTACAGAGAGAGGAAATTGTAACACATTATCCATCTACTATTAGGCACAACAAGTAAATGCTCTTCCACTAGATAGCAGAAAGTACATTTAACCTACGTATTTTCTGTGCAATTTATACAACAGAATAATGTCTAACAAAACAGGGCCATTTCACACTGAGTAAGTCAATTTGTGAGTAATTTAGGCAAGATCCTCATCTACTGTTTGTGCAAATGTTGTATGATTTTTCACATGCACAATATGTGCATTGATTAAGTACAGGATGGTTGACGCGGGGTACAATGCAAAATTATTATGGCGTAAACAGAGATAGGCTTCTTGGAAATTGATGAATGGCAAGTCTCTTACCAGATGTAGATTTGCACACGGTGGGGTTTTCTGGGCTAAGTTGAAAACCCTCAACACACAGGCAATGGAAGCTGCCATGTGTGTTGATGCAATGTTGTGTGCAGGGATATGTGCTTGTACACTCATCCACATCAATGCACGTCTTCCCGTCATCTTTCAGCCGGAATCCAGGGTGGCATCTACACTGTGTGGTGACCGAGCAAACAGAAGATAAGTCCAAAGCACATGCTGTTAAGGCTGCTTGAATTCAGTCTTAGGAGATTCACTTACCTTGAAGCCTATCTTCAGGTCCTCACAAAGCTGAGCGCAGCCACTCAATTTCGCGTTATGACACTCATTAATAAAACAGTTGAGCTCATCTGAGCCATCGCCGCAGTCGTCCTTGTGGTCACAGAGTAACGTTTCGTTGACGCACTTCCCATTTTTGCAAGCATACGCCGTGTCATTACATTTTTTCTCTGTTGCACACAAAAAAAAAAACATAATGATGAACATCTGTCTTTTTATACATCTCACAAACTTCACCATTTATAATAACTAACTACCTGCAGCAGTGTTGCATCCGAACGAGTTCAACGAATGAAAGTTAGGAGCGAGCTTAAATTGTGAGACAACTTGAACTAGGGCTGATTAATATTGGAAAAAACTGACAATGCGACTTATTGGGCGTTTGCGATATATTGCGATATTAAAACTAGAAGAATTTTCACCAGATGACTTGAATACCTCTGCTTGGGAAGACTTTGGTTTACTCACTATGACCAAATTGTATTCATATTCATCATTCATATCAAACAAGGGGGTTCATCTGTGAATGATGAAGATTGGTGTATATAAAAAGGACCTAGGAAGCAATGTCTCTGCACAATTGCTGCTTTTAAGAAGCAAAACAAAAGTTTACATATTCAAAAAAGGAAAAAAAAAAACAATGTCATGACCTGCGATGGGACTATTGCGTATGCGCACAATGCGATGGCGAAGTTCAAATGATATACAGTATTTTGCAGGCCTAACTTGAACTGATCGTGTATTTAGTTTTTTCAATGTTTTTGTGGACTACAGTGATCCCTCATTTTTCGCGGTTAATGGGGACCGTCCCCCCAAGGATAATCAAAATCCGCAAAGTAGAGGCGGAGCTTATTTACATTCTAAAAATGATTTAGCATTAGAAAGGGATACATTTAAGACATGTTTTTTCCCTTTTATCCACAAAGTATAAATAAAAAAAACCTTTTATGTATATTTTAATAAATGGCTTCTAGCACTTCAAGTTTAATAATTATGATAAGATTTAAAGATGTTACCGTCCCACCAATTTATTTTTAAACAAGAACACCATAGCAAAATGTTTGTCTTTATTAAATGCTTCATTGAGTGAGTCCACTCAAATCCACTTTCGCTGCTCACTTACACACACACACACACACACACACACACAAACACACACAATTAGTTGCCACATGTTTAACAAGCTATAAACAAGTCGGCTCCTTTTAAGCGAGCCTAAGATATTCTGGCATGATCACGTTGACAAACAAACTGCAGCTGACCTGGTGAGTAAGAAAAGCAGCAGGAGGGAGGGTGAGAGGCTGTATGTGAACGGATCGGGACATCTCTATAAAATACTGTTTTCATTTATTTTTTAATTGACAAAAAAAAAACGCAATGGACTGAGGGCGCGAAGTTTGAAGTGCGAAGTAACGAGGGATCATTGTAGTTTATTTTGGTGCCACGGGTGCCTCCAATAATAATATTCAAGATTTGCCACTTTGAACAAAACCTGGAGAAAAAGTAGTAGTATTGTCAATTACACTGGAATCTGACTGATTAAAACATTGTTTTTGCTATTTTTTTATGAACTAATACATTTAATATTACACACTACATACGTTTTAAAGGTTTTGTATTTCTTTGGGCAAACAAGTCAGGCAATGATAGTCGAAAAAAATTGAAAAGTCATTTTCAGAAAATTTCAACTTTACGACGCCTGAGTCCCGTTTTTTACTTTTTTTTAGGGCTGTCAAAATTATCGCATTAACGGGTGGTAATTAATTTTTTAAAATTAATCACGTTAAACTATTTTTACGCAATTACCGCACATGCCCTGCTCAAACAGATTAAAATGACAGCACAGTGCAATGCCAACCTGTTACTTGTGTTTTTTGGAGTGTTGTCACTCTCTGCTGGCGCTTGGGTGCGACTGATTTTATGGGCTTAAGCACCCAGGAGCATTGTGTAATTATTGACATCAACAATGGCGGGCTACTAGTTTATTTTTTGATTGAAAATTTTACAAATTTTATTAAAATGAAAACATTAAGAGGGGTTTTAATATAAAATTTCAATAACTTGTACTAATATTTATCTTTTAGGAACTACACGTCTTTCTATCCATGGATCACTTTAACAGAATGTTAATAATGTTAATGTCATTTTGTTGATTTATTGTTATAATAAACAAATACAGTACTTATGTACCGTATGTTGAATGTATATATCCATCTTGTGTCTTATCTTTCCATTCCAACAATAATTTACAGAAAAATATGGCATATTTTATAGATGCTTTGAATTGCGATTAATTACGATTAATTAATTTTTAAGCTGTAATTAACTCGATTAAAAATTTTTATCGTTTGACAGCCCTACTTTTTTTTTTTTTTTTTAATAATGTTGACTTTTGTGTTGTGATGCATGCTTTTATCTTGGCGCAAGAAGAGCAGGTAGTACTAATGGTAGTAATGGCACGCGAGTAAGAGCGCATGTACACACGAAGAAGAGTGCAATGGCATGCGCAAGGAGAAGAGCGCGTTTGTTTTGTTCCCATGAAAAAGTTGCGCAGCCGAGAGAGAGAGAGATGGGAAAGCCTGCATGCACGCATTGAGCGCACATTTGTTGCTTGTAAAGCATCCACAGAGGCAACACTTGCTTAAAACGCCTTTTGTACTATTTATTTTGAGTTTTCAATTGTGGTTAAATACTTGGGGTGAGTTTATGTGATTGTTTTAGATGATGTGCGGACGCTAACTGTTGTTTGAGTGGATTATTGTTATTGCTGTATCAGCAGCTAGTTATAAATGCAAAATTGAATTGCTGTTATTGAAGATGAAACTGATTTAACTTCATAGTTAATTTAGTTACATTCTGCAAGATTTTATGTAATTAGCAGCTGAATAAAGTCAGCAAACCACATGGACATATGACGTCGTCATAGCTAGGACTTAGCTCCAACGTCTTGCCGAGGACAGTTTAATGATGTATTATACATGTTTTTGGATAGTTACTTAGAGATTTAGGGGTACTTAAAGGGTTAATTCCGATTTACGCGGGAATTCGGGTTGGTTCGCCAGCGTAGGAACGGAACTCGTTTGTAACCCAGGGACAACCTGTATTACTCTTTGAAGTACATCTTTATATTTTCCTACCTCAGCCAAGATTCTATCACACACTATGCTTCTATTGGCATATTCAATTTTCATTTAATTTGAGCATTATTTCTAACTCATGGGCTCAGGCGAGAATTATAGTAACTGCTTGCATTGGTGAAAAAGGGAAGATGAATTCAGTTCATAACGTTTAATCGTGAACTATGAAGTGAACTAATTCCTTTTCAAATGGGTGAAGTGAACTTTAAAACACTTGGAAAATGGAAATGATCCTTCCCAACAACGCTGCAGTTTTAAAGGCAAAAAATGGACTCTGCAGAAAACTGTGTGTGTATTTATAGTGGCACAGAAATTATACACGTATGTATATTGTTAGTGGGGCTTGGTTAGCATGTCTACCTCAGTACACACTTCACATTCGAGCAAATACGGCAACTATAACCTGAGCCGAGGCAGCGTGGATTCTTAGGGGCTTCATCTGAGTGGTCATGGCAGTCAAAGTCGCCATCGCACTCCCATGAGCTCTGGATAAGGCAGCGTCCATTGGCACAGCGGAACTCACTGGGTCTGCAGGTTGGGTATTCTGTGGCAACATGAAAAGGTGAGTTGAGCTGTGAAAATCACCCACTCGTTTGTAAAGATATGGTCCACTTACCACACTCCTGCGATTCATCCGAGCCGTCGCTGCAGTCGTTGTCATGGTCACACACAAAGTGCTTGGGAATACATTGACGGTTTTGGCACATGAACTCACTATTGCTGCAGGTGTTGTTAAAGACTGGGACACATACAGTACAATAAATAGCAGGTCAGCTAAAGATTTGCTATATTTTTCTGTCTGCATCTGACTTTATCTGAGCCCTGTCAACACTGAACTCACCACAGCCAGCTTTGACACTCTCATCAGCCCCGTCGGGACAGTCTTTATCTCCGTCACACTTCCATCTCTGAGGGATACACATGTGGGAGCCTGGACACTGGAATGCTTCGGGACTACAGGTTTTAGTTTCTGTCAATAAAAGGGAAGTCTAAGAATAGAGTGGTGCTGGACTTGTTTCATGAATACAGTGCAATGAGATAGTCCTGTGCCATATGGGGTGAAAAATTCTTGATCATGATATCACAATAGAATCCTTATTAATTTTGATATAATACAGCTTTAATTATTTGGTGAAAAATTACACAATTATGCCAGCCTCCCCACTTCATTTTTTTTTTTACCGTAACATTAAAATCACTTTTCACAAATGTTAAATGCATCAAGTAGTGCTGTCACATAAAACCATCCAATTTAAACAGAAACGGCATGTACAATTGATCAAATGTAAAGATATCTAGTTATCTACTAATACTTGTCAATGGTTTTAACGTTTAATACAATTTTAAACTTGCATAATATCATTACCTTTGAACAATTAATTAACTAGAACACATTGTGTTGTCTTTTTTTTTCTGTTTGGATTACATGTCTTGCTTTGTTCCAGCACTACTATTTCCAATTTTTTAAAAGCATCACTCACCTAAAATCAGGAGGAGAAGCCATAGTCATCCATCATTAGAGTGTATGTATTATTCCTTTTGTAAGGAGTGAATTCATTCCCAAATGTGGTGGTAGTCGCCATATGTTCACCCACCTCTTCATTTCATTGTCAGTCATTGTTTTAATTATGTACCAAAAGTTAATAATGTATCGTTGGTGGTGTAATAGTGGATTCTCCTACTCTGGAAGCAAGCTGTGTGGGGTCAAAGCCCACCAAGTGCTGTAGCGCAGTGGCTTACTGACCACCTGTTCAGATCATAGTACATCTTATTGCTCTGTGATGACAGTGGGAAGACGCTTTCTCACAATGGTGGAAACATTGAATGAATGGTAGGTAAATGAGGAATATGCCTGTTTCGTTAGGGTAGGGATATCTAGAGACCGTTTTGTGGCACTACTGTGACATATGGAAGTGCCCTGTCACTGTTAAGTGCACTTAAGTGCACTGCAATCAGGGCAAAATGGTCTATTCTTAGTAAAAAAAATAGCCAATCGTACAGTCTTCCGATGATGCCTTTTTAACCAGTAACCAATATTCCAGTATTGCCCAACTCCCAAAATCTGATACCAATATCAAACCGACACTGATATACTGTATGTGGTTGTCCAATTAACATTCATTATTTTTCAACATTTATTGTTCATTTAATTTTTGCACCAGGAATGCAAATGGGAGAGGCAGCAAGAATGAAAAGTGGTATTTGGTATGAGGCCAAATTGACTTTGCCATGTGGCATTTTTTTGCCATGTGGCAAAATTAATTTTGCTATGTGGCATTTTTGGGGTATGTGGCAAAATGGATTTTGGCATGTGGCATTTCTTTTTGCCAAGTAGCAAAATTGATTTTGCCACGTGACATTTTTTTTGGTATGTGGCAGAATGGATTTTGGTATTTGGCTTTTTTTTTTTTTTTTTAATACGTGGCATTTTTTTTTTCTATATAGCATATTTCAGCCCATGCACACCGATGCCATTGACAGTTATGCACGACCAAATTTTCCAATTATTTTTAATGACCATACACTTACCATTACAGTGCATTGACATTCAACTGGCACCCAAGTCATGCTATGCCATTGACAGCTATGCACATCCAAATTTTCCATTCATATTAAATGACAGAAAAATGTGTGACTGTGATTTTTGACCATACACTTTACATTACAGCGCATTGACATTCAATTGGCACCCTAGCCTTAACCGTAGGGACAAAGTTTGTCATAGTCAGTGAAGTTCCCACAGTTAAATCTTCGGTTATCAGTGTCCACATGATGGCGCCACAAATGCAGAATTTGCACATCTTCACTCTGGGCACAGTTTTCAAGAACCCTCGTTTAAATTTGCGTGTGCGTGTGGATGATAGGCCAAACTGTAGAAAAAGTTCTTCTTTTTGCCAAATACCCGGCTACGTGTAGACATGGCTTAATTGTAGAAGTATTCCAGCACACTCACCCGGCTGCCACTCCACCTATCAGGATGCTCATCTGCCAATCAACCCTAATTACCACCACCTTGTTAACAGCTCTGCATATAAGGAACTGCCTCTAAACAATCAGTGTCAGTTCCCCACCGATTCAGCACGCTCTGCTCCTGCTCGTTGACCATCCTTGACCAATTACCGCTTCAGACCCAGTAAGCTCATCCTGCCCTGTTTGACCCGACCACGCCAGATCTCTAGCATGCTCTGCCTGACCTGCACAACCTCATCCTTCCAGTTTCTGACCATTTTTACCGTCTGCTAACCCAAATAAAAGCTTGTGTTTGCGATACGCAAATGATTGTCTCGTAGCTGACAGTCAATAGTGTGGACGGATGGGAATTATGCCCATAATAATTTTACTGTCTTTTTGGCGATGTCACATCACACAACACTCCATTGAGTTAAAATCAGCTGAGAATCTGTGCTACATAGATAACATTAAATTTTTCACTTACTGCATTTACTGTCCTCATCGCTGCTGTCTCCACAGTCGTTCGCACCGTCACACACCCACGAGTTAGGAATGCAGCGGTGGTTCCCGCACTCAAATTGTGAGGCTGAGCAGACTTTATCTAAAAGGTCCAGACATAGCATACGAAGCACGTGTAACGGCGTTCTGTCGTTCAGCTGGTGCGCCTTTGAGCATGCCTACTTACCACAGTGAGCCTCGTCTGCACCGTTTTCACAGTCGTGCTCTTTGTCACAAGTCCAGCTCATCGGGATGCATCTTCCACTGGGACAGGCAAAGAAAGGCGTCGGACACTTGTTTTTTTCACTCCCTAGAAGAAAATAAACACAGTCAATTCGATTGAAGGTGATTATTATTGAGGACATGAGAAATGTAATTTCAAAGGGTTTTCTTTTCAAGTAAATGATTTCTTGTTTTTGAGATTGGACGTCAAGCTAAGGTGAAAAATAAGCTTTCATATGACATTCCCATTCAGGGAAAATCAATGTGTACTGCAGAACCTGGGCAATTTCTCTCGTCAGAAAAGTCTCCACAGTCGTTAGCCCCGTCACATTGCCATGCGGGGTCATAGCAAAGGGTGGTGAACTCGCATTTCTGAAATGTCACTCCCTTCACTCCCAGACGGAAATAACTGGAACAGTCAGTGGCGGCTTTAAAAAACAGCGAGAGAAACACAAATTACTTTACAGCACAGCATCATCGCGCTTTAGCATTCAATTCCACTTATTAATATTAATCTTTATTACCGTATTGGCCCGAGTATAAGACGGCCCTGATTATAAGACGTCCCCCTCTTTTTCAAGACTCAAGTTTGAAAAAGGACTTTTTGAACACCAAATTCATTTTTATACAGAAAATAATTACAGTACATCCGAAACAAATGATTATAACAATCTATTTGAGAGAAAAAGCATGTTATTTTGCCTCATTCAAATCTTAATATCTGAACATTCAAATATGTAAACTAAAGTGCAATGACATTCGTAAATGAATGGCTTCTGGTTTTTGAAATGTAAATAAACCAATCTATTGTGATAAAACAACAAAATTCCAATAACCATTAACCATCAAAGTGAAGTCTAACTGTAGTCTTGAAACAAATCTGAATAAGGAAAAACATTGCAATAAAATAATGCAAACTGGTTAAACTTCAGTGTAGCTGAGATCTGTCATGACAGAACATCGCTTCAATGATATCTGGCGCCATCTAGCGTCGTGAATGGGAATAATGTCTAGACCGCGAATATAAGACGACCCCCTCTTTTTCAGTCTGATTTCAATGCAAAAAACACAGTCTTATATTCGGGCCAATACAGCATACATCAGACTTTTAACTAACTTACTGCAGTTCATTTCATCACTGGCATCCTCACAGTCCACTTTTTGGTCACACTTGCTGGAGTTTGTGATGCAGCTTCCATCTCTGCATTGGAACTGCTCAGCTGAGCAGAGTGTGGCTGACAAGTACAAACACGTCAAATCAGATTGAGCCTGTACATAACATCTTTTCATTTTTGAAAGAAGACTGTATAGTGAACCTGACTGTTCACTACTACATTGGTCATTAGCAGTAATAGTACAATAGCACAAATCATAGAAATTTACAAAAATCGATAAAAGGGATGAATGAGATGTAATTGGTTTACTATTGCAGAAGAGCTCATCAGAATTGTCTCCACAATCATCCTGTCCATTACACCATGAGTGATGCCCCACACAGCGTCCATTGACACAACGCCTGAAGCCTTTCTTGCATACACGGTTGCCTAGAACACAAATCAGCAGTTGATATATAATGAAAAATGAAACAAATATATTGGGGTTTAGCAGAGTTTGGAGTTTCTCCTCACCACAGTATGACTGCTTCTCATCCGACTTGTCTTTGCAGTGGGCCATGCCATCACAAGTCAGTGTATAGTTCACACAATCTCCATTTCCACACTCGAACTCATCGATGGGATTGCATGTGGTGTTCAAAGCTTGGAGTGGGAAAAAAGAATGCAGTTTATTTTTTAATGTTTATTCAACCACATTTTAAAGCAGGAGACACATCATGAAAAAAATATCTTTTAAATTGTATGTATGCAAATAATTGGGCCTCTTGGATGAACTTTATGTAAATTGGCTAAATCTGAAAGTATGCCTGTCTTTTTGTAATTTTCCGAATTGTTTATGCGCCAAATACACAGAGCCGCTACACTTATTTACAAGAATAATTAATTAAGGAGTTTGAGGTCAAGCTCATGTGATTCATTTGGAGTTCAGATGTAGAGGAGTGAACTTGTGTTCTGAAAGGAGTATTTGGATCACTTTTAAGAAACAAATTAGTAGATTTAAGAGTATTATGATTACCTTTAGAGAGTACCGTATTGGCCCGAATATGAGAAGGTGTTTTTTACATTGAAATAAGACTGAAAAAGAAGGTGTCGTCTTATATTCGCGGTCTAGACATTATACTCATTCACGACGCTAGATGGCGCCAGATATCATTGAAGCGATTTTCTGTCATGACACAGCTCAGCTACTCTCCCCATTCACGACGCTAGATGGCGCCAGAGATAATTGAAGCGATGTTCTGTCATTACAGATCTCAGCTACTTTTTGCATTATTTTCTTGCAGTGTTTTTCCTTATTCAGATTTGTTTCAAGACTACAGTTAGACTTCACTTTGATGGTTAATGCAGTTATTGCAATTTTGTTGTTTTATCACAATAGATTGGTTTATTTACATTTCAAAAACCAGAAGCCATTCATTTACTAATGTGATTGCACTTTAGTTTACATATTTAAAAGTTCAGATATTAAGATTTGAATGAGACAAAATAACATCTCAAATATATTGTTATAATCATTTGTTTCGGATGAACTGTAATTATTTTCTGTATTAAAATTTATTTGGTGTTCAAAAAGTCTTTTTTTCAAACTTGAGTCTTAAAAAGAGGGGGTCGTCTTATAATCAGTGCCGTCTTATATTCGGGCCAACACGGTAATTCGGTAGATTTAAGATATGTTTGACAGCTTTCAAGTTCTTTGTATTTGAGTAAATCTATGCAGTAAAAAATATGTTGATTAAAAAAATGAATAAATGAACTATAATAATAATTACCGTATAAGAAAAATAACAAGGAAAAAGTTAAATACATGAAAAAACGGTTTAGTGCGCCGGTAACCATAAATTTCACAGATTTTTGTGTTGACTGAAAATCATGGTAGAAAAAAAATATTGCAATTTTCATTATTATTTCTCATGTAATGGGTTGATGGTGGTAGTGAGATCACTGCGCTGCTTTTCTCCTCCTCGGCATGTGCCAATTACAGTTTCAAGGTTTACTGTGGTATGAAAACGTCACGGTTTCAGAACCACTAAAATTTTCCGTCAAACCGTAATACGGTATTAGCTATTTTTTATGTCCACAAATGCTGCGAGAAATCCGTGGCTTGGAGCAGCAGGGCTCAACCGTCCCCCTCTGGTTTTTGCATTGTCCTGTGTCTGTCGGTGACACTACACCTGAGCTTTTCTTCCCCTCAAAAAAGACAAAAGTCGCTAGTATGGGAGTACTTCGGCTACCGAAAAGAAACAGACGGCCGCGGCTTAGAGGAGGAAGGACAGCATGATCTCCAACATGATTTCACATTTACGTGACAATCATCCGTCACTTTACACAAAATTTAATGTAAGTAAACTCTGTCATGAACGTTTCCCGCCAGCCACGAGAGTTCACGGCAGCGTGTTTAGTTTGTCTAGTAATGGTAAAATCAATATTATAACGTAAGCTTTTTGTTGAGGCAGATAACATGGCTAGTTAGCATGCCAAGACGGCTAACTAGTTTCCCCTTGCCATTAGCCTGCTTTTGTAACGTCTTCCGTTATTGTGAATATCTGTTCAAAATAACATTTTCATAATGCAGCCTTTGGGTTTTTTTTCTCTCTGGTGACTTTCTTTGTTGAGAGAAGGTGTGTGGGTGTGTGTATAATGTGTAAATAATGATACAAGTCATACGCACGCGCTCTGTTTCTTACGCTCACTCCATTCATTGATCTTCAACTAATTAATATTAATTGTAGTACTGGTATGTGTTTTACATAAACAATATATGATCAAATTGATTTAAGTCAATTTTTTTCTTCTTTTTTTGTTCTTGTTCTAATGTTTAGCAACTTGAGCTGTGGCTGTGGGTTTAGTCTATCATTTCTATTTATTTCAATTTTATTTAAAATATTTCAGTTATTTATTTTTTGTTACTTTATCTATTTTAACATTATATTCCTGTTGATGTTCCAAATTGCAAATATGTTGTGAAAAAAAAAATCGTGTTCAATGGAATGGACATTTTTTTCTAAACCATACATCTCAAAATAAAACATTTTAGAGCTATAATTGCAATACCGTATTTGGTATTTTGTATTTTTTGCTTGAGGTGATCATACAGTCAAAATCTGATACTGGCACATGCCTACTCCCTACCAACCGGAATTCGAACCCACACTGTCATTGTGGATGTGGAGCGTGCTGACTACTGAGCCACTAAAAACCGTTTCATCGAAGTGTTGTTCATCTTAAAGGTAACCTAACTGCCCGAGAAACTAAATGAGTGTACTGACAATTCAAGCTAGACTGGGCTGCTAGCTTAATAGTCAGCACCTTTTACTGCCACAGTGATTGCGTGTGTTCAAATCCATGTTTGAGAGAGGAGAGAATAATAGAGAAAGCACAGTGACATCACCATCCGTCCTGCTACACATAACATACTTTTTAGTGTTGTTTGCTGTAAACAAGTTAAAATGTAGTTTACTTGACAGTACAGTAGTTTTTTGTTAATTTAAAAAAATGTTCTGTTTGTTTGTTGCTGTCGTTTACAGTCCAATTCTGGCAACTGCAATTATTTTACCGTATATTCGATGGTTTTTGAACCGTCCCTCCCAATGGAGTTTTTTAGTCTATTTCTCTGTTGTGATTATGGTGGTATTTTGGAAAGCCAAGCCATTTTGAAGGAAGTACTTGATGTAAAAAGAAAAAAAAGAACCTTGAAAAGTTGGCAACACTGAATAGCCTTCATGACAACACCCAAGCTTCATCCGCATTAGTCATGGTAAATAAATTCAAAGCCAGTCAGCTATGTAACACTGAATGACCCTCTTAAAACAGAGTATGACGAGTGGATGTTAGGTCTTTATTTTGTGAGCCCTTTGATAAAAGAATGTTTGAAACCTTTTATTCAGCCACCCGAGAACTCCTTTAAATATGTTTGGAGAAAGAGGCCCAATTTCCGACCTTTATCTACTATCAGACTCACTGGCTTCACTTTTTGAAATGACATTCTGCAAAAAGACCTGTAAAATTCTAAGACTTAATCGAACGTATGAGACACACTTTTTGAAAAGGAAAATAATAAGGGTTTAGGCATGAATAAATATACGAGGCTAAAAGGATCTGTAACTCCTTTCTTCCGTTAATCTATAATATCTTGGCATTCAATAAAACTCTTTGCTGTACTGTACCAATGCAAGTATTGTCCTCCAAAAGCTTCCTGTCACCACGACAACTGCAATTGACCCTCCCTTCGGAAGTCAGCAGACACAGGTCATGGCATCCTCCATTGTTAACACGACAGAGAGAGAATTCACCTGTGCAAAGGGTAAGAACGTTATAAAGGTTATTTATCCTAAATCTTCATATTTCAACACACATGCTTATGTTAGCAATGCCTTTTCAATGATTCAATTTTCCCATCACAATAGTAAGTCAACTGTATGCTGCTAAATGGAAATACTTGTTACACATACAAACAGAAGTAACTAGGTATGTCACGATCGCATATTTTTGCACCCGAATTCGAGTCACCTGATTTCGAGAATCTGCCGATACCAAGTCCCGATCTGACACAGATTTTTTTTTTTTTAAACAAAAGTTCCAAAAATGTTACAGTACTGTAATATTTACAGTACTTTCTCTTTCGCTTTTTCCGAGGGTATTGCGGCATATACAACTATGATTTCGACTTTACGACTCCTGTCTCGTCGTTTTTTTAAATGTTGACTTTTGTTTTTTGATGCATGCTTTTATTTTGGCACAGGAAGCATACAGCAGGATGTACTACCGCTAATGGTGTGCCAAAAAATCAATTATTAGATTCATCGAGATTTGAAACGTGACGATTCGATCACGATTCATAAATGCTCAAAAACGATTTTTCCCAAATAACTTAATGAGAGCCCGCTGCTAGCAGAACGAGATTCAAAACACGTCTGCACCCCGGACACCTAAAGGGGTGCACAAGGTTAAGATTGCTGCAGCGGAAGTTACTGAGCGAGAAATTTACCCCTTAAATACCTGCAACATGAAGCAATCATCAGAATCCCAAAATTTGAAAAATAAGGTCCTAAATTTGTAAAAAGAAAAGTCAAAATGAATCTGTGTAATAAACGCTCGTTGTATCAAAAGTGATACATTTGGCAATAAAGGGTTAATCCTGTTCAAAAGACTCGAAAATGCATTTGTGTATGAGACAGGCAAGCATCGGGTTGTGGTTTGGTCCTTTTCCTTGCGCAAGTTATTTTTTAGAGCGAGAGGGGAAGAGAAATAGTTCGTTGCTCTTTGCCTTTCAGTTGTCCAGCAGTAGGTTCATGTCGTGTTGATTGGAAAATGTCCCTAGTGTGTTGCTAAGTCCCGTGTGCGTCTGTAAGAGGTGAGTACACAAACCTTCTTGTACCGTTTAGCCTTCATTGTAGTTGTTTTTGAGATATTACTAGTTAGCGCTGAGCGCTATGCTAATCAGCGAATTCACTAACGTGTCGATTTGTGCGTTGTTGTATAAAAAGTTATTCCAAAAGCAGAACGTATAAAACCAGGATTAAGTACAACGGTAACACTACAAACATGCTAAAAGTACAGAAATCTGTGAAAACAATGTATATTGGTGAAATATACAGTAGTCTTATCTCGAAAGGCACTTTGTTTGTTTCCTGAAAGTGTGGAATTCGTTCCACCATTGTAAATTGTATTGTATTGTTGAGAGAAATAACTACTGCCTTTGAAACAGCTCATGTTTTTGCACCTTCTTGTGAAAAAGAGCAGCTTAAGGTCAGTTTTGTTGTATAAACATGTTGAGAAATAAGTTCTGCCTTTGAAATGGTAAATGTTTTTGCACTTTCACAAAGAAAAGCAGCTTAAGGGCAGCTTTTTGTTGTGTGGGCACGTTTCCATTGCTCCTGTTGAATCATTAGGACATTTTAAATAAATAATGGACGTAACTTTGTTTGGCTACTTTATTAATTAATAATGTATGATGCGTCGATAATCATGATCATCGTCAATCCCGTGATCACCGTTCAATCATCGAATCGTTGCATGCCTAAGATGGCACACCCCTAACTTCTGCACGCGAGAGTTTACACACCGCCCATCCCACACACGCAGTGTCACGCACATATGAGGAAGAGCGCAGCCGAGTGACAGAGGTGACAGCCTGCGCGCACATTTGTTGCTTGTGAAGCATCCAGAGGCGACGACTGTATATAACCCTTTTTGTACTGTTGTTTTCAATTATGGTCGAATACTTGGGGCGAGCTTATGTGATTGTTTTTGATGATGTGCAGGCGTTAACTGATACATGCTAATCGTTTGTTATTAGTGTATCAGCAGCTACTTGTAAACACAAATTTCATTTGCTGTTATTGAAGATGAGACTGATTTATTTTAATTTTATTTTAGTTTCATTCTGCAAGTGTTGATGTCATGAGCAGCTGAATAAAGTCAGCAAACCACACGGACGTCTGACATTGCCATTGCGGAGCTTAGCTTGCTGTGTAGCTCGGACTTAGCTCCAACGTCTTGGTGAGGACCGTACAATGACGTATAATACAGTGTATCACAAAAGTGAGAACACCCCTTGCATTTCTGCAGATATTTAAGTATTTCTTTTCATGGGACAACACTGACAAAATGACACTTTGACAAAATGAAAAGTAGTTTGTGTGCAGCTTATATAATAGAGTTAATTTATTTTCCCCTCAAAATAACTCATAGTATAGCCATTAATATCTAAACCCCTGGGAACAAAAGTGAGTACACCCCTTTGAAAAAACGTATATCCCTAAATGTCCAAATTGAGTACCGCTTATCATTTTCCCTCCAAAATGTCATGTGACGCGTTACAGGAGCGCTGTCAGCATTGCTGCAGAGATTGAAGAGGTAGTGGGTCACCTGTTAGTGCTCAGACCATACGCCGCACTCTACATCAAATTTGTGTGCATGGCTGTCACCCCAGAGCTTTCTTGGCTTTGCTAAGTGTTGCGAAGTGGCTTTGCGGCTTTCTTGTGCCCGCAAACAGTTTGCTGAAGACATGTCAACAAAGCACATGGATTACTGGAACCATGTCCTATGGTCTGATGAGACGGGCTGCTTTCTTGTGTACCATCTTCAGAAGAGGCTTCCTCCTAGGGTGACAGCCATGCACACCAATTTGATGTAGAGTGCGGCGTATGGTCTGAGCACTAACAGGCTGACCCCCCCCCCCCCCCTTCAATCCCTGCAGCAATGCTGACAGCACTCCTGTAATGATTCACATGCCATTTTGGAGGGAAAATGACAAGCAGTACTCAATTTGGACATTTAGGGGTGTACGTTTTTTCAAAGGGGTCTACTCACTTTTGTTCCCGGGGTTTAGACATTATTGGCTATATTTTGAGGGGAAAAATAAATTAACTCTATTATGTAAGCGGCACACAGACTACTTTTCATTGTGTCAAAGTGGCATTTTGTCAGTGTTGTCCAATGAAAAGATATACTTAAATATCTGCAGAAATGCGAGGGGTGTACTCACTTTTGTGAGACACTGTACATGCTTTTGGATAGTTAAAAAAAAATAAAAAAAATTTTAGAGGTATTTAAATGGTTAATTCCGACTGATGCGGAAATCCAGGTTCCATCGCCAGCGCTGGAACGTAACACGTTAGTAAACTGGGGACTACCTGTATATATTTTATTTAATTGAAAACCCGATCCTTTTCACTCGATACCGATCCTCTGAAAAATGGTGCGATTGGCTTGATTTCCGATTACGTGATTAGAACAGGGACATCCCTACAAGTAACTGTATATTTTAGGATTCTAATAGGAAGTAAAGCCAATCCTTGAAGACTTTAGGCAAAGCTATTACACCCAGGACTGATCGACGGGCAATCACAGTGCGATTGTGAATGGGGTCTGGGAAGTGAGCCAATGCTAGAAGCGTAACGTCACTCAGGCCAACTACTGCACGAGAGGCTTACTTTTACAACCTTGCGTGTCTTTGGCTGCATTCCATTAAAGGGAGAGTGAATTCAGATCACTAAAATAGACTGACTTTGAAAAAACATTGTCACATTTTTACAGAAGAGGAAAAACTCACAGCTATTTGTGTCGTTGGCCACGGCGGTGATTCCCATTGGCTGCTGAGGTATATCAGCACGCAGAACCTTCATGTCTCCTCCTGTGTATTTGTCAGCCCGAAGCACAGCTCTTCTGACCCAGTCCGTCCAAAAGATATAGTCGCCATATACTGCTAGGCCGAATGGATGCACCGGTTCATTCTTCAGTACCACCTGCAGGGGGGAGCACAGTCATACTCATGTTTTTTTCAAATTCAGGAAATTCCAATCTCGGAAAAGACAAACAAACCACTCGCAAACAAAAAACCACGCCGTGTATAAATATTGCCATTGTGGTCTAGCATGCCGAGCATAGTGAGCAACGCACTCACATGACGTTTGCTGCCATCGTACTCGCAGCGCTCGATCTTGTCCAGGGTGGCGTCAGAGAAGTAAAGCTTTTCAGCCCGGTGGTCAATGGCTAAGCCGTTGGGGGTTCGGATGTCAGTGCCAATGATAACAATCACATTGGAACCAGTGAGAGTTGCACGCATAATACTAGGAGACTGCTCGTTCCAATTGGTCCAGAACATCAAGCTGTGTGGAATAAAATAGGAAAATAAACCACACGCAAAAAGGAAAATAAGGTTTTGTCACAGAAAGGTATAAGAACGCAACCTCTGGCACTCATCAAGAACGAAGGCTCTGGGGTGGTCATCTCCTGACATGGTGACCACTGTGTGCCGGTCAACAGCCCCCCAACGACTCTGATCCACAGTGTGACGAGTGATGGTTGAGGTGGTGTAGCTGGTCCAGTACAGCATATCCCAGCCACGGTGGTATGCTAGACCCTCTACTGAGCCAACATCTAGAAAAACAGCAAACGTGGAGAGAGTAAATTGATTAAAAGGGCAACTAACCACGGGGGGGTTGCATTACAAGCACGCTTCTCATCTCATTCAGCATAAGGCACTGTGATGAAATGTTAACAAAATAACATTACTGTATATGTTAAATACATCTGTGTTTTGAGTACAGTGTTCCCCTGCTACCAGTGTTGTTTTTGTCAACGATGACGATAACGAAAATAGTTCAACAACAAACATTTTTTTTCATGATGATGACGCATTGAAAACGTGTCTTGGGAGACTCGAACATAATGAGATAGATGCCAGTTGTATGGGGTCAGATTATCCCACAATACGTGTGTGTTTCCTGTTAAATGTGTACGTGTACTTATGAGACTAATCTGACCCCATACAGTTGTCGTCTGACAAGACGAGATGAAAATTTGCCATAGTTTCCGTCACAAGTTCACAATGTGTGATATTTTCTGATTGTATGAGTAGTTAGTTGGAGTGTCACAGTACACAAAAATCTCGGTTCGGTACGTACCTCGGTTTTGAGGTCACGGTTCGGTTCATTTTCGGTACAGTAAGAAAACAAAATGCAAAATATAAATGTGCTAGTTGTTTATTACACACTTTTCTGCTTTCAACAATAGGAACATTAGCCTATACAAAGCTAGAATTCTGCTCAAAAAGTAGCGGGTATTTAAAGATAATCCAACAACAATTTGCCTTTCAGATGCCGCGTATTGGTCAGCTTTCTTTCTGAAAGAAAGAAGAAAAAAGAAGCCCTGTGCTAAAGAGAAAAGCAATCCCAATGACAAAGATTTTAACATGTATTTTACAAATGAAATGCCTCAATGAAACATTTTTTTTCCTCATGAACGGTTTTCAAAAGCTTTATTGGTGGATTTTCTCAAGTTAAAGCGCCACACAGAAATAAATTTAACTGTGTAAGCAGGATGTGTGTATTATTCTTATTTAATTACAGGTGTTTTAGCTCATTTCAATTTATTTTATTTAAATGGGCTATTATTTATTTTATTATGTGTTTATATTTTACATATGTGATGTAGTATTCAATTATATTTTATATTATATGTTGTATAACTTTAGTTCCTATGTGAATATTAGTTCCTACTTGTTTTGTTGTGGTAGGAGGGTTTTGTATTGAACACGGGGCCGTGTTGGTTATTATTATAGCAGAGAAGACAGCAGTAAATCAACAAAGACAAGTCAACTGTGCCCCGATCTACCGCTCAAGAGATCTGATGGACTCAAAAAGTAGGTTACGAATGCATATTAGTTTGAAAATCGACCGGATCCACCGTATTTTTACACGAGTGACTTCCGGTCTGCCAGATCCTAGCTAACGGTAGTAGTATTGACGCAGGAGGGCCGCGTCTTGTGTCAAATAATAAACTCTGCCGTTCTTTTCGTGTGCGTCGCGTTGAGCCGCTTCTGGGACTCATCTAACACGGGGCCGCACTGCGACTGGTGTGCATTGGCTGATTAACTCTAACGCCCGCGTTTCACTGTGTTCTTGCGGCAGCCGCGTTGTCACGCCGTTGACATTTATGGGTTATACTGTCCTACCGTGTTGGTCCTCATTATAGTAGAGAAGACGGAGTAAATATAATCTACACAAAGAAACTGTAACCCGATCGACTCACAGCCTCGAAAAGTAAGGGTTATATTATGTCAGAAACTCGTTCGGTACGCGTCCGTTCCGAACCGAGCACCACGTACCGAAACGGTTCAGTACTACTACATGTACCGTTACACCATTAATTGTTAGCACTATCTCCTAATGTCCTAAAATGTATGCATTTATGCATTAAATGTCCCTAATCCGATTACTCGATTATTTGAACTGACTAGTTGGTAGATTAATCGAGTACTAAAATCATCTATAGCTGCACCCCTAATACATTGTTGAGTTTCAATGAAGAGATGATGGCTAGGTTGAAATAAAAAATTCTTCATCGATACAATTGAAGCTCAAATATGCAACGATTCACAGCAATTTCTTCAGTGTGTCTATGTGTGATTAATGCTGCCATCTCTCCTTGTCCTTTATCTGTTGTGTGCCCAAGAACCCTGTCCCCTACGAGTTAAGCACCAGTGTGGGCATGGCTATTGTATGCCTGCACATTTAAAGTGCCTGTGACACGAAAAAGCATGTTTATTTCATAATACACATGGTATTTTATGCTCCCGAATAATATGGACCGCTTGGATGTGTTTGGAAGCGATCGCTATATTTCGTTTTTTTAATCCCGCGCCATGAAAATGAGTGACTTCCAGCAACATTCTCGAGTTGAGAAAGAGGGCGCTGTGACGTGTACGGAGGAAGGACTCCTCTTCACTATACAGCCGTACTGTTGTATGAGAAGGACTAAGGATTCAGCTGATTATGCGGATTAATACGTTTATTTTTCACATCACGCCAGCCAAACAGCGTGTGCGCCTTTTTGGAGTTTCAAAAGGTTCCCATTCACCGGTGGATATTGGCCAAAACAAGCCATACTACTGTGGGACCATGGGACTTACGAGGAAGTGAGTAAACATCGTGTTTTGTTATATCAAATACTGGGATCATTTTAATACGGAGGTGGCTTGCATTTTGTGGCTGACATGCTCCTTGTCCCCTTGGCCAACAACCAGCGGCTTGTCGCACATCCCCCCGCTGGGCGAGCACTATACTCGGCTTTTGCCATTTTGGTGTGCCCGGAGTTCTGTCAAATTTTCCACCCGATCAGAAATTGCAAGTTTGTTTTAAAAATAGCCGTGAATACAGCGATTACAAAGTAAAAACTACAAACTTTGTTTAAATAAAGGACTACTTACGTTTGATCATGGATAGGCATGTAAAAAGCTCTCCTCATACACATTAGCTGCACAACAACTGCAGCCGCCCTCCTCTGGGGAACGAGCGGTAAATTGCTCTCCGCCGGGCGGCTTGCCAATCGGCAAAGAGAATCGACAACCCAGTCGTCATGTAAATGATCCGGGCTAGTTATGTGTGATTTTCCGCTTCGAAGACTTTGAAACATCAGTCGGTTCGGGTTAGCATGTCGGCTAGCTGTCAGGCCTCTTGGTTTGTTTACATTCTCCGAAGCCAGGGAAGGGAAATGACATAAGCCCAATTTAGGTGTCCTAAAATATCGTTCGAGTGGTGCGACAGTAAAGGTGAAGTCGACAGTTTTGACCATTATGGAGTAATTTTGCCATGTCGTCCTGAATAAATGCATTTTTATTATTTCATACTCCATTTAGCACAAGACTGTTATTTGTCATGACCATGCCATTTAATTAGCAATTGGGGAAAAATACTTGGATAAAAAGAATATCCTGTAAAAAAAAAAAAATTGAAGCAGAGAGACTGAAACAATGACATTTTGCAGCTCTCTTCGTCGCGTTTTCCTCGTTCTGAATAATTCCCCCTCAATGGGCTGACTGGTCCTTCTCAAGCCATTTATTTAGCTATTGGGGAAAAATATATGGATAAAAAGAATATCCTGTAAAAATATTGGAGTAGAGAGACTGAAACAATGACATATTGCGGCTCTCTTCGTCGTGTTTTCCTCGTTGTGACCAATGGGCTGCATACTAAATCAGATGAAATCGTGACTCCGCTGACGTCATCCCCCTGTTGGGGACGCTAGAGATTAAAAGATTAATTTCTCGTCATCTGCGCTTTTCTAAATTGTTGTATATAGTCGAATCGTCTCAAAATATGATTCTAATTGACATAATAATCCTATTTAAGACTTTTTTTCTCCTGTCGTACGCACTTTAAGAAAAAACAAATTTCCATTCAAATAAGCAATTGAGTCGCTTACAGTTGCTATGTTAGAGGTTATCAATGGGCTGTTCACTGCTAATTAGAACACGTGCATCACAGAACATTGCATGGTATAAATTTGCTGTTCATTGCTAATTAAGAACACGTGCACCAGAGAACATTGTTGTTCTCCCACCATTTGTCCACATATAAACACAACTGCAAATAAGAGATAAGATGAAGCATAAATACAGATAATGGATGAAGGAAAGGAAGCATTCCATCCACATACTGAAGTAAAAGGCGACAGAGTGGAAGAGCCAGCTTCACATAAACCGTGTGACTCACATCTTTTCTGCAACAATTCACTCACTAAAAAGGTCACAACAACTGTTACCGAGCTGCATATTATTTATCTAAGCAAAACCTCCTCAAGATCGAAGAAAAAGTCAACCTTTCTATTTCTAGTATTTCTATTATCTATATGTTTGATAGAGGAACACAATATCCTATTTGTGTACTGCATTTGCAAACATCAGCGTGTCATATTAACCACGACAGCTAATACTCATCTTGCTTATTGACCCAAACAGTGAGGGTGTATTGACTGAAACTGCCTTTCCGGGGCTGCTATCGTTTAACAGCAGTGGCCAGACTGCAAGGTTCACTACTATGTGAGAACTTAACACTAAAGCTCAATATCTGCGGCGCAATGGCATGGACGTGAATCAACATTTGTCTCTGGTGAGCCACTAGAGAGCCAAGTGAAGGCATTTCCACCCACTCGGAGCAAATCAATTGGCCTGCTTTTATCTCCTTAAATTATTGCTCTCCACTTGAGGTTTATCTCCACAATGAAACGCACAAAGGCGTATCACATTTTTACGTAATGTTGTCAAAAGAATGTCTACATTGAAACTTACAGTGGTATGAAAAGTTTCTGAACCTTTCGGAATTTTTTCACATTTCTGCATAAAATCACCATCAAATGTGATCTGATCTTTATCAAAATTACACAGATGAAAAAAACAGTGTCTGCTTTAACTAAAATCACCCAAATATTTATAGGTTTTCATATTTTAATGAGGAAAGTACGCAAACAATGACAGAAGGGGAAAAATAGGTAGGTGAACCTTCACATTTAATATTTTGTGGCCCCCTCTTTGGCAGCAATAACTTCAACCAGACCCTTCCTGTAGCTGCAGATCAGTCTAGCACATCAGTCAGGACTAATCTTGGCCCATTGTTCTTTACAAAACTGCTGTAGTTCAGTCAGATTCCTGGGATGTATGGCATGAATCGCTGTCTTTAGGTCATGCCACGGCATCTCAATGGGGTTCAAGTCTGGACTTTGACTTGGCCACTTCAGAACGTGTATTTTGTTCTTCTGAAACCATTCTGAAGTACTGATTTACTTCTATGTTTTGGTTCATTGTCTTGTTGCAGCATCCATCCTCTTTTTAGCTTCAACTGTCTGACAGATGGCCTGAGGTTTTCCTGCAAAACACCCTGATAAACTTTTGAATTCATTCTTCCATTAATGATTGCAAGTTGTCCAGGCCCTGATGTAGCAAAACAGCCCCAAAACATGATGCTCCCTCCACCATGCTTCACGGTCTGGACGAGGTGTTGATTTTGGTGAGCTGTTCCATTTTTCCTCCACACATGACGTTGTGTGTTATTCCAAAACAATTCAACTTTGATTTCATCAGTCTACAGAATATTCTGCCAAAACTACTGTGGAGTGTTCAAGTGCCTTTTTGCGAACATTAAACGAGCAACAATGTTTTTTTTAGACAGCAGTGGCTTCCTCAGTGGAGTCCTCCCATGAACACCATTCTTGGCCATAGTTTTACATATAGTTGATGTGTGCACAGAGATATTGGACTGTGCCAGTGATTTCTGTAAGTCTTTAGCCGACACGCTACGGTTGTTTTTTTACCTCTCTGAGTATTCTGTGCTGAACTCTTGGTGTCATCTTTGGTGGACGGCCACTCCTTGGGAGAGAAGCAACAGTTCCAAACTCTCTCCATTTGTAGACAACTTCTCTGAATGTGGATTGATGAACATCCAGACTTTCAGAAATGGTTTTGTATCTCTTCCATGTTTTTATACAAATCAAAAATCCTTGATCGCAGGTCTTCAAACAGCTGTTTTGACTGAGCCATGATGCCAATCAGACAATGCTTCAACATCAAACCAATTCTTTCCAGGGGGCAGGGCAACTTTAAACCACTCATCAGTGGTTGGGCACATACCTGACTTAAATTGTTTGGTAAAAATTGGTTTCAATTTCTCTTCAAGTCTCCTTAGGCAGACGGTTCACTTATTTATTTTTTTCCCCTACTGTCATTATTTGCATGCTATCCTCATTAAAATATGAAAACCTATACATGTTTGGGTGGTTTTAGTAGGTTTTTAAACAGACACCGGTTTTACATGTGTGTGATTTTGTCAAAGATCAGATCACATTTGATGGTGATTTTATGCAAAAAAGTGAGATATTCCAAAAGGTTCAGATACTTTTTCATACTGCTGTATTTAACGCAAACGTGCTAGCTGGTCAGTGTTTGTTATCAGCAGTCAATAATTACCCAGATTTCTGATAGCATACAATAAGTAACTCTGTTTCTCTATATTTTTCACATATACAACCAGAGACCGACTGTGCAAGAGTCCCTTCACTTTCACTGGCTAATGAGAAACAAAAGGGGGGAAAAAAGCGAAGAAGAAAAAAATCTGCCTTTGATGCAGTGCAATTGCATTCCACAAGCTACAATTAATAATGTTTACTGCATCTTATTAAATTGCATGACTGTACTTAAGGTTGTGATCTTCAGTCAGATTTAATGATATGTTTACATAGATGGGATTCAAGTTAACTTTTTCACCTCATATAATCTTGTCTTATTTTTCAGCCATATGTGTACAAAAACATAAACAATTGTATCCTTTTTGGGCACTGACTAGAAGCAACAGGATCTGGGAAAACTATATTAGGCCTCAGAGGGACAACCCACAGCAAGCAGGCCAGCCAATCCCTGTCCAGCTCTGTAAAATTCGGTCCAGAGTTCACCTGCCAGTGACTCGACTTCATCCCGCCTTGCTGTAAAGCTATTCAACATTTCTCTCCCTTCCTTGCCACCAGCCGATTCTCAAGAGGAGCCCTCCTTTGTGGTACAGCAACGGCTGATTATGGATGGCTGACAACCAACCTGGTCAAGATGTCGTGAGGTGATGAGAAACGAAACAAACTGGAATATTTAGAAACTAGGATATATTTCCCATGAAGGATTGATTTTTTTCAATCTGAAAAGACAATCATGAACTTCTTTGAATGCGTGTATTCTTTTTAACAACAGTATCAGGCTCATTGTGGTGTTTTAGCAACGATGCTTGAAGAAATTGTTGGAAATTGTTATTCTTTTCCTGCTTGAAACGTCATTCACCAACAATGTGAGCAATCATTTCCACTCATCTTATCTGCTGTTTATGAGCACCTGAAGCACAACTGCAGTGGCAGCACAATTGAAAGACTAAAGTGAAGAAATAAAAATGCTGCTGTATAATTCTGAATGGGTCGGAGATCAGCTAAACAACAGCAGTGACGATGGGGCCGGCAACGTGGAACAAATCCTTGTCCCTGTATTTGACATTCTCATCCTGATATTGGGCGTAGGAGGCCACACCATAGTGATTGTGATCCTAAGTAAGAGGAGCAGAATGCGGATGTCTCGGACAGGAACAGGTACAGACATCCTGCTGCTGGCTCTGAGCTTTGCAGATCTTCTTCTACTCGCCATGCTTCCCTTCCACACAATCGCCATCGCCATGCAGCGATGGCCTTTCGGGGACTTCCTATGTCGTCTAGCGGGCTTTTTGGGATCGGCCTGCGCATCAGCCAGTGCCTTCACGTTGTCCACCCTCGCGGTGTCGCGCTACGTGACAGTAGTGCACCCAGCAAAAGCTTACCGCTTCCTCTCTCCACGCCACGTAGTCATCACAGCCGCGCTTCTTTGGATCCCGGCCTGCTGCCTGGCGACACCCCAGTTAGTGTTTCGTTTTGTGGGACCCCAACCCAACAACCCCGACGGCCTTGCTTGCTTCGCATTCCTGTACCACAGAGATCAGCTCATATATGGATTAGTCCACTTTTTGGTGGCTTTTTTGCTTCCCCTGGTCACCATCGCCATCGCATATGGCAACATCTACTTGTTCCTGTGGAAGACTCGGAATGCTGTTCAGGCTCCACAGGTTGAACGTTACCAGAGCAAGGTAACCCAGACATCAGCATTGCTGGTGGTGGCCTTTACTCTGTGCTGGCTACCGTCCTATGGTCTAACACTGGCCTTGCTATCTGACAAAAGCTCAGGAGCCACTGGCAGCTCACCACGTTATGGACCGTTCAGCGTGTTTGCACGACTAATGGCTATTGCTTCAACGGTGTTAAACCCCATTCTTTATGTGCTCATCTCTCAAAGGTTTAGACAAGATTTGCTGAGGTTGTTTAAGAGAGAAGGGCAGAGAGCCGGTGGGGGATGACTGCCTGATTGACAGTGATTATTCAGCGGACACCTTGGATGCACAAACATTGTGCAGATCAACACCACTGGGAATTACAATTAATCATTGGAAAATCTGCTAACAATGAATAAGCACTCCAGAGTATTATGCAACATGTTGTGAAGAATGCTGTCTTCTTTATGGGAATACAGACAACCTTGATTTGGTCATGCATATTACATAATCATTAAAAACAGCCAAAAAGAATATTAAGATTTCGTAAAAGAACCTCTGTTTGTCTCTATGTTCTTATGTTTCTGCAAAAACCATACACTTGGTTCCTTTTTCCAATTCTTACTAATATAAAAACTAGGGTTGTTCCGATCATGTTTTTTTGCTCCCGATCCAATCCCGATCGTTTTAGTTTGAGTATCTGCCGATCCCGATATTTCATGATCAGATTGCTTTTTTTTTTGCTCCCGATTCATTACCAATCATTCACGATAATTTTTCCCGATCATATACATTTTGGCAATGCATTAAGAAAAAAAATGAATAAAATTCGGCCGAATATATACATTCAACATACAGTACATAAGTACTGTATTTGTTTATTATGACAATAAATCCTCAAGATGGCATTTACATTATTAACATTCTTTCTGTGAGAGGGATCCACGGATAGAAAGACTTGTGACTTTGTAAATTGTGACTAAATATTGCCATCTAGTGTATTTGTTGAGCTTTCAGTAAATGATACTGTAGCCATGTCCAAATGCATGATGGGAAGTGGAACCATGACTGTGCGTAGTGCTACCAATTGATATATCTTCTCTGCGTTGGGAAATAACAAGGTGTTAAGAAAAAGATCAAATGCTACCTTGCTTCCCCACATTGCTTCCTATGATATTTCTAATCGTAGGGAGAGGGATTATAAGGCTTTAGCCAAATAAAAAAAGGCTCCAAAGGCTGCCAAAATTCACTCTACTCATTTTACACTGCCTTTAATCTCTCTATATAGGTAAAATGGCGCCATTACAGATTGAGCGCAACAATGCTTGAGTGGGTCGTGCAGCGCATGCATTAATTGTTAGCGGGATAACTTTGATAACCCTACCTTAAGCCTAAAATAAAGACTCTGGATGAGTGTAACATATTATGTCTGTAACGTTAAATACAATTAGAAAACGATTTAATTAAAAAAAATATATATGTATTTAAAAACAAGCATGGCCGATATTTTTTGCCGATTCCGATACTTTGAAAATGACGTGATCGGATGCCGATCGATCGGGACATCTCTAATAATAACACTACGTAGAGATTTACTCTTTCAGAGGTTCAATTAAAGTCAAGCAATAGTAGTATTTGTAAAGGCAGCATACATTTTTTTTAAAAATCTGACAGCTGTTTCTAACTAAATTTTGGGTGCAGAATCTCAGTTTTTGTCTATTCAGTTCATTTTTTCAATTCAACAGCTCACTAGCTTACTAGGTTGTTAATACAGTACATACCCACAACTGGCCGTATGATTTGTAAAAACATACCATGTTGGCCTGAATATAAGACTGTTTTTTTTTTTGCATTGAAATTAGACTGAAAAAGAGGGGGTAGTGTTATATTCGCGGTCTAGACATTATACCCATTCAGGACGCTAGATGGCGCCAGATATCACTGAAGCGATGTTCTGTCGTGACAGATCTCAGCTACTCTCAAGTTTAACCAATTTGCATTATTTTATTGCATTGGTTTTCCTTATTCAGATTTGTTTCCAGACTACAGTTACAGTTAGACTTCACTTGGTTGATGGTTAATGCAGTTATTGCAATTTTGTTGTTTTATCACAATAGATTGGTTTATATACATTTCAAAAACCAGAAGCCATTTATTTACGAATGTGATTGCACTTTAGTTTACATATTTAAATGTTCAGATATTAAGATTTGAATAAGGCAAAATAACATGCTTTTTGTCTCAAATATATTGCTATAATCATTTGTTTTGGATGTACTGTAATTATTTTCTGTATAAAAAATTATTTTGGTGTTCAAAAAGTCTTTTTTCAAACTTGAGTCTTGAAAAAGAGGGGGTCGTCTTATAATCAGGGCCGTCTTATATTCGGGCCTATAGGGTAATTGTGTTAAAAGTTGCATTCATGTGTGTTTCATATTTCATTTTGTAATACAGTTTTCTCAATTGCTTTGGTACGTTTCTCAGATCAGAACTGAAATTCTCAAAACTACTTGTTCAACCTCACAACATTTTATCACTTGTGCACATCAAAGAAGCAGTTCCTCATTTCTCTGACCAAGTTGCAGATGTTTTTGTGCATCCATGCAAATGATTTTGTACAATTCTCTGCGGTTTCCTACATTATCAGCTGCATCTGTCATGACGGTCAAAATGGATTATTATGGGTCTCTGTTGAATAGTCTCACCACCCACAACATTTAGTCATTACTTCATTGCATAAGTTTTTACATGCAAAATGGATGATCATGTTGTCAGAATATGTCAACATGTTTGTGCTTATTTCTAAGTGTTTTCATTACTCATTTTCTAAATCTCTTGAATTGGTAAATTGCTACCAGGTGAATCTTTGGCCACAGAGCTACAATCGATGTGCCAGGCCAAAGGAGAGAGAACATAACCATGGGTGCTGCCATCGCAGAAAATTGTGTGCTCACCCATATTCTAGGGTTGTCAAAATTATCGCGTTAACGGGCGGTAATTAATTGTTTTAATTAATCACGTTAAAATATTTGACGCATTTAACGCACATGCCCCGCTCAAACAGATTAAAATGACAGCACAGTGTCATGCCCATTTTTGTTTTATTTATTCATTTGGTTTTGTCGCCCTCTGCTGGCGCTTGGGTGCGACTGATTTTATGGGTTTCAGCAACATGAGCATTGTGTAATTATTTACATCAACAATGGCGAGCTACTAGTTTATTTTTTTGATTGAAAATTTTACAAATTCTATTAAAACGAAAACATTAGGAGGGGTTTTAATTAGGGCTGTCAAAATTATCGTGTTAACGCGCGGTAATTAATTTTTTAAATTAATCACGTTAAAATATTTGACGCAATTAACGCACATGTCCCGCTCAGAAAGTATTCTGCCTTTTGGTAAGTTTTACAGCAAGGCTTTTTGTGCTGTCCAATAGCGAACTCTTGTGGTCGCTTTGCGACATGGTTTATTGTTTTCTTGCCAGTTCATTATGGCTGCACGACGTCTCGGGCTGACGCCTACGTTGTAATGTTGTGCTTATATGATCCTTGGAGAAGATTTGTCCGTAAGTATGGTTGTTGTAAAGAATGTACATATTATGTTAGTAAGCGAAATGTTATATTTTTTGTATGAGACGCTTTTTGTTTATGTTTAGTGAACCTGTATAGCGTGCTAAGCTAACGTTGTTGCTAATGCAATGCTTGTGTACTTTTATTTTGTAGTTTTACGACGGTCTAAAGAGGACAATGGTTTGAGGCCATTTTATTAATAAATCAGATGAAAAAGGAAGAAGTCTAATTATTAAGGCGTCGTTCACTAGCTGTCTAGCTTTGGAAAAAGTAGACGCTTCGGAGTGAGGACAGCATAGACAGATTTAAATGACAGTAGAGTGAAATGCCCACTACAGTCCTTATGTACCGTATGTTGAATGTATATATCCATCTTGTGTCTTATCTTTCCATTCCAATAATTTATTTTACAGAATATATATATAATTTACAGAAAAATATGGCATATTTTATAGATGGTTTGAATTGCGATTAATTACGATTAATTTATTTTTTAATCTGTAATTAACTCGATTAAAAATTTTAATCGTTTGACAGCCCTAGTTTTAATATAAAATTTCTATAACTTGTACTAACATTTATCTTTTAAGAACTCTAAGAAGTCTTTCTATCCATGGATTGCTTTAATGGAATTTAATAATGTTAATGCCATCTTGTTGATTTATTGTTATAACAAAAAAATACAGTAACAAGTGATTGTTCAACACCAAATTCGGAAGCAGCAATACTCACTCTCTACTACAGTCTTGCGGTCAGATCCGTCATCACTGATCTGCTGGATGTTGCCAAAATGGATGTCGCTAAAGAAGACCCGATTGGCTCCCCTTCCTCCTCCTCCTCGGTAATCGAAGGTCAGGGCGATGACGTTCTTCATGTGCTCGGGATCCTCAAACGGTTTTATGGGCGCGTTTAGGTTGTTTTCATCCGACAGGTGAACACTCTTTAATATGGTGCGTTCTGAGTAGAGCAGGTAGCCATCGTAGTCGCGGCAGCTGCGTCCGTCTTCGGCCAGCATCCCGTGTGCACAGGCACAAGTGCGCCGTCCGTTGCCACTGTACAGACAAAGCTGCTGGCAGCCGCCGTTCTTGAGTTTGCACACATTTGTTCCTGTGCAAACAGTGAATGCCAATAAATATACATTCTGAATTACTTTTTCACAACATTTTAAAGGTAGGCCCGCTTAGATTCTGTAAAAATGATGTATTAACCTGATTTGACTATGACTTTTATCATATTTTTAATACAGGTAATTCCTGGTTTACGAACGAGTTCCGTTCCTGCGCTGGCGATGTAGCTCGGATTTCTGCGTAAGTCGGAATTAACCCTTTAAATACCTCAAAACACCTTCTAAAAAAAAAAAACGAACCAAAAACTATCCAAAACATGTATTATACGTCATTGTACTGTCCTCGCCAAGACATTGGAGCTAAGCTCTGAAATGCCGATGTTAGACGTCCGTGTGGTTTGCTGACTTTATTCAGGTGCTCATGACATCAACACTTCCAGAATGAAACTAAAATAAAATGAAATTAAATCAGTCTGATCTTCAATAACACCAATTCAAATTTGCGTTTCCAAGTAGCTGGTGATACAGCAATAACAAACGATTAGCATTTATCAGTTAGCGTCCGCACATCAACAAAAACAATCACATAAACCCGTCTCTAGGATTCGAATACGATTCAAAACACACAATAAGCAGTACAAAAGGGGTTATACACAGCCGTCACCTCTTGATTACTTCGCTTCCTGTTCTATGATTCCTGCGCCAAAATAAAAGCATGCATCACAACACAAAAGTCAACATTAAGAAAAATAAATAAATAAATAAATAAAAAACGAAAAGACTCAGGCGTCGCAAAGTCGAAATCGCGTAAGTCGGGTCTGTCGTAACCCGAGGACTACCTGTATAATCAAATTAATTTAAAAAATACAGTGTTTTTAATTAATGCTACCTTTGTAAAGATAATGCTCCATTTTAATAATCTCTGTCAAAGTGGTGATGTTTCCTGACATTTTAAGTGTCAGATTATTATCTCAGTAGTCATGTTTTGGTTCTCAAGCATGTATGGAGTGTACCTCCATTTGTGGCTAATGAGTATACACTGTACATACACTAGGAGGAGCTTTAAATTACAGTAGAATATTGTAGAGAGGTTCATTCACCGCTATTCAAAATCTGAAAATTTGATTGATATAATCATAGTAATGAAGTGAATTTATACAAAATTGTCACTTTTCTAATTAAACTACTGAAGTATGTTAAGCTGGCCATGATATAGTAATGGCAGTGAAGAAAATAAGTATTTGAACACCCTGCTATTTTGCAAGTTCTCCCACTTAGAAATCATGGATGTGTCTGAAATTTGCATCGTAAAACAAAAAATCCAGAAATCACAATGCATGATTGTTTAACATTTTTTGTGTGTGATACAGCTGCAAATAAGTATTTCAAGACCTCTCTATCAGCTAGAATTCTGACACTGAAAGACCTGTTAGTCCGCCTATTAAAAGTCAACCTCCACTCCATGTATTATCCTGAATCAGATGCACTTGTTTGAGGTCGATGGCAGCATAAAGACACCTGTCCACCCAATACAATCAGTAACTAAAGCGCTGTCCAAAGACAAAATTGTTCACCTCCACAAGGCTGGTAAGGGCTACAGAGCAATTGCCAAGCAGCTTGGTGAAAAAAGGTCCACGATTGGAGCAATCATTAGAAAATGGAAGACGCTAAACAATACGGTCAATCTCAATCGGTGTGGAGAACCATTTAATATATCATCTCGTGGAATCTCAATGATCCTAGGAAAGGTGAGGAAACAGTCCAGAATTACACGACAGGAGTTGGTCAATGACCTGAAAAGAGCTGGGACCACCGTTTCCAAGGTTACTGTTGGTAATACACTGGACGTCATGGTTTGAAATCATACGTGGCACGGAAGGTTCCCCCGCTTGAACCAGCACATGTCAAGGCCCGTCTTAAGTTTGCCTATGACCATTTGATGTTACAGAGGAGTCATGGGAGCAATTTTTGTGGTCAGATGAGAGTAAAATAGAACTTGAATGATGACGAGATGAGATGATGAGAATGATGAGTACTATCTTAAGAACACCATCCCTACTGTGAAGCATGGGGGTGGTAGCGTCATGCTTTGGGGTGTTTTTCTGCGCATGGGACAGGACAAGTGCACCGCATTAAGGAGGATGACTGGGGCCCTATATTGTGAGATTTTGGGGAACAACCCCCTTCCTTCAGTCAGAGCATTGAAGATGGGTCGTGCCTGGGTCTTCCAACATGACAACAACCCGAAGCACACAGCCAGGAAAACAAAGCAGTTCCGTAAGAAGCATAACAAGGTTCTAGCATGGCTTCGCCGGTCTCCAGACCTAAAACCAATTGAAAACCTTTGGAGGGAGCTCAAACTCCGTGTTTCTCAGCGACAGCCGAGAAACCTGACTGATGGGAGGGCCAAGATCCCTCCTGCAGTGTGTGCAAACCTAGTGAAAAACCACAGGAAACTTTTGACCTCTGCAATTGCAAACAAAGGCTACAGTACCAAATATTAACATTCATTTTCTCAGGTGTTCAAATACTATTTATAGAAGGATTTATAAAATCATACATTGTGATTTCTGGAGTTTTCTTTTTAGATTATCTCTCTCACAGTGGACATGCACCAACGATGAAAATTTCAGACCCCTCCATGATTTCTAAGTAGGAGAACTTGCAAAATAGCAGGGTTCAAATGCTTATTTTCTTCACTATATGCATTGAGCTACACATGTACAGTGAATGAAACATTGAACTGTTTAAAGACAAATATTTACCTTGCTGCCTGGCCCTGTTGAAAACCTTAATATCTTTGAGCTGCACCCCAATCCCAGTCCTCAAAGACACAGAATCTGTGGCATTGTCTTTACTACCTCTCTTTATGGAGCCATTGGCATGAGTTCTGCTTGACAATAAGCAATAGGCAATAAAGGAAGGTGACTGTGACTCTTAATAAAATCCATAAATCAAGGGAAGTAAAAACTGCGACTAACCGGTCACTCCAGTAAATGTAGCCCTCAAACACGGACACAGAGAACATGTCCATGTTGTTGTTGGCCAGCACCACTTCCCTGTTCTCGCCAGTCTCCAGATTTATGCGCTCAATTTTGTCCGTCCTGGCATCACACCAGTACAGCAAACTCTCCTGAAGTAGGCACACAGTGCAAAAGAAAGTGATGTTTTTTTAAACAAAAAGGAACACTGAGCAAACACTATTAACATTGTAGGATGTAAGAATGAGTTGTTTGTTAGCGTACCTCATAGTCAATGGAGATACCATTGGGCCAGCTAATACTGACATTTACCAGAACAGCTCTTTCAGTGCCGTCCAGTCGGGAGCGTTCGATACGAGGGTACTGGCCCCACTCTGTCCAGAACAAGTAGCTGCACACACACACGCACGCAGGCAACTCGTCTTATAATCAATCATGAGAGAAATAACAACGCGGACTGAAGACGGCTGCTTTCTCACCCTTTCTCGGGGTGGACAGTGATTGCACGGGGCTTGTCCAAGCCCTGGGAGATCACTACATAGCGGAAGGAGCCATTCAGACGGGCCACCTCAATCACATCGAAGCCTTGGTCCGTCCAGTAGATGTTTCCTGAGAGGAAACCGAGAGAAATAATGAGGTTGCATAACTTCCAGGGCAAGTCGATTGATGCATTGCATGTATGTCAATGAAGCATAACATTCTTGTGCTACCTAATTTAAGACCCTGAAATTGATGTACTCGGCATAAAACATCTGCTAATAATACATATTCTTATCACAACTCTGAAAGCTGTAAATCTGCACTTCAGCTCTGTATCATTCATTTCGTTTTTATCATTGTTTTTTTTTTTTATTTCTTTTGTTCAGAACAAAAGAATCCCAAAACCAATCTACACTCCAATTCTTCTTATACTGGTCTAGATAATCCACTTTTCAGACCATCCGTTTAGGATGAATTTTATGAAGCAAGGCACTCAGGCTTAGTAACTTAACAAAAATTTTGAAGAAGAAAAAAAGACAGTGAAAACCCAAAAGTGTTTTCTCAGATCCAATGCACGTACGAAACTGTGAGTAAAAAGTGGCTGACCATAAGTTACCCATAAGTAATAAATGAAATATTTATTTGGGATGTCATTCGAGTATGCATCGTCTTTCTCCAAACCAAATTCGTCTTCAGGGAAACAAATGAAGAGAAACTTTGAATGTTTATTTAAAATACTTTGTGGTGGTGTATGTCAATAATTTAAAACTCATTAAACCTAACTACAACCTATTGATGAGTTAGCAACAGGTGTGGGCACCATGAGGTGATTACACTGTCTAAGGGGCAAAACACATGTGAGCATAGGCGGAGTTAAACTTTTGGGGCAGGGGGGCACAAAATGTTGACGACACCGAAACGCAGTGTCAGCAATAAAATTAACTAACAAGAATATTTATAATAATAAATTGTTTTTTGTTTCCCATCATTCTTGAGGGTAATTCTAAATCAGGCTACTTAGGCAATACTTTTCGCCCATATCGTCATCCGTTGAATATGGTACACCCGCCAGTGTCGTGCCCCAGTCAAAAATTGTATTTTATTATTAATTAAATTATTATCCAATCAAAAAACAAACAAAAAAAAGGTGCTTCAATAAATAAAAAGTTGCTTGAATCAAAATATATACTTTCAACCAATAAAAAGTCACTTCAATCAAAAAAAATGTGTTTGAATGCAAAAATACATTTGAAACTCAAAAAACTACAAAAAAAAAAAAAAAAAAAAAAACATGTGAAAGCTTTTTTTCTTTGAATTATATTTTTTGTTTTGATTAAAGTCAAGTTGTTTTTTTTTTTGATTGAAGCAACTTTTTTGAGTGAAGTAATTTTGGCTAGGACATTTTTGTCTTTATTATTCAAAAAATAAGTTGCTTCAAAAAATATATATTTTCAAAAAGAAAAATCACTTGAATTAAAAAAAAAAACAACTTGCACTTATACTCCGGTGCGACTTTTATATGTTTTTTTCCTCTTCGTTGGGCATTTTATGGCTGGTGCGACTTATACTCCGGTGCGACTTTTATATGTTTTTTTCCTATTCGTTGGGCATTTTAGGGCTGGTGCGACTTATACTCAGGTGCGACTTCTAGACCGAAAAATACAGTACACTGTCTAATGGGCAAAACACACGTGAGGCGTTGAGCAATGGTGAAATATGAAAGTCATCGGCGTTCAGCTGAAAGCCAACACACGGGGTGAGATTCGACTGTTGAGGCAGGCGACAGCGACTGGCATTGCCCTCTGCCTGCGCGTCATCGGTCATCTCCGATTGGCTATGAATTTGGAGGGCATTTTAAAGCCAACAACTTCCCAGACTGTTGCTATTTTATTAATTTCCCGGAAATCATGCTCAGAGGTATCATAAAGTATGTGCTGTTCGCACACTGCTGAAATCATATGCTCCTCCATGTTGACAAAGTGTTTGTTTTTTTTCTGAAAAAAAGTCCTTCATGGATTTCAGATTGTGAAAACACATAAAATGTACATAATAATGCCATTCAAACAATAAGTCATGACATCAGTGAGAACAAAAGCTACATTTGCACTCATTTTCACATTGTTTTTAGTCTTGCGCATGTAAATATTCATCAGAATAGCTACCATTGATAATAGGACGTCCATTGCTGTCATCAGAACTAAGATGATTATTTGAATAATTCGAGTAATTCAGTTTTAAAAACCGAGAAAAAGCAGAAAATTTCAAAAGTGTTGGAGCATTTCAAGCGACACCAAGGCAAATACTACAGCATGCTCCACCGAAGGCACCCTGTTTACTCCAAGAGCGGAGGAGCGATTGTCGGGACGAAGTAAACTTAAGTTAATGTAGGGCAAATAAATAAGATTAACTTTGCTGTACCTTGCTAATGTAACGTTAGCCCTACAGAGGACTAGGTTTCTATTAATTATGACTACTGTCGATGCGTGGCTAAGGTGTCTTTAATACAGGCTTGATTTAATATGTAAAAACACAGCACTGTACAGTGATGAGGGTGTATAACAAAAACATAATTAAGTTACCTGTCAATTTTAGCTCAGTAGTCATTGATGGATAAAAAAATCAAGTGGCACTGGTGCCTAATGTGCTCCAATACAGCAGGTATAATACATTTATTTTGAGAACTGCAAAAACTAAAAATCCTATCAGGATTTACAATTTAGACTCATTTAAAACTTGACTAGGACTTAAAAATAGCTTGACACAAATGGGAATTCAATTGAAACACGTGGGAAAAACACCTAACTTTTGAATGATGTGTGTTAACAATGTAATGACATTTTTAGGTAAGAAATATGATTTTTTTTTAAATTAATAAGAGCTTAAGTTTTTTGAGTGAAAGCAGTGAATTAGTTGTTTTTTTTAAATTCAAATCTGAGATGCAATTGTTGGCTGTTTTCAACAATGTACATCTAAAATAAATACATTGATTGTCTAAAAATGGTTAAATATTAGGTGAAATTCCTTGTTTTCTCATGTAAATTTATAATTGCTCTTTACCTACAAAAAAAAAGGTGTTTTATTCGAATTATGCGATTACCGTATTTTTCGGACTATAAGTCGCAGTTTTTTTTCATAGTTTGGCTGGGGGTGCTATTTATACTGAGGAGCGACTTATGTGTGAAATTATTAACACTTGATGATATCATTTCACATGTTATTTTGGTGTTTTAGAGTGACACTGATGGTTTGGTAAACTTGTTAATGTGTTCTTTATGCTAGTTATCTGAATAACGCTTAATAGCTATGGCCTCGCGTCCTGCCTTTGGCAATGTGTGTTAAATTGTATTATTGACTTTTTTATATTGAAATGCATGCTTTTAGTTTGTGGCGCTTTCACGCCCAAGTGGGGGTGCACTCGCAGTTGTTTACGCGAAGAAGAGCGCTCACACGCCAGTAGAAAACAGACAGCGACGCAGCGTCTGAGCGAGTGGGCAAGAGAGAGAGAGGGAAACACGGCTGTGAACCTACGTTCATTGTTTATGCTTGTAAAATATCTCTACAGAGGTAACGCCTGTGTGTATCATCTTTTCTGTTGTTGTTGTTATGTGTTTTCCACCCGTGATCGGGCACTTAGAGCCAGTTGTGTGGTTGTTTGAACGATGAGCTAATGCTAGCGAACGCATGCTAACCATTTATGTCATTGCTGTAATAGCGGCTAATTATCATTTTTTTCCATTGATGCGAACCTGTTTGGTATCGAGGACAAAACTGATTTGTCTAATTTCTATTTTCAGTTTCACTCTTCAAATGAAGGTGTCATAACGACGGCCAAAATAAAGTCAGCAAATTATACGGACGTCCATCATCGTCATTTGGGAGTTTAGCTCTCTGTACAGCAAGGACCGAGAGTAGCGTCCTGGTGAGGACAGTATATTCGCATTTCGTTGTTCATGCATCATGTAACATTATCATACTTTACACTTATTTAGCATGTTGTTTTCTATTGTATTTTTATATTAAATTGCCTTTCAAGATGACATACAGTGGGGAGAACAAGTATTTGATACTCTGTCGATTTTGCTGGTTTTCCCACTTGCAAGCCATGTAGAGGTCTGTAATTTGTATCTTAAGTTCTCTTCAACTGTGAGGGACGGAATCTAATACAAAAATCCAGAAAATCACATTGTATCATTTTTAAATAATACATTTGTATTTAACTGCATGAAATAAGTATTTGATACATTACCAAGTAGTAAATATTTCGGCTCTTAGTTCTTTTTTAAGAACCCCTCCTGTTCTCCACTCGTTACCGGAAGTAACTGCACCTGTTTGAACTTGTTACCTGTATAAAAGACACCTGTTCACATGCTCAAACAAACAAACTCCAACCTCTCCACAATGCCCAAGACCAAAGAGCTGTGTAAGGACATCAGGGATAAAATAATAGACCTGCACAAGGCTGGGATGGGCTACAGGAAAATAAGCAAGCAGCTTGGTGAGAAGGTAACAACTGTTGGAGCGATTATTAGAAAATGGAAGAAGTTCAAGTTGATGGTCAATCTGCCTCGTTCTGGGGCTCCATGCAAGATCTCACCTCGTGGGGCATCACTGATCAGGAGGAAGGTGAGGGAACAGCCCAGAACTACACAGCAGGACCTAGTCAATGACCTGAAGAGAGCTGGAACCACAGTCTCGAAGAAAACCATCGGAAACACATTACGCCATCATGGATTAAAATCCAACAGCGCACGCAAGGTCCCGCTGCTGAAGCCAGTGCATGTCCAGACACGTCTGAAGTTTGCCACTGACCATCTGGAAGATCCAAAGGAGCAATGGGAGAAGGTCATGTCGTCGGATGAGACCAAAATTGAACTTTTTGGTCTAAAACCGTCTCGTCGTGTTTGGAGGAAAAAGAAGGATGAGTACAACCCCAAGAACACCATCCCAACCGTGAAACATGGAGGAGGAAACATCATTTTTTGGGGCTGCTTCTCTGCCAAGGGTACAGGACGACTGCACTGTATTGAGGGGAGGATGGATGGGGCTATGTATCGCCAGATCTTGGTTGACAACCTCCTTCCTTCAGTGAGAGCCCTGAAGATGAGTCGTGGCTGGGTCTTCCAGCATGACAACGACCCAAAGCACACAGCAAGGCAACTAAAGAGTGGCTCCGTAAGAAGCATCTTAAGGTCCTGGAATGGCCTAGCCAGTCACCAGATCTGAACCCGATAGAAAATCTATGAAGGGAGCTGAAAGTCCGTGTTGCCCGGCAGCAGTCCCGAAACCTAAAGGCTCTGGAGAAGATCTGCATGGAGGAGTGGGCCAAAATCCCTGCTGCAGTGTGTGCAAACCTTGTCAAGGACTACAGGAAACGTTTGGTATCTGTAATAGCAAACAAAGGTTTCTGTACCAAATATTAAGTTTGATTTTTGTGATGTATCAAATACTTATTTCATGCAATTAAATGCAAATTTGTTATTTAAAAATAATACAACGTGATTTTCTGGATTTTTGTATTAGATTACGTCCCTCACAGTTGAAGACAACTTATGATACAAATTACAGACCTCTACATGCTTTGCAAGTGGGAAAACCAGCAAAATCGGCAGTGTATCAATTACTTGTTCTCCCCACTGTATCTGTTCTATGTGTTGGGTTTCATCAAGAAAATTTCCCCCCAAAATGAGACTTATACTCCCGTGCGACTTATGTTTTTTTTTTCCTCTTCGTTGGGCCTTTTATGGCTGCTGTGACTTATACCCAGGTGCGACTTATACTCCGAAAAACACAGTAATCAATGGAATTTTCAGTAGAATACTCAATTACTAAAATATTCGATAGCTGCAGCTCTCCTGTCAATGGCAGCCAGTGAGTTAAAAGCAGTATGCTGGTTATCTAAATCCTTATTATGGCAACAGTCACCATTGCGGAGCTTAAATAAAACCTGAAAAGTTGTTCGGGTTGAGGTAAAAAATGACACCGGACATTTTGTATTCCATGTAAAACAAAGTCAGATTTACTGTTGACAAACATTTTTCTTTATCTCACCTGCTATCCAGTCAACAGCTATGCCCTCCACCCTGCCAATACCATTAGTGATCACATCTTCTCTCCATGTCTGGTCTCGCTTGGCCCTGCTTATTGTGCTCAGACCCATGTCCACCCAGTAGATAGTGTCATTGTCTGAAAGAAAAGGCGACATTGATTCATATGAATTGCACATCATATCTCTCTATTAAAATTCCTTTAATGAGAGTGTAAATTGTCTCTGCGATGAGATTACCAGCATGGAAATCAATGCCCACAGCGAGCGAAGTGCCTGACACTGGCACCAAAGCATCAGATTTGTCTGATGGGTCCAAAGGAATACCGCGTATGCCCTCATGGACAGAGTAGAGAAGGAACGAGCCAACACCTACGACAAACACATGCTAGTTAACAATCGCTTCAGCCCATTTACAAGTGCATAATACACCGAAACGTGCCACACCCTCGCAAGACTGCTGGCCTCTGCGCAGGCTGTATCCTGCAGTGCACATGCAGGCTCTGGTGGTCGGGGATGTAGGGAGACACAGCTGGGAACAGTCACCATTGTTATTGCTGCAAAGATTGGTGCCTAGAAACAAAAAGCATGAAAGCAAACACATAAAACATGGAAAAGTAAAGATTGAAACAAATGTACATTTGCTGAGATAAACAAGTTTAGATGTTGGGAAGAGAAACAGACCTTCAATGCCTTCCCCACCAATTTAAACCAAAACAGATGGTTCAGAGATGAAGAAAATAGCAATTACTTGGCAATTAATTACGAATGCCTCAGTTATTTATAATGTGTGTTTATCATTGCGGTTAAATTTAATAACAGGCATATAACTTTATATAAATCTGATTAAAAAAAAAAAAAAAAAAAAAAAAAAAATATATATATATATATATATATTTTTTTTTTTTTTTTTTTTTTTTAAAGCGCTTGATTGTATTGGTTGTGTGGCTATAGGTTTTACCTCTATGTTGGTTTTACCTCTATGAACGTCCATAAACTGACCTTTCTGTACAGTTTCATTGTATATTTTCATGTGCATCATTGGGGACGTGCTGTTCCTTAGTACTTTCCAATTGCCCCCATCTTTCTTGTCACATGTTCCGATCTGGTCAGTTCCTTGGTCAGCCCACCATAGCTTATCACCTGCAGGATGAAAACAAAATAACAAGAACCACATTTACCAGAGGCATTAACATTATATAACGATACTGAAACTCATGAAATTTGCAAAAGGAATTGGAGTGATTACCCATGATAGCCAGAGCAGTGGCCTTGGTTAGCTTGCCCTTGACTCCTTCGATTATTTCAAAGCCGGAACCATCGAGCTTGCAACGGTTGATGGTACTGTTTCCTGAGCTGATCCAGTACAGCTGTTCAGTGTCAAAGTCAATGGAGAGCCCTGTAAAAAAAAAAACAATCTGGGATTTAGATTATATTTAGTTTAACTTTTATTTCGCCCAAAAGGGGGACTGATTTACTAAGATATATCGAAATCAGTAAATAGCAGTCACCACACTGCGTTACAATAACAGATTTTACATGCTGTTGGTGGTCGTGTTGCCTGTGATCTAATGAGACTGCAATCTTTTAATAAGATCCTAAGTATTGTGCATATGTACTATATATACACCAGCAGCGGCAAAGTGTGTCTGCCTGTGAGTTTTTTGTGACGGTGCACGGGCTCAGCTTTACCGCTGCTCAGTAGAGAAAGAAACTAGAGTGCCAGAAGTCAAGTCTCCAAACAAAATTTTAAAAACGAAACAAACAAAAAAAAACCACTAGAAATTAGGGTGTAACGGTACACAAAAATCTCTGTTCGGTACGTACCTCAGTTTTAAAGGTCACGGTTCGGTTCATTTTCGGTACAGTAAGAAAACAAAATGCAAAATATTAATGTGCTAGTTGTTTATTACACACCTCTGTGCTTTCAACAATTGGAACATTAGCCTATACAAAGCTAGAATTCTGCTCAAAAAGTAGCGGGTATTTAAAGATAATCCAACAACAATTTGCCTTTCAGACCCCGCGTATTGGTCAGCTTTCTTTCTGAAAGAAAGAAGAAAAAAGAAGTCCTGTGCTAAAGAGAAAAGCAATCCCAATGACAAAGATTTTAACACGTATTTTACAAATGAAATGCCTCAATGAATCTTTTTTTTTCTTATGAACGGTTTTCAAAAGCTTAATTGGTGGATTTTCTCAAGTTAAAGCGCCACACAGAAATTAATACATTTAATTGTGTAAGCAGGATCTGTGTATTCGTCTTATTATTTAATTACAGGTGTTTAGCTCATTTCAATTTATTTTATTTAAATGGGCTATTATTTATTTTATTATGTGTTTATATTTTACAAATGTGATGTAGTATTCATTTCTATTGTATATTTTATGTTGTATAACTTTGGTTCCTATGTGAATATTAGTTCCTACTAGTTTTGTTGTGGTAGGAGGGTTTTGTATTGAAAACGGGGTCGTATTGGTTATTATTATAGTAGAGAAGACAGCAGTAAATCAACAAAGACAAGTCAACTGTGCCCCGATCTACCACTCAAGAGATCTGACAAACTCAAAAAGTGGGTTACGATTGCATAGTAGTTTGAAAATCGACCGGATCCACTGTATTTTTACACGCGTGACTTCCGGTCTGCCTGATCCTCGCTACCGGTAGTAGTATTGACGCAGTAGGGTTGCGTCTCGCGTCAAGTAATAAAGTCTGCCGTTCTTTTCGCGTGTGTTGTGTTGAGCCGTTCTGGGATGCGTCTAACACGCGGCAGCACTGCGACTGGTGTGCATTGGCTGACTGACTTTAACGCCCGCGTTTCATTGCATTCTCGCGGCGGCCACGTTGTCGCGCCGTTGACGTTTTTGGGTTATACTGTCCTGTCCTTCAACTGTCTGACAGACGGCCTCAGGTTTTCCTGCAAAACTTTTGAATTCATTCTTCCATTAATGATTGCAAGTTGTCCAGGCCCTGAGGCAGAAAAAACAGCTCCAAATCATGATGCTCCCTCCACCATGCTTCACGGTGGGGATGAGGTGTTGATGTGGTGAGCTGTTCAATTTTTCCTCGACACATTATGTTGTGTGTTACTCTCAAACAATTCAACTTGGTTTCATCAGTCCACAAAATATTTTTGCCAAAACGTCTGTGCAGTGTCCAAGTGCCTTTTTGCGAACATTAAACGAGCAACAATGTTTTTTTAGACAGCAGTGGCCACAGTTTTAAATATAGTTGATCTTTGCACAGAGATACTGGAGTGTGCCAGTGATTTCTTTAAGTCTTTAGCAGACAGTGCTGTTGGGTTCTTTTTTACCTATCTGAGCATTCTGCGCTGAACACATCTTTGGTGGGCGGTCACTCCTTGGGAGAGAAGCAACAGTCCCAAACTCTATCCATTTGTAGACAACTTCTCTGACTTGTTGATTGATGAACATCCAGACTTTTAGAACTGGTTTGGTATCCATTTCCAGCTTTATACAAATCAACAATCCTTGATCGCAGTTCTTCAGACAGCTCTTTTGACCGCGCCATGATGCACATCAGACAATGCTTCTCATCAAGACAATTCTTACTAGGTGTGTGTTTTATAGTGTGCAGGGCAGCTTTAAACCACTCATCAGTGATTGGGCACACACCTGACTTAAATTGTTTGGTAAAAATTGGTTTCAATTGATCTTTAAGGCTACGTTCATACTACAGGTCTTAATGCACGAATCCGATTTTTTCGCGTTTTTCCGACTCGAGTCAGGCATTAACTTGACGGTCTGAACGTGACAAGTCGCATAGAACTGGACCATTTCAAATCCGATCTGGGTCACTTTCGTATGTGGTTCAAATCCGATCTGGGCCACATTTTTCCAGACTGTCGCAGCGGTCTGTACTGTCCACTCTCCCAAATCGGATTTCATGCAGCAATTACGTCATCAAATAGCGAGAGAGACGCTTACCGTAGCGGTGCCGCTGTGCGTTATTAGCGCCTAGCTTGCAGTGAACATGGCTTTTGGGAAGGGCTGAGTTTGACAACAGTCATAAAAAATAAAAATGGGTTGAGCATAAGCCTGAGAATGCTCAGTTTTCTCTCTGCTCCAAGTGAGCAATATTTCAACATCGCCTACACGACCGAGGTCGGGGCAAACTGCCCGTATGTGTGTGTGACGTGCACGGACCGTGCGTGCATGCTATCGATCCATATAAACTTTGAATATAAGCCTAAACGGGGATTATTTATGTCTGTTATTTGTGTCCTCCTTTTGAAAAGCAAAATATGATATCCCTGGAATGACGGATGACGTTTGTCATTTGTTTTGATGCTTCTGCGTATGCGGGTCGTCTTGCTCAGCGCGTGTCGGACCGCGAATTAGTGCGCATGCGTAATACTTGAACGGTCTCAATGGATAAAGGCAGTCTGAACGGGCACGCCAAAAAAACGGATATGACAAAAAATCGGATTCGTGCATTAAGACCTGTAGTATGAACGTAGCCTAAGTCTCCTTAGACAGAGAGTTCACTTACTTATTTTTCCCCTGTCTGTCATTGTTTGCATGCTATCCTTATTAAAATATGAAAACCTGTTAATGTTTGGGTGGTTTTAGTTAACGCAGACACTGTTTTTACATCTTTGTGATTTTGACAAAGATCAGATAACATTTGGTGATTTTATACAGAAATGTGAGAAATTCCAAAAGGTTCAGATACTTTTTCACACCACTGTAATTCTGAACAAAAGTAGAGCGTGTTGTTGCGCATATTCAGTCAATTACATGTACACAAAACAGTATGCATTCGATCACTTATTTTTTGACATTTTGGGGGAAGCTGAGCTTCCTTTGCAGTCTTAAAACAATCGCCACTGATATACAGTATAGTATATATTTTGGAAGTGCACAGCAAGTAATCTCAAACTTAATAGATGCTCTGAGACAGAATGACCACAGGCAGTCAAAAAAAAAAAAAAATCAGACGCCTAAAAACTACATAAGTTTAAGTTACTCTGCTATTATATGTTTTATCCATTAGGATGAGTCACTTCTGAGCAAATGTAGCTAAAGCACCAAAGTCAAGCTTTAGATCCTTATTTATTCAGTAAAACTGGGACATCATCTTAGTGTGGCTTTGAACATAAACACAATACAAATTCAAAAATGGAATTCATAAAATCTGATTCTAACCATCTTTTCCTTTCCTGCAAACATAATCTTTAGAAGAAAGCCGTGTGCATTGAGTCTGCAAGTGGTAAAAGCCGACCCTTCCAACAGGAGTGTAAACAATGCGATGATAAACTCAGGCTATAAAATGGGCAATAAACCTCAAGTGAACATTTAAAAAAACATCGCAAATAAACAAGAGAGCGTGGTGTTTAAAGAATGGCATGTTACTGTGTTGTCTTGGTAAAAATATACTTTAACTTGATCTATGGTACAGCCCAAGCCCGACGGAGTCTTTAAACAGAAGCCCAAGGAAAGATAAACGTGCCCACTCACCAACAGGGCCTTTCTGATTGGTGAATAGGACACTTTGGTTGCTGCCATCTGTGTTGGCAATACTGATGTTGTCCCCATCTGTCCAGTAAAGCTTCCTGAAAGAGGCAAGCAGAAAAAATCAGCAAGGTTTTCCCCTAGGAGTTTTTGAAGCTGCGGTGGTGGTGGTGGGCTTTATCGGAGTGGGACAGTCCCAAAACGTCGTGCCGTGGCAAAATTGCTTCATGTTTTGAGAATTTTTTTTACATTTTTTTTTTTTCCCCCAAGAACAACCATTACAAATATCTTTGAAATACTTCATTAGCGAGGCTAATGTCATAGCTCTCAGCTACGGTACATGTACAGTGGGGCAAATAAGTATTTAGTCAACCACTTGTGCATGTTCTCCCACTTGAAAATATTAGAGAGGCCTGTAATTGTCAACGTGGGTAAACTTCAACCATGAGAGACAGAATGTGGGGAAAAAAACAGAAAATCACATTGTTTGATTTTTAAAGAATTTATTTGCTAATCATTGTGGAAAAGAAGTATTTGGTCAATCCCAAAAGTTCATCTCAATACTTTGTTATGTACCCTTTGTTGGCAATAACGGAGGCCAAACGTTTTCTGTACCTCTTCACAAGCTTTTCACACACTGTTGCTGGTATTTTGGCCTTTTCCTCCATGCAGACCTCCTTTAGAGCAGTGATGTTTTGGGGCTGTCGTTGAGCAACACGGACTTTCAACTCCCTCCTCACCCCGTGGCGTCAAAATAATAACAAGAACGGGGAGCAAAAATCCCAGAACCACACGGGGGGACCTAGTGAATGACCTACAGACTCAAATCCTGCACTGCCAGACGTGTCCCCCTGCTGAAGAAAGTACATGTCCAGGCCCGTCTGCGGTTCGCTAGAGAGCATTTGGATGATCCAGAAGAGGACTGGGAGAGTGTGTTATGGTCAGATGAAACCAAAATAGAACTTTTTGGTAGAAACACAGGTTCTCTTGTTTGGAGGAAAAAGAATACTGAATTTCACCATACCCACTGTGAAGCATGGGGGTGGAAACATCATGCTTTGGGGCTGTTTTTCTGCAAAGGGACCAGGACGACTGATCTGTGTAAAGGAAAGAATGAATGGGGCCATGTATCAAGAGATATTGAGTGAAAATCTCCTTCCATCAGCAAGGGCAGTGACACGTGGCTGGGTCTTTCAGCATGACAATGATCCCAAACACACAGCCAGGGCAACATATAAGTGGCTTCGTAAGAAGCATTTCAAGGTTCTGGAGTGGCCTAGCCAGTCTCCAGGTCTCACCCCATAGAAAATCTGCGGAGGGAGTTGAAAGTCCGTGTTGCCCAACGACGCCCCAAAACATCACTGCTCTAGAGGGGATCTGCATGGAGGAATGGGCCAAAATACCAGCAACAGTGTGTGAAAAGCTTGTGAAGAGTTACAGAAAACGTTTGGCCTCCGTTATTGCCAACAAAGGGTACATAACAAAGTATTGAGATGAACTTTTGGTATTGACCAAATACTTATTTTCCACAATGATTTGCAAATAAATTCTTTAAAAATCAAACAATGTGATTTTCTGTTTTTTTTTCCACATTCTGTCTGTCATGGTTGAGGTTTACCCATGTTGACAATTACAGGCCTCTCCAATATTTTCAAGTGGGAGAACTTGCACAATTAGTGGTTGACCAAATACATATTTGTCCCACTGTACGTAAAATGCGTAGCTGATTACAGCTACTTACATCTCATAGTCCTTTTTTCCCCCCTTTTCTTTATTTGGCCCTAGTACATACTACATTAGCACAACAATAATAGTCCGTCTGTTAATGGACCCTCGTCCGCTGACAACTTAAATCTTTTTGTAATACTCCAAAATACTAATCTGAAATTACAACCAGTAATATCAGCAACGAACAAATACTATACTACGATGTGAAGATTCGGGTCAAACAACCCATAAAGAAAACGATATGTCAATGTCATTATTAAGGTCATTTTCACTTGCTTAAACTCGCCGCACCAACATAGTCAGGCACAAGCTTGCAACAGCAGAACTGATGTGGTTTTCAAAATAAAGCCTGTAAAGGAACAATTTTTATTTGACGTGCTATTTCAGACGACTTCTGGCAAATAGTGCGTAAATAGTGAGCTATATATATTCATTTCGACATGGTACTGCCCAAAACAGTGCGTTTCCTTGTGCACTGCCCGACAGCCAGCTAACACTGAATGTACTTCAATAAATTACAAGGCTTGGCCTTTTCTTGCCTTTATGTGAAGTCACTCGTTTTTATATTGTGAAACTATAACACCGAAACATACACATACGCATTTAATACTTAATACACTACAAACTGTACAACACACTTACATCCACAACTCGCTTGAGCTACTACTAGTATTAAGCATATGCTGGCTTCTATAATACAACAACAAGACTTAAGAAGTTTTGTACATACTTTACAGACTTTACTCCACAGAGGTATGCAGATAATGCGCATCAATAGGTTATTGTAAACGTAAAATACTTATAGACATATATTTCCGAGGCGGAAACACAGCAGAAAGCACTCACGAGTGTCAATGCGACCGATAGACATGGCACTTTACAGACTTTACTCCACAGAGGTATGCAGATAATGCGCATCAATAGGTTATTGTAAACGTAAAATACTTATAGACATATATTTCCGAGGCGGAAACACAGCAGAAAGCACTCACGAGTGTCAATGCGACCGATAGACATAGCACCGTGCAAGTAAATGACTTGTCAGCCAAACAGTGTGCCACAAAATAGATGCAGTGAATTATTTTGACCGACAGGTGCCAGCAACGCACTGTAAAAGGTCAACTGATTTCCCACACTGGCGCATATAGACCCCAATCACGTGACGTCACAACTCCGCCTCCCTGACTGGTGCCGCCACATTGTCCGTCAGCTCATCGTGTTTACATATTACCGCTACGTACATTCCTCCTACTACTGCGTGTATTTCTGCTTGTCTAAGGAATCACCGCCTAGTAAACGAACCCAAAAACCTTCCTGGCAATCGTTAACATTGTTTAATCAAAATGGTGAAGGCATGTGTGGCGGTTGGTTGCAGTTACAGAGAAGATAAACGGTCATTTTAGTAGTTGCCTTGTGCCCATTGTTAAAAGGGCAAATCTCTAAAGCCGCACGGTTTGTTCATCTCGGTCCAAGATGCGTTTGTGTCGACAGCCGTTATACAGCGGCGAAAACGTCAATATGATGCCAGCACGATCCCAGACATCATCAGACGGAGACTACGAAGCTCATCGCCATGGTCGCACAGCAAGAAGGTGAGCGCAACAACATGTGTTGTGCCGAAAAATAGCCGCCCTGCGTGAAATGTCCCCCCTGACGGCAGGGGCGGACTGGTAATCTGTGGGTTCTGGAGGATCACAGAACGGCCGGTGCCCTGGACGGCCGGCGGCCGCCATTCATTATGCATCACTGTTTTTATCCCCCCTATCCTCTGATTATCTACAGTTCGCATCCAATCCGACAGGTGGCAGCAATGCGCCTGGTTTTTCACCGCCAATCTGATAGACTAGGAACGACGAAAGTACAGAGTAGCCTTCATTGGTTCCTTCCTTGTGGAAGCAAAATAGCGACGAGTGTTAATGCACAATATGGATGGTGGTGGCAAAAAAACTGAAAAGAGCAGGGTGGCGCGGAGAAGGTTAGAGAGAAAAAATTAAAGAAACTGGAGAGTGAAGCATTAAAATGTCATAAATCGACAAATATTTTCGCAAGCAGCAGTCTGGCTGCAACGGCCACGTCGGGTAACAACAGCTCAGCTCCCGGCGATGGTGAGAGGGAGCTGCAGCCGCTCTGACGTGCAGACGGTGCTGGGAGAGAGAAAAGAAGAGGGAGGGGGCAACGATAAACTGTTGGAAATTCCCCAGACAAGCGCAGGGCAAGTAAATTGGGATGAAGAGGGTTACTTGCTCTGTAAACTGGCAATTGTTATCCATCAGGTAGCTACATTTTAAATCAAATAAATGACAATTAAAGGGTTAGTGCCAGCTAGTCGATGTACCCGTTTGCAATCGTGTCAAGTTACAGTATGCTAGTCCTACTATCCCTCTCCTAAGAAAAAATATTTTAGCCGTAAAACAATGTATGCACACGCAGCATAGCAATATTAATTCAGAAGAAATATAACAAAATATTAATAAAATGAATGGTTTTACTTTAAAGTTTAGGTAGTTAAATTGATGTTATATACATTATTAATCATTTATATATCGTTTTGTTTTCTGGTTAATACTTTCCAATGAAGTTTATGTATACAGGATTTGTCTTGAAATGTGTATTGTATTTTCATTGAAATTTATTATTTGTATGGCAAGATTAATTATGGCAGGGGTCTCCAAACCGGTCCTCAAGGGCCGCTGTGGGGCCTGTTTTTTTTTTTAACCGATCGAGTACCGACAGTTTAACCAATGAAGTTTCTGCTAAAACAAGCAGCACCTGACTGCAATCAACTGATTACACTTGTAAGACACCAGATTGGTGCAGAGGTTTTGTCTTGTTTTGTTGGAATGAAATCCTGCGCCCGCCGCAGCCCTATGTGGAATAGTTTGGAGACCACTGAATTATGGCATAAACAATGAAGTCATTTTATAGACAGAGATCTATAGAGATATATTATAATCAATTGGATACGTAAAACTTGCTTTGAAAAATAAATTCTTTCATTTGTTTATTCAGGTTGATCATAGAGCTAGTACAGAAAATGAATCCAACTCCAGTTCAGCCTTGCAGTACTTTGAGCGCCCGTAGTCAGACAGTCACAGTCTAGACACATTTTCTTCATTTTTCTCTCAAAGTGCACGAAATTGGTGCATTTTACAATAAAATGTAAAAAAAAAAAAAAATTCTCCCGGGAGGGGCATGTTCCCGGACCCCCCTATGGGGTCTGTGTTTCCCTTCGAATAGCGATTCTTATGGGCTGGGCTGAGTCAAAGTCCAGGGCTGCTTTTTAGTCCCAGTCCGCCCCTGCCTGACGGGAGCGCCCACACGGAAACGACTTTCTTGTACCGTGAATATGTATTATTTTACTCTGCTTGAACTAATAAATGTCATACCTGTGTGATTGTCATTGGGATATGGTCGTGAAAACCTGTAGACTAATACATTTCTGTTCAAAGATGGTTATGTGGCCCAGTCCACGATTTGTTACTAAAATACATTACTAATATTTTGTATAATTTCATTATTCAAAACTGATCTTACAGTCGTAAATCCATTGCTGTAATGCGTCCATGAAAACATTTGATGTTTTCACGTTAATAAAGCGTTATAAATAAGCGCTCCCGGCAGGGGGAACATTTCACAGGGGGCAGCTATTTTTCGGGACACACCGGCCCGTTGTCGATCAAATTTCATTTTACAATCCTGACAACGGTGACGCTCAGCTGACCAAATGTCGGTTTATATTCGGGCCGGTGCCGATTTTGGGTACCCGACTCCTCATTGTGACATAAACTGGAGTATGATTGGAAATTTTGTGGTCTCAGGACGAGCTCTGACGCACGGGATGGGAGGAAACATCGGTTTGGGCATCAAATATGGATCTGGCGACTGGATCGACCGAAGCTTTTCCACATAACAGCTTTTATGCAACTCATCCAATGAGTTTACAGCGTCTGAAAGCACTGGGGCTTCCATAATTTGCAAGTGAATCCACCTTTACAAACTACGATCATTGACAATACGACACACAATGACGGACAATATGGCGGCACAATACAGCGATCACGTGATTGTGTGACGTTTGTGATTGGGGTCTATAGCCAGCACAGTTAAATTACACAAATTATAAATTAGAATGTATCTTTAAATTAAAAAAAAATAAACCAATTTGCAAGGCGTGGCCGTTTTTTTTTTTTTTTTTTGGTGTGGCGGTGCGCCACAATCTTTTTTGTAGAGGGGAAACGCTGATTAGTAAAGCGGCTAAATTGTTGCTTTATCCAGATTGGCGCCAGAGTAAATGGGCTCTTCCTTTGGTAAGAAGACTAACATGGTTATAAAAACATACTCTCTTTGGTGGGAATTGAAATTACTCCAACAACTTAAAAGTTTGAGTACTCGTGATACTGGTATGGTACTCGTATACTACAAATACGGTAGAAAATAGTGCCTTTTTTTCCTACAAGACCGCACCTCTTTTAATTTGACACCAAAACACATTAAGCATCTGTGTCGCTGCCTGTGAAGTATGTTTCAAAGTAACGTTTAGAATCTCACTTATGCTCCCACCACACCATTTATTTTATTGCTAAAATGTCTTTAATTCGAATGACTACAGGATGCAGCAGACTTTTGTCCCTCCCCCTGACACTGTTTGCCTATTCGCACGCACCCCCTGAAGTATTCCGTGTATTAGTGTCAGAAAGAGGACAAACGCTTCTACCAGCATCTGCTTCTCATTTTGCCTCACGACAACAATGCTCACGTCGGAAACATTCCTTCATTTATGTGTGCATTTAAAGACAGCGCAAGTCTTTGTAAGCCAGGAAAGAGTAGATAAAAGACAGAAGGCCACAGCATTTACGAGCACCTTCAAAATAGAAAGGAAAAAAGGGAAAAAATTCCTGTAGGACAAAACCAGATTGTATATAAATACAGATGGTCCGTCTCTGCTCTACTGGTTAGGAGAGAGGCCAGGCAGGTTTGGTTTGGGGAGCTCAGTGGGGGATTAGATTTCAAGACACTAAGGAAAACAGACATTTGCTAAACACTAAAGGACACGAAGGATGGAGGACAAACAAGGAACCTGAAATAGGAACAGACAGACTGTAAATAATTCAGAGACCAGTGGAGTGAAACCTTCTTTAAGAATGGAGCGAGACAGAAGAGAAGGATATGTCGTAGGTTAAAGGTGATCCCGGTGGTGATGTTTCAATCAGCTTTACTGGGACAAAGTATGACAGCTTGAAGGCATTTATATGTGTGACTAACCCCAAAATAGGATGCAGCACCAGGCAGTGAGGTTTGTCCAGGCCTTGGATCACAGCATTTTTGAACGAGCCATCCAGTCTTGCAACATTAATCTGTTTCTTATTTGCGTCATAACTCGTCCAGAACAGATTCCTGGACACCCAGTCCACTGCAAGGCCATGAGCGTTGGGCAGATCTAAAGATGGATAAACATACAATACGGTAAATTAGTCGTTCTTATACATTTTAAAGCAAATACCACCTCAAAGAATACTTGATTCTCGGAGTAATACTATATGGGTCCGAAATAAAATATGATGGTGCGTATGAAAAAAGGGTTCCATTCATTTTTTGTAAACCACAGTTTAAGCTTGAATTTCTGGGAAAAAGATCATGGATTTTTACGAGTGAGTTGTATGGTATTACAATTCAAATTTGCTCCTAAATATTAGAGATGTCCTGATCCAATCACGTGATCGGAAATCGGGCCGATGGCGCCAATTTTCAGAGGATCGGAATCAGCTGAAAAGGATCAGGTTTTTAATGAAAGACATATACCGTATTTCCCCGAATATAAGACGGCCCTGATTATAAGATGACCCCCTCTTTTTCAAGACTCAAGTTTGAAAAAAGACTTTTTGAACACCAAATTATTTTTTATACAGAAAATAATTACAGTACATCTGAAACAAACGATTATAACAACATATTTGAGAGAAAAAGCATGTTATTTTTCCTCATTCAAATCTTAATATCTGAACATTTTAATATGTAAACTAAAGTGCAATCACATTCGTAAATGAATGGCTTCTGGTTTTTGGAATGTAAATAAACCAATCTACTGTGATACAACAACAAAATTGCAATAACTGCATTAACCATCAAAGTGAAGTCTAACTGTAACTGTGGTCTTGAAAAAAATCTGAATAAGGAAAAATATTGCAATAAAATAGTGCAAACTGGTTAAACTTTAGAGTTGCTGAGATCTGTCATGACACAACATTGCTTCAATGATATCTGGCGCCATCTAGCGTCGTGAATGGGTATTATCTCTAGACCGCGAAAATAAGACGACCCCCACTTTTTCAGTCTTATTTCAATGCAAAAAACACTGTCGTATATTCTGTTTCATGCGCATACAGCCTTCACTCTCCCTCCTACTGTTTTTCTTGCTCACCAGTGCACTGCAGTCTGCTTGTTAAAGTTAACGATGACTGACAGCCGTTGAAGCTTTTAATATTGCTAGAGAGGCCTGGAAGCGCTACCTTGAAAGACGCCGCATGTGTCAATCATCGTTGAGCTTGTCAAACTCTAGTGGATGTGTGCTGTGGCAACTGATTGTGTGTGTTTTCAGAAGCGTGAGCAGATTTGAGACTCACTTAATGAAGCATTTCATAAAGGCAAGTATTTTTGTACGTTATTCTTGTTTAAAAATAATTCAATGGGACAGTAACATGCTTAAAACTTTAAAACTTTTTTTTTAAGAACAATTTATTTTCGGTATCGGCAGATTCTCAAAATCAGGTGATCGGACTCGGGTGTAAAAATATGCAATCGGGACATCCCTACTAAATACTTCATATTATACAGTTCTAAAACATTCAAAAAAAAAAAAAAACATTTTTTTATCTTTTTCTAGTTTAAGTTGAGTAAGAAAGAACTGTCCTGGATACTTGATTGACTGTAGTGGAATACAGAATCAACATTATTTCAATCAATCTTTCGTGTACCACAAGAGGAAGTCCGTGTACCGCTCTTTGTACTCATACTTGACTTTGAGAACCACTTCACAAAATAATTTAAAACTGGACCATTTTCCATCATTTTATCATTTCTTCGTGCATAAAATACACAGAACAGAACATCTAAATTTACAAGTTTAAATTGTCCTGTGTCCAGGCCTTTAACTAAATTTACATTATATCAAACAAAATTTGTAAATTAATGGCATTCCATCAATCCTGTCATGCCATGGCAAAAACGTATGTTTTAAATAAATGAAAAATAATTATACTCTATTTTATGAATTCATTATGAAAAATAACATCAAGAAAAAAAGTTTCATTAAAGGTTTACTGAACGCAGAATATGGCTAGGCTCATACCGCAGGTCTGAATGAACAGTTCCGATTTTTTGCCATATCTGTTTTTTGGCATGCCTGTTCAGACTGCCTTTCTCCATAGAGCCCGTTCAAGTATTACACAAGTGCACTAACTCGCAGTCTAACACGTGCTTAGCAAACTGACCAGCATGTGCAAAGGCATCAAAACAAATGACTAATCATGTTGGGTACACGTCATTTTAGGGTAATCATATTTTGATTTCCAAAAAGAGCCGAGGACACAAATAACAGACATAAATAATCCCTGTTTAATCTTATATTCAAAGTTCATATAGATTGACAGAACGCATGCGAGCACTGTGTGTGCATGACGCACGCACATACGGCCAGTCTGCCCCGGCTCTTGGCCATGTAAGTAATATTGAAATAAAGTACTACTCATTTGGCGCACAGAAAGAAAACCGAGCAGGATGGCGCCCCCCCATTTAATTTATTTTTTATGACTGTTGTGAAGCCCGCCTCTTCCCAAAAAGCCCGGTTCAAGCTAGGCGCTAACGCTAATGTACATCTTCGTGCCTCTTGCTCTTTGCTGACGTAATTGCTGCATGAATTCCAATTTGGGAGACTTGACAGTTAAGACCACAGCCATATTCTGGAAAAATGTATCCCAGATCAGATTTTAACCACATAAGAAAGTGACAAAGATAGAATTTGAAATGGTCCACTTTTATGAGACCTGTCCCGTTGAAACTGTCAAGTTAATGCCTCACTTGATTTGGAAAAACACGAAAAAATTGGATTAGTGCATTAAAACCTGCTGTATGAACCTAGTCAATATGTGTTGAATGTGTGTCTTTAAGGGGCGTGGCTTTACGAGTGACATCGGGAGCTGGAGTTCATTTGGCGCAGTATCCTCGCAAGTGCAAGTGCAACTTGCTTTGCTAATTTAAATTCACTCGAGAAGCGGTGTAACTTGAGTCATAACACAAATTTTGTGAAGCAATAAAAAGCAAAATATTAACAAAGTGATGGATTTTAACTCCAAAAAAAATCGGGACACTTGTAAATCTAGGTAGCGCAGCACTTTGTAAGTACAATCTGTGACTCAAACCACATGTAGAGTGCAGTATGTACTGACTAATAATGATGTGAATTTAGTTCTTTGCTCTATTATATGGTTATTACTGCAGTATTGAATGACATATGGCATATGAGTCATACCAGCAGAAATTACAGTTTCGACTCCAGTGCCGTTAATGAAGGCTCTCTTGATGGTCTGAGTGCGAACGTCTGACCAATATATTCGTTGCTCCATAGCGTCGTAGTCCACCACGGTCACATTGTCGATGTCAGGCACGGTGAAGGAGATGATGTAGTTGTAGTAGGGGCTATCTATGTCCACTCCTCGGATCTCAATTTGGCGAGCGTACAGCAGGAACTGACGAGACTCTGAGGAAAGAGGTGATGAGATTTTGTTTTGTTTTTTTTGTCCGCGTCTCCAAAGACCAAAGACTAGGTCATTACGGTCACTTGAATAAAAAGTTCATGTTCCTGCAGCTTTAACATCGATTATGTCTGGTTTCTTCACTCGACTGCAGTTGTGCGCATGCAAGTGAATACAACGAGAAGCTATCCATTACAATTCCATGGGTCTCGCCAGTCCTATTATCACTTAACTGACGCAGCGGCCTGCAGAAGATAGACAGGGAAAGAGGAAGTGTGAAAGAGAGAAGGAGGGGAATAATAACAGTGTCAAGCTGGATCAGCCCAGCCAGGCGAGGTGCTGGGTGAGAAGGGTTGTGGTGGATGCCTGCATCAGACAAGAACGGGCCTCTCCATTCCATTACCCCTGAAGAGAATAGCGATCCCTGCACTGAATACTAATCTCATACGCTGACTAAACACACAGTCACTTCAATGGACTCCAAAGCCGTCATAATAATGGCACCTCAAAGTGAGGAAAAAAGGATTGTTTAATGCCATGCTCTTTTCTCCCTTCTTCACAGTCATATATACATAAACAAAAACAAAACTATTCAGCAAGAACAGGGATTACATTTCTCTTTCAACAAGCAAGCGAGAGGGAATTACTTGCAATCTTAGAAAGAGTGAGTCGAGAATTCGTTTTCTGCTGCAGCTACAGTATGTGTGTGTGTTCATGCTTACCATAACAAGTACGCTTGTCAGGCCCGAGTTTCATAAGGTGGGGGCAACCACAGGAGAATGTCTGATTGTAGTTGATGAGGCATAGATGAGTGCAGGGCTCCTTGCCATCCTTTGCAGCGCACGGGTTCGGTGCTGTAGAGAAAAACAAAAAAAAAAAAAAATACATTTTTTAAAATCACAATTTTCACAGATGTTGGGGGATCTAAGGCCTCGTTGGTTTTCATATGCACTAATCCAATCATTGGTGCTCCCTGGAGAATCTGATGAGCATGGCAGATGTTCTAGGTAAAAAACTCAAACAACAACAATTTACCCAGTGGCAGCAGTAGAGTAGTAATAGAAGGAAGTGAGTAGAGTAGATGGAGGGAGGCAGGATATTTTTGTCCAGAACTCTCAGATCTAACTCTTTATTACATGAAAAATACAGTGTATAGCGGAATTCTTTACATTAGCAACCGAGGCTGGAAGCATAGGCGGAGTTTGACTTTTGGGGCGGGGGGGCACAATATGTTGATGACCCCAAAACGCAATGTCAGCAATAAAATTAACTGATAAGAATATTTATAATAATAAGTTGACAATGAGCGCTGTTTGTTTCCATTCATTCTTGAGGGGAATTCTAAATCAGGCTGCTTAGGACAGCTATACTTTTCGCCAAGATCGTCATCCATTGAATATGGTACGCCCGCCGGTGTCGTGCCAATGTAGTTACCACCGTCAAAAAAAAAAAAAAAAAAAAAAATATATATATATATCCACCGGCCACTTTATTAGGCACACCTGTTCAACTGCTCGTTAACACTTAATTTCTAATCAGCCAATCACATGGCGGTAACTCAGTGCATTTAGGCATGTAGACATGGTTTAAGACAATCTCCTGCAGTTCAAACCGAACATCAGTATGGGGAAGAAAGGTGATTTGACTGACTTTGAACGTGGCATGGTTGTTGGTGCCAGAAGGGCTGGTCTGAGTATTTCAGCAACTGCTGATCTACTGGGATTTTCACGCACAACCATCTCTAGGGTTTACAGAGAATGGTCCGAAAAAGAAAAAATATCCAGTGAGCGGCAGTTCTGTGGGCGGAAATGCCTTGTTGATGCCAGAGGTCAGAGGAGAATGGCCAGACTGGTTCGAGCTGATAGAAAGACAACAGTGACTCAAAAAATAACCACCCGTTACAACCATGGTAGGCAGAAGAGCATCTCTGAACGCACAGTACGTCAAACTTTGAGGCAGATGGGCTACAGCAGCAGAAAACCACGCCGGGTGCCACTCCTTTCAGCTAAGAACCGGAAACTGAGGCTACAATTTGCACAAGCTCATCGAAATTGGACAATAGAAGATTGGAAAAACGTTGCCTGGTCTGATGAGTCTCGATTTCTGCTGCGACATTTGGATGGTAGGGTCAGAATTTGGCGTCAACAACATGAAAGCATGGATACATCCTGCCTTGTATCAACGGTTCAGGCTGGTGGTGGTGGTGTAATGGTGTGGGGAATATTTTCTTGGCGCTCTTTGGGCCCCTTGGTACCAATTGAGCATCGTTGGAACACCACAGCCTACCTGATTATTGTTGCTGACCGTGTCTATCCCTTTATGACCACAATGTACCCAACTTGTGATGGCTACTTTCAGCAGGATAATGCGCCATGTCATAAAGCTGGAATCATCTCAGACTGGTTTCTTGAACATGACAATGAGTTCACTGTACTCAAATGGCCTACACAGTCACCAGATCTCAATCCAATAGAGCATCTTTGGGATGTGGTGGAACGGGAGATTAGCATCATGGATGTGCAGCCGACAAATCTGCACCAACTGTGTGATGCCATCATGTCAATATGGACCAAACTCTTTGAGGAATGCTTCCAGCACCTTGTTGAATCTATGCCATGAAGAATTGAGGCAGTTCTGAAGGCAAAAGGGGGTCCAACCCGTTACTAGCACGGTGTACCTCATAAAGTGGCCAGTGAGTGTGTGTATATATATATATATATATATATATATATATATATATATATATCTATATCATTAGGGCTGTCAAATTTATCGCGTTAACGGGCGGTAATTAATTTTTTAAATTAATCGCGTTATATATTTTATGCAATTAACGCATGCACGGTATTACCTGTTCATGTGTTGCTTCAAACAGTTTACAATGACGGCGATTTAGCACATTGGGAGCAAAATGGCAGAGAAATGCGAGTGGACACAGGCGCACAACTATCCAGCATGCATCTGGGTAGAGCGGGAGATGACTTTTTTCTTAACACGTTTAATTGAACATAACGCAGAACATACTTCATATCATTTGCAGCCACCACTGACAGTCATGGTTTCACAACTTCCCATCATGCATTTGAGCTGAAAAGTTAAGTCGCTACAGTATCATTTAGTGAAAGCACATAAAAATAATATTCCTATCTCGAATGTTCACAAAAAGAAAAGCGCTCAATGCAAAGAGAACTGGCATTCCTAATCAAAATAGCTATGCAAAATACACATCAAACTTACTCAGACTTTGCCTTGGCTAGATCTCTAATTAATTTAAAACTCGCCATTGACACCTTGTGGTTTATTTTCAATCACTACGTTACATATCTTTCCATTCCAACAATAATTTACAGAAAAATATGGCATATTTTAGAGATGGTTGGAATTGCGAATAATTGCTATTAATTAATTTTTAACTCGATTTTAATCGTTTGACAACCCTAATTTGAAGCTAAAAATCGCGTCCAAAAAAAAAAAAAAAAAAAACGTGTTTGAATGCACAAAAAAAAAAAAAAAAAAATTAGAAACAAAAAACTAAAAAAAAATGCATGTGAAAGCTATTTTTCTTTGATTGTTATTTTTCTTTTGGGGGGGGTTGAAGTCAAGTTTTTTTGGATTGAAGCAACTTTTTTGATTGAAGTAATGTTGATTTGTGTTTGGGCCACATTTTGGCTAGGACGTTTTTGTCTTTATTATTCAATCAAAACATAAGTTACTTAAAAAAATATATATATATATATATTCTAATTAAAAAGAAAAATCACTTCAATCAAAAAAAGAACAATTTCAACCATAGAAAAAGTTTTTGAATGCGAAAAATTATGAGATTGAAAAATTTGCATTTGACCACTTCATTTTTCATTGAAAAAGTTTTCTTTGATTGAAGCAATCCTTTTTGAGTTTGGTCCATATTAAGGGTAGGCCATTTGTGTCTCAATCATTCAATCCCTCACAAAGTTGCTTCTGTAAAAAAATATATTTTCAATATAAGAAAAAAAATCATTAAAAAAATAAAATTGCCCTCCCCTAATATTTATTTTTTTCAATGAAAATTATATGCAAAGCAAATGACCGTCTAAGGTGCTAGTCACATGATCTGTTTAAAAAATAATTTTGACCCATTATAAAAATATATTTTTTTGTTCATTTCATTCATTTTTGTTGCAGTTTTATTGCTTTACAATTTTTTTTGCCACCAGGGAGGGGGGCCTGGACCCCCTGTCCCCCCCTTAAAATCCGCTTATGGCTGGAATTCACTCAAAGTAGAGAACACTGAGGATCTTTTTTAGTTTTTCCCCATCCAAAAACAGCCATTTCGGCCCAAATTTGTCATACTCGCATGTTTTCACCATATGAGGTGTGCACAATGACAGTACACATGCATGCTGGATAGTTTACGTAGTCTTCTACTATGCTACTACAAAGACAGCGTTCTATTTCACCTACAGTATGTGTTGGAGTTTTTGTATTGAAAATAAAAGGGCCCGTGTATTATAATGCAAATCCCCACAAATAGAGGCCGCAATAACACATTTGAAAACTAAAAGGGCCACTAAGCCTTGATTTAACAAACCCTTTACACAACACTAAAATAAATTGCTCACTAATATCCAACAACGCTTTGCACAGCGGTAGTTCAACTGCAACAACAAACGGTAATATGGCTACAATGTAAGCATGTCTTACCTATTTGAAGACAGCAAAGGGCAATCATTTAATTTTCGACCTCAAATTTTAGAAAATTTCGCTGCTTTTGAAAGGAAAAAAATCGCTAATTTGTTTTTGTGCTATGTTAACGCCTCCTCTGTCAACAGTTTACTTTTCCGTTCCAATAGCGCCCTAATCAACATGAACCGATAGCAGGCAAGTTGTCAGGTCAGCTTTTTCAACATATATCTTTAATGCTTTATTTCTTTATTTTTAACCCAAAAAAAAATCTACCGTAAAAAAAAAAATCTCCCCAACACCAGGGGGTGCCGTAGCACCCTCAGCATCCCACTTCCCGCGCCAGTGATTAGCAATGCGTCTTACTTTTGAAAAGGACAAAACCATAATTTCTGCACAAAGAAACCAAGCTTTGGGCATTGTTTGAATTTGAATGATTCCGGTTGCGATTCAGATTCCACGTTTCGATTCCGGTTCCAAACGATTCTTAATTCCAATTCATTTAATAGGCAGGGTAAAAAAAATTGCATGGTTTATATTAATTTCTTAACTTCTAGATTATTTTTTAAATTATATGGACGTTCAAATAACTTTGTTATGAATTTCTCACAGGGCTATTCTTAAATTGTATATACAGTAAATATCAATCTTTGAACTTGAATATGATGAAGTTTCTTTCCACAGGAGTGCACTTTCACAAAGATGTTTACTTTTCAAAAGCTCACGGAGAAAACATTTACATATATTCTTTTGCCTATGTTCTAGAGTCTCTTATGCTGCAGGCATTTATTGTATTGAATCTTTTGCTTAAGGTGGTATTTCTACAAGTTAGTTAAGGGCTGACATCTAGCAGTTGTTAGGCAGGGAGTGTTCTCTCCTTTGATTTTAAATTGACTACTTTTTAAGTTTGATTTCTTTCTAAACTGATATATTGTTCAACTGTCCACAAGATGTCACTATTGTAACTCCGGACTCTACAGTTTTTCTTTGGTTTTGCTATGTGAGCTTGGCTTCCCCTAGTTGTCACTTACTGGAAGCAGCAGGCAAACAGAACATTACTTTAGTTGGAAAAGAATCATTGAGGTGTACAGATGCTACTCACCTCCTCTGAACTACACATCGTTGGTAACCCGTGATAAAACAAAATATGTAAGTTTACATGTTTTAACAGAGGGTCTGATATCATTTCGGTGTGTTTATTCTGCAACTTTGTTTTCATTTATGTGAAGCTAAACAACACGTTTTTGTACTAAGCTAAATTAACCTCTTCATATGATTTGCTCATAATGGAGCTAGTCTTCATGTGGCTTCATCTTCATGGTATTCGGCAGCTATTTTTCCAGTCGGCGGTCAGGACATCGAAATTTGGAATCGAAATTTTAAAAATTTGAACGGTTCCGGGAGAACCTGTGTGTTAGTCCCGGATCCCATCGATACCCAACTCTAAAGAAACTTCAAAGTTATACTTGGGTGAGCTAAAGTGAAAAAGTTGTTCAAAAATTCCAACTTGTTTGCCAGTTTTATTTTTTTCTTACCCTCAGGCTGTCTGGTAGGATGGTAGACCTGCAGATCAAAAGGTTGCGTGTTGGTTCTCTGGACGACAGTTACATTGCTCCCAGTCCACTTATTGGCCTTGGCCAATGTGTTAGTCCTCCAGTCTGTCCAGTAAACTTCACCTCCATACATTGTGACAGCGAAGGGATGAGACAAATACTCGTGGCCCCTCAGTACCTCAATCAGCCCAGAACCATCATATTTGGCAGAGTAAATGGCATCAGACCTGTAATGAGGGAACACATCCATTTAATTGGATTTCTGACTCAATCCGAGGAATACTAAGAGTATTTGTACCCAAAAAGCTTGCTGTGCTGTACCTGGCGTCAATCCAGAGGATGCGGCGCTCCAGATAATCAACAGTGAGCCCATTTGGCCAGCCTCCATTGCCAGTTTCCTTGTGGATCGTCTTTCTGCCTTCACCACTCATGGATGCAGCTTCAATCCGTGGTAAACTAGCATCCCAATCAGTCCAGAAGAGGATCCTGACAAGAGTTTATGTTTTAGGAAATGTCTTCTAAAGCAGCAGTTGATGATGCGCGGAGTGCAGTGCAGAGCACGTGTTACCCGTCACGGGGATCCAGGGCTATAGCTCGAGGATGCTCCACCTCTCCAGCCAACAGTGTAGTCCTCATGGTGCCATCAAGTTTGGCTACCTCTATTTGGTCTAGGTTGCTTTCCACCCAGTAAATGTTTCCTGCTATCCAGTCCACTGCCAGGCCCTCGGGAGTGGCCAGACCATACTGGATTACCACGTCGAAGCTAGTTAAAGCTTAAGATACACACAAAAAGAACAAAAAATGTCAACAACTTGTTTTCACATTGATGTCACTGCTCATTCATCTTATCTTAGCCTAAGTGCATTGAATGTGCTATTGGTTTAACAGAAGACTTATTTACTTAGAAGGTGCTCCTCAAGCACATTGTCCATCATTATGGTGTTCTTATTACAAAAAATAAAATTGAATATAATACAACAGAATTTTTTAAATTGAACTTGTTTTCTTAATGTATTCGTATAACATTTTTATATTCATAGCTGCTGACATTAAGAACTGCCCCCAAAGCAGTGATTTATTTTGCTTCAGGCTTTCAAAATTATGTAAATGAAACCCACCAAGGTTTATTCAGAGCTAACATTGCATTGCATTAACTCACATGACAGTCTTTAAATGCTTAAGAGCAAGCACAATCAGTCATTCAAATAACTAGATGACACATTCAGTGAATTGCAGTGGCTGTGGGTGCAGTAATACCAAAAAAACCTTCTATGTTTTGAGTTGGGCTAAAAAAGGCCTCATTTAGTTATGTAAGTTTGCATGCTGGCCTGAATTGACAAGTCTCATTAATCATTGAATCCTATGATCACGCTGGCGTGATCAATAACACGGTGTCTTTAAAGCACAGTAAATAAAACATCTATTTCACATGCAGCGCTGGCGTCAACATTACTGGAAAGTGTGGATATCAAACGCTCTCACAGTTTTTTATTTGATAATTCGATATTTGATAGCCCACAGAAAACTAGAGATATGATCGTTTTAATTTGATGGTAGAAAATATGTTTATCTGTGCGTGATCTTACACTAGGGGGCACTCATGCTCTTGGGATGGGACACCTGACGCATTATTTCTGTATATTTTACCAGTTGGAATTTGATGATTTTGGGGTATCTTTTGGCCTAGTATGGTAGTATACAGTGGTACCTCGACACATGATCGCGTCGAAACATGATCTTTTCGACATCCGACATAAAATTTGACTCGCCATTTCTTTCTACATCCGACGACAGCTTGAAATACGACGATTTATGACAGTGCCGTAGTTTCTTTGTTTTCCCGCAAGACGGACGCTTGGCTGATTTTCTTGTGAGAGAAATCAACACGCCTTCCAAGAAGGTTAGTGCGGGTGGTGGAAAAAAGGAGAACGTTCACGCTTACTATTGAAATTAAGATGGAAATTATAGAAAAATATGAGTGTGGTGTGCTCATCCGTGAACTGGCTCGACAATATGGCAGTAGAATATCTACGATCTCCACAGCCCTCCTCCGACCTCGCCAATTTTTATTAAGTTAAGGTGACAATTATTATTGTGGTACCATCGCCAAAGAAATCGCCATCTTCGTCAGGTTTTTAATCATTTATTTCAGAACTTGTGCAACACAACACGCCGACTGTCCGCAGCAGTTGACGCCAACAACAACAGAACATTAAAAGAGAATCTCTAAAAATCTCTACCTCACCTTTCTCACTCTGTCACGTCAGCCACACGGCGCGTTCAAGTACAGCACGCAAAAACATCTGCCATATTAGAACACGATTCGTTACATTACAGTAATTATCATCATTATTATATTATTATTATGATTTTTATTTATAATTAATTCATTTTGCTATGTGTAATTGCAATTTGTGATAGTATTTATTAGTGTTGCACCGATACCATTTTTTGGCCCCGATACCGATACCTGGCTGTGCAGTATCGGCCGATACCGATACCATCCCGATACCACCCTGTTATATACTGTATGTATATATATATATATATATATATATTTTTTTTTCCCCCAAAGAGCTACATAATTGGATGTGAAATCATTCTATCAAGGCTTTGTCAGGCTGTTGCTTACATTTGCAAAATAGGAAAAAGACTGGTACAAAGTGAATAGTCTACTAAACCCTAGTAGACAATAGTTGAATAAACCTTTGGCTCTCAAAGGCCAAAATAGTGCTACATTTGTGAAATTAATAAAACATGTATAATGCTAGCCCAACAGTAAGAAAGTAAAAATAAATTCATAATAATAAACTCCGAATGAACTGAATAAACTTTTTTAAACCTCTCAAAGGCCAAACAGTGCAACTTTCATGAAATTATTGTCACATTCTGCTGCTGGTTAGACTGTGTTTTGTTGCTGGGCTTGTCGTGGGGGCGTTCCTCACGTCGCACCTGAATCCAATGCAGGCTCATCAGCGCAGCATATAAGCACGGGTGGTCTCAAAGATATTTGCAATGCTGATCACCTTTTGACATCTCGCAATAGAGTCTCGCTACATTTGCTTGTTACGCCCCTGCATTGTTATTTTTCTGTTAGTGTGCTGCTCCCGTTTGTAACCTATACCATGTGCAGGTATTTGAGTGTTTTTATTTTGGCTTTTTGGCTCGCTGTCTATCGTCTTAGTTAACCTTCGAGTTTGTAGTATTGAGCTCCGTCGACCTGCTGTCACGGGGTATTTCTTCTATCCCGCGATCGCGTGTTATTTTTTGTTTGCAATCATTAAACCCTTGTACGTATCCCCCGCTTGTTGTCTGCTTCGAGTTCCAACTTTGTTTCCGCATTTGTGGACGCTAACAATTATTAGTAATAATAATTGACCAGAGCATCTTGTCTCTCTATTAGCTTCCTTTTTTCGGGAGGGGGGAGTCCCTTATTTATATTTCTGAAAGGTGGCAACCCTACTTTGGAAACAGTTCCCAAATTACTGCGGCATTTCTTTCAGTAAAACACAATAAAAGTAAAGTAGACATAGTGAACTGACCAGAGATTGTTGCTCCGATCCAGCGCCCTTCCTCTGGATAGCAGTCCTGCTCTTGCAGGCTCAAACTCGTTGTGTTCGTTCACAATTCGTCTTCAAATGTTTTATCAGGTTCGAGGTATTGAAGTTGGCCGATTTAACTCCACATCTGGAAACTTTCAGAGCGCAAATCTTGCATGCACCCATTGATTTTAATCGACGGGATTTCTATTTTGAAATACTTCCTGACCGCCGCCATTTCTCCTGGTTTCTCCATATGAAAATGCGGCCTTGTCATTGGTTAGGAGTGGCTATTGGCCCGCTCTCATTGGTCTGGAGCAGGCCAATAGCGATAGCTACTTGGTGTTCACGTGTCATCACACAACACAGAGACGGAGTGTAGTGAGCGCCAGGAGGAAAAAAAAGCTGCGGTCAAATGTTATAATAATGGACCGGTAAATGGTATCGGCGCCGTCTTTGTTGGTACTCGCCGATACCGATACCACCATTTCGGGCTGGATCGGCGCCCCCTGCCGATACTAGTATTGGTGCATCTTTAGTATTTATTAAGGATGTCGTGTAGGTTTTCGGGCTGTGGAACGAATTAATGGAATTATAATGTATTCTTTTGGGAAAATCCTGCTCGACATACGACCATTTCGACTTACAAGGTCCTGGAACGAATTAACTTTGTATGTAGAGGTACCACTGTACTAGGTTATAGTGTTATAACAGTTCATATAAATGATGTTGTGCTGTGCCGAGAAAAAATATACCAAGCATTAGCAAGATGCTCAGGTCAAGTTAAACATATTTACATGGTGTATCGAGACAAAATAAAAAATTCTTAAACAAAAATGGCAAAAAAACAGCCATAGAAAGGCTCAGGGTTAAAATTCATTTGACTTTGGAATTTTTTTTTTAGGTTATCAAAGACATTATTTTGAACAGATGGTGTGGGTGCGATTCAGTGACCAGTGCCCAAAAACCTAGCAACTGCTGTTTCCACATCAGGTCGTGAAGGGCATCCAGTGTACGACTGTGCCAAACAAATCCTACCATTGAGTCCATATGATGACCCATGAAGGAAGATTTTGTCATGGTATTGTTTCAACATCATGATATTTTATACACTTTATCACATCAAATTTAAAATTTGGGTTTCGTGACAACAGAAATCTCACCCCCATTCTCAGACAGCTTCCCACGGTAGATCTTATCCTCGACAACGTCAGTCCAATAGAGAGCACTCTGGCTAAGATGGAAGTCAAGGGCGATGGTGTTCCTCAGACCAGGCACCAGCACACTGAACTCTCCTTTATTGAGATCAATGCGGCGTATCTCATGGCGATTTGAGAAAATGATAAAAGGTTTAAAAGGATCTGTGGAAAGAGAGGATAAAAGTCAGAGGGCACGTTTTTAAAGGACACAGTCAACCAGATGACAGAGTGTTCAAGCCTCAGTGGGGCCAATTTTCAGTGTGACTTCTTTAAGCAGTTCACAACTACATACATCCATTGATGGAAAAGCGCTCAAATCCCATTGGGTTGCAGAATATATAAAAATACGCACACTATTTGTGTCTAGCAGACAGTTAGAAAAGCAACAGGAGGACTGAAAAGTTTGGCATGGAACCGCAGGATCATTCATCATGAGATTTGTGCTGTTGGAAGCATACCACTGAACAATCGAATTTATAGCTGATTCAAAGTGAGCATGTTGTTCACTCATATTCAGTACTGAATGGCACTTGGGATTCTTTGTGTTCTACTCAAGGCTCAAGCATTCTTGTGTTATATTAAGAGCTCTTAGCTACTGTACAGTTTCAATGTATCCTTTGTTTCTTCATGGTGGCATGGTATATAAAGCGTTTAGTACGTACGCATCACAGGTTAGAGATTGTAGATTCAAATCTAGGATCTGACGTTTTTGTGTGGTGTTTGAATGTTATCTTCATGCCTGTGTGGCTTTTCTCTTATATCTTCTATGTAGGATTTGTCAATCAGGTGTTTAAATGACACACTGGCGTGGTGTTGAGCCATCACCACCCTAAACTTGGAACTAAAATGATCTCGAGCACAACAGTAATGAATGTGCAATACTATATCACTGCCACTGCTGCTGCTGCACTACCTGGTCATTTTTATATAAACACGTATCGTAATTTTCAGACTATAAGGCGCACCTGTCTATAAGCCGCCACCCACCAAATTTGACACGAAAACGGCATTTGTTAATAGATAAGCCGCACTGGACTATAAGCTGCAGCTCTCCTCACTGTATTGTGAGATACAGTGGGGCAAATAAGTATTTAGTCAACCATTAATTGTGCAAGTTCTCCCACTTGAAAATATCAGCCTGTAATTGTCAAGATGGGTAAACCTCAACCATGAGAGACAGAATGTCGAAAAAAAAACAACAGAAAATCACATTGTTTCATTTTTAAAGAATTTATTTGCAAATCATGGTGGAAAATAAGTATTTGGTCAATACCAAAACTTCATCACAATACTTTGATATGTTCCCCTTTGTTGGCAATAACGGAGGCCAAACATTTTCTGTAACTCTTCACAAGCTTTTCACACACTGTTGCTGGTATTTTGGCCCATTCCTCCATGCAGATCTCCTCTAAAGCAGTGATGTTTTGGGGCTGTCGTTGGGCAACACGGACTTTTAACTCCCTCCACAGAGACTGGCTAGGCCACTCCAGGACCTTGAAATGCTTCTTACGAAGCCACTCCTTTGTTGCCCTGGCTGTGTGTTTGGGATCATTGTCATTCTGAAAGACCCAGCCACGTCTCATATTCAATGCCCTTGCTGATGGAAGGAGATTTTCACTCAAAATCTCTCTATACGTGGCCCCATTCATTCTTTCCTTTACACAGATCAGTCGTCCTGGTCCCTTTGCAGAAAAACAGCCCCAAAGGATGACGTTTCCACCCCCATGCTTCACAGTGGGTATGGTGCAATTCAGTATTCTTTTTCCTCCAAAATCGAGAACCTGTGTTTCTACCTATTTTGGTTTCATCTGACCATAACACATTCTCCCAGTCCTCTTCTGGATCATCCAAATGCTCTCTAGCGAACCGCAGATGGACCTGGACGTGTACTTTCTTCAGCAGGGGGACACATCTGGCAGTGCAGGATTTGAGTCCCTGGCGGCGCATTGTGTTACTGATAGTGGCCTTTCTTACTGTGGTCCCAGCTCTCTGTAGGTCATTTTCTAGGTCCCGCCGTGTGGTTCTGGGATTTTTGCTCCCCGTTCTTGTTATAATTTTGATGCAACAGGGTGAGGAGGGAGAAAGTCTGTGTTGCTCAACGACAGCCCCAAAACATCACTGCTCTAGAGGAGATCTGCATGGAGGAATGGGTCAAAATACTAGCAACAGTGTGTGAAAAGCTTGTGAAGAGTTACAGAAAACGTTTGGCCTTCGTTATTGCCAACAAAGGGTACATTACAAAGTACTGAGATGAACGATTGGTATTGACCAAATACTTATTTTCCACTATGATTTGCAAATAAATTCTTTAAAAATCAAACAATGTGATTTTCAGTTTTTTTTCCTGTTTTTTTTCCCCACATTCTGTCTCTCATGGTTGAGGTTTACCCATCTTGACAATTACAGGCCTCTCTAATATTTTCAAGTGGGAGAACTTGCACAATTAGTGGTTGACTAAATACTTATTTGCCCCACTGTATTTACATCAAAAGATATTAATCGGTAGCACTATATTTGACAGCCGCACCATAAGACTGTAATGAGATCAAATGAAGCACCATGAAACTTTGAACCAATTGGCTGCAAAGCTTCATTGCTTCAAGAAGCTTCATTTGGCCATCACTGCTCCCTTGGTGGGACAGTCAACCTCTGCTGCCACCTGCTGTCAACACTGTTGTCGTCCAACATGCCTCCTAACATGCATTGCAGTGTTAGAGATGGAAGTAACAATCATAATTCATGTTCTGTGTTAATTATTTCTTCAGTTATTGTTCCAGTTGTTTCATTAACTGCTAGTTATGGTATTTGGTAACACTTTATTTGACAGCGGCACCATAAAACTGTCATAAGACCATCATAATTATGACATCACACTGCCATGAGCATTAGTTAATGCTTATGACAGATGTCATTTTGTGTCATCCAGCAAATTATCTCACTTTTGAATGGATGTTAAATCCGAGCGGGACATAAATGGATGAATGCCCATGATAGTGTCATGTAAAATGATGACGGTCTTATGGCAGTCTTTGCCACCGCTGTCAAAGAAAGTGTTACCTATTAAACCAAATAAATCAACAAATAAGCCGCACTGGACTCAAAATGAGGGAAAGAAGTAGGGGCTTATAGTCCCCAAATTATGGTAAACATATTTTTGTATATTTTCGATTTATTTATTATTTTTAGCTACTAAATCCATGTGTAATACAATACGTATATCTGTGTCTTTTTAAGCCTTCTATTTTGTACATTTTTTAAGCATTCTTTTAACTTAATACTTTAGCACTCGGGGTGTGACAAAATATCGAAATGGTGATATATTGTGATACTTTGTATCCCAAAAGGTTACCGATATGCTACTGCCAAGAATCGAGGTATCGTTTTAAAAAGGTGACAATGTTAAAAAAAAAAAAAAATGGGACCAACAAGTTGCTACCAAAATCTTCCACCATAATAGTATCTTAGGTAACTCTAAGGCTGCCATTGACGGTGCTCGACGCCCAATCTTTTTAGACTGGGAACATTCGTACAGAGCTGCAAATATCGATTATTTTAGTAGTCGATTAATCGATAAACTTATTAGTTCAAATAATCAAGTCATCAGATAAGGAACATAAAAAATTAAAATACCTGAGCTGAGCCTCACAAGGAATATATAAAAATAAAAATTAAAAAAAAAAAAAAAAAAGGATCTATGTACAACAAAAGAACAATTGGCTAACTTACATAGCAGAAGTCCGCTAGCTTAAAAGCTATAAAATGCTAACGCTTTTTTACAAAGCTCTTAACAAATGGCTCAGACACATATTCCCACAAAAAATGGCTGAATATACTTTTAAACTAAATTACGAATGCATTCAACAAAATCATTAGTTCAAACAAAAACTTGGCTTATGCTGGTCTTAACAGGGAGCTGATGGATTCAGCCATGTGAAATGAGGTAGACTAGAGGGCCATGTATCCACCAAAATCAATAAAAATAAATGTAAACACTTTTAAAACAAACCATTACAACGCTACTTTAATTAAAGGAATACTCGAAGCAGCAAAAATTTGAATATTTTTTTCTAATCGAATACTCGAGTGATTGATTAATCGTTGCAGCAGTAATTCGAAACCAGAGAATTCGCAGTCATTCTGTCCGATTTTCGGGGCATTTACAGGTCACTTGCTGTTCATTTACAGGTCATTTCCTGTTGAGTTTGAGTCACTGCCTATTCATTCGGGTGATTCCCAGGTCACTTCCTGTACTGTAACTCAAAATAAAACGGAAATACCCCAATATCAACAGGAAGTAACTGAAAATCAACAGGTAAATGACCTTAAATGGCACAAAATGACCTCATTGCCTGGCATTGGCTGCCAATGACGGCCATAGATGTTCAATCCGTTTAAAGTGGGAGGGATGGCAGCGAATGGACGAATGTTCATTCGCTGCCACCCTCCCAGTTCAAATGGATTGGACGTCTACTCGTGATAAACTCATTCCAATTCACAGCAGAAGCTTGTTTTTCTGTTTATTAGTTGTTTTTAGAATATTCTAAAATGATTTCTTGACCAATGTATTGATAATCATTGTATCGCCATATCCTCAGATCATTGTTATCGTGAGCTTTGTATCGCAAATCGTATCGTATCGCGAGGTAACAAGAGGTTCCCACTCCAATGTAGCATTGTCAAGGAGAAGCTCCACGCAATCTCATTGTACAACTGTATGATGACAATAAAGCTATTCTGATTTTGGTGTCGTTTAACATTCCAAGAAACTTTAAAATAATCTTGTGTCTTACCCGTGCTCTTGCAGTTCTCCATATCAGGCTCCAGTTCCCATCCCTCGTAGCATGAACATTTCACACTGAACTTGACCTGTAGACAGCGTTGACTGCACTTGAGGTGTTTGGCACAGAAGCTCTGGATCTGACATGTCTTGTTGTCTGAACCCAGCTCCATGCCCAGTGGGCAAGAGCAAATCACACCCTCGCCAGGGGCAATGGTACAATTATGGCTGCAGTGTCCATTGTCCAATGAACACAGGTCTAAAAGGGAGAAAATGAGGCATTGGAGCATGAGATTTAGCAGAATAGCTTTGTAACTTTGTCAAAAGAGATGTTTTGAAACTTACCACACAAAGTAAACACCGATCGGGGTTTTCACCGATGAATACAAAGAAATTTGTTTCAGCTACATAAACAGTCGTGAACAAAGGATTTGAATTTATTTTGGGTTCTGTCTTGCTTGTTACTGTCCTTTTAGCATATTTCAGTTCTTACGAGGCAGCGTTGTTTCCGTCAACGATGACGATAACGAAAATATTTCGCCAACGAACAACTTTTAATGACGATGAGATGACGTCACAACGACAAGCCGAAACGAGTCTTAGGAGACTAAAACGGGATGGATGCCATTTGTCGTCTGACGACACGAGAACGAGATGAACATTCACCATAGTTTCCATCATAAATTTACAATGTGTGATATTTTCTTATCGTATGCGTAATTAGCATGCATTTAGCAATGTTTGGTCGTGTCACTCATTTGATGTGCTGTATCTCCCCTCGACCCCCCTCCCCAAACACACTTACACGGCCGGTGAGTAAGTCCGGGCTCCTTTTGTGAAACATATGTGTCAGGTGCTTCTTGGTAAGTTTTGCTTTCTATCTTGGATAGATATGCCATGTTGCTTTAGCCTCCAAAGGTCTGTGCTAAATGATCATCACACACTAAACTAACTTGTAGCGTTAGCATAGCGTTCGCGTTAGCGTTAGCATTAGCATTTAGCGCGGTGACTTGGCATCTTCTTAAAACTCTTGGAAAAAAATTCACAAACAGTTCGTGGCGTTCAGGTGAGTTTAATGAATTGCAAATAATGCGCTGTTTTCCTGCTGAGTGTGTATTATCATCATGAAAATGGTATCTTTGTAGACACTGCATTTATGTGCTTGTCTGTCATGTTCATTTGAAATTAGCATGATATTTATTTATTCATGGACTAAAACTTTTGAAGTTAATAGAGAAAACATTTTGAGAATTGTTGACTAAAACTAGACCAAATTTGTCTTATTCTTCATTGACTAAAACTAGACAAAGACGAACACATTTTGAAATAACTAAAATATGACTAAGACTAATAAGTATTTTCGTCCAAAAGACTAAGACGAAAATAAAATGGCTGCCAAAAACAACACTGTTATGAGGTGCTTCACTGTGTTGTTGTTGAAAACCTGATTCAAAATTCAATAAGATAACCAATATTGAGATTTCAAGTACTGCTGTTAGCACATAAAATTAGAACATGAATCAAATAGAACTGCTATAAATCCAGTTCTGCCAGTGGGATGCACTGTGGTGTCCAAAGATGCACCATTTTACTTGTTGTTTTCATTCTTCTCGCACCAAAAACAAACTTTTACTTTTACGTTGATGCTTACCACAGAGTTTTTCATCAGAGCCATCTGGGCAGTGTTCTGTGCCATCACAAAGTTTTTCTGCGGGCAGGCAGATGGAGGAGTCATTGGCGCACACGTGGTGAGAAAGTTTACAGACCAGCGCATCGCAGTTTTCTTCGTCTGAATTGTCCTCACAGTCACTGTCACCATCACACATCCAGGCTTTGCTGATGCACCGTGCTACAAACAGATGACAGTGTCACTTGTGGAGTCACTCAGTTCTATCAATCAATCTGAAGGAATGTCAATGTACTTACCCGAGTCCCTACAGCCGAACTTGACTGCCGGGTCACACATGTGCGTGACGCCCTCGCAGTTCTTTTCGTCACTTAGGTCCATGCAGTCGGTATCCCCGTCACAGCGCCAACGCAAGGGAATACAGAGGCCGTCCATACGACACTGGAACTCATCTGTGTGGCAGCCTCCAGGTGGACGAGTGGCTGCAGGGAGAAGGGGTCATGGAGTCACTCATCTCACACTCTTGTAATTTAGACCAACGGCCTGCGGCTCTGGAAAGTCGTTTTTCATCTGACACCAAAAGTTCCTTGTAAAAATCATGAAAAATCATGGGGAAATGGCTCCTTTTCATGTCTCTCTGCATAATAAAAGTGATAAGATTGCTCACTCATCGAACGGAATTTCGTTGCATCTGTTCTCATCTTGTGAGAGCTGGTGTCAGTGACAAAAAAAAATCTCTGAATCTCAAGGTTTCATGTTTATAAAACATTGTTTGAGAGCATTAAAGCATTTTTCATTTGCGACCGGTCAAATCCAAGGATCTTATAGATCAGGGTTGTCAAATTCATTTTGGTTTGTGGGCCACATTCATGGCAATTAGATCTCAGTATATTTTTGGCGTATTAAGTTATGTGTAAAAACAATTTTCCTCACTTATTCCCCCCACCCCAAAAAAATGAATATTTTGTTGCTTTCATTCATCATTCATTAACGTATGGGCAAATCAGTGGCGGATGCTGGTATTCTAATAAGGGGAAGCTAAAAGTGTGTCTGCCTGTGAATGCTCTGTGATGGTGGAGGGGCTCAGCGACAGGCGCTGTGTGGTAGAGAAAGAAACTATAGTGCCAGAAGTCAAGTCTCCAAACACAAGAAGCTACAATAGCAAAAAACACCAGAAATGACCTCGATTTTTCGATAGTCATTTTTAACAAAGGAAGCTTTGCTAGGATAATTACAAAAATCTCCAGTTCAACTCAGAACAACGGACGGAAAGTTTTAAAAATGCTTTTAAAATGAAATGATGAAAATGATGATGAAATTAAAATGATTTTAATAAGATCACTGATTCGCTTATTTCCCTGTCAATCAAAAAGGAATTCAACCTCAGACAGATCATCCAATCATCAAGCAGAGAACAAGAGCCCACTGCCTATAGACCCCCAGAGCATCCGATAGGTGGGCTAAACCTAGCCGTAACCAATGACTCTGGAGAAGCACAGCTTCCACATTGTTAAAAGGACTGTGAAGCTATGCGGATGAATAAAAAGCAAGCAGCACCGTAACCAGTGATAAGAAGCTAATTCTGAACAAAAGTTGAGCGCGTTGTAGCGCATATTTAATCAATGACATTTGAACACATAACAGTATACAGTACATTTGATCCCTTTATTTTTTGACATTCTGGGGGACGGCAAGTTTCCCTTGCAGTCTTAGAGCAATCGCCTCTGGTGCAAATCTCAGGGGATTACTGTTATAAAATCATGAACTCCATCAGTTCCATTGTCAGTTCATCTTATCATCCTCCAAAGAAAATATTATGTAGACGTGGTTTTAAATTGACTTCACATGCACTTCTACACCAATTTTGAAATCATGACAACTTCTACTAGAGTTACCACACCCTGCAAAGTCTGCCTTGTAAATGTATGCATGAAAATGCTGAAACGCAATATTATGATATGCTACGTACAGGGGTTGCTTCTGCAGGAGAAGAATTTAAACAAAGTCCGTGAGTACAGCACTGTTCCACACAACCACCACGTATCTCCACATGGGCTGCACTTTTTGTATCATGTACCCGCTGAAAATTTTTAACACATGTGGACATATCCACATATAGTGCCCTCCATAATTATTGGCACCCCTGAAAAAGATATGTTTTTTAGCTTCTAATATTTTTTCTTTTTATTCAAATAATATGGGACCTTAATACAAAAAAAAGAGAAAAATCCAACCTTCAATACAAGTGCATTCATTCAGTGGGGAAAAAATCCCACATAAAGAAAAAATTATTTGACGTCAAATAATGTGTGTCACAATTATTAGCACCCCTGGTGTTAATACTTTGTACAACCTCCTTTTGCCAACAAAACAAGGTCTAGGGACCGAGATGGCCATGGGAGGAGCTTGATTTTGTGCCTGGTGAACCATTTCTGTGTAGATTTGGCCATATGTTTAGGGTCATTGTCTTGCTGAAAGACCCAGTGACGACCCATCTTCAGCTTTCGGGCAACAGATTTTGATTTAAAATGTCCTGGTATTTCAAAGCATTCATGATGCCATGCACCTTAACAAGGTTCCCAGGGCCTTTGGAAGCAAAACAGCCCCACAGCATCACTGACCCCCCCCCCCCCCCCCCCCCCCATCCTTCACAGTGGGTATGAGGTGCTTTTCAGCATGCGCATCTTTCGTGGCAGGCCAGACCCACTTAGAGTGTTTGTTGCCAAAAAGCTCAATCTTGCTCTCACACAAAAATACACACAGTCCCAGGATTCAACTGGGACCGTGTGCTTTGGTGAGATGAGATGGCTAATCTACAAGTGAGGGAGCTTTGTAGCTGACTGCAGACGCATAGTTGCTGGCACAAGTCCAAACAATCCGGTTTTAGTGTGAAATTATTAAAAGCTCACCATAGTCACTATTAGTCATGTGCTGGTATGAGATTCGGGTATGATAACCTTAAGCAAAAATATCACGGTTTCACGGTACAGCAATTACTGCTCTGAAATGTGTTGAGATATTTGGGTTAAAAATAAAATTAGAAAAACGTTTTTCCATTGAACAGGACTTCTATTTTTCAAAACATATTAGCAAATTGGAAAAATAAGTGTAACTTTAAAAAAACATATATATATACAGTATATATATATATATATATATATGTGTATTCTAAATAAAATTAAAATAAATGTAGTGAGCGTAAACCCACAGCCACAGCTCAACATTATTACCATCATAACAAAAATAATTGAATTATTTTCCATAAAAGCACATATGTATGACTTGTATCATGTTTACATTATACTCTCTTTCCCAGCACAGACAGTTGCCAGAAAGAAAATAAACACCTTTTACCATAGCTAGACAGACTAAACACGCAGGAGTTAACTCTTGTAGCAGGTGGGAAACGTTCATGATAGAGTTTACTAACCTTTAATTTTGTATAAATGCATAATCATATTGGAGGTATTGCCTCCTCGGCAGCCACCCACCCTCCTCCTCTAAGCCACAGCGGTCTGTATGTTTTCTATACCCGAAGTATTCCCATACCATCGATTTAGTTTTCCTCGATGGGGAAAAAAGTTCAGGAGTTTTAGCTCCTCCAGCAATCACGTAGCACAGCTGACTCACTGACACTGAGCAACAACCGGTGGGGGAGGGTTGAGCCTCGCAGCTGCAAGCGAGGGATTTCTCCCTCCATTTTTGGACATAAAAAAATAACTAATACCGTAGGGACGGGATGACGGAATTTTTTTGCGGTTTTGAAATCATGACGTTTTCATACCACGGTGATCCCATACAGTGATCCCTCGCTACTTCGCGCTTCAAACTTCGCGCCCTCAGTCCATCGCAGATTTTTTTTCAATGAAAAAAAAAAAAATACATTTGAGCTGTCCCAAGCCGATCGCATAGTCTCTCTCCCTCAGTCCCTCTCCCTGGTCTTTGTTGGTCAGGCAGTGAGGGCACTGGTGTTGCTTATTAAAGTTAATGATGGTCGACAGCAGTTAATGTTTGATCTTGCTAGAGAAGCAAGCTTCAAAGCGCCGCAAGCGTCAATCATCGTTTAATTTGTTAAACAGTTGCTGTAGCAACTCATTGTGTGTAAGTGAGCAGCTTGAGCAAATTTGAGTGGACTAGCTCAATGAAGCGTTTACTAAAGCCAATAAAATAATTCGGTGGGACAGTAACATGTTTAAAACTCATAATTATTACATTTGTAGTGCTTAAAAACCATTTATTCAAAAATATACATGTATATATTTTTTTAAATTATACTTTGGGAAAATCAGTGAAAAAAACATGTCTTATACATATATCTTTCCAATGTTAAATCTGAATAAATACGTTGAACACAAAAAAGGGGAGGGGGGTGTTACTTAGCTGTTTTTCACTTATCGTGGTGGGTTCTGGTCTCCATTAACCGCGAAAAACTTGATACTTCCTGTTTTATGGCGCTTGTGTCAAAATAAAAGCATGTTATTCTGTATATACTGTATGAAATGTGCCTATCAGGCAGAACAACCACGTGGGTCGGATTGGACCCGTTGGCAGGCCTCTTCTGGCCTGCAAGCCATACGTTTGAAACCACCGTGTTAGATCCTCTACGTAACATGTAAATATAAACTCTGCCTAAGGCTAAACTCTCTTCGCCAAGAGTCAAGCGAGAAAAAGAGGGAAGCTGCCGCCCCCTCACAAACACAATAGTTTCAAACAGGAATTGGCTTGTGCACAATAACTACCAATTTTATTCTTCAGTATGTTGATGCCAATGAAATAGGCATTGTGTCATACACCCCCAAGTTATTTATGAAAATGGCAGTGCAATCAGGAGGAGTCCGTTGGCCCTCACAGCTGGTTGCTGTGATGAATGCTGCAATGAAGTGCAGTCATTGCCGAAGGCTAGAACTTTTACTGTGATACATTTCTTTAAAAAGTGCCACTCTCTGCAGGTAGAAAAGACTAAATTTAGACATTCCTCAAAGCATATATTTTGTTCTGGGTCACACTGTAATTTAGAGAGAGAGTGATATAGAGTAGCCTATTTTCTTAGTTTAATAAGCCAAAATTTAACAAAATTAGAAGCTGGTAATAAGCAGTATTGAGATTTTACTCACCTATTTTTAATAATGACTTATTGCAAAAACATGTCAACAAAAACATGTTAAAGCAACACTTTGTAATTTTTCAGTTTTAATTGGTTTCAGCGACACCGTTGGACAAAACTGGTAGTGTTTGCCTTCAGGAAGACTGCGTGTTCCATGAGGACTAGAGCACACCTGCATAGTGTTGTAAAATGATGACGGTCGCCTGCAGATTGATTACCATAATTTCCCGAATATAACGCGCACTGTTTTTCCCCAAAATCAACTTGTAAAATCATGGTGCGCATTATAAACGGGTACATGGATGGAGACAGATATATATATATACACATACATATATATATATATATATAAACCGATTTTTTTATATTGACACGGCCACGTTGTGTTGAAGAAACGTATGCGGCAACCCGTTGCCGACCATTACGGTACGTGACGTCACCATTTTGTTTCGGTAATACTTCACTCTAATCAGCCGAATAATTGCGTCTGTGTTAAATTCTGCTTTTTTCACTCTTCATAAAGCACAGAATTTAGTTTCTTGAAGCCATTTGAGTCAACGTTTATTGCAGCTCCGCAACTCGGGCCATAACAAACGTAAAAACAGACTTCCTGTGTGTGTCCGTCAACTATATCTGTCCCTCGGGAAACTCAAATCCAAATATCAATAGTTCCTATTGTTACTGTCGTGTTGACAGTGATGAGCTCTCACGGATTTCCAACTTACGTTCTCACTTTCATTTTACCGTAATCAATCCATGGAAGAAACATTTATTCATCATGATGAAACGAGCAAGTTATACAGTAGCCTTTAAATCAAAAGTCACATCGGTTTTGTTTTCTCCTAGATTCTGGTAAGTTGGAGAAGTTGTCAAATCATATTATTACCGTAAATATTGTCAGTTTATGGTAATGTTTTGAACTACCAATGTGCTATGTTTGTGCTGTGTTTCACCAGTCAGTAAAATGACATTTCTGTATCTGTACACGAGCTGTTTTCTTGTATTCTTCTATTTATTGGTGCTAAAATTAGGGTGCGCGTTATAAACGGGTACAATAATTTCCCCTAGATTTTACAAGTAAATTTGGGGTGCACATTATACACGGGTGCGCCTTATATTCGGGAAATTACGGGAAACAACATTTCTGTTTCCAGCGGATATGTGAAGGATGAAAAGTAAAAAGGTAATGAATCCATTTGTGGCTAAACAATAGCATATGACAGTTAGCAATCGTGTGGCTTAGAGTGGCTAGCTTTTCCGGTGATAATTCTTGTGAATAAATGCTTCAGTTCCTGTATTCACTGAATTCTTTATAGATATGGGCGTAAAACAGTCTTGATTCTTTGGCTAAAAGCAAAAAAAAAACAAAAAACATGCAGTTAGCATTTATTTTAAGTAGGGCTGTCAAAATTATCGCGTCAACGGGCGTTAATTAATTTTTTAAATTAATCACGTTAAAACATTTGACGCAATTAACGCACCTGCTGGCATATTGCCTCAAACATTACAATGAGGCCGTTTATGGACATTAAGAGTGAAGAGAATGCCACCGGCAGCTTGGGGGCAGCGCCGTTCCATACTCATGTCATGTCTTCTAAACGTGGGAGAATTAGTAGTTGTGAGACGTTTATGCTGTATTCACAATGCAATGCTAATTGCTATTAGTGCTCCACACATATTTCGGTAAGTTTTCTTTCTTTTAGTGGCAATTATGTGTCTCTTGTTTTATTTTGGGTAAGATATGTACAGATACACTGGTGAGAACAAGTATTTGATACACTGCCAATGGGTTTTGGCTAGGCCTGAACGATATTGGAAAAAACTATTGCTGCGATTTTTTTGGGGTTTGCGATATATTGCGATATTATATTGCGATATTTAAAAAAATGTATATATTTTTTTTTCAAGAAATTTTCACAAGATGACTTAAATAGCTGTTTGGAAAGACTTTAGATGACTCACCGTCACCACAGTGTACAGTCATCCCTTGTTTTTCGCGGTTAATGGGGACCAGAACCCGCCGCGATAAGTGAAAAACCGCGAAGAAGCGCACCTCCCCCATTTTTTTTTTTTTTTTTTTTGGTGTGTTTTTTGTGCCCAATGTATTTATTCAGATTTAGCATTGGAAAGAGATACATATAAGACATGTTTTTTTCTCACTTTTCCCCCCAAAGTGATTTAAAAAATGTATATAAATAAATGGTTTTTAAGCACTTCAAATGTCATAATTATGATAAGTTTTAAACATAACTGTCCAACCAAATCATTTTTGAACAAGAATAAAGTACTGTAGCAGATAAATGCTTGGCTTTATTAAATGCTTCTGTTTATCTACTTTAGCTGTGACCGTTGAAGTGACATGTAGAAATTTCAAACTCCTCATGATCACTTCTGGCATTTAAATGTCTCCAACGTCCCCACAGTACACACATTCATTCCAGCGCGGCTTCCTTGCAACTGTTTAACAAGTTAAACGATGATTGACAGATGCCCGAGTGAAGTCTGCTTCTTTGGCCAGATCAAAGCCATTGTTGTGCCGCAGTGACTGAGAGGATCAAAAGGCTGGGAGAGGGAGGGTAGGAGGCTGTGCGCAGACCAGAAAGTGAGGCGTATGTGGATAAAAAAAGAAAAGAAAAACTATCGCACGTGCTTGCGATGGGACTATTGCGCACACGCACATCGCAATGGCGATGTTTAAACGATATATCGTTCAGGCTTAGTTTTGGCAGTGTATCAAATACTTGTTCTCCCCACTGTATATGTTATACAGTAAAGGCGAGTGGACACAAGTGCGCCGTTTATTGGCATAAGCTTCTCCGTCACAACAAACATAAGTATCGTTTAGCACAACAAAAATAATATTCCTATCTCTCCAAAAAAAAAATAATGTTCTCAAAAAGAAAAGCACTTCAGTCTATAGTAATGAGGCCCTATTCTGACACACAGTTAAACAACAATGCTAAATAAACTGGCATTCCATATCAATTTAGCTATACAAAATACACGTAAAACTTTTCACTCTATTTTTATTCTTATTATTATATTAACTCTACTTTTGATTGAAAATTTTACAAATTTTATTAAAACGAAAACATGAAGAGGGGTTTTAATATAAAATTACTATAACTTGTAACTATAACATTTATCGTTTAAGAACTACAATCTTTCTATCCGTGGATCACTTTAACAGAAAGAATATTAATAATGCCATTTGTGGATTTATTGTTACAATAAACAAATACAGTACTGATGTACAGAATGTTGTATGTATATATCCGTCATGTGTCTTATCTTTCCATTCCAACAATAATTTACATAAAAATATGGCATATTTTAGAGATGGTTTGAATTGCGATTAATTGCGATTAATTAATTTTTAAGCTGTAATTAACTCGATTAAAAATTTTAATCGTTTGACAGCCCTAATTTTAAGTAAATATGTCAAAGTACACTGCTAGTCTGCCAGTCAATGTGGCGGCCGCCAAATGTAAACAGAGGTTTTCCTGTGAAAATTCTTGTGAATAAATGCTTAAATCCCTGAATTATTTATAGATATGGATGTAAAAAAGTCTTGATTCTTGGTTATAATCCCAAAAAAAAAAACAAACAAAAAAAAAAAACTGCAGTTAGCATTTATTTTACGTAAATATCGCAAACTATGAGACTAGTCTGTCAGTCAATGTGGCGGCCGCCATATGTAAACAGAGCTTTTCCGGTGAAAAAGCAAAAATAAAAAACGTGCAGGTAGCATTTATTTTACGTAAATATTGCGAAGTATAATGCCAATGCTGTAGCAGTTAATTTCTCCCATTGATTTTTTTTCACAACGTTTCAAAATGCATGCATGGTACGAAAAATATAATAATTACCTTGAATCCTCGAGCAAATCACTCCTGAGTCAATACTTCCTGTTTGTATGCAGTACAGCTTTCGTACTTTTTCAACATAAATCTGGCATTGGATCACTGCATGTGTCGCTGCGACCGACGCGAATAACTGAAGCGGACTGTAGGACAGCCCCCTACTTGAAGGCATTGCGCACTGAAGGTTGAATCTGACCCGTCAATATCATTATGAAGTCTAAGGTGTGTGCGTGTGTTGTGTAAGTTGTGAATTAGAATGTCTGTTGTCTTGTTCGTGTTGGGAAGGTACCCTTATCTTGACCCTTTCAGAGAGAAGCTCACTTTGTGTCATCGAATCTTCATCTATCATCAACTATCATTCACGTGTCTCTATGCCTGCTGTGTTTGCCTGTACCTATCACTATCATATATTTTAATGTGTGAAAATTCAATAAAAAAAAGTTGGAAAACAAAAAAAAACTAGTTGTCAGTCAACATACCATCACAAATGTTATGAAAATATTTTATAAAGGTTGAAAAGTTACCTCATGTTGCTTTAAAATGCAAATTATCGTTGAAAATATACAGTAATTGTATATCACTGCACAGTAATTCTATAGGCATTTCATGTCGTTATCCTAATTTTTGGCCATCAGTACTCTAGATCTCCAAGGTTTTTGCATCTGAGATACTAACCCTGATTTGTGCAGTTTGCGTGGGTCTCATCACTGTAATCTCCGCAGTCATTATCCCCATCACAGGTCCAATAATCTGGGATACATCGTCCGCTGTTACACTTGAACTGGGCACTCGAACACGAGTGACTGCATCCTGCCTCGTCACTGTTGTCCCCACAGTCATTGTCTGAAATGAAACTTCATTGTCACAACACTTGCATGGAATTCAAAAGTTAACCACAGCTTCACAGGCAACCACGCGTAGGAGAGGGGTTTAAATATTTTCAAAAATAAACAGTAGTTTCCAGACAGTAAAAGATATAGTCTATGTTTTCCCGCAATAAAACCCACACATCTCTATGCACACAAACCCGCAGTGAACAGATGGCATTTAACAAATATGAGTGATGAGAGTTTTACCAATGACAGAAACTGCATAGATCAGACCATGCACCATGAGGGAATGTACGCAGTGCTGATACATTGAGCTTGGCAGCAGAGCACGATAAGCAGTTTATACCCCATACAAACCTGTCCTTTATCACATTTATCGTGACAGAATCTAACTTGATGGTAGAAAATTAATTCTGCTGGAGACGCTTTTTATCATTTTACCTGTCATTGTAGAATATCAAATTACATTTTCTCTATCTTAGCTTGACTCGATAATCTATACGCAATTTGCCCAATCTAATTAAGCACTGAACCTTTGTGCAGTAGCAACAGCAATATTGGCATCAGCATGTGGCCATGTTTAAAGCCAAGCAGCCTTTTAGTGTTTGTTAGCCTGCCGGGCTAATCTACGAGCTGGGCAAACGTTTTGGCTGCTGCGGTGCATGTTGATCTATGCACTAACCGGCCAGGTTTGGACAATGCAATTCATCAGAGCCGTCACCACAATCCTTTTCTGAAAGACAGAACCAATCAAAGACACCACACTGAACTAATACACCAACAGATAGGAAAGATAACACACAAATCTGCATAGTGACACAAGGATGGATGCTTATCAGAATGACACTGAGAGACAGAGAGAGAGAGAGAGAGAGAGAGCTAGAGAGCAAAACACTGACACTTACCATTATCGCAGCGCCAATTAATGTTGATGCAGCGGCCGTTGTTACAGGTAAACTGTGTGAGGGGGAAACAGGTGGGGTATGCTGTGTACACACAAACACATAACGTTTTTTTTTATACTGCTCATAACCAAATTGAAAAGCCAAAGGTTCAAACTGTGCATAATTTAACGCACATTTATTTCTAATTGACATTTGGGTAATGTGCAGCATTGCAAGGTTTCAGCAGTCTTGGCTTTAATCTTGCCTTGACTGTGTGGCTTTCGTTTAGGGTTGCAGCTATCGACTATTTTAGTAATCGAGTAATCGACTGAAAATCCTATCGATTATTCGAGTAATCGGATAAAACATATTTTTTAGGTAAAGAGCAACTACAAAAATACACGAGAAAACAAGATATTTCATCTAATAGTGAACCATTTTCAGTCAATCTATGTCTTTATTTTCGATGTACATTGTTGAAAACAGCCAGCAATTGCCTCTCAAATGTGACTAGAACAAAAAAAGACCAATTCACTGCTTTCACTCGAAAAACTTTTAGATCTTATAAAAAGAAATACATATACATATATATTTCTTACCTAAAAATGCCATTACCCTTGTTAACACACATCACTTAAAAGTTAGGTGTTTTTCCCACGTGTTTCAATTGAATTTCCATTTGTGTCAAGCCATTTTTAAGTTCTAGTTAAGTTTTAAGTTAGTCTAAACTGTAAGTCTAAGGATTTTGAGTTTTTGCAGTGTTCAAAATAAATGTATTGTAACATATCAGGTTATAATATGGCGGGGCTATTTGGGATGCGTTCCTGAATGCAACGCGTGACGTGCGGGGGTGAGGGAGGTGCGGGAGAGCGAGAGATGTGCCTTCCTGTTGTTGTCGTTCCACAAGTTCCCAAAAAATAAATAATTGCAACCTAACGAAGCGGGTGACTCTTTGTCAACGTTACAGTATGATACCTGCTATATTGGAGCACATTAGGGACCAGTGCTACTTGGTGTTTTATCCAGCAATGACTACTGAGCTAAAATTGACAGTTAGCTTTATCATATTTTCATTTTACACCCTCATCACTCTACAACACTATGTTTTCACAGATTAAATAAAGCCTGTATGTAAAACACGGTAGCCACGCGCAGGGCTAACGTTACGTGAGCGAGTAACATTAATCTTATTTATTAGCGCTGAGACGTGTAATGCTTTAAGATGGCGGCTGTTTACTAACACCGCTGACTCTGTCATTTCGCATCTAGTTCAACATACATGTGATATTTATGAGACGCATCAGATGCTACCTGCTACCGCTGTAGCATCATGCGGGCTAGTTTTTAGCAATGTCGGCGAAGTTTGTAGCTGCAGAAAGGTTTTTTTATATATTTTTTTATTGCTTCTTCCTCTACGCACGTGACATCAGCGCGTTGTCCCGCATTAAAAGTAGTCCGGGCAAAATGTGATGCTTAGAGCTGGCAAAATTAAACGATTCCTCGAGGTGAATAAAATTACTCGGATCAGTTTTTAAACTCGAGTTACTCGAGTTGCTCGTTATTCTACTTTAGTTCTTTTGAGAAAAAACAAAATCACTATGGTCACTGAAATAACTTGAAATTGACAAAAGTAGTAATGAAAATTTACGAAAAATGGAACTAAGTACATCAACCTTTAAGACAACCACTAAATTGCAATCCTAATATTTCTGTAACTTTCAGTTGGAGTTCTGCATTTGCATTCTAGTGCATTCCTCTCCTGCAAACTATTACAGTGGTATGAAATCAATCAATCGCAAGGTAAATAAAAATGAAGGCGGCAATTTTCCCGGCTGCATTTTATCGCCGCGGGCGTGCATGCATACATTTGTGTATGTGTGTGCTTGCATGTGCTGCGTGCATTCGCCACACGCGTGTTGACTGCATATGAGGCTCCCATTCCTTTCACAGATGTTAACTGGTAATCAACACACCATACAATTATAGTTCAGACATAAAAAATAAGGAAACACTTCCATATTAAACATTGTAAAACGTTAGCATTGCTACATTGAGACTAATGGAAAAAAGACAATGTACTAACCCCTTTAGCCAGCTACAAAACATTGGCAGTCTTCTCCAAAATGCAAAGTTGTGCTCAAAAGGTGACACTTCAAACATGAATACTCGCTGGTTTACAGCATTTGCAAATGATGAGGAAAAAAAGAAAAAATATATATTACTGACACCCCTTGCATGACAAAAAAAAAGTTTTTTTAAACTGAATGTAAAGCTTACGGTGAGCAGCTTAGCAAACATACTTCTGGTGAACATTCGAAAATAAAAGTATGTCATGTTCAAAAGGTAAATAAAGATTTCTGGAGTTAATCTCACATACTTCAAAATTCTTCACAAAGAATAGCTTTAAAATGGCACCCATTATGAAAACGCCGATTGACAATGAATTATTTGGCTTCAAGTTTGCTAACATGCACACTTTGCAGGACAAGATGACAGTCATTTTGGATCAAACAAACACTTTGATGGGCTCTAATTGGCAAAGAACAAAAATGGCATTGGATTTCTCACCTTGCTCGTATTCTGCACTTAGCTAGCTTTCAAATGACTTTTTATGTGTCGTGTTTGGACAATGTGAGTGTAGCCTCCAGCACCACAGTTATAAACCTACGAGTTCTATTTGACCCAGACCTATCATTTAAAGCTCATATTAAACAAACCTGCAGAACAGCCCTTTTCACCTACGCAACATAGCCAAACTTAGAAATATTGTCTAAAATCGATGCAGAAAAAAATAATTCACGCGTTTGTTACATCTAGATTGGGTTACTATAACTCCTTACTCGCAGCTTGTCCTAAAAGTTCCCTAAAAAGTCTTCAGCTAGTCCAGAACGCAGCAGCAAGACTTTTAACAGGGACTAATAGAAGAGAGCACATCACCCCTGTGCTCCAAGCCCTTCACTGGCTTCCAGTCAAGTTTAGAATTAAATTAAAAATCCTCCTTCTTACATTTAAGACCATTAATGGTTTGGGGCCATGTTATCTCACAGATGCTCTGGTTCCATACCACCCCAACAGAACACTTTGTTCTCAGAATGCAGGTCTACTGGTAGTTCCCAGGGTCTCTAAAAGTACAGTAGGAGCTACAGCCTTTTGTTACCAAGCTCCTGTCGTATGGAATCAGCTTCCAGCTAATATTAAAGAGGCCGACACATTCTGTACATTTAAGATTAGACTAAAAACGTTCCTATTTAACAAAGCTTATGGTCAGGCTAGTTGAAAACAGATTGTACTCACAGTTCAGTCTAAGCTGCACTAGAAGCTATAATGCCTGGGGAAGTACAGCCACTGAGTCGTATCCCCTGCTTCTCACTCTACCTACCACTTGTTCTCTCGCCCCATTGCGTCGCTACAAACTGGAACTGCTAATACCCATCATCAATCCTGGTGCTTCTATAGCCTGTACGTCCTGGAAGTGGATCTCTCCTGACTGTGGTTCTCCCCAAGGTTTCTCTTTTTTTCCCATGGTTTTTTTTGGGTTTTTCCTTGCCGCCATGGAGGGTCTAAGGACGGGGGATGCCCAGAATTTGAACTCATCGAATTCATCTACTGAATCTGATTGTGTATCATATTGACTCAGACTTTAAAAAAATTTTTTTTTCCATTTTAAGACACACAATAAAAATCTCGGAGGGACATTTTATAGCAGGCTCAACTTTGAAAAACAGATTAGTTCTGTGGTAAGAGCAAGTTTTTTCCAGCTCCGTCTCTTGGCCAAAGTGAAGCCTTTTCTTAGTCGCCACGACCTTGAAAAAGCAATTCACGGTTTTATAAGCTCAATGCTGGACTACTGCAATGCTCTTTATGTTGGTCTTCCCAAGTCCTCAATTTATCATCTGCAACTTCTTCAAAATGCTGCTGCTCGATTTTTAACAGGTACACCTAGACGTGAACATATTACCCCCGTGCTATCATCGCTCCACTGGCTTCCAGTCCATTTTAGAATTGATTTCAAACTTTTAATGTTCGTTTTTAATTCTATAAATGGCCAGGCTCTTCTTATTTATTGTAAATTTTAACCCTCCGTAACTCCGGCAAGACTCTCCGCTCTACCGGCCAGCTTCTTTTGCAAGTTCCGAGGTCGAAACTTAAACAGTGGGGAGACCGATCTTTTGCAGTTGCTGCCTCCAGGTTGTGGAATAGCCTTCCCTCTGAAATCCGCACCACCACGAATTTAGGTCTTTTTAAGTCTCGGTTAAAAACACACCTTTTTAGACTCGCCTTTTCCCCAGATTAGGGTAGCCTGTTTTTATGTTTTATTTCCTAAGGGTTATTAATGTTTTCAAATTTTATATGTTTTATTGTTTTATTCACGATGTGCTGTTTTTGTTCCATTTCTTTTTTTTTTTTTGTAATGTCATTGTGTAATACTTTCCTGCCTTTTATTTATCTTGAGCCATGTTTGTCTTTGTTGTAAAGCACTTTCATACCTGTCAACCCGAGGCTATTGGCAATCTTACAAATGTGACGTATGCCCTTGCAAATTGGTGACTAATCTTACGTTTTATAGAGCGTGCAAAAATAAAACTCAATTTTTAAAATAACATGAATTTATTGGTAATATTGTGACATATAACCTGGTGCAATCAAAGAACAATCAATATCTTCACCTACATCATGATTACTAAAATCTAACAGTGACTTTTGTTATAATTGTATGTAAAACTTTTGGTAATTTCTACCACGTCATGTGATGGCTGCACTTCATGGCACTTCAGCTCACAATTCAGTTTGACTTGAAGGTAGTTCGTGAGTGTGTCCAATTATAAATTAAAAAGGTCAATTGATCAAATTAACTTACCGATGTAATCTTTGAGTAAGGGAACATTTCTTTTGCCAATTCTGAGAAGTGATCAGCAATAGTTGCAGGCAAATTGTGTTCGGCAACAAATTGGCAGAATAAAATTCTGCTTTCGTCACTTTTCGTTCTGCAGACTTCATCTTTATGACCAGTGTTGTTAATCTTACTTTAAAAAAGTAATTAATTACAGATACAAATTATTTCGCCCAAAAAGTAATTGAGTTAGTAACTCAGTTACCTGAATGTAAGAGTAATTAGTTACTTGGCAAAGTAACTGGTGTTACCTTTCATGTTTTTTTTCTTCCATTAAAAAGCAAAAAAACAATGTTGCTATGTTTGGAAGTCATTTAATGTTGTGAATCAACTGCTAAAGTTGTTAAAATTGCTCCCATTTTTGCATTAGTTCCCCTCTGTCTATTTTCAACATATGAAAGATTTAAAACTGTTTCATAGTTTAAAGATCTATTCAAGTCAAGATTTTGCCGATTTAGGAGTATTATATAAAAAGTTTCTTAGGTTCGCTACGAAGGTTCACTACAACAGAGTCTTTCTGAGAAGTCTACTGCTTTAAAATGGCGGCTATTACTAACGCTGCCGAGTCTGTCATTTCCCATGCATGTGATATCTAGTGTAGCCTTAAATGGGCGTAGATTGTAGGCTGTCGGCTTCAGTCAGGAAATATTGGAGCCACCTAGCCTAGAATCGCATTCGCAACAGCGTCACAACGCTTCCCACCTTCCCACTCCTGCTCTTCTCTCTCCGTGTCTCTGACTTTTCTCGCGTCATTCAACCAACGTAGTAACGCATAGTAACGCATATTGTCTCGTTGCCGAAACGGTGACAAAATCCGAAAGGAGAAAAAAAAGACGTAATGCACGAAAAACGTACAGATTTTTAACGTACGACGTACACATTTAAAAATCTGTGCTCACTTGTACAAATTACGCTGAAACCGTACAACTTGATAGGTATACACTTTGGGGACCTTTTGAGTTTTGTAAAGGGGCTCTATAAATACAATTGATTTATTATTTTTAATATAGCTTGTGTTTTATTTAAGAATAACAATTTATTGCATTTGAATGGGTGATTTATTAGGATGTATTGCCACTACATTAGTGGTTGAATTGGTTTTTAAAAAAAAAAAATTGACAAGAATATATCGCATATTGGGAATAATTTCTGAGACAATATATTGGGTACTAAAATTTTTTATCGCGACAGTCCTAGTGACTTCACAGATTTAAAAGATTGCTCACAATGACCAAAAAAAGTAAGTTGATGTTTTGCTTACCTTTCTTGTGTTTTGAGTCATTATCGTAATGAACCATGATCTGCCACTGAGATCCAGCTTTCTGACATTGGGCAGGAAATTTCGCAACAGGATGTCTTGCTAGTCTTGTAATTGCAGAGATCTAAGCCACCCTAATAAGTCCCCCATCAGTTTTACAAGAAGAACATTCTTCTAAAGTAGTCTTTTCTGCCTAAAGGACTTCTTCTCAGGAGCTAGTCAGTAGCTTGTCAGTCCTGGAAAATTTCAGCCTAATCATTTCAATTTATTTCAGTGACCATTGTCATCCCCCCTTCTTGAGTGACAGGGCACCAACAATTTTGTTCGTCTATTCACCTGTGTCTTTCAGACAGAACTCGTTAAAGTGGGGCATTGCCCTGTCAAAGTGAGTGTTCACACAAACACTGCGGCTTCACGTATTAAAACGTAATGTTGGTGCATCAGCAACAATTGCTTTCAATACAGAGGGAAGTGGATGGTAAGCTTTAATTTCTTTTTCACAATCCAAAATTTTTACAGCTCGTTATGTCTCTCTTACTATCTCATAAGCCGCCTCTAACCCACGTTCCACATTGGTAACCTACATACAGGGCAATCATATCTTTTAGACGGCTAGAGGCAGTTGAGGTTGACCCACCACAAGATGCAGGCTCATCAGACCGATCCCCACAATCGTCATCGAGGTCGCACGTCCAGGAGATGGGGATGCAGCGCCCACTGGCACAAGAGTACTGATTGGGTGGGCATGTGCGAGCTGAAGGGCAACATGTGATGACATTAAAAACTGCTTAATTAGAAAGTAAAGCTGTTCATTTCACATTCGTCTGACTACCTGAACAGGTGGTGTTGGATTCGTCCTCATCATTTCCGCAGTCATTGTCACCGTCACACAACCAGCGGAGGGGAATACAACGGTTGTTCTGGCACTTGAATCTGTCGGTAGGGCAAGTGTGCTGGTCTGGATGAGAGAAAAGGATCTGAGAGCTGGGATACAGAGGTATGGTATGCAAGTAAATTTGAAAGTGGTCAGCCCTTTCGTTATTTTTGTGGTTTTGTTTCAAGAGCTGACACACCAGCAGGAAGAAAACCATTCTGGTAAGTCCACACTAACTTGGATCGTTAACCCTTTACTTGATACAGTGGGATGCAATGCCCCTACGAAAGATTTGCCTGAGGTGTGTATATTAGTGTTGTTTTCGTCAACAATGACTATAACGAAAATACTTCGTCACCGAACAATTTTTTCATGATGATGACGAGACTATAACGAGCTAAAAGCTTGACTTAGAAGACTAAAACATAACGAGACAAATGCCAGTTTTCATATGACGAGAGGAGACGAAAATGCGCCATAGTTTCTGTCACATGTTCACAACGTTTTTATATGGAGTTAGCAGTGTCGTTTTCGGGAGCTCTTTGAAATTTCATCTTAGTCTTGGTTTTTTGAATGATAATACTTAATAGTTTTAGTCATATTTCAGTCATCACAAAATGTATTTGTCTTCTTCTAGTTTTTATTGATGAAAACCCAAGACTAATTTCGTCTAGTTTTAGTCAACGTTTACTAAAATGTTTTCATCTTTAAATTTTTTTTTTTTTTTTTTTTTAACTTCAAAAATAAATAAAGGTTTCCAACTATTTTGAATAAACAATGACAGATGAGCGCATATTGTAGAGTATACAAGGACAACAACATCTTCTTGGTGATAATTCACACTCAGCGGGAAAACAGTATATTTTTAATGAATTAAACGTCTCTTCAGACGAAAACTGGCACTCGTCTCGTTATGTTTTGGTCTCCAAAACACGTTTTTAGCTCTTTATCACTTAGTCATCGTCATGAAGAAAAGTGTTTGGTGACGCAATATTTTCATTGTCGTCATTCTTGACGCAAACCACACTGATAGTTAGCCTGCATCGTAACCAGTGTTGTCACGGATTACTTAAAAAAGTAATTTGATTACTGATTACTGATTACGCCTCAAAAAAGTAATCTAGTTACTTTACTGATTACTTTACTGTCAATGTAACTAAGTTACTTTAAAAGTAACTTATCAGTTACTTTTTACCGATTTTTCTCCTTTTGCTGCCTCAACATAAAAATAACAGAAAAATTTCATCACGTGTAATTGAGTTTTTCACATAAGGCTTGATCTTTGAGTTAGCGGGGGTTTAATTAGTCCATGGAGTTGATTTCAACCACCATTGACTCGCCCTAGCTTAGCCATCCCGGAGCCTTGAAACTAACAAATAACTGACAAACTGCACGAAATTTGTTTAAATGAAGTCCAACGACTAATTAAATCCCCGCTAACTCCAAGATGAAGCCCAATGTAAAAAAATCTGAACTTCCCCTTTGAAAGAAAGACCTAGCCATTAAAATGTTGTCTATAAAAGTTGTAAAGCAATAAAACAACAAAAATTTATGAAATGAACAAAAATCCTACAACGTAGTTTTCATAATGGGTCAAAATCATTTTTCGAACAGATCATGTGACTAACACCTTGAGACTATCCTTTGCTTAGCCAAAACTACACCAGAGGAGGCAAGATGCATATTTAGAATTTCTTTAAACCTAAGCTTTCAAACGCTACCAACAACAACTTCAACAGCTTATTGAACTCGAACAGTATCAAGATGTGTGTATTTGATACACTGCCAATGGGTTTTCCCATTGGCAGTGTATCAAATACTTGTTCTCCCCACTGTACAGTATTGGCCAAAAGTTTGGAGACACCTCAAAGGTGGATACTTTGAAGAATGTAGAATACAAAACCTGTTTTCAGTTATTTAACTTTTTCTGCCATTCCACATGTTCGTTCATAGTTTTGATGTCTTCAGTGAGAATTTACAATAGCAGTGAAAATATATAAAACGCAAAAATTATGAAGTGTGTCCAAACTTTTGACTTTTGTTTCAGTCTTCAAAATGCTTCTCCCCGCAGTCCCATAAATGTAAAACTCCGCCTACGATTATAAACTCTAACTATGAAAATGTACATAATTACACATATTATAAAGGCTAGTTGCTGGCTGCCTCGTTACCTGTCATCTTGTTTTGAGTTTTTTTTCACGACGCGTTGTACTGTAATTCCAGGTGCTTCCTTGTTGAATTGGATGTCGAGTATATAGCGGTCGACAGTCCATCTGAGCCAGCGCAGAGTTTGCAACGCACGGAGATATTTTTGTCATCTTTACTGGACGGATATGTGAAGTAATGGCTGTATCTCCAGTGAGCAAATGCAGCCATTTGTTGTATCTCTCCGGCTCCTTTACTGTTAGCATCCTGATAGGTAGCCAGGCTATGTGGCAGACGGCGCGCATACAGCATGGTACTGCACGTGACCCGTTTTTTCCGATGAGAAAACGTGAGATGTGATGTCACTCCCAAACTCAAATGCGGTATTTTCTATTCAAATGCTCTTCGTACATGACTACAGTATTCTTCATTCTACATACAGTATGAGGCAAAAACAAAATAGTAACGTACAGTTACTGAGGAAACTAACTTTAATCAGATTACTGGCTTGGAAAAACTAAAGCGTTAGATTGCTCGTTACTGAAAGAAAGTAATCAGATTACAGTTACTTAGTAACGCGTTACTGACAACACTGATCGTAACAAGGTCTGGTTGTGTCAGTCATGTGATGTGCTGCGCCTCCCCCTGCCCGCCACTAACCGTTGTCCTCTCCAGACATGCTTCATTTGAAACACACAGTAAGATTTATTTTCTAATCTTGGCAAGACAGAACATGCAATGTTGCTTTACCCTTTAAAAGTCTGGATTGAGTGATCATCATACACTAAATGTAACTCGTAGCATTAGCATAGCATTCACGTTTGCGCTGGACAAATTTTTACATACAGTTCGTGGTGGCCACGTGGGTATAATTAATTGAAAATATTGTACTGTTTTTCTGCTGAGTGTGACATCACCAGGAAGTTGTCGTTGTCCTTGTTGACACTACAACAGCGGTCGGCAACCTATGACACGCGTGTCAGCACTGGCATGCAAAGGGTTAACCAGTGACACGCGAGCGCATGGCAAAAAAATAAATAAATAAAATGCACCTTTTTACCTGAAATTAAAGCATTTTCAGTTGCGCGCCCTGTTATTTAGGGGCTTTACAGGAGCGCCCCTCCCACCCCCTCTGCCTATGGCGTTATATGCGCTTAATAATGGATTTTGAGCACATCTCCAGCTCTTCCCCAATTTCTCGACTCCTGCGTTGATGGATTTTTTTTCTCTGCGCGCTCAGTTCAGCCCACGCTACTAACATGTCACGAAGCCAACCAATCAGAAAGCTTGCCGGAGTACACAGTGTTACCAAGCTGCACTTGTTGGTAACTGCGGCGTTTTCAACTCCGCATCGTAGTGTGGAGTGGACCGGCGATTAACGTGGCTCATTGTCGTCGATTCGTCCGGTGCTTACTTCGGAGAAGTGGCGATGTATATAAAAGCACAGTGACGCGTTGGATGGCATTTTGCTGGAGACTTTTAAAAACAAAACAAAAACCAGCATAGGGCACAGCCACTTTTCATTGCGCTTTCCGCGCAAGTCTCTCTCAACACCTTGCTTCGCTGCCTCTCTTTTTCTCGCCCAGACGCCCACTTCTTCTTCTGCGCTTAACTAGTAAGCCGGTCATATTGTAGGGCAGGGGTCCCCATCTGCCGGGCCGCGGACCGGTACTGGTCCGTGGCGTATTTGCTACCGGGCCGCACAGAAATAATAATTATTAACGACCGCATTCTGGCCGAATTAACCTTGTGCCCCTGCTTACCACACCAATAGCCCTGTGTACTCTAGATATACTGTAATACTAGAGGATAGATTAGAATGTCGTCATAGAAATCCATTGATTGGACTGCTAGCAGTACATCTTGTTTTGTGTATATAACATATATGTGCACTTCTCCTCGATAATAACGTAATACTAGGCCGCGGGCGCAGCACATTTGTTTTCCGGAAATAATTAGCCCCCACATGAGCGAAGATGACTGGAAAAGAGACGTCATTGGAGATATTTTTTACGGTGAAAAGGGCACCTGACGAGCCAGAATATGAGCCTACAACCTCGAAGACCCAAGAACTGCGAAGGAGCGGATTCGTGACCCGTTTGTGAATAAACCGAGTGATTCAAGCATGTCTGAGCAATAGGAGGATCATCTTGTAGAGATCGCAAATGACGCCAACCTTAAACGTACATTTGAGACTACAACTCTACCGAGGTTCTGGATTAAAGTCATTCCAGAATATCCTGACATCGCTACGAGAGCATTGAAAACCTTGCTAATGCTTAACGACAAGGCAAAGTCGTGTGCAGTTGTTGTGTGCAGCTAACATGGCAGGATGTATCCAAGGAGAACTTTTTTACATGTCCTTCCATGATCAAACGTAAGTTAATATTTCTTTCTTTAAGAAAATTTGAAGTGTTCACTTTGGAATCGCTGCATTGGCGGCCATGTTTAACGTTACGCGCATGCACAGAACCGCATCGTTGCAATTTTTGATGGGTTGCAAAATTTGTCAGAACACCGGTCCGTGAAAAAAAGACCCAAATAACACCGGTCCGTGGTGCTAAAAAGCCCTGTTGTAGGGGACAGCAGCCCCTTGGGGATGCCGGTAACAACTGGTAGGCTGGTTACTTCCGCTAGCTCTGTTTGTTCATTATACCTCGAGAGCGTTGTGTGTCGACAAGGTGTCAAACACCACTACGAGAGAAAACATGAAAATTAATGGAAAACGGCCAGGATTACATGAAGGTAGGCATCTTTTATATTTGTAATCTAAAATCTAAAATTATGCATAGAATTCACTGTTTAAGTTGCTAGTGAACAAGACGAACTGCAAGAGTCGCCTGTTCTGACTTTGAAGGTTAAAACAGCCCGTTCTGTACTGTGAGAGACCTGCACTGAGAATCACACCTGTTCCCCTTTTCTTGCTGGGGTGTGTGTCTGTGTGTGATATGTTTACATTGGATGATGCTGCTGTACAGCTGTTTTTACTGTTGCACCTATTTTCAAGTTTTGATATTTTCTACAATACGCATTTATTTTTTAGTTAATTGATAAAGAAGAATGGTAGTTATAAGATTTCAGTGTATGTCCATGTTGTTTTCTTTGGAGTAAATTTACAGCTCTGTTGGATATAAAAATTCGGATGTGCGTCATTAATCTTGGTGTTGCACATTGATTGACATGAAAATTTGAAAGTGGCACTCCACACCAAAACGGTTGCTGACCCCTGCTCTACAGTATGTGTCCCTCTGTCAATGTTCATTCGAAATTGTTGGAAACGTTTATTCATTTACTCATTTTTGGACTCAAACTTTTGAATTTAAAGATGAAAACGTTTTGAGTAAACTTCGACTAAAACTAGACTACATTAATTTTCATCAACGAAAACTAGACGAAGACAAACACAATTTGAAATGACTAAAATATGACAAAGGCTTTTTCCTTCAAAAGACTGGGACGGAAATTAAAACGGCTGCCAAAAACAACATTGATGTACATGTGTTTCAGTGTCCGTGCATTCTAACTCACGACACAGCTCAGGAGCCTCATCACTGTTGTCCAGACAGTCATTGTCGCCATCGCACTTCCAGCGCTCCTGGATGCAGCGATTATTCTTACAGGCAAACTCTCCGGGCTGGCACTGAGGAGGGGGCACGTAGGACGGGTTGCCTGCGGATGATAAGAGGAGGTAAAATAGTAACGTGTGGAAATGCTGAGTGGAAAAACACACAATTGACAGGCTTTTGTCGAATGTTGTCTCCTGGTAAATGGAGAAAATACAAAAGGCAAATACACTAAATAACCAAACATTCACAGATTTAACAACATCCAATAAAAGCACTGCATTAAATCCTTAGCAAATCCTTGACAAATAGTCTGTTATTGTTGCTGTATTTACTAGTAGTGTAGAGATTTAATGCATGTATCACATTATCTTGTAGTGGATCTCTGTGAAATACCGTATTGGCCCGAATATAAGACGGCGTTTTTTTGCATTGAAATAACACTGAAAAAGAGGGGGTCATCTTATATTCGGGGTCTAGACATTATACCCATTTACGATGCTAGATGGCGCCAGATAATATTGAAGCGATGTTCTGTCACGACAGATCTCAGCTACTCTCCCCATTCACGACGCTAGATGGCGCCAGATATCATTGAAGCGATGTTCTGTCATGACAGATCTCAGCTACTCTTTTTAGTTTAATCAATTTGCATTATTTTATTGCAATGTTTTTCCTTATTCAGATTTGTTTCAAGAGTACAGTTACAGTTAGACTTCAATTTGATGGTTAATGCAGTTATTGCAATTTTTTTGTTTTATCACAATAGATTGGTTTATTTACATTTCAAAAACCAGAAGCCATTCATTTATGAATGTGATTGCATTTTAGTTTATGTATTTAAATGTTCAGATATTAAGATTTGAATGAGGCTAAATAAAATGCTTTTTCTCTCAAATATATTGTTCTAATCCTTTGTTTCGGATGTACTGTAATTATTTTCTGTATAAAAATTAATTTGGTGTTCAAAAAGTCTTTTTTCAAACTGGAGTCTTGAAAAAGAGGGGGTCGTCTTATAGTCAGGGCCGTCTTATATTCGGGCCATGTGCTCGTTTTAATGCAGTCATTAATCTTCTGTAACATTTAAACATAAATCAAGTCCACAGAGTTGATAATTGCCTTTGCAACTGGTGTTATCAGTGGGGTCGAGTATTTGGTCCTCTGCGCAGGCACATTGCCTGCCCCCTGGTATGGCCAAGCACAGGCTGGTGCAGCCTCCATTGTGTGCACGACACACATTAGAACCTTGAGACGAAGAATGTGAAGGAGCATTATGACAAAGGCTCTTTGAAACCAGAGACAATAAACACAATGGGCAAAGATCTACCTTGCTGTTGCTGAGCGTCATACATGCGGATTTCAAAAATGGGTGGCCTTTCATTACGCAGCAGGGTGGCAGTGCTCGTGGTGGTGTCCAACTTGTAAATGCTGCCACTCCTGTACTCGTTCCAGAACAAGAAGTGTTTATAGTGGCAGAGACCAAAGGCGTGGTTCAGCTCCTGGCCTTCATACACCGTCTAACCGTGTGAGAAAAGCAGGCGAAGATGATGAAATGAGACAGTAATGACCTTTTCTCTAACTCCTGCCTGTTCCCAGCTAATGACACTAGAAATGTAGGCAGTTAACATTTTGGGGCCCATTACTGAACAACTATTAAAACACCTGAGAATAAAAGGCATCGGGATTAATAAGATTTAATATTTGCTTCATACAAAATAGATCAACAGGAAATAGTTCACATTTTAAAATATCGCTAAAAGTTGTTGAAGCATGTTCAAATATTTAGAAATATTATAATCCCTAAGTCTGTCCAATAATGCGGCTAAAAAACATAAAAAATGATGCTATTGTTTTAAGATTCTTTTTTATAGAGGCATGAATACCAAAGACAGCAAGTATAATATGGCTAAAGCACTTCTACAATGGTGACGGTGGCTGGTACTGACCTTGCGTTCTGTGGTGTTAAGGTAGACCATCTCGATACGGTCATAGTAGGCATCCACCCAGTAGAGAATTCCCTGTGGGATGTCCAGGCTCAGACCATTAGGCCACAGTACTGTCTTGCTAGTGAGGAAAACGTCTCTGTTGGACCCGTCCATCCAAGCACGTTCAATTTTGCCTCGTTTGCTCTCCTTGGGATCTTCCTCCCAATCTGTCCAGTACATCCACCTGTTAGAAGACAAAATACAACTGTAGTTTGTTGGTGTTTACGGAAATCGTGATATAATATAAAATGCATTCATAGTACAGACAAGTTTCCTGAGCAAAACATGGGCGGCGCCACCTTTGATAATTTCTGATCCGAACTTCCGGTTTAGACAGAGCAACATGAAGTGCGGTTAAAGTAAGCAGTGTTGACAAAGTTAAAACTGCAAAATCAAACCGGAGGAACCCACAGAATCTCCAAAAATGGATTCAGCAGGATGTAGATGAGACTCTGACACATTCTGTGATGTGCGTGAAATCCCTGGAAGCGCCTATATACTAGTCCGTCTAAAAAAATTAGCATATTGAGATAAAGTTCATTTTCTGTAATGTACTGATAAACATTAGACTTTCATGTATTTTAGATTCATTACACACAACTGAAGTAGTTCAAGCCTTTTATTGTTTTAATATTGATTATTTTGGCAAAAAGTCAAGAAAAAACAAAAATCCCTATCTCAAAAAATTAGCATATTTCATCTGACGAACACAAAAAAACAAAAAAAGTCAACCTTCAATTAATTATATGGGCTATCCACTCAATACTTGGTCGGGAATCCTTTTGCAGAAATGACTGCTTCAATGCGGCGTGACATGGAGGCAATCAGCCTGTGACACTGCTGAGGTGTTATGGAGGCCCAGGATGCTTCGATAGCGGCCTTTAGCTCATCCACAGTGTTGGGTTTGGTGTCTCTCAACTTCCTCTTCACAATATCCCACAGACTCTCTATGGGGTTCAGGTCAGGAGAGTTGGCAGGCCAACAGAGAACAGTAATGCCATGGTCAGTAAACCATTTACCAGTGGTTTTGGCACTGAGAACAGGTGCCAGGACGGAATGAAAAATTAAATCTTCCTCTCCATAAAGCTTTTCAGCAGATGGAAACATTAAGAGCTCCAAAATCTCGTGATAGCTAGCTGCATTGACCCTGCCCTTGATAAAACACTGTAGACCAACACCAGCAGGTGACATAGCACCCCAGACCATCACTGACTGTGGGTACTTGACAGTGGACTTCAGGCATTTTGGCATTTCCTTCTCCCCAGTCTTCCTCCAAACTCTGGCACCTTGATTTCCAAATGACATGCAAGATTTGCTTTCATCTGAAAAAAGTACTTTGGACCACTGAGCAAACGTCCAGTGCTGCTTCTCTGTAGCCCAGGTCAGGCGCTTCTGCCGCTGTTTCAGGTTCAAAAGTAGCTTGACCTGGGGAATGGGGCACCTGTAGCCCATTTCCAGCACAGGCCTCTGCACGGTGGCTCTGGATGTTTCTTCTCCAGACTCAGTCCACTGTTTCTGAAGGTCCCCCAAGGTCTGGAATCGGCCTTTCGCCACAATCTTTCTCAGGGTGCGGTCACCTCTTCTAGTTGTGCAGCGTTTCCTGCCACACTTTTTCCTTCCCACAGACTTCCCACTGAGGACCCTTGATACAGCACTCTGGGAACAGCCTATTCGCTCAGAAATTTCTTTCTGTGTCTTAGCCTCTTGCTTGAGGGTGTCAGCGATGGCCTTCTGGACAGCAGTCAGGTTGGCAGTCTTGCCCATGATTGCGGTTTTAAGTAACGAACCAGGCTGGGAGTTTTATAAAAGCTAAGGAATCTTTGAAGGTGTTTTGAGTTAATTCATTGATTCAGATGATTAGGTTAGTAGCTTCTTTTGAGTACCTTTTCATGATATGCTAATTTTTTGAGATAGGGATTTTTGTTTTTTCTTGAATTTTTTGTCAAAATCATCAATACTAAAACAATAAAAGGCTTGAACGACTTCAGTTGTGTGTAATGAATCTAAAATGTATGAAAGTCCAATGTTTATCAGTACATTACAGAATATAATGAACTTTATCACAATATGCTAATTTTTTGAGAAGGACCAGTATATGGTTGGAAATGGAATGTCTTGATCAATGGCTGCAATGTGCCAGTGTGGATCTACCTCGCCATACACTTTAAATTGAATCCAGCTGCAGAATATTAGTTAAGGATGTGCTTTAAACCTAAGGATCTACCTAAAAGATTGTATGTTTGTTCTTATCACTTCGTTAAACATTCGTGGACAAACTTATAGAAACCTGTGCTAACGTGAGCTGTAGATTAATACAAGTGTTGTCAGTAACGCATTACTTAGTAATATTGTATTCATGTACGAAGTGCATTTTGAATAGAAAATGCTAAAATAAAAGGTTTGCGGTACGTGTTTCCATGACAACCTCTTAGCTATTTCCTGTTTTGATCTCGCGTCACGTGTTGTGGGACTGAGGCGGGTGAGCATTTTCCTTCATTCTGGAGAGTATCAGCAAAAGGTTGGACCCCCTACATGCGTGGCCGTTTCGTAGCTTTGACGTAGCAACGACGGGCAGTCATCGCTCCAAGTTGGCAAGCTTTGTTTACATCATGTGCATGTTCAACATTTATACCATGAGGTGATGTGTTCGTTTAGCATCTGTGGGATGTGTTGTAAGTCCGATTGAGTGTAAGGTGCTTAGTTGCCGCCACGTTTTGTGGCCAAATTGACCGTGTGTGTGTGTTGAGAGGAGTACTTCCGGGTTGTTAATGTGCACGGCTGCACGCGCATCCGCGCCCGCCACCACCTTTGTGTTTATTGCACTGTACAATCCACTTGTGTGATGTTGATTATCGTGCCGTCAGTTTGCATTGTTTTACATTGGCACTGATATGCTGTTAACCATAACCCGAAATTCAGAAGTTTTGACATGAGGCTTGATCGTAGAGTTAGCAGGGTTTAGTTGGTCTGTGGAGTTGATTTCAACAAATTCCAAGCAGTTTGTCAGACATTTGTTAGTTTCAGGGCTCCGGAGTGGCTAAGCTAGCGTGAAATTCTGATATTCCCCTTTAAATTCAATCATCGGAAAGTCAATTACATGTGATGACATTTTTCTGTTGTCATTCTTATGTTGACGCGGCAAAGGGAGAAAAATGGGTAAAAAGTAACTGATAGATTACTTTTAAAGTAACTTAGTTACTTTGATAATGAAGTAATCAGTAAAGCAACTAGATTACTTTTTTGAGGCGTAATCAGTAATTAAATTGCTTTTTCAAGTAATCTGTGACAACACTGATTAATACGCCGGCCACTTGAGTGACCAAAATAAGGTGAAATTACAAATAATATTACAGTTGCCGAATGCAGAAGGGCTGACACGGATTTTGTTGTTACAAGGAAATACTAAAAGATATGTACATACAAACAAAAATAGTATGTAACTCTTTTATATTGCAGATATTGATCGCAATAAAACATGTGGACAATACGATTCCATTTCTCGTCTACTTTAAAACGATTGGTGCATGTGCAAAACAGGTCAATAAATCACAATTTACAAAATTATCAGAGAAATATTAATGAAGGTGGAGTAGAAGAACGCATGTAGTCTCGGTAGATGTCCATCGATGTACAGTTAGTGTTTTTGTGACGCACATCAAGTTGTCTTCCCTTTCCTAACAGCGTTTTCCACCTGTAAACAAGCCGAAAAAAAACTTGTATCACTTGCATTTATGAGTTTACATGCCTACACGTACTAATTAGCAACAGGCTAGCAGCAGATAGCATGTGTTGCAGCTACAGCAGTATAGTAGTTGTAGTAAGTATTATTAAACATCATAATTACAGTCATCATCGTAATAACAATATGAAAGACAAGTCGTTTCATGCACCAGATTTTAGCTTTAGTATTTTTTGTGCACCGGACACATGAAAATGCAGGGCGAGGAAGAACATACCTTCCATAAAACCAGCGGCCACATGGCTACATAAACACCCGGATTTTGTGGCGGCACGGGCTTGGTTCCACATCTGCCTTCATGAACATGTTGTCCTCCCATGTCGTGATGACGGCAGATGAATGCGGTATTTCCAAATTGTGTTTTTTGAGGGATTTTGTTGAGTGATGCTACTCCAACTCCACTGTTGTTTTGGATGGAGAAAGTGTAAAACGAAGGTCGCAAACAGAAATGCTGAAGTAAAGCCGAAGTACCTCGGAAATCTTTCTATCAATAAAATAAAACAACATATATGTCTGTAGAGATTTTCGGCCGAAATTTATTCATAGCTGCCTTAGAAATTAAATGATAAATACAAGATGACAGCACGTTGTCGAATCAGTGCTTAGCACATCTGCCACACAGTTTTGACATTCTGAGTTTCTAAACAGCAAAACGCTATCTGGAGGTGAGAGCCCGCGAGAGCAGAATTACAGACGCAATGACGGTAACGAGATATTATCGCGTGCTTACCTTGTTTCGATCCAAAAACTCCATGTAGCATGTATCACAGAGTGTCAAGACAAAGCTATGAATGGCCACAGGTGGTTTTTGCAGATTTTATGGGTGAAACATGGTTATATAACAAGGGTCACGATGCAGAAATCGCAGACATCAAGGAGTGGTTGAGATTTTCTTTTTCATATATTTACCCTTTTAAACTGTTTTTTTTTTTTCAATTTTTCTTTGTTTGGATCGATTATTTATCATCTGACATTTCGGAGAAAATGCGACGGTTACAAAAAAATATATATATATATACAATTAAGCGATAGTTATGAGGTAGATATCCGTGACTTTTTTATAGATGCCATTTTTTTCATTGTGATATAATTTGTTTAAAAGTTTAAAATAAGTGAGTGAATAATTTTTTAAAGTTTTTTTTTTTTTTAAACGAAGTATGAGACATCAATTAATGATTCTGAGCTAAAAACGACAGACATTTTGAATAATAAATATAATTATTTACCTTCGTTTTATGGCTGGGTTGAAACAAAAGCGGTTGCGCGACGTCTGTAGACAGGGATTTTCAGGGTAAAACAGACAAATTAAAAATAGTTTGGGGTCTTAATGCGCCATGAATCTGCTATGACAGCATATAGACATATTGTTCTATCAAACACAACAGTTGTTTTGGCTTAAAATACAGCAGTTTCTTTTAAAGAGGAGTGCAAGAGCAGGAACTGCTCTTGTCTGTGTTTTCCGCGATACACAAAACTGTGGAATGGCTTGTGCACCAACATATGATTTAGAGATGAACAACATGGTGCCAGTGAGCAAGGACAAGATGGGAAACTGGAGGACCTGTTCTGAAATGAGCACCAGTGTATTTATTGCGTCTTCAGACTGAACTTGTGTGCATGTGTGTTTTACTATTCTCATAAGAAAATGCTACATTTGACTCTTTTGTGTTGCAATTCCATTATAAAATCATACTTGCATTGCTGAAAATTTGGTACTTACAATATTGTAAGTGGTAGGTGGTAGGTATTTTTTTTTTAAATTAATCACGTTAAAATATTAGACGCATTTAACGCATGCGCGGAATGACCCGCTCATGCATTGCCTCAAACAGACTACAATGACGCCGTTTTTTGCACATTGAGAGCTAAGAGGCAGCGAAAGGCAGTTGACACAGACGTTCATTGGACAGTGCCGTTTATTGGCATAAGCATCGCATAAGCTCCTTCACAACAAACATAAGTATCATTTAGTGAAAGCACAACATAAATAAAATTCCTATCACGCAGGAAAAAAAAAAATGTTCACAAAAAGAAAAGCTGGCATTCCTAATCAAAATAGCTATGCAAAATACACATAAAACTTACTCAGACTTTGGTCAAACTTTATTCAAACATTTCATTTAGCTCAACAAATACACTAGATGGCAATATTTAGTCACAATATACAAACTATCAGTGGTCTCGTACGTTGTGAAGCCAGCACTCAACGGAGCTACGGCGTCAGTCGAGGGACAAAACACACTCAATGGATTGATTTCTAAGTAATTTAAAACTCGCCATTGACACCTTGTGGTGTATTTCAATCACTATCTTACGCAGTTAAAGACACTGTGGAAGAACGGCTGTGACGTCACCGCTCGGCGATGTCAACAATGGCAAGCTACTAGTTTATTTTTCGATTGAAAATTTTACAAATTTTATTAAAACAAAAACATTAAGAGGGATTTTAATATGAAATTACTATAACTTGTACTAACATTTATCTTTTAAGGACTACAAGTCTTTCTGTCCGTGGATCTTTTTAACAGAAAGAATGTTAATAATGTTAATATTATCTTGTGGTTTTATTGTTATAATAAACAAATACAGTACTTTTGTACAGTATGTTGAATGTCTATATCCGTCTTGTGTCTTATCTTTCCATTCCAATAATAATTTACAGAAAAATATGGCATATTTTAGAGATGGTTTGAATTGCAATTAATTACGATTAATTAATTTTTACGCTGTAATTAACTCGATTAAAAATTTTAATCGTTTGACAGCCCTGATATTTATACCAAAAAAGTAGAAACAAAGTATTCTGGAACATCTGCCAGTAGATGCAATGATGGTAAGTCAATGAATCATTACCAAATAATTTTAGTCATCTCAGAATTCTGTAATTAAATGGTACTGTAACTGAAGCACCAATTTACGTAGTCCACATTTTCAGGACATTGAATGGATCGCAGGTGGACTGTTCTGGGTAACCGCCAAAATCAAGGCTAGTTTTTTTCCTACACAGCCTTGTGCATGAACTGATGAAACTGCTTAGATGAGGGCAAAATATCTTCTACGACAACCAGAACTGACCAGTTACAACCGATTCAGTTCCTTGTGATTGATCTGGAAGAATAACAATATTCATAGGCTAGCACATTTTAAACAAGCATATAAAGCATCTTATCTTGTGCGTGAGATTTTTCATCTCAGGTATTTTAAGGTAGTACAGTACACAAAAAGGCAGTCAGAGATGGACCTTCATGGAACTTGCTTTGTAAACAAGGGCACAGTCACAGTGGAAAAGAAAACCTGTCACCATAAAACTGTCCAAAGTACATTTATATCCTGAAAAATCCCAATTCAAGGGCAACAGAAAGCTCTTGTCAGAAGACCAACTGATCAAAAGGACTGTTCCGATAATTCTCTTCATATAACACACACTATTTCCTTCGCCCATCAGTCTTAATTTCCCTTTGTCCTGCAAATGTCTCTTCTTCCCTGAGCCTGATGGATTTCAGGCATTAGTGCAGGCTAGTGTTTTTCCCTTCTGCAATGCCATCAACAATACGTGAGTGTGTGGGTGCGTGCGCTTGTGAGAGCATGTGTGTGTCCGTCTGTGCGTGTAGGCGCATGCGTGTGTCTATGTGGTAGTTATTTTTCAAGCGATAGCCCAGGAGGTCATGTTAATAAGACTGGCCATACACAGGCAGATTACACCGTATATGACAGCGTGAGAGACAGACCAAATCAATGGAGTGGGATACAGAAGCTACAAAAGCAAACGCACCACTGTCCAAAAGGTTTTAGCAACATAAAAAAGGACCAAGGTGAATCATTTATGACTTATAAACTGTGCAACTCAATTGAATAAAAAAAATCTTTTTAGACAGGATGTAAAACATATATGACTGCAGTGCACTGTATTATCATTTTTGTGTGTGTGTGTTTTAAATAATTGACCAATTTACATTATAACTCACACTCGGGAATTTTATATTGTAATCACATTTAATGCTCTTTTAAAAGTGTTATCTTAGCAAGCCTTTGTTTTACCTCTACTAAAATTAATTCTGCAACACATTTAATGTTCCTAATCTGATTTTTGAACTAACCAGTTGATAGATTAATAAATTACTTAAATAATCTATAGCTGCAGCCCTACCTGGACATTCCACCTATGTAAACGAAACGTCGACAAGAAAGACAAGAAAACTAAGTTGTCCACCAAGACCTATCCATTATTGTTAATAATTAGATGTGCTACCAAGAACTAGTTGTCTATAATTGTATATAATGAGAGCACGATTTCCAAAATTAGTTAAAAAAAAAAAAAAAAAAAAAAAATATATATATATATATATATATATATATATATATATATATATATATATATATATATATATATATATATATATACACACACAGTGGGGCAAATAAGTATTTAGTCAACCACCAATTGTGCAAGTTCTCCTACTTGAAAAGATTAGGGAGGCCAGTAATTGTCAACATGAGTAAACCTCAACCATGAGAGACAGAATGTGGAAAAAAAAAAACAGAAAATCACATTGTTTGATTTTTGAAGAATTTATTTTCAAATTAGAGTGGAAAATAACTATTTGGTCACCGACAAACAAGCAAGATTTCTGGCTGTCAAAGAGGTCTAACTTCACATTGTTTGATTTTTGAAGAATTTATTTTCAAATTAGAGTTGAAAATAACTATTTGGTCACCGACAAACAAGCAAGATTTCTGGCTGTCAAAGAGGTCTAACTTCTTCTAAAGAGATCTAACGAGGCTCCACTCGTTACCTGTATTAATGGCACCTGTTTTAACTCATTATCGGTATAAAAAAACACCTGTCCACAAACTCAGTCAGTCACACTCCAAACTCCACTATGGCCAAGACCAAAGAGCTGTCGAAGGACACCAGACAAATAATTATAGACCTGCACCAGGCTGAGAAGACTGAATCTGCAATAGATAAAACGCTTGGTGTAAAGAAATCAACTGTGGGAGCAATTATTAGAAGATTGAAGACATACAAGACCACTGATAATCTCCCTCGATCTGGGGCACCATGCAAGATCTCACCCCATGGCGTCAAAATGATAACAAGAACGGTGAGCAACAATCCCAGAACCACACGGAGGGACGTAGTGAATGACCTACAGAGAGCTGGGACCACAGTAACAAAGGCTACTATCAGTAACACAATGTGCTGCCAGGGACTCAAGTCCTGCACTGCCAGACGTGTCCCCCTGCTGAAGCCAGTACACGTCCAGGCCCATCTGCGGTTCACTGGAGAGCATTTGGATGATCCAGAAGAGGACTGGGAGAATCTGTTATGGTCAGATGTAACCAAAATAGAACTTTTGGTAGAAACACAGGTTCTCGTGTTTGGAGGAGAAAAAATACTGAATTGCATCCGAAGAAGACCATACCCACTGTTAACCATGGGGGTGGAAACATCATGCTTTTCTGCAAAGGGACCAGGACGACTGATCTGTGTAAAGGAAAGAATGGCTGGGGCCATCTATCGAGAGATTTTGAGTGAAAATCTCCTTCCATCAGCAAGGGCATTGAAGATGAGACGTGGCTGGGTCTTTCAGCATGACAATGATCCCAAACACACAGCCAGGGCAACAAGAGAGTGGCTTCGTAAGAAACATTTAAAGGTCCTGGAGTGGCCTAGCCAGTCTCCAGATCTCAACCCCATAGAAAATCAGTGGAGGGAGTTGAAAGTCCGTGTTGCCCAACGACAGCCCCAAAACATCACTGCTCTACAAAAGATCTGCATGGAAGAATGGGCCAAAATATCAGCAACAGTTTGTGAAAAGCTTGTAAAGAGTTACAGAAAACGTTTGGCCTCAGTTATTGCCAACAAAGGGTACATAACAAAGTACTGAGATGAACTTAATTAGTGGTTGACTAAATACTTATTTGCCCCACTGTATATCGAATAAGGTGGAAATCTCAGTGAAAAAACATGTAATTGCAGGAGTGAATGTCCATCAAGCTGATCAAATCAACATTAGCCTTGGTGGAGGTCTGTGAGTGTCCTTCTAGTTATTAGAGATAACAAGAGATGATGGAAGATGATTAAAAGAGAACAGACTAAATGAGATAATGGCTCATCATTATCAAAGTACTTGTGTGATCACAAATAAGCACATGAAAACACTAGGAACACAGTAGCAGCATTGACTGAGGTTCTACCAGTATTTCTAACCAAAGTCTTTCATGCAGTCTAGAGTAAATAACACTTCCAAAATTTCAGCCAGGCGTAATGTAAAGTAAGCAAACTTTGGGCTATTCTTTGACAGCGAATCAGCACAGTTGCACACTTATATGCTTACAAGAGGTGGAGAGTTCACCCAGTATGAAGTCTAAGATATTTCACCAGGATACAGCAAATACAGCACCATTGCACAAGTTGTTAAAATGACAAAACCACATTCTCATTAACACATGCTGTCCTTAATGGGTTGTCAGTACCTAATTCATAATTGTTACAAAATATCTGAGTATAGATCATTCAGGGGATGATTTATGAGAAAGTGTTATGAAAATGTTCTTGAAATTTGCAGAACAATGCTTGTGAATAGTTATGTGCAGTATATTGCCAAACTAAATTTCACAAGAGAATTACCGTAAATTAATTTAGTCCTAACATGATTACTGAGAATCAGGAAAGAATCAATTTCTTGAAAAATGGCCTGGACTGGATTAATGTTTGTTTGGTTCTCAGTTATATGAATAATAGATAATTGGTTAAAAAAAAAGAAAGAAAGAAAAAGAAAAGAAAATTTCCTCCTGAAGAGAAGCAGTATTTTTGCTAACATGGAATTCGATAATAGTAGACATGCTTCACTCACAAACAATTTCTTAAAAAAAAAAAAAAATCCTTGGGGAAAAAAAGTATTGCATGCGTCAAGAAGGAATATTTTCAGCATTTCAGTCAGGTTGACATCCATCCACCTCCTTGAAGGATGACTGCACTGCAGTACTCGTTAATAAAATAAAATAAACAAGCAACAAAATAAAACTCCACAATTTTCTTTATTTTTCTAAGATTTTAGCAGTAGTGGTCTATCCTCTATACCAAGTGACATCTATGTATATGTTTATTATCGAATTGCACAAACTAACAAAAGCTAATGCCAAAGTACGGAATACTTAGTATTTCGTACTTATACTTAGTACGGTACTATATTTATAGTACGACAATGTTACAATGTTTGGGCGTTTGATTTAGTGCTGCAACGATTAATCGATTAACTTGAGTAATTTGATTAGAAAAAAGCTTCGAATCCAATGTTTCTGCTTCAAGGATTTGTTTAATTAGAGTGACGTTGTAGTTATTTGTTTTGAAAGGTTTGCATTTATTTTGCATTTATTGTGGGGTGGTGTGGCTCAGTGGTAGAGTAGTTGTCCCCCCCAACTCAGAGGTTGTGGGTTCAATTCTCTGCCCTGATGAACTCGCCTAAGTGTCCTTGAGCAAGACACTGAACCCCACGTTGCTCCTGGTGCTGCATCTCCAGTAGGTGGATGGCGAGATAGTGTAAAGCGCTTTGAGCGCCTTGAAAGGTGGAAAAGCGCTATATAAGTATAACACCATTTACCATTTATTTTTTACTAATTTGGGTGATTATACTGCCCTGTAGTGGTAACAGTGAATATGCCATAACTCGACTAACATGGCTGAATCCAGCTGCTCCCTGTTAAGCCCAACATAAGGTATGCTTTTGTTTGCGCTAATTTGTTTGTTTATGCAGTCGTTATTTAGTTTATAAGTGTATTTAGCAGTTTTTTTGTGGGCATATGTGTTTGAATTATGTGTTTAGAGTATTGTAAAAAAAAAAAAAAAAAAAAAAAAAAGCATTTTATAGCATTTAAGCTAGGGACTTTTGCAATGCAAGTTAGCCAATTGTTCTTTTGTTGTACTCAGATCCTCATTTATTATATTTATTTATTTATTCATTCATACCGTTTAAGGCTAAGCCTAAGGATTTTAATTTATTTTCAAATGCATTGATTGATCTCGTTAAATGAAAGCGCAATTCTGCATCGTTTGAAGAAACATTCAGGAATTGAATTTTGTATTTGCATTTAATGCTCTTTTGAAAGTGTAATCTTAGCAAGCCAATATAAAAATTATTGCAAGCATAAACACTTGTTTATTTGTTTTACATATGCTAAAATGTATTACTCAATTATTCAAACTAAGTCATTGATAGACTAATCGATTACATAAATAATCGACAGCTGCAGCCCTACTTTAATTTAACCTAATAATGATAATCATATTCTTGCATTTCACTTACCCATGCAGAGGATCCACCACGATTGCACGAGGGTGAGTCATTTTGTCTTCAATTAGAGTCTTGCGAGTTTGGGAGGCTTTTTCCAGCCGAGCTACGCTGATGGTTTTTTTGGGCCCGTCATCTGTCCAGTACAAGTTGTCTGCCATCCAGTCTACAGCAATGCCCTCAACAGTGTGGATCCCTGAGGCAAATCCATAATTCAAATCTCCTGTGCTCCTAGTGGGACATTTTTGTTTTAAAATTCAGAGGTTCCATGACCCACCTTCTTTCAGAATGGTGTCCCTCTCAGTGCCATCGATTTTTTGGCGCCCGATGATATAGCTGGTGGCATCGGCGAAGTAAATGAACTCACTCTCGGCGTGAAAATCTAGAGCTCTAGGCTTCATCAAATTCTCAATAGGGATCATGTATTCATCTGGAACCTTGGCATTCATGTCCATGCCCCTGATGACCCCTGGGCGACCCTTACCGTAAACAAGGAAGAGCTCATGCTCGGGCTCTAAAACAAAGCAAGAAATCGACAGCAGCATTTAAAGTTGGAAATTACTTGCACAAACAAGCCAATTAGAAGCTAATTCAGGGTTGTTTATCATGATTACAATTGAATATCAAGTAGTCACTTAAGGAGCCTTCGTGTAATATTTGGGTTAGACTCTTCATCAGTGAATCATTAATGGCTGCCAGATCTCAGAGGTAAATAAATACATTTTCATCCTTAGCACAATTTAAAAACACTTCTCATAATAAGCTGGCAGCACAGTGATGAGGTCAGACGAGATGGTCACAGTAACCATTAGTTGCAGTATTTCTTTCAAATCTTTTTAGCTGTTTATATACTTAAAGAGGATGGTTGAGTGAGGTCAACTGAATGAAAACAAGCATTTCAAATTGAATCTCCTTCAAAATTCATTGAACTGAATGCCTTGTATTGATCAATAATTACTGAATGGGTGGAGAAAAGATTTTTAAAGTCCTGTAACGACCTCATACACACCAAAAAGTATTTGTTCTTACTAATTTTAATCTTTCAAGGTCTAATTCAACTCTGATGTATAATTGTGTTGGACGCCACTCATAGAAACTGATCCTACTCATTCAGGCATGCATAACAGGGCACACAAAAGTGCTGCACCTCTTCAGCTTGTTTGGGTCAGTTCCCTGCTCAAGGGCACTTCAGACAGCAGCCGAGTACTACTTCAACAATTATTTGGTATTTACTGTTTTTTTTACCCACAGCAGGACTCAAACCATAACCTTTTGGTATCAAAAGTCAAGTCTAAAAAATAACAACTACTGCCCACAATATTGCATAAGTTGAGGTTATTATTTTTTTGTGTACTTATTGTTTACAACCACTTACTTTTGCAAGATTTGCCATCGCTTCCTAGGCTAAATCCAGACCGACAACGGCATGTCCGGGTCTTGTGTCCATTTCCCAACAGACAGATGTCCGAACAGCCTCCTGCTTTTCCAAACTGGTCCACTTCACATGCGTGGCTTCGGACTAGAAAGGAATGAAATCATGAAGTCGTACGTCATACGTGACACAAAAGATGGTGTGGTGCGTACCAGGTGGTTGGCGTCTTTGGTGATAGACATGAAGAGCGCCTCCCTTGTCCACGCGCGTCACCACTTGGAAGTCAGGGCTGTTGAATCGATTGATCCGTATCACACTGGTCTTGGGTTGCATGTTAGCATTGTCCGAATTGGTGGCATAAAGGTAGTTTTCAAACACAGTCAGTCCGTACAGATGCTCGATCTTCAACGAGAAAAAAGACATTGTTTTTGGGGATTTTTTTTTGCCTCACATTTTACCACTGCATAAAAAAATAGCTTGACCTCTCTCACCAAACAGGAACTCATAGTTTGCTCATACTAAATTAGAGATGTCCCGATCCGATATTTGGATCGGATCGGACGCCGATATGGACAAAAAAAATGTGCATTGGTATCGATCGGCCAACACGGAAAAATTCCGATCCAGACTTCCGATCGAGTTTTCTGAAAGTCCGGTCCGGGTTTTCCAGCACACCGATTTACACAATCCATTCCGGTTTTTGCTAAGGTTTCCCTAAAATCCGGTCCGCATTTTACGGCACACCTTCAACACACTACATTACCGTCTCCCAATTTACCGAGAGACTTTATCGGTAAAAATGTCAGCTGTGTGGGATCATTTCACCTTAAAGGACGACAAAGACGAAGAGGCAGAGTGCAACATATGCCACAATAAAGTCAAGCGTGGTGGTAAAGCTGTAAGAAGTTTTAATACAAACAACCTAATCAAGCATATAGCGAAATACCACCACAAACAATATGAGGAGTATGTTAAGAAAACCGAAGACAAAAAGAAAGGTCCTACGCAACTAACACTGGCAGAAACCTTTGCTATGCGTGACAGACTGGCACTCGACAGTCCCAAAGCCCAGGGAATAACAAGAGTCATTGCTGAAGAATTCATTCTGGATGACGAGCCATTATCTCTCGTGAGTAAAGACGCACCATCCAACACTTAGAACCACGGTACAACATGCCCAGCCGTTACATCCTTGAGCGATTCGGCCGTGGAATATTCGAGAACGATTCACAAACATCCAAATTCCGATTATTGAAATATGTCGAGTAAAGCGGAACTAATACACAGTCTTCGGGACGCAATGAGAAATGAACCGCATTGCGTCCCGAGAGTAAACATCATGCTTGTCATAGAACCGGGTAATGCCAATGCTCAACTCACGGCTTTAGCTAAACTCATGCCGCTGGATAAAAAACACAAGAATACCTGACTGCTGCTGACAGCCGCTACAAACTCCGTCACCATCGTTTTACTGTAGATAATAAATATCATATGTGTATAGAACTAGATGCAAAATGACAGACTCGACGGCGTTAGCAACATTGAAGTATGGAAAACTAGATGTGTTAGTAAACAGCCGCCATCTTAAAGCAGGAACCTTCCCTAGTAGGCTGTTGTGAACCTTCCAAGCGAACCTAATTAACTTTTTATCTAAAATACTCCTAAATCGGCAAAGTCTTGACTTGAATATATCATCAAAACAGTTTTAAAACTTTCACATGTCGAAAGTAGACAGAAGGGAAATTATGGAATAACGGGAGCAATTTTAACAACTTTAACAGTTGATTCGCAAAATTAAATGAATTGAATGTAGTTTAAAGCTGCTGATACAGAATAGGGACTTGAGTATTGTATTTACTGTTTAAAAAATGTTAACTTGATACGGAAATAGTCATTTATTTAAACCTGAGAGGCTTTTTATACAATTATTGTAACTAATGCACGAAACATTAAAAGCATCTAATAGCTTGGGGGGTTTGTGGGATTTTCCACTGAGGTTGTTTGTGTGTTTTGCTTTTTTAAGACAGTTTACAATATTTTTTGCACGTTTTACTGACTGACTATGCCATTTCTGTTTGTTATTTATAAAGTTTTGTGTTTATCACTGAATAAACAGGTCAGTCTCTTTTTACCAACCATTGTGTGTTATTCACACTCACCTAATTCAGCTGGCTAGTTGTTATCAAGAGTACTAAAACCCTTTTCAACATGAGTCTGACAACTAAGTAAGGAGGCTAAATAACTTTAAACTTTACCACATGCTCAGATAGGCCAGTATCGGTATCGGCCAGTATCGGTATCGGATCAGAAGTGCAAAACAATATCAGTATCGGATCGGAAGTGCAAAAACCTGGATCGGGACATCCCTATACTAAATGGTCTCAATTTATAACAAAACAACATGTCAACAATGACATGCATGTTGCCAGGTCAGTGTTATTCCTTTGATATATTTTTCCTATGATGGCCGATGTATCTCAGTCAAAGTGTACACTAAACACAAAATAACTTATTTTCAGCCACAACATTTGAATCGCTGCAGGCGCAATAGCAGATGCAACGTCACTTTCGGGCCGCAGCTGATAAAGATTTTGTCAAGCATGAGGGCCCCTTTTGTTAATTAATCTGGTTAGTTCTTATTTCACATATACAATATTATGACACGTTTAGACAGAAATGGTTTCAAGCAAAAATAAAAAGCGGTGTTTTGTTGTCGCTTTTTTGTGTAGGGAAATCTGCTAAGACATGAAGATCAAAAGTGCAAGAAACTTAACTTGCTGATGTGATATGCATGCTAAGTGTGTAGATACCAGCAGCACCAAAACTTAATAACTGACAAGTATTGTATATAACTTCAAGTTTTTATTTCATGCTTTACAAGTGCTCAATGTGACCACACCAGCGGCACGGACAACATTAAGCCGATACGAAAATTTCTCCCAAATGCACTTCAGGATATCCTCGCTCACTGTGTTGATTGCAGGAGTTGCCATTTTGACCGTGAATAAATGAGTGATTTTACAACAGAGACAAATTGAAATTGACACCCAGTCAAACAAGGATAATTATTGTATCAAATGACCGCTAATTCAGTCTATTTCAATAATTTTAAGATGAATAAATATGTGATTTTGGCACATTCTTTTTGAATCACCCTGTATTTCGTCAACGAACAATTTTTCATGACGATGACGATGATGAGCTAAAAATGTGTCTTGGGAGACTAAAACATCACGAGATGAATGCCAGTTGTCGTGTGACGAGAACGAGATGAAGATTTGCCATGGTTTCCGTCCGTTCTTATCGTATGTGAAGTTAGCACTTATCTTAGCAGTGTTTGGTTGTGTCACTCATGTAACATGCTGCGCCTCCCACCGACCCCCCTGCCCCACACACAGGCTTAGTCACTAGTTGGTGAGTAAGCGTGTGCCCATTCCAGGCTTCTTTTGTGAGACGTGTCGGACGCTGCTTGGTAAGTTTTGTTTTCTTATCTTGGAGATGCCATGTTGCTTTGGCCTTGATAGGTCTGTGCTGAGTGATCATCACACACTAAACTACCTGTAGCATTAGCATAGCGTTTGCATTAGCATTTAGCACAGTGACTCGGTAAGTGGAAACCCTTGGAAAACTTTACATACAGCTCGTGGCGTCCTGGTGAGTTCAATTAATTGCAAATAATATGCTATTTTCCTGCTAACTGTGTATTATCATCATGAAGATGTTGATGTCCTTGTAGACTCTACAGTTATGTGCTTGTCTGTCAATGTTCATTCGAAATTGTTGGAAACCTTTAATTTATTTATTTATTCATGGATAGGGGTGCACGATATCCATTTTTTGAAACCGATATCGATAACTTCCTGCTCCTCAAAGCCGATGCCGATATCGATAACTGATAATAAATATATAATTTTTAAATGTACAGTTTATTCACCTGAGTTTTTGAACACCTGAAGGTAAAAAATAATAGTGGTGGATTCAGGATAGATTTGCCGTTCATGAATTTTCATGAGGACATGAACATTATTATAATGAACAAAACAAAGACAAGAACAGTTTTGCCTTCAAATAAAGTGCCCATATTATTTTTTTCAAATACTGTAAACATAACTTGATTCAATCACAATCAGTCAGTCAATATGATTGACGATGTATTCCCCTGAACAATAAGCACAGAACTAAAACAAACATAAACCCAACAGGTATTGTCATTTGGTGTAACAGGAGAGGAGACTTTAATCGTCTTGGTCCATGAAACAACTTTCTTAACTTGGCTATTATAGGACAGCAAGCCTATCAATAACCAAAAGGCCTCTCAATAACTTTTAAACATAACACTGTTAAAATGCAAACAATTGCTAATTGCCATAGTAAGGTTCATCACTCCGTGATGGAAAAATAAGGCCTCTAGAACGGTAACAAAACTTTGCATACTGGCAAAACAGGAGTGGAAACAAATGCACACATCCCTATCCACCGACACCGTGCCAAAATTAATATTAATAGGTCCAATAATATATAATGTTATCGGATTTATTGGGATGACGTCATAATTCCTATTATCGGACCAATAATTATGGAACGAATAATTATCGTGCATCTCTATTTATGGACTAAAACTTTTGCAGTTTTTAGACGATAACGTTTTAAGAATTGCCAGCGAAAACTAGGCGAAATTTGTCTGAGTTTTGGTCAACTAAAACTAGACGAAGATGAACACATTTTGAAATAACTAAAATGTGACTAAGACTAATTAATATTAGTATTAGTATAGGACGAAAATTCAAAGGTCTGCCAAAAATAGTGATTCATATTCAGTTGGGCTATTTTCAAAGAGAAAGACAGAAATGCATTGGACAGGTTGATAAAATTTGGGCTACTTCTGACAAAATCTTGGACGGAAGGTTGTAATTTGGGCTGCTTTTTACTGAATTGGTCGGGTTTTACGTTGCAATTGGGCTGGAGACGGTCTTATCGATTTTGCAACCGTAGAGAAAGATGCCACCATAACGCAGTTTTTGCATTTTCCACCCTTAAGATCATGAATACAGCGTGGAGTGTTGTCAATATTTCCACCCTGGAACGAGCTTTCAAATTTTTGTATTTGTATACGATATGAACATCTGGGAAAGTTGTTTTCCCCTATTTTCCCCTGTTACCGTTGTTGTGTAAATGGCCCCTTAATCAGAGTATCATTTTTAAAACTCGTACTGGCATATAAAACCATATTTGTACAATAACAGTATATACTGAAGGCTTGAGCGGGAACTGGAATGAACACAGTTTACCAATTGCTTATAAACTGTGATATAATGTCAGACCATTTTAATATTATAGTTTAAAGTTTCATTATTATCTTTAATATCACTTTAAGTAGTTGTAGTCATTTGGTAGAATGGTTAGAAAAACAGTTGAAGAAATAGAAAATGACGTCAGACCTACAGAGTCAGTTACTGTGGTACAAAATGAGAAAAGCAGAATGCTGAAGTTTTTCTCAGTTCCTCTTCATGCATTTTTGAGGCCACTGCAAATGTTTCTCTTCGGGAGATTTGTTAGAGGTGGCCGAAATATAGTTCTCTGCATCACTGTGAGCAGTTTGAGGGTCCTGAGCTGCATCAAGATATTCTTAGGACTCCAGGGACACCAGAATGTATTCAACAGTGGCTTTATCATGGCTTCTCTTTTGCATAATGCATTTGCCTAACAGAATCATCCCTTAATGCCCTTTTATCAGATAAAAACCCATTTTCTATTTGCGTCGTACATTAATTATCGAAAAGCATGATACATTTCCGGAAATGTATGGTCAGTGTTTCATTTCTGCAGACATTGGACTATTTACTTTTAATAAGCAAAAAGACCCTTTCTCCCAATTATTCCAATGAAGGAGATAGTAGTAAAGTACCTTTTCTCGTAGGCACCGTCTAACCGTTTGCATTATTCGAACACCAGGGTCCCCCCAGGATTGATAAATCTAAATTCAAGACTTTTAAGACCTTTTTTAATGCCATTTCAACTGAAAATTAATACTTTTCTCGCACCCATTATTTAGATAATATTGAATCATATTAGAAAAAAATAAAGCACTGAACATCAAACTTAACCTCAATTACCAAGTGTGTTTGACAAAAGAATGCACATTTACTGAAGATACAATTAAAACACATTTAAATATAAAGTGTTTCAGATTTTTTTTTCCCCAGGATAAAATGGATTTTACACTATTTTTGTAAAGCAACTTCAGAAATTACATTTGCAATACAACAGGTTTCCCTTTTAAGAGGACCTAGTCAAGGTGGTAGGTTGGTGATTGTCAAGTTGATCACCTTAACTGGTGATTGTCAAGTTGGTCACCTTAACTGTAAAGTGCTTGGGAAAATCTTGCAATTGGCAGTGAAAGTTTGAAAAACAGCCACTAAATGGCAGTAGTTTACCATTAATTACCACAAAAATATAAAAGCGACACATGACCATTTCCCTTGGTAATTGTTTTTTTCTAATCACATTACAAGTATACAAAACACATGTTAATCCTTTGTTAGCTATTGAAGACATTTCTTTTAATCAGATAGAGAAAATCCATACTCTTATTCAATCAAGAATTTTTTTTTAAATATACCAGGTGTTGTTTTACTATCACCTACATTATAATTTGCCTAACACCATGCCATGTTATTCAGATCAACGTTACCCCGCACTCGTTCCAATAATAGTGTCAACCGTGTTGTGTATTTGAAGGTGATGGTGGTGTTGTGCCGAAAAATGCCGAATGCCGAAAAATGAAAAATCTTCGTTATGGATTCAAAAAAAAAAAAAAAAAAAAAAAAAAAAAAAAGTCACGGATATGATTTAAGTTGCACTGAAATGTTCTTCAAAATTAAAACCACGGTGAAAAAATTCCAGACTTACTACAGCTAATTTAATACTTTTAATACCTTTAATAATGGAAAACTCAATTCAATGCTTTTTTAATACTTTTAATAACCCGCAGGTACCCTGAACACACTTAATATAATTAATCAGGGAATAGTATCGTTCCTCGTATTTACTGTTTGACTGTTTGTATTACTGTAACACACACCCAATATAAAATAAATAGCATATATACCATAGTTTAAGGAAAACAAGCAGAATATAGGGCATAAGAGATAAACAACACCTTCTTATTACGGAAGCCCAGCGCGTGCGTCACACACCTAACTGAGCAGGATTGACGCACCAACTCGCAGTCAGTTCAATCAGTCTGTCCCAACACAAGGAACACCGGAGAACGCCCGATATCCAACTGATAACACGACTGACAAGACTCCAAGAGCCCCGTTGACGCTGAGGTGGCAAAATCCACAACCCTCGTCACCCTGACAACAGTAACTCCTGAATCCTCCTGTCCAATCCACAAACACAATAATCCCAAACACACCCTTCTTCCTGCCCAAGTACCGCCTCGAGAGAGCCTTCAAAAGACGGAATGTTTAACTAAGCGTTGCCATTCTTCTCGGGAACCTTTTGTTGACGTGTGATAGGGTGCAGTGGTGGACTTGGCAATTTTGGGGCCTAAGGCGAACATATCCAGGGGCCCTCTTCATGGGTCAGGGGTTAAAAAGGTGAGAAGAGTGTGGAGGAAATATGTTCCGGTATTCTAGGGCTGTCCTAAATGACATATTTTCTCCTGATTAGTCAGCCGGCTAGTTTTACGATTAGTCGACTAATCTAATAATTTTTTTTTTTTTTTTTTAAACTAATTGAGCAATGAAATTTTTGTTGACGCTTATTCATTCACAAAACCATTTTGGAACACTTAAATTCTTTATTAAAGTACAAATAATAATGAAAATAACAATAATTAATCACAAATAAACAATGAGGTTAAATGCTGATAGCATTTACTAGTGTAAAAGGATGGAAAGTAAACAGATTCAGAAAATTGACTTTGCCTTTCCAACATTACTCAAAACAATTCTTTAAAAAAATTCTAGCATTATTGTTATAGTATACTACTATAAATAATAGCAGTATAATAATTATAATAATTATTCATTGCCAATCATATTTGCCATAAAGAGTGTCATTTGAAAGCTATTCTTAATGTAGAATCTGTATTCTTTAGTATTTACTCAACATATTATAATATTAATTCTGAAGTATGTGGGATTAACTCCAGAAATCGTTATTTATATGACGAACATGACGTGCTTTTATTTTGAAATGTTCACCGGAGGTACGTTCGCTAAACCGCTAACCGAAAGCTTTACACTCCGTAAAAAAACATTCTTCGTCATTGCTTGTGGTGTCACTAATAGATTTTTTTTCTTTTTTTTTTAAAAGCAAATGCTGTTAAACAGCTGTTGAGTGTTATTGTATGACTGATTGGAACTGTACTGCATTGTTCCGCCACAAAGTGTGCCGTCGTGTATTTTATGTTTGTGTAAAAGAAAGTTAAAAGAGGCATTAGCGGCCTCCGGCCTGTTCTCAACTTCTCCCTCACTGCACTTTGGCTCTCATGGAGGGGCACGTTCGCTCATGTGTTCGAAATAAACGATAGCCGACGTGCAAAGTAGCAAGTGAGCTGTAAAAATAGCGAGTTTAGTGGGGTTTTAAATGCAGGAGAGCTAAGTGAAGCTAACGAACAGCTAAGCGGAGCTAAGCGATGTTAAACGGAGCTAAGCGAAGCTAAACGGTGCTAAATGAAGCTAAGCGACTGATACTTAGTCCGTCGTCGTGGAACAGTCCGTTGTAGTGCGTGTGTGCGGGGGGGGAGTAAGATAAATGCAGCTTTCAAATGGCTTTGTTTTGTTATTTGTTTGTTTGGTATGCTGACATAATTATACATGACGAATAGTTGGGGGTGCTGCTGGCTCCGGTGGCCGAAGCCCTTGCTCGTTGGGGCAAGGGCAGCTGGTTGGGGGCCCCAGGGCGATCGCCTACTTCTCCTGAATAGAAGATCCGCCTATGATAGGGTGACCTTGCCTCCTCGCCTGAGTGTTTCTGTTTTGCCTTGCCGTTTTGATCGCTGTCGACCTGAATAAATTGTCAACTTGTTTTCGGTGAGCCTTCTTTAAACCTTTCAAAATGGAGTCAGTACAAACAGTTAAGACTAAGGTTAACGCGTGGAGTTTGGCCTTCTGGCCGGATTGTCAGTATCTCGCCGGACCGGGTCGTTGGAGCTACGCCAGCGCGGGTTCAGTGGTTCTGCTGGCGCGGTTCCGGCGGTCTTGCTAGAAGGTCAGATTCCTTCAATGTGAAAATATATTAATTCTATCGAAGACCCTAAAATTGAATTGTGCCAGACTTTGAAATGTTGGCAAATATCTATATTATATATAGAGATGTCCCAATCTGATATTTGGATCGGATCGGACGCCGATATGGGCAAAAAAATGCGCATCGGATCGGCCAACACGGAAAAATTCCGATCCAGACTTCCGATCCAGTTTTTTTTTTTTTAAAGTCCGGTCCGGATTTTCCAGCGCACCGATTTACATAATCCATTCCAGTTTTTGCTTCGGTTTCCCTAAACTCCGGTCCGCAGGTTGTTGGTGTGTTTTGCTTTTTTAAGACAGTTTTCAATATTTGCACATTTTACTGACTGACTATGCCATTTCTGTTTGTTATTTATAATGTTTTGTGTTTGTCACTGAATAAACAGGTCGGTTTCATGTTACCAACCGTTGTGTGTTATTCAAACTCACCTAATTCAGCTGGCTAGTTGTTATCAAGATTACTAAAACTCTTTTCAACATGAGTCTGACAACTAAGTAAGTAGGCTAAATAACTTTGCTCAGATAGGCCGGTATCGGTATCGGCCGGTATCGGTATCGGATCAATAATGCAAAACAATATTGGTAACGGATCAGAAGTGCAAAAACCTCGATCGGGACATCCCTAATTATATCAGCATGAAATCGGTGATTTACACCCCTATTGATGATGGGGAACAGTCTTATGTAGTATTTTTTTTTCAAATTTAGGCTCATCTAACATAGAAATGATGAAATCTGTCTGACACTGATATCAGTGATTCCCAAGAAAACTCCATCCATCCATTTTCACTTTTCATCATTAGGCTCTGTGGCTGCGCTGGAGCCTATCCCAGCAGACTTCAGGCAAGAAGCAGACTGCATTTGAATGCTACTGTCAGGGGACAGAACGATTTGTTATTGTTTTTCTTGCAATACTGTATATGTCTGCTGCATTATACAGAAAACAAATTTGAATTTTTTGTGGCCTACGTGGGGCAGAATATTAAAAACATTTGTCTGTTCCCTTAATTTTATTTACTTAGAAAGTGTTCAGTGTCTTGTGCCTAATAAAATATCTGGCATGTGTACAGTGTGTCCACAAACTAACTCTATAAAACAATTTGACAAACATGTAAATGTGCTTTGTTTTAAATAGCAGCACGAGAACACACATAAAATCACTATCTGACATTCATAGTCGCCCATACAGGATCATTTGTGGGTAAAGTAAAATGTGACAGAGGTACTGTTTCTATGGTAACCTTCCGAACTCAACCAGATGATGCAAAAAAAGGGGTTTAGCGACTTGAACTGCCTTTCAGTTGAGTGCAACAAATGAAAGCTCTTTGCTGCAGACGGTGACCCGACCATCAAAGATAGGAATGTGACGTTAGGAGAAAGACTCAGATCTCAACTGGTCAATAAATGATGGAGCCACATACAGGCATACACGCACACACAACTCGATTTGGGAGCTCACTGAAAGAGACAGAGACTTATTTCCCAGTCTTATCACAAGCTGAAAGACAGGGTGCTGCTATGGTGACAGGGACTGCAAATCCATTATTTTAAGGACACCATTTTTTGTATCTCTATTCATCCCAAATTACTGTCTGTAGTGTAGACAGCGAGACTTGGACTAACATTGATGTCCAAGGCCTGGCGATATAATTAGGTACACCTTCAGGTTTGACGACATGAACCACAAACGCTGCGTGTATTAACTATTAACAATTATACCCTTGGTATTAGAATCATCATTTGTTTAATTATGTTGTTTGATTTTGTACTAGCTACCAGATTAATAATGCCTTTACGAATCCACCCATGCAACCCTATCAATTTGAACCCGCGAGGAACATTAATGAGCACGACAGCACTGTCGATATTTCACAAAACGGGCAGCAAAAGCAAAATGAACAGGAAAGACAGGATGAGACGTGACAAGAGTAGAGAAAAAAAAGTGTTCTGCCAAAATGTGCTGCACCGGCGAAACGTCCTACAATAGGCGAATTTGACACCCAAAATACTGGACTGTCTCAGGAAATTAGAATATTGTGTATTCTAATTTCCTGAGACAGTCCTGTATATATACACAGGACTGTCTCAAAAAATTAGAATATTGTGTATTCTAATTTTCTGAGACAGTCCAGTACTACCGTGCGCTTTCAGCTTGTTTTGTTTAAATGCGTACAGACAGAACATATTAAAGATGCCTTAAGAAAAACACTTAAATGTAGTAATACAATGGGGCAAATAAGTATCTAGTCAACCACTAACTCTGCAAGTTCTGCCACTTGAAAATATTAGAGAGGCCTGTAATTGTCAACATGGGTAAACCTCAACCATGAGAAACAGAATGTGGGGAAAAAAACCCAGAAAATCACATCGTTTGATTTTTAAAGAATTTATTTGCAAATCATGGTGGAAAATAAGTATTTGGTCAATACCAAAAGTTCGTCTCAATACTTTGTTATGTACCCTTTGTTGGCAATAACAGAGGCCAAACGTTTTCTGTAACTCTTCACAAGCTTTTCACACACTCTTGCTGGTATTTTGGCCCATTCGTCCATGCAGATCTCCTCTAGAGCAGTGATGTTTTGGGGCTGTCATTGGGCAACACGGACTTTCAACTCCATCCACAGATTTTCTATGGGGTTGAGATCTGGAGACTGACTAGGCCACTCCAGGACCTTGAAATGCTTCTTATGAAGCCACTCCTTTGTTGCGCTGGCTGTGTGTTTGGGATCACTGTCATGCTGAAAGACCCAGCCACGTCTCATGTTCAATGCTCTTGCTGATGGAAGGAGATTTTCACTCAAAATCTCTCGATACATGGCCCCATTTATTCTTTCCTTTTCACAAATCAGTCGTACTGGTCCCTTTGCAGAAAAACAGCCCCAAAGCATGATGCCTCTACCCCCATGCTTCACAGTGGGTATGGTGTTCTTCGGATGCAATTCAGTATCATTTCTCCTCCAAACACAAGAACCTGTGTTACTATCAAAAAGTTCTATTTTGGTTTCATCTGACCATAACACCTTCTCCCAGTCCTCTGCTGGATCATCCAAATGCTCTCTAGCGAACCGCAGACGGGCCTGGACGTGCGTGTACTTTCTTCAGCCGGGGGACACGTCTGGCAGTGCAGGATTTGAGTCCGTGGCGGCGCATTTTTTTTACTGATAGTAGCCTTTGTTACTGTGGTCCCAGCTCTCTGTAGGTCATTCACTTTGTTCCCCTGTGTGGTTATGGGATTTTTGCTCACCGTTCTTGTTATCATTTTGATGCCATGGGGTGAGATTTTGCATGGAGCCCCAGATATAGGGAGATTATCATTGGTCTTGTATGTCTTCCATTTTCTAATAATAGCTCCCACAGTTGATTTCTTTACACCAACCGTTTTACCTATTGCAGATTCAGTCTTCCCAGCCTGGTGCAGGTCTACAATTTTGTTGCTGGTGTCCTTCGACAGCTCTTTGGTCTTGGCCATAGTGCAGTTTGGAGTGTGACTGACTGAGCTTGTGGACAGGTGTCTTTTATACCGATAATGAGTTAAAACAGGTGCCATTAATACAGGTAACGAGTGGAGCCTCGTTAGACCTCGTTAGAAGAAGTTAGACCTCTTTGACAGCCAGAAATCTTGCTTGATTGTAGGTGACCAAATACTCATTTTCCACTCTAATTTGGAAATAAATTCTTTAAAAATCAAACAATGTGATTTTCTGTTTTTTCCCCCCACATTCTGTCTCTCATGGTTGAGGTTTACCCATTTTGACAATTACTGCCCTCTCTAATCTTTTTAAGTAGCAGAATTTGCACAATTGGTGGTTGACTAAATACTTATTTGCCCCACTGTATCAAATAAAGGTGGTTTAAATGTGCTATGTGACTAATGCGGTCAACAGATAAACAATCTGCTTTAAAGCTACCACAAAAAAACATGATGCTTAAAAGTATAAGAAGGAAACACTTGGAAAAAGTATTTTGATGCAGTAAAAAGGTAATAAAACAATCAATAAAATTGCAACTAGTAAGTACAGTACTTGCCGCTTTTAACTGATGAGAGCATGTGTTGGATACCTCGCCAGTAACCCGGTAGTATTTGTCGAGTGACAGTGACAATCTACGTCATCACCCCGAGCCATAAATCATGGCGCTCTCTGTAGGTCAAAACATGTACTAATTTTTATAGATTTTTTTTTTAAATCAATGGCAATATGTTATGTGTATTGTGGCTTATTAGAGACTACAAGACTTTACAGGACAAGTCTGAGGTTCCCTTTAAAGTCGACATAGCATAATCTATAGAATGCACCTATTTAATATTTAGAGTTTAATTTAAACATGTCAGTACCATGTTATCCTTTTTTTAACATTATCTCGTTTGAAGGACAATGACAATAAAGGGAGCGCACACAAGCCCACGCAGCCAAAGTGCCACACACATGTGCCCAGAAGCTTATTGGCTATAAATGAAAGCCATTACTTCCAACAGATCTCAGTAAACGTCACGGTAACAGCTCTCAGAGGCAACCCGCACGGAACATTAACCACCTTGATATTAGACACGATTAATCAGCTGCTCGGATGAAAAAGCGAATGCCCTCCATCTTTTCTATGCCCATTTTTCACCGAGCAGACGGCAGACATGTCGACGTGATCAGGGTTATGCCCTTACCAGTAAGCCTTGAATGATGGTGTGCCGATTCTTCCCTTCATAGTCCACCACTTCAATGTAGTCCAAATAGGCATCTGCCCAATAAACCAGCCTGCTGACCAGGTCCAGCGTGATGCCATGGGGGAATACAATTTTACTGTCCACAAGTTTGGTACGGTTCTGGCCATCCATGTCACATCTCTCCACCTTGGGAATCTGACCGTAGTCTGTGAAGAACACTTTTCTAAGGAGAGACACAGACGGGGACCTTATTGAGGGTGGCTCCGCACTTAAGTTGGCACATGATGAATTTTGAAATGGGAGTATCTCACTGTTTCACTATACCTTATAAAATATGCCTAGCAACATATTTAAAAAAAAAAAAGTCACAAAATGTTTGTATATTGCATCATAGACTTCACCATCAGTTGACTAGACAGCTTCCACAGAAATTGCCCCACGCCTTCCCGGAGCGGGCCGACCCAGGCAGAGTGTTGAGTTGGCTTTCATTGTGATGAACACACACGCTGCGTTCTAACGCCGGACTTAGGTGGAAAAAGATCGAAAGCTTTACTGCATACAAGCAGACAGGAGTGTCTCAAGAGTGATTTGGTCGAGGATTCAAGGTAATTATTATATAAAATAGCACCAAGCATGCACTTTGAAACGTGAAAAAAAATGAATGGGAAAAAAATTAGCGTAACTTTAGCTTGAAATATTTAAGTAAAATGAACGATAACTGCCAGTTTTTCTGCTTTTAACCAAGAATCTAGACTGTTTTATGTTCATATCTATAGAAATTCCGGGATATACACACTTATTTACATGAATTTTCAACGTAAAAAGAAAGCTCTTTGTTTTGTGATGGCCGCCATGTTGCATTTTCAATCTAACTTTACATTCAAATGATCAGGTAATTCTTGGCCAACTGCCTGTTTTTTGGCAAAAAAAAAAATGTAAATTTGGATATTTCTGCATCCATACAAAAAAGTTTGCCTTTTACGTGTTTTATTTTATGTAACATTTCAATCTAAAAACAACGAGATAGCCAGGCCAGATTGCCAGCAAGACTTGCTGAGGCAATCTAACATCATAATTCAACCTAAATAAGTTGTGATTGTGTATAGAAATATGCAAATTTTCCTTTTGTTGAGTAAAATTAAGATGATTGTGCATACTTTCCTCAAGTATTAAGTTTCTGATGTGAAAATTGAGTGATTTATTAGCCGTTGAAAACCTGCACTGAATTAAATAAAAAAAAATTTTTAAAAACGGAAGTCGCTATTTTTGGCAAAAACTTATATGACTTGTTAAATATTATTATTGATCCTGAAAAATATAGGTGTTTATCTCTGCATTTGGTGATTTGCTGGCGGCTTTGGTTTTGAAAATATTTGAAGTCTAAGTTTTTGAAAATAGGCCCCCTACAGTTTGGCCGTGAGCCCCGTGTCCTGTCAACTGATAATGAAGTCTATTATTGCATAATGTACGTTTGGAAATGTTTTAGTAGAAAGTGAGAAAAATATAAGTCTTATGGTAAAAACTCGTCTGATCGGAAATTATTCATCTCCGGGTAAAAAGTGTTGCAAATCAATACAGTTTAAGTTATTTTTCCAAAAATGCAATGCAGTGAAAAATGTTTTGTTATTCCCTTCAAAGAAGCAGTTGTAAAGATTTGTTTTTGATCACTTAGGATGGAATTGTATTGTCATTGATTGTAGTCAAATGGAACATTTAACTGTCTGAGATTGCTTATGAATCAATCAGTGCTTTAGAAGCAGAATGTTTTATTTTAGTGAAGCATAAAGATGTTGCTTTTTATTTATTTTATTTGGTGACCATCACCATTCTTTTCTTAAGTCGTGACCTTATTTCTTGCTATATTAACTGGGTTGAACCGAATCGATATTTTTTTAGAACAGGGGTGGGCAAACCGGTCCTCGAGGGCCGCAGTGGGTCCTGGTCTTTGTTCCAACTGACCCAGCACAGATAGTATAACCAATGAGGTTTCAGCAGAAATGAGAAGCACCTGACTGCAATCGACTGTCGCATTTGTAAAACAGCAGATTGGTGAAAATGTGTCCTCTTAATGGGTTGCAACAAAAACCCGCACCCACTGCGGCCCTTTGTGGAATAGTTTGCCCACCCCTGTTTTAGAAGCATTATTTCAGTCTTCAGGGTGGAAAAAATGATTTTCCAATGGCTAAACTTATCGAATCAAATGTCACAATGGTATAAGAAAAAAAGCCAAGAAATGTATGTTTCGGGCATTCTCCGGTTTTGTTTGAGGTCAGATTTCTGTATTGAAGACGCCATGTCATAATTTCAGTAAAGATTTAAGCCAAAAATATGAAACCTTCAGTCATTCATCAATGTTCTGTACTACTTCTCCTAACAAGGATGGTGAGGGTGTTGAAGCCTATTCCAGCTGACTATAGGCGAGAGGAGGGGTACACCCTGAACTGGTTGCCAGCAACCAAATGGAAAAAAATTAAAGGGCAGGTGAAGATTTCATGAGCGTTTTACTCGGTTAAATTGTATTGAATGCATCATTCGCTGTCTCAAAACTTACATTACCAACAACATCGCTGCTGGCCGAGACTCTATGAGTGGCCCAAAAAACATGATTCTGCAAGGATTTGGACATGTTTTGTGGGAGTCAAGCAGAAAAACATCTCCCCGGCTCCTCGATCGCGTCTTTGTTTTCAACATTTCCGCGACGACAGCTTTGAAAGCCTAGGAGGATACAACCTTGGTTTTTCAAAGACTTAATAAGACCCTTACTGGCTTTTCTAATTCTAAAATTTGATGCAGTTCTGTTGTTATAGGAGGGCAAAACCAACTGCCTGTTCGTTGAAGTGCAACACGTTTTTTTGTTTTGTTGCATGCCTATCATAAGACAGCTGACACTGGAACCTTTTGGTACCTCATGATACGATACTGTTTGCGATACAAAGCTCACGATAACGGTGATCTGACGATATGGCGATACAACAATTATCCATACATTGGTCAGGAAATCATTCTAGGATATTGTAAAAAACACTAATAAACAGAAAAACAAGCTTCTGCTGTGAATTGGAATGAGTTTATCACTAGTAGACGTCCAATCCGTTTGAAGTGGGAATGAACATTCGTTCGTTCGCTGCCACCCTCGTCTATGGCCGTCAGCAGCCAATGCCAGGCAATGAGGTAATTTTGGGCTGTTTAAGGTCATTTACCTGTTGATTTTCAGTTACTTCCTATTGATTTTGGGGTATTTTATGGGTCACTTCCTGTTCATTTTGTGTTACAGAACAGGAAGTGACCTGGGAATCACCCAAAGGAATAGGCAGTGACTCAAACTCAACAGGAAATGACCTGGAAATGCCTTTAAATGAACAGCAAGTGACCTATAAATGCCCTGAAAATCTGACAGAATGACTGTGAATGCTCTGGTTTTGAATGAACGAAGACGTTCCCAATCTAAATGGATTGGGTGTCGAGCACCGTCAAGGCAGCCTTAGAGTTAACTGAGACACTATTATGGTGGAAGATTTTGGTAGCAACTTGTTGGTTCATTTTTTTTTTTTTTTAAAGACACTGACACCTTTTTAAAATCTCGATTCTTGCAGGAGCATATCGATAACCTTTTGGGATACAAATTATCACGATATATTACCATTCGATATTTTTTCACACCCCTAGCTGACAGCAGTGTTGTTTTCGTCAACGATGACTATAACGAAAATATTTCGTCGACGAACCATTTCTTTCATGACGATGACGAGACGATAAAAACGTATCTTAGGAGACCAAAACTTAAAGACACGAATGCCAGTTTTCGTCTGACAAGACGAGAAAGAGACGAAATGCGACATAGTTTTCGTCGCATATTCACAATGTGTGACATTTCATGTTTAGTTAGCCTGTCTGTAATTGTGTAATTCATGTGATGTGCTGCAACCCCCCAACTCACCCACTAGTCTGGTGTCCTAGCCAGTCTCCCCATTGCTTGTTTTGAGACACACACGGTAAGATTTGCCTTCTTATCTTGGCAAGAGAGAATATGCAATGTTGTTTTAGCCTTTAAAGGTCTGTGCTGAGTGCTAAAAGTAACTTGTAGCATTAGCATATCATTCACGTTCACGTTAGCATTAGGCTATTGCTAACGTTGAGCGTCCTCCTAGACTTTCGGACTTTATTTACATAGAGTTCGTGGCGTCCAGGTGGGAATAACTAATGGCGTACCGCAAGCAACACGTCACTTCCGCTCATTAATATTCATGACATTAGCTACTGTTGCTAAGTAGGGACAAGCCACCGTTTGTCCCTAATAGGAAATGAATGGAAATCGTGTACGAAGGAGATGTTTACAGAGCTAAACCTACCAATTCTCTCCGAAAATTATGTGTCTGGTGCCAAATTGACTGGCAAAGATGTGGAAGAACATAAAAATGTTCAGTTAAAGAAATGGCTTGAGTGTCGAAGGCTGAAAAAGACGAAAAAAACGAGCCGACCTAAGCATAGCTTCAGCTTTTTTATCGACGCGACTGACAATGACATTCTCCTGTTTCAACAAGCTATCCTTTACCATCAGCCCTGTCTTTCTTATATATCCTCTGGTTGTCCTACGTCTCTTACCGTTCTTTGGGGTAATTTAGTTAGCTTTGTGTAGCAATTGCAAATGCTACTCAGTGACAGCCAACGAACACTTTTAATTTTTTCATTGATAACACATCTTAATCCTATAATTTATTTATTACTAAAGTTGTTTTTTGTATATATATATATATATATAAGAGAAACGGTAACAGTGGCAGTCAGATACCATTGTAATTCTTTTCAGGTCATTCATTGTCAGACAGAAGCAGTACGGCACAACATTACGCTAAAAAAATAAGTTAAAAATATAAAAATGGCTTACCTCTTTGTCCTCTAAAAGACCATGTAAACTCAACATAATGTTTACTGCATATGAAACGTGAATGGATTCGCCGAGCTGGTGTTAAAGTCCGCGCAAGTTAATTCGGTCTTCACATTTTTTCCTCCCGAGTTTTTGGTTTCCGGAAACGTATGAAGAAAACATCCTTCATGTGTCGTAATGTCTAGAGTCGATTCTACAAGTTCCAAAAAAGCAATGCGTGATCGGCACGTTCGTTTTTGAAAGATTACCGGAGAATGGTAGCACAAATTATGTTGTGTCTATGCGAAGGTGGGTCTATAATGTCCCACTTTGGCTTTACTTCCGCTTTGCGATGCAACGTCACGGTCTAAAAATAGCCTGCGTGCGGTACGCCATTGAAAATAATGTCGCCTTTTGTTTTCCTGCTAAGTGTGTATTATGACGTGATAAATTTGTAGATGCTACAATATGTGCTCGTCTGTCAATGTTCATTGGAAACCTTTTCTTATTTTTGGAGTGAAAATTGCGAATTTTACAGAGGAAGATATTGAATTAACGTCGACTAAAACTAGACAAAATTATTCTGAGTTTTCGTCAACAAAAACTAGACGAAGACAAAAACGCATTTTGAAATGACTAAAATTTGACTAAGACTAATAAGTATTATCGTCCAAAAGACGAAAACTAAGACGAAAATTAAAATGGCTGCCAAAAACAACACTGGCTGACAGACTGTTTATTTGTGTCAATTTGACACGTTTCTTACTTGATCGCGACCTGATTTTTGTTGTTGTTGTTGCTTGCCTGTCATAAAACAGCTGAAATGTTGTCTATTCATGCCAATTTGATACCTTTATTACTTGATCGTGAACTGATTTTCGTTGTTGTTGTTGCTTGCCTGTCATAAGACAGCTGAAAGGTTGTCTATTCATGCCAATTTCAAATGTGTATTACTTGATCGTGAACTGTTTTTTGTTGTTGTTGCTTGCCTGTCGTATGACAGCTGACAGGTTGTCTATTCATGTCAATTTTATACATTTATGACTAGATCTATATAACTACTCGTCTGTTTTTGCAATTACTGGTAATTATATCACAGAATGACTGGGGAAAAAAAGGTTCAGAGTGAAATCACGATGCTAGACATAGGCCTACCACTCTTCCTTTCGTGAAGTGTCGGGCTGCCAACGGCATTATCACCAATGTCTGCTGTGCCGAATAAATCAGCGTCATCTGACGCCTCAGGTTCAAACATGTAGGAATTAATTGTCAATAATCTTTTCTGGAGGCCTTTGCCATCGTTAGCGTCACCAAAGAGCGATCCTGAATAGTTACAGTGGAAATATCACTGATATCGTTACTATGCTCGCTGTAGATAGTCTTCTGTTGTGTTTGGGAATTTACATCACACTTCCGAGTTTGGGAATGCAGTATTGGCGGAGTGCTAAAAAACGTAAGAAACGCACATGACATGGTTGTTTCGACGAACTCTTCCAAAGTTTACATTCATAAAATTACACCAAAATCCGAAAAGCTCTTCACCTGCCCTTTAAGCACAGTATCAACTGTGCATTTGTGTTTTATGCAGGAAACCATTTGCATTAGCAGGTTAAAACTTGAAAATGCATTGTCATAAAAGAAGTTTTATTTGAAAACCTACAGGGAGCCTGTACATCCTCTGTGCAGTTATAACTGAACCTTCTTAACACTTATTCTTGCTTTGTTTTTCCCTAGCGACTTGTGACATTGACTTTAGTGCCTTGAGTGCTCATAGGAGTAATCCAAGTTGCTTTATGTACACATAGAAAAAGCTATCACACTGACCCCATGGTTGGGTCCAGGGCGATGCCTTTGGGGTTGTAAAGCTCCTGGTCCAGAAGGGTGACACATGTCTGTCCATCCTTGTCACACACGAAGATCCTGTCGTCTACGTCATCCACAAAGTAGAAATTTCCGGTGAGCCAGTCGATGGCCATCTGTTCCACATCTGCACAGAAATTAGAATGAGTGGAATAAAAGGAGGGTAGGAGGGGGGAGAGGGAGGGCGGTGCAAAGAAACTTATTTTTAGTCCTTGAATTCCTGTGGGCCTGTAAAGAACATGAACATGTGATGTTGTTGTAAATACTTCTAGCAAGTAAGAGGTCATGATCACATGTTGAGGTAAGCTAAATGAGCCATCAAATTGATGAGTAGCTATGCACTAAATGCAAGCTGCCCATGTTTTCAGGTTTAGACAGAGGGCTGTTTGCCTGGCTGACAAATGAGATGACGAGCTCATAGTATCAAGTAGGGAAACATGTAATTCATATGTTCAGATGAGGTCAATCAAACAGGCTGCTTGCTATCAACAAAACACGCAAACTTCATGGGGAACTTGAGGGTTGGCTAAGGTCTGAATGTGTCAAGTTTGGGGAATGAAAACAAGTAAGACTACACCTTCATGCGCACTGCTCTGGATGTGGTGCCTGACGAACACATAGTGAGGGTGAGAGAAAAACAGTGGACAAATGGGGAAAAAAAAATCACAATATAAACGGAGCTTTTGATTACTTCCTCAGTACTTTCTTTCTTCTTTCCTTCCTCATGCCAGATGCTAGCCAAAAACTTCCAGGGATGACGTTGTGCGTTTACAGTTTACAATTAAATATTCTTATTAGCCCATAAATACCTGCAACATGAAGCAATTATCAGAGAATCCCAAAATTTGAAAAATAAGGTCCTAATCAAACCTTTTTTTCAAATTTGTAAAAGGAAAAGTCAAACGAATATGTGTAATAAGTGCTCTAATATCTATAACCCTTGCCAAATCCTGTTTTTTTTTCTCATGGAACCTGCAGCTGCATGTGTTGACTTGCATCCATCATTTTTTTTTTCAAAGAGAAATGTCAAAATTCTGAATTAGTCTCAAAATCATGAAATTTTAGGAGTATCAAATGTGATACATTTGGCAATAAAAGGTTAGGGTTGCAACTAAAGCCCTTTTCACACAGGGAAATTCCCATGTAAGGTGACGCGGGATTTATTCCTTTCACGAATGTAGAGATATTCCGAGAGTGACGCGGGTTGGACACTTTCACACACTTGTCCCGTGTGGCCCACTGGTGATCTCTGTGCGGGAAGGGCTGCTGGCACAATTTTATAACCCGGACAGTGCGTCGTTTTTGGTCGGCATCTGCTGTCACAATGTTGGTCAAATCGTGTTTTGTTCTGGATTAAATTCAAGCTCAACAAGACTGTATTTCAGCCCAGGCGATCCAAGAGAAGGGTGTCGTGAAGGAAAAATCCTGCTGGCTTTGTTTTCTTTTCTTATCTGCTCTCTGCCTACCACTTAGGTTAGTACTGTATTGGCCCGAATATAAGACGGCCCTGATTATAAGATGACCCCCTCTTTTTCAAGACTCAAGTTTGAAAAAAGACTTTTTAAACACCAAATTATTTTTTATACAGAAAATAATTACAGTATATCTGAAACAAATAATTATAACAATATATTTGAGAGAAAAAGCATGTTATTTTGCCTCATTCAAATCTTAATATATGAACATTTAAATATGTAAACTAAAGTGCAATCACATTCGTAAATGAATGGCTTCTGGTTTTTGAAATGTAAATAAACCAATCTATTGTGATAAAACAACAAAATTGCAATAACTGCATTAACCATCAAAGTGAGGTCTAACTGTAACTGTAACTGAAACAAATCTGAATAAGGAAAAACATTGCAATAAAATAATGACAACTGGTTAAACTTGAGAGTAGCTGAGATCTGTCATGACAGAACATTACTCAAGTTCAGCATTCGCTTCAAAGATATCTGGCGCCATCTAGCGTCGTGAATGGGTATGATGTCTAGACCCCGAATATAAGACGGCTCCCACTTTTTCAGTCTTATTTCAATGCAAAAAAATCTGTCTTATATTCGGGCCATTACGGCATTTTTGATCCCCGTCGACCTTCCGTCACGGACCCATTGTGTTATTGCCCCTTTTTTGCGATCGCGTGTATTTCTGTTTATATTTAATAAACCCTTGAATGCATCCCTCTGTTGTTTTTTGCTTTGAAGTACAACCTTGTTTCCACAGTAGCGGACCAGAACATCGGCAACAAAATAAACCACACATTTCCAAAGATGGACTCGCTTCCTTGGCTCTATGATCCCGTAGCATTTTAAGTTTAATTGAGCTATTTCCAGCTTGCTATGATGATAATTGCGGTGTTTGTTATCGCTTTTCGTCTTAAAGCCGAGTTATGCTTGACCTGCGCAGTGAAGGAAGACCCGATTTACGGCCCTCCACCGTAGCCTCTCCTGCTCCTTCTCAATTTTCTGACTTCACGTCGCGTCAACGTGTGTGACGTGGTGGAAATGGGCTGTGATTGGTCCGCACAGACTGTTGTTTCCGGTTCAGCGTAAAATCACCGCCATTGTCAAACATGATTTTGCTAGACGCAAAAATGGACCAAGCCGACAGGAGTGTCAACAAAGAGTGAGTATGACAACTTCTACAATGTCTCGTCAAGACATTATGAAGATTGCCAAATAGCAAGCAATTCGTGGGAGGAGATTGCTGAAAATACGGGGCTGGAGGTCAGCCAGTGATTGAATTAAAAAATGGAAGAACGACCGAGACAAGCATGTGTGTGTTCAGAATCGAATGGCCACACGAAGCGGTGACCCAGTCGGCCAACAACTGCCAGCTTTTTAACACTTTATGTCGTATTTTTGGTTGGTGCACTTCATCATTTATTGTGTGCATATGTTTGCTGTGAGTCTGTGACTTATTTACATGCAGGTTTGGTGTCAAAAGAGTTGTTTTGATGTTTAATTTTCAACAACAGACAGTTCACACTGGATACATCATCACTGACTGAGAGTGCCTCGGTGCTTTTATGATAACGTTAACATCAAGGCTTCTAACGCAGTTTTTGCCAGAAATCTGCTGTGGCTTCCCACAGGCTGGTTGTAGGACACGGCAAACAAATGGGGCTGGAGGGCTTTGCAGACCTCGGACAAAACGCTGGACGCAGTGCTCGATAGGGATGGGAATTGATAGGATTTTTACAATTCCGATTCCATTATCGATATTGCTTAACGATTCGATTCTTTATCGATTCTCTTATCGATTCTAATTTGGGGGGGGGGGGAAACAAACGTTTTGATTGGCATCGAGTTTGTTTAATCAGAAGTCACAACCTTACAAACTCACAACGAGGTCAAAAGAGGCCCAAAGCCTCAATATTAACTGTGGCAATAAGTGGCAAATGCACAAGAATGTGTAACATTTTACTGAAACATTTTTCTAATAGAAATAAAAAAATATTGGTATATATTGGCATATAGGTCATTGTTCTGCCGTTGGCAATATGTGTTAAAGCATGGGTCCCCAAACTTTGTCCTGTGAGGGCCACATAACTTTTACCTGATGAGGGGCCGGGGTCAGTTTGAACAGAACACAGACAAAGTGTGACGATTGCAGGAGTGCCGAAATGTAAAAAAATATTGTTTTTCAGAAAGCCGCAATCAAATAACCCTTTCTGGATTCTTCACGGAACAAAAGTAAATAAAATAAAAATAATAATATAATATAATATTAATAAATAATAATAACACTATTAATCAAATAGATAATAACCAAATAACCCTCTCTGAGTTCTTCACAGAAAAAGGCCAGAAAATAAATAACACTATTGAGAGAAAAAAAAAAAGTATTGTTAAGGGCCGGACCAAATGTGGGGGCGGGCCGTATCCGGCCCGCGGGCCGTAGTTTGGGGACCTCTGTTAAAGTGTATTATTTACCAGTATATTGAAATGAATGCTTTTTAGTTTTTGTGGCGCTTTCACGCTCAAGTGGGGGCCGTAGTTTGGGGACCTCTGTTAAAGTGTATTATTTACCAGTATATTGAAATGAATGCTTTTTAGTTTTTGTGGCGCTTTCACGCTCAAGTGGGGGCCGTAGTTTGGGGACCTCTGTTAAAGTGTATTATTTACCAGTATATTGAAATGAATGCTTTTTAGTTTTTGTGGCGCTTTCACGCTCAAGTGGGGGCGCCCTTGCGCTTCCTCACGCGAAGAAGAGCACGCTTACACGCGAAGAAGAAATGCCGCATCCAAGCGAGTGAGCGAGTTAGTGAGAGAAGGGTGTAGGTTCACTATCCTCTTCCCCTCACTATCCACTCGCTCTCGCTATATGATTGGCCGAAGAGTCGAAATGCTCTCCCGTGAAATGCCTGTTTAAAAATGTTCCCGTTGTTACTTCTTGCGTTCGCTTAAATGTGCCCATTTAAAAAGGAAAAGCGATGGATGATACTACACACAGAGCGTATTATTAACAAATGTTAAAGTTGTATAATCATATAGCGAGAATAAGGAACGTCACAGACAAGCGCAGACCCCCGCGAGTGGATAGTGAGGGGAATAGGATAGTGCGCCTACAAACACTGCTACGAGCCTACGTTCTTTTTTAATGTTTGTAAAATATCAACAGAGGCAACGCCTGTATGTATCATCTTTTGTGTTGTTGTGTGTTTCCACTCGCGATCAGACACTTAAATCCAGTTGTGTAGTGGTTTGAACGATGTGCTAATGCTAGCGAATGCATGCTAACCGTTTTGTTATCACAGTATTAGCAGCTAATCATCGCTGATTTACGTTGATGCAAACCTGTTTGTTATTGGGGACGAAATTGATTTGTTTCATTTCAATTTTTAGTTTCACTATTCAAGTGATGGTTGAATAAAGTCAGCAAATTATATCAACGTCTTCTGTATCCTCATTTGGGAGTTTAGCTAGCTGTATAGCCAGGACTAAGCCTGAGCGTCTCGGTGAGGACAGTGTTGTCGTATTCCCTCCCGATGCAGTTATCTCCACCTTCCCTCCCGATGCAGTTATGTCTACTTTGCAAGACTTTAAGTCGTTTTGTTGTAATTTTTCCTCGTGAAGTGAAGACACACTTTTGAGCGTTTGAACCTACTTGCTGTCATTATTATGCTTCCGGCTGCAATACTCGTGCTAAACCATCGTAACCTTTCATTTTCACCCTCTTTCCTGGTGAAATGTAGCCAAACTTTGGAGCGGGTGGTTCTTGGCGCCATGCTACTTTGATGCGTCTGAACAACAAGACACGTCACGACGCAATATGCGTCTTTAGGAATCGTTAAAGGGATCGTTCAGGCTTGTTCATTGTGATGTCGAGGCCTCGAAACACAAGGAACCGGTTCGGAACTGGAATCGGATTTCGATTCCCATCCCTAGTGCTCGATGCAAGTTTGAAGCTTGCCGCCACAGCTTGCTGTTTTCCACCCGAGGCTAGAACTCTCTGTGTGACATCAAAAGTCGGACAGACCGGCTTGAAACTGAGCCTCAACATTTGTATGATCAACATTTATTCAATGTTGATGAGCTGAAGGTCCACATTCAAGCGTTCCATCTTGCATTGTTTTTTGTTTTTTTTTCTCCGTTAAATTAAACTAGAGGAAGTCAACAAGCATGCCCCAAAACCGTACAAACATTACGCCAAACCCCTGTAGTGGCCTGGCGTTGAATTACAGATCAACGCGTTCCCTCACTGCAGAACTATCGAATGTTCATTGACGCTGTAGTCACTTCGCCGTCACCTCAACGCAGGAGCATAACTCAGGCTTTACTGCAGTGAGAGTGGAAGTGATGATCGGCCCGCCATGATATTTAAGTCACCAGCCATCGTGCTGCGACATGGTAATTTAACGCCTGCTTTTACGCACACCGCTTCCCGGGAAAGCCTTATACATTATACTAAGACGCGAACCGTGAAATGTCCGCGTAATCTCATTGTCAGTCTACCCGGGAAATTGTTTTCACATGCAACTGCTGCACGGTTAAATCCCGTGATATTCCGGGTGTTTCAGGCTGTGTGAAAGGGGTTTAAGATTATTTTCATAATCTTAATCGGATGATTAATTCAACGATTAATCGGACAACAGTCACTTTTTTCAATTACGGTCACAATTTACCTTGAAGTTGTTTTAGGCATTTTATATGTAACAATGAAGACAAAATGGATGACTAGTTAGTCAAAAATAGTAGTTTATTACTGCTTCCTAAATTACAGTAACTGTAGTCGACAATTGAATTGATTATCAAATTTGTTGGCAACTAATTTATTAATCGATGTTAATCGATTGGTTGTTGCAGCCTTATTAAGAAGCTAGTTTAGACAGATGCCCAAAAATTGGCAAAAATGTGAATTTTTGTTTTCCAAAGTAAAATCAGATTTCTCTTCATGTCCTTCTTTGACGAGCACAAAAATATTAGAAATCTTATAATATTTACAACTGAGAAGTTATATGGATGTTATAATTTCAAGAGTTTAGACAAGTTTAAGGTGAAGAAGGCCCAAAACGATTAATTGGTTCTCAAAATAGTTGTCGAATAATTTGATAATCGAATAGTTGTCGATTAATTGTTGCACCTTTTTATGGTTGAATGTGATCATTTGCAATCCGTGTTTATGGAGTTTAGTGCACCAAGTTTGAATTGTTAACAAAACTAAAGAAAAGCGCAGTAAGTACGGGTTTGTTTGTCGGACTAGATTTTTCGAAGGCAGGTTTTGTGCAATCATTGGCAGAACAAAGCTTTGGATTGCCAAACTTCTTTTCTGTGAAACTATGCACAAACACAATATAATAACCCTAACTCACAGGGGTGTTGTAAGACGATGGGTATGGTTAAAAGGGTGAAACTCATCTATTGTCACTTTAATGGTAGAAAAAGGGAAGATTATTTCCTTCATCACAATAGAAAACAATGGCTAAGTGCAAAATTGGTTTGTCTGAAGAAACCTGCAGTTTGGTTTGAAGAGAACAATAGCTTTGTTATTTAAACAGCAGGGGAAAAAAATAAAGATGCACGATAATATCGGTTACCATAATTACTGTATTTTTCGGACTATAAGTCGCAGTTTTTTTTCATAGTTTGGCTGGGGGTGCAACTTATACTCAGGAACAACTTATGTGTGAAATTATTGACACATTGTGATATCATTTCACATGTTATTTTGGTGTTTTGGAGTGACACTGAAGGTTTGATAAACTTGTTGCATGTTCTTTATGCTATAGTTATATGAATAACTTACTAGCTATGGCCACGTTCGCGTTCTGCCTTTGGCAATGTGTGTTCAATTGTATTATTGACTTTTTTATATTGAAATCCATGCTTTGAGTTTGTGGCGCTTTCAAACCCACGTGGGGGCGCACTTGCACTTGTTTACTTGAAGACGAGCGCTCACACGCCAGAAGAAGACGGACAGCTACGTAGCTGTGAGTGAGTGGGCGAGTTAGCGAGAGAGAAACACGGCTGCAAACCTATGTTCATTGTTTATGCTTTTAAAATATCTCTACAGAGGCAACGCCTGTGTGGATCATCTTTTCTGTTGTTGCTGTGTGTTTTCCACCCGCGATCGGACACTTAAAGCCAGTTGTGTGGTTGTATGAACGATGCGTTAATGCTAGCGAACGCATGCTAACCGTTTGTCATTGCTGTAAAAGCACGTAATGATCATTTATTTACGTCGATGCGAACCTGTCTGGCATCGAGGACGAAATTGATTCAGCAAATTATACGGACGTCCCGCATCGTCATTTGGGAGTTTAGCCCGCTGAATAGCCAGGACCAAGCCGTAGCGTCCTGGTGAGGACAGTATATTCGCATTTCGTTGTTCATGCACTGTACACTGTACACTTATTCAGCATGTTGTTCTCTATTGTATTTTTATATTAAATTGCCTTTCAAGATGACATGTCTGTTCTATGTGTTGGATTTTATCAAGTAAATTTCCCCCAAAAATGTGACTTATACCCCGGTGCGACTTGTATACGTTTTTTTCTCTTCGTTGGGCATTTTATGGCTGGTGCGACTTATACTCAGGTGCGACTTGTAATCCGAAAAAATACGGTATCAGTCAATAACGGCAATTACGACGCTACACTGATAATCCAGATTTTTTTAAAAATGCAAACGATAATGCTATCCAATAATTATATACTTGATTCAGCCTCCAAATGTTCGCAATCGACGCAGTTTTTTCCAGCTCTGCGCCGGCGCCTCCACCCCTCCTAAAGGCATTTCTGTGCAATTAAGCTTTTACTTTGTAAGTATTATTAATATCAATAAATAATATACTAGTACATTGTTTATATGTTGGAATTTACTACTTGTTCACATTTCATTTGGAAAAAGTAACAATAAATTCTATTTTTGCACAGTAACATTTTCTCTTGTGTATAATTTAAAATTGTATATGGCGGAAAACACAGACAAGACTGAAAAAGCAGTTTCTGCTCTTGCACCCCTCTTTAAAATAAACTGCTGTATTTTAAGCCAAAAGAACTGTTGTGTTTGACAGAACAATATGTCTATATGTTCCCATAGCAGATTCATGGCGGAATAAGCCCCCAAACTATTTTTAATTTGTCCGTTTTACCCTGGAAACCCCCGTTTACAGATATCGCGCAACCGCTTTTGTTTCTACCTAGCCATAAGAAGAGGGTAAGTAATCGTATTTATTATTTGAAATATCGGTCATTTTTAGCTTAGAATCATTAATTGATGTCTAATATTTAGTTTAATAAAAAATACGACTTTAAAGAATTATTCACTCGCATATTTTTAACTTTTAAACAAATTACGTCACAATGAAAAAATTGGCGTCTGTAAAAAAGTCACGAATATCTACCTCATAACTATCACTTAATTGTATTTTTTTTCGATACTGTCACATTTTCCACAATATTTTAGATGATAAAGTATCGATCCAGACAAAGAAAAATAGAAAAAAACAAACAAAACAAAAAAAACATTTAGCAGGGTAAATATATGAAAATGAAAATCTCTACCACTCCTTGATGTCTGCGATTTCTGCATGGCGACCCTTTTGATATTACCATGTTTCACCCGTAAAACCCCCCCCCCAAAAATCCAACTGTGGCCATTCATAGCTGTGTCTTGGCTCTCGCATGCTCTCACCTCCAGTTAGGGTTTAGCTGTTTTGATTTTTTTAAAAAAAATTTTAATGCCTCCTGTTAAAAAAAATTATTCCTCCAGAAAAATGAGATTTTATGCTTTCCAATGATGTATCACACATGCATATCTGACAATTTTGAAATTTGGCCAAATTGGGGGTCTCAGAGTGAAACTTCATGTTACCTGAGTGTTTTGCGCCATATATTCTTTTAATAGAATTATCAGGTTGACATTATTGGTTATCGGTTGGAAGGAGGAGGAAATTATTGGTTATCGTTATCAGTTGAAAAATGCGTTATCGTGCATAACTAGAAAAAAAAAATCGACATTCACACAAAAATGTCAAGGATTCATTCGAATGTACGCCCTCTGCAAAGTATCATGTAAAATGATGTTGTGTATTTTTATTTTTGATGCATAATCCTTCAAATCTTTATCTTTTATCAACAATAATTCTTGCTTTTGGCATAAGTGAAAATGATTTAAGTGTTAGTGGAAAGCGGGTCAAAACAAAAATATATTTGATTACCATAACAGAAATTGCAAGATATAATCATCAAATAAATCACTCTTATCAAGGCAAAATATCTAATACTATAAAAATCAGCCTTTGAGCTCTTCCATAATGAATACTATTAAAGATAAACCCGCTTGGGGAGAAAGTGAGCATGTGAATAACTTGTCATTGAAGACTAAATCAGATGTCTGGGATGACTTTGGGGTGACAATAGCCAGATATAATAACATTATGAATCGCTCTATTGCTTGCAAGTGCCCAAAGGAAATTTCTTTTGACACCTTCAATACTGGAACATAATTGATGAGTGTAGAGGAAACAAGATGATACTTGTAGAAGACTGCATGGAGCAACAACTGACCGATAAGTGCAATCTACAGTGGGGCAAATAAGTATTTAGTCAACCACTAATTGTGGAAGTTCTCCGACTTGAAAATATTAGAGAGGCCTGTAATTGTCAACATGGGTAAACCTCAACCATGAGAGACAGAATGTGGAGAAAAAAAAACAGAAAATGACATTGTTTGATTTTTAAAGAATTTATTTGCAAATCATGGTGGAAAATAAGTATTTGGTCAATACCAAAAGTTCATCTCAATACTTTGTTGTTTGTACCCTTTGTCGGCAATAAAATAACGGAGGCCAAACGTTTTCTGTAACTCTTTATAAGCTTTTCACACACTGTTGCTGGTATTTTGGCCCATTCCTCCATGCAGATCTCCTCTAGAGCAGTGATGTTTTGGGGCTGTCGTTGGGCAACACGGACTTTCAACTCCCTCCACAGATTTTCTATGGGGTTGAGATCTGGAGACTGGCTAGGCCACTCCAGGACCTTAAAATGCTTCTTAAGAAAGCCACTCCTTTGTTGCCCTGGCTGTGTGTTCGGGATCATTGTCATGCTGAAAGACCCAGCCACGTCTCATCTTCAATGCCCTTGCTGATCGAAGGAGATTTTGACTCAAAATCTCTCAATACATGGCCCCATTCGTTCATTCCTTTACACAGATCCGTCGTCCTGGTCCCTTTGCAGAAAAACAGCCCCAAAGCATGATGTTTTCACCAACATGCTTCACAGCGGGTATGGTGTTCTTCGGATGTAAGTCAGTATTCTTTCTCCTCCAAACACGAGAACCTGTGTTTCTACCAAAAAGTTCTATTTTGGTTTCACCTGACCATAACACATTCTCCCAGTCCTCTTCTGGATCATTCAAACGCTTTCGAGCGAACCACTGACGGGCCTGGACGTGTACTGGCTTCAGCAGGGGGACACGTCTGGCAGTGCAGGATTTGAGTCCCTGGCGGCGCATTGTTACTGATAGTAGCTTTTGTTACTGTGGTCCCAGCACTCTGTAGGTCATTCACTAGGTCCCCCCGCGTGGTTCTGGGATTTTTGCTCACCGTTCTTGTTATCATTTTGACTCCACGGGGTGAGATCTTGAATGGAGCCCCAGATCGAGGGAGATTATCAGTGGCCTTGTATGTCTTCTATTTTCGAATAATTGCTCCAACAGTTGATTTCTTTACACCAGGGATCCCCAAACTACGGCCCGTGGGCCAGATAGGGCCCGCCTCCACATTTGGTCCGGCCCCCTGAACAATACCAGAGAGCATTTTGACCCCCCCCCCCCCAATCGTGTTATTTATTTACTGGCTTTTTTTCTGTGAAGAACCCAAAGAGGGTTATTTGGTTATTATCTATTTAATTGATAGTGTTATTGTAGGAAAGCCCCGTTGCATGTTTGTGCTTTAGTTTGTTACTACGCTGGCCCTTTAATAAACGCGACGCGCGCACGAGTCATTTTCTCTCTTCCCTTCATTGCCGCGCACGAGTCACTTTTTCCTCCTTTCATTGCCTGCGGTTCGTTCCTCAAGCTGCCATCCTGTTTAGTGGCAATCCAAGTGTTGTGTGTGAATGAGAGAGGTGGATATATTGCAGAAGTGTGCCTTGGCAGTGCATAAACACGTTTGGCAGATGAGTTACCTGCTTAGGGTCCCTTATATTCGTTAGCCACCACGAGCTAACCGCTAGCCGCCGTGTGCTAACCATTAGCCGCTAGCATTAGCGCTACCCTTTGGCTACATGGTGGAGGCTGAATTTTGTTTGCTGCCAATTAACTTATCAAAATTGCTAGTTATTTTGCTGCTTGATGTGTATATGCTCATTATTGTGAATGATGAGCATTGTACGCATTATGTAAGCAGTGTAGTTGATTTATATTATATTTAATCTTGTTCCTGTTAATTTAGATATGTTTATAATACAGTATATTTATTATATTACTGACATGTTATATGGTTATCTTGTATTCACAGAAACCACAATACAACAAAATAAATGTCATACTCCTTTCATCATCATTAAAGGAAACAAATAAATCCTGAACATCCCCTGTTGATTCTCTGATCGGAGTCACAACTCCATAGCGTCGCCGGCTTTATACCACACACCCACAGAGGGATCCTTAGTCAAATTAACCCTCTTTTTCAGTTATTATTATTATTTATTATTATTATTATTATTATCATATAATATATTATTCTTTTATTTACTTTTGTTCTGTGAAGAATCCAAAAAGGGTTATTTGATCGTGGCTTTCTGAAAAACAATACATTTTTACATTTAGGCACTCCTGCAATCGTCACACTTTTTCTGTTACAAACTGACCCCGGCCCCTCATCAGAGAAGGGAAAAGTTATGTGGCCCCCACAGGAAAAAGTTTGGGGACCTCTGCTTTACAACAAGCGAAGAGTGAAGAGTTACAGAAAACGTTTGGCCTCCGTTATTGCCAACAAAGGGTACATAACAAATTATTGACATGAACTTTTGGTATTGATCAAATATTTTCCACCATGATTTGCAAATAAATTCTTTAAAAATCAAACAATGTGATTTTCAGTTTTTTTTCCCACATTCTGTCTCTCATGGTTGAGGTTGACCCATGTTGACAATTACAGGCCTCTCTAATCTTTTCAAGTAGGAGAACTTGCACAATTGGTGGTTGACTAAATACTTATTTGCCCCACTGTATCTGATTCAAATGCAAAACCTTTTGATTGATACGATATGTTGTTGTGACCGTAAATGGAGCACTTTGTTTTCCAGCTGCTTATTTTTCTTTCCTTCTATTTATGTGAATGACTGCTGAAATTTTGAAAGGGTTCTTGTTTTGCATGTGGCTGATGCAATATGCCTGCTGAACAATGGCTTCATGCTATTCCAATAGCTGTGTGCCAACACAGTGCAACAATCCTGAATCAAAGGCCAAGAAGGCCAAGCTCACGTCACTATAAATAATGAAAAATCTGTTTTAAAGCGGAGGCAAATGCATACTGCACATTTGATAAAACTGCAAGAGGAGAAACAAAATGCAAGTGAAAGGTCCCATGGGAAGCTTTTAGTTAAAGATCAAACTGTCTTTTTTTCAAATGTGGAAAGCCTTTGGTAAAAACTGTGAAAACGTGGACTAATGAGGCAAAGCTGGAATTACAGAGCTGTTTGGACTGCACTGACTGGAGTGTCGTTAAAAAGTCAGCCTGCCACTAGAACGAATATACAGACAGAGTGACATCCTACATAAGCCGAATGTTTGTGTCCCGTCAAAGACGTTTCACACATTCAGCACTATGAAGTGATGGTTCACTGCCAAATTTCGCCCACTTCGCTAGGCCAGGGAAAACGCTCATTTAAGTGGAGATCAGGCCCTGTACATAAAAGCACGGGACCTACTTACACAAGAAACTAACAATGCAAAGAGACACGATGCAGAAAAAACAGTTTTTGCTGAAACCTGGGCGTCAGTGTGGAATGGTCTGCAGTTGCCATTTATAGGAGATCAACCCCCCAAGGAAAGAAAAATAGGAGGCCATTTTGATCTGAATAAGAAGAACTACACATAGCAATGGTGATGTAACCGATAGCTTTTGCCTGCTTTCATTTGAAGCTTGTTTTTACAGGTCTGGGCGCCGCTTTGACAGCCGCCATGTTTTCATCTTGGCGTTCGTGAAGCCCATAATTGGGGTATTTGGGTGTTCTCTACGTCAGTCTATAGGCGGGAACCACAACGCACCAACTGCAAAAAGATTTTAGGAGATCCCGGAAAACTGCCCCCTTTTTGTTTAGAGAGGGATTTCAACATAAAAATTGTGGTGCAAAAAAATTTACCCCACCGTACAGTTATCATGATGCATATAATTCACCATACATTACAAAGTAAAGGTTTGAACAGGCTTTAAACAGGTTTTTTTTGGGGGGGGGGCAGTTTGGATTGGAGTGTCAATACAAACACCTCCTTCCTAAAATCCTGAGGAACCAGACAGGGTGGCTAATGTACTGTAGGCTTTTTCAAACACTTCCGGGACTTCTTTTCAAAAGACAGGAGTTTGGGCCATGGTTCTACTGCAGATTTGAAAAGAACAACGACTCAGCCTACCCTGACCCCACAATCAAAACAACAAATGGCAACACACCTTTAACTACTGCTACTGTTTTGACTTTGTCTTCTACACTAACTATTCATGAAAATGACATAAGACAGCTTTTCAAGTAACAGAAACTTGGCAAAGTGACTGGACCCTACTGATTCAAAGTCTGCAGTGACCAGCTAGCTCCTGTCTTCAAGCAGATCTTCAACAGATCCTTGGAGCTGTGTAAAGTCCCTGCCTGTTAAGCACGTCACAGCATCCCTAGTTTGTCTAACAGGTAAATGGGTCGATAGATAATCATCCTGCACCCCTCTCAATGGACGAGGAACCTACGTGAGGATCCTGTTCATGGACTTCAGTTTTCCATTCAACATCATCATCCCTGAACTCCTTTCTTGTGAACTCCCCTAGCAGTTTACCAGACCATCTATCGGTGGATCCACATCTTATAGACATGCAGAAAGCTGCAGGTGAGATTCAGGGAAACCACTTCATCCACATGCCCTTCCAAGGATGTGTCCATCCTATAGACCCCATTCACGTGACGTCACAACACCGCCCCCCTGACTTGTGCCGCCATATTGTCCGTCAGCTCATCGTGTTTACATATTACCGCTACGTACATTCCTCCTATTACTGCATGTTTTTCTGCCTGTCTAAGGAGTCACCGCCTAGTAAACGAACCCAAAAACCTTCCTGACAATCGTTAACATTGATTGATCAAAATGGTGAAGGCATGTGTGGCGGTTGGTTGCAGTGACAGAGAAGATAAACGGTCATTTTAGTAGTTACTGTGTGCCCATTGTTAAAAGGGCAAATCTCTAAAGCAGCACGATTTGTTTATCTCGGTCCATGATTCGTTTGTGTCGACAGCCATCAGACAGCGGCGAAAACATCAATAGTCGTGATGCCAACACGATCACAGACATCATCAGACGGAGACTACGAAGCTTGTCGCCACGGTCGTGCAGTAAGAAGGTGAGCGCAACAACAGGTGTTGTGCCGAAAAATAGCCGCCCTGCGTGAAATGTCCCCCCTGACGGAAGCGCCCACACGGAAATGACTTTCTTGTACCGTGAATATGTATTATTTTACTCTGCTTGAACTAATAAATGTCATACCTGTGTGATTGTCATTGGGATATGGTCGTGAAAACCTGTAGACTAATACATATCTCTTCAAAGATGGTTATGTGGCCCAGTCCACGATTTGTTACTAATGTACTGTACTAATATTTTGTGTAATTTATTTAAAACTGATTTTACAGTCGTAAATCCATTACTGTAATGCGTCCCTGAAAACATTTGATGTTTTCACTTCAATAAAGCGTTATAAATAAGCGCTCCCGTCAGGGGGGACATTTCACGCGGGGCGGCTATTTTTCGGCATACACCGTCCCGTTGTCGAACAGCCGATCAAGTTTCATTTTACAATCGTGATAACGGTGACGCTCAGTTGCCCAAATGTCGGTTTATATTCGGGCCGGTGCCGATTTTGGGTACCCGACTCCTCATCGTGACATAAACTGGAGTATGATTGGAAATTTTGTGGTCTCAGGACGAGCTCTAACGCACGGGACCGGACAGGAGGAAACATCGATTTGGGCATCAAATATGGATCTGGCGACTGGATCGACCGAAGCTTTTCCAAATAACGGCTTTTATGCAACTCATCCAATGAGTTTACAGCGTCTGAGAGCACCGGGGCTTCCATAATTTGCAAGTGAATCCACCTTTAGAAACTACGATCATTGACAATATGGACACACAATGACGGACAATATGGCGGCACAATACAGCGATCACGTGATTGTGTGACGTTGGTGATTGGGGCCTATACTAGAACAACTGCACCTAAATGAACCCTGCACTAAAATTCCTAAAGATTGCAGATGACACCATCATCATGATCCTCTTTGGCGGAGGTGTTAAGGCTACATATCAAAAGGAGCTGTAGAGGCTCTCACTGTGTTGTGACCAACTCAATTTGGAGACAATGAGGACTTCTGAAGAACCTACCCCTCGTACTGTCCAGAGGATAGGTGGAAACCGTTGAGACCTTCAAAATCCTGGGAATTACATTTTCTCAGAAACTGAATAAGGGTGAGAATCTCGGTCATCCGGGACGGACTCTGTGTCGAGCCGCTACTCCTCCGTGTTGGGAGGAGTCAGTTGAGGTGGCTCGGCCATCTGGTTCGGATGCCTCCTGGAGAGGTGTTCCGGGCATGTCCCACTGACAGCAGGTCCCGGGGACGACCCAGGACACGCTGGAGAGACTATGTCTCTCGGCTGGCCTTGAAACGCCTTGTGATCATACCGGAGGAGCTAGTTAATGTGGCTTGGGAGAGGGAAGTCTGGGCTTTCCTGCTAAAGCTGCTGCATCCGCGACTCAACCCTGGACTAAGCGGTAAATTACGAAAGCCAACATCAACCCTATTCTCAAAAAGTCAGAGCAGGAGATGTACTTCCTGCGACCTGCCACAAGAGCTGTTAAGGCACATATACCGTACAAAGCAATCACTCAATAAGTCCTAACATCATCATCCTCATCATCATCCATCACAGTTTGGTATGGTGCCACTAGAAAGAGGACAAAATCCGACTGCAACAGCCAAATCAGGACTGCTGGTAACAACTTGCCCATTCTCATGGCCTTGCATATTGCCAAAACTGAGACTGACAAAATTCTCCTGCAATCCTACCCTACAGCCTGGTCACCACTTTTTACAACTCCTCCCCTAAAGTAGGCACTATCGAGCTATGAACACAAAAACTAGCAGGTTATCACTCCCCCAGTTTTTTCTCAGAGACAATTAATTTCTTAAACAATGAACGTAGGATTCCATTAATGCCATTTTTTTTTTTTTTTTTTTGCACACCGCTGTTCTGATCTGACCATAAAATCACACTCACTGTATCAGACTCACTTTCGGCATACAGTATGTCAATTATAATGCGGCTCTTGATCAGTATTCCATACTACTGTCACTTTATATTGCATAACAACTGCATGAGTTGGTTTATTGTCGCTATACCACAGTACAGGACTTCAGGGGATTTTATATTGTTGGCCAAATCCTTTGCACAGATTTAATTGCAGTACCATATTTTTTGGACTATTAAGTCGCGTTTTTTTTTTTGGCTGGCGGTGCGACTTATACTCAGGAGCGACTTATGTGTGAAATTATTAACACATTATGATATCATTTCACATGTTATTTTGGTGCTTTGGAGTGACACTGATGGTTTGGTAAACTTGTAAGCACGTTCTTTATGCTATAGTTATCTGAATAACTCTTAATAGCTATGGCCACGTTCGCGTTCTGCCTTTGGCAATGTGTGTTCAATTGTATTATTGACTTTTATACTAAAATGCATGCTTTTATTTTGTGGCGCTTTCACGCCTACGTGGGGGCGCACTCACACTTGTTTACGTGAAGAAGAGCGCTCACACACCAGAAGAAGACGGACAGCTACGTAGCTCTGAGTGAGTGGGCGAGTTAGCGAGAGAGAAACACGGCTGCCAACCTATGTTCATTGTTTATGCTTTTAAAATATCTCTACAGAGGCAACGCCTGTGTGTATCATCCTTTCTGTTGTTGTTGTGTGTTTTCCACTCGCGATCGGACACTTAGAGCCAGTTGTGTGGTTATTTGAACAATGTGCTAATGCTAGCGAACACATGCTAACCGTTTATATCATTGCTGTAAGAGCACCTAATTATCATTTATTTATGTTGATGCGAACCTGTTTGGTATCGAGGACCAAATTGATTCAGCAAATTATACGGACATCCAGCATCGGTCATTTGGGAGTTCGCTGTATAGCCAGGACGGAGCCGTAGCATCCTGGTGAGGACAGTATATTCGCATTTCGGTGTTCATGCACTGTACACTGTACATTTATTCGGCATGTTGTTCTCTATTGTATTTTTATTAGGGCTGTCAAACGATTAAAATTTTTAATCGAGTTAATTACAGCTTAAAAATTAATTAATCATAATTAATCGCAATTCAAACCATCTATAAAATATGCCATATTTTTCTGTAAATTACTGTTGGAATGGAATAATATGACACAAGATGAATATATACATTCAACATACGGTACATAGGGACTGTATTTGTTTATTATAACAATAAATCAACAAGATGGCATTAACATTGTTAACATTCTGTTAAAGCGATCCATGGATAGAAAGACTTGTAGTTCTTAAAAGATAAATGTTAGTACAAGTTTTAGACATTTTATATTAAAACCCTTCTTAATGTTTTCGTTTTAAATAAAATTTGTTAAAATTTCAATAAAAAAATAAACAAGTAGCCCGCCATTGTTGATGTTGATAATAACTTACACAATGCTCATGGGTGCTGAAGCCTATAAAATCAGTCGCACCCAAGCGCAAGCAGAGGGCGGCAAAACTCCATAAAACACAATTGACATATGGGCATTTCACTGTACTGTCATTTAAATCTGTCTGAGCGGGGCATGTGCGTAAATTGCGTCAAATATTTTAAAGTGATTAATTAAAAAAATTAATTACCACCCGTTAACGCGATGATTTTGACAGCCCTAATTTTTATATTAAATTGCCTTTCAAGATGACATATCTTCTATGTGTTGGATTTTATCAAGTAAATTTCCCCCAAAAATGCGACTTATACTCCGGTGCGACTTATATATGGGTTTTTTTCCTCTTCGTTGGGCATTTTATGGCTGGTGCGGCTTATACTCAGGTGCGACTTGTAGTCTGAAAAACACGGTACTTCTATCCTTACAAGGCCAATTGGTTCTCTGCACTTACAGAATGTGTTTTCTCCTAAATCTACTCTTCTTATAGTGATATTGTTTGATGTTATTCTACAGCATCTGCCAAATTCCAAGTATTTGTAAAATACTTGACCAATAAAGATGATTCTGATTCTGACATCTGCGCGCCCACATTTCAACAGCATGTCAGATGAAGTGAAAGAAAGTGGAATGGAGAGGAGGGCTTCAAAAACCACAAGACGTCTATTTTTACAGCTGCCATGAGCCCTGCTCGCCCCAGAACTGTCCTCACACAAACACAAACAGCCCAGATATGGGGCGGCAGTCGTGCAGTAGGGGTCCAGGGTCATAAAGTACTGGATTGTTTTCCAGGGTGAGCTAGGCCAGTGCGATGATGCAGGCAGACCAATGTCTCCACTTCTCCGACCAAAACCGAAAAGCTTTGCAATGGAGGAAATGACTAAGCAGATTCTTTTGTGAAAATAAACCTTTATAATCTGTCTCTTGTCGCACAGGAGTTGTCAGTGTTGCAAATGTTTTGGGTTGAGTAAAAGATGGAGAAAATGTGCAAGTGAAAATGGTGGAGGAACGAAGCAGAAAGAAACAAAATCTGAGGAAAAAATAGGGGAGAAACTGGGAGGGAAAGAGATCTGATTTCCACCAGGGAAACTTGGCCATTGTGCAGCATTTCTGAGGTTTATGGGAGTCAGCGGCCGTAATCCCAGAGGTGCTCTTAATTTTTAACACACAGTGCTCTGTTTAAACACTTCCAGCTGCCCCACGACACATTGATTCACTGATTAAGCCATGTATAAACACAGGTACGAGAGGAGGAGATTTTGAAAGGTCCTAAAAGGAGCAACCTTACTCGCTCGAGCCATTCCCTTTCTCAACGCCTCTTCCCTCCCGTGTCTGGATTCATGAAGTACACTTCATTATGAGTTTTGTTGATCTCACACTATTCCGACTCAGACCAACTTAATTAAAAAGGAACAGACAGCTCCCCCTTCATCATTCGCCAGCATCTGCAAGGAATGTTCATGTACTTAAAAAGTCAAACAAAATGGAGCACTTTTGGACACTAACATAAATTATGCTAACAACTGCATAGTGGCAGAAGTGGTTAGCATACATTTCTTCTACATTAACGGCAATTTTAATACCTACCAAGTCAAAAAGCTAAATCATAATTTACTTATTTGTTGTTTTTCCATGTGAATCCCAATGTAACAGTTATCGCTGCCATGGAAGGTAAATAACAGTATCCCATCTATCTGTATAATATTGTACCTCACTCTCTATGAAACAGTACAGCCTGATAAGCACAAGTGGGTAGTAACCGTTAAATTTACTTGAATATGTCATGTCATTTCCTGTTTTATTTTGAAGGCTTCACCCTCCTCGTGTCTGTGTACTTGCCCTTCCTCTTGTCACCTAATCGCCTATTGTTTCCAACGGTTCCCCATTACCTCGTGTGTGTATATATTGCCTGAGGCTACGTCTACACTAGGACAGATAATTTTCTCCAGGGTATTTTGCCGACTATTTTTATACCTGTCCACACTTCGTTTAGGGAGCGTTTAAGGCCCCTCCGCTCCTGCAAGGTACGCCTGCATTTACGCAAACTACGCATGCATAGAAAGGAGAAGCCTAATGTGTTACGTCATCGCCCGCACGGTTTGGACCGGAAAGTCATTACTTGCCCGCGGCAAAATTTTATAAAAATTACTACACATTCTAGACTGTCGTTATTTAGTGATCACTCTTTTTTTCGTGATCGCAATTTAACGTATCACACAGGAGCGAGAGTTGAAGAGACAGCACGCTGTGCTTTTACGAGCGGGCGCCGTGTTGTGATTGAAATAAATCTTTATAAAACAACAGAAGCCTGACATCATTACTTGGGATGTTACAATCGATGCTCAGTTGCGCTCTCACCACTTGGAAAATAACAAATAGAAGCATATGGTGTGGCTCTGAATATATTTCCTGGAAGCAGCAACCAGGACTGCTTGTGCATAAAAGTGGCCATCCTGGAAGTGGCAACAGTACTTTTGACAGGCAGAAATGTCTGGGAAAAAAACTGATCGCGCGCCTCTTTGGCTGGGGGTACCATGCAGGTCACTTTTCGGGGTTTAATTTTCCTCAACGCGTTTTTATTAGGGCTGTCAAACGATTAAAATTTTTAATCGAGTTAATTACAGCCTAAAAATTAATTAATCATAATCAATCACAATTCAAACCATCTATAAAATGTGCCATATTTTTCTGTAAATTATTGTTGGAATGAAAAGATAAGACACAAGACAAATATATACATTCAACATACGGTACGTAAGTACTGTATTTGTTTATTATAACAATAAATCAACAAGATGGCATTAACATTATTAATATTCACTTAAAGCGATCCATGGATAGAAAAACACAAGAGTTCTTAAAAGATAAATGTTAGTACAAGTTATAGAAATTTTATATTAAAACCCCTCTTAATGTTTTCGTTTTTTAAAATTTGTAAAATTTTCAATCAAAAAATAAACTAGTAGCTCGCCATTGTTGATGTCATTTCACCATGCTCACTCCCCAAACCCATAAAATCATTTGGACCCAAGCGCCAGCAGAGGGCGCCAAACAACAAAAAATAAGTAACAAGTAACAAGCGGACGTTACACTGCTGTCATTTTAATATGAGCAGGGCATGTGCGTTAATTGCGTCAAATATTTTAACGTGATTAATTAAAAAAAATTAAATTCCGCCCATTAACGCGATAATTTTGACAGCCCTAGTTTTATATCCAGATTTGAGTTGAGAGGGGGCGGCCCCGTAGCTGGCTGATCGGAGACAACTCGGGAGACGAGCTCTGTAAAAAAAAAAAAAATGCTCATCTCCACCTCATCCACGATGGGAGGACCCCAAATGGGCATTGAGTTGAAGCATATTATTGAGACGTAGTTTGAAGGTTCAAGAAAAATTTGTGGAAAAGAAAAAAGAAGCAGGAATGCCACGTCGTGATCGTCCGCCTCCATTGTTTACGTTGCTGTCGTGCCGCACTAAAAACAGCGATGGCATGACGTCCCTTCCTGAGTATTGGAATGTTGTACGGAGACAGCAGTCCATATTGGGCGGCGCGTAGGTGGTGTGTAACATTACCCACCTACATTATCCGTCTAACAACTAATCTGGATAATAGGCATACTAGTGTAGCCGAACTGCCGTATAGTCCAACTAATTACACGTTTAAGGCCATTATCCGTCCTGGTGAAGACGTAGCCTCAGTTTCCCATGTCTTGTGCAGGAGAGTCTTACTAATACTACCCTTGAGATCATGTCACCCTTGTTTTTTGAGCTATAATAGTTGTCTAGATATTATCCTCCATTTGGAGTGCTTTATTTTTGATCAGTCTAGATATTTACCTCCATTTGGAGTGCTTTATTTTTTATCATAGTTGTCTAGGCCTTTTCCTCCGTTTGGAGTCTTTTATGTTTGTGCTTTTCTTCCTTTGGAGTCTTTTATGTTTGTGCTTTTCTTCCTTTGGAGTGTTTTGTGTTTGAATTTTTATATCGTAGTTGTTTTGGCTTATTCCTCCCTTTTGAGCGTTTTATGTTTGGACGTCTTCTCATCCCTGCATGCCAGCGGAAGAATCTGTTTTCTTAATAAAGTTTATGTTTCCAGAACTCCGCAGCCGAGTCCGCCTCGTTATCTCAGCCTGACAGAGTAACTTTTTGAGAAAAATGTACTTCAAAGAGTAGTTTTACTTAGCCATACTTTTTACATTTTCTTGAGTAGATTTGGGAAGAAGAAACACTACTCTTACTCTGCTACAATGAGACGTCGCAACAATAATCACGGGTCCTTCATACCAATTAGACTCAAGCCTGTCGTTGTCTGATCACGCTGGCCTGTTCAATTACGTGGCGTCTTTAAATCACTGTAAATAATTAAGCATTTTACATAGAGCGCTGCCCTCAACATGACTCGAAAGCGCGGATTTTAACCTCTCTTGCAGTTTTTATTTGGCATTGAGTGACCACGGAAAACAGGAGATAAGATCCTTTTAATTTCATAATAGGAATTATGAAGGAATTGGTCACCATTCAACTATTCAAACTAGAACTACATTCTCCACTAGAGGGCACTCATGCTTTTTGGATGAATGATGCTTTATTTCTGTTTTTTTTTTTTTCTCCCGCCAGAAATCAATGATTTGTCCACTTGTTAGTTGTATTTTTTGGAGTTTTGTCGCCCTCTGCTGGCGCTTGGGGGTGACTGAATTTATGGGCTTCAGCACCCATGAGCATTGTGTAATTATTGACATCAACAATGGTGGGCTACTAGTTTATTTTTTGACTGAAAATTTTACAAATTTTATTAAAACGAAAACAGTAAGAGGGGTTTTAATATAAAATTTCTATAGCTTGTACTAACATTTATCTTTTAAGAACTACAAGTCTTTCTATCCATGGATCGCTTTAACAGAATGTTAATAATGTTAATGCCATCTTGTTGATTTATTTTTATAATAAACAAATACAGTACTTATTTACCGTATGTTGAATCTATATATCCATCTTGTGTCTTATCTTTCCATTCCAACAATAATTTACAGAAAAATATGGCATATTTTATAGATGGTTTGAATTGCGATTAATTACGATTAATTAATCTTAACTCGATTAAAATTTTTTAATCATTTGACAGCCCTACTTATTACTTGAGTATACTTTTCACTAAATACTTTTTTATTTGTACTTGAGTACATTTTTCTATGACTACTTTGACTTTTACTTGAATATTATTTTGAAGTAACACTACTCTTACTTGAGTAAAATGTTTGGCTACTCTATCCACCCTACTGATAAGTACAAAACACACTAATGAACAGTAACAGTTGTAGAAACAGCCACTTGCAGCAATGTGTTAAGTCAAACATGCATACAGTGCTCCCTAATCATATTGAACTTATGTTTGTTTTCAAAGTTTGCACTCAACAGAAGACTAGCCAAGTTTAGACTGTGATTCTCATCAACCTAACCCGCATATTTTTTTTTTAGCTTGTCTCACTCTATATGACACTCCCCTTAAGCATCTGGCCAACACATCACAAACACAAGCAAGGGCAGAGTGGAAAAAACACCATAGACGCTGCCAATTCTTGTAGACATGATGGCAAGGAACTGAAGGAAGGCAGAGGATTTAAGTTGTACAGCATGTTCACCGTTTCATTGTCAATGAAGGTGATGGCAAGTGTGTGCATACGTGTGTGAATGGGAGTCTGACTCTTAAAATATGCGGACTGGCTTGACTTTTAGCAGCACATGACCTCGTAAGGAGATCTCAAGGCACTGCATGTGTGCTGATCTATACACGGTGCAGGCAGTGCAGGGAGGGGAGAGCCGGTCTATCCGGGAGGCTTAGCGACAGCTCTGGGATCAGCCTTCGTGTGCGCGATGTCTGCTGAACTCATATCAGCTTCAATTCAAGGATGCTCAGCAAGGGAGCTCTTGAGTGCCATAAATTAGCTCTGCTTTTACTTACTTTTAAATGCAATGTTGTCATATCGGGGCTTTTAGACTTAATATTTGACTCAATTTTAAAACTAAATCTGCTGCTGTAATTGAGGGTCAGACGTTCTTTACATGGTAGTCAAAGGGGAGGTTACAGACAGTGTTGTTGTGAAAACTGCTATCAAAATTTGATTGTAGCCTCACTTCGCTAATCCCTTTTGGTTTGAAGTTTTATTTACCGGTATATTTTGTAATACAATAAATTAAAAATCAAAAGATGGTCAGAGGTTCATCCGGCAAGCCGAAATTCTGCATTGCCTTTATGGTTCCTAAGTGCCTTTCGGTGTGCTTCTGTCTGCTAGTCTTATGCTTAATTGTTCGCAGAAAAATGATAGCCCCGTTCTTCAAAGAGGTGGATAGATCACCAAAGTTTAAGAAATATTGACTTTTTTTTTTTTTTTTAAACAATTTTCTTTAAAAGGAAGAAATGTGTGTATATTAGGGGTGTCAAACGATTAAAATTTTTAATCGAGTTAATTACATCTTAAAAATTAATTAATCGTAATTAATCGCAATAAATCGCAATTCAAACCATCAATAAAATATGCCATATTTTTCTGTAAATTATTGTTGGAATGGAAAGATAAGACACAAGATGGATATATACATTCAACATACGGTATATAAGTACTGTATTTGTTTATTATAACAATAAATCAACAAGATGGCATTACCATTATTAACATTCTGTTAAAGCGATCCATGGATAAAAAGACTTGTAGTTCTTAAAAGATAAGTGTTAGTACAAGTTATAGAAATTTTATATTAAAACCCCTCTTAATGTTTTCGTTTTAATAAAATTTGTAAAATTTTCAATCAAAAAATAAACTAGTAGCCCGCCATTGTTGATGTCAATAATTACTTACACAATGCTCATGGGTGCTGAAGCCTTTAAAATCAGTCGCACCCAAGCGCCAGCAGAGGGCGGCAAAACTCTGAAAATACAACAAGAACACTTTTCACTGTGCTTTCATTTGAATCTGTTTGAGCGGGGCATTTGTGCGTTAATTGCGTCAAATATTTTAACGTGATTAATTTTAAAAATTAATTACCGCCCGTTAACGCGATAATTTTGACAGCCCTAGTGTATATGTTAACTACTTCCTGTATATCACCCTTTAGTTTAAGTTTTGGAAGTAGTGTTGTTGACCGTATAGCTACATTATCAACACACCGCTCCTTTATGTACAAAGGAGATAAAAACGAGAGCAAGAATGCAATTATGCAACGCACATTTACCGCAATCTTGACATAAGACCTAAAGGTATGGGTTACTGTCTTTGTATTTGACATTTTATAAAGGTAATCGTCATCCTGTTTCATAACTACTGTACGTGTTTTCCTAGCGTACAATGAAATGGGAGTGATTACAAACTGCAGGTTTTACAGGACATTGATTGAAAAGCTAAGGGAGAACGAGATAGGGGAACACAAAGAAACGGTGATAGAGACAGAGATAGGAAGAGAGAAAAAGACTTAGCGAGAGAAACAGAGAATGGTGTGGTCACATCTGGACAAGTCGTCTGTGGCGTACCGAGTTCATGAGTCACGTTAACCAAACGTGCATCATTTCCTGTATGTTCACTCCTGCCTTTGGATTCTCCCGCCTCCTTCACACGAGGACTGTAAACAAAAACCTCTTGCCCGATCAGAACGTCGGTGACACTGACACTAAATGTACTGTCTGGTCAAGAGATCTAGGATGATCAGAGACAGGACACGCCAAATCATATTAAACAACTTCTGATTCTTTCTTGTGTTGTGAATCAATTGAGCATTAGGGAGGCGAAAGCCAGATGCCTTTAGGAGCCTCTCGGGCTAGTGGTTTATTCTGTTTTTGATCACAAATTATCATAAACAGCCTTAATTAAAAAACACATTTGAGGCAAATGTTATGCTATAAAATCAGTCCTTTTTAAACCACGAGTACTCTTGGTAACATGGTAACATGTGCAAGGAAGATCTCTTAACCTGAAGCACTTGGTTCAGGTTGTTGATAATACACTTGGACTTAGTTCACAGGATGTGAAATATCCTTTAATAGCTTCCTTATTTGAGCAAAGAGGAGCAGCTGTTATTTCCTTAACCCCCTGGTTCTTATATTATACTGAAACTGAGACGTTGACAGAAAAAAGCATGTGCAATTACTATTGATATTTTAATTTCCTTATCTTTATTGAAATTGAAATGTGGTTTAACTCCATTCGACCGTCCATAACACAATTACTCTAGCAAAGAAAATATAAACCAGGATATTTTCAATTGAAATAACAAACGTGTTGAAGTGAAGAACATAATGTCATGGCTCTCTTGAGTTTCCAGTTATTTCTACAACTCTGATTTTACTCTGATAGAGTGATTGGAACAGATACTTCTTTGTCACAAAAAACATTATGAAGTTTGGTTCTTTTATGACTTTATTATGGGTGAACAGGAAAAAGTGATCAAATGTGCTGGGTCAAAAATATACATACAGCAGCGATAATGTTTGGTAACATGTCCCTTGGCCATTTTCACTTCAATTAGGCGCTTTTGGTAGCCATCCACAGGCTTCTGGCAAGCTTCTGGTTGAATCTTTGACCAATCCTCTTGACAGAATTGGTGCAGTTCAGTTAAATTTGATGGCTTTCTGACATGGACTTGTTTCTTCAGCATTGTCCACAAGTTCTCAATGGGGTTTAAGTCAGGACTTTGGGAAGGCCATTCGAAAACCTTAATTCTAGCCTGATTTAGCCATTCCATTACCACTTTTGATGTGTGTTTGGGGTCATTGTCCTGTTGGAACACCCAACTGCGCCCAAGACCCAATCTTCGGGCTGATGACGTTAGGTTATCTTGAAGAATTTGAAGGTAATCCTCCTTCTTCATTATCCCATTTACTCTCTGTAAAGCACCAGTTCCATTGGCAGCAAAACAGCCCCATAGCATAATACTACCACCACCGTGCTTGACGGTAGGCATGGTGCACTTGGGGTTAAAGGCCTCACCTTTTTTCCTCCAAACATATTGCTGGGCATTGTGGCCAAACAGCTCGATTTTTGTTTCGTCTGACCACAGAACTTTCCTCCAGAAGGTCTTATCTTTGTCCATGTGATCAGCAGCAAACTTCAGTCGAGCCTTAAGGTGCCGCTTTTGGAGCAAGGGCTTCCTTCTTGCACGGCAGCCACTCAGTCCATGGAGATGCAAAACACGCATGACTGTGGACACTGACACCGGTGTTCCAGCAGGTTCTAATTCTTGGCAGATCTGCTTTTTGGTGATTCTCGGTTGAATCTTCACCCTCCTGACCAATTTTCTCTCAGCCGCAGGTGATAACTTGCGTTTTCTTCCTGATCGTGGCAGTGACAAAACAGTGCCATGCACTTTAAACTTACAAACAATTGTTTGCACTGTTGCTCTTGGGACCTGCAGCTGCTTTGAAATGGCTCCAAGTGACTTTCATGACTTGTTCAAGTCAATGATTGTTCAAGTCAATAATCACTCACAAGAAATTGCTAATTCGTGTTGCTGTATGTATATTTTTGACCCAGCAGATTTGATCACTTTTTCTGTTAACCCATAATAAAGTCATAAAAGAACCAAACTTCATGAATGTTTTTTGTGACAAAGAAGTATCTGTTCCAATCACTCTATCAGAGAAAAATCAGAGTTGTAGAAATAACTGGAAACTCAAGAGAGCCATGACATTATGTTCTTCACAAGTGTATGTAAACTTTTGACCAAAACTGTATATATATTAGGGCTGTCAAACTAATCGAGTTAATTACAGCTTAAAAATTAATTAATCGTAATTAATCGCAATTAATCGCAATTCAAACCATCTCTATAATATGCCATATTTTTCTGTAAATTATTGTTAGAATGGAAAGATAAGACACATGTCGGATATATACATACAACATACTGTACATAAGTACTGTATTTGTTTATTGTAACAATAAATCCACAAATGCCATTATTAACATTCTTTCTGTTAAAGTGATCCACGGATAGAAAGACTTGTTGTTCTTAAAAGATAATTGTTATGGTTACAAGTTATAGTAATTTTATATTAAAACCCCTCTTCATGTTTTTGTTTTAATAAAATTTGTAAAATTTTCAATCAAAAGTAGAGTTAATATAATAATAATAAGAATAAAAATGACAATAATAAAAATAGAGTGACCAAAGTCTAAGTTTTACGTGTATTTTGCATAGCTATTTTGATATGGAATGCCACTTCATTTTGCATTGTTGTTTAACTGTGTGTCAGAATAGGGCCTCATTACTATAGACTGAAGTGCTTTTCTTTTTGTGAACATTATTTTTTTGGGGAGAGATAGGAATATTATTTTTGTTGTGCTTTCACTAATATACTTATGTTTGTTGTGAAGGAGAAGCTTATGCCAATAAACGGCGCGGTCCAAAGAACGCCTGTGTCCACTCGCCTTTACTGTATAACATATATCTGTACATATCTTACCCAAAATACAACAAGAGACACATAATTGCCACTAAAAGAAAGAAAACTTACCGAAATATGTGTGGAGCACAAATAGCAATTTGCATTGCATTGTGAATACAGCATAAACGTCTTACAACTACTAATTGGAACGGCGCTGCCCCCAAGCGGCCGGTGGCATTCTCTTCACTCTTAATGTCCATAAACGGCCTCATTGTAATCTGTTTGAGGCAATGTGCGAGCGGGTCATTTAGTGCATGCGTTAATTGCGTCAAATATTTTAAAGTGATTAATTAAAAAAATTAATTAACGCCCGTTAACGCGATAATTTTGACAGCCCTAATATATATATATATATATATATATATATATATATATATATATATATATATATATATATATAAAAATATATATACAGTGCCTTGCAAAGGTATTCGGCCCCCTTGAACCTTGCAACCTTTCGCCACATTTCAGGCTCCAAACATAAAGATATAAAATTTAATTTTTTGTCAAGAATCAACAACAAGTGGGACACAATCGTGAAGTGGAACAAAATTTATTGGATAATTTAAACTTTTTTAACAAATAAAAAACTGAAAAGTGGGGCGTGCAATATTATTCGGCCCCCTTGCGTTAATACTTTGTAGCACCACCTTTTGCTCCAATTACAGCTGCAAGTCTCTTGGGGTATGTTTCTATCAGTTTTGCACATCGAGAGACTGACATTCTTGCCCATTCTTCCTTGCAAAACAGCTCGAGCTCAGTGAGTTTGGATGGAGAGTGTTTGTGAATAGCAGTCTTCAGCTCTTTCCACAGATTCTCGATTGGATTCAGGTCTGGACTTTGACTTGGCCATTCTAACACCTGGATACGTTTATATTTGAACCATTCCATTGTAGATTTGGCTTTATGTTTTGGATCATTGTCCTGTTGGAAGATAAATCTCCGTCCCAGTCTCTGGTCTTGTGCAGATACCAACAGGTTTTCTTCCAGAATGTTCCTGTATTTGGCTGCATCCATCTTCCCGTCAATTTTAACCATCTTCCCTGTCCCTGCTGAAGAAAAGCAGGCCCAAACCACATGATGCTGCCACCACCATGTTTGACAGTGGGGATGGAGTGTTCAGGGTGATGAGCTGTGTTGCTTTTACGCCAAACATGTCGTTTTGCATTGTGGCCAAAAAGTTCAATTTTGGTTTCATCTGACCAGAGCACCTTCTTCCACATGTTTGGTGTGTCTCCCAGGTGGCTTGTGGCAAACTTTAAACGAGACTTTTTATGGATATCTTTGAGAAATGGCTTTCTTCTTGCCACTCTTCCATAAAGGCCAGATTTGTGCAGTGTACGACTGATTGTTGTCCTATGGACAGACTCTCCCACCTCAGCTGTAGATCTCTGCAGTTCATCCAGAGTGATCATGGGCCTCTTGGCTGCATCTCTGATCAGTTTTCTCCTTGTTTGAGAAGAAAGTTTGGAAGGACGGCCGAGCCTTGGTAGATTTGCAGTGGTCTGATGCTCCTTCCATTTCAATATGATGGCTTGCACAGTGCTCCCTGAGATGTTTAAAGCTTGTGAAATCTTTTTGTATCCAAATCCGGCTTTAAACTTCTCCACAACAGTATCTCGGACCTGTCTGGTGTGTTCCTTGGTTTTCATAATGCTCTCTGCACTTTAAACAGAACCCTGAGACTATCACAGAGCAGGTGCATTTATACGGAGACTTGATTACACACAGGTGGATTCTATTTATCATCATCGGTCATTTAGGACAACATTGGATCATTCAGAGATCCTCACTGAACTTCTGGAGTGAGTTTGCTGCACTGAAAGTAAAGGGGCCGAATAATATTGCACGCCCCACTTTTCAGTTTTTTATTTGTTAAAAACGTTTAAATTATCCAATAAATGTTGTTCCACTTCACGATTGTGTCCCACTTGTTGTTGATTCTTGACAAAAAAATTAAATTTCATATCTTTATGTTTGAAGCCTGAAATGTGGCGAAAGGTTGCAAGGTTCAAGGGGGCCGAATACTTTTGCAAGGCACTGTATATATATATATATATATATATATATTCATTCCAGAAATACAATGGTATGAAAACGTATCAGAACCTTTTGGAATTTCTCACATTTCTGCATAAAATCACCATCAAATGTGATCTGATCACACAGATGAAAACACAGTGTCTGCTCTAACTAAAACCACCCAAACATTTATAGATTTCATATTTTAAAGAGGATAGAATGCAAACAATGACAGAAGGGGAAAAAATAAGTAAGTAAACCTTCTGTCTAAGGAGACTTAAAGAGCAATTGAAACCAATTTTTTCCAAACATATAAATCAGGCGTGTGCTAAATCACTGATGAGAGGTTAAAAGCTGCCCTGCCCACCATAAAACACACAAGAATTGTCTTGATGAGAAGCATTGTCTGACGTGCATCATGGCTCGGTCAAAAGAGCTGCCTGAAGAACTGCGATCAAGGATTGTTGATTTGTATAAAGGTGGGAAAGGATACAAAACCATCTCTAAAAGTCTGGATCTTCATCATTCAACAGTCAGATAAGTTGTCTACAATTGGATAGAGTTTGGCCCATTTGCCTCCTCCCAAGAAGTGGCCGTCCACCAAAGATGACGACAGGAGTTCAGTGCAGAATATTCAGAGAGGTAAAAAAGAAACCTAGAGTGTCTGCTAAAAACTTACAGAAATTACTGGCACAGTCCGATAATTCTGTGCACACATCAACTCTATGTAAAACTATGATCAAGAATGGTGTTCATGGGAGGACTCCACTGAGGAAGGCACTGCTGTCTAAAAAACATTGTTGCTCATTTAATCTTCGCAAAAAGGCACTTGGACATTCAACAGAAATTTTGGCAAAATATTTTGTGGACTGCTGAAACCAAAGTTGAATTGTTTGGGAGTAACACACAAAGACAATGTGTGGAAGAAAAATGGAATAGCTCACCAACATCAACACCTCGTCCACACCGTGAAGCATGCTGGAGGGAGCATCATGATTTGACCATGTTTTGCTACCTTAGGGCCTGGACAACTTGCAATCACTTATGGAAAAATGAATTCAAAAGTTTATTATGTTTTTCAGGAAAACCTGAGGCTGTCTGCAGGGCAGTTAAAACTAAAAAGAGGATGGATGTTGCCACAAAACAATGATCCAAAACACAGAAGTAAATCAACTTCAGAATGGTTTCAGAAGAACAAAATGCACGTTATGGAGTGGCCAAGTCAAAGTCCAGACTTGAACCCCGTTGAGATGCTGTGGCAAGACCTAAACACAGTGATTCATGCCAGACATCCCAGGACTGAACTACAGCAGTTTTGTAGAGAAGAATGGGCCAAGATTAGTCATAATCGATGTGCCACACTGATATGCAGATACAGGAAGCGTCTGGTTGAAGTTATTGCTGCCATAGGGGGGACAACAAACATTTAAATGTGATGGTTCACTTACTTATTTTCCCCCCGTCTGTCATTGTTTGCATACTATCCTCATTAAAATATGAAAACCTATAAATGTTTGTGTGTTTTTAGTTAAAGCAGACACTGTTTTCTCATCTGTGTGATTTTGACAAAGATCAGGTCACATTTGATGGTGATCTTATGCAAATGTCAGAAATTCCTTAAGGTTCAGATACTTTTTCATACCACTGTATGACTCAATGTGGTTATGAGCCAGCATCAGCAGGAGAAACACCAACTCTAAAAAAAATAATAGTAAAGTTGTCAGGTGGAATAATGGAATGTGAACAGACCCTTATGCAAATTAGCTGAATGTCAATTGAAAAAGGACTCATATTTAAAGTCATACATGTGTCCAAATAATGTCTATACACTACACACGTACACATCTATTGTAAATACTTAACTGAAATATTTATCTGTAAGTAACATTCAGCAGGGTTGACTTATTTATGTCTTATATGAAAATCCCAGCAGTAGCAGCAGTGGCACATGGCGGGCGCACTAAGTACAATTAAATCAGACTTAAACTTCTGATCTAATTAATCACACAGGCCGATTTCCGATTCCGGTTGGGTTGCTTCCAGATATTAATGTGGCAGAAAACAGATTTTGCGGAATGGGCACACCACTTTTTATGTTCAAATCTTGCAGTGTATGCACTATTCATAACTTAACCTCCTTCATGCCTGACCTGCATGCACAATCATACCACTGACTTACACAGAAATTTTGAGAAAAAACTCCCAGAATTAGCTTACAGAATTTTTTTTTTAATTCTCCGAGTGTCTAATTATCTAATCCTCTCAATTTTAAAATATGATAACAATGAAAGTTCATACATGTAAAATACAATGGTTACCTTAACTGGTTCAATGTCGAATTGATGAGTGCATATTTTACGAGACAGAGCAGTAATGAACTTGGGTTGAATTTAGAGCTGAAACAATTACTCAGATAATTCCAGTAACCTGATTTTAAAAATTGATCGAGGAATTTTCTCCGCCTCAAGGACTCTTTTAATTTTACGAGCTCTAAGAATGATGTTTTGCCCGGAGTACTTTTAATGACGCACAACGCGCTGACGTCATTTGTATACAGGAAGAAGACAGGCGGCGGATATATATGATTTTAACCATGCACGAATATGAAGGTAACAACAAAGAAGTCGACGAAAGCGAAGAGAAAGGCACATAGAAAAAGCAGAAAAGTGTGGGAGCATTTCAAGCTGGACACCAAGGCAAACAATGTTTCATGTATTCACTGTAAGACAGTGCTTGCGTAACACTACAGTATGACTTCAATTCTGTAGCTCAACCGAAGGCACCCCGTTTACTCCGAGAGCGGAGGAGTAATACACGGGACGAGGTAAAATTAAGTTAGCGCAAATAAATAAGATTAACGTTACTGTACATTGCCAATGTAACGTTAGCCCTGCGAAGGGGTAAGTTTTTATTAATTTTGACTACTGTCAATGCATGGCTAACATGTCTTTCATACAGGCTTTATTTAATCCGTAAAAACAGTGCTATAGATTGATAAGGGTGTAAAATACAAATATAATAAAGCTAACTGTCAAGTTTAGCTCAGTAGTCATTGATGGATAAAACACCGAGTAGCACTGGTGCTTAATACAGCAGGTATTATACATTTATTTTGAACACTGCAAAAACTCAAAATCCTATCAGGACTTACAATTTAGACTAACTTAAAACTTCGCAACAAATTAGAAATAGCTTGACACAAATAGAAATTCAATTGAAACATGGGAAAAACACCTAACTTTTAAATGATGTGTGTTGTCAAGCGTAATGACCATTTTAGGTTCGAAATGTTTTTTTTTGTTTGTTTTTTTTTTAAATAAGTTCTTAAGTTTTTTGAGTGAAAGCAGTGAATTTGTTGTTTTTTTCCTAGCCACGTCTGAGATGCAATTGTTGGCTGTTTTCAACAATGTACATCTAAAATGAAGGCTGATCGTCTGAAAAATGGTTCAATATTAGGTGAAATGTCTTGTTTTCTCATGTATATTTATAATTGCTTTTTACCAAAAAAAAAATGTTTTATCCGATTACTCGATGGAATTTTCAGTGGAATACTTGATAACTAAAATTTTCGATAACTGTACCCCTAGTTGAATTTGTTAGGCCTTGTTGAGACTGATGATTTTTTTTAGCCAATTCAGATTAAAACTGGATTGCTCCTTTGTAGTCTGAACTGTCACAAAGCACTACGATTTTTGTTAGATGGATTTAAACCACGTATGGGAGGTATTTTCACACCCAATATGGACAAAATGCTTCTCAGTCTGAACAGCTCAGGTGGGTTTTGACCATCTGTAACGTCACTATTCGCCGGATGATGCCTTCGTTGCCACATCAACCTGTCAGATGAGTTAATAATGTGGCCCAGTCTGAACAGGCCGCTTGAACACTTGCTACAAATAATGCGAACAGTCATCACTATAAATCGGATTTGAGGAGGAATCAGATTCAAATCAGATATGCTAACAGTCTGAACGGATGTGGCAGTGAAGAATGGCGGCATGACAAGTTTGCCTGTTTGAGGTTTGAAGTTTCATTCTCCAGGAAGACTATAGACCCTACCCACGTGACGTCACAACTCCGCTCTCCTGAATGGTACCGCCCACTTGTCCGTCAAAACATAGTGTTAACCTGTTACGGCTACGTACATTTCTCCTATTTACGGCGTGTTTTTCTGCTCCTTAACATTAATAATCAAAATGGTGAAGGCGTGTGTGGCTGTTGGTTGCACTAACAGAGAAGATGGAAGGAGAGACTTGAAGTTTGACCGTATTCCGAGGGATCCAAAGAGAGCGAAATGGACGGCTGCAATTCGACGTGAAAACTGGGCACCAAAAAATCACCACAGACTATGTAGTAGTCATTTTATATCCGGTAAGATGCATTTAAGATATACTTAGAGGGTTTTGGGCTGACAAATAACCACAATTAAGATCATTGCGAGGCTAATCGCCGACAACATACGACGTAGTACGACATAGTTTCAAATTCAAGATGTTTGTGACTTCCCTTTCTTCCACCATCGTTATTTTTTGAATAATATTTAGCTGGTACCAAGTGAAAGAAACTGGCCTCGTCTACGGGGCTGACAAATAACCACAATTAAGATCATTGCTAGGCTAATCGCCGACAACATACACGTATGTATGTAGTGAGAGTGCTATCGCTAAACCATATAAACATTAAAAGCCTTAACTCCATTGACAAACGACATGAAATACATTAGACTTGACAGTGGATGTTAGCAATAACAAAAGATTTTGAATTGAAAATTTCGTAACTCACCTTTCCAAGCACAAGATAGATTCCTGCCGAATTTTCGTGGACGAGGACCTGTTTCACCCAACCAGCAACGAAGTATTTATAAGCCTCCAAGCTATTGAAGTTTTTCATATTTTCGTGAGAATAGGCTGATTTAGTGTGGACAAGATAATTGTAAATATCTGCGTAGCAGATGTCAGGCAGACAGGGCGAAGACAGTGGGTCGAAAAACATCGATTTGGGCATCAAATATGGATCTGGCGACTAAATTCCGCCATCAATTGAAAACAATGCTAATACAGAGTCAAAATGACGGACAAGTGGGCGGAACCATACAGCGAGCACGTGGTTTTGTGACGTAGGTGGGTAGGGTCTATATATTAGCCCTGCACCTATATTGCTTGAACATCGCCATCGCAATGTGCGCATGCGCAATAGTCCCATCGCAGGATGTGCGAGTTATTTTTTTCCTTATGTAAACTTCTGTTTTTCTTCATAAAAGCAGCACTTGTGCAAAGACATGGCTTCCTGCATCTCTTTTATATACGGCAATCTTCATGATTCTCAGATATACCCCCTTACCCTGGATTAAAAGGAATTACCGTATTGACCCGAATATAAAACGGCCCTGATTATAAGACGAGCCCCCTCTTTTTCAAGACTCAAGTTTGAAAAAAGACTTTTTGAACACCAAATTATTTTTTATACAGAAAATAATTACAGTACATCTGAAACAAATGATTATAACAATATATTTGAGAGAAAAAGCATGCTATTTTGCTTCATTCAAATCTTAATATCTGAACATTTAAATATGTAAACTAAAATGCAATCACATTCGTAAATGAATGGCTTCTGGTTTTTGAAGTGTAAATAAACCAATCTATTGTGATAAAACAACAAAATTGCAATAACTGCATTAACCATAAGGGGTCGCTTTGGCCTGGGGAGTCAAGTATAGCATTCGCTTCAATGGTATCTGGCGCCATCTAGCGTCTTGAATGGGTATAATTTCTAGACATCGACTATAAGACGACCCCCCCCCCCACACTTTTTCAGTCTTATTTCAATGCAAAATTCACCGTCTTATATTCGGGCCAATACGGTATATGAATGTCTTGATTGCATATTTTCGCACCCGAGTCAGAGTCCGGGTCACCTGATTTTGAGACTGCCGCTACAGAGTCCCGATCCGATACTGGAAAAAAAAAAGTTTTTTTGAAGCTCACCCTACCAAGATCAGCCAATCACTTACACAACTAATTAGTTGATACAGCACACTTTGATTGTTGCGCTACCAAGGCGTCTCTGACCAGATCAAAGCTACCAACCTGTCTATCATCGTTAACTTTAAGTACAAAACGCCAGCTGCATTGGTAACTAAGAAAAACTGTTTGGTCTCACTGCTTAGAGGAAGGAGGGTGAGAGTCTGTATGAGCATGAAGCAGGAAAACATAAAACCCGATCCTTTTCATCAGATTCCGATCCTCTGAAAAATGGCGCGATCCAATCGGGACATCTCTAATGAATACAATGTGTCCATAGCGAATTAACCAGTCTTCCCAAACAGAGCTATTCAAGTCATCTGGTGAAAATTCTTCTAGTTTTAATATCGGAATATACTGTATATCGCATACATATAAAAGTCGCCATGTCAGTTTTTTCCAATATCGTTCAGCCCAACTTTATATGACAGTTCACTTTGTCTTGCCAACTGCAATTAAAGAGATGCAAATTGCTCAAATCCCACTTACTGAAATACCAACTGTCCTGTAAAAGCAAGTTAATTGTGACTTAAGTGTGCGGTCAAACTGATGGAGTGTACTCACGATGTAAACTAAGAGAGATGTTGATGACCCTCTCCTCAGTGAAGCCCTTGAGATTGGGAATCTTGGCACACTTCAGATGCGTGGATGATGGGGATTCTCCGACATGGATCCAACAGACTGTTTCCTGAGCATACAAGAAGTCCATTGCAGTGGTTTGTTTGGTGCTAGTGGAGAGAAGACTGTGGACGGTGGTGCCGCTCAGAGAGGTGGCTTGAATGTTCTGGGAGTTGGCGATCAACAGCACCGGCAGACGGTCTACTGGGACTGGGCAAAATAAACATAAACATGAGGAACATGAACAGAATATTCATAGCGTCTAGGCCAAGATGTTGATCTCAGCGGCTTTTTACCATTCTTGGCCTTGCAGGAGCGGTTGTCCGGCTGTGGCAAGTATCCCTCCACACAGGAGCAAGAATAAGATCCTTCCGTGTTGGTACAGGACTGACTGCATGTCCCATACACATTGCACTCATCAAAATCTGAGGAAAAAGAAAATCAACCTATTAGTCATTAATCTTCTGTACCGCTTTTCCTTAGGAGGGTCACTCCTTCAAACGATCAATGAGTGTTAAATATAATTTACAAAGCACATATACACGCAAACAAGGTTTTTGACAAGGTTAGTGTATTGGATGGTACAAGTGCATCTAAAGGAAACAAGACAAGACAAACAGTTTTTTTTATATAGACATCAAGTTAAAAACAGGCAATTTCTTTTTCACCCGAGGAACGACGGGCCATACTGCTAGTTCTCAATGGAGTTGAGGTCAGTGGATAATCGTGTCCACAACAGGAGTTTAGGTTATAATTACTATATATTTAGTACATACATTTTAAATTGTATTATCTGGACTGCATGTTAGTGCACTGTCTTAGTTGATTCTTATTAAATGACAGAAAATGATCGATTATAACCTGCATCTTTTGCATTGTGAAATCCAGAACTCCATCCATCTGAACCATTCAAACTTTCATGGACTTAAACGGTGAATAAAGCTGTTCACTACGTCCATGCAAACATGCCTCCTTCTAAGATTGGTTTGAGTTGACTGAAATATACATACGACTGGAATCCTTTAAAAGATGATCGAAAGGTTCTTGATACTAGAGCTGAAACGAATACTCGAGCAACTCGCGTGACTCGAGTTTAAAAACTGATCCGGGTAATTTTATTCACCTCGAGGAATCGTTTAATTTTGCCAGCTCTAAGCATCACATTTTGCCTGGACTACTTTTTATGCGGGACAACGCGCTGATGTCACGTGCGTAGAGGAAGAAGCAATAAAAAAAATTAAAAAAAACTTTCTGCAGCCGACAGCTGCTTCAAACTACGCCGATGTTGCTAACAACCAGCCCGCATGATGCAACAGCGGTAGCAGGTAGCATCTGATGCGTCTCATAGATATCACATGTATGTTGAACTAGATGCGAAATGACGGAGTCAGCGGTGTTAGTAAACAGCCGCCATCTTAAAGCAGTACACTTCTCAGCGCTAATAAATAAGATTAACGTTACTCGCTCACGTAACGTTAGCCCTGCGCGTGGCTACCGTGTTTTACATACAGGCTTTATTTAATCTGTGAAAACATAGTGTTGTAGAGTGATGAGGGTGTAAAATGAAAATATGATAAAGCTAACTGTCAATTTTAGCTCAGTAGACATTGTTGGATAAAACACCAAGTAGCAGTGGTCCCTAATGTGCTCCAATACAGCAGGTATCACACTGTAACGTTGACAAAGAGTCACCTGCTTCGTTAGATTGCAATTATTTCTTTTTTGGGAACTTGTGGAACGACAACAACAACAGGAAGGCACGTCTCTCGCTCTCCCGCACCTCCCTCACCCCCGCACGTCACACGGTGCAGTCAGGAACGCATGCAAATATCCCCGCCATATTATAACCTGATATGTTACAATACATTTATTTTGAAGACTGCAAAAACTCAAAATCCTATCAGGACTTACAGTTAAGACTAACTTAAAACTTAACTAGAACTTAAAAATGGCTTGACACAAATGGAAATTCAATTGAAACACGTGGGAAAAACACCTCACTTTTAAGTGATGTGTGTTATCAAGCGTAATGGCATTTTTAGGTAAGAAATATATATATATATATATGTTTTTTTTTTTGTTTATAAGATCTAAAAGTTTTTCGAGTGAAAGCAGTGAATTGGTCTTTTTTTGTTCTAGTCACATCTGAGAGGCAATTGTTGGCTGTTTTCAACAATGTACATCGAAAATAAAGACATTGATTGACTGAAAATGGTTCACTATTATATGAAATGTCTTGTTTTCTCATGTATATTTATAATTGCTCTTTACCTAAAAAATATATGTTTTATCCGATTACTCGATTAATCGATAGGATTTTCAGTCGATTACTCGATTACTAAAATATTCGATAGCTGCAGCCATACTTGATACTCTACAGACAACTGCAGCTCTCATATACCTGCTTACTGGTCATCAGCAGCTCAATTTCTATGATCCATTTACCTGAAACAAAGTTTGCTTCAAACTCCATGATCTGAATTAGCCTAATCGATAGGGATGTCCCGATCGCATATTTTTGCACCCGAGTGCGAGTCAGCTGATTTTGAGAATCTGGCGATACAGAGTCCTGATCCAATACCGGAAAAAACAGTTGAACAACAGTTCCAAAAATGTTACAGTACAGTACTGTACTGTTTACAGGACTTCCTCTTTTTCCGGGAGTGTTGCGGGGTATAAAATAAGCTTGAGAACGATAAACCGATACGACCGGATATCCGGTTTTACAGGTGAGAGATACAAATGTATCAATAGTAAAGTTACCATTCGACAGTAATTAGCCCTTAAATATTCAATGAACCAATAGTAGAGATAGATTTCAGCTATCGCGAGAACAAGAATCGGCTTCTAATGCCTAGTCCAAGGCCTTTCTTAATATGATAATAATTTAGCTTTTACTTCACATGCTGTGCTTGTGTCATTCACCACACACGCACTTAGAGCGAGACCGCACGCATGATATAATATGGACAAGCACTACTCACAGTCGTGGTTGCTTCAACTTCCCATGCATTTTGGCAGAACCGCTACTAGTTGCCGTCATTACCCGATCGTCACGGGCGTGTCATTACAACGTGAGAGCTAACGAAACCACTGGAACGCACGCCCCTTAGCATTTTCTTCACAGCCCAAAACGAAACTAGTAGTGGCAACGAAGCAACATGGTAAAACAATGGACAGTGTGATCACCAACGCCAGCGACGTGCAGCGATTGATTTTCAACGCACCCAGGAAAACAAAAGTCGGACTTTGAAGTGATGAAGGCAGCCAGATCTGTTCGCATGGGGCAGAGCTTGTGTGAAGTGTGGAGCGGTATATAGAGATCGTGAGTTTTTAACCCTGAAAAATAACCCACTGCAATGGTGGAAAGGGCGGCATATTGTTTCCACGAAACGCAGTCTACTTAAACATGAACATGTGGATTAGTTGATCTTCCTCAAGAAAAATCTGCCCTTCATAAAAGATATGGACAGTGATGAGGAATAAAAAATGAGGAAGCACAGGCATAAGTGAATGACTTTGCTGTGTATTAGGTTAAAGTAATGATTATTGACCTGTCTGTCAAAAATGCCATGTTTTTATTCCCCCAATTATACCAGTCGTAAATCATAATTTATTATTTATTTATGATAATACTAGCAGGTTTAATTCTTTTTTTTTCTAGAGCTGCTGCATAAAATTAATATTTTTTGTTTGTAAGATGTTTACGTTGAAAGTTTGCACTTAAATTACTTACCTCTTGTGTTAAAAACACCAGGAAATACAGTAATTGAATTACTGCACTTTATTGTTGTCTGTCACTGAGTTTTATTATCAATCCCATCTAACAAAATGACGGTCATATAGTAAGCCTTATTTTTTTTATTTTTTTCATAAAAAAATAAAACATAACATTGGTATGAAATTTTGTTGTTTAATTTTGCAATATTAGAAATGTGGTCTTTTTATATGTTTAAAATACTGTACAAACACACACAACAAATATTTTCTATCGTATCGTTTTCACTCTATCTAACCGTATCGTTCTTCCACTGTATCGAATCGTATCGAATCGCTCGGCCCTAAAAATGCATCGTTTTTTAATCGAATCGCAACTTGTGTATCTAGATACATATCGAATCGGCTTCATGCCAGAGATTCCCAACCCTGGTATAAAACATATAAAGTCTATATTTTTGTACATTCAACATCATTTAGGAGGGTCTAAGCTTTCAAATGAGCCATTTCTGAAACCAATTGAATAATTAAAAGTCAGGTTATTAGCAATTGTTTCTACAAAATGGATAAGCAAACTGTATAGTATTTTTGTTTCTTTTGGCAATGCCATTGTATTTCTAGATGCTTTTGTTACTTTTTAGGTCTTAAAAAACTTTTTTTTTTTTTTTTAATTAAAAACCCGATCCTTTTCACCCGATTCCGATCCTCTGAAAAATGACACAATCGGTCCGATTTCTGATCACGTGATCAGATCGGGGACATCCCTACTGTTTGACGAGGACTTTTTGATTGCAGATTGTTTCTTCATTCAACAGCCTAAAATAAATTTCCTTCAAATAAGTTTAGTTGGATATCTAATTACCATACCAGTCTGAGAAATACTATTCAAATGAAATCCTTATGAACAATAAATAAAACTGCAACAGTGGTTACTTGGTTTCAAGAAATTTGCATGAAAATCTTATATTACTCACCTTTACAGGTTTTTCTATCAGCACTGATCTCAAAACCACTTTTACAGAAACAAGCAGGTCCTGCTGGAGTCACTGCACAATTATCCTGACAGCCCATGAGTGAGCAGTTGGATATAAACTCTGTGGAGAGAGAAAAAGGGGCAGGGGAGAAATTAATTTGTCACAGCAACAACGTTGGAGCAAGTGATATACTGCAGTATTCCAGGACAGAAAATTTCTTGGAAGTCAAAAGTAATTATTGCATTAGAGGTGTTGATACAAAGTGGATTTCTGCATCAATTTGTGCAAAAGATCCAGTGAATGTACTGCAACTCAGGATTAATTTATTTTGCTGGGCACTGGGAGAATACACATTTTAGGGAACATTCAGAAGTCAGCATGTAAGCAGAAGTACATAGTGTGAGGGGGCTGTGTGCATGAGTCTGTGTGTGTTGGGGGGGGCTTAACTACAGTGTGTGGCATGATTTCTAATGACAGTGCAGTTGAAGGAAAAAAAATGTTAAGAATAAAATCCAGAGTTAATTTATTAAATAAGTATCATTTCACGTACTTTCTTGAAGCATATTTAAATAGCTTGAACAAGTTTCAGTTGGTCGTTAGCTCTTTGTTTGACTCGGAAGTGTAAAAAAGGGCTGCAGCTATTGATTATTTTAGTAGTCGATTAATCGATTAACTAGTTAGTTCGAATAATCGAGTAATCGAATAAGAAACATAAAAAAATAAATAAAATACCCGAGCTGAGCCTCAAATTGTATAAATAAAATAAATAAATGAGGACCTAAGTACAACAAAAGAACAACTGGCTAATTTACATAGTAAAAGTCCGCTAGCTTAAATGCTATAAACTGGTAACTTTTTTTTTTTGTTTTTTTGTTTTTTTACAATGCTCTTAACAAATGGTTCAAACACATAGTCCCACAAAAAAAAAAAAAAACGGCAAAATATACCTATAAATTAAATTACGACCCAGATAGCAGACCGACGTTGAAAAGATGTTGAATCAACATTCCGCTGTTGATCTTATATCGTTGAATCAACATCATTTTTGCACCCTCAGTTAATGTTTCAACGTTGAAATCCTTACAAAACATAAACCTCATTTCGATTATTAATAATATTGGAACAACGCTGAATCAATGTTATGTTTTCGACTACAACGCCCGCTCATCCATAATTCAATGAATTTTCAATCATATTTCCCGGTCAATCATAAATCAACTATTTGTCAACATTAGTTCATCAACTGTAAAACAATGTTAACCCAACCATCGCCTGACATACCATAGAACAACATTGTTTCAACTTTCAACGTCACTTGACGTTGAAAATTTCAATGTCAATCATATTGATGATGCTGTCGATCTTATATCGTTGAATCAACGTCACTTTTGCACCCTCAATGTTGTTTCAACGTTGAAATCCTTACAAAACCTAAGCGTCATTTCGACTAGAGATGTCCGATCGATCGGGTCCGATCACGTCATTTTCAAAGTATCGGAATCGGCAAAAAAATATCGGACATGCCTTTTTTTAATATACAGTATATATATTTTTTAATTAAATCGTTTTCTAATTGTATTTAACGTCACAGACATAATATGTTACACTCATCCAGAGTCTTTAGTTTAGGTTTAAGGTAGGTTTATCAAATTTATCCCGATAACGGCGGCAATTAATTTTTTAAAAAATGTGTCACGTTAAAATATTTAACGCAATTAATGCTCTCACTCATTGTCGCGCTCAATCTGTAATGACGGCGTTTTACCAATATAGAGAGATAAAAGGCAGCGCAAAATGAATAGAGTGAACTTTGACAGCCTTTGGAGCCTTTTATTAATTGGCAAAAGCCTTGCAATCTCTCTCCCTATGATTAGAAAAATCATGGGAAGCAATGTGGGGAAGCAAGGTAGCAATTGCTCATTGTCTTAACACCTTATGTTATTTCCCAACGCAGAGAAGATATAGCAATTGGTAGCACGTTGCACAGTCATGCTTCCACTTCCCATCATGCATTTGGGATGGCCACAGTATCATTTACTGAAAGCTCAACAAATACAGTAGATGGCAATATTTAGTCACAATATACAAAGTCACAAGTCTTTCTATCTGTGGATCCCTCTCACAGAAAGAATGTTAATAATGTAAATGCCATCTTGAGGATTTGTTGTCATAATAAACAAATACAGTACTTATGTACTGTATGTTGAATGTATATATTCGTCCGAGTTTTATTCATTTTTTTCTTAATGCATTGCCAAAATGTATATGATCGGGAAAAATTATCGGGAATGATTGGAATTGAATCGGGAGCAAAAAAAAGCAATCGGATCGGGAAATATTGGGATCGGCAGATACTCAAACTAAAACGATTGGGATCGGATCGGGAGCAAAAAAACATGATCGGAACAACCCTAATTTCGACTATTAATAATATTGGAACAACGCTGAATGATTGTTATGTTTTCGACTAAAACGCCCGCTCATCCATAATTCAATGACTTTTCAATCATATTTCCCGGTCAATCATAAATCAACTATTTGTCAACATTAGTTCATCAACTATAAAACAATGTTAACCCAACCATCGCCTGACATACCATAGAACAACGTTGTTTCAACATCACTTCACGTTGAAAATTACAATGTCAACCATATTGATGATTTTGATGGGAAATCAATATGGATGTAACGGTACATGTATTTGTATTGAACCGTTTCGGTACGTGGTGCTCGGTTCGGAACGGAGGCGTACCGAACGAGTTTCTGACGTAATGTAACCCTTACTTTTCGAGACTGTGAGTCGATCGGGTTACAGTTTCTTTGTGTAGATTATATTTACTCCGTCTTCTCTACTATAATGAGGACCAACACGGTAGGACAGTATACAACCCAGAAAGTCGCGACAACGTGGCCGCCGCGAGGACGCAGTGAAACGCGGGCCTTAAAGTCGATCAGCCAATGCACACCAGTCGCAGTGCGGCCGCGTGTTAGACGCGTCCCAGAAGCGGCTCAATGCAACGCACGCGAAAAAAAACGGCGGAGTTTATTATTTGACGCGAGATGCGACCCTCCTGTGTCAATACTACTACCGGTAGCTAGGATCTGGCAGACCGGAAGTCAATCATGTAAAAATACGGTGGATCCGGTCGATTTTCAAACTAATATGCAATCGTTACCAACTTTTTGACTCCATCAGATCTCTTGAGTGGTAGATCGGGGCACAGTTGACTTGTCTTTGTTGATTTACTGCCGTCTTCTCTGCTATAATAATAACCAACTCGGCCCCGTGTTTAATACAAAACCCTCCTACCACAACAAAACAAGTAGGAACTAATATTCACATAGAAACCAAAGTTATACAACATAAAATATCTAATATAAATGAATACTACATCACATTTGTAAAATATAAACACATAATAAAATAAATAATAGCCCATTTAAATAAAATAAATTGAAATGAGCTAAAACACCTGTAATTAAATTAGGGGTGTCAAACGATTAAAAATTTTAATCGAGTTAATTACAGCTTAAAAATTAATTAATCGCAATTCAAACCATCTATAAAATATGCCATATTTTTCTGTAAATTATTGTTGGAATGGAAAGAGAAGACACAAGATGGATATATCCATTCAACATACGGTACATAAGTACTGTATTTCTTTATTATTAACAATAAATAATAAATTTTACCATTATTAACATTCTGTTAAAGCGATCCATGGATAGAAAGACTTGTAGTTCTTAAAAGATAAATGTTAGTACAAGTTATAGAAATTTTACATTAAAACCCCTCTTCATATTTTCGTTTTAATAAAATTTGTAAAATTTTCAATCAAAAAATAAACTAGTAGCCCGCCATTGTTGATGTCAATAATTACTTACACAATGCTCATGGGTGCTGAGCCCATAAAATCAGTCGCACCCAAGCGCCAGCAGAGGGCGCCAAAACTCCGAAAAACACAAGTACACAATTCACTGTGCTGTCATTTTAATCTGTTTGAGCGGGGCATTTGTGCGTTAATTGCGTCAAATATTTTAACGTGATTAATTTAAAAAATTAATTACCGCCCGTTAACGCGATCATTTTGACAGCCCTATTTATTAAATAATAAGAATAATACATAGATCCTGCTTACACAATTAAATTTATTAATTTCTTTGTGGCGCTTTAACTTGAGAAAATCCACCAATAAAGCTTTTGAAATCGTTCATAAGAGAAAAAAAAAAGATTAATTGAGGCATTTCATTTGTAAAATACATGTTAAAATTGTTGTCATTGGGATTGCTTTTCTCTTTAGCACAGGACTTCTTTTTTCCTCTTTCTTACAGAAAGAAAGCTGACCAATACGCTGGGTCTGAAAGGCAAATTGTTGTTGGATTATCTTTAAATACTCGCTACTTTTTGAGCAGAATTCTAGCTTTGTATATGCTAATGTTCCTATTGTTGAAAGCACAAAGGTGTAATAAACAACTAGCACATTTATATTTTGCATTTTGTTTTCTTACTGTACCGAAAATGAACCGAACAGTGACCTCAAAACCGAGGTACGTACCGAACCAAGATTTTTGTATACCGTTACACCTCTAGAAATCAACAGTTATTCAATGTCGGTTTGCTATCTGGGGAATGCATTAAAAAACATTAGCTCAAACAAAAACTTGATTCAGCCATGTGAAGTGAGTTATGTCATATTCACTGTTGCTACTAGAGGACAGTTCATCCACCCAAATCGATAAAACTAAATGCGAACACTTTCAAAACAAACCATTACAATGCCACTTTAATGAAACGAATACTCGAAGTGCAAAATTTAATTTGAATCCTTTTTCTAATTGAATTATTCGAGTTAATCGATTAATCGTTGCAGCACTATAAAACAAACACACAAGAACAGTCAAATGGCTTCTTAGTACAACTTGTCATAGTTTTTGGTTTCAATACACATAAAGTGCTCAATGCTGTGTTATCCCAAAATTCAATTAATCAATAGAATAATCAATACAAAAATATGACAATGCTAAAATTATTCAACGGTGACAGAGCTAGTTTGTTTTATGGGTTAAGGTTTCATCTTATTGAAGAAATAAGAGTTTTTGAGGATCAAGTGTTCGGAAACGTTTGGGTTTAACAAATAATTTGAGAGGAATTCGATGTTTTCCACAGCCAAACATTTCTGGGCCAAACTAAACAGCAGAAGTAAACAAGACATCTACGGAAAAACAAACTAGTCATAATGAGGAAGCCGTGCACCGATTTTAAAGTGATGCATCAAATACAGAAGGGGACAAAAAGCATAAAAATCCTCACACATTCCTGTCCGCTGACCATCGCAAGATAGAACCACAACTATAAATGATAGTGACTCACCTCTCATCTCCTCTCTCTCGCTCACATACTCACACACACGCACGTATACACAAAAATGCATAAACCAACCAATCAACCGATCGCAAATGATTCAGTTTGCCAGAAGAGATGCCCCAAAAAAACCCACATCAACATGCAAAACTGTAAGGCAATAGAAGACAGAAAAGAATTGCTTTTTCAAGGAGCTATTTTACAACAACAAATGTGTTCCTATATACCGTATTTTTTTTAGCAACATAACTCTTTTGTTTTATTGTCTTCTTTTAGGTGTCTTCTGGGGAAATGTAGCTGATGTGATCTCAATGGAAAATGGATCCAGTGATGAGTAACTTTGCTAAAATGCAGTGCAGTCAATTCCAATGCAGTGCAACAAATCAAAAAAAGGAAAAAAACAAGCTGCACGCAAGTCGTTGTGCAAGCTTCAGAGGCTTGCAGCCGCAGTTTAAATAACAGACATGTCCGGAATTTTCCAAAACAAGTCTGAACACTCAACAACTCAGATATGTTTAGTAAAGCAACACAGACAACAATGTAAACAACCTCTTCCGAAAAAAATTCTTTGAAGAAAATGCACAAATGCTTATTTTTCTACTCAGGATCATGATAGCTAACATTCATCTGAGGAGTAAGTGTGTCTGACAGATCGCTTCTTTTGTAGTATATATGGCGGAAAACACTCAGGTGACTTGAAGTTCCGATCTGAGACCCCCAATTTGGCCAAATTTCAATACTGTCCGATATGAATGTGTGATACATCATTGGAAAGCTTAAAATCTCAATTTTGGGGGGGAAGACCATTTTTGAACTGGAGGGCATTTAAAAAAAATAAAATAAAAAAATAAACAGCAAAACCCTTACTGGAGGTGAGAGCATGCAAGAGCATAAATAAAGATGCCATGATTTTAATGAGATATTATTGTGTATTTACCTATTTTCAATCCAAAAACTCCATGTAAATGTACGACCGATCGTCAAGACACAGCTGTGAATGGCCACAGCTGCGTTTTTGCGGGATTTAACGGGTGAAACATGGTAATATAACAAGGTTCGCGATGCAGAAATCACAGACATCAAGGAGTAATCGAGATTTTCATTTTCATATATTTACCCTTTTAAACGTTTCTTTTTCAATGTTTCTTTGTTTCAATCGATTACTTATCATCTAAAATATTGGGGTAAATGTACGGTGGCTGAGAGTTGTCAGGCGAAATGCAAAGTCCAAACACTTTGCAAATAGAAAAAGCATGAACCCCAATTGCAAACGCTTTGCAAAAGATAAGAAACACGAATGCAAACTGCCACAACACGATCCCCAATTCCTAAAGCGCGATCGCAAATTAGCAAAAGCACGAACCCCAATTGCCACAACATGGCAGCGAATGGCTCGCAGCACGAATGCAAATTGCCACAACACAATCCCCAATTCCTAAAGCGCGATTGCAAATTGGCAAAAGCACGAACGCCATTTGCCACAACACGACAGCAAATGGCTCGCAGCACGACCGCAAAATGCTCGCAAGACAATTGCAAAGACGATGACCCAGAAAGTAAAATAAATAAATAAATAAATAATAAAAAAAGGCGACACTTTGCATATTGCTATATGTGCTTTGTGACCATCTCTACGGGCCTCCGTAAAGTTGCCCCCCCCCCCATCAAGCGCAAATTTATATAAAAATGATGTTAATCGTTTGTGCTGCAACGGTTTTGTAGATACAGTATTATGCTTTTATTGAGATATTTAATACAAGTGGGGATGTCAGTCGTAGCTTTTTTTCTTAGCTTAGCTCCCGCAGCTAATAGAGCGTACCAACTCTCTTAATAAGAGAGGGGTGTCCTAACAAGGCTAGCACGAACGTAGCGCAAACAAATTCGGGTCCATTTTGCAGTAAATTGGGGACTTAGAGGGATGTCATCACTCGAAATTAATATCTCAAGCCCTCTAATTTACTGCAAAATTTACTGCAAAAAACAGATATGACAAAAACAGAATTGTGCATTAAGACCTGTGGTATGAACCTAGCCATAGTGAAGTTGCCACACCCATCAGAACTGTTTCAATAAATGAGAGCTTGAGAATGCTTGGAAATTGGTTTTGCAGGCATTTGAAATTCTTAATCGCAGTTGTGCAAAGAAACTAGCTAATCATTCAAGTAATTCCACGTATAGCCGAATACGGCGATATTTTTCTTCCATGGCCAACGGTCAGAGTAAGACAGAGGACAATACAAAGCCTGTGACAAACTTTGATTTAACGCTGATCACGATGGCCTCCCTTTTAGTTCATCTTTAGTTTAGCTAATCTTCAGTATCCCCCCCCCTAAAAAAATCCCAGTGCAATGCTGGTGAAACAAGATTAATCCAAAAGTGCCTGATGGGATGGTTGCACTTGTTAGGGTGCCTGACACCTGAGCCTCGCTTCTCCTCCTTGTGTGTGTGTGTGTGTGTCACTGTCTTGACTGCAAGATTGGACAGATGGGTGAGCCTGGGTCCAGGTGCCCGTGGTCATCTTCAGCAGTCTACTTAAGTTGGTCCTTGGCCTCATATCGACAGATCAACAACTCTACTCCACGAGTTTGTGACTCTAGCGTTCGTTTTGATCAAAGAATCTAATTGTTTCTATTCAGATGACTTTGCCTTTGTTTACAGCTCACCTTGCTTGATCACTTGAACACAGCCTACTTTCATATTCTGCAATAAACAATTCTTAGGGCTGCCAATATGCTTGGGTCCCCCACTCATCCAGAACCCAAACAGCGGCTGTGCCTCGTCAGCCTCCTGTTTACGTTTCCCAATGAAGTGAAATGATTGGATAATTTTCAAATTATGACAGAGTTAACTTCAAATCTAGCACATGGATATACTGTACAATATGTTATGTTGCATCCCGTTCCTCGGATACATATCACCTAACTTGCTCCAAAGCAGTTGGGCCGGGGACCGGTACCGGTCCGTGGCTCATTTGTTCCCGAGCACAGAAATAATAAATAATTTGTTAACGACCGCAATGTGACCTGTGCCTCTTGACACATCAATATGCCTGTCTACTCTATTGACTAATCCAAGTAGATTTGTGTACATCGCCCTCTAGTGGTTGTTCGCCATTACTGGGGTGTTTGCACACCTACACCAGCCCAGCGCATCAATGTAAACAGTAACGTTAGCTACTGTTGGCTGTTTGCTGCAGGTGGCGATGTCTTTGGACCGATTCTTTACTGGGAAAAGGCTACCTGCTGAGGCAGAAGAAGAGCCTACAACCATATCTATTCTGTATGTGGCTAAAAGCTAGCAAACGAGGCAAAAAAAACGAATGCACTGAGAGCATCATACTTCGTGGCGAACCGTATTGCGAAAGCCAAGAAACCTTTCACGATTGGAGAAGAACTCATTATGCCTGCGACCCAGGATATTTGCCGTCAAGTTTTAGGAGAGGCCGCTGTTAAAAAAGGTCGAGTCAGTGTATGGTGAGTTACATTTTCACTGCACTTAATGTTCGTTTTTAGCCCCATTACTTTATATTTACTGTCATTTTCTGCCACACATTGCCGGTCCATGAAAAAAGGCCCATATCACACCGGTTTGTAGTGCAAAAAAGGTTGGGGACCGCTGACATACAGTATTTGCGGCATGTGTCAACACTAAATAGATGCTAGTCTTAGATAATGTCGCATTAACAAGAACAGAATTGCTCTCCTGGGTGTAGCTTTGATTGACAGTCACTCAATTGTCCACCCATTAAAGCCGAACAGAGGATGAAGACAGCACATGCTCAGAGACTATTTCTGTTTGTCAGTAGGTTGACAAGGTCGATATTTTATTAGCACAAATGTAGGGCATTGATTGGTTTAGGCCCCCGTGTGTCCTTCTATCGCTGTGTTGATAAGAAAAAAAAAAAAATCACTATTTCTATCAGGAGGTGAGAAGCACAGTTTAAATCAGTCCTTTTCAAATAGCGGGATGCACCCATCAGGGGGGCGCAAAGCGATGCCTGGGGGTGGGCGCATGTGACCTCGGGGTACATACATTTTTTTCCGTACTTAAATAAAGTGTAATTGCACATCCACAAAGTAGGTGGCACTAGCGCTCTCATTTTCAGAGTATGTAGAGTATTTTAGCATCAAACAATAGCACACAGCAAAGAGCAGGAGATATGAAGTGCATTGAACAACCCCAGCGACACCATGAAAACATATTTGGCCAGTATTTCTGAGATGTTTCCTGAAAGCTAAGACGATGGACCATGACGAAGCGCATGTATCATTTGACTTCACTTTTAACACAATGGGAGACGAGGAAAGATTGGTGTGTTTACTGTGTCTAAACATGTTGACAGCGGACAGCATGAAGCCAAATCAATTACGACGTCACTTAAAGACATTTGACCCCAATCACATTGATAAGCTGCTTGACTTTTTTTCAGCAAAAATGTGCCAAATATTGCCAACATCATCCCATCATCCCACTTTGTGAGTGTTACATCAGTAAACTAGCGAGCACTGTTAGCATCATATAAGGTGGCTTACTATGTTGCTCAGTTAAAAAAATATATATAGCAAAGGAGCCGGTACTGCCTGCAGCATTAAACATAGCCTCGGTCATGCTGGATGATACAAGTACTGCAAAAATAAAAAACTGTCCCTCTTTCCAATGACATTGTCGTTTTTGTTTTTTTTTAGTTAAATGATTTAGCATATTGTGCCCTGAGTTAAAGTTGTTGATCAATTTGAATTCATTATTTAAAAAAAAAATAAAAAAAATTTCAGTCTCAAACGATAAAAAATGTACCTTGAGTAGATGTTTAGGGTTTGGATGAGACTTTTTTTTTTAATCCAAGCAAATTGCTGAGCTATAAGTCTTGTCTGTTACAATCAAAAACAATGCAGTGGTACCTCTACATACAAAGTTAATTCGTTCCAGGTCCTTGTTTGTAAGTCGAAATGGTTTGGCATATTGAGCTCTGAGTTAATGTTGCTAATCAATTTGAATTCATTATTATTTATTCATTTTATTCCATTTTATTTTTCAGTATCAAACAGTAAAAAAATGTTTTTTTTTAATTCAAGCAAATTGATTAACTTTAAGTCTTTTCTTTTCCAATCGATAACAATACAGTGGTACCTCTACATACGAAGTTAATTCGTTGTAGGACCTTGTTTGTAAGTCGAGATGGTTGTATGTCGAGCAGGATTTTGCCATGCGAATACATTGTAATTCCATTATTTCCTTCCATAGCCCGAAAACCTACACTAAATCCTTAATAAATACTGCTGGTACAATTGCAAATAGCAATTACACAACGCAAAACAAATACATTATGAATAAAAATTGGAATAATAATATAATAATAATAATAATAATAATAATACCAGTGATATTGTAACATATCATGTTCTAATGTGGCGGATGTGTTTTGCATGGTGTATCTGATCGCACAGTGTGGCTGAGGTGACAGAGTGCGAGAGGACATTTTACTTTCACTTTTTATGTTCTGTTGGCGTCAGCTGCGGCGGACAGTAGGAATGTTGCGTTGCACAAGTTCTGAAATAAATGATTGAAAACCTGCTCAAGTTGGCGATTTCTTTGACGGTGTTAGAATAATAATAATTGTCATCTTAACTTATAAAAACTGGCGAACAAAGGTTGAAGGAAGACCGTTGAGATCGTAGACATTCTACTGCAGTCTTGTCGAGCCAGTTCACGGACGCACACACCACCCTCATATTTTTCTATCATTTCTAGCTTCATTTCAATGGTAAGCCTCACCTTTTTCCATTTTTCATCACCTACACTCTCATTCTTGGAACCCATGATTTCTCTCACAAGAAAATCCGCCTTGCGTCTGTCTTACGGAAAACAAAGAAACTGCGGCGCTGTCGTAAATCATCATATTTCGAAAATGTTGCCGGATGTAGAAACAAATGGAGAGTCAAATTTTACATCGGATGTCGAAAAGATCGTGTGTCGAAGCAATCGTATGTCGGGGTACCACTGTATTAATAAAATTGTGCTATATTGTAAGTTGATCTATATTACCGTATTTTTCGGACTATAAGTCGCAGTTTTTTTCATAGTTTGGCTGTGGGTGCGACTTATACTCTGGAGCGACTTATGTGTGAAATTATTAACAAATTATTATATCATTTCACATGTTATTTTGGTGTTTTGGAGAGACACTGATGGTTTGGTGAACTTGTTAGCATGTTCTTTATGCTATAGTTATCTGAATAACTCTTAATAGCTATGTTACGCCGCTAACATACCGGCCACGTTAGCATTTCGTTGTTCATGCATCATATAATATTGTAATACTGTACACTTATTCATTATTATTATTTATGTTGTTCTCTATTGTATTTTTATTTTAAATTGCCTTTCAAGATGACATATCTGTTCTATGTGTTGGATTTTATCAAATAAATTTCCCCCAAAAATGCAACTTATACTCCGGTGCAATTTAATTTTTTAATGTTTTTTTCCTCTTCGTTGGCCATTTTATGGCTGGTGCGACTTATACTCGGGTGCGACTTATAGTCCGATAAATACGGTACTCTTTTTCTTTAATGTTAACAAGGACACAACGTTACGTGAGGTGTACTTATAATAATTTTTGAGACAAACGATACTATTTACAGTGATGGCAGAGAGTTGGGGGGGCACGGAAGACAAAACGTTTACTTATTCTGGGAGGCGCTAACACAAAGTAATTGAGACACACTGGTTTAAATCATGATTCATGGTGGGAAAAGTCTCTGGATTCATGGAGCAATCTAAGCCTTGGTTTTCACATAAACATAAACCGTACACAGAACATCTGAACTCAGTGCACTCTGATAATATAACTCTGATGCGTGGAATAAATTTACTAACACTGCTTGACTGTTATGGCACAGCAGGGTGATAGCTGCGATGGGAATTTAAAGATAAGCACACAGTCGGCACCGCTGGTATTAATAACCACAACAGTCATACGATGAAAGATGAAGTGTCATCACAGTGAGGATGAATGTGACTGGTGAAAGAGGTGATACCTCTGCAGTGTGGACCCTCGTCCCAGCCGTCGGTACAATCTGGAACCCCGTTGCAAAGTTTGCTCATATGGATGCATAGCTCCGTCCCACCACACTGGTACTCATTAGGTGGGCACTTTAACACAGCACTGTGAGGGCCTGGGGAGACAAACAAGTATGGTCAACTTAAAAGGCTATCAGCATCCAACAACAATGACTAAATGAAAACTGTCAACGGTCATTAGGTCACCACACAGGAACCACATGACAAGGCCAAAGGTATGTACTAATAAGAGCTCAACAGGGATGGAACTCTTTGATTTTTAATGAATAATGTGAAAGGGATCTTTTATAAATTACCTGCAGAGATATGTAGTACAAATAACATGTTACTGTACAATTACTGTACATACGTTTCTTTATGTTTGCTATGTTAATCTAGAGCAGTGTTTCTTAACCTTGCTAAAGGTACCGAACCCCAAAAGCTTCACATGTGGATTCACCGAACTGTTCGGCATTAGATAATAAAGCAATTTTTTTCAAATTCGAAACCAATAAATCTAAGCTAGCAAGTTAAAAAACTAGCAAATTCCTACTCGAATTTCTTCTCATTTTGACAGCATGTTTTATATACATTTCAAAATCTGAGACCACGTTGCCCATTGATCTGTTGTATTCCCTCATACCAAGTGCGAGTCAACCTTCCACTGAGCAAACCAGTTCCTCCTACCATCAGTTCGAGGACTGGCAGTTGAAAGAAATGTAAGTTGGAAGCAAACCAATCCAAAACTTGGTCTAAAAAGCCACTTTGCCTAGATTTAATAAGCGTACGACCTTCGCTGAACCCCTTAGACTTACTCACCGAACCCCTGGGGTTGGATCGAACCCAGGTTAAGAACCACTGATCTAGAGGAATCATTAACATGATTGTCTTCACGTGGATTAATATAAATTAGGGTTGTTCCGATCATGTTTTTTTGCTCCAGATCCGATCCCGATCGTTTTAGTTTGAGTATCTTCCGATCCCGATAATTCCTGATCGGATTGCTTTTTTTTTTTTTTTTTTTTTTTTTGCTCCCGATTCAATTCCAATCATTCCCGATAATTTTTCCCGATCATATACATTTTGGCAATGCATTCAGAAAAAAATGAATAAAACTCAGACAAATATATACATTCAACATACAGTACATAAGTACTGTATTTGTTTATTATGAAAATAAATCCTCAAGATGGCATTTACATTATTAGCATTCTTTCTGTGAGAGGGATCCACGGATAGAAAGACTTGTAATTCTTAAAGGATAAATGTGACTTTGTATATTGTGACTAAATATTGCCATCTAGTGTATTTGTTGAGCTTTCAGTAAATGATACTGTAGTAATCTGCTCTGCCCAAATGCATGATGGGAAGTGCACCCATGACTGTGCGCAGGGGTACCAATTGATATATCTGGGGGCGGGGGATTTCAGCGCAGCCCATCTCTCCACCCGCAGCCCAGCAAAGGAGCCATCGTCCCATCCCCGGGGATCCAGGGTGGTCCCCCGGGCCACCCACGCATCCATCAACCGGCCTTCAGGGATGGCAAGAGGGGACACACCACCAATTTAGTAATACTCGATTACTAAAATATTCGATAGCTGCAGCTCTACTTTACACTACCATTTATTGTAAATTGTACAATAAAACACTCAACTTTAGTCTCGAGAACAAGACCGATCTTTAGACTGCTTTTTGAAGGTCTTGGTCTTGTCTCTGTCTAAACTTCTTGGTCTAAATTTTGTCCCGGTAAATTCTGGTTGCGGACAATTCTCGAAAAGTATTGTCTCAACTCTCAAGCACAGAACCACCATTTAGTATAGGAAAACATACAAAACTGCAGTAGAAACATTTAGTTTGTATTCTATTTAGTGTAAAAATGTGAAACTTTCTTGATGAGAAAACATTTACAGTACTTGCCTCATAAAATATAATAAATAAGACTTGATTATATTTAAGGTTGTTCCGATCATGTTTTTTTTCCTCCCGATCCGATCCCGATCATTCCCGATAATTTTTCCCGATCATATACATTTTGGCAATGCATTCAGAAAAAAATGAATAAAACTACGGATAGAAAGACTTGTAATCCTTAAAGGATAAATGTGACTTTGTATATTGTGACTAAATATTGCCATCTAGTGTATTTGTTCAGCTTTCAGTAAATGATACTGTAGCAATCTGTTCTGCCCAAATGCATGATGGGAAGTGCACCCATGACTGTGCGTAGTGGCACCAATTGATATATCGTCTCTGCATTGAGAAATAACATAGGGTGTTAAGAAAAATATCGATTACTACCTTTCTTCCCCACATTGCTTTCCATGATGTTTCTAATAGTAGGGAGAGGGATAGTACGGCTTTAGCCAATTAAAAAAAGGCTGCAAAGGCTGCCAAAATTCACTCTACTCATTTTACGCCGCCTTTTAACTCTATATTTAAGTAAAACGGCGCCATTACAGATTGAACGCAACAATGCGTGAGTGGGCCATGCAGCGCATGCATTAATTGCTTTAGATATTTTAACGTGATAAATAAAATTTAAAAAAAAAAATTTGATTACCGCCGTTACCGGGATAAATTTGATAACCCTACCTTAAGCCTAAACTATAGACTCTGGATGAGTGTAACATATTATGTCTGTAACATTAAATACAATTAGAAAACGATTAAAAAATATATATATATATTAAAAAAAGGCATGTCCGATTTTTTTTTTTTTTTGCCGAGTCCGATACTTTGAAAATGACGTGATCGGACCCGATCGATCGGGACATCTCTGATATAAATAATAACAATATACAATATAATTAAAGTTACCTTGTGCATATTTCAGAAACTTTATCAAATTGGTAGGCCTCAAACAGCACCTCAAAAAAACTAAGAATTGCAAAAGGTTGAAAATTTATCAAATCTGATCATTTCTTCAGTTGTGGAATCATGTTTACTATAGTTGCTTAGTCATATCCTCTGAACTAGGTGATTTTATTTTATAAAACACCCATATTGTCTCGACCACCACTTCTAGTGGGTTGGAAGGCTTCTGTCACTGCACACATACAACAGCTTCTCAACAGTTTATGGATGTCATCTTGCCTCTTAAAGTCATAAATCCTTGCATACTTCCCAGACTGTGCTAAGATCAAATCCACTCCATTCAGTGGCTGACTGAAGGTGTGAATTTAAAAGTGTGGTCCTACAGTGCAGTCCTACATTGTGTCACAGCATACCAGGCAAAACAAGATGGGACCTGATTAAAAGCAAGAAGGGGCAGGAAAGGCCCAAAACTGAATGGGGCGTCCTATTTTTTTCACATGACTGTATATGACAATACTTTTGTATCCCAATGGGTTATTGATACGCATAAGCCAAAAATGGATATAGTGTAAGCTCTCACAATTTAATAAAGGAATCAAGAGTTGGCTACCAAAATTTTCTGCTACAAAAATGTTAACTCATTGTATACCAAGGACGATGAATAGCTATCCAATCCGTTTGACGTGGGAGGGTTGATAGGTATAGGATAAAGTAATGTGCCGGTAATTTTAAATTCACAGGAAAAGGATAAAAGAGCCACATGTTTGGACGTCTATCACCATCAATGGTAGCTATTAGGAGTGGGAACCTCTTGGTACCTAATGACACGATTTGCGATACAAAGGTCACGATAACGATGATCACACGATATGGAGATACAATTATCGATACATTAGTCAACAAAACATTCTAGGATATTCTACAAAACAACTAATAAACAGAAAAACAAACTTCTGCTGTGAATTAGAATGAGTTTATCACTAGTAGACGTCCAATCCCACTTCAAACCAACTGGGCGTCGGGAGCGGTCAATGGCAGCCAATGAGTTTAATTTGGGGGCATTATAGGTCATTTGCTGTTGATTTTCAGTCACTTCTTGTTGATTTTAGGCCATTTATGGTTGCCTTTCTGTTGGTTTTGAGGCATTAATGGGTCACTTCCTGTTGATTTTGGGTTACAGAACAGTCACCCGTAAATGTTCCAAAATAAACAGAAAGTGATCTGAAAATGCCCTGAAAATCGGAAAGAGTGGCTGTGAATGCTCTGGTTTCGAATGAACGTTAGTCTAAATGTATTGGGCATCTAGCGCCGTCAATGGCAGCCATAGAGTTAACAGGAGCATATCGATAACCTTTTAGGATACAAAGTATCACGATATATCACTGTTTCGATATTTTGTCACACCCCGTACAAGCCATTGAGTTAAAATTACTGTAAGATCCGTGCTAATTTCAAAATCGCTCGTCTGCAACATTTTGCGTTGGATGCCAATGTTAAACAAGCGGAATTTATTTTGCTATTTAATGTTTGAATATCATTCTCTTTTGCTTTATAATCAGGTGTGCACACAAGTGGTGAGTCGGTGTGTATGTGCCCAGAAAACAGTACCACATTAAAGTGAGTGATTTGGCATTTGCGTACTAAAGGTTTTGTTGTGGAGAGTATCAACCAGTTGATTTTCTTGCAATACTTTTGTATGCCTACTACTTAACAGCATTGAAGACAAAATTTGAAGTACGAGGCAATGAGAAAGCCGCTGTTTATGTAGAAAATTCAAATATTGTATGTCAGACAGTGGATATTGGAGATTACCTAATAAATACTCTATTTTGTGCACAGCCCATGATCCATGAGTACCCAATCACTAGGCAGCATAGAGAAACTGAAGGGAAAATTCTATATTTTTAGAGGAGGGGAGCATACCGTGGCCTAAACAATTCCCTGGGCACTAAAGCAGCCCCCGGCTCCCATGTTTGTATTTGCTGCATTCACTAATGTGATGGATTACATACGGAATACATATTTTGTATACATACTAGGGCTGTCAAACGGTTAAAATTTTTAATCGAGTTAATCACAGCTTGAAATTCAAATTCAAACCATCTGTAAAATATGCCATACTTTTCTGTAAATTTTCATTGGAATGGAAAGATAAGACACAATGCGGACATAAACATTCAACATACTGTACATAAGTACTGTATTTGTTTATTACAACAATAAATCCACAAGATGGCATTAACATTATTAACATTCTTTCTGTTGAAGGGATCGACGGATAGAAAGACTTGTAGTTATTAAAAGATAATCTGAGTACAAGTTATAGTAATTTTATATTAAAACCCCTCTTAATGTTTTCGTTTTAATAAAATTTGTAAAATTTTCAATCAAAAAAAAAACTAATAGCTCGTCATTGGTGACGTCGCCGAGCAGGACGTCACATGGCCTCCCTGCCGTTCTTCCAGTGTCTTTAACAACGTAAGGTAGTGATTGAAATACACCACAAGGTGTCAATGGCGAGTTTTAAATTAATTAGCGATCTAGCCAAGGCAAAGTCTGAGTAAGTTTAATGTGTATTTTGCATAGCTATTTTGATTGGAAATGCCAATTCTGTTTGCATTGAGTGCTTTTCTTATTGTGAACATTATTTTTTTGAGAGATAGGAATATTATCGTATTTTTGTTGTGCTTTCACTAAATGATACTGTTGCGACTGAACTGTTCCGCCCAAATGCCTGATGGGAAGTTGGGCAACCATGACTGTCAGTGGTGGCTGCAAATAGTTTACAGTATGTTCTGCTGTGTGTTAAATTAAGCTATTAAGAAAAAGATCATCTCCTGTCATTCTTCCCCACGTCGTTCGCCACAATACTTATATTTGTTGTGAAAGAGTTGCCAAAGCCAAAGCCAATAAATGGCACGGTCCAATGAACGCCTTTGTCCACTCGCATTTCTCTGCCCTTTTGCTCTCAATGTGCTAAAACAGCATCATAGTAAACTGTTCTAGGCAACGCATGAATGGGTCATGCCGTGCATGTGTGAATTGCGCCAAATATTTAAACGTGATTAATTTAAAAAATTAATTACCGCCCATTAACGCGATAAATTTGACAGCACTAATACAGTGGGGCAAATAAGTATTTAGTCAACCACTAATTGTGCAAGTTCTCCCACTTGAAAATATTAGCGAGGCCTGTAATTGTCAACATGGTTAAACCATGAGAGACAGAATGTGGGGGAAAAAAACAGATTTTGAAACAAAACAGTTGTTTGATTTTTAAAGAATTTATTTGCAAATCATGGTGGAAAATAAGTATTTGGTCAATACCAAAAGTTCATCTCAATACTTTGTTATGTACCGTTTGTTGGCAATAACAGAGGCCAAACGTTTTCTGTAACTCTTCACAAGCTTTTCATACACTGTTGCTGGTATTTTGGCCCATTCCTCCATACAGATCTCCTCTAGAGGAGTGATGTTTTGGGGCTGTCGTTGGCCAACACGGACTTTTAACTCCCTCTACAGATTTTCTATGGGGTTGAGATCTGGAGACTGGCTAGGCCACTCCAGGACCTTGAAATGGTTCTTATGAAGCCACTCCTTTATTGTCCTGGCTGTGTGTTTGGGATCATTGTCATGCTGAAAGACCTAGCCATGTCTCATCTTCAATGCCCTTGCTAATGGAAGGAGATTTTCACTCCAAATCTCTCGATACATGGCCCCATTCATTCTTTTCTTTACACAGATCAGTCGTCCTGGTCCCTTTGCAGAAAAACAGCCCCAAAGAATGATGTTTCCACCCCCATGCTTCACAGTGGATATGGTGTTCTTTGGATGCAATTCAGTATTCTTTCTCTCCCAAACACGAGAACCTGTGTTTCTACCAAAACGTTCTATTTTACTGATAGTAGCCTTTGTTACTGTGTTCCCAGCTCTTTGTAGGTCATTCACTAGGTCCACCCGTGTGGTTCTGGGATTTTTGCTCACCATTCTTGTTATCATTTTGACACCACGGGGTGAGGAGGGAGTTGAAAGTCCGTGTTGCCCAACGACAGCCCCAAAACATCACTGCTCTAGAGGAGATCTGCATGGAGGAATGGGCCAAAATACCAGCAACAGTGCGTGAAAAGCTTGTGAAGAGTTACAGAAAACGTTTGGCCTCCGTTATTGCCAACAACGGGTACATAAAAAAGTATTGAGATGAACTTTTGGCCTCCGTTATTGCCAACAACGGGTACATAACAAAGTATTGAGATGAACTTTTGGTATTGACCAAATACTTATTTTCCACCATGATTTGCAAATAAATTCTTTAAAAATCAAACAATGTGATTTTCTGTTTTTTTTTTCCACATTCTGTCTCTCATGGTTGAGGTTTACCCATGTTGACAATTACAGGCCTCTTTAATATTTTCAAGTGGGAGAACTTGCACAATTAGTGGTTGACTAAATACTTATTCTCTCCACTGTATATATATTACATCATGATTCTATTTCTTGAATGTGAGTCTGAATACTTGTGGAAAAATTGTGCCTGTGTTATATGTAATATCGCGTCCCACGTGACAGCCGTATAAAATCTAAAGTTTTACATGACCAAAAAGGGTTTGTTTTTTTTCTGGTCCAAAATTTCGGTCGACCTCAGCAGCACTCCACTTTAAGAGAGAGGTTATGCCGAGACTAATTCTGTCCTGGGCATGAGGGTTTCCCGCACCCTTAATGAAAAAGTGATGAGAATCTACAACATTCTAGGCAGTCAGGCTCAATTCATATTTTATGAGACAATCAAGTGACTGAAATAATAATGAGATGAGAAGTGCTTTGCTTTGCGAACCATAAAGGCGTCATTTGAATTTTGTTACAGTATGTTGTAGGTGAAAATGGGTTAAGATGTTGTGTTGTTTTGTGTATCTGTTACAATGTTATCAGCACAGAATTTTTTCTTTTAAAAAAATGTTTCTTGTAATTCTTGAATGTAAGAAGTTTTCAAGAAATGAAGCACAAGTTCTCTTATTTTCTTTTCTTCTTCAATGATCTGCTGTCCACCATCTTTGCTGAGCAACCACTCGGCTGACATACACAATGCAACAGTGGCCATGAAAGAAAAGTAGAACTACAAACACATTATTATCCAGACCGAACGAGCCCCTTCAGTGCGTCAACAGCAGGCACACATCTACACAGAGACTAAACACCCACAATAAGCATGCCAGTGCAGTGGCTTGCAGCCTTGCATGGTGGTGTTTGCTCAGCGATATCTTGGGATCACCAAGAGAGAAAATATAACTTGAGTAAACAAGTCTGAGTTGACTTTCTCAAATTCCTCAGAAGGTATTAGGTTTTTGCCACTTTAACTTAAAAAGTGGACTGACTGCCATAATCAAGACGTCGGCGCTTTTTCAACTTAATCATCCTCTGATGATTTTTTTTTTTTCCTGGATGAAGCTTTGGTGCCTTGTGACTCTGACCAGTATTTCATCCACAAAAGGACAAATGAGTCAGCAAGAAGTCTGTCTTCACTAGTTTGTGCAGCCCTTCCCAACAGCTGTCACAAACTTTCCAAGTCTACGTGACGGAGGATAAGACTTTTTTCCCCTTTTTGAAAACGGAATCATCATAGCAACAATGAATCATAGACTTCCCTATCAATTGACGGGAAACAGGGCGCGGGGCCACTCTGTAGGGGGCGTATTTTCAAAACCTTAAAATTCAAGTATTTTCAAAACCAAAGCCGCTAGCAACCTAAAACCAAAACAGGCACCTCCCTTAGGCATATAGTGCTAGCCAAAAGTATTGGCACCCCTGCAATTCTGTCAGATAATGCTCAATTTCTCCCAGAAAATGATTGAAATACAAATGCTTTGGTAGTAATTAGAAGCGTGCGAAATTTCCGATTCTTAGATTATTCGCGATTCGGCAGTGGAAGATTCGAGAACGATTCACAAACATCCAAATTCTGATTATTGAATTATACCAGGTAAAGCGGAAATAAAACACAGTCATCGTGGTCTTCGGGACGCAATGAGGAACGGACCGAGAGTAAATATCATGCTCAACTTATGCCGCTAGATAAAAAAAACAAAAAAAAAAACAATAATACCTGACTGCGGCCGTCAGCCGCTACAAACAGTGCCCAGTTACTAGTTGCTACAAACATACGGCAACATACGGCTATGGTAGATATCACATATATCTAGAACTAGATGTGAAATGACAGACAACAGCCGTGTTAGATCATATACCAAGAAATAGATGTGAAATGACAGACTTTCCAACGCTAGTAAACAGGCGCCATCTTAAAGCAGTAGACTTCTCTAGAAGGCCGTTGTAGCGGACCTAATTACTTTTGATCTTAAAATTAAATTTTTTTTTTTTTTTTTTTTTAATTAAAAAATCGGCAAAATCTTGACTTGAATCTATCTTTACATGATGAAACAGTTTTAAAACTTTCACGTCGAACGTAGACAGAAGGAAAATTATGGAATAACGGGAGCAATTTTAACAACTTTAACGGTTGATTCACAACATTAAATTAATTGAATGTAGTTTAAAGCTGCCGATACAGAATGGGGACTTGAGTATTTTATTTACTGTTTTTAACGGTTAACTTGATACTGAAATAGTAGTTTGTTTAGCCTGAGAGGATTTTTGAACACTTTTGGAACTAGTGTACAAAAAATTAAAAGCGGGGGGGAATGGGGGGGTTAATCGATTTATAATCGAATCGGAGCCTTTGAATCGTAATCGAATTGTTAGGTGCCCAAAGATTCCCACCTCTAGTAGTAATATCTTCATTTATTTTGCTTGCAATGAAAAAAAAATCATTACCATTTTACACAAAAACTCCAAAAATGGGCCAGAAAAAAGTATTGGCACCTTCAGCCTAATACTTGGCAGCAAACCTTTGACAAAATAACCACTTACAATGCTCTGCTGGAATTTTAGACCATTCTTCTTTGGCCAACTGCTCCAGGTCTCTGAGATTTGAAGGGTGCCTTCTCCAAACTGCCATTTTCAGATCTCTCCACAGGTATTCTATGGGATTCAGGTCTGAACTAATTGCTGGCCACTTTAGAAGTCTCAAGTGTTTTCTCTCAAACCATTTTCTAGTACTTTTTGAAGTGTGTTTTGGGTCATTGTCCTGCTGGAAGACCCATGACCTCTGAGGGAGACCCAGCTTTCTCACACTGGGCCCTACATTATGCTGCAAAATTTGTTGGTAGTCTTCAGACTTCATAATGCCATGCACATGGTCAAGAAGTCCAGTGCCAGAGGCAGCAAAACAACCCCAAAAAATCAGGGAACCTCCGCCATGTTTGACTGTGGGGACCATGTTCTTTTCTTTGAAGGCCTCCTTTTTCCCCCCTGTAAACTCTAAGTTGATTCCTTTTCCCAAAAATCTCGACTTTTGTCTCATCTGACCAGAGAACATTCTTTCAAAACGTTTTTGGCTTTCTCGGATAGTACGGGTTGACACTGTTGTACTCTCGAACTGCAGACAGCTTGAACTTGTTTGGATGTTAGTCGAGGTTCTTTATCCACCATCTGCACAATCTTTTGTTGAAATCTCTGATGTCAGTTTTTCTTTTCCGTCCACATCTAGGAAGGTTAGCCACAGTGCCATGGGCTTGATGATACATTCAGGTCTTTGAAGATGGACTTGTAGCCTTGAGATTGCCCATGCTTCCTCACAATTTTGCTTCTCAAGTCCACAGACAGTTCTTTGGTCTTCTTTCTCTTCTCCATGCTCAATGCGGTACACACAAGGACAGTCAACTTTAATCCATTTTAACTGGCTGCAAGTGTGATTTAGTGATTGCCAACACCTGTTATATGCCACAGGTAATTAACAGGTGCTGTTAATTACACAAATTAGAGAAGCATCACATGATTTTTCAAAGGGTGCCAATACTTTTGTCCGGCCCATTTTTGGAGTTTTGTGTAAAATGATAATGATTTTTTTCCCCATTCTTTTTTTGTGTTTTTTCATTCAAAATCACACGTCATTTCTATATTTTTCTATTTAGATTATCTCTCTGACAGCGGACATGCACGTACGATGAAAATTTCAGACTCCTCCATGATTTCTAAGTGGGAGAACTTGCAAAATAATGTTCAAATACTTATTTTCTTCACTGGAAGTATAACAAAGCTATAAAATTCTCAGATTTTATGCAGAGACAATCACCTATATTTTCAGGATGAATAGCAATATTTAACATATCATATGTGTTTTTGCCTGAAATAGCGACTTTTTTTTTATTTTGTGCAATTTTGAATTCAGTTTTCAACAGCTAATAAATTACTCAATTTTCACATCAGGAACTTAATACTTGAGGAAAGCATGCAGAATCTTCTCAATTTTACTCAATAAAAGCAAATTCAGATTTTTTCTATATACAATCACAACTTATTTAGGTTGAATTTCGATGTCACTATTGCCTCAGCACATCTTGCCGGGTATCAGGCCTTCGTCATTTTTAGAGTTAAATGTTACATAAAATAAAACATAAAAGCCGAATTGTTCTTTTTGTATGGACGCAGAAATGTTTAAATTACTAGTTTTTTGCCAAAAAAACAGGCGGTTGGCTGAAAATTACCTGATTATTTGAATATAAAGTTACGCTATTGTGTATGGATACAAAATCCAGCCTGGTGACCATCACAAAACAAAGAGCTTTTCAAGTTGAAAACTCTTGTAAATAAATGCGTAAATCCTGTAATGAATAAATTTCTAATGATATGAATGTAAAACAGTCTATATTCTTGGTTATAAGCAAAAAAAAACAAAGAAAAAAAAAAACGGGCAGTTATCGTTTCACAGTGCATGCATCGTTCTATTTTATATAATAATTACCACATTCTCGACCAAATCACTCTTGAGTCTCGCCTGCCTGCTTGTATGCACAAAAACATTTGCCACCTAAATCTGGCATTAGAACTCAGCGTGTGTTGGAGTTTATCTCAGTGAAAGCTGCCAGGAAGCTCTGCCTGGCCCGGCCTCCTACAGGAAGCCGTGGCACAATGTCTATAGGAGCTGTCTCATCAACTGATAGTTAAGTGTATGAATGAATAATGGTCACTAAAACTAGGAAAAAAACAGTTTTCAAAAAATATTATACAATAGTAAAAATTATTGTTTTCAATCTCATACAAATACACAAAGCCAGTGTACTATAGTGAATCCCTTTTCTTTGCATGAGTTTGGTCCCAGACCCACCTGCAATAGTAGGATATCTGCGATAAAGATTTTGGTTCAATTAGGGCTGTCAAATTTATTGCATTAACGGGCGGTAATTAATTTTTTTAATCAATCCCGTTAAAATATTTGATGCAATTAACACATGCACGAAATGACCCGTTCAAGCGCTGCCCCAATCAGTTTAGGATTATGCCGTTTTAAGAAAAATTAAGAGCGAAACGGCAAAGAAATGCGAGTGGACACGGGCGTTCACGGACATTCATGGTTGCCCAACTTCCGATCATGCAATTGGGAGGAGCAGGAGACGATCTTTTTCTCAACACGCCTAATTTAACACAACGCAGACCATCCTGTATACCATTTGCAGCCACCACTGACAGTCATGGTTGCCCAACTTCCCATCTTGCATTTGGGCAGAGCAGGAAACATTCTTTTTCTTAACACGCCTACCTGAACACAATGCAGAACATACTGTATACCATTTGCAGCCACCACTGACAGTCATGGTTGCCCAACTTCCCATCATTCATTTGGGCGGAGCAGGAGACGTTCTTTTTATTAATATAAAATTACTATAACTTGTACTCAAATTTATCTTTTAAGAACTGCAAGTCTTTCTATCCGTGGATCCCTTTAACAGAAAGAATGTTAATAATGTTAATGCCATCTTGTGGATTTATTGTCATAATAAACAAATACAGTACTTACGTACAGTATGTTGAGTGTATCGCCGTCTTGTGTCTTACCTTTCCATTCCAACAATAATTTACAGAAAAATATGGCATATTTTAGAGATTGTTTGAATTGCGATCAATTACGAATAATTTATTTTTAAGCTGTGATTAACTCGATTAAAAATTTTAATTGTTTGACAGCCCTAGTTTTAATATATAGTCATATCATATCTTTCAGACTATAAATTTAAATTTAAATATAAATAAAATTTATTGAGAAATATATATATATATATATATATATATATATATATATATATATATATATATATATATATATATATATATATACATATATATATGTATTAGGGGTGTCAAACAATTAACATTTTTAATCGAGTTAATTACAGCTTAAAAATTAATTAATCGTAATTAATCGCAATTAATCGCAATTCAAACCATCTATAAAATATGCCATATTTTTCTGTAAATTATTGTTGGAATGGAAAGATAAGACAAGCTGGATATATACATTCAACATACGGTACATAAGTACCGTATTTGTTTATTGTAACAATAAATCAACAAGATGGAATTACCATTATTAACATTCTGTTAAAGCGATCCATGGATAGAAAGACTTCTAGTTCTAAAAAAAGATAAATGTTAGTACAATTTATAGAAATTTTATATTAAAACCCCTCTTCATGTTTTAGTTTTAATAAAATTTGTAAAATTTTCAATCATAAAATAAACTAGTAGCCCTTTATTGTTGATGTCAATAACTACTTACACAATGCTCATGGGTGCAGAATCCTATAAAATCAGTCGCACCCAAGCGCCAGCAGAGGGCGGCAAAACTCCGAAGTACACCTTTCACTGTGCTTTCATTTCAATCTGTTTGAGCGGGGCATTTGTGCGTTAATTGCGTCAAATATTTTAACGTGATTAATTTAAAAAATTAATTACCGCCCGTTAACGCGATAATTTTGACAGCCCTAATATATATATGAACGAACTATCACGCTTACTTGTTGAAAGTTAAACATTTCAGAAACTAATGTTGACGCCAAGTGGGAAAATATAATATTTGTCTTTCTTTAATGAGGAAATGTTTTCTCTGCCAAATTAAAACTGTATCACAACTGTTTATGTTAAGTTTTAAAGTGACTACGTAGGAGTTACACGCTATAAATTAGGAAATGGTATAATACCAGAAGACAATGGTGGGGGGCATGTAAATGAAATGGATTAGGGTGCCGTGTGATGTTCGCCCCCGTGCTGGTTCTCCCGTCGCTAAGCTGCCGATTTAACACGGGACAACAAAGCCGCCCATTCTGGATTAATGCATTTTATAAAGAACAGGGAGCCATAATAACAGGGGGCTGCAGGCTTGCCATCAAACAGCTGACCCAAGGCTACTTCTGTTTGGCCAAGGGATTTAATATGAGGACAGCTCAAATACAAAGTGCTCATTAATATGCTTCAGATGTGCCACTGGGCACCCCTTTACTTTGAGTAACCAAAAGGCCGGAGGATTTCCTTGCTATTAGCCTTCCAGCTAGCCAAGCAATTGGGGGCCCCAAAAAAAAAAATTGGATCACATACTCGCCACCATAGGACCACGAGTATTAACTGTTGAAGTACAATAAGCATGGGTATAATCCACAGAGTAGACTGTTTATTATTGTTTTAGCTCACGCTGGTGCATCGGACAGGACTGATGCACTTCAACTAGTTTGACTATGAGAGATATAATGTATCAGACAAAAATGTGCTTGCTTGATATAAGAAGCAGTCCTAAGTGCCACAAGTAAAGTAAAAATGTTCAAAAATGTTCACTTGTCTGCAGAACGATCACAAATCTGATGGGATACACGCATGACTGGGTGAAATTAGATACACTCAAGTAAAGAAAATATCTGTGCCAGGATAAGTGATCAGGCAGCATAGAATAGGATGTCAACATACCAACACTTACAAGTGATTCACATAATACCGGGTTCTACACCTCACATTGCTGATTTGTGTACGCTCCACCCCACCTACCGTAATTTTGGGACTATAAGCTGCTACTTTTCCCCCTCATTTTGAACTCTGTGGCTTATAGTCCAGTGTGGCTTATTTGTTGATTTATTTGGGTTAATAGGAAACACTTTATTTCACAGCAGCGACATAAGACTGCCATAAAACCATCATAATTATGACATGACATTATCATGGGTATTAGTGAATGCTTATGACAAATGTCATTAAGTGTCATCTGGAAAATTATGTCACTAACTCCATTCATGTCCAGCTCAGATCTTTTACATGCATTCAAAAGGGAGATAATTTGCCGGATGACACAAAATGACATTTGTCATAAGCATTCATTATTGCTCACGGCAGTGTCATGTCATAATTATGATGGTCTTTAGAGCTGAAACGAATACTCGAGTAACTCGAGTTTAAAAACTGATCCAAGTCATTTTATTCACCTCAGGGAATCGTTTAATATTGCCAGCTCTAAGCATCACGTTTTGCCCGGACTACTTTTAATGCAGGACAACGCGCTGACGTCACGTGCGTAGAGGAAGAAGCAATAATTTTTTCTTTAAACAGCGCAGCCTACAGCCGCTACAAACTATGCCGACATTGCTAAAAACTACGCCCGCATGATGCTAGTGCGGTAGCAGCTAGTGTCCGATGTGTCTCATAGATATCGCATGCATTTAGGACTAGATGTGAAATGACAGACTCGGCCGCGTCTGGGTGGCGTTAGTAAACAGCCGCCATCTTTAAGCAGTAGACTTCTCATCGCTAATAAATATAACGTTACTGTCACTCGCTCACGTAACGTTAGCCCTTTGGAGGGCTGGGTTTCTATTGATTATGACCACTGTCGATGCGTGGCTAACGTCTCTTACATACAGGCTTTATTTAATCTGTAAAAACACAGCGCTGTAGTTTGATCAGGGTGTAAAATTAAAACATAATAAAGCTAACTGTCAGTTTTAGCTCAGTAGTCATTGCTGAATAAAACACCAAATAGCACTGGTCCCTAATGTGCTCCAATACAGCAGGTATCATACATTTATTTTGAACACTGCAAAAACTCAAAATCCTATCAGTACTTACAGTTTAGACTAACTTAAAACTTAACTAGAACTTAAAAATAGCTTGACACAAATGGATATTAAATTGAAACATGTGGGAAAACCACGTAGCTTTCAAGTGATGTGTGTTATGAGGCGTTAATTACATTTTTAGGTATGAAATATGATTTTTTTTATAAGATCTGGAAGTTTTTTGGGTGAAAAGCAGTGAATTTTTTTTTCTAGTCACATCTTAGATGCAATTGTTGGCCGTTTTCAACAATATACATCGAAAATAAAGACATTGATTGACTGAAAATGGTTCAATATTGGATTAAATGTTTTTTTCTCATGTATATTTGTAATTGCTCTTTACCTAAAAAAAAAAAAAAAAAAAAAAAAATATCCGATTACTAGATTAATCGATAGAATTTTCAGTCGATTACTCGACTACTAAAATATTCGATAGCTGCAGCCCTAATGGCCTTATGACAGTCTAATGGCGCCACTGTCAAATCAAGTGTTACCAAATTCCATAACTAGCAATTAATGAAACAACTAGAACAGTAACTGAAGCAATAATTGGCACAGAACATGAATTTTGATTTGTTATTTACATCTGTAGCGCTGCAATGCGTACTAGGAAGCATGTTGGACGACAACAGTGTTGACAGAAGGTGGCAGAAGAGGTTGACTGTCTCCCCCAAGAGAACAGTGATGGCCAAATTGAAGCTTCTTGAAGCAATGAAGCTTTACAGCCAATTGATTCAAAGCTTCATGGTGGTTCATTTGGTCTTATGCAAGTCTTATGATGCCGTTGTCAGATAAAGTGTTACCGATTGATATGTTTTGGTGTAAATATCTCATAATACAGTGACGACAGCTGCGGCTTATAGTACAGTACGGCTTATCTATGAACAAATGCAGTTGTCGTGTCAAATTTGGTGGGTGGCGGCTTATACTAAGGTGCGGCTTATAGTGCGAAATTTACGGTAATCACATCTCTTTCTTACTCCCCCCTCTTTTTTCTCCTTGTTCATCAGGCCCCTACATGGTGTCAAAAAAACAAACAAAAAAAGAAGAAGAAAAAAATAAACTTGCTCATTGATGGTACAGCTTAAAGTCTGAAAATTATTATTGGACAAGGTCAAAACTTAAACAAAACTCATCTTTCAGAGCAGAAATAGGGGAAAACATTCGTGCCACATGTGTTTCGTTGAAAAAATATGTGGTCAATTACCAAAGAAAACAATTGAAATCATGGAAAAGGAAAGAGAAAGAATAGGGGAGCCTTGCAGGAACTAATTGAACACCTCATTCATAGGAAGCCATCCAAAGTCCCACAAGGCACCATTCTTTTGTGAGCTGGCACCAATTAGCATAACAGCAATGGAAATGGCTGCTAATTTAAAGTAAACAGTGCCTTTTATTCAATATTCCTCTGTGGTGGTGACGGAAGGTTATCTGGCATGAATGCTGTTGTCTTGAGTCCACTAATACTTTCCAGGGGAGAAACAGATTGTTGGAAAAGCTTCCACTCAGAGCAAAAGATATCACCCAAATGTTATTCAAAAAAGTGGAATCTCTAAAGTTTCATCAGTGAATTCCAAGTTGTTCACTTTTCACAGTCCAAGTTGTTCACATTTCAAAAACATTTCAGGTCGTAACCTGCTTCCTGCCCATATAGTCAGCTTAGCAGTAGAGATAACGGATGGAATAAATCAAATTCTGCCGATCATATTTCGCTGAAAACACAACCAAGTTAAATTTCAGGTCCCGTGGTTATCCTCACTCGATTCCTTTTTTCCATCATTCATACTATTTTGAAAAAGGCCGAAGAAAAAGCAAAACACTTTGCACTTTGTGCGTCTTAAAAATATACTGTATAGTATGTCTTTCTATGTCAGTATGTCTACAGTACGTCAATCGCATATTTTTGCACCCGGGGGCCAAAAAAAGTCCAAATCACCTGATTTTTAGAATCTGCTGATGAGTCTCGATTCCATACCGGAATGTTTTTTTTTTTCTAACAACTTTTTTAACAAAAGTTCTAAACATGTTCCAGTAGTATACCGTTTACAGTACTTCCTCTTCCACTTTTTTCCGGAAGTATTGCAGAGTATAAAACGTATATATTTTTTGTTTATTTTGGCAATGCCATTGTATTTCTGGATTATTTTGTCACTTTTTAGTACCTAAAAAACAATATTGTGCAAGATCCTATCAGAACAGCATCCGGCACCTCTTGATTTTGGCTTCCTTGTGTTCCGGGACTTATTTGGGCAGATCCGGCACCTCTCGTGTGAAATTAAAAAAATATATAAAAAACTTTGGAAATTTGGGGCATCTGGGGAGCAAGGAGCCCGGATCAAAAGGTATTTCAACATGCCAAAAAGACAGTTGCATTTACTGTCTTGCATTAACTGTCTTTTTCAAAAAAGAAGGAAGTTCAAAACGAGTCAGAAAAGCAACAACTGGCAATGAGGGCCGCTGCAGCGATCATGCTAACGGGTGCATTAGGAGGCTAGCGCCGCAGCAGCTAGCCAGGTTCACGGACAGCCAGCCAAGCTGGGGCAGGAGGCTGCTACCGTGGCAGCAGCTGCTCTGGTTCAGCGCCACCTCGAGTGGGGGCCAGCTACAGCGCCAGCAGTCAGCCAGGTGGACCACCAACAGCCATAGCAACAGGCCAGTACCCTGGCATCAGCTATCCCGGTAGACCAGCCAGACATCAGCTCGTTTACAGGAAGATTCAGAAAAAGAGGAGAGCGCACTGAGCGGAGAGGAATGTGGGACATCCAGCGAGGGGTCAGGGATGGGATGCACAACTGTTTCGACAGCAGCTCAGTTCAAGGTGAAGCAGACTGACTACCAGCACTTTCGTAACACTAATGACGTTAAACAACAGCATCAAGTGTACTATTGCGATTATATAATGGACCTTTTAACATTGAACATTAAAATCAGCATAAAATGTGTTCATAATGTGAACTAATTGCTGTCAAACTTAAGCTTTCTGATAGATTTCATCTTTCACAGAAAGTAGTTTTTTGCCTCTAATGTTACTCTAAACCATGCTGTCCTTAACTGCGGTCTTCACACTTAACCTCACCAATGTTACGTTAATGCAATAAAGTAGGCGACACCGTTTTGAATTATTTTGAATTTATTTGCTTACAAGGGACTATACAATAATTACAACTGTGTTTTTGGAATAAATTATTATAGAAGTATAAAGAATTAACTGATAAATATGTCTGTAAACTATGGACACAAGGCACGGATATAACAGCATAGTGATACATTTGGTGATGATGCCCTAGCCATGTATTAATCATCTAACCATGTTATATCACGATTAATACACGGCAACTGACCAATCAGAGAGCTTCCTCAAACCCACCCGTTATTATTGATTGATTGAGTCATTCATTCATTTTCCATGCCGCTCATGCTCACGAGGGTCACAGAGGTGCTGGAGCCTATCCCAGCTAACTATAGGCAGTAGGCAGGGTACACCCTGAATTGGTTGCCAGCCAATTGCAGGGCATAATGAGACACCCGTTACTATAATAAATAATAATAATGGGAGATTTGGGTTATGTATTGTAATCGCTGATTTTTTGTTTCTGTTTTACAAGTTAGACCTGTTGAGAAACTAATTGCTGACTGTGTACTGTAAGTCCCACCTGTCGTTATGTGGGCAATTGCCCGTGCTGTGCAGAGTATAGCCTAAATAATTGTAAATTGTTGTCATAACATTTATACCATGGATATTATCTGAAATTAAGGCTTGTAAGTCCCGCAGCGTGTTGCATGTTGTTTTCAGCACCATTTTCTGCGTATATTCCAGGACCTGTGCCCGTCTCGTCAACCCTAGTCATCCCTAAGGTGTCTGCATTCCAACTACAATCATTATGATGAAAATTAAAACACAATTGTGTCGAAGGTCTTCGTGTTCATAAAAATAAATAAATGAATAAAAAAAGAGGAGATTTTAATTAATAGCAGGTGGACTCCAAGTCCAGCCAAAAAATTTTTTTAATTGATTCAATGCCCTGAGAACAACAATGAGTTGTAATACCATACAGTGGAGCAAAGAAGTATTTAATCAACCACTAATTGTGCAAGTTCTCCCACTTGAAAATATTAGAGAGGCCTGTAATTGTCAACATGGGTAAACCTCAACTATGAGAGACACAATGTGGGGGAAAAAACAGAAAATCACATTGTTTGATTTTTAAAGAATTTATTTGCAAATCATGGTGGAAAATCAGAATTTGGTCAATACCAAAGTTCATCTCAATAGTTTGTTATGTACCCTTTCTTGGCAATAACGGAGGCCAAACGTTTTCTGTAACTCTTTATAAGCTTTTCACACACTGTTGCTGCTATTTTGGCCCATTCCTCCAAGCATATCTCATCTAGAGCAGTGATGTTTTGGGGCTGTCGTTGGGCAACACGGACTTTCAACTCCCTCCACAGATTTTCTATGGGGTTGAGATCTGGAGACTGGCTAGGCCACTCCAGGAACTTGAAATGCTTCTTACGAAGCCACTCCCTTGTTGCCCTGGCTGTGTGTTTGGGATCATTGTCATGCTGAAAGATCCAGCCACGTCTCATCTTCAATGCCCTTGCTGATGGAAGGAAATTTTCACTCAAAATCTCTTGATACATGGCCCCATTCATTCTTTCCTTTACACAGATCAGTTGTCCTGGTCCCTTTGCAGAAAAACAGCCCCAAAGCATGATGTCCCCCCCCCATGCTTCACAGTGGGTATGGTGCAATTCAGTATTCTTTTTCCTCCAAGCACGAGAACCTGTGTTTCTACCAAAAAGGTTTCATCTGACCATAACACATTCTCCAAGTCCTCTTCTGGATCATCCAAATGCTCTCTAGTGAACTGCAGACGGGCCTGGACGTGTACTTTCTTCAGCAGGGGGACACGTCTGGCAGTGCAGGATTTAAGTCCCTGGCGTCGCATTGTGTTACTGATAGTAGCCTTTGTTACTGTGGTCCCAGCTCTCTGTAGGTAATTCACTAGGTCCCCCCGTGTGGTTCTGGGATTTTTGCTCACCGTTCTTGTTATCATTTTGATGCCACGGGGTGAGGGGAGGGAGTTGAAATTCCGTGTTGCTCTACGACAGCCACAAAACATCACTGCTCTAGAGGAGATCGACATGGAGGAAAGGGCCAAAGTACCAGCAACAGTGTGTGAAAAGCTTATGAAGAGTTACAGAAAACGTTTGGCCTCCGTTATTGCCAACAAAGGGTACATAACAAAATATTGAGATGAACTTTTGGTATTGACCGAATACTTATTTTCCACCATGATTTGCAAATAAATTCTTTAAAAATCAAACAATGTGATTTTCTGTTTTTTTTTTCCACATTCTGTCTCTCATGGTTGAGGTTTGCCCATGTTGACAATTACAGGCCTCTTTAATATTTTCAAGTGGGAGAACTTGCACAATTAGTGGTTGACTAAATACTTATTTGCCCCACTGTATATACTGTACATATATATTTTTTCAAACCTGCAATTAAATTGTCAAAGTCCACATAGAAGTTAATCATTTTCCATGAAAACAACATTTCTTAAAGATTAAGACGTGCCCGATTTCAGACACCTTGCACGCGTAGAGTCATTAAGTCGCTGCACACAGAGGTGGATCACATGCTCTATTGGGCAGCGTGATGGAGTCAGGCCATGCGAAATAAAGCCATTGTTTGATCACATAAATCGGCTGTGGCCCCATTCAAATCACGCTGAGCTGTCGTGTTGTAAGCGGTGTCATGTGCAGACCTTGATCTGAACTGTGGCACAGCCACATGAGGAGAGAAATGGGGTGGTAGGGCCACGAGACACAGCGGTGAGGGCGTGATGATAGATTACCATTGGCATACACATTCAATTCATTATGGGATCTAATTGTATTTCTTTAAATTGTGTCTTTTCTAGTGTTGTCGGTTATCGGTAATATCGGCCGATAAAACATTTTAAAATGATATCAGACAATATCGACACTGTATTTTCATTATTGGTTATGGGCCAAAATGTATGTTGCCGTCAAAGTGAACGAAGAGGTTAAGTTGGTTAGGTTAGTAGGTTACATTTATCATTATTAAAGCCTCCAGGGAGGCATCACAATACAATTAGCCATAATACGTTAAGTCCATGACCGCATACAGTGGAGCAAATAGGTATTTAGTCAACCACCATTTGTGCAAGTTCTCCTACTTGAAAATATTAGAGAGGCCTGTAATTGTCAACATGGGTAAATCTCAACCATGAAGCCTGAACTATGAAAATCACATTGTTTGATTTTCAAAGAATTTATTTCCAAATTAGAGTGGAAAATAAGTATCTGGTCACTTACAAACAAGCAACATTTCTGGCTGTCCAAGAGGTCTAACTTCTTCTAACGAGGTCTAACGAGGCTCCACTCGTCACCTGTATTAATGGAACCTGTTTTAACTCATTATCGGTCTAAAAGACACCTGTCCACAACCTCAGTCAGTCACACTCCAAACTCCACTATGGCCAAGACCAAAGAGCTGTCGAAGGAAACCAGGGACAAAATTGTAGACCTGCACCAGGCTGGGAAGACTGAATCTGGAATAGGTAAAACGCTTGGTGTAAAGAAATCTTTGGAGGGAGTTAAAAGTCCGTGTTGCCCAACGACAGCCCCAAAACATCACTGCTCTATAGGAGATCTGCATGGAGGAATGGGCCAAAATACCAGCAACAGTGTATAAAAAGCTTGGGAACAGTTACAGAAAACGTTTGGCCTCTGTTATTGCCAACAAAGGGTACATAACAAAGTATTGAGATGAACTTTTGGTATTGACCAAATACTTATTTTCCACCATGATTTGCAAATAAAATTCTTTAAAATCAAACAATGTGATTTTCTGGGGGGGGGGGGGGGGGGGTTCCACAGTCTGTCTCTCGTGGTTGAGGTTTACCCATGTTGACAATTACAGGCCTCTCTAATATTTTCAAGAGGGAGAACTTGCACAATTAGTGGTTGACTAAATACTTATTTGCCCCACTGTATCATTATTAAAGCCTCCAGGGAGGCATCACAATACAATTAGCCATAATACGTTCAGTCCATGACTCCATATATCGGAATCGGTTTGCTATCGGCATTAAATTTTTGGAATTGGACAATATTGGATATTGGTTATCTGTTAAAAGCCATTATCTGACAACACTTTTCCTTTTCAGAAGTCCAGGAATTTTTTTCAATCTAGGAAGATCTGAGTTATTTTCAGTCAGTCATGCCTTCACTTCCATATGCCAGTCAACACAATGGATAGAAGCACAATTTAACGTACACAAACTCTATTACACAAACATGAAAGGCATAGTAACAAAGCACAAAAATTAAAGAAAAGTAAAGTGGTACATCATTTTAATTCCGTTTTAAATGGCTCCAGATTTGTTAGAAACATTGTGGACATTTTAGAAACAAACCTAATGGTCAGAACTGCTAGCAGACTGTCCTTTCCACCCGCAAATTAGAGCGGTATTCTCCAATGCACTGTGCTGCAGGGGTGAGTGCTAGCATCTTAGGGGTGAGAGTTCAGTCCAAGAATGTAGAGGTAATCACTTGTTATATATTGCTTTTGTATGAACCGAATAAGACCTATTGCCAAGAAGCATTGTCACGACCAAGAAAGTATGTATATAGCACAAATCTTATTTTTTTATCAAGATAAACAGTGACTGCAAATCCTTATGTAGAACAGAGAAATGTAAGAGGACAGGGCTGGATTTTTGTAATTCCAGAGTAAAGAGGAGTTTTACATTGCGGAATGGCCAAAAAAGAAAATATGCTCAAATGGACGCATGTTTTAAGACTGATGAGGTTGTGCCAATAACTGGTTTCAAGGTAGACCGTGTTAAGAAAACGCCACTGTTTCAAAACCGAAAATGTTTTACGTCATATCGTCCATAAGGAATTAGCTATTTTTTTATGTACCATAAATGCAGGGAGAAATCCCTCCCTTGCAGCTGCAAGGTTCAGCCCTCCCACACTGGTTGTTGCTCAGTGTCAGTGAGTCAGCTGTGCTACACGATGGCTGGAGGTGAAACTACTCCCCCCCCCCCCCCCCCCCCCATCAAAAGAAAACGAAATCGCTGGTATGGGAACACTTTGGCTACAGAAAAGTTACAGACAGCCGCGGCTCAGAGGAGCAGGGCCAACCAACATGTAAAACATGTTGCAGAAGGTGGCTGCCGAGGAGGCAATATCTCCCATATGATTTCGCATTTTTACAAAATTAAAGGTTAGTAAACACTAGGGGTGTGACAAAATATCGAAATGGGGATAGATCGTGATACTTTATATCCCAAAAGTTTATCGATATGCTTCTGCCAAGAATCGAGATATCGTTTTAATAAGGTGTCAATGTCTAAAAAAATAAATAAAAACTAACCAACAAGTTGCTACCAAAATCTTCCACCATAATAGTGCCTCAGTTGACTCTAAGGCTGCATTGACTGTGCTCGACGCTCAATCCATTTAGACTGGGAATTAGGGTTGTTCCGATCATGTTTTTTTGCTCCCGATCCGATCCCGATCGTTTTAGTTTGAGTATCTGCCGATCCCAATATTTCCCGATCCGATTGCTTTTTTTTTGCTCCCGATTCAATTCCAATCATTCCCGATCTTTTTTCCCGATCATATACATTTTGGCAATGCATTAAGAAAAAAATGAATAAAACTCGGACGAATATAAACATTCAACATACAGTACATAAGTACTGTATTTGTTTATTATGACAATAAATCCTCAAGATGGCATTTACATTATTAACATTCTTTCTGTGAGAGGGATCCACGGATAGAAAGACTTGTGACTTTGTATATTGTGACTAAATATTGCCATCTAGTGTATTTGCTGAGCTTTCAGTAAATGATACTGTGGCCATCCCAAATGCATGATGGGAAGTGGAACCATGACTGTGCGTCGCGCTAGCAATTGATATATCTTCTCTGCGTTGGGAAATAACTTAAGGTGTTAAAACAAAGATCAATTGCCCCACATTGCTTCCCATGATATTTCTAATCATAGGGAGGGGGATTGCAAGGCTTTAGCCAATGAAATGAAGGCTCCAAAGGCTGCCAAAATTCACTCTACTCTTTTTGCGCTGCCTTTTATCTCTCTATATAGGTAAAACGGCGTCATTATAGATTGAGCGCGAAAACGAGTGAGGGGGTCGTGCAGTACATACATTAATTGCCTTAAATATTTTAACGTGACACATTTTTTAATAAATTAATTGCCGCCGTTGTCGAGATATTTTTGATAACCCTACCTTAAGCCTAAACTAAAGACTCTGGATGAGTGTTAACATATTATGTCTGTGACGTTAAATACAACAAGAAAACGATTTAATTAAAAAAAAAAATATATATATATATATATATATATATATATATATATATATATATATATATTAAAAAAAGACATGGCCGATATTTTTTTGCCGATTCCGATACTTTGAAAATGACGTGATCGGACCCGATCGATCGGCACATCTCTACTGGGAACGTTCGTTGATTGAAAACCAGAGCATTCGCAGTCATTCTGTCCGATTTTCAGGGCATTTACAGGTCACTTGCTGTTCATTTTAGGGCATGTAAAGGTCATTTTCTGTTGAGTTTGAGTCACTGCCTACTCATTTGGGTGATTTCCAGGTCATTTCCTGGAAAAAACTCAAAATAAACAGGAGGAGACCCATATAATACCCCCAAATCAACAGGAAGTAACTGAAAATGAACAGGTAAATGACCTTAAATGGCCCAAAATTATGTCACTTCCTGGCATTGGCTGCCACTACCGGCCATAGACGTTCAATCAGTTCACCCTCCCAGTTCAAATGGATTGGACGTCTACTAATGATAAACTCATTCCAATTCATAGCAGAAACTTGTTTTTCTGTTTCTTAGTTGTTTGTAGAATATCCTCGAATGATTTCCTGACCAATGTATCGATAATCGTTGTATCGCCATATCGTCAGTTCATCGTTATCGTGAGCTTTGTATCGCAAATCGTATCGTATCGTGAGGTGCCAAGAGGTTCCCACTCCTTGTAAACACTATCATGAACGTTTACAACCAGCTACAAGAGTTAACTCCAGCGTGTTTAGTGTGTCTAGCGGTGGTAAAACATGTTTTTTTTTCTATTTGGCAACTGTCTGTGTTGAGAAAGAGAGTGTGTGTGTGTATAATGTAAACATGATACGAGTCACACACACGGGTTTTTATGGAATATAATTCAATTATTTTTGTTCTGATGATAATAATGTTAAGCTGTGGGTTTACGCTCACCTAAAGGACTGCATTTATTTTAACTTTATTTAAAATATTTGGGGTTTTTTTGTATTTATTTTAACTTAAAATTATGTTGCAATTTGTTAATATGTGTCCTGTTCAATGGAAAAGGTTTTTTTTTCCTTTTTTTTAAACCCAGATATCTCAAAGTAACATTTTACTGTTTACACATTTTATAGCTTTAATTGCAATACCGTGATACTATGAAACAGTGATATTTTGGCTTAAGGTTATCATACCGTCAGAATCTCATACCGGCACATTCATAGTTGTACTTTTGCAATTTTTGCAGTTTTTTAAAACTTGCTTGGTGACTTAAAACAAACACGTTTGTGCTATTGCAGGCTGTAACTTGTCACCTACAGGGAGCTCTTGAATTACAGGCAACAATAATTCCACACAGCACTCTAATGGCAAAAACTAGGGCTGACAAACGATTAAAATTTTTAATCGAGTTAATCACAGCTTAAAAATAATTAATCGTAATTAATCGCAATTCAAACCAACTATAAAATATGCCATATTTTTCTTTAAATTATTGTTGGAATGGAAAGACCGATCTATACAGTCAACATACTGTACATAAGTACTGTATTCGTTTATTATAACAATATATCAACAAGATGGCATTAACATTATTAACATTCTGTTAAAGCGATCCATGGATAGAAAGACTTGTAGTTCTTAAAAGATAAATGTTAGTACAAGTTATAGAAATTTTATATTAAAACCCCTCTTAATGTTTTCGTTTTAATAAAAAGCGTCAAATTTTCAATCAAAAAATAAACTAGTAGCTCGCCATTATTGATGTCAATAATTACACAATGCTCATTGTGCTGAAACCCATAAAATCAGTCGCACCCAAGCGCCAGCAGAGGGCGACAAAACACCAAAAAACACAAGTAACAAGTGGACAGGACACTGTGCTGTCATTTTAATCTGTTTGAGCAGGGCATGTGCGTTAAATTCATCAAATATTTTAACGTGATTAATTAAAAAGATTAATTAACGCCCGTTAACACGATAATTTTGACAGCCCTAGCAAAAACCTAACCTACAGATGCTTCCCTGTACAGGTGAACTTCCACTAGAGTCCCCCAATTAATTAATCAGCCCTGATACAAAAAATCATCACTCAGGGTCCGATGATCGGCCTATGATACCAGGTTTAAAGAAGATTGGTTCACGAATGACCAGGAGTAGAACTTCAAAGTTAGTGTCCACAACAGCAACAACAACAACCTGAGTAGCGACTTGACAGGCTTTCAGCCTGAAAAAACAAATCAATCGTTCACTTTTGGTGGAGGTAATAGTATTTTAACAAATTCGAGAACAGCTGTTTAAATGACTGGAATGTTTGAGATCATTAAATCGGCTTTTCAAATACTACTAAAATTACACAGTTACAGAATGTGATTTCCTGGGGTATTCTTCATTATTAACTCGAAAGAACTGAATGTTATTATTCAAGGAGCAAGTAACTGACGAGTCATTTCAATTCTAGAGGTAGCTCCTCATTGAGAGTTGATTTCATCTTCATTTGTCAAAATATTACCACATTAACTGACAATGAGATGACTTCTTCCAACTACAAGAGCAGTTTATTAGTCACAGATCATATTATTCAGATGCCACTCTTCGCCACCCACACATTACGATTTACAGTGATGTAACTACTCGCCATGGCAACAAGTGTCGCTGGATTCTTTAGATGTATATAAAATGACAATTTCCCAGCTATTTGCTCTAAATGTGAAAACATTTTGTACTAAATTATATCATTTGATATAATCCCCCTACTTTTCGCAGATGTCAGTCAAATAATGAGTTTAAATAAATAGTGTCGCACCAGTTAAATGCCACAAGCTCTTATTGGAAAACATTTTTTTTTTTTTTTTTTTTGGACCACTGACCAGCTGGCACAGACTGCGACACACATGGCAAAAATTACGCTTTCATGGACTACACAAGTACATGTGATTTCTGACATGTTATGACCGAAATACTGATCCAGTATCGCACTAGATGTGTTTTTGTTGTTGTTGTTGTTTTTTTGTTATGTACATTGAAGAGAAACAACATGTCAGAGAAGTTTAAGTACTGGTGTCACGAAAGATATCTTTCTAATCCAAAACTACAGGTTTTCTGGTTCACTCTAGGAAAGATGATAACCCACACTTCTAAAACGGAATCCACTGACGTTCGATTTTTTTCCTCGAGCAAGAGGTATTGAGAGGAGACTTCTGGCTTAATTTTTTTTTTTTTTTTTTTTTTTTATATGCAATTACATGTTTACATGTTTAAATGTTTGTGCCGTCCTGGAACCTTACTTACAAATGTTGTACAGACTTTTCCGGATTAATTCACTCATTCCCAACTTCCCAATCAATAAATATATGTGTATGGTAGGCTTGGATTATACCATGGGCGTAGGTTTGCATAGGGACGGTAGGGACATAACACTACCAAATTTTCAGGATGCTCAAATTGTCCCCACCAACTTTTAAGCAACTTTATTTGCATTATATAATGAGATCAGTTATAATAATAATCATATTTAAATAATAATATTAAATTTTTGATCATCTTCCCATAAGGATAGAATAGACCCTACCATTATTAAGGGAATTATTTTTTATTATGTTCACTTATATTTATCCCTTTTCACTTGCTGAATGTGCCATGTCCACACCCCCCCCCCCCCACGCACGTTTGAATGGCTGATGACTTCACCCCCCCCCCCCCCGCCACACAGACACACACTCACACAGCCCCAACAGATTCATGTTGACAACATGCCGCTCCCTTCAAAGAGGAGGGATATTAGAAGTTTTTCAGTTAGCAGCAGCCACTGTAAGCAATGTAAAAAGACGTCAATGTTGTGGAGGTGCGGGAAACGCCACTAATTTTGCTACTAACCTGCAAAACAACTGTGGTCAGGCCAGCCTCCACAAGGAACAACGAAGTCAAGCTAGCCATCCCTCATTTGGATCATTATTTGCATTGTGGTAATGCAACGTGGTGGCTTCAGAGTGAAAGTCCCTTTATTAAATGTACAGTGGGGAGAACAAGTTTTTGATACACTGCCAATGGGTTTTCCCATTGACTGTGTATCAAATACTTGTTCTCCCCACTGTAGCTCTGACCACAGTTATAATCTGTCTAGTCTTATTTATGTCCCGCGCCCAGCAAAAAGTGTACATGCAGGTTATGCTGTTATATCGTCCCTACCAATGTTGAGACCAAACCTACGCCCTTGGATTATACTGTTCACATACTGTAGTTCTCACCAGTTAAATGAATGAATAATTTTCAAATGTTGCTTGGGTGCTTCGATACTGTTGTATCAATGCAGTTTAATCTGGGTCACTTTACGATACCGAGTCCCGATTCGATACCGATTTTTCTTTTGTTTTAACAAATGTTCCAAACACTGTCATGTCACAACTGTCATACCGTGCCACCTTCATAATGTGAATTATTTTCAAACAAGAATAATGTAGAAAAATACTTCAATGCTTCATTTAATGAGTCCACTCAAATCCGCTCACACTGCTGAGAACGGCTTCTCACTTACACAATGAGTTGCAACAGCACACTTATGCAAGTTTAACGATGATTGACACATTTGTACCTTTGATCGGAGAGCTACCAAGCTTCTCTGGCGAGATCAAAGCTACAAACCTGTCAATCTTTGTTAAACTTTAAGTACCAAACACAAGCTGGACAGTTTGGCCGCATGCTTTGACCAGGGGTCTGCAACCCTGGTGCTCGAGAGCCGCTATCCAGCTTGTTTTCCATGTCTCCATCCTTTAACACACCTGAATCAAATAATCAGGATAGTTATCAGGCTCATGCAGAGCTTGCTGATGAGTTAATCATTTGATTCAAGTGTGTTAGAGGAGGGAGACATGGAAAACAAGCTGGATAGCGGCTCTCAAAGACCAGGGTTGCAGACCTCTGGCTTAGACGGAGGGAGGGTGAGAGGCTGAGGCACTGTACGAGCATGAAGCACAAAAAAAAAATTTCACCAGATTCCGATCCTCTGAAAAATTGTGCGATCGAACCGATTCCTGATCACCTGATCAGATCAGGACATCCCGAATTGTTTGTAAGTTAATTTTGCAAATGATTATAAGCCAAGCACTTCTCAGTCCTTGTTGTTATATGTTGGTTGAGATAAATTAATATTTTCAGGCAGCAAGCCGGCAACTGATGAATTTTTCTCGTGCCAAATGTCAAATGATAGCCCCGGAAATGGAAACGCATTTGTCTGTATAGGAGATCAGCATCAGAAGTGCATTTTAGTTTTTTATTTCACTATTATTTTACACACAATTATGTTAATTCAATCCTCCCATTACGATACAGATTACTCATGGTTAATGTTTTAACATTCAGTGGGCGGGATTTTAATCTAATTCAAGCCTTCCCAATTTAAGCTAACCTCTTTTATTCACACCGCACTCGGCAGTTGGATTGGGTTGGTTAATGCTCAAACACCAGATTTACAATCCTTCAACAAGCAAGTGGGGGCTGCTTTACCTCCGGAAGAGCTGGCAAGGAGACAAATCAAGCAAGTAGCCCGTATCCAGCTCTCCACATCAAAACACACTCATCCAAATGCAGCAACTGAACATCTTCTTGGAGGAGATAACCACTAAGCAAACTTTTCTCATGCAAAGGTAAACAAAAATTCATTCAAAAAAAAAAAAAAAAATTCCCAGCAGCTGTCACAAGCCAATAAACATCCTCTACAATAGTGCTGTAGGTTATGAAAGAAGAAAAGCAAGCAATTACATTGAAATTCAGTGGCTATGTTTGGAAAAACAAGCAGCATGCATTCACAGACCACCCCACCGCTCGAAAAAACATACACCACCCAGTAATTCTAAGCCATTTGTTTTTTGGTAAGTTGCTAACAAATTTAAGAGACGTATTTATAAACAACTATTCATTGTTATGGACCATTTAGTGTAATACCCTAACTGAAACTGAAATATGGAAGAAAGAAGCTCGATGGTAAACAAGCAAACAACCCAGTTTTGATTGCTGAACCTCAGAACAGTGCTAGCCACTACCTCCAGGACAGTTCGTATTACGCTAGAGCTGAAACGATTACTCAAATATTTCGAGTAACTCCATTTTAAAAATTGATCGAGGCCTCAAGGAATCATTTAATTTTGCCAGCTCTAAGCATGACGTTTTGCCCATACTGCTTTTAATGCGACACAATTCACTGACATCAGGTGCGAAGGGAGAGGTGGCGGATATATTTGGTTTTAACAACGCATGAATATAGAGGTAACGATGAAGAAGCAGCCGAAAGTGAAGAGAAAGGCACCAAAAAAAGCAGAAAATGCCAAAAGTGGGAGCATTTCAAACTGGAGACCGAGGCGAACACTGTTTCATGTAGTCACTGTAAGACAGCACTTGCATACCACTACCCCAGCCTGGACCCGACTATCCGCTGCCCCGCCGACGCTTCCGCACCTCTGGGATGGGCGCCACCATGTGAACCGCCCGCCCAGCCCCCGCTCCACCGAAGGCACCACGTCTACTCCGAGAGCGGAGGAGTGATACTCGGGACAAGGTAAAATTCAGCTAACGTAGCGCTAATAAATAAGACTAGTCACCTCTGAGATGCAATCGTTGGCTGTTTTCAACAATGTACATCTAAAATAAAGACATTGATTGTCTAAAAATGATGTCTTGTTTTCTCATGTATACAGTATTTGTAATTGTCCTTTACCCCCAAAAAATATGTTTTATCCGATTACTCGATTAATCGATGGAATTTTCAATACTAATCGATTACTTTTTTTCCCTTTTTTTTTTAAACCTGTCCTGTTCAGCTGTTTGACACGGAGAATGGAATTCTAAGTGTCCGGTTGGTCTGAACAGTTTTAATTAGGGCTGTCAAACGATTAAAATTTTTAATCGAGTTAATTACAGCTTAAAAATTAATTAATCGCAATTCAAACCATCTATAAAATATGCCATATTTTTCTGTAAATTATTGTTGGAATGGAAAGATAAGACACAAGATGGATATATACATTCAACATACGGTACATAAGGACTATTTGTTTATTATAACAATAAATCAACAAGATGGCATTAACATTATTAACATTCTGTTAAAGCGATCCATGGATAGAAAGACTTGTAGTTCTTAAAAGAAAAATGTTAGAACAAGTTAGAGAAATTTTATATCAAAACCCCTCTTAATATTTTCGTTTTAATAAAATTTGTAAAATTTTCAATCAAAAAATAAACTAGTAGCCCGCCATTGTTGATGTCAATAATTACTTACACAATGCTCATGGATGCTGAAGCCTATAAAATCAGTCGCACCCAAGCGCCAGCAGAGGGCAGCAAAACTCCATAAAATACAACAATTGAACATTTTACTGTGTACTGTCATTTAAATCTCTCTGAGCGGGGCATCTGCGTTAATTGCGTCAAATATTTTAACGTGATTAATTTTTTAAAATTAATTAACGCCCGTTAACGCGATAATTTTGACAGCCCTAGTTTTAATGTTTCACATTGAGAATATGACTTACTCCCATTGTGATCATTCAACATATCTCTTTTATTCTGACAAAACAGCGAACAGAAAGGGGTTATGAGGGGACAGAAGAAAAGAAGCAGAAGAAAAAAAAAAGAAGAGAAGCAAAAACAACAACAAGAAAGACATTGAACGTCTACACTAACTACAAATATGCTGGTGCTATCGTCAGCTAGATGTATTTCCGGTTGACACCATGTGGGCGGCCTGTTGAACAGGGAAGGAGGGGGACGGGGGTGGGGGAGTCTATAAGCTAAGTGATTAAAATGGGTAGAGTGTACACAAATCAGTTCTGTGATCTAGAACCCAGTAATTGTGTGAATCCCTTGTGAGTGTAAGCCCGTTGGTGACCGACCCTACGCTGCCCCAAACCCTAACCCCCATCAGAGCTCGCCCTATCACATCCAGCCGCACGCGAGCCCCACCAAGCGCGTGACAGCCACCAGGCGGGCACCAAACCAGGGCCACGGCCCTAACCCAGCCAGCCCGGGGAGGGAGGGCGGACGGGGGGTTTCAGCGCAGCCCATTCCTCCACCCGCAGCCCAGCAAAGGAGCCATCGTCCCATCCCCGGGATCCAGGGTGGTTCCCCGGGCCACCCGCGCACTCAACAACCTGCCTTCAGGGATGGCAAGAGGGGACACACCACCAATTTAGTAATACTCGATTACTAAAATATTCGATAGCTGCAGCCCTACTTTACACTACCATTTATTGTAAATGGTACAATAAAACACTGAACTTTAGTCTCGAGAACAAGACCAGTCTTTAGACAGCATTTTAAAGGTCTTGGTCTTGTCTCTGTCTAAACTGCCAAAATTCTTGGTCTAATTTTTTTCCCGGTAAATTCTGGTTGCGGACAATTCTCGAAAAGTATTGTCTCAACTCTCAAGCACAGAACCACCATATAGTATAGGAAAACATACAAAATTGCAATAGAAACATTTAGTTTGTATTCTATTTCTTGATGAGAAAAAAATTACAGTACTTGCCTCATAAATAATAATAAATAAGACTCGATTATATTGTATATACTGACCTAACAAGTGTGCATCACTGAATTACAGTGAGAAGCAAAAGGGCGCCAAACTGATACAAATGTGGTTGTGTTTATCTCAATAGTCTAACTAAAAGCGGTATTTTCATGGCAGGGGGTGTTCCATTTAGCCCAACACCCTGGGGTGCAAAGAATTCTCACTGAAGGCAGGAAAAACGTGGCTAGTAGAGGTCATCTACCAGTGTAAAATTTGGGCCCTCTGTGCCATTATTTAGAACAGATGTGTTACGATGATGCCGATCCAACAGTGTGATCTTCAGTGGAAACAGGTGGCTGACATACCACTACAGATCCACACTCATGACAGGTAGGGTGGAGGAACAAGAAAATATCGACATTAAACAGCTTTTCAAAGTACTGTCACACAGACGACGTAATTCTAAAAGATCGAGCCACCAGTCCAAACCAGATGTTCTTCGTCTGTGTTTATGCCTTTACTTCACAGTCCAAATATTTTATAACAGTTCGGCTTACGCACAGAGCTGCATTCTAATCCCTCCTGTTGTCCCAGGCTGTCTCTTGTGTCCCCTTAGAGTGCCTCCGGCCTTCCCAAACACTGTCTGTGGTGAGCCCTGCTGGGATTACATAATGATCTTTTTTCCCCCAATTTAAACCCCTGACACGCTTTTTCGGGCTGAAAACAGTCTGAGGGCTCGTGTCCTTCTCAGGGGGGCAACTTTGGCCAGACTAGTCTAAAAATGGCCTAAACTGGTGGCTGGCAAACCAGCACATCGTTAAATATAGTGTTTCATATGCGGACACTTAGATGTTAGTGCCGTTTTACCTAAGCATCCTTATTACTGAAAACGGAATCAAATATTCTAAACTTGAGAAATTATGAAATGTGATTTTACTGCAGAAGTTAGGGAAATGTTTTTCTCTGTGCATCGATGACAACTAGGTCAGGGTGTACCCCACATACTGCCCAGAGTTAGCTGGAATAGGCTAAGAAGCCCTGTGACTTTCATATGAACAAACAGAGCAGATAACTGATGTGATGGATTTGACTGACAACTTGAGAAAATGTTAGCCATGTGCATGTACAGTGGTATGAAAAAGTATCTGAATCTTTTGGAATTTGTCACATTTCTGCATAAAATTAACATCAAATGTGATCTGATCTTTGTCAAAATCACACAGATGAAAATGCAGCTTCTGCTTTAACTAAAGCCAGCCAAACATTTATAGGTTTTTATATTTTAATGAGAATGGTATGCAAACAATGACAGAAGGGGTAAAAATAAGTAAGTGAACCATCACATTTAATATTTTGTGCCCCCCCCTCCTTTGGCAGCAATAACTTCAACCAGACGCTTCCTGTAGCTGCAGATCAGTCTGGGACATCGATCAGGAGTAATCTTGGCTCATTCTTCTCAACAAAACTGCTGTAGTTCAGTCAGATTCCTATGATTTCTGGCCTGAATCGCTGTTTTTAGGTCATGTCACAGCATCTCAATGGGGTTCAAGTCTGTCCTTTGTCTTGGCCACTCCAGAATGTGCATTTTGTTCTTCTGAAATCATTCTGAAGTTTATTTACTTCTGTGTTTTGGATCGTTGCCTTGTTGCTGCATCCATCCTATTTTCAGCTACAGGTTTTCCTGCAAAACATCCTGATAAACTTTTGAATTCATCCTTCCATTAATGATTGCAAGTTGTCCAGGCCCTGAGGCAACAAAACAGCCCCAAATCATGATGGTCCGTCCACCATGCTTCACGGTGGGGATGATGTGTTGATGTTGGTGAGCTGTTCCATTTTTCCTCCACACATTAGGTTGTGTGTTGCTCCCACACAATTCAACTTTGGTTTCATCAGTCCACAAAATATTTTGCCAAAACTTCTGTGGAGTGTCCAAGTGCTTTTTTGCGAACATTAAATGAGCAACAATGTTTTTTTAGATAGCAGTGGCTGCCTTCGTGGAGTCCTCCCATGAACACCATTCTTGGCTATAGTTTTACATATAGTTGATGTGTGCAGAGATATTGGACTGTGCTAGTGATTTCTGTAAGTCTTTAGCAGACATTCTAGGGTTCTTTTGGTTTTACCTCTCTGAGTATTCTGCGCTAAACTCTTGGCATCATCTTTGGTGGACGGCCACTCCTTGGGAGAGAAGCAACAGAGCTAAACTCTTTCCATTTGTAAACAACTTCTCTGACTGTCGATTGATGAACATCCAGACTTTTAGAGATGGTTTTGTATCCTTTCCCAGCTTTATACAAATCAACAATCCTTGATCGCAGATCTTCAGACAGCTCTTCTGACCGAGCCATACACATCAGACAATGCTTCTCATCAAGACAATTCTTGTGTGTTTTATGGTGGGCAGGGCAGCTTTTAACGTCTCATCAGTGATTGGGCACACACCTGACTTAAAATGTTTGGTAAAAATTGGCTTCAATTGCTTTTTAAGTCTCCTTAAGCAGAGGGTTCACTTACTTATTTTCCCCCCTTCTGTCATTGTTTGCATGCTATGCTCATTAAAACATGAAAACCTATAAATGTTTGGGTGGTTCTAGTTATAGCAGACACTGCATTTCCATCTGTGTGATTTTGACAAAGATCAGATCACATTTGATGGTGATCTTATGCAGAAATGTGAGAAATTTCAAAAGGTTCAGATACTTTTTCATAGCACTGTACTTCACGCTATTAACAATTATTACTAGAGATAGGAACGTGAATAAACATCACTCATAGACCATGTATGACAATTATCACTGAATCAATTGTTATTGAGAAAAAAAATGAATGAGGAAAAGGAGGGAAATCAATTTCTTAACATAAATTATTTGGGTTCTTTCGCCTTTGGTTGAGCAAAAATGAGTTCTATAATCTTTAGGTGAGTAACTACAACAACAAAAAATACCAAGTGAAGTTTGAAACTAAAGTGACCTGGCATGAATTATCCTTGTCTATGTATACTTGTGTCAATCAAAACTGCACAGCAGTAGGCTCCTAGGATCTTAACATTTCTCTTTCATCATGTCAAGGTTGTTGTCTGTGATGGGCTTGCTGGGAGTTATAATGCGACAGTGTCAAGATCAAACACTTCACTTCCTTTCTCAGGTCCGAGCATCGTAACCACTGTATGGGGTTAACTGTCAAGCACTGCAAATACAGAGCAAATAAAAAACACCTTAAAAGACATTCTAAAGTGTGTAGATGTCTTTTTGCCTGTGGATATTACATTAGAAATTGGCGTTTTATGAGGGCTGTCAATATTTCAAAAGGATAATCGCTGCTTAGGCATTAACAGACTGCAAGAGTGTCTTTAATTAAAGACCAGGGCAGTGGACGTCAGCATTACCCTTCTTATGTTTCCAAGGCCACTTCACTTTAAACGTGGGAACAGTGCAAGACCTTACACCTGACCTGACGATTGTCATATGCTCCTGCTCGTCTTATAATCGCTCGGGAATCTATATCTGAATAAAAGGGCATATGTCCATTAGTGATGCAAGATAATACATTTTTCAACCGATACCGACAACTGATAATTTCCTCCTGCTTTCAGCCGATAATCAATAATGTCAAGCCGATAATTTTATGAAAAGATATATGTAAAATTTTAGAGTATACACAAAAGCAAATGTTACTGTGCAAAAATAGAATGTAGTGCTACTTTTTCCACATCAAATGTGAATAGGTAGTACATTCCAACATCTAAACAATGACAAATTGTATGACAATGTGTAACGGTAAGCTTATGGCAACAATTACTTACAGAGTAAATACCTAAGTTGCACAAAAATACCTTTAAAAGTAAGCCATTTTTAACATATAAAACATTACGACGCTGCAGAAAACACTTGCCTAAAACTAGTTAAATTCCCTTGTTTTCAGTGTAAATCTATTGGAAATGAGTGAAATTCTATATTTCTATAATTCTATCTCAATATCTGCCAGTGCTTCAAGTAAATTTCATTCACTTAGATTTTTTGAAATGAGAAAAGTAGCTAGCTGAAAATAAGCGTAATAGACTTATTTTAAGTAGGGCTGTCAAAATTATCGCGTTAACGGGCGGTAATTATTTTTTTTAATCACGTGAAAATATTTGACGCAGTTAACTAAAGTTACACGATTATATCGGTCGCCGATAATTATCGGCCGATAATGGCAATTATGACGTCACACAGATAATCCAGATAATAAAAAAATTCAACCGATATTGCAATCCGATAATTATATACTTGATTTAGCCTCCAAATGTGCGCAACCGAAGAATTCAGCACGCCACCTCCTCAACGCTCCCCTCTCTGAAGCCCCTGAGGGAGGAGGGGTTGAGGAGGCGGAGTTACACTACAAGAAATAGTTGAATATTATGGCGGACGTTACTAAAAAAAACGATACTCTCGCCATCTGCGAAACATGTACCGCAGAAGTTCCACGAGGCCGAAAGAAAGCGTCTTCATTCAAAACCACTAACCCAGCATTCATTTAAAACTGCATCACAAAGATTTTTGGAACGAATACGAGGCTGCTGCTAGCGGGAATGCTAAAGCTATTGTAAACACAAGCTAAACTACCATGCTTGTGACAATACAGAGTCGGGTTGTTTGGGAAAGCAGCCCAAGGTGGGTGGTAAACTCGCATCTAAGGCTAAACACCGGCACGACTGGAGACCGATAGTTTGCAAGTAGCCGTCTTCCGACGGAGCCTGCCGCTCTGGCCGGTCCGGGAGGCCGCCGCCGCCTCGCCGTTGGCGGGGCGGGCAGAGCCCGGTTCCCCGGCTTCAGGACCTCCGGCGAACACCCCGGTTTCTCGAGCGTTCCCCCACGGCGTGCGAGCAGAGCCAGGCCCCGATTACGCCGCGGCGAACAGGCCGGTGCGGACGGATTATCCGGTACGAACGTAGCCGCCGAGGCGAGAAACTGATTTTTTTTTTTTTTTTTTTTTTTTAACCAAAATGACCCGAGAGCCAAAGCCCTACGACCATCATTCTTCATGAAAAACATGCCAATCACATTTTCACCACGGATATTTGGAAAAGTCATGTCCAGTAAGCAAGCTTATCATGACGGCACAGTGGTTAGATGATAATTTAAACATGGAGAAAACGAAGTCAGCCAGTCAATAATGCGTTCAGTATGTAAAATGACGAGCGGTCAGATGACTTTGTAACGCTGCCTTTATTTTCGGCTTAACAAAACTCGGGCACAAAACAACACGCACGGAGATGCGAGCTCCAACTCCATCCAAATAGTACTGCCGTGTATCAGTTTAGCTGCTGTAAAGCACATGTCGTGAGTGCCGCAAAAGTAAACAAAGCGCTGCAGAATGACATCTCGCTCTTCGAGTTAATTATTTTCACAGTGCGCAATAAAGCATATAACATTAGCAATCACTTTTCAAATTATTTTAACTCATTTGTCTGCTCAATTACAGTCACAGTAGATAATCAAAACCTATTGGCACTTATTAACACTTATCAATTTAAATATGCACATTCCTGTTGTAATGACATAACAATAACATTCTGTAGCCACAAATATTATTCAAACAAAGTTGTTTTTTTAGGATTAAGTATAATAATGTATTGCTTAAAATAAGGCTGTTAAGATTATTTTCAGCTAGCTATTTTTCTTCCAAGAAATCTGAGAGAAATACACTTAAAGCTCTGGCAGATAATTTCACTTATTTCTAATAGATTTACACTTATAAAACTGACTAGTTTTAAGGAGGTGTGTTTTGCTGTGTATTAATGTTATATATGTTAGGAATGGCTTACTTTTAAAGACATTTTTGTGCAACTTAGGTATTTACTCAGTAAGTAATTGTTGCCAAAAGTTTACAATTACACAATGTCAGACAATCTGTCATTATTTAGATGTTGGAATTGAATACCGGTACTTGTTCATATTTTATGTTGAAAAAAAGCAATAAATTATATTTTTGCACAGTAATATTTTCTTTTGTGTATACTTTAAAATTTTACATAAATCTTTTAATAGAATTATCGGCCTGACATTATCGGTTAGAATGAGGAGGAAATTATCGGTTTTCGTTATCGGTTGAAAAATGTATTATCGTGCATCACTACATTTAACGCAATTGCCCCACTCAAACAGATTAAAATGACAGCACAGTATCATGTCCATTTGTTACTTGTGTTTTTTTGGTGTTTTGTCGCCCTCTGCTAGCGTTTGGGTGCGACTGATTTTATGGGTTTCAGCACCGTGAGCATTGTGTAATTATTGACGTCAACAATGGCGAGCTACTAGTTTATTTTTTGTTTGAAAATTTTACAAATTTTATTAAAACGAAAACATTGAGAGGGGTTCTTATATATTATTTCTACAACTTGTACTAAAATGCATCTTTTAAGAATTACAACTCTTTCTATCCATGGATCGCTTAAACAGAATGGTAATAATGTTAATGCCATCTTGTTGAGTTATTGTTATAATAAACAAATACGGTACTTATGTACAGTATGTTGAATGTACGGTATATATCCGTCTTGTGTCTCATCTTTCCATTCCAACAATAATTTACAGAAAAATATGGCATATTTTATAGATGGTTTGAATTGGGATTAACTACGATTAATTAATTTTTAAACTGTGATTAACTCGATTAAAAATTTTAATCGTTGACAGCCTTCATTTTAAGCAATAAATTATTGTATTTATCCTTAAAAAAAAAGCTTGTTTGTCAGAAACGTTCTTTATTCGAGAAAAGATATGGTTCAAAACATTATTTGAAAGCATTTTTTTTTCTTGATTTAGGTGAAAAATTACCAATTTTTAAATGTATGGGCTTAATAAGAACAAATAGTAATATATACTTCAAGTAAGTGGAATAATCTGACATTTTCATCTGTTAACTAGTCTTTAACACCCAAAACAAGATGGAGAAAATTATTTGATGAAGATTTAAGAAAAATAATCTCATTAAGACGATATAAATTTGCAGTGTACTGAATGCATTACTTGCTTCAGCTCTGTTACCCAGGCAGTTTTGTGAGTATTTGTGTGTGGTTTGGTGCATGTTGACCTTGTCATCAAACCACTATGCTGTCATGTTAAGCATGCTTACTTGACTGACATCACTTGTCCAAATGTCCGTGGTGAAACTGACGTGATCAGCATGTATTTCACGAAGAATAGTGTTCGAAAACTAGCGGCAATCTGTATCTGATAGTGGTCCGTAGCTTCCCATTATTAGCTTTAGCCTTCGCACTAGCGGCAGCCTCATATTCGTTCCACAGATCTTTGTGATGCAACTTTAAATGGCTGATCAGGTTAGTGGTGTTGAATGGGGGCGCTTTCTTTCCGCCTTGTGGAACTTCTGCAGTGCGTGTTTTGGAGATGGGGAGAGCGTCATTTGTTTTACACACGGAAAAGTCGACCCAAACTGGTGACAGAGCCCCCATGATATCCAACTGCTTCAACCATGTCGTGTAACGCGTCACTCTTGCTTGAAAGGGAGGAGGGGTTGAGGGGGCGGTGCAGAATTGGACAAAACTGCATTGATTGCCAACATTTGGAGGCTAAATCAAGTATATAATTATCCGACTGCATTATCGGTTGAATTTATTTTAATCTAGATTATCTGTGTGACGTCATAATTGCCATTATCGGCCGATAATTATCGGTAACTGATATTAACGTGCATCTTTAATGTCCATACAATCGTTCAGTTTTGTTGTCCTCAATCAGTATCTCTCCATCTCAGTCTGGCCCACCACCCCGGAGTACAAAGGACAGCATTGTGGGTGAAACAGAGCAGCTGCAGTGGACAGTGGCTGACTTCACTCGCAATAGACAACCCCTCAACAAGGGCCACTGTGAAACTGCAGCAACGTAAGGAATCAATAAACCATCCTTATGCAATGTTGAACAAAAAGCTTCCTCAACAAGTGTACGATCGCAACAAACAAACTTGAAGGAACTTGACTTTATATTATGGTAGTAGAACGGTTGTGAGTCAGAGAAAGGCCTTATGGCCATATAGACAAAAGTATGACGATCGGAAGGAGCCAATAGTAGTCTAGAGTTCCAACTTTCAAAGATAACCACAATTACAGTCCAGTCTAACTCGCATATCCTTCACACAGCTCTGCATTTAGAAAAATGATCAAATGTGAAACATAATGCCCCTTTTTTTGGTACTTACTATTATATGCCTGCAAGTATTGTTGGATGCTCTAATCTGTATGCGACAATGCTGTTTTTGCCACAGTTGTTTGGAGGCTTGAAATGGCAGTGAGAGCAAGGTTATTTACAATTGCCATTATTTTTATGAAATATTTAAATAAATAAGGAAAGCAGCAGACTTGACAGGCTAATGATAATTAAGTGATCGTGTATTGCTAGTACTTTTTACACAGGACCACTTTGCTACTCATTTTGACAACTATTGCTATCTGCCAAACTGAACACTGCATAATCAGGGAGGACACGTAAGTACAAATATGAGAGAAAGCAAAGTAAAAACAGCACTCAGCAACACAGAAGTGTAATTACTGCTTGTGCTATAATGGAAATAAGCACAACAAAACTAATGTGACACAATTTTGGCATTTTGAGAGTGTGCGTTTAGGCGAAACAGATCTGAATGCTGATCTAAATGATCAAAATTTAAAATAATAAATAAAAGCTACCAGTTAAGAATGGAGCCCATTAGAAAACTGTAAGAACACTTAACGTTATTGTGGTGGTGAATTTAACCTGTAGATCTTGAAAATGGGAAGAGGGGTTCTAATACTGGTCCTCCCAAAAAAAATAGCATATTGTGACAAAGCTCATTATTTTCTGTAATGTACTGATAAACATTAAACTTTCATATATTTTAGATTCATTACAGACAACTGAAGTAGTTCAAGGCTTTTATTGTTTTAATATTGATGATTTTGGCAAAAAAAAAGTCAAGAAAAACCAAAAATCCCTATCTCAAAAAACTAGCATATCATGAAAAGGTACTCTAAAGAAGTTACTAACCTAAACATCTGAATCAACGAATTAACTCAAAACCCCTGCGAAAGATTCCTGAGGCTTTTAAAAACTCCCAGCCTGGTACATTACTCAAAACCGCAATCATGGGCAAGACTGCCGACCTGACTGCTGTCCAGAAGGCCATCATTAACACCCTCATGCAAGAGGCTAAGACACAGAAAGAAATTTCTGAGCGAATAGGCTGTTCCAAGAGTGCTGTATCCCAGAGTGTGCAAGTCTGTGGGAAGGAAAAAGTGTGGCAGGAAACGCTGCACAACCAGAAGAGGTGACCGTACCCTGAGAAAGATTGGGGAGAAGGGCCGATTCCAGACCTTGGGCGACCTGCAGAAACAGTGGACTGAGTCTGGGGTAGAAACATCCAGAGCCACCGTGCACAGGCGTGTGCTGGAAATGGGCTACAGGTGCCGCAATTCCCCAGGTCAAGCCACTTTTGAACCTGAAACAGCGCAGAAGCGCCTGACCTGGCCAACAGAGAAGCAGCACTGGACTGTTGCTCAGTGGTCCAAAGTACTTTTTCCAGATGAAAGCAAATCTGAACTGAACTCTGAACTAGTTTGGATGGAAAATGAATTTTCTCGACATTGTGCTATAACAGAAAATGTTTTTCCTTAAACTATCCTTACAGTGGGGCAAATAAGTATTTAGTTACCCACCAATTGTGCAAGTTCTCTTACTTGAAAAGATTAGCGAGGCCTATAATTGTCAACATGGGTAAACCTCAACCATAGGCGACAGAATGTGGGGGGGAAAACAGAAAATAAATTGTTTGATTTTTAAAGAATTTATTTCCAAATTAGAGTGGAAAATAAGTATTTGGTCACCTACAAACAAGCAAAATTTCTGGCTGTCAAAGATGTCTACCTTCTAACGAGGTCTAACGAGGCTCCACTCGTTACCTGTATTAATGGAACCTGTTTTAACTCATTATCGGTATAAAAAAACACCTGTCCACAATTTCAGTCAGTCACACTCCAAACTCCACTATGGCCAAGACCAAAGAGCTATCGAAGGACACCAGAGACAAATTGTAGACCTGCACCAGGCTGGGAAGACTGAATCTGCAATAGGTAAAACACTTGGTGTAAAGAAATCAACTTTGGGAGTAATTACTAGAAAATGGAAGACATACAAGACCACTGATAATCTCCCTCGATCTGGGGCTCCATGCAAGATCTCACCCCGTGGCGTCAAAATGATAACAAGAACGGTGAGCAAAAATCCCAGAACCACACGGGGGAACCTAGTGAATGACCTACAGAGAGCTGGGACCACAGTAACAAAGACTACTATCAGTAACACAATGCGCCGTCAAGGACTCAAATCCTGCACTGTCAGACGTGTCCCCCTGCTGAAGCACGTACATGTCCATGCCCGTCTGCAGTTCCCATGAGAGCACTTGGATGATACAGAAGAGGACTGGGAGAATGTGTTATGGTCAGATGAAACCAAATTAGAACTTTTTGGTAGAAACACAGGTTTTCGTGTTTGGAGGAGAAAGAATACTGAATTACATCCGAAGAAGACCATAACCACTGTTAAGCATGGGGGTGGAAACACCATGCATTTTCTGCAAAGGGACCAGGACGACTGATCTGTGTGAAGGAAATAATGAATGGGGCATGGCATGAGCATGACAATGATCCCAAACACACAGCCAGGGCAACAAAGGAGTGGCTTAGTAAGAAGCATTTCAAGGTCCTGGAGTGGCCTAGGCAGTCTCCACATCTCAACCCCATAGAAAATCCGTGGAGGGAGTTGAAGGTCCGTGTTGCCCAACGACAGCCCAAAAACATCACTGCTCTAGAGGAGATCTGCATGGAGGAATGGGCCAAAATACCAGCAACAGTGTGTGAAAAGCTTGTGAAGAGTTACAGAAAACGTTTGGCCTCCGTTATTGCCGACAAAGGGTACATAACAAAGTATTGGAATGAACTTTTGGTATTGACCACCATGATTTCCACCATGATTTGCAAATAAATTATTTAAAAATCAAACAATGTGATTTTCTGCGTTTTTTCCACATTCTGTCTCTCATGGTTGAGGTTTACCCAAGTTGACAATTACAGGCCTCTTTAATATTTTCAAGTGGGAGAACTTGCATAATAAGTGGTTGACTAAATACTTATTTGCCGCACTGTAGACTTTTAGTGACAGAAGAAGAATTAGGTTTCAAAAATCCAAAGCAGCTTCTAATTAGATTAAAATGTATTTCTCAATACTGTAGGCCACATAGTGCTCGGCCTGTCTCTGACTCACAAGCTTTTCCACTACCACAGTGTGAAGTCAAGTTCCTTCAGTGCGCTATTCCCGCAACTGTTGTTTTTCAGAAGTTCTGGCAAAAGAGAACCGTGGAATGAGACAAGGGATGCAGTCACTGTTGTTTCTGTCCCAGATAGAGACATGGAAGCAGGCTCGCCCACAGATGAGGAGAAGGAGGAAAGAGCAGGTTGTGCAAAACAGCAGGTTTCTCCATTGCTGTGGGCGCGTCTTTAATGACTTCCAGACCTAACTCTTACAGTCTTTGCGTCTAGACTTCATCTTGAGGCTTCACCCTGGCCTCCCAGTCTCTAACACTATGCCAACCCTCCAAAAACATGTCAAACCTATACGCACACACAAAAGCACACACTTTTTCCTCTATGTCCAAACACTATGTCCTCTTGGAAAAATACCACTAAAAAGCTGACCCTTGAGACACTGCAGCTCTCATTCCCTCCTCAGAGATCCAGCCTGAGAGCATTTCATCTCTAATGTAGACTGTAAAACCATGGCTGTCTTTTTTTAGTACATTCGGTTTGAATTTGTCTCATTAACCGCACCTACCGTGGCGCTGTGAGAATAAAAGGAAATCCCATTCATCACAGATTTATTTAAAAAAAAAAAAAAAAAACATTGAAATTCTCTTAATGGCCCATGACGGGGCAGCTTAAGACGCAAAGTGACCTCTATGGACAGCAAACAAAACATTCAATTGTTTTCACTTGCCACGCCAAATAAATCTAATATAGACTATCAATCTATGTCAGTCAGAGTGTGTTAAGAGGATCAAACATTGAAGCACAGTGAAACCCATGTCTGCAAAACACAATTTAGGGTCCAAGTGACATTTGCTGCTAATAAATGAAGATAAATTGTTGTTAATTCATAGAAACTGCATGGTATGATTGAATAAAAATGAGAAGAGGCATTCTAAACCATTAAATTTAGAGCTGAAAAACATTCAATTCCACCAAAGCTCAAATTATGCGCTCTGAATGCGTTAACGTCAGCTGGGGTTGACTTTCCTGTAAATCTAACCCGATTCACACAATCAGAGTAAACAAAACAAATCATATTCTTTAAGTTTGGACTATTTTAGGAAAAACTTACAAACATCCGGCTCCTCATCCGAGCCGTCTGGACAGTCTTTCTCGCGGTCACAGCGCCATCCTTTTGAGATACATGTCACGCCATCTTTGCATACAAACTGCTTCGGGCTGCAGGTCTTTGGAGCTGAAAAGAAACAAAACACAATATGTTTCAACCCACAAGAGAATAATAATAGTTTCAAAACAGTTATATTTATTCCTGAAGTTTCATTAGCCAGAAGCATATATTTGTTTACTGCCACAGGCTCAAATTAATGTGCGAATAGTTGCTTGCTCAAGGAAAGGAAACGTGGTTACACAAAAAAAATGTCTTGGAAAATCTTTGCATAATATTCATGCTCCCATATAATGCATTCAGGTCAGTGTTCTCTATTGTACAACATAACGATGAGCTCAAATAACACTCCTTTCAATTAAAATCAAGGACATTTTAGACAAATGAACATCCTCTTGTACCAGCGGACAGACTATTTCAGGGATCAGTAGGAGAAAGGTTAGGTAAAGCAGCATTATTAATATAGCCCATTTCATACTCAAGGTGCTTTACGTGATTAAAAGTAAAAAAAAAAATTATAAGAGCAACATTTCTTTTTTAACCTGTCTTGTTCAGCTGTTTGACACGGAGAATGGAAGTCTAAGTGTCCGGTTGGTCTCTGAACAGTTTTAATATTTCACATTGAGAATATGAGTTACTTCCATTGTGATCATTCAACATATCTCGTTTATTATGACAAAACAGCGAACAGGAAGAAGTTATGGGGGGGACAGAAGAAAAGAAACAAGAAAAAAACAGAAAAGAAGCACAAACAACAACAAGAAATACATTGAACGCCTACATTAACTATTAACATGTTGGTGCTATCGTCAGCTAGATGTATTTCCAGTTGACACCATGTGGGGGGCCTGTTGACCTGGGAAAGAAGGGGAGGGAGAGGGGTGGGGAAGTCTATAGGCTAAGTGATTGTGAGGGGTAGAGTGTACACAAATCAGCTCTGTGATCTAGAACCCAGTAATCATGTGAATCCTTTGTGAGTGCAAGCCTGTTGGCAACCGACTCTACGCCGCCCCACCGCCAGTCCCGGCACTGGGAACCCCCACCCGAGCGCACCCAATCACATCCAGCCGCACGCGAGCCCCCCCAAGCACGCGACAGCCACACGCAGACGAGCGGAGACACCGCGCAGGCACCAACCCAGGGCCCCGACCCCCACCCGGCCAACCCGGGGAGGGAGGGTGGAGTGCAGCACATCCCTCCTCCTGTAGCCCAGCAAAGGAGCCATCGTCACCCCCCACCCCACCCCACCGGGATCCAGGGTTGTCCCCCGGGCCACCCGCGCTCCCATCAACCGGCCCTCAGGGATGGGAAGAGGGGACGCACCACCACCCCCACGGCCCTGTCCCAACTCTCCCCGGGGAAATGAATGAGTGTGTAAGTGCCAGGGTGAAAGATATTTACAGTGCAAAGCAAGAAGTGCGTGAATTAAGAGGCAGGCTATCATAGGCGTGGCCCCGTCCACCAGAGCCACCGGCCGCAGGGTGGGAGAAGCGCCAGGGTCCTGGTCAACCCCGGCCCCAAACCACCCCCGGTGCACCCGCAACCGATATTGAGGTCCTGCATTGCAGCCCAAAACATTTTGATAGTCTCCATAATTCATGACTCCTTGCCCACTGTCAAGGCACACAGTACCAGAGGCAGCAAAACTACCCCAAAACATCATTGGACCGCCACCATGTTTGACTATAGGCACTGTGTTCTTTTCTTTGTAGGCCTTATTCTTATTTCTGGCACACATACTGAAAACATTTGTAAATGCATTCATTTCTGTGAGAAACGCTGAATTTTCTACAAGAATTCCAGGTGGGCAAAAAATTTCGTCCATGACTGTACTTAAGATAAGTTTCGCATTTGTATGAATATTGTCTAAAGATGTTTTTGAATTGCAAGCGAAGGCATGATTCATGGATTTTTCCCATTTGTAAACCTAGAAACCTAGAAGCGCTGTTGTAATCCCAATTCATACTGTAAATATTTTTGCTTTAAAAATAAAACTGATCTCACAAAACATCTCCTCCAGTGATTTGTGCGTTTCCAGTTACTTGGCTGTCAGTTAAGTGTCATATGCAGCATGCATCATATCAATTTATGAAGATCAGTGAAGCTTGGTAATATTTCTTGTGTTTCCATAAATGCACAGAACATGCACAGGAAAAACATGCAAATTCCACACACTCTTAACTTTCCCGAAGCCAAGATTCAAACCATGGACTTCAAGATTGTGAGGCAGACTTCGTATCCACTAATCCCATGTGCTGCCTTGCAATGACATGGTCAATGTTAAATGCTAGTCTTCTTCATTTCTAATGCCTACCAAAATTTTTAAAATCTACGTTCTTTAAATTGGTCAGCTGTTGGGCTGGGAAGTCTTGCACTCAAGTGCACTATAGAGAGTCTTACAGGCTGGTATTATTGTTTTTATTATATTGAAAGATCAGATGCATTTCTCTAAAACCAAAGTACATCACATACATTCATGTGTGGCGTAGTATAGACTGTAAGTTATGCAATTTACACTGTCCTCGGGCATTTTAGTGGTGCTGCAACAATTAATCGATTAACTCGAGTATTCGAATAGAAAAAAATATTCGAATTAAATTTTGTTGCTTCGAGTATTCGTTTAATTAAAGTGCCGTTGTAGTGGTTTGTTTTGAAAGTGTTTGCATTTCATTTTATTGATTAGAGTGGATACACTACCCTCTGGTCGGCCTCATTTCACATGGCTGAATCCAACTGCTCCCTGTTCAGACCAACGTAAGTTTTTGTTTGAGCTCATGTTTTTTAATGCATTTGTAATTTAGTTTATAGGTATATTTAGCTGTTTTCTTTTTGTGGGAATGTGTCTGAACCATTTGTTAGGAGCATTGTAAAAAAAAAAAAAAAAAAAAAAAAAAACGGTAGCATTTTGTAGCATTTAAGCTAGCGGACTTTTGCTATGTAAGTTAGCCAATTGTTCTTTTGTTGTATATACTGTAGATCCGTATTTATTCATTTTTTAATACCTTTTGTGGCCCAGCTCAGGTATTGTAATTTTTCATGTTCCTTATCAGATTACTCGATTATTCGAACCAACTAGTTCATCGATTAATCAACTACTAAAATAATCGATAGCTGCAGCCCTACATTTTAGCAATTCTGGGTGGATGGGGATGGTTTTTAATGACCTTATCTATATGTAGAACGTTTAAAAATAATAATAATAATAATAAGTTTTAAAAAAAAAAATACTGGGTTAACGACACCATTTTGATTTCAATGTGTTTGGATGCAGATATTGCTACTCGGAGCATATACGCAAAAGTACACATTGCACTATATTCATTCTCACCTAAACTTCAGTATACAGTGAGGAAAATAAGTATTTAAACACACTGTGATTTTGCAAGTTCTCCCACTTAGAAATGATGGGTGGGTTTGATATTTTTATAGTAGGTGCTTGTCCAGTATGAGAGACAATATAAAAAAAAATACAGAAATCACAGCGTATGATTTTTTTAACAATTTATTTGTATTCTACTTCTGCAAATAAGTATTTGAACACCTGTCTATTAGTTACAATTGTGAGCCTGAAAGATCTGTTTGTTGCCTTTAGAAAGTCAACCTCCACTCCATTATTCTCCGAAATAAGTGGAGTGGAGATTGACTTTTGGAGTCCAACTTTTTGACCTGTTTGAGGCAGTTAGCTGCATATAAAAACCTGTCCACATCATACACCCCAAAGAGCTGTCCAAAGACACCAGACACAGAATTGTAGAGCTTTACAAGACTGGAAAGAGTTACGGGGCAATTGTGAAGCAGCTTGGCGATATAAGATCTACCGTTGGAGCAATTATTAGAAAACGGAAGAAGCTAAATATGACTGTCAATCTCCCTCGGACTGGGGCTCCATGCAAGATCTACCTCGTAGGGTCTCAATGATCCTGAGAATTGTGAAGAATCAGCCAATGACTACACAGGAGCAGCTGTTCAATGATCTGAAAGGATCTGGGACCACCATTTCCAAGGTTACTGTTGGTAAGACGTCGTGGTTTAAAATCATACATAGCACGGAAGGTTCACCTGCTTAAACCAGCACGTTTAAGTTTGCCAATGACCATTTGGATGATCCTGAGGAGTCATAAGAGAAAGGCATGTGGTCATATGAGATCAAAATGGAACTTTTTGGTCTTAATTCCACTCATAGTGTTTGGAGGAAGAAGAATGATGAGTACCTTCCCAAGAACACCATCCCTACTGCGAAGCATGGGGGTGGTAGCATCATGTTTTGGGGGTGTTTTTCTGCACATGGGACAGGACGACTGCACTGTATTAAGGAGAGGATGACCAGGGCCATGTATTGGGAAATTTTGGGGAATCACCTCCTTCTCTCAGTTAGAGCATTAAAAATGGGTCGTGACAGGGTCTTCCAACATGAACAATGGCCGTAAGTAGACAGCAAGAATAACGAAGGCTTCGTAGCAATGTTCTGGCAGGGGCCTAGCCAGTCTACAGACATACACCCAATAGAAAATCTTTGGCGGAAGCTCAAACTCTGTGACATTCCAGAAACCTGATTGATCTAGAGAAGATCTGTGTAGAGCAGTGATGCAAAATCACTGCTGCAGTGTGTGCTAACCTGGTGAAAAGTTAGAGAAAACATCTGACGTCTTTAATTGTAAACAAAGGTTACTGTATCAAATATTGACATTGATTTCCTCAGGTGTACAAATACTTATTTCCTCACTGCTCATATGCTGTCGCTTCCTAATGCAACACTACATGACTGAAGTGATTCCTAACTACTGTGCTGCTGCATATTAGTGTTTCATGAGAGCTCTAGCCTATCTCCTGATTGATGAAAGAATTGATGAATGGGCAAATACTCGCCAAAGCAAGTGAACTTTGGTTTTATTCAATTTGCTTTATTAAGACGTTGCCAGTGACTAATTAAGGCCCTTATGAAGCAGCTAGTCTTCTGAAAATTTCACTTTTTCCTTACACTGCCATATTCATATAGTACACTACAGAAGAAATCGATCGATATGGGTTTTTCAGGACTGAACCCCTAATAGTAGTTAGGGGGGCGATTACCCATTTTTAGAGCCTATATTCATTTGCACTAAAACTGTAAAAATTGGCGCAAAAAAAATGGAACGATGCAAACACTGAACTTCATTGAAATACCTGAGCTTATTTATTTGAATTACACAAATAGAAAATAATAGTTCCAGAAGTGCCTGAATTTCCTAGACTCAGAAACCTCTCTTATAAAGTTCAATAAAAGATTAAAGTGCACGTGACACGAAAAAGCATGTTTATTTCATAATACATGCGGTATTTTATGCTCCTGAATGATATGGGCTGCTTGGATGTGTGTGGAAGCGATCGCTATATTTATTTTTTTTTTTTAATCCCTCGCCATGAAAATGAGTGACTTCCGGCTTCGGTCTTGCATTGAGGAGGAGGGCGCTGTGACGTGTACGGGTGAAGGCGTCCTCTTCACTATACAGCGTACTGTTGTGTATGAGGACTAAGGATTCAGCTGATTTTTCAGATTAATACGTTTATTTTTCGCATCACGCCAGCCAAACGGCTGCAGAAAAATCTTGCTGTATGAGGGAGAGGCGTGTGCGCCTTTTTGGAATTTCAAAAGGTTCCCATTCACCGTGGATATTGGCCAAAACAAGCCCTACTACTGTGGGACCATTGGACTTACGAGGAAGTGAGTAAACATCTTGTTTTGTATTATGTCAAATACGAGTACAGCGATTACAAAGTAAACACTACAAACTTTCTTTAAATAAAGGACTACTTACGTTTGATCATTGATTGGCATGTAAAAAGCTCTCCTCATGCACATTAGCTGCACGTTAGCTGCACAACAACTGCAGCCGCCCTCTTCCAGGCGGTTTGCCGATCCGCGAAGACAATCGACAACCCAGTCGTCATGTCAAATAATCCGGGCTAGTTATGTGTGATTTTCCGCTTCGAAGACTTTGAAACATCACTCGGTTCGGGTTAGCATGTCGGCTAGCTGTCACGCCTCTTGGTTTGTTTACATTCTCCGAAGCCGGGGAAGGGAAATGACATATGTCCGATTTTGGTGTCATAAAATATTGTTCGGGAGGTGCGACAGTAAAGGTGAAGTCGACAGTTTTGACCATTATGGAGTAATTTTGCCATGTCGTCCTGAGTAAGTGCATTTTTATTATTTCATATTCCATTAAGCACAAGACTGATATTTGTCATGACTATGCCATTTATTTAGCAGTTGGGGAAAATACTTGGTTAAAAAGAATATCCTGTAAAAATATTGAAGTAAAGAGACAGAAACAATGACATTTTGCAGATCTCTTCGTCGCGTTTTCCTCGTTGTGAATAATTCCCCCTCGATGGGCTGACTGGTCCTTCTCAAGCCATTTATTTATCTATTGGGGAAAAATACTTGGATAAAAAGAATATCCTGTAAAAATATTGGAGTAGAGAGACTGAAACAACGACATTTTGCGGCTCTCTTCGTCGCATTTTCTTCGTTCTGAATAATTCCCCCTCAATGGGCTGTATAGTAAAACCGATGTGCCCAGTCACCCGCTGACGTCATCTACCTGTTGGGGACGCTTGAGCCCTATAATGGTAGGCGTGGCTAACCGGCAGATTAAAATACTAATTTCTCGTCATCTGCGCTTTGCTAAATTGTTGTATATAGTCGAATCGTCTCAAAATATGATTCCAAAAATTCACATACTGTAATAATGCTATTTAAGACTTTTTTTCTCCTGTCGTATGCTCTGTAATAAATAGCTCTCTGAAATTCATTGGTAGAGTAGTTGTTCCCCGACCCAGAGGCCGTAGGTTCAATTCTCCGCCCTTATGACCTCGTCTATGTATCCTTGAGCAAGATCCTAAACCCCACGTTGCTCCTGGTGCTGCGTCTCCAGTAGGTAGATGAGGATATAGTGTGAAGCGCTTTGAGGGCCTCAAAAAGGTGGAGAGGCGGTAAAAATCCATTTACCAATACAATTTAACCAATCAGAGCACGGGGTGAATATTAGTGCAGGAGACAGCAGGCAGAAGAGAGAGGCACGGCTACATCTGAGCCGAAATAATTCAGTTTTAAATAGATTTTTTTCATATGGGCCGGTCGGATTTAAAAAAAAGGCCGATGCAGATATACAGTACGTCAAATTTCCAAATTTCAGTGCCGATAATCTTTACTTTACAGAAACTTTTTTTTTTTACTATACATTAGAGGCGGGAATCTAGGGGCATCTAACAATTCGATTACGATTCAGAGGCTACGATTAGATTATAAATCAATTATTGATGTACCCCTCACGCCCCCTCACTCCCCAGTTATTAGCTGCTTTTAATGTTTCGTACATTAGTTACCAATATTGTGCATAAATCCATTTCACAACCAAGCTAACAGTTCAAAACTAGAGCTGCAACGATTAATCGATTAACTCGAGTATTCGATTAGAAAAAAAATATTCGAATTAAATTCTGTTGCTTCGAGTATTCGTTTAGTTAAAGTGGTGTTTCAAGAGAGATTCAAGTCAAGATTTTGCCAATTTAGGAGTATTTTAGATAAAAAGTCAATTAGGTTAAAGATGGCGGCTGTTTACTAATGCCAACAAGTGTCATTTCGCATCTAGTTCTGCATACTGTACATTTGATATCTACCATAGCATATGAGGACGTAGTTTGTAGCAACGTGGGCGTGTTTTGAAGCGGCTGTCGGCCGCAGTCAGGTATTATTGTTTTTATATCTAGCGGCATAAGTTGTCAGTCCATTCCTCATTGCGTCCCGAAGACTGCGCTGACTGTGTTTGTGTGTGCAGTTCCGCTTTATTTGGTATATTTCAATAATCCGAATTTGGATGTTTGTGAATCGTTCGCGAATCTTCCGCGACCGAATCGCGTATAATCTAAGAATCGGAAATTTCGTACGCCTCTACTTCACATTATTCTTGTTATCCCCCATTTATCATTGATGGATACAGACCTACATGTGGTAGAAGAAATCAGCATAGAAGGGAATCCATGTTCATAAAAATAACTATTTCTTTTGCAGTTTTAACCTCCTACAGGCACTTATCTTGCAACATTAACTTATTAAAACATACATTTTAAAGTATTATTTACTCCCTGTTCTCACGCTCCCTTTTCCTATAGGAAATTAAAAGAATTTAACTCGCTTGGACAGTTCTCCAAATAAGCCAAAGCATGCTTTCTTCAAGTGGGTATTTAGTCAATTGTAGTTTAGGTTACTTGAAGAACTACCATATAATCAGTCATGTTTTCGTAAACGATGACGATAACGAAAATATTTTGTCAACGAACAATTTTTTTTTATGTCGATGACGTCATGATCACGAGCTAAAAACGTGTCTTCGGAGACTAAAACATAACGAGATGGATGCAAGAGATGGAAATTCGCCATAGCTTCTGTCATAAGTTCACAGTGCCTGATATTTTCTTATCGTATGTGTAGTTAGCACGCATTTTAGCAGTGGTTGGTCGTGTCACTCAAGTGACGTGCTGCGCCTCCCCATTAACCCCCCCACCCCACACACAGGCTTAAGCGTGTGCCCGTTCCAGGATTCCTTTTATGAAACACATGTGTCAGGTGTTGCTTGGTAAAAAGTTTTATTTTCTTATCTTGGCGATGCCATGTTGCTTTAGCCTTTAAAGGTCTGTGCTGAGTGATCTAACGCTAACGTGTAGCGTTAGCATAGCGTTCGCGTTAACATAGCGTTAGCGTTAGCATTAGCATTTAGCGCGGTGACTCGGTAACTGTCTTCTTAAACTCTTAGCGTCCATTTGAGTTTAATTAATTGCAAATAATGAGCTGTTTTCCTGCTGAGTGTGTATTGTCATCATGAAGATGCTGATGTCCTTGGAGACTCTACAATTAGTATGTGCTCATCCGTCAAAGATGATTCGAAATGTTGGAAACCTTTTATTTATTTATTTATTTATTTATTTATTCATCGGCTAAAACTTTGTCGACTAAAACAAGACGAAATTTGTCCGAGTTTTCGTTGACTAGAACTAAACGAAGACAAACACATTTAACTAAAATATGAATAAGACTAATACGTATTTTCGTCCAAAGACTAAAGCCTGAGTTATACTCCCGCGTTACGGTGACGGCGTAGCGACTACGGCGTCATTCGACATTCGATAGTTCTGCGGTGAGGGAACGCGTTGCTCTGTAATTCACCGCCAAGCCACTAGAGGGATGTGGCGTTATGTTTGTATGGTTTTGGGGCATGATTGTTGACTACTTCCGCTAGTCGGAGAAAAAATAAACAATGCAAGATGGAACTCTTGAAAGTAAATATTCTGCTCATCAACACTGAATAAATATTGAACATACAAATGTTGACGGGCAGGCGACGCAGAAGACGGTTTCGAGGCGGTCTGGCCAACTTTTGATGCCGCACAGAGAGTTTTAGACTCGGGTGGAGAGAGCTAGCTGTGGCGGCTAGCTTCAAACTGGCGTCGAGCACTGCGTTCAAGGTCTGCAAAGCCCTCCAGCCTGATTTGTTTGCCGTGTCCTACAACCAGCCAGTGGGAAGCCATAGCAGATTTCTGGCGTCTAGGGAACTTCCCAAACTGCGTTGGGAGGCTTGATTTTAAGGTTATCATAAAAAGCACCGAGGCACTCTCAATCAGTGATGATGTATTGTGTGTGTGAACTGTCTGTTATTGAAAATTAAAGATCAAAACAACTCTTTTGACACCAAATCTGTGCTTTATTCTTCATATACTTGAAATATATGTACACAGTAAATGATGAAGTGCACCAACCAAAAATACGACATAAAGTGATAAAAAGTTGGCAGTTTTTGGCCGACTGTGTCACCGCTTCGTGTGGCCACTCGATTCCGACCACCCACGTCTCGGTGGTTCTTCCATTTATTTATTTTTTCGATCGCCGACCTTGCCATTTGGCAGTCACAATAATAATTTCTTGACGAGACTTGCTCTTCGATGATACTCCCGTTGGCTTGGTGCATTTTTGCGTGTAGAAAATAATGTTTGATTCTATTCTACAATGGCGGTGTTTTCGCCCGGAAACAACAGTCTGAGCGGACCAATCACAGTCCGTTTTCGCTACGTCAACGCGTCTACGCGACGCGAAGGTTAGAAAAATTGAGAGGTGCGCGTCAGGCTACGGCGTAGGGTCGTAACTCGATTCTTCCTTGACGGCGTAGGTCTGACGCGGAAGTATAACTCGGCCTTAAGACTAAGACGAAATTAAAAGAACTGCCAAAGACAACACTGCATATACCGTATTGGCCCGAATATAAGACGGCCCTGATTTTAAGACGGCCCTGATTATAAGACGCCCCCTCTTTTTCAATACTCAAGTTTGAAAAAAGACTTTTTGAACACCAAATTAATTTTTATAGAGAAAATAATTACAGTACAACTGAAACAAATGAGTATAACAATATATTTGAGAGAAAAAGCATGTTATTTTGCCTCATTCAAATCTTAATAGCTGAACATTTAAATATGTAAACTAGGGCTGTCAAAATTATCGCGTTAACGGGCATTAATTAATTTTTTAAATTAATCACGTTAAAATATTTGACGCAATTAACGCATGCAATGAATGACCCGCTCGCATATTGCCTCAAACAGATTACAATGAGGCTGTTTATGGACATTAAGAGTGAACAGAATGCCACCGGCCGCTTGGGGGCAGCGCCGTTCCATACTCATGTTATTTCTTCTAAACGTGGGAGAATTAGTAGTTGTGAGACGTTTATGCTGTATTCACAATGCAATGCAAATTGCTATTTGTGCTCCACACATATTTCGGTAAGTTTTCTTTTTTTTAGTGGCAATTATGTGTCTCTTGTTGTATTTTGGGTAATATATGCACAGATACAGTATATGTTGTACAGTAAAGGCGAGTGGACACAGGCGTTCTTTGGACCGCGCCGTTTATTGGCATAAGCATAGGCAACTCCTTCACAACAAACATAAGTATCGTTTAGTGAAAGCACAACAAAAATAATATTCCTATCTCTCAAAAAAAAAATAATAATGTTCACAAAAAGAAAAGCACTTCAGTCAATAGTAATGAGGCCCTATTCTGACACACAGTTAAACAATGCAAAATGAACTGGCATTCCATATCAAAATAGCTATGCAAAATACACGTAAAACTTTTCACTCTGTTTTTATTATTGTCATTTTTATTCTTATTATTATTATATTAACTCTACTTTTGATTGAAAATTTTACAAATTTTATTAAAAAGAAAACATGAAGAGGGGTTTTAATATAAAATTACTATAACTTGTAACTATAACATTTATCGTTTAAGAACTACAAGTCTGTCTATCCGTGGATCACTTTAACAGAAAGAATGTTAATAATGCCATTTGTGGATTTATTGTTACAATAAACAAATACAGTACTGATGTACAGTATGTTGTATGTATATATCCGTCGTGTGTCTTATCTTTCCATTCCAACAATAATTTACATAAAAATATGGCATATTTTAGAGATGGTTTGAATTGCGATTAATTACGATTAATTAATTTTTAAGCTGTAATTAACTCGATTAAAAATTTTAATCGTTTGACAGCCCTAATGTAAACTAAAGTGCACTCACATTCGTAAATGAATGGCTTCTGGTTTTGAAATGTAAATAAACCAATCTATTGTGATAAAACAACAAAATTGCAATAACTGCATTAACCATCAAAGTGAAGTCTAACTGTAACTGTAGTCTTGAAACAAATCTGAATAAGGAAAAACATTGTAATAAAATAATGCAAACTGGGGCGGCACGGTGGCTGAGTGGTTAGCACGTCTGCCTCGCAGTTCTGAGATCAAGGGTTCAATCCCGGGCTTCGGCCTTCCTGTGTGGAGTTTGCATGTTCTCCCCGTGCCTGCGTGGGTTTCCTCCGGGAACTCCGGTTTCCTCCCACAAACCCAAAAACATGCATGGTAGGCTGATTGAACACTCTAAATTGTCCGTAGGTATGAGTGTGTGCGTGAATGGTTGTATGTCTCCTTGTGCCCTGCAATTGGCTGGCAACCAGTTCAGGGTGTCCCCTGCCTACTGCCCGTAGTTAGCTGGGATAGGCTCCAGCACCTCCGCGACCCTCGTGAGGAAAAAGCGGCATGGAAAATGAATGAATGAATAATGCAAACTGGTTAAACTTGAGAGAACACGACAGAACATCGCTTCAATGATATCTGGCGCCATCTAGCGTCGTGAATGGGGAGAGTAGCTGAGATCTATCATGACAGAACATCGCTTCAATGATATCTGACATCTAGCGTCGAGAATGGTTATGATGTCTAGACCGCGAATATCAGATGACCTCCTCTTTTTCAGTCTTATTTCAATGCAAAAAACACTGTCTTATATTCGGGCCAATACGGATAAAGAAAATATAGTTATACACTAAAATATTCAACTAAACTAGGTAATTTTATCTAATCAAAGTCAGCAAGGTTTATGCGCACATTGCTCGCACATTGCTCAAAGGCTTGATGGCAATTGACATGTAACACAGTAGGACTTTTTTTAACCTCAAATTAAGCCTTGAGCTTTCTGTTCCTGAGGCTCAAGTATTAACTGCCACCCCTGATTGGAAAGTGGACCACAATATTCTGGAACGCTGGCAGACCTATGTGGGTAATGACCATGTCAAACTCTTGATTAGCACCTTGAGGTCTAAATACACTGCAGACTGCAAGATCAGAATTTGTATTTTAAAAAATAATCATAATACTAATAATAATTTTGCAGTAACCTCTGGATTTTTTCAGGCCTGTGATGAGAAAGAATGCTATCATAAACGTCCACAGATGATGGGCTGAAAGCAGCAAGGCAGTTTGACAGCATTTACATTTTTAAATGAGCCACCATGGAGCTCAAGCTAAATACTAGAAAATCAACCTGACATATTATTGCACTCATCCACAAACGCCACACAACGTATATCCATTTGTGTGTGTGTGTGTGTGTGGCGTGGCGTACTTTCTCTCTGACAAGTCACAAGTTGATTTATTCATGAACAGCAGCCAGGATTACACTAAAATGCCTACACTATTTTCCCCATACGTCTTTGTTTGTTGCATGTTTGGATGTATCAACAACAGCCGTGGAAGGCAGATATTCGAGCTGCTTCTTTCTACTAGCCACGGTTTTTTTAGATGCTTGACATGCTGGAGCCTGGCAAGATGCTCTGTTTCCAATAAAAGCTGTGGGTGGAGTGCTAGATGCTGGTGACAGAAACATATCACAGAGCTTAGGAAGTAGGTCAGGAGGTTAGCGAAGTGGAGGTAGGGTTACTGTACCATGAGAAATTGCTAAGAAGAATGGAAAGACATTAGAGTCAATCTTAAAGAATACGAGCAAGCATACACAGCCTGACTTTCTGACTATTTTTTCCTCTTGCATAATGAGATAAATGTTTGAGTTAGGAAAACCAGTGAAATACTCAACAGGCAACAAGCAATCACTTCAACATTAGTTGATCAAAATAAACATAAGTGTGCGTAAAATAATAATTCAACCCTAAATGTGCATTATAGTTTATGGCCAGTAAAAAGTACTGTATACAGGTGTATCTCAATTAGGGCTGTAGCTATCGATTATTTTAGTAGTCTATTTAATCGATGAACTACAGTAGTTAGTTCAAATAATTGAGTAATCGGATAAGGAATATATGGTAAATGGTGTTATACTTGTATAGCTCTTTTCCACCTTTCAAGGCGCTCAAAGCGCTTTACACTACATTGCCATCTACCTACTGGTGACGCAGCACCACGAGCAATGTGGGGTACAGTATCTTGCTCAAGGATACTTAGACGAGTTCATCAGGGCAGAGAATCAAACCCACAACCTTTGGGTTGGGGGACAACTACTCTACCACTGAGCCTAAAAAAAATCAAAATACCTGAGCTGAACCTCAACCAGTATAAAAATAAATAAATGAGGACCTAAGTACATTCATTCATTCATTTTCTAAGCTGCTTTGCCTCAACAAAAGAATAATTGGCTAACTTACACAGGAAAAGTGTGCTAGCCTAAATGCTATAAAATACTAACTTTTTTTTTGTTTTACACTGCTCTTAACAAATGCTTCAAACACGTATTCCCACAAAAAAAAACAGCTATATATACCTAAACTAAATTACGAATGCATTAGAAAAAATATTAGCTCAAACAAAAACTTACCTCATGTTGGTCTTAACAGGGAGCAGCTGGATTCAGCCATGTAAAATGAGTTACCGTAATTTCCCAAATATAAGGCGCACCCGTGTATAATGCGCACCCCAAATTTACTTGTTAAACCTAGGGAAAATTATTGAACCCCTGTTTTAACGCGCACCCTAATTTTAGCACCAATACATAGAAGAATACAAAAAAACAGAGCTCGTGTACAGATACAGAAATGTCATTTTACTGACTGATGAAACACAGCACAAGCATAGCAAAATGGTAGTTCAAAACATTACCGTAAACTAACAATATGTACGGTAATAATATGATCTGATAACTTCTTCAACTTACCAGAATCCAGGAAAAAACAAAACAGATGTGACTTTTCTTTTAAAGGCTGCTGTATAACTTGCTCGTTTCATCATGATGAATAAATGTTTCCTCCATGGACTGATACGGTAAAATGAAAGTGAGAACGTAAGTCGGAAATTGGAGAGCGCTCATCGCTGTAGACACGTCAGTAACAATAGGAACTATTGTTATTTGGGTTTGAGTTTCCCAAGGGACAGGTATAGTTGACGGACACAGGAAGTCTGTGATGTGTTACGTTTGTTATGGTCCGAGTTGCAGAGCTGCAATAAACGTTGACTCAAATGAGTTCAAGAAACAATTCTGTGCTTTATGAAGAGTGAAAAAAGCAGAATTTGACACAGACGAAACCATTCGACCGATCAGAGTGAAGTATTGAAAGGTGGAAAAGCGCTATATAAGTATAACACCATTTACCAATTTACCATTACCGAAACAAAATGGTGACTTCACGTACCGTAATGGTCGGAAACGGATTGCCGCATACGATTCTTCAACACAACATGGCCGTGTCAATAAAAATTTTTTAAAAATCGGTTTACATATATATATATATATATATATATATATATATATAAAACATATATATATTTCTGTCTTCATTACTGTACCCGTGTATAATGCGCACCATGATTTTACAAGTTGATTTTGGGGAAAAAAAGTGCGCGTTATATTCGGGAAATTACGGTATGTCATATTTACTGTTGCCACTAGAGGGCAGTGTATCCAACCAGAACAATTAAGCTAAATGCAAACACTTTCAAAACAAACCATTACAACGCCACTTTAATTAAAGTATTAAACGAATACTCAAAGCAGCAAAATTTAATACAAATCTTTTTTTCTCATTAAATTATTTGAGTTAATCGATTAATCGTTGCAGCACTAATCTCAAATTCTATGTCACGTATTTGTTATATTTTATCTTAAAAAATGCTTTTTAGTGATTTGGACGATTAGAAAGGCCAGACCAAAAATGTTTTCTCGAAAGTTTTCTGAGGAAAAAAACACAATGACTAAGCAAGGAGCAAATAAAAGTTGGCTAACACTATGGGTGATGTCACCAAGGGTTTGTCCAGTTCTTTTACAGTCTATGAAACAAAACTTAAAAGGTTCATACTATAGTACAGTATCAATAAACCATTTGTCAATTACTACTTTATCGGTGGCTTCAAGGTAATTAGTGTGTTTTATATATTGTGAAGTAATGGAGCTTTTTGCAATTAATTGAAAAAACAAGATTATGAAGGACACGAAATTGGAAGATCAAAGCACATACTAATCATCCAAACCAATCACTCGGTTGTCATCACTATGTATTCATCTTAGAGTCTCAAGAGGACTAAATATCGAGAGTGTGTATTTAATGACGTATAAACCTGCATTCGTCATCATTTGTTATTAATTCAACTCAGTATTCTAACACAATTTCTCAGTGATTATAATTTGGAGCTCTAACTTGATCTAGTTTAGTAGTATCCTGTTTATATTAGGGGTTGGAACCTCTTGGTACTTCACTATATGATGCGATTTGCAATATAAAGCTCACGATAATGATGATCTTACGATATGGTGATACAACAATTATCGATACATTGGTCAGGAAATCATTTTACGATATTCAACAAAAGACATACCGTAATAAACAGAAAAACAAGCTATCTTCATCTTCTGCATTAGACATCCAATTCATTCGAATTTGGAGGGTGTCAGCAAATGAACCCCTCCCAATTCAAACGGGCCCGTCCCAGTTCTATGGCCATCAGTGGCAGCCAATGCCAGGCAATGAGGTAATTTTGGGCCATTTCACGCCATTATCTGATAATTTTCAGTCACTTTCTGTGGATTTTGGGTCATTTTATGGGTCACTTCCTGTTGATTTCGGGTTACAGAACGGGATGTCACCCGGGATAGAATAGGCAGTGGCTCAAACTCAACAGGAACTTAGAAAGTGACGTGTAAATGCCCTAAAATGAAAAGAAAGTGACCTGTAAAAATTGGAAAGAGTGACTGATAATGCTCTGGTTTCGAATGAATGACTGTTCTGTTGCCTTTCCCAGTCTTAAAGCATTGGGCACCGAGCGCCGTCAATGGCAGCCATAGAGTTAACTGAGTTGGAAGATTTTGGTACCAACTTGTTGGTTCCTAATTTATTTTTTAAAGATTTACACCTTTTAAAAATTATTCTTGGCATGATCGTATTGATAATCTTTTGGGATGCAAAGTATCACAATATATCATCATTTCGATATTTTGTCACAGGCCTAATGTTGGGCCTGACTAACATTTTGCACAGTTTAACACGATACTTGTCACAATTTTGGAAGCACTGGTATACAATAATGGCCAAAAGTATTGGCACCTCTTTAAGTCTGTCAGATAATGCTCAATTTCTCCCAGAAAATGATTCTAATTACAAATGCTTTGGTAATAATATCTGCATTTATTGTGCTTGCAATGAAAAAACACGAAAGACAATGGTAAAAAAAAAAATCATTATTATTTTACACAAAACTCCATAAATGGGCCGGACAAAAGTATTGCCACCCTTTGAAAAATCATGTGATGCTTCTCTAATTTGTGTAATTAACAACACCTGTTACTTACCTGTGGCACATAACAGGTGGTGGCAATAACTAAATCACACCCGCAGCCAGTTAAAATGGATTGAAGTTTACTCTACCTCTTTCCTGTGTCCTTGTGTGTACCACATTGAGCATGGAGAAAAGAAAGAAGACCAAAGAACTGAGGACTTGAGAAGCAAAATTGTGAGGAAGCATGGGCAATCTCAAGGCTACAAGTCCATCTCCAAAGACCTGAATACTCCTGTGTCTACCGTGCGCAGTGTCGTCAATAAGTGCAAAGCCCATTGCACTGTGGCTAACCTCCCTAGATGTGGACGGAAAAGAAAAATTGACGAGAGATTTCAACGAAAGATTGTGCAGATGGTGGATAAAGAACCTCGACTAACATCCAAACAAGTTCAAGCGGTCCTGCAGTCCAAAGGTACAACAGCGTCAACCTGTACTATCCGTCGGCATCTGAATGAAAAGGGACCCTATGGTAGGATACCCAGGTAGACCCCACTTCTGACCCAGAGACATAAAAAAGCCAGGTTGGAGTTTGCCAAAACTTTCCTGAAAAAGCCAAAAACGTTTTGGAAGAATGTTCTCTGGTCAGATGAGACAAACGTAGAGCTTTTTAGGAAAAGGCATCAACATAGAGTAAAAAACGAGGCCTTCAAAGAAAAGAAAAAGGTCCCCACAGTAGAGCTGAAACGAATACTTGAGCAACTCCAGTAACTCGAGTTTAAAAACTGATCCGAGTAATTTTATTCACCTCGGGAATCGTTTAATTTTGCCAGCTCTAAGCATCACGTTTTGCCCGGACTACTTTCAATGCGGGACAACGCGCTGACGTCACGTGCGTAGAGGAAGAAGCAAAAAAACCTTACTGCAGCTGACAGCAGCTACAAACTACGCCGACGTTGCTAAAAACTACGCCCGCATGATGCTACTGTGGTAGCAGGTAGTGTCTGATGCATCTGATAGATATCGCATGCATTTAGGACAAGATACGAAATGGCAGACTCGGCGTAAAATGAAAACATAATAAAGCTAACTGTCAGTTTTAGCCCAGTAGTCACTGCTGAATAAAACACCAAGTAGCACTGGTCCCTAATGTTCTCCAATACAGTGGGTATCATACATTTATTTTGAACACTGCAAAAACTCAAAATCCTACCAGTACTTACAGTTTAGACTAACTTAAAACTTAACTAGAACTTAAAAATAGCTTGACACAAATGGAAATTCAATTGAAACACGTGGGAAAAACACATAGCTTTCAAGTGATGTTCGTTATCAAGCGTAATGAAATTTTTAGGTAAGAAATATGTGGTCTTTTTATTAAGATCTAGAAGTTTTTTGAGTGAAAGCAGTGATTTTTTTTTTTTCTAATCACATCTGAGATGCAATTGTTGGCTGTTTTCAACAATGTACATCGAAAATAAAGACATTGATTGACTGAAAATGGTTCAATATTGGATTAAATGTCTTTTTTTCCTCATGTATATTTATAATTGCTCTTTACCTAAAAAAAAAAAAAAGTTTTATCCGACTACTTGATTAATCGATAGAATTTTCAGTCGATTACTCGATTACTAAAATATTCGATAGCTGCAGCCCTACCTCACAGTCAAACATGGCAGAGGTTCCCTGATGTCTTGGGGTTGCTTTGCTGCCTCTGGCACTGGACTGCCTGACCGTGTGCATGGCATCATGAAGTCTGACGACTACCATAAATTTTGCAGCAGTGTGAGAAGTGTGTCAGAGGGTCTTGGGTTTTCCAGCAGGACAATGACGCAAAACACACTTCAAAAACCATTAGAAAATGGTTTGAGAGAATGCACTGGAGACTTCTAAAGTGGCAAACAATGAGTCTAGACCCGAATCCCATAGAACACCTGTGGAGGGATCTGAAAATGGCAGTTTGGAAAAGGCACCCTTCAAATCTCAGAGATTAGGAGCAGTTAGCCAAAGAAGAATGGTCTAAAATCCGAGCAGAGCATTGTAAGCAACTGAATGATGGATACCAGAAGCGGTTGTTCACAATTATTTCTTCTAAAGGTTGTGTAGTAGAATTAGGCTGAGGGTGATGGTACTTTTGTCTGACCCGTTTCTGGAGTTTTGTGTAAAATGATAATGATTTTTTTTTTTTTTTTTTTAAATTCTCTTTTGTTTTGTTTTTTTATAACAAGCAAAATAAATGAATATATTACTACCAAAGCATTTGTAATTGCAATCATTTTCTGGGAGAAATTGACCATCATCTGACAAAATTACATGGGTGCCAATACTTTTGGCCAGCAGTGCATGTGCCTTTTAAAAGTGGGTTGCTAGGAGACCCAGTGTTGTGTACTGTAGTCCACTTGTTATTGTTTTATTATTTGTATTATTTTGTTTTTAGTCTCTTGCTTGTGCTGAGTTGTTGTGATTTGGACATTGAGTCTGCTAATAAATCTATCTATCTATCTATCTATCTATGATTTGTTTAAATCAAAGTCACTGCTGACAAACAACAACCTTATTAAACTTCCAATTGTTTTCTGCCTCGAAACTAACACTACAGATGTTTTTAATCATTATTTAAAGAAAGTATTTCCACCCATTATTCCTTTAGCGAGGTTTTAGGGTGTCACGTGTTTTTTTTTTTTTTTTTTTTTTTATCACAAACAAACGCAAGAAAAATAGTCAGTGCATAGGATGCAAATCAGAAACACATGATAATGGATGACATAAGAGAACAAACTGAGTGAAGTGAGAGCAATTGGGAAATTGGTGGATTGAAAGTCAAGGCAGGGGGGTCATAAAAGAGCTTGAGTGGGATACTGAGATAGGATGGAGGAATGTCACACATGCTATCAATGAGCAGCCTGTGTGTTTACAAAGGTAGAGGCTACTTTTGGCTCATCTCCATTTGGGCTGCATCACATACACCCCCCCCCAACGCTTGGGCTTCAAGATGTGTTCCCTCTGGTTGTGAGGAAGCATCTTCTCCAAAGACAAACAACACCCTCTCCTCCAACCACAGCCCAATTTCCTCACACCCACAACATGGCTATAAATAAGTTGGATGTCTGCCTTTGGTGAGCAGCGGGGGCACTCCAAAGTTCCAGCAGACATTGAGACTACACACTGTCAACAGGGGTGCACATCCACCCTTCAAAGTTGACCGCAGAAGTTATTTTATACAAGAAAAGCTTCCTTTAACCTAGACGGATGGTCTCAATTGAAACGGCCTTGAGAAAGTTGACATGCACTAGTGCCAGGGGGGCAGATTTGTTTCTGACCCTTTTCCTTGACCTCTATAATAAAGTAGAAAGGAAAGAGATTTTCCCTCCAGGGATGAGTTAAATAGCAGCAAACCTCTTCTGATCTAGCTGAATATTCTATGAATATGAAGGCTAAAAGAATTACATATTGAGTAGATGGACTTTATGGGGAACAATGTATGTATGCAATAGGGGTGTGACAAAATATCGAAATGGTGATATGTCGTAATACTTTGTATCCCAAAAGGTTATCAATATGGTCCTGCCAAGAATCAAGATATCGTTTTAAAAAAGGTGTCAATGTCTAAAAAAAAATAAAAATGAACCAACAAGTTGCTACCAAAATCTTCCACCATAATAGTGTCTCAGTTAACTCTAAGGCTTGGTTCATACTCCAAGTCTTATTGCACGAATCCGATTTTTTGTGTTTTTCCGACTCGAGTGAGGCATTAACTTGACGATCTGAACGGGACAGGTCGCATAGAAGTGAACCATTTCAAATTAGATCTGAGTCACTTTCGTATGTGGTTCAAATCCGATCTGGGCCACATTTTTTTCAGAACGTGACTGGCGGTCTGAGCTGTCAAGACTCCCAAATCGGAACTGATGCAGGAATTACGTCAGCAAAGAGCAAGAGGCACGGAGGACAGCAGCAGCCATGTAGGCATTAGCGCCTAGCTTGAAGTCTGCTTTTAAGCTTGATCACAGTCATAAAAAAATTAAATGAAGAAAAGAATAAGCCTTACAATTTTTTAAATTTAATTCTGTGCGCCGAATGAGCATATTTCATTATTGCACACATGACCGAGTCGGGAAAACTGACGCACCCACGTCATTTCACGCACACACGTCAAGAATCGTGTGTGCATGTATGCATTCTATCAGTCCATATAAACTTTGAATATAAGACTAAACGGGGATTATTAATGTCTGTTATTTGTGTCCTCTTTTTGGAAATCAAAATTTGATAACTCTGGAATGACATACATCTAGCATGTGTAATTCTCGCAGTCGTACATCCGGGCATTAATGGCGTCACCATATTGAAATGGGGGCAAAACACGTGTCCCAAGCAGTTGCTCTGTCGTGCATTGTAGTACAAAGGTGTTGAACTTTTGTCTTATTTGCGGTCTTTTTTTCCGTCGGAATGACTAAAAGTTTCCGTGTTGCGGGTTGTAACACAAGGAAGAGTTCGGAACCGCATTTGAAGTTCTTCATTGTTCCTCTGAGAAGAAAAGGACAAGCAATTGGCTGAAAGCAATCAATCGAGGAACAGTAAAAGAAGATGGTTCCGTGGAACAGGCACATTTACGTTTGCAGCCGATACTTTATTACTCGTGAGTAGGGTTGTTCCGATCATGTTTTTTTGCTCCCGATCTGATCCCGATCGTTTTAGTTTGAGTATCTGCCGATCCCGATATTTCCCGATCCGATTGCTTTTTTTTTTTGCTCCCGATTCAATTCCAATCATTCCCGATAATTTTTCCCGATCATATACATTTTGGCAATGCATTAAGAAAAAAATTAATTAAAACTCGGACGAATATATACATTCAACATACAGTACATAAGTACTGTATTTGTTTATTATGACAATAAATCCTCAAGATGGCATTTACATTATTAACATTCTTTCTGTGAGAGGGATCCACGGATAGAAAGACTTGTGACTTTGCATAATGTGACTAAATATTGCCATCTAGTGTATTTGTTGAGCTTTCAGTAAATGATACTGTAGCCATGCCCAAATGCATGATGGGAAGTGGAACCATGACTGTGCGTAGTGCTACCAATTCATAAATCTTCTCTGCGTTGGGAAATAACATAAGGTGTTAAGAAAAATATCAATTGCTACCTTGCTTCCACACATTGCTTCCCATGATATTTCTAATTGTAGGGAGAGGGATTGTAAGGCTTTAGCCAATTAAAAAAAGGCTCCAAAGGCTGCTAAAATTCACTCTACTCATTTTACGCTGCCTTTTATCTCTCTATATAGGTAAAACGGCGCCATTACAGATTGAGCACGACAATGCGTGAGTGGATCGTGCAGCGCATGCATTAAATGCGTTAGATATTTTAACGTGATAAATTATTTTTTAAATTAATTACCGCCGTTATCGGGATAAAGTTGATAACCCTACCTTAAGCCTAAACTAAAGACTCTGGATGAGTGTAACATATTATGTCTGTAACGTTAAATACAATTAGAAAATGATTTAATTAAAATATATATACCAGTATATATTAAAAAAGGCATGGCTGATATTTTTTTGCCGATTCCGATACTTTGAAAATGACGCGATCGGACCCGATCCATGCCGATCGATCGGGACATCTCTACTGGTGAGTAAACTTTAATCAATTTTTTTGCCCCAATTAGCTGCTAGGATTCAATAGACTAGGCAGTGGTTATTATTACCGGAACCGACAACTCGCAAAGCGTTATTTTTTTTATTTTTTTTTGCCGTGAACTTCTCTGATCGGTCAATCGGTATATTATTGGCCTGGTGAGAATTGTTTTTTTTGCCCTGACGTGTTCACTGCTAAATAACGCTTGGAGGCGAATTACCGGTTACGGCAGAAATAATCACTCCGTATATACTACCAGTTTTCTTAGTTCCACACAGTTCCACATATTCCACATAATTGATAAAGGTCAACTTACTGGGTGACTTTATGAGGTAGTTGTAGATGTTTCCGAACTCCACTGCAGGCAATTCCTTTGGATTGTTTATCTAGCTATCAGCTGCGACTTTGTATGGGCAGATTTGCAGGCCAATACACGCTAATTTTAAGTTCTATCGCCTCCTCCCGTCTGTCGGCAGTGACTCATGATAATAATAAGTCATGTTTAAGACGTCTTAATGAAAAAAATATGCAAAACACAGCTGAAATATATGAATTTTAGACAACGTTTGTCTACGGATATTTACATGTGCGTGCCCCCATCTCAAAATGGCAACACGTTACTATGCGAGATGACGTCATCGTGACATCACGCCGACTGCGAGAATTTGTTTTGATGCTTCTGCGCATGCGGGTCTCTTGGTTGAGCGCATCTCAGACTGCGAATTAGTGCGCATGCGTGATACTTGAACGGTCTCAATGGACAAAGGAAGTCTGAACGGGCACGCCAAAAAAACAGATATGGCAAAAAAATCGGATTTGTGCATTAAGACCTGTAGTATGAACCTAGCCTAAGGCTACATTGACGGTGCTCGACGCCCAATCCATTTAGACTGGGAACGTTCATTCATTTGAAACTAGCGTATTCACAGTCATTCTGTCTCAATTTCAGGGCATTTACCGGTCACTTGCTGTTCATTTTAGGGCATTTACAAGTCATTTTCTGTTGAGTTTGAGTCACTGCCTATTAATTTGGGTGATTCCCAGGTCATTTCCTGTTCTATAACTCAAAAGAAACAGGAAGAGACCCATAAAATACCCCAAAATCAACAGGAAGTAACTGAAAATGAACAGGTAAATGAACTTAAATGGCCCAAAATGACCTCATTGCCTTGCATTGGCTGCCACTACCGGCCATAGACGTTCAATCTGTTTGAAGTGGGAGGGATGCCAGCGAATGAACATGTTCATTCGCTGCCACCCTCCCAGTTCAAATGGATTGGACGTCTACTAATGATAAACTCATTCCAATTCACAGCAGAAGCTTGTTTTTTTGTTTATTAGTTGTTAGTAGAATATCCTCGAATGATTTCCTGACCAATGTATAAATAATCGTTGTATCGCAATATCGTCAGATCATCGTTATCGTGAGCAAATCGTATCGTATCGTGAGGTATCAAGAGGTTCCCACTCCTAGTATGCAGTGAGTTCACATTGCCTGCAGCAGTTTTGTTGCATAGCCTGGATACATCAATACTTGCCTTATCTGAGATAATGTTGTTCTTTAGAATGCAAACCCAATCAATCACCTACCCATACATTTTCTATACCACTTTTCTGTTAAGCTGGACCAAATCCTAGATGACAGTGCAAGAGGCGTGGGACAGTCATCTTGGACAAGTCACCAGCCATTTGCACTGTCAACATTCAATACGACGCAATTTACACTCTCGCTTTAGATTCATGATCCACTTAATCAAAATCAATTCCATACATTATTTTGTCAGAAAGTGCATATGCACACAACTATAACCATAGGTAGAACTTTGCCCTGGTATTTCAAAGCATTCATGATGCCATGCACCCTAACAAGGTTCCCAGGGCCTTTGGAAGTGAAACAGCCCCACAGCATCACTGACCCACCCCCATACTTTACAGTGGGTATGAGGTGCTTTTCAGCATGCGCATCTTTCGTGGCACGCCAGACCCACTTAGAGAGTTTGTTGCCAAAAAGCTCAATCTTGGTGTCATCCCAGGCTGGGACCGTGTGTATTTTTGTGTGACCAGGACATTTTATATCAAAATATGTTGCCCTCTGCCCAAAAGCTGAAGATGGGTCGTCACTCGGTCTTTCAGCAAGACAATGACCCTAAACATATGGCCAAATCTACACAGAAATGGTTCACCAGACACAAAATCAAGCTCCTCCCATGGCCATCTCAGTCCCCAGACCTTGTTTTGTTGGCAAAAGGGGCTTGTACAAAGTATTCACACCAGGGGTGCTAATAATTGTGACACACATTATTTGATGTCAAATATTTTTTTCTTTATGTGGGATTTTTCCCCACTGAATGAATGCACTTGTATTGAAGGTTGGATTTTTCTCTTTTTTTCCATTAAGGTCCCATATTATTTGAATTAAAAAAAATATTAGAAGCTAAAAAACACATCTTTTTCAGGGGTGCCAATAATTATGGAGGGCACTGTATAATGATGCTGTTGTAACTTTTCTTTTAACTGCACGAAGACACCATAAACAAAAGCAACAACCACTGTAGTGTTAGTCTCTGAAACTTTCTCTACTCAGAGTATAATGATTCAGCCTCAAGTACTGAAAATAATATAAATGTCGGAGCACACAAAAACACCAGGTGGGCGTGTTGGCTGAGGTAATTGCATAGTGAGGTTATTCAAAATATTTACACTCTTGCAATGTCTACTGGGGTTAAAAAGTCACTGAGTTTAGTCTACTAAAGATAGGACATACTTTCACTACCTAAACATTGATTTTCTCAAAGAGAATCTTGAATAATCCAGCCAAGCTAAATTTACTGTTTATTATGAATTCTGAATTATTTGTATGGAGGGAAAAAAAGCAACGTGACTTGCCTCAGATACAACTTACGTACGTGCTTTCCGAGAGGCACAAATGATACCACAACACAGCTGCTCATAAATATCCTGACAGGCTGATATTATGAGGAAACTAATGCAATGACTACACTTGAAAATTCTCTTTTTGTTTTAATCACGTTTTAAACGCCTTCGACAAGCAACAGCTTTTAGACTAGTCCAATTATTCCTTTTTGGGCAACAAATTAGAAGACATTGATTTTGATAAGTGTGGCAACTCCGTCATCCTTCACCACAAAAATGGCATAAAGACGGTTTTCCAACTGGAGCGAGTCACAAAAGCGGAGAGGCTGGCACGAGTTCTTCAATTTGTCATGTTACAAAACAGAGAAGAAGGAGCCCCAGCTGTGCCCGTTAAATAAACAATTTCAGCAGAGATTGTACAAACTGTAAAGATGAGAGAAGAAAGAACTCACATACTGCAAATGGAGATTAAAATTGAACTTGCAGTGGATGGCTAAGTTAACTGGTTTAAAGTCATTTACAAACTCAGCAACCCTATTTGCACAATCTAATTGAATCCAATACAAAAGCTTCAATTTGACAGACACTTGAGAAACGTATTACCGCATTGGCCTGAATATAAGACGACCCTGATTATAAGACGACCCCGTCTTTTTCAAGACTGAAGTTTGAAAAAAAGACTTTTTGAACACCAAATCAATTTACATACAGAAAATAATTACAGTACATCTGAAACATGATTATAACAATATATTTGAGAGAAAAAGCATGTTATTTTGCCTCATTCAAATCTTAATATCTGAACATTTAAATATGTAAACTAAAGTGCAATCACATTCATAAATGAATGGCTTCTGTTTTTTGAAATGTAAATAAACCAATCTATTGTGATAAAACAACAAAATTGCAATAACTACATTAACCATCAAAGTGAAGTCGAACTGTAACTGTAGTCTTAAAACAAACCTGAATAAGGAAAAACATTGCAATAAAATAATGCAAACTGGTTAAATTTCAGTGTAGCTGAGATCTGTCATGACAGAACATCGCTTCAATGATATCTGGCGCCATCTAGCATCGTGAATGGGTATAATGTTTAGACCGCGAATATAAGACAACCCCCACTTTTTCAGTCTTATTTCAATGCAAAAAAACATCGTTTTATATTCGGGTCAGTACGGTACTTTAACAATGTTTCGCATTGCAGTTTGCAGTGGTGTGCTCCACTTGTTTCTATTGTATGTGTAGACATGTGCTGATTACCGTTTTTAAGGTATAGCGTGGTATGAGAACGTCAAGGTTTCAAAACCACAAAAATTTTCCGTCATACCGTCCCAACGGTATTACTATTTTTTATGTCCCAAAAATGCATGGAGAAATCCCTGCATTGCAATCCCTCGCTTGCAGCTGCAAGCCCACCGGTTGTTGCTCAGTGTCAGTGAGTCAGCTGTGCTACACGATGGCTGAAGGAGGTGAAACTCCTGAACTTTCCTTCCTCCATCGAAGAAAACGAAATCGCTGGTATAGGAATACTTCGGCTAGAGAAAAGTTACAGACGGCCGCGGCTTTGAGGAGGAGGGCCAACCGACATGTAAAACATGTTTGCGGAGGGTGGCTCCCGAGGAGGCAATACCTCCAATATGATTTGGCATTTATACAAAATGAAGGTTAATAAACACTGTCATAAACGTTTCCCACCAGCTACGAGAGTTAACTCCAGCGTGTTTAGTAGAGGTGGGAATCTTTCGGCACCTAATGATTTGATTACAATTACGATTCAGAGGCTACGATTCGATTATAAATCGATGATTGATGACACCCACCAAGCCTCCCAAGCTATTAGCTGCTTTTAGTGTTTCGTACATTAGTAACAAAATTTGTTCAAAAAGCCTCTCAGGCTTAAATAAACGACTATTTCAGTATAAAGTTAACAGTTCAAAACAGTAGATAAAATACTCAAGTCCCCATTCTGTTGCACCACCTTTAAACTACATTCAGTTAATGTTGTGAATCAATCGTTACAGTTGTTGAAATTGCTCCTGCTATTCCAAAATTTCCCTTCAGTCTACTTTAGACGTGAAAGTTTTAAAACTGTTTTAAAGATAGATTCAAGTCAAGATTTTGCCGATTTAGGAGTATTTCGGATAAAAAGTTCATTAGGTTCGCTTGGAAGGTTCGCTACAACAGCCTTCTAGGCAAGTCTCCTGCTTTAAGATGGCGGCTGTTTACAAACACCCCCAAGTCTGTCATTACGCATCTCGTTTTCTATAAATGTGCTGCTAACGCCGTCAAGTCTGTTAATTTGCATCTAGTTCTATAATACATATGATATCTATTACCTACCGTAGCATTATGTGGACGTAGTTTGTAGCGGCCGTCGGCAGCAGTCAGGTATTATTGTTTTTTTATCTAGCGGCATGAGTTGATGAGCTGTGAGTTGAGCATTGTCAATGACCCGGGTAATGACAAGCACGATGTTTACTCTCAGGACGCAATGTGGTCCGTTCCTCATTGCGTCCCAAAGACCGCCCTAACTGTGTTTTAGTTCCGCTTTACTTGACATATTTCAATAATCAGAATTTGGATGTTTGTGAATCGTTCTCGAATCTTCCACAGCCGAATCGCGAATAATCTAAGAATCGGAAATTTCGCACACCTCTAATGTTTAGTGTGTCTAGCAGTGGTTAAATGTGGTATTTTTCTCTCTCTGGCAACTGTCTGTGTTGAGAAAGAGTGTGTATAATGTCAACATGATACGAGTCATACACATGTTCTTTTTATGGAAAATAGTTCAATTATTTTTGTTCTGATGGTAATAATGTTGAGCTGTGGCTGTGGGTTTAGGCTCACCTAATGGACTGCATTTATTTTTATTTTATTTAGAATATCTTTTTTTTTTGTTTTTTTTTTTTATTATTTTACCTAAAATTATACTTATGTTCCCAATTTTGCTAATATGTTTTGAAAAATAAAAATTCTGTTCAATGGAAAAAAAGTTGTTGTTTTTTAAACCCAGATATCTCAAAGTAGCACATTTTAGAGCTTCAATTACAATACCGTGACACCACAAAACCTTGATATTTTAGCTCAGGGTCATCATACCGTCAGAATATCATACCAGCACATGCCTGTATATGGCGGAAAACACTCAGGTGACTTGAGGTTCCGCTCTGAGACCCCCAATTTGGGCAAATTTAAAAATTGTCCTATATGCATGTGTGATACATCTTTGGAAAGCTTAAAATCTCAATTTTCTGGGGGAAGAAAAATTTTTAACAGGAGGGCATTTTTTAAAAAAAATAAATAAAAATTTAAACAGCAAAATCCTAACTGGAGATGAAAGCACGCGAGAGCATAAATAAAAATGCCATGATTCTAACAGGATATCATTGCGTACTTACCTCTTTTCGATCCAAAAACTCCATGTAGCATGTATCACCGAGTGTCAAGACACAGCTGTGAATGGCCACAGCTGGATTTCTGGGGGATTTTATGGGTGAAACGTGGTAATATAACAAGGGTCGCTATGCAGAAATCGCAGACATGAAGGAGTAATCGAGATTTTCATTTTCATATATTTACCCTTTTAAATTATTTTTTAAAAAATTGTTTCCTTGTTTGGCTCGATTATTTATCATCCAAAATATTGGGGAAAATGCGCAAGTAATGAAAAAAATACAATCAAGCGATAGCTATGAGGTGGATATCCGTGACTTTTTTACAGACGCCAATTTTTTCATTGTGACGTAATTTGTTTAAAAGTTTAAAATATGCGAGTGAATAATTTTTTTAAGTGTTTTTTTTTTTTTTTTTAAACTAAATATTAGACATCAATTAATGATTCTACGCTAAAAATGACAAACATTTCGAATAATATATACGATTACTTACCTTCTTTTTATGGCTAGGTTGAAGCAAAAGCGGTTTCGCGACGTCTGTAAACACAAATTAAAAATAGTTTGGGGGCTTATAGCACCATAAATCTGCTATAGCAGCATATAGACATATTGTTCTGACACAACAGTTCTTTTGGCTTTAAATACAGCAATTTATTTTAAAGAGGGGTGCAAGAGCAGAAACTGATTTTTCAGCCTTGTCTGTGTTTTCCGCCATATGTGTTGAAATTTAGAGGTGTGCAAAATTTCCGATTCTTAGATTATTCGCGATTCGGACGTGGAAGATTCACAAACATCCAAATTCCGATTATTGAAATATGCCAAGTAAAGCGGAAGTACAACACACTCAGCGCGCCGCGAGGTCTTCGGGTCACAATGAGGAACGGAGCGAGAGTAGCTAAACATCATGCTTATCATTACCCGGCCCCTCGGGTAATGCCAATGCTCAACTCGCGGCTCTAGCTCAACTCATGCCACAAGATAAAAAAACACAACAACATACCTGACTGCTGCCGAAAAGCTGCTACAAAGTACATCCACATAATGTTACGGTAGATATCATTTATATAGGACTAGATGCAATATAGATTCGGTAGCGTTAACAGCACATCTACAAAAAGCTCGATGTGGGCGTTAGTAAACGGCCGCCATCTTAAAACAGTAAACTTCCCTGCAAGGCTGTTGTAGCAAACCTTCCAAGCGAACCTAATTAACTTTTTATCTAAAATACTCCTAAATCGGTAAAATATTGACTTGAATCTATCTTTAAAATAGTTTTAAAACTTTCACATGTCGAAAGTAGACAAAACATTAAACTAATTGAATGAAGTTTAAAGCTGCTGATACAGAAAGGGGACTGGAGTTTTTTATTTACTGTTATTTTTGTATATTTGTTTACTGCTATATGTTAACTTGATACTGAAATAGTAGTTTGGTTTAGCCTGAGAGTATTTTTTAACAATTTTGGAACTAATGTACAAAACATTTAAAAAAAAAAAAAAAAAAAAAGGAGGGGGGTGCATCAATAATCGTTTTATAATCGAATCGTAGCCTCTGAATCGTAATTGTAATCAAATCATTAGGTGCCAAAAGATTCCCACCTCTACTAAACACGCTGGAGTTAGTATTGTTGTTAATGTCATGTTCTCCATCTCTTGTTTGGGTGAGCCTGAATAACCAGTCCTTGTGTTAGTAGCAGTTGTGGGGCAATATTTCCTTTTAAACAACAATCAACTGCACACAATTGAATAATTTCTTAATGATCAATAAGCTGATTATAACGCCTATCCCTTGTTTGTACAATAGGTCTACAAAAGTATGTGTAATAAACAAAACATACAGAAGGAGACTTAACATGAAGAATGTGTTTGTGTGTGGTGTTGGTCACCAAGGGAATAAGTTTTTTTTTTTTTTTTTTTTTACAGGTCAGCTGTGAGAACAATGTAACAATCCTTAGTGGTACTGAGAGGCACAACCTCTTAGCAAAGTGGAGTAATCACAAGTGAACTTAATTAATAGCAACTCTGATGTCGGGCTGAGATTTCAGTACATCTGAACCCCCAAAGCTATAATCAACAAAGAAAGATATTTGTGTTAGATTCCAGGAGAACCCTAAGGAAGAAGACTTTAGCCTCTTTGGGCACTTTCACATAAGCACTGTTTGGTCCATTTTAAACGGACCAGAGTTCTTTTTCTCAGATAGTCCACTTCCTTTTGTAAATATGAAGGAGCACCTGAACTCTAGTTCGGACCAAACAACTAAGAGTGGGAACCTCTTGGTACCTCACGATTCAATACGATTTGTGATACAAAGCTCACGATAACGATGATCTGATGATAAAGCGATACAACGATTATCGATACATTGGTGAGGAAATCATTCTAGGATATTCTACAAAAAACTAATAAACAGAAAAACAATCTTCTGCTGTGAACTGGAATGAGTTTATCACTAGTAGACGTCCAATCCATTTGAATTGGGAGGGTGGCAGCGAATGAACGAATGTTCATTCGCTGCCATCCCTCCCACTTCAAACGGATTGAACGTCTATGGCCGTCAGTGGCAGCCAATGCCAGGCAATGAGGTAATTTTGGGACATTAAAGGTCATTTACTTGTTGATTTTCAGTTACTTCTTGTTGATTTTGGGGTATTTTATGGGTCACTTGCTGTTAATTTTGCGTTACAGAACAGGAAGTGACCTGGGAATCACCCAAATGAATCGGTAGTGACTCTAACTCAACAGGAAATGACCTGTAAATGCCCTAAAATTAACAGCAAGGGACCTCTAAATGCCCCGAAAATCGGACCGAATGACTGTGAATGCTCTGGTTTTGAATGAACGAACGTTCTAAATTCTAAATGGAATGGGAGTCGAGCACCGTCAATGGCAGCCTTTTTTTTTTAATTGACACCTTTTTAAAACGATATCTCGATTCTTGACAGGAGCATATCTATAACCTTTTGGGATACAAACTATCACGATATATCACCATTTCGATATTTTGTCACACCCCTACAACCGAACTATGGTCCGTTCAAAAATCGTGGGTCTCGGTCCACGAGAGTACAGCGCGGACGCTATTCAAAATCAACAATGGCAAGATGACAGACTAGCCATGGCCAAAAGTTGTTGTGCTGCGCTAAGCAGTTGCATTTGATACACAGAATCAGGTTCTAATGTGGCAATTATTGTGCATGCTGTTGCTGAACGCACCGTGTGAGAGTGACTGGCCGAGAGACGCGGAGCCTCTTGGGGTGACCGTTTCGTGAGTCTCGCTCTCCTGGAAGTGGTGACAATATGACAGTCCAAAAAGTCACAAAAATGAAAGCGATTCGCGCCTGTGTGACTTGGGGTATTACGCGGTTCCCTTTCGTGGTTTAATTTTCCCCTATGCATTTTTATACCGTATTGGCCCGAATATAAGACTGTGTTTTGTGCATTGAAATAAGACTGAAAAAGTGGGAGTCGTCTTATATTCGGGGTCTAGACATTATACCCATTCAAGACGCTAGATGGCGCCAGATATCATTGAAGCGAATGCTGAACTTGAGGAGTAATGTTCTGTCATGACAGATCTCAGCTACTCTCAAGTTTAACCATTTTGCATTATTTTATTGCAATGTTTTCCTTATTCAGATTTGTTTCAAGACTACAGTTACAGTTAGACCTCACGTTGATGGTTAATGCAGTTATTGCAATTTTGTTATTTTACCACAATAAATTGTTTTATTTACATTTCAAAAACCAGAAGCCATTCATTTACGAATGTGATTGCACTTTAAGTTTACATATTTAAATGTCCGGATATTAAGATTTGAATGAGGCAAAATAACATGCGTTTTCTCTCAAATATATTGTTATAATCATTTGTTTCAGATGTACTGTCATTATTTTCTGTATAAAAAGTAATTAGGTGTTCAAAAAGTCTTTTTTCAAACTTGAGTCTTGAAAAAGAGGGGGTCGTCTTATAATCAGGGCCGTCTTATAGTCGGGCCAATACGTACTGCAGTTCACTCGGCATTGAGTCGGGAGGGGGCGACCCCACTGTTGGCCGAGCGGTGACTTGCTATGCTATGCTATGCTATGCTACATTACACATTAGTCTTTTTTTTTTCCCGAATTTACATGCATACAAAGATCTGCTTCACAAAACAGTCAGTTGACAAAAAATTGACACATACAGATGCACGGTTATATTATCATTGCAAAATGAAAGAGTAGGGCTGTCAAATGATTACAATTTTTTAATCAAGTTAATCACAGCTTAAAAATTAATTAATCGTGATTAATTGCAATTCAAACCATCTATAAAATATGCCATATTTTTCTGTAAATTATTGTTGGAATGGAAAGATAAGACACAAGACGGATATATAGATACAGTGCCTTGCAAAAGTATTTGGCTCCCTTGAACCTTGCAACCTTTCGCCACATTTCAGGCTTCAAACATAAAGATATAAAATTTTAATTTTTTGTCAAGAATCAACAACAAGTGGGACACAATCGTGAAGTGGAACAAAATTTATTGGATAATTTAAACTTTTTTAACAAATAAAAAACTGAAAAGTGGGGCGTGCAATATTATTCGGCCCCCTTGCGTTAATACTTTGTAGCGCCACCTTTTGCTCCAATTACAGCTGCAAGTCGCTTGGGGTTTGTTTCTATCAGTTTTGCACATCGAGAGACTGACATTCTTGCCCATTCTTCCTTGCAAAACAGCTCGAGCTCAGTGAGGTTGGATGGAGAGTGTTTGTGAACAGCAGTCTTCAGCTCTTTCCACAGATTCTCGATTGGATTCAGGTCTGGACTTTGACTTGGCCATTCTAACACCTGGATATGTTTATTTTTGAACCATTCCATTGTAGATTTGGCTTTATGTTTTGGATCATTGTCCTGTTGGAAGATAAATCTCCGTCCCAGTCTCAGGTCTTGTGCAGATACCAACAGGTTTTCTTCCAGAATGTTCCTATTTGGCTGCATCCATCTTCCCGTCAATTTTAACCATCTTCCCTGTCCCTGCTGAAGAAAAGCAGGCCCAAACCATGATGCTGCCACCACCATGTTTGACAGTGGGGATGGTGTGTTCAGGGTGATGAGCTGTGTTGCTTTTACGCCAAACATATCGTTTTGCATTGTGGCCAAAAAGTTCAATTTTGGTTTCATCTGACCAGAGCACCTTCTTCCACATGTTTGGTGTGTCTCCCAGGTGGCTTGTGGCAAACTTTAAACGAGACTTTTTATGGATATCTTTGAGAAATGGCTTTCTTCTTGCCACTCTTCCATAAAGGCCAGATTTGTGCAGTGTTGTCCTATGGACAGACTCTCCCACCTCAGCTGTAGATCTCTGCAGTTCATCCAGAGTGATCATGGGCCTCTTGGCTGCATCTCTGATCAGTTTTCTCCTTGTATGAGAAGAAAGTTTGGAAGGACGGCCGGGTCTTGGTAGATTTGCAGTGGTCTGATGCTCCTTCCATTTCAATATGATGGCTTGCACAGTGCTCCTTGAGATGTTTAAAGCTTGGGAAATCTTTTTGTATCCAAATCCGGCTTTAAACTTCTCCACAACAGTATCTCGGACCTGCCTGGTGTGTTCCTTGGTTTTCATAATGCTCTCTGCACTTTAAACAGAACCCTGAGACTGTCACAGAGCAGGTGCATTTATACGGAGACTTGATTACACACAGGTGGATTCTATTTATCATCATCGGTCATTTAGGACAACATTGGATCATTCAGAGATCCTCACTGAACTTCTGGAGTGAGTTTGCTGCACTGAAAATAAAGGGGCCGAATAATATTGCACGCCCCACTTTTCAGTTTTTTATTTGTTAAAAAAGTTTAAATTATCCAATAAATGTTGTTCCACTTCACGATTGTATCCCACTTGTTGTTGATTCTTGACAAAAAAATTAAATTTCATATCTTTATGTTTGAAGCCTGAAATGTGGCGAAAGGTTGCAAGATTCAAGGGGGCCGAATACTTTTGCAAGGCACTGTACATTCAACATACTGTACATAAGTACTGTATTTGTTTATTATAACATTAAATCAACAAGATGGCATTAACATTATTAACATTCTGTTAAAGCGATCCATGGATAGAAAGACTTGTAGTTCTTAAAAGATAAATGTTAGTACAAGTTATAGAAATTTTATATTAAAACCCCTCTTAATGTTTTCGTTTTAATAAAATTTGTAAAGTTTATAATCATAAAATAAACTAGTAGCTCGCCATTGTTGATGTCAATAATTACACAATGCTCATGGTGCTTAAACCCATAAAATCAGTCGCACCCAAGCGCCAGCAGAGGGCGACAAAACACCAAAAAACACAAGTAAGAAATGGACATGACACTGTGCTGTCATTTTAATCTGTTTGAGCGGGGCATGTGTGTTAAATGCGTCAAATATTTTAACGTGATTAATTTAAAAAACGGTGGCTGAGTGGTTAGCACGTCCGCCTCACAGTTCTGAGATCAAGGGTTCAATCCCGGGCTTCGGCCTTCCTGTGTGGAGTTTGCATGTTCTCCCCGTGCCTGCGTGGGTTTCCTCCGGGAACTCCGATTTCCTCCCACATCCCAAAAACATGCATGGTAGGCTGATTGAACACTCTAAATTGTCCGTATAGGTATGAGTGTGTGCGTGAATGGTTGTATGTCTCCTTGTGCCCTGCGATTGGCTGGCAACCAGTTCAGGGTGTCCCCTGCTTACTGCCCGGAGTTAGCTGGGATATGCTCCAGCACCTCTGCGACCCTCGTGAGGAAAAAGCGGCATGGAAAATGAATGAATGAATGAATAATTTAAAAAATTAACTACCGCCCGTTAACACGATAATTTTGACAGCCTTATAAAAGAGTAATTAAAAAAGAAACTATACAGTTTAACATGTAAAAATAATGCTATGCCACATTACTTGCAGCATCACAGAACCAAACTATGAAGCTCCACGCTCCCTCCCCTCCGAGGAGGTTGGTATTTCCTCTTCTATTTGTCCAATCACAGACTGCGCCTTTCGTCCACGTGATGCTACTCAGAAAGTGTGAATGCTAAACTTTTTCAACAACTAACAATTTGCAAGTGTTGCTGCGAGGTAGTTCTCCAACCAGACCCTGTCCTCTTGGTCTAGTGCGAAGTCACACTTTAACTTCCGCATAAGGATTACATCAAAATCAGTGTAGGAGAATCATGATGGTAAACTTAAGAAACCCCAAGGTGTGATCCTCAATTATAAACACAGTTTGTTTAGACAAATCTCTCTGCCACAGCTCTACCACAAGAGCAAACACTGCTGCAATGGGAGAAGGATGGCAATTAAGTCTACTTAACATGCTGCAGAAGGGAAATATTAAAGTAGATTATATAAAATTCTTCTTCTGTTTTTCTAAGATCCAAGTGAGTTGAAATTTGCTTATATCATTGAACGGCACTAAATTCTTTGGACTCCTCTTTTAATGTTCGCTCATAAGGGCCTGAGCAGCAAAATTTACAACAAGTGTTTTATCCAGGAAAATGCCCAAAGATTTCCACCACTTTTAGGCTTTCTGTGATTGTTCCAGACTGTCTTTATCTTTCCGCCAACTTACTAATGAGATCTCGTGAGACTGTAAATTCAGTAGCCACTTTGCTCTGAGATCATCATGTTTAATGTTGATCAATTGTTAGGTGTGTCTTGCTCTTATGATGTTGAAATGTGGACAGCATGATGAGAATGACTGTTTCTATTGCAATTCTAAATGAATAAGGCAATGTATTGGTTGATTCATTACCACATGATCAAACATCTGTTGTGAATTTCACTGGTAGAGAACAACAAGTTGTAAAAAAAAAAGTCTTGAAATTTTTAATGGTTGAATAGGTGCACTTTTTAAAGGGTACAGTGCACTTTGTGATCGTCTAGAAATTTTCACAAAAAGCTTAACTAATCCTTGTGTGAGCAATTTGTACAGTATATTTCCCTTATGGCTAAAGCTTAAAATAAATATTTCACATTTAAAGATCATTTTAACAGGATAGATTCACTCCTTAATGTTCTAGATTCCTGTTTGACTGATTTTCAGAAGTTATCTTTTTATCTAACGAGCCCAATTTAAAGTGCTTGTGACACGAAAAAGCAGGTTTATTTGATAATACACGGGGTATTTTATGCTCCTGAATGAAATGGACCGCTTGGATGTGTGTGGCAGCGATCGCTATATTTGTTTAGTTTTTTGAATCCCGCGCCATGAAAATGAGCGACTTCCGGCAACAGTCTCGAGTTGAGAAAGAGGGCGCTGTGACGTGTACGGAGGAATGAGTCTTCTTCACTATACAGCCGTACTGTTGTATGAGAAGGACTAAGGATTCAGCTGATTTTGCGGATTAATACGTTTATTTTTCGCATCACGCCAGCCAAACGGCAGCGGAAAAATCTTGCTGTATGAGGGAGAGGCATGTGCGCCTTTTTGGGGTTTCAAAAGGTTCCCATTCACCGGTGGATATTGGCCAAAACAAGCCCTGCTACTGTGGGACCATATGGGACTCACGAGGAAGTGAGTAAACATCGTGTTTGGTATTATGTCAAATACTGGGATCATTTTAATACGGAGGTGGCTTGCATTTTGTGGCTGACATGCTCCTTGTCCACTCCGGCGACGACCGGCATCATTTCACACATCCCCCCGCCGGGCGAGCACTATACTCGGCTTTTGCCCTCTTATTGTGCCCGGTGTTCTGTCAGATTTTCCACCCAATCAGAAATTGCAACTTTGTGTTAAAAATAGCCGCGAATCCAGCGATTACAAATTAAACACAACAAACTTTCTTGAAATAAAGGACTACTTACGTTTGATCATAGATAGGCATGTAAAAAGCTCTCCTCATACACATTAGCTGCACGTTAGCTCCACAACAACTGCAATCGCCCTCCTCCACTGTTTACCACTTCGCCGTGTAGTAAAGCATTATTTTACCATATTCGTGTTGACCATTTGGCAGCTAAATGCTCCTCCGACGTCGGCCGGTTTGTTCAGCAGTCATTGTCCAGCTGCTTCCCCGGCGAGCTCCCCTGTCCGTAGCAGCAGAGGAACGAGCTGTAAATTGCTCTCCGCCCAGCGGTTTGCCGATCGGCGAAGACAATCGACAACCCAGTCGTCATGTGAAATGATCCGGGCTAGTTATGTGTGATTTTCTGCTTCAAAGACTTTGAAACATCACTCGGTTCGGTTAGCATGTTGGCTAGCTGTCACGCCTCTTGGTTTGTTTACATTCTCCGAAGCCGGGGAAGGGAAATGACATCATCTGACGTCATCCACCTGTTGGTGACGCTAGAGCCCTATAATGGTAGGCGTGGCTAACCGGCAGATTAAAAGTAGGGTTGGGAATCTCTGACATGAAGCCGATTCGATATGTATCTAGATACACAGGTTACGATTCGATTAAAAAAACGATACATTCTTAAGGGCGAGTGATTCGATACAATTTGATACAGTTTAAGAACGATACGGTTCGATACAGAGTGAAAACGAAACGATAGTAAACATTTGTTGTGTGTTCGTACAGTATTAAAGATTAAATTAAGCAACAAAATTTCATTCCAATGTTGTTTTATTTTTTTATGAAAAAAATAAATAAATAAAGCTTACTATATGACCGTCATTTTGTTGGATGGGATTGATAATAAAATAAAACTCCAGTGACAGACAACAATAAAGTGCAGTAATTTACTGTATTTCCTGGTGTTTTGAACACAATAGGTAAGTAATTTAAGTGCAAACTTTCAACGTAAACATCTCAAAAGCAAAAAATATTAATTATATGCAGCAGCTCTAGAAAAAAAGAATTAAACTTGCTGGTGTTATCATAAATAAATAATAAATTATGCTTTACCACTGGTATAACTGGGGGAATAAAAACATGGCATTTTAGACAGACAGGTCTATAATCATTACTTTAACCTTATACACAGAAAAGTCATTCACTTATGCCTGTGCTTCCACATTTTTTTATTCCTCATCACGGTCTATATCTTTTTTGAAGGGCAGATTTTTCTTGAGGAAGATCAACTGATCCACACGTTCATGTTTAAGTAGACTGCGTTCCGTAGAAACAATATGCCACCCTTTCCACCATTGTAGTGGTTTATTTTTCAGGGTTAAAAACTCACGATCTCTGTACCGCCTCACACTTCACACTAGCTCTGTCCCATGCGAACAGATCTGGCTGGCTTCGTCACTTCAAAGTCCGACTTTTGTTTTCCGGGATGCGTTGAAAATCAATTGCTGCACGTCGCTGGCGTGGTGCGCAAACTGTCCATTGTTTTAGCACGTTGCTTCGTTGCCACTACTAGTTTCGTTTTGTGATGTGAAGAAAATGCTACGGAGCGTGCGTTACAGTGGTTTTGTTAGCTCTCGCGTTGTTATGACACGCCCGTGACGATCGGGTAATGAAATGAATGGGAAGTTGAGGCAACCACGACGGCGGTCACAATCTAAGTGCGCTGTGTGGTGAATGACACAAGCGCAGCATGTGAGGCAAAAGCTAAATTATTGTATAACACCATTTACCATTTACCATCATATTAAGCATTGCATTGAACTAGGCATTAGAAGCCGATTCTTGCGCTCGCGATAGCCGAATTCTATCTGTACTATCGGTTCATTGAATATTTAATGGCTAATTACTGTCGAATGGTAACTTTACTATCGATACAGCTGTATCTCTCACCTGTAAAACCGGATATCCGGTCGTATCGGTTTATCGTTCTCAAGCTTAATTATAAGACTAATTTCTCGTCATCTGCGCTTTGCTAAATTGTTGTTTATAGTCGAATCGTCTCAAAATATGATTCTAATTCACATTAATCCTATTTAAGATTTTTTTTCTCCTGTCGTACGCACTATAAGTTTATGCTGAACCCGGTGCAAAAACATTACTGGGGTTCTAAATGCCTAACTTGGCTTGTGGTGTACAACTGTTTGCCTAATACTGAAAGGTGGCTCTGATACAGTATTTTGAATCTACAGTACATAATGAATTTATCTATATAAACTAGGGCAGTCAAAATTATCGCGTTAACGCGCGGTAATTAATTTTTTAAATTAATCACGTTAAAATATTTGACGCAATTAACGCACATGTCCCGCTCAGACAGTATTCTGCCTTTTGGTATGTTTTACAGCAAGTTTTTTTGTGCTGTCTAACAGCGAACTCTTGTGGTGGCTTTGTGACATGGTTTATTGCTTTCTTGCCAGTTCAATATGGCTGCACGACGTCTCGGGCTGACGCCTACGTTGTAATGTTGTGCTTATATGATCCTTGGACAAGATTTGTCCGTAAGTATGGTTGTTGTAAAGAATGTACATATTATGTTATTAAGCGAAATGTTATATTTTTTGTATGACACGCTTTTTGTTTATGTTTAGTGAACCTGTATAGCGTGCTAAGCTAACGTTGTTGCTAATGCAATGCTTGTGTACTTTTTTTGTGTAGTTTTACTACGGTCTAAAGAGGACAATGTTTTGAGGCCATTTTATTAATAAATCAGATGAAAAAGGAAGAAGTCTGCTTATTAAGGCGTCATTCACTAGCTGTCTAGCTTTGGAAAAAGTAGACGCTTCGGAGTGAGGACAGCATAGACAGATTTAAATGACAGTAGAGTGAAAAGCCCACTACAGTCCTTATGTACCGTATGTTGAATGTATATATCCATCTTGTGTCTTATCTTTCCATTCCAACAATTTATTTTACAGAATATATATATAATTTACAGAAAAATATGGCATATTTTATAGATGGTTTGAATTGCGATTAATTGCGATTAATTACGATTAATTAATTTTTAAGCTGTAATTAACTCGATTAAAAATTTTAATCGTTTGACAGCCCTAATATAAACAGAAAAATAACACATTTCACCGTGATGCCAGTATTTCACCTCTGCAAAATATAGAGGGAAAAAATGACGGAAAACTGATTTGAATGTTTCTATTCAAACAGATAATATGCTGAATATAACAATACAATCTTTTGTCATGGTGGTGAATTGATGTATCTGAACATTCTGTCAGGTGCATCTACATCAATTCTTCCATACAAGGAATGAATACAGTACATCTCTACAAAGGCCACCACTGTGCGCACTCACACAATTGCCACTGAAAAAGGGGATGAGAAACGGCCATGAGAAAATCCAAGTGAAGAGCACAAATGGATAACAATGAATGTGTAGGAGGGATCTTATATTACAACATATTTTATGTGCTGGTGGAACCATCTAAATTTCTCTATAGGGGGAAGGAATTATCTCTTAACAATAAGGCAACAGGTAAGAGCACTGCCTGGAGATCACTTTGTACATTAATGGTCAGAAGACATAAATGGACTTAGTTACCAAGAGATGGACAGCAGCATTACAATTAAGTACTAAATCCAGGGACCGTTATATGTCTGTCTCTCACAAACCTTGACATCTGTCCGACTGCATTTGTAATCAATATAACAATAACAAACAACTTCAGAGGTAGCATTTCAAAAGCCACTGCTGCACAAAAAAGCTGTTCAGTTTATAAAAGCATACTAAGCCAAGCCAGGCAGCCGAGGACAGATGAAACAATTCCCCAAAAAATGAACTTCGACTAGACATAGTAGACATTTTCTGCTGTAGAGACATAAACTATGGCCTCACAGTTCCAATGCGAGAGTACTTACACTTGCGTTACTGCAAACCAAGTAAGCTAACCTTGTCCTGGAATAATGCCCATTCATCATACTGTAAATGGGACCAAGTGGTGTACCATTGTCCTGCATTGTGGTTTGTGTGTGAAAGTTATGAAAGATGGATTATGAAAACATGGATGGGTGACTGTTACGGGAGTGGAGGATATTTATGTTAAAACACCCTTGCTCACGCAGCAAAAATAAACCATGCAAGGCAAGTAGTCAAGGAGATGGCACTAGAAACATTTCACAAAAACCAGTGAGCCTGATGTAGACATAGACATATGTGAATTTATTGATGATGTTTTACTGGCAAAAACAATTTCAGTCCTTTGTATAAAAAACAAAGCCTAGAATGAACACCCTAATTTTTTTTTTACATGTACCGCATCTTTGTTGACAGTAGGGCTGTCAAACGATTAAAATTTTTAATCGAATTAATCACAGCTTAAAAATTAATTAATCGTAATTAATCGCAATTAATCGCAATTCAAACCATCTATAAAATATGCCATATTTTTCTGTAAATTATATATATATTCTGTAAAATAAATTGTTGGAATGGAAAGATAAGACACAAGATGGATATATACATTCAACAGACGGTACATAAGGACTGTAGTGGGCATTTCACTGTACTGTCATTTAAATCTGTCTATGCTGTCCTCACTCCGAAGCGTCTACTTTTTCCAAAGCTAGACAGCTAGTGAACGGCGCCTTAATAATCAGACTTCTTCCTTATTCATCTGATTTATTAATAAAATGGCCTCAAACCATTGTCCTCTTTAGACCGTCGTAAAACTACAAAGAAAATTACACAAGCATTGCATTAGCAACAACGTTAGCTTAGCACGCTATACAGGTTCACTAAACATAAACAAAAAGCGTCTCATACAAAAAATATAACATTTCGCTTACTAACATAATATGTACATTCTTTACAACAACCATACTTACGGACAAATCTTGTCCAAGGATCATATAAGCACAACATTACAATGCAGGCGTCAGCCAGAGACGTCGTGCAGCCATATTGAACTGGCAAGAAAACAATAAACCATGTCGCAAAGCAACCACAAGAGTTCGCTGTTAGACAGCACAAAAAGCCTTGCTGTAAAACTTACCAAAAGGCAGAATACTGTCTGAGCGGGACATGTGCGTTAATTGCGTCAAATATTTTAACGTGATTAATTTTAAAAATTAATTACCGCCCGTTAACGCGATAATTTTGACAGCCCTAGTTTATTGTAACAAAAAGTCCACAAGATGACATTATTAACTTTTACAGTATGTGTATTTTGCATGGCTATTTGATTGGGAATACCAGTTCTCCTTGCATTGAGCGCTTTTTGTGAACATTATTTTTTATTTTTATTTATTTTTTTATTATTTTTTGAGAGATAGGAATATTATTTTTGTTGTGCTTTCACTAAATGATACTGTAGCAACTTAACTGTTCTGCCCAAATGCATAATGGGAAGTTGGGATACCATGACTGTCAGTAGTGGTTGCAAATGGTATACAATGTGTTCTGCGTTGTGTTCAATTAAGCGTGTTAAGAGAAAGATCGTCTTTTGCTCGCCCAAATGCATGATGGGAAGTTGGGCAACCCTGACTGTTAGTAGTGGCTGCCAAAGCTTAAGCCAATAAAAGACGTGGTCCAATGAACACCTGTGTCCACTCGCATTTCTCTGCCTTATCGCTCTCAATGTGCTAAAACGGCGTCATTGTAAACTGTTTGAGGCAACGCATGAAAGGGTCATCCCGTCCATGCGTTAATTGCGTCAAATATTTTAACGTGATTAATTTAAAAAATTAATTACCGCCCATTAACGCGATAAATTTGAGAGCCCTAATTGACAGATATTTTTGAAGGAGCATAGGAGATATTCTCCAAAAGTTAGAGTATGCATTGAAGTGCCTATGACAGCAAAAAGCATGTTTATTTCGTATTTCACGTGGTATTTTATGCACCTGACTGAAATGGACCGCTTGAATGTGTGTGGAAGCGATCGTTTTATTCATTCAGTTTTTTTTTAATCCCGCCCCATGAAAATTAGTGACTTCCGGCTCCAGTCTCGGGTTGAGGACAAATGCGAATGTGATGTCACCGAGGTCAGCCTCTCACAATACAGCATTGCTTTATAGCATGCAGATGGACTGCGGATTCTGCTGATTTTGCGGATTAATTTGTTTATTTTTCGCATCACGTCAGCCCAATGTGCTGCAGGTTTTTGTTGCTGCACCAGGAAGAGGAGTGTGAGCCTTTTTGGGTTTCTAAAAGTTCCTGTTCACCCCAGAGACTGGCCAAAACAAGTCCGACCACTGTAAGACCATTGGACTTACGAGGAAGTGAGTAACTACGTGTTTCTTATTATGTCAAATGCTGTGATCATGGCACACGTTTTAATAAAGAGGTGGCTTGCATTTTGTGGGTGATTGTCCACCGAGAAGGCCACTTGGCTGACGACCGGCGGCTTGTCGCACACCCTCCTCGGTACACTTTACTAGGCTTAAGCTCGTGAAGCCCCCCGCTCTCGTCTGCGGTTCGCCATATCGTCCAGACTTCCAGCCCTGTCTGTCCTCTTCGTGTGCCCGGCAATAGACCACTATCCTCGGGTTGGGCTTGGGTAGGCACGCGTTCCTCCGACTTTGGCCAGTTTGTACGGCGGTCATTCTCCAGCTGCTTCCCCCTCAACGGGCAGCAGGGGAACGACGAGCTTGCTCGCCGCCATGTGTGACATGAGTTGGGGTAGTTTTGTGGGTTTTTTTTTTTTCGTTTTCTAAAGGCGAATAAAATTGAAACAGCCGCTGTGCGGTCATTGTCCAGCCGCTTCCCCCACAACAGCACTCCTGCACGCAGCAGGGGAACAACGAGCTGTAACTTGCTCGCCGAAAGTTGTCAGTGAAGACAGTCAACCCCACCACCATGTGATATGATCCGGGGTAGTTTTGTGTGCTTTTTCGTTTTCGAAAGGCGTGAAAAAAACTTGGAAACGCTGCTCGGTTTGGTTTAGCATGTCGGCTAGCTGTTACGCCTCCTCCTTTGTTTACGCTCTTTCCACCGGACTAACTTCAGTGCCATAAAATACCATTCGGGAGGTGCAAGAAGTCAACGGTTTTGACCATTATGCAGTAATTTTGCCCTGTTGTACTGACTAAATGCATTTTTAATATTTCATATTCCATTTAGCACAAGACTGTTATTTGTCATGACCATACCATTTATTTAGCAATTGGGGAAAAAATACTTAGAAAAAAAGAATATCCTTTAAAAATATTGGAGAGATTGAAACAATGATAACATTTTGCTGCTCTGTGTCGTATTTTCCTCGTTCGGAATCGTCCCTCTCAATGGACTGAATTCTAAATCAGCTGAAATCGTGACCCAGCCATCGTCAATCTCCAAATGGGGACGCTAGAGTGCTATAATGACAGGCGTGGCTAAACGACAGATTAAAAGACTAATTTCTCATTATCTCCGCTTTGCCAAATTGTTGTGTATAGTCGAATTGTCTCAAAATATAATTCTAATTCACATAATAATGCTATTTAAGATTTTTTTTTTATGCTGACGCAGACACTTTAATATACTGTACATCCATTTGAGTCTCCACCAAGGCTTTTGTTATGTGAATTAGGGGGAAAAAAACAATAATTGATCTGTTTAGGTAAAGGTTCAACTCCTAAAACATAAGTGAAATAATGATCATTTTTTTATATCCTTAATGCAGGAATGTGGCCTTCAAGTGAAAGCAGTGGAAAAATTGATATACCTGAAGATAACACTGTATATTTATTTGCTTTTGCTTTCAGATCGATCTTAAACATAAATAATTCCTCTTCTTGATTTGGTGCTGCAAAACCCTGCGGACACAATATATGATTTATACAGGATTTCTCAAACAGCTACTGTATGTGTGCTCATCCTATAGTAAAATGGCCACAACCACACAAGACGATCATAATTTGATACATACATTACATAGCGCAATGTCAGAATTTCCTCTTGCTCTACAAGGGGCAGTAAAAGATGGTGCCTACAAGAGGTGAGGGTGCTACAAGACTTATAAAAAAGAAAAATGCCTCTGCTGCCATTTCGGCATATTTGGGTCCAGATGATAAAACAGAGCCTGACAACACAGAAAATGGCCTAGTGCGCCATTCGTCTCAAAAAAGCTAAAACAAAGGAAAACAACAAATTATACTGCTCCTGTGCTTCAATGATTCAAGAGCTGCATCAAAATAAAGAAGAGCTGAAATGCATCATACAGCACTGAAATTTGTTTTGTGATATTTTACCTCATTTAACCATGTAATAAAGAGACATTTTAGAAACAATGCCCAGTTTGATGCAGTGCAGTTCTGCGACACTTCTTCTAAAACCAGGTTGTAAATTAATACTTCTACGATAATGTCAATCCAAAATCAGCATCTTCTTGATAAGCAAAATATTCCATTCTGCTATTGAATCTTACTAGAACCCTAATGAAGTGGCCAGTACATTTATATTGGATTCTTCCAGTACAGATGTCCATTTTCTCTTCAGATTATCCTCATTAGGGTTGCAATGAAGGCTTTGCCAACTGAATTAGAGTGAATGGAGTGGTACACCTTGGACTGGTCACAAGCCAATGGCTGGGTAAATATAGACCAACAATTACTGACAGTGAAATTTTTAATAAAGAATAATAAATAAAGAGCTGTCTGGATCCGATCACAAAGTCTCACCCGACTTTTCTTGGTCAGGCAGTGCACTGTAGTTGCTTATTAAAATTAATGCTGATTGACAGACATTAAGGTTTGAACTTGCCAGAGATGCTTGGAAGCTGAAACTTCAAATCACCGCATGCGTCGATTATTGTTTGTAACTTGTTAAACAGTTGCTGTGGCAACTCATTGAGTGTAAGTGAGCAGCTTGATCGGATTTGAGTGAACTCACTCAATGAAGCATTTAACTTATTTGCTCCGAAAAATGTATAAATACGTCCTATTTTTAATTGTTTCAGTGTCCCAAAGACGTATTTGTACGTCTTTTACGTTTTTTTTTTGTTTGTTTGTTTGTTTGTTTGTTTGTTTGTTTGTTTGTTTGTTTTTCAAAAAAGACATCTCTGGGTCCTGATTCAATTTAGCTCCAAAGCACAAAGCTGAAAATCCATTTTAAAGCAATAAAACCGGCCACTGGAGCGCAGTAGCGCATTTGGTAAGACCTGCAACCCGATTCAACAGCAACGAACGTCCAAGCCGCACGGCCGGCCACCGGCGGAAGATGACCGAAGGGATGCCAGGCAGCGGACGACAGAGCAGAACAACCGGTAGGACGCCCGGGATGCCAGGTGCTGGACGACCGAGTAGAACGACTGGGACCACTAGTGCAGCGGACATTGCCTTTGAGTCCCTGCTGCTCGCGAGCAGAGCCCGCAGAGACTCAAAAAAAATCATCTTTATGAGACAGACGGCGATGAGGGAAAAGTTTAACCAGCTGGCGCAGCCAGAACAGTGTCATCTTTCAGTTAGTTATATGTAAATAAATTGTTACTTTGCTTTCAAAAGCTCTATTTGTCTTGTTGTTTATCTTATTTTGTAAAAGGAAAACATTATTCAGATGTTTGGGATGTAACTAAAGTAGGGCTGTCAAAATTATTGCGTTAACGGGCAGTAATTAATTTTTTTTAATTAATCACGTTAAAACATTTGACGCAATTAACGCAGATGCCCCGCTCAAACAGATTAAAATGACAGCCCAGTGTCATGTCCACTTGTTACTTGTGTTTTTTGTCTCCCTCTGCTGGCGCGTTGGTGCGACTGATTTTTATGGGTTTAAGCACGATGTGTAATTATTGACATTAACAATGGCAAGCTACTACTTTATTTTTTGATTGAAAATTTTACAAATTTTATTAAAACGAAAACATTAAGAGGGGTTTTAATATAAAACTTCTATAACTTGTACTAACATTTATCTTTTAAGAACTAAAAGTCTTTCAATCCATGGATCGCTTTAACAGAATGTTAATGTTAATGCCATCTTGTTGATTTATTGTTATAATAAACAAATACAGTACTTATGTACAGTATGTTGAATGTATATATCCGTTTTGTGTCTTATCTTTCCATTCCAACAATAATTTACAGAAAAATATGGCGTATTTTATAGATGGTTTGAATTGCAATTAATTACGATTAATTAATTTTTAAGCTGTGATTAACTCGAATAAAAATTTTAATCATTTGACAGCCCTAAACTAAAGCAAAAAAATAGCATATAAATAGTGTAAATCAGGGGTGGGCAAACCGGTCCTCGAGGGCCGCAGTGGGTCCTGGTCTTTGTTCCAACTGACCCAGCACAGATAGTGTAACCAATGCGGTTTCAGCAGAAATGAGAAGCACCTAACTGCAATTGACTGATTGCACTTGTAAAACAGCAGATTGGTGATAAGGTGTCCTCTTAATGGGTTGCAACAAAAACCCGCACCCACTGCGGCCCTTTGTGGAATAGTTTGCCCACCCCTGGTGTAAATAGTGTATAAGTCAAAGTTATGTTTGAAATGTATGCTTTCACAGAAAGCTCAATTTCTGTTTTTTCATCAGAAATTGGAAAATTGCTCAAATTAAGCTATTTTCTAATGCTGATTTCTAAAGAATGGAAAAAGATATGAACTAACTTTTTTTCTGCTGAAAGAAGAGAGTGTAATCTTTCTTTTGGTGGGTTCCATGTTTACATAGCAATAGAAAAGAATTTTCTGTGGGCCTTGCAAAATCAGTCAAAATCCAGTAAAACGGCCGGGAGCGAAGGGCCTTGCTCGGGTGAAAATGGCTGGGAGTGAATGAGTTAATAAAGACAAGCATTTTTCTACTTTATTTTTGTGTAAAAATAATATGGTGGGACAGAAAATGGTTTAAAACATCATAATTATTACATCTGAAGTGCTTAAAAACCGTTTATTAAAATATATAGATACATAAGTTGTTGTTTTTTTAACTATACTTTGGGAAAATAAGTAAAAAACATGTCTCATTAGTACAGTGCGGCAAATAAGTATTTAGTCAACCACTAATTGTGCAAGTTCTCCCACTTGAAAATATTAGAGAGGGCTGTAATTGTCAACATGGGTAAACCTCAACCATGAGAGACAAAATGTGGGGGGAAAAAAAACAGAAAATCACATTGTTTGATTTTTAAAGAATGTATTTGCAAATCATGGTGGAAAATAAGTATTTGGTCAATACCAAAAGTTCATCTCAATACTTTGTTATGTACCCTTTGTAGGCAATAACGGAGGCCAAACGTTTTCTGTAACTCTTCACAAGCTTTTCACACACTGTTGCTGGTATTTTGGCCCATTCCTCCATGCGGATCTCCTCTAGAGCAGTGATGTTTTGGGGCTGTCGCTGGGCAACACGGACTTTCAACTCCCTCCTCACCCCATGGTGTCAAAATGACAACAAGAACGGTGAGCAAAAATCCCAGAACCACACGGGGGAACCTAGTGAATGACCTACAGAGAGCTGGGACCACAGTAACAAAGGCTACTATCAGTAACCCAATGCGCCACCATGGACTCAAATCCTGCACTGCCAGACGTGTCCTCCTGCTGAAGAAAGTACACGTTCAGGCCCGTCTGCGGTTCGCTAGAGAGCATTTGGATGATCCAGAAGAGGACTGGGAGAATGTGTTATGGTTAGATGAAACCAAAATAGAACCTTTTGGTAGAAACACAGGTTCTTGTATTTGGAGGAAAAAGAATACTGAATTGCACCATACCCACTGTAAAGCATAGGGGGGCAAACATCATGCTGTGGGGCTGTTTTTCTGCAAAGGGACCAGGAAGACTGATCTGTGTAAAGGAAAGAATGAATGGGGCCATGTATCGAGAGATTTTGAGTGAAAATCTCCTTCCATCAGCAAGGGCATTGAAGATGAGACGTGGCTGGGTCTTTCAGCATGACAATGATCCCAAACACAAAGCCAGGGCAACAAAGGAGTGGCTTCGTAAGAAGCATTTCAAGGTCCTGGAGTGGCCTAGCCAGTCTCCAGATCTCAATCATAGAAAATCTGTGGAGGGAGTTGAAAGTCCGTGTTGGCCAATGACATCCCCAAAACATCACTGCTCTAGAGGAGATCTGCATGGAGGAATGGGCCAAAATACCAGCAAGAGTGTGTGAAAAGCTTGTGAAGAGTTATAGAAAACGTTTGGCCTCCGTTATTGCCAACAAAGGGCACATAACAAAGTATTGAGATGAACTTTTGGTATTGACCAAATACTTATTTTCCACAATGATTTGCAAATAAATTCTTTAAAAATCAAACAATGTGATATTCTAGGTTTTTTTCCACATTCTGTCTCTCATGGTTGAGGTTTACCCATGTTGACAATTACAGGCCAGTCTAATATTTTCAAGTGGGAGAACTTGCACAATTAGTGGTTGACTAAATACTTATTTGCCCCACTGTATATCTTTCCAATGCTAAATCTGAATATATACGTTGAACATACACAATTTTTTTGTGTGTTTTTTTTTTTTTCGGGTAGGGAGGCTACTTCGCGGTTTTTCAATTATCAGGGTAGGTTATGGTCCCCAATGACCGCGAAAAACATGGGAGCACTGTACTTTTTATTCAAACATCATAAGGAATTTCATATAGTCTATATACTATAGCTCCAAGTACTTCTCAAAGTTGATCACAAGGCGACAGTTGTAATTCTTAACATGCTTAACTGTGTTTTAAAGGGATAATCACTGTCGTTTATCTTCATTGATAAGAAACCAGCTGTCAATTAGCTTAACAAAGATGAACGCTACCACTACTCACCTAAAGCGGAGCCCCCCCAAAGGAGATAACGCTAATCTAATAATGATACCTAATCGCTTTTATTATTCAATGAACCTCCTCTGAACTTGTAGTCCATGCTTTGCCATGAAGAACTGAACCGGAAGAGCCATTTATTTATTGCATGTCCAAAATGGTAGCAAATGGCTTGAAGGCATCTTTTCCTAAACACTCATTAAAAAAATCAATTTACAACACCTTCCATTAAGCACAACTACATTTAAACATTTCAAATGAAGTGAGAATAAAATATGTATGTAAATGTGATTTATGCCGTGATGTAGGATTTTACAGTACACGAGAGACATGAAGCAGCTCTGTGAACATTTTTAACCTACATCTTCAACTATGAAGAATTTGATTCTACTTCTCATCCTGTAAGTATGAGTGTATTAATGTGGCAGAATGTCAATGAGCTTTGCTTGTTTTTTTTTGTCGGAAAATCCACTGACCAAAGTAATAGATTACATACCAGGGGCAATGCAAGGCAGCTACTTTACATAGTCACATTAAATATTTACCCACAGAACAAGCTGAAATGGGCATAGTTGAAAAATGTATTTTCCACATGGACATTCAATTTAAGTGAGCTAGTCTAAGCTGCCAAATGAACGCCGTTTGCTGGATTGCCTTGAGTTGTCAGCAAACTGTCAAATGTGAACCTTTTGGCCACGCGGTATGGAGTGACGTTGGCCTCAAGTCAGCCAAATGCCGTTCTTCTGAGCAAATGTTACAACTGAGGCCATAAGGCTGCAATGGCTATTAAGTTTTAAGTGGTCACAAGGAAATATTGACGTAAATAATAGAAACAAACATAGATAAGATGTTATATTATCACTATTAAATAAAAATAATGAGAGCAAGTAGACAAACTTTGAACATGTTTTTGCAATGACATTGTTTTGTACAGTGAAGCAATCTGAATTCCTTCATTAGGGCCTTTTCGACTAAGCCCCCAATTAGCAGAGTTTTCTGAACAATTTGAGACTGTTCGCCGAGGTCTCCTCTGAGAAACAAAGAGCAGTTTAGACCCAATTAAACCAAGGGCTTGCGGGTGACCTGGGGCCTGGCTACAGTACTAAGAGTCTTTGGCGGTCCAGCACATGGCAAAACAACTCTCTGCAAGTCAGAAGAAAAAATGAAATGACTTAATTCTCTGGATCGGATTTGTCACGTTTGAAAAAAAGTGAACGTGACAAGGCTTGGAATGGTCTAGTATCGAGTTGTGAAAGTAAAATAATAAGTCAAATGCATACTTCACAATGCTGTGTTTAAAATAGATACCAAAATGAAAGGGGTGTAACGGTAGACAAAAATCTCGGTTCGGTACGTACCTCGGTTTTGAGGTCACGGTTCGGTTCATTTTCGGTACAGTAAGAAAACAAAATGCCAAATATAAATGTGCTAGTTGATTATTACACACCTTTGTGCTTTCAACAGTAGGAACATTAGCCTATACAAAGCTAGAATTCTGCTCAAAAAGTAGCGGGTATTTAAAGATAATCCAACAACAATTTGCCTTTCAGACCACGCGTATTGGTCAGCTTTCTTTCTGAAGGAAAGAAGAAAAAAGTCCTGTGCTAAAGAGAAAAGCAATCCCAATGACAAAGATTTTAACATGTATTTTACAATTGAAATGCCTAATCTTTTTTTTTTCTTATAAACAGTTTTCAAAAGCTTTATTGATGGATTTTCTCAAGTTAAAGCGCCACACAGAAATTAATAAATTTAATTGTGTAAGCAGGATCTGTGTATTATTCTTATTATCTAATTACAGGTGTTTTAGCTCATTTAAATTTATTTCATTTAAATGGGCTATTAATTATTTTATTATGTGTTTATATTTTACAGATGTGATGTAGTATTCATTTATATTGTATATTTTATTTTGTATAACTTTAGTTCCTATGTGAATATTAGTTCCTACTTGTTTTGTTGTGGTAGGAGGGTTTTGTATTGAACACGGGGCCGTGTTGGTTATTACTATAGCAGAAAAGACAGCAGTAAATCAACAAAGACAAGTCAACTCTGCCCCGATCAACCACTCAAGAGATTTGATGGACTCAAAAAGTGGGTTACGATTGCATATTAGTTTGAAAATCGACCGGATCCACCGTATTTTTACACGAGTGACTTCCGGTCTGTCCGATCCTAGCTACCAGTAGTAGTATTGACGCAGGAGGGTCGCATCTCGCGTCAAATAATAAACTATGCCGTTCTTTTCGCGTGTGTCGTGTTGAGACGCTTCTGGGACGCGTCCAACACGCGGCCGCACTGTACTGCAATTTAATATTATAATATTGCAATTAAATATTGCAATATAAATATTGAAATATTGCAATTAAACTTTGCTAATAAAATCCAGACATTTCTTCTGGAAGTTTTCAAAATTTTTCCTTAGTAGTTTTTTTAAAACGAAGGTTTGAATCGGGCTGGGTTTCACTTGAACCAATACATTGAAAGTTCAATACAGATTTATTTTGCATTGATCATTTAGCCTGTCAATTAATTAGGTTCATATTTGTGAGAAATGCAGCTCTGACTCCCAATCACCCAATCTGTTTGGTCTTATTAATGTGGTTTCCCCAGCAAAAAGTGTACATGCAGGTTATGCCGTTATATCGTCCCAACCAATGTTGAGACCAAACCTACGCCTTTGTAACCAACCACATGAGGATGACATCAAATAAGAGGAATGGTACCCTCACTAAAATTATGAATCCACTGCGAATAAAGGATTTCATCAAAGCCATTTAACAACTGTTGAAGATGGGAGTTCACCATTTGGGTACAATCAGCAGAGAATGAAAAAGAACAATTGAATATCATTATCTGTAGTCAATTTTGGAAAGTTAAGCTATGTACACACATACAGTGGGGCAAATAAGTATTTAGTCAACCACGAATTGTGCAAGTTACCCCACTTGAAAATATTAGAGAGGCCTGTAATTGTCAACATGGGTAAACCTCAACCCTGAGAGACAGAATGTGGAGAAAAAAAGACAGAATATCACATTGTTTGATTTTTAAGGAATTTATTTGCAAATCATGGTGGAAAATAAGTATTTGGTCAATACCAAAAGTTCATATCAATACTTTGTTATGTACCCTTTGTTAGCAATAATGGAGGCCAAATGTTTTCTGTAACTCTTCCCAAGCTTTTCACACACTGTTGCTGGTATTTTGGCCCATTCCTCCATGCAGATCTCCTCTAGAGCAGTGATGTTTTGGGGCTGTCGTTGGCCAACACGGACTTTCAACTCCCTCCACAGATTTTCTGAGATCTGGAGACTGGCTAGGCCACTCCAGGATCTTGTAATCCTTCTTACGAAGCCACTCCTTTGTTGCCCTGGCTGTGTGTTTGGGATTATTGTCATGCTGAAAGACCCAGCCACGTCTCATCTTCAATGCCCTTGCTGATTAAAGGAGATCTCCACTCAAAATCTCTCGATACATGGCCCCATTCATTCTTTCTTTTACATAGATCAATCGTCCTGGTCCCGTTGCAGAAAAACAGCCCCAAAGCATAATGTTTCCACCCCCATGCTTCAGAATGGGTATGGTGTTCTTTTGATCGAATTCAGTATTCTTTCTCCTCCAAACACGAGAACCTGTGTTTCTACCAAAAGTTCTATTTTGGTTTCATCTGACCATAACACATTCTCCCAGTCCTCTTCTGGATCATCCAAATGCTCTCTAGTGAACCGCACACGGCCCTGGACGTGTACTGGCTTCAGCAGGGGGGCACGTCTGGCAGTGCAGGATTTGTGTCCGTGGCGGCGCATTGTGTTACTGATGGTAGCCTTTGTTATTGTGGTCCCAGCTCTCTGTAGGTCTTTCACTAGGCCCCCCCATGTGGTTCTGGGATTTTTGCTCACCGTTCTTGTTATCATTTTGACGCCACAGGGTGAGATCTTGCATGGAGTCCCAGATCGAGGGAGATTATCAGTGGTCTTGTATGTCTTCCATTTTCTAATAATTGCTCCCACAGTTGATTTATTTACACCAAGTGAAGAGTTACAGAAAACGTTTGGCCTCTGTTATTGCCAACAAAGGGTACATAACAAAGTATTGAGATGAACTTTTGATATTGACCAAATACTTATTTTCCACCATGATTTGCAAATAAATTCTTTAAAAATCAAACAATGTGATTTTTTTTCTCCACATTCTGTCTCTCATGGTTGATTTTTACCCATGTTGACAATTACAGGCCTCTCTAATCTTTTCAAGTAGGAGAACTTGCACAATTGGTGGTTGACTAAATACTTATTTGCCCCACTGTATGTACACACATAACTCCAATACAGCACAACAATTCCAGGATGCATTTTTTTCTGTCTTGTTTTAATATTTTCATCTTTATGGCATTTATTTATGGTCAATATGACTACAAATGTGCAGACAAATCACATGGAGTGTAACTCACCATGTGACAAGATTTGACCAAACAAATTGTTTAGTCATAGCAGTTTTGTAATACAAAGAAGTGGGTGTAAGGCAGGCAAGAGGTGCGCAGAGAAATTCAGGGTAAACAAAAAAGGTGAGGAAAGAGAGGGTTGAAGCAATCCAGTGGACTGACAAAGTTAGCTAAATTGCCTGTTGTGAAGTTAGCACTTCTGTATTTGTGCAATATTTTGAGTGCGTTTACAGTTGTTAGCGAATGTGTTAATTTGGGAGTTAGGTTTAATTGCCTTTCTGTCAACTGCTTTTCAGAACAACTTTTCAAAAAGTTATGAAATAGATTGTTCTTTCCTTCTTACACTAGGACATTTGTATTGGACTACTAAAAAAAATGTGATGAACACATTGTCGGCTGTAAAGGTGGGATTTGTCAGCTCGTTTCATACGTGACTGTGGCTGCAAGCTACTAGTACTATATCAAACGTGGTATTTGAGCTCGATTATATCAGATGCAACATTCTAACTTCAAAGGTTTTTGTTCATCATCATCTATCACATGCACATGCTAATTTGTTTTAAAAAGGTTTTGTATTCCTTAGGTGGTTGTCTGAAATGGAAGCTGATTTTTTTCAAACGACAAATTCCCCATTTTGAACATATCAGCCCTTTCCTCTGAAACCACACTGAGGTGTGAGGAGGAATGGGAATGTTTAATGTTTTCCAGAAGTTGTTCCAGACTGTGAAGGTGTGCAAGGTCAGTTGCGGAAATAAGGGAGGTTCCTATTATAACTAGTAGATGACTTTTGTGCTGTCATCTACTGGCTAAAACAATGCCTGGAAAGGACTTTTCAAGGACCACCTTATGAATTAAATCCCAATTAAGAACAAGTACCATCTGTCGAATTTTTTTTTTTTTTTCTGAGAAAATTGTCATCTGGTTACAATAACAAATTAATATATTTAAAGTTGTAATTATGTGAGAATCTGGTTGTTGTTTTTTTTCAGGATTAAGTCATAATGAGAATGAACTCATGTTATTATATTTTATAGTATTTTAACTGCTAATTTAACTGCGAGTAACGACTATAGTTACTAGTTAAATTTTCAATGCAAATTTCAATCTTGGAAACAATTTTCTTGAATCACATTAGTAGATGGTAGCGATGCACCAGTTCAGATACAAGATCAGAACCTTTTTTTTTTTTAATGTATATTAGATGTTTCTGGAAGAAATAGCTGCATTTTGATAAACCAACCTAAGCCTACGTACCTCCAACCCTCTTTTGTTGATTACTACAGAACAAAAAAAAAAGGTCAGTTAAAAACTTTTCAGTTATTTCCCCAACATTCTTTTTTATGAGCTCACAATAATTTAACACAAATTATAATATTACAGGCGCCCAAACTACAGATGCAGACACCTAGACTAGGGTATGCCCCTACACTGCCTGGGGATACAAAGTTTTTGCCCACTGGTTTCAAGCATGCCACCACTACCGACAATAAATATGGACTCAAAACATGTATCTTGCATTACCTTAAAAATAAAATATAAAATAATCATAACAAAAGGCAGCCCCTACACTGCTTGGGGGTACAAAGTTTTTGCCCACTGGTTTTAAGCATGCCACCACTACTGACAAAAAATATGGACACAAAACATGTATCTTGCATTACCTTAAAGATAAAATATAAAATAATCATAACAAAAAAGAGCAAGAGCTCCTGAGCCTGTGCCATCATTTTCTCAATGAAAGCCAGTGTGATTGTGTCCCCTCTTGCAGAGGAAGGCTGACTGTGACACTGCAATATTCACGTGTGGCTCAAACAAAAGATCCATTTTAATTGTTGCATCAACCTCGTGCAAGCCGCTGCGCTCACAAAGTAAAAAAAACAACAACAATGCACCGGGTGATAGGCAATGCATATCAAAACCGCTTACCATCAATAGCCCTGGATGGTGAGACGACTTCCGAGGTGTGCAACATTCCCAAGACGAGCAGTCCTGCTGCCAGCACGTTGGCCGCGGTGCGCAACATTGTTGGGGGTCTATATGGAAGGAATATTACTCATCAATCGCTTGCTGGAGCTGTCAAACTGGTAGGGTGCAGACAGGCGAGAAGATGCTCTTCGCCGGGTATTCACCGCCGCCGCGTGCAAAAACAGTGCGCTCAGCTCAGTGGGTGCTTCCTGCACGGTCCTCTCCCAGCCAGCCCGGGGCTGCCTCGGGGCTCCCCGGATGCATGGACAGCCCGGCCACCCTCACGAAGGCTAGCGGGCTCAGCTAGCCTGGCTTTTGCTCTCGAACTAGAACCGCTCAACGTGCAACTCGTCCAGGGGTGCTTCTGGATCCGGCGGAGGAGAAGAGTTGAGTGCGTCAAGAAGCTGGCGGAGGGTAGCGCTCACTCACCCGGTCGCCTCTGCCGCCGCTGGCCACAGATTGACGAACTAGAAGCTCCGAGAGCCGTCAGCCAACGGTCTGAAGAGTGACGTCGGCCGGCCCTCCTCCTCCACCTCCTCCTGCTCTTCATCGTCCTCCTCCCAAAGCACTTCACACCTCCACCGTGTCAAATGAGCCTCTTCTACCAGCATTGTTTGAATTGCACAACACATTTTATTGTTAGGGTTGCAAAAGAATTATTTTGCCGGAAAATTTCCTTGAAAACTCATACCGGGGAAATTTGGAAATATAAAGAGTCATTTGATGGATAGGCAAAATACATACTAGGGGTGTTAAAAATATCGAAATGGTGTTATCATAGGCGGAGTTTGACTTTTGGGGCAGGGGGTGCACAACATGTTGATGACCCCGAAACGCAGTGTCAGCAATACAGTTAACTTACAAGAATATTTATAATAATAAGTTCACAATGAGTGTTTTTTCCCCCCATCATTCTAGAGGGGAATTCTAAATCAGACTGCTTAGGCAATACTTTTCGCCAAGATCATCAGTTAATGAATATGGTATGCCCGCCAGTGTTGTGCCAATGTAGTTACCCCATTCAAAAATTGTATCCCCTGGGCGGAGCCATATGTAAGTAGATTTGTGTCTTTATTATTTAATCAAAAAAAGTTGCTTCAATAAAGAAAAGTGTTTGCATACAGAAATAAATTTGAAACTCAAAAAAATGCACGCGAAAGCTGTTTTTCTTTTTTATTGAAGCAACTTTTTGGTGATTTGTGTTTGTGCCACATTTTGGCTAGGACATTTTTGTCATTATTCAATCAAAAAATAAGTTGTGTCAAATAAATATATTTTTTCTAAAAGAAAAATCACTTCAGTCAAAAAATGAAAAATTTCAATGATGGTAAAAGTTTTTGAATGCGAAAAAAATATTTGAGATAGAAAAAGTTGAGTTTGAACACTTAATTTTTCATTGAAAAAGTTTTCTTTGATTGAAGCAATCCTTTTCGTGTCCGGGCCATTATTATGGGTAGGACATTTGTGTCTAAATGATTTAATCCCCAAAAAAGTTGATTCAATCACAAAAAAAATATCTTCAATCAAAGAAAAAAAAAATCATTTGAAAAATATATATATTTTGTTGTTGTTGAAATTTATATGCAAAGCAAATGACCATCTAAGTTGCTAGTCACATGATCTGTTCGAAAAATAATTTTGACCCATTATAAAAATATATTTTTTGTTCATTTCATTCATTTTTGTTGCAGTTTTATTGCATTACAACTTTTATATATGTAGGAAAGTCAATTATATGCAATTGCACTTTTCGGCCACCGGGGGGGCCTGCCCCGCCAGACCCCACTTAAAATCTGCTTATGGGTGTTATATCGTGATACTTTGTATCAGGGGCGTTACCGGGGGGGGGGGGGGGGGGGCAGTGCCCAGCCACGGACACGCTCTGCCCACCCAAAGAAAACTGGATGTAGTACTAATGGCAGTCTGGGCATCGCGTATGGTATCCCATTCCTATAGTACTGATGTGTTCTAAGTTTTAACCTTTGCGTGAAATGAAATGTTGGTTTTGTTACTAATGGGCGCTACACACATTTACGCATATTTTGATCCTTTTTTTTTTTTTTTTTTTTTTTACATTTGATCAAAGTTTTCACCAGTGTTCACCTGGGGGTCAGAGTAGGGCTCAAAGCGTCGGCGGGACAAAGAATGACTGCTAGGGGGCGCTTGGCGCTACATAGTGTATTTGGAATTTGTCTTTACACGTTATCAAAGATTGCACCTGTTTTGACCTGCCTGCTGATCTTAGTGCATTTTGAAGCATTCTAAGGGGGTCAAATTGAACTCAAAGGGGCTGCGGATCAAAGAATAACTATCATAATAATAATAAAACCGAGGAACCACAATAGGTTACCGAAAAAAACATTGTCACCTGCATGTCCATACTGTTCAGTTATGAATGTGTTCTAAGTCAAATACAATCATATCAACTTTTATTTGTTTGGACCAAATAACAACAACAGCTATCTCAAGGAGAAAACAAAACATGTTTTCAGGTGCAGTAGCCCTACGCTGGATTTCGGCCTACTTGAGCATTGTAGCTTTTTTTTCCTTTTTCCCCCAGGTAAGTCTAGTGCCCACCCACACCTGGGCTCCTGGTAACACCACTGCTTTGACCTCATTCGCTGCCACCCTCCCAGCTCAAATGTATTGGACGTCTACTAGTGATAAACTTATTCCAATTCACAACAGAAGCTTGTTTTTCCTCGTATTAGTTGTTTGTAGAATATCCTAGAATCATTTCCTGACCAATTTATCGATAATCTTTGTATCGTCATATCATCAGATCATCGTTTTAATGAGATACCAAGAGGTTCCCACTCCTAATAAATACATGTATGATGACGTCTCATAACATAAATGCTTTATATGAAAAACATTATATTTTAACAAATTTATTTGCATTTATATAACTTGATTTCAACTTGTTTTATCAATTCTTTAATTGACAAACAAACACAATGAATAAATATTACTCAACTACCTTAACCACTTCAGGACTGCATTTTTTTCTGCTGGGCAAAAAAAAGTCTTGACCGATTTTTACTCTACTCAAACACCGGAAAAAAGTGTAATTTTTTGGTCGGGGATATTTCATGCTTTTATTTGTTATTTTTAATGTTGATGTGTTTTTGATAAGAAACGAGCACTTATGTTCGCCTTTTTGAAGTTTTGTCTCAGCCATTTTCGGAGAACCAAAAATAGCAAAGAGGGTGAGCTAAACCTCCATGGGCAAAGTTTTGTCCAATCATCTCCCAGAAGTGGCAATAGCAACTAAATTCCGTGTATTTATTGGTTTAGTGACGCAAACGCATCATGTCTTTCAGCAGCATAACCCTAACCCTAAGTCTGAAAGGGTTAAGCGCTAAACCAGATCCGGCCAACATAGTTTCCTCTGGCATGCAAAAATAAATAATATGCACTGACTTCATGTTTTTTGCGAAAATAAAATTATATACAATTTCTGTAGAGGCTACTACAGAAATCAGAGAATGTTGTTTTTTTCCCCATTTTTTAACATTCAAAATGTATAATTTAACATATTTCAAGAGAATACCGTATTTCCTTTTCTTAATTAAAAAATAAGAAAAGGACATGTTGACTGTTTCCCTTTTTTAAATTACAAAGAAGAAATAGAACAAATAAAAAAAAAAAAAAAACATATTCTTAAGAGGCTAAAGAAAGGTTTTGGACAATTTTCAGGTCAATAATGTACCGATTATTGTATTTCATTTTTAAGAGAGTGGTCACATATTTTTGAAGCTGATCAGAAATAGCAAACTTGCCTTGGATGTGATGATTAACAGAATGACGTGCTGTGGGCATAAATTTGGATTATTTCTTTGTCAGATCTACCAGGATTTTGCGGGGGTGGGCCTAAAAAGGCAATAGGGTGATGTCACCTAGAATTGGGCCGCCCCTACCACTATACACGAGCTCAATGCAGCGTCACTGGCATTCCTCCCGACACAATTGCAGCTTCCTCAATTACTTAGCGATCAAGCTGTGCCGTCAAGTTCCCGATCCTACAAATACATCATCTCTTGCATGTATATGTGTTTGATGTTATTTGGGCTTTTAAAATGGGCTCTGCAGACCTCTACTCGGAATGTTTTGAGTAGGGCTGTCAAATATATCGCATTAACGGGCGGTAATTTTTTTTTTTTAAATTAATCACGTTAAAATATTTGACGCAATTAACGCATACACTGAGTGACCCGCTCACGCATTGCCTCAAACAGATTACCATGACGCCGTTTATGCACATTAAGAGTGAAGAGAATGCCACCGGCCGCTTGGGGGCAGCGCCGTTCCATACTAATGTTATTCCTTCAATAGTGGGAGAATTAGTAGTTGTGAGATGTTTATGCTGTTGCATTGTGCTATTTGTGCTCCACACATATTTCTGGAAGTTTTCTTTCTTTTAGTGGCAATTATGTGTCTCTTCTTGTATTTTGGGTATTTTGTATGTACAGAGATTTATATGTTATAAAGGCGAGTGGACATAGGTGTTCATTGGACCGCGCCGTTTATTGGCATAAGCTTCGACAACTCCTTCACAACAAACATAAGTATCATTTAGTGAAAGCACAACAAAAATAATATTCCTATTGCTCCCAAAAAATAATGTTCACAAAAAGAAAAGTACTTCAGTCTCTAGTAATGAGGGCCTATTCTCACACAGTTAAACAACAATGCAAAGTGAACTGGCATTCCCAACCAAAATAGCTATGCAAAATACACATAAAACTTATTCAGACTTTGGTCACTCTATTCTTATTATTTTTAGTTTTATTCTTATGATTATTATATTAACTCTACTTTTGATTGAAAATTTTACAAATTTTATTAAAACGAAAACATGAAGAGGGGTTTTAATATTAAATAACTATAACTTGTAAGTATAACATTTATCTTTAAAGAACAACAAGTCTTTCTATCCGTGGATCCCTTTAACAAAAAGAATGTTAATGTTAATGCCATCTTGTGGATGTATTGTTACAATAAACAAACACAGTACTTATGTACAGTATGTTTTATGTATATATCCGTCTTGTGTCTTATCTTTCCATTCCAACAATAATTTACAAAAAAACATGGCATATTTTAGAGATGGTTTGAATTGTGATTAATTACGATTAATTCATTTTTAAGCTGTGATTAACTCGATTAAAAATTTTAATCGTTTGACAGCCCTAGTTTTGAGTCAATGAGCCGAATACTTTAAAGGACCTCCTCAACTCCACTGCACCGCCTCAACATGAGGAAGCAGAGCCAGGGTACTCTGAGGTAGGCTCTCCTCTGTGCTATTTTGGACATTGGTGCCTGGAGAAGTCTATGGCCACTGCAGTATCATGACGCCATCCATCCCGACGTGAGACCTCTGCTGTAACCTTCGATTGTCGTAACACTGATTGTAAGACCTGAGGATGTGCCCCAGTTGTGTGAAGTCCAGCTACTTGTTAACATCAATAACTGTGAGAAATTGTCATTGATTCTGTAGAGGCGGACAACATCAGCAATGACGTCCTGCTGGTACATCCCTTCCTCACTCAAGCTAAACCCTGCCTTGATTTTGACCAACATTGCATGGTCTTGCTTGGTGAAGAGTACTACCATTCTGAACCTGTCAGTTCACAGTGCAATCAGGTGCTAAAGCTCAAGGTGACATGATTCTCTGTCCCACTAAGGGGATTAATTGAGAAGCACAAACTACCCCTTGTCAATGCTGAATGAGATTTGTCTGACACAACACATTGACTTGTCCAGGTGCTCCAGTGAAACAGCCACCTCAGAGGATGGCGGATGAGAAACATCCAAGAATCCATGACAGCTTGTAGAGCGGCGTTGCCCAGCACAGCCATAAGCAACAGGGTCTCACCGATTGTTATGGTGCAGAAGAAAGATGAGTTGCATCACCTCTGCATAGAACATAGAGCCATCAACATGTTTACCAGGGTTTTGGGGGGGATTCTGGAGATGGGGCTTCACCTCGTTTTGGTCAGTTTTATCACACATGGTTGAGATTTGTTCCACCACTAGAGTGTACCATAAGAGATGCATATCTGCTACCAAGTATTCAGGACACTGTAGACACCCTCTCCTCTGCCAAATAGGTCAACACACTGGACCTTTCCTCAGGCAACTCAAGAGCACACAGTCCCGTTCTTCTTCACCAGAGCAGGCCTCTTTGAGTGGATGTCATGACCTTCGGTTTTTGTAATGCTTCTGCGACGTTTCATCAGTGGATGGACCGCATCTTGGTGTGGCATGCAGTTGGATACATGCTTAGTCTACTTGGACAACACGCATAGTTAAGGCCAAAGCTGTGCCAGAGATGCTGCAGTGTTTAGGCCAAGTGTTTGATAGTCTCCCAACAAAACAGCTTGATGATGAAATCAACTATGTGTTGCAATTTTCGCAGTCAAGTTGCGTATCTTGGCCATGTGATATCCAAAAATGGAGTGGTCACCGACTCCGGCAAGGTCCAGCTAGTCTTTATCTTGCCCACGCTGACTTTGATCCATGAGGCCAGATGCTTCATAGAGTTGGCTTCATATTTTCCCTGGGTCGTGAAAGGATTTGCCACTGTGGCGAAACCCCCCACAAGTTGATCTAGAGAAATGCTCAGATCCAGTTGCACCAGGAGCACCAATGACATTTTGACAAACAGAAGTATCACCTCACTTCCGCCCCTGTCCTCGACTATCCCCTTGACCGTGCCAAGATGCTGCTGGTGGTCTGGTATTGGCGCAGTACTGTTACAAATAAAGCATGGCATACCATATGGTAGCCGCAAGTTGACCAGAGCCAAACAGAACTACCGCACTGCAAGGTGTGAGCAGCTAGACCTTGAGGACTATCCATCCCACCTAGTATCAATCCCACCTACGCTAATACCTCCTGGGACGACCCTTCAAGGTGCGTACGGACCAAAGCATCGTGGCTGATTGGCCAAGATGAAGGAGACAGAAAGACAGTTAGCTCATTGGCTCAAGAAGCTAGCAGAGTGCGACTTCAAGATTGTTCACCGCCCTGGTCGAGTGCACACCAATGCTGATGGCCTTTCCCCTTGCAGGGGGAGGGCGACTGCAACAGGGAACGGTGAGTAATGGTTCCTGACAATATTGGTCTTCTACCAAACATTCCTATTTTTCTTAGAACTGTCTCATGTGGGTTTTCTTGATATATTGTAGTTGATTCAAAAACGTCTTTGTTTAACACACAAGGAATTTGTCGGCTGTGGGCTGCAGGTTGTAATGTTTACAAGAAGTACTCTTCAAACGAGAAATCTTTTTTTTTTTGTTTGTTAGCAAAGTAGCCCTTTATGAAAACTACAAAAGGTGCTTCTACCTAATTAAATTAAGTCAGGTAAGAATAAAAAAAAATCTACCAAATAATGATTGTTGCAACATCCTCAATTATTAAATAGTATAATGTCATTCTTAAATGTTGTTGCTAAAAACAAGTCTGTCATGTCATGTCGTTTCCTGTTTTACTTTGAAGGCTTCACCCTCCTCATGTCTGCGTACTTGCCCTTCCTCTTGTCACCTAATCACCTATTGTTTCCACCTGCTCCCCATAACCTCGTGTGTGTGTATATATTGCATTGTTTCCCTTGTCTTGTGCAGAAGTGTCTTACTACCCATGTTGGTCATGTCAGCCTTTTCTCATAGCAATCATAGTTTTCTAGATTTTATCCTCCATTTGGAGTACCTTTTGCTTGATCTTTTGATCATAGTTATCTTGGCTTTTTCCTCCATTTGGAGCATTTTATGTTTATGCTTTTCCTCCTTTTTGAGTGCCTTTTGTTTGAACTTTTGATTGTGGTTATCCTGACTTATTCCTCCGTTTGGAGTGCTTTATGTTGGTACTTTAAATCATCTCCACATGCCAGCGGAAGAATCTGTTTTCTAAATAAAAGTTTTTTTGCCTGAATCTCCACAGATGAGTCCACCTCGTCGTCTCGGTCTGACAAAGTCTTAAACTTAACAAAAAAGTTATCCATTTCTATCTAATTAAAAAAAAATACTAGCAGATTGATGATGCTAAAATATCATTTGCTATCTGAAATAATTATAATTTCTTCACTCGGCAAATAAGTAAGTCAAAAATAATAATAATAGTGATTCAAGAAAAAAAAAAAAAAGGAATGTTGGATACATCTGTTTTGTTTCCATTTCCTACAGCAGGAGCAGGTATATAAGTTAATTTATTTACCATAAGTTATGTTGTCTCTCGTGCTTAGATAGTCTAGAATGGTCTATATAAATAGCAAATTCTAATGTAAACGCACGGGTTCATTAGCCATTATAGTTTTAGTACACGTTGACACGCACATGAGCAAGATCTGCGATAAACTGCCTAACAGTGACACCTACAGGTTTTATAATGTCAGTGTCAAGAGGAACAAAGGCTTCTTTGTGTCAATAGGATCGAAAAGGAGATAAACAGAGTACTTTACTGTACACCAAAATTACTGGTCTCCAGCCCACCATTTAACGGTGGCTGGCTATTCCATTTTACAAAGAGACACGATCGCCTTGCAAGCAATTGTACTGCCTTGCCACATTCCTGGCTTTTTTTTTTTAAAGCACTGCATAAGTTATTTTAGCACATTCATTGGCCTTCGCAAACGTGGTCATGCCAGATGTTTTTGCCAAACGATGACTGAACTCAAACAGAAGTGCTGTGGAATAAACCGGAAAGTTGCATTTGCATATTTTGCAATGGGAACATACAATAAAATGATTAGGGGGACGATAATTCAGGTTTTATGCTGCTTTAGATTTAAATATTAATTGTCTGATCTCATTAAGTTAATATGAATAGCTATTTTTCATCTTGCTTCCACAAAGTCTGATTTAATGTTGAATTAAGTATTCTATTATTATTATTATTATTATTTTAATATCTGGTTTGTGTATTTTTGTTTCCATATTCATAAAACTGCCATGGCATTCTACATATAGGGGTGTTTTTTTAACAGCGACCAGTCAGTCGTAATGGTTTATTACAATTAACCAGCAGATGGAAGCAAAACCCAAGCCACTCTGAATGAAAGCAACTCAGATGTCACCACGTTAGAATCTAGCTATGGGTATTCATAGCACTGTTATTGTTAGTGAAAAAGCAAAACCACTTGGGATATAAATAAAAGGAAAAAAGCATTTTAGTAGTAGTAGTAGCAGTAGTAGTACCAAGAATGATATTGCTGAAAATGATTAACATGTACATTCCACAGGTTTTTTTGGGGTGATAGTCAAAGAAGAGACAGGTCTCCAAACTTTTGTAAACACATTAATTGCACTGATGAAATAGAAAGGTGTATAAAAAGAGCAGCTGTTTATCCAAGGATTAAAAAAATACAAAACATGGTAGAGGGCACATAAACAGAACCTTCCATGTTCTGGAGTCAGAATGTCACGACAGTTAATTATTCCCATCCATTTACCAGGCAAAAAAAAAATCTTTGCTACTGATGAGTTTGAAATGCAACTATAAAATGGTACAATGTTAACTATCACATTATAGGATATACGTTGTCGCCACTGCCAAACGAATTAAAGCCTGAGTTATACTCCCGTGTTGCGGTGACGGCGTAGCGACTACGGCATCATTCGACATTCGATAGTTCTGCGGTGAGGGAACGCGTTGCTCTGTAATTCACCGCCAAGCCACTAGAGGGATGTGGCGTTATGTTTGTACGGTTTTGGGGCATGCTTGTTTACTTCCGCTAGTCGGAGAAAAATAAACAATGCAATATGTTAATACAGTAGATCAGTAGCACTTACTCGTGTTTTCCATTTCGGGAAACGGATTACAGTGATCCCACGTTTTTTGCGGTTAATGGGGACCAGAACCTGCCGCCATAAGTGAAAAACTGTGAAGTAGCGCCCCCCCCCCAATTTTTTGTGTGTGTGTGTGTGTGTGTTTAATGTATTTATTCAGATTTAGCATTGGAAAGCAATACATATAAGACATGGTTTCCCCCCTTTTTTCCCCAAAGCACAATAAAAAAAATGTATATTTTAATTAAAAAAAAAAAATGTAAGCACTTCAAATGTAAAAATTATTATAAGTTTTAAACATGTTACTGTCCCGCCGCATTATTTTTTAAATAAGAATAAAGTAGTAGAAAAATGTTTCATTGATTGAGTCCACTCACTCCAATCCACTGCTCACTTACACACGAGTTGCCACAGCAACTGTTTAACAAGTTAAACGATGATTGACGCATGCGGCGCTTTGAAGCTTTTGCTTACAAGCATCTGTGGCAAGATCAAACCCAAACATCTGTCAACATCGTTAACTTTCAAAAGCAACTCCAGTGCACGGCCTGACGAACAAAGAGCAGGGATAGGGAGGGAGGGAGCGCTGAGTGAGACAACGCGATCGACTCGGGACAGCTCGTCTGTATTTTTATTTTTTTGTAATTAACAAAGAATCTGCGATTGACTGAGGGCGTGAAGTTTGCTGAGCGAAGTAGGGAGGGATCACTGTAGTCTATTAATACAGTATATGCAATGCACTTACTCATTTCGGGTTTCGTTCAGGGATGATGCAAAATAAAGGTTAAGAGCACCATTTCGTCATGTGTGACCACGCACTCTAGTCACTAACTATATTTGGTAGGAACGGGCAAGGTAAATCAAGATGCATGGTTGCTAAGAATTCTATTAAGTGTGTCGAATTAATTTTGCATTAATCATGTATTGAAGCAATCAGCTCAATAGAGTCTGCCTATTTTAAAAGTATATTTTTTCTGTTTTGCGTTGTGTGAAGTTTAGTTACTGTGGCACGACTCCTTTATTCAGCAATTCTCCCATCACAGTGTACTGTATTTTTGCTTTTAAAAAAGAAAACTGTTGTTAAATAATCAGCCACTGAAATGCAAATTTGCATACCTACTTTAACACACCATGCCTCGTCTTATTTATCTCTGCGCTAATTTTTCTTCCATGAGTAGCTGCATTGTATTGATTTGTGCCTCTGCAGCATCATGTTGTAACATGATACTTGTATCAAATGGGAATCGTTCAGTGCCCTTTTCCACATCCTACACAGATACTGCAGACTCACCGTGATGCAGTCTTTCCCCCCTCACTAAGAAAAACAGATTTTGTTGTGTAGACCTGCATTTGTGTTTACAGAAAAGACTGGTTATGTTTTTTGGGGTGAAATTAAGGTGGTATTTCCTGTTCTTGTTAACTTCTATCTTGAGCTTCTGCATGTAGGATACATAATCTCTAAGGTTGAGTACAGTTGCTTTTGAAACAATTTCATGGATAGGGATATTAACGTTCGTTTCTAACTTCAAATTGTCCCAATTAAAACAAGTTAACCTCCCCAAAAAATAACAAAATAAAGGAATTAATTTGACCTTATTTAAATATTTTATCTTTATTAAACAGCAGTGGGTAGAATGAAGCATAATTTAAAAAGCTTTGAAAACATTTCCAATAATGTAAAAATGGAAATATTGCATAATCTTCTATCCAGGATTCATATCTTTTATGTCTGCGTCCAGGGGAGTCAGTGCCTCCACAGACATGAACATCACCTCACATCCTCGGCTCAACATTGTCTAAGGCCCCAGTTCCAAGCTTCACAGTATATATGGAATTGTTTTTGGTGGTGGCCAGTTTTGCATTTGAGCTAAACATCTCTTTAGGTTGTTTGGACAAAATCTGCAGCTTTTAATCAACTAACATTAAAAAAAAAAAAAATCTCCAAAACCTATGTGGGAAAATGTATTTTCTTTTCTTACTATCTTTTTCTCTGTCTATGCACTATAGGTATTTATGCAAGAACCTTATTTCAAGTGGTTTCACGCAACTGCTTTAAGTAACTATTAAGTTATGTAGTTAAATTTATAAAGTGGCTGAATGATTTAAGTAAGACTTAATAACCTACCTGAATAAGATAAGCAATTCCTAATCAAACCTTTTACATGCAAAATGTGTAACCACACTCAAATAAATGAAACATCGTATTTATGCAAGAACCTTATCTCAAGTGGTTACACACAACAGCTTTAAGTAACTTTTAAGTTATGTCGTTAAATGAAAAATGCCTAAATGATGTAAGTAAGACCTAATAAGCTACTTGAACAAGTTAAGAATTTCCTAATCAAACCTTTTACATGCAAAATGTGTAACCACCTTTTGTTAGATTACAATAGGAGTGTTAATTTAAAATTTTCATTGTGATGTTGTTAATATTCTGGATGAGTGGGGGACCCTAGTGCAGAACATGGGCCTAACTAGCAATTGTACCCAACCGTTAGGCTTGCGAGAGGTAACGGAGGGACTTTGCATCCCTTAAGCCAGTGTTTATCAACCGGTGTGCCATGAGAGATTGTCAGGTGTGCCGTGACAAATTATCCAATATCGCATTATTTTATAACGTCTTCGGGCGGAGTTGCAGTTGGAAAGAAGGAGTAAATAGAAGGTTGCGGTCATGTGTAGATGAGCGAGGTATTTCTCATGTCGCATTCAAAAACTGCTCGGACTTCTAACCATCAGCCACCTTCCTGTCCGCCACGCTGTGGACCCCATCATGTCTACTGTACATCATTTAATTAGAATCGTCAAGTGTCGATATACATGGAAATGTCCTTTCCATTTTACCCATATGTAACGACCATCAATCGTCCCCGTGTTTTATTCCAACACATTGTGGAGGACAGCAAGGTGGCTGATGGCTAGAAATCCAAGCAGTTCTTGAACGCGACACGAGCAGCTACCAACAGCGCCATGGTACCAAGCAAGCTTAAATGTAATTTCCAAACGAAACACCCTTCGCTTCAAAACAAGTCGATGGACTATTTTGTTCACCTTCGTGAAAACACAGAAACAGGCAACTTTTTTTTAGAAAAACAAAGGTATATGAGAAAGTCCTCAAAGCCAGTTACCTTGTTGCTGAACTTGTTGCTAAATCCAAAAAGTCCCACACTGCCGCAGAGACATTAATATTACCCGCCTGCAAAGCCATTGTCAGCGACATTGTCGGCCCTGATGCTGTTAAAGACATTGCTAAAGTCCCCCTGTCTGATAATTCTGACCTTTTCAAGCCTAACTGCTATAAAAATATATTTAAAAAAAAAAACTGAGCGACTAAGAGCTGTTGAAGATTCCTGCCAGCATACTGGCTTTGTGTTCATCTAAACAAGCTGAAGTTTCACACTGACTAAGTATAAATATTGAGGAAATATTTTATAATTAAATGTATTGTAAAGACAGTAATTTAGGAACATTTTTGGTTTGTGGTGTGCCGCGAGATTTTTCCAATGTAAAAACGTGCCGTAACTCAGAAAATGTTGAAAAACATTGCCTTAAACCAGTGCTTCTCAATTATTTTCTGTTACGCCCCCCCCAAGGAAGACGTAAATGTCTCGCGCCCCCCCAAACCCTCAGCCGCCACTGTAAATAGTATCATTTGTCTATAATATTACTATTATAAGCACGCCTCTGAATAACATTGTGTCCTTTTCTTCTATTAAAGAAAAAAAGTAACATAGATCAACTTATAATAAAGTATAACTTTATTAACATTGTTTTATTTGTAACAGAAAAGACTTAACACGCATCAGTTTGCCTGAATTAAAAAAAAGTCACATCCAAACTGTAAAAATACACTCAAGGTACATTTTTGACCATTTGATACCGGAAAAATAAAATCTAATAAAATCAGTAAATAACAACAAATTCAAATTGATTAGAAACATTAACTCATGAGGACAATATGCCAAAAAATTTGACCGAAAAAACAAAACTGAATAGAAGAAAAAAAAGAGTGTCTTTGGACAGAAGGAAAGTTTTTATTTTCGCTGCTCACAGTATCACCTCTTTTGCAATGGTGTGGGGTTATTTTGCACTTAGCATGCTAACAGTGCTCACTGGTCTACTGATATAACACTGACAAAGCGGGACGATTGTTAGCGATATTTGGCACGTTTTCGCTGAAAAACAATCAAGCGACTTATCAATGAGATTGGGGTCTAATGTCTTTAATTGGCGTCTTATTTGATTTGGCTTCCGGCTGTCCGCTATAATCATTTTTAGACACAATAAACGGTGGTCTTTCCTCATCTCCCACTGCATTAAAAGTCAAAGCCAAAAGGCAAACGGCCCGAAAACAGCACATTCTCGGCGGCCGAGGGAGAACCGTAGGTGAGGGCGGTCGTCGTGATGATCCCAAGCCGAAAATGGCACTTCTTGGGCGGACACGTGAGAACCGGGAAAGACAGTGGGTCGCTGCGTGAGTCCGGCCGGTGTAGGTTTACACCGGAAAACGGCTTTCGAAAATGGCACACAGCTCTTCATATATCTTTCTGTGTGCTCTTGCTTAGTTAAAAAATACTGCGCGCACTCTGAAAATGAGAGCGCCACTGCCACCCACTGAGTGGATGTGCAAATACACATTATTCTAGTACGGCTAAAAAAAAAAAATAAAAAAAAAAAAAAGCATGTTTCCCAAGGTCACATGCGCCACCCCTGGGATCGCTCTGCGCCCCACCATTTGAGAAGTACTGCCTTAAGCACAGAAGTCAGGCTAACTATTTTGTATTTTTTCAACTGAGCACTCTCCAGCTATTTGCAGACAACACTAATTACAGTTGTGGTATCACTCCACCCAAAAGTCTTTGCGCTAGAACATTTAACTCTGCCAGGAGTGTCTGTGTTCAACTCACTTAATGGACACTGCACTAAGGGCGATCTTAATATTGATGGTGTTAAAAAACACCCAAATCAACTTTAATCCACTCAAAAATAATTTACACCAAAAAATCAACTCCAAAGATTATGCTGTGTACGGCAACCTCAGAGGGACAAAAGTCATACAATTTGTGTAATCACATTACATACAGTATATATTAAGCAATGCTTTTTCATAAGTGTTTTAATTGACACTCTTAAATGATAAATAAAACAATGGGTTCAGTCATTTTTAAAAACACAAAGCTAATATGTATATACAATGAAAAAAATCTATTTAAAATGTAATTTTATTTTCATTTAATCACGTAACATACAGTATATATTAAGCAATGCTTTTTCATAAGTGTTTTAATTGACACTCTTAAATGATAAATAAAACAATGGGTTCAGTCATTTTTAAAAACACAAAGCTAATATGTATATACAATGAAAAAATCTATTTAAAATGTAATTTTATTTTCATTTAATCACGTAACATACAGTATATATTAAGCAATACTTTTTCATAAGTGTACTAATTAACTCTCTTGCATAATTAATACAGCCATGGATTCAGTAATGTGTAAAAACACAAGGCTAATGTGCAAATACTACAATGGAAAGATTACAGATTTAAAAGTTAAAATCACGTTACGTATATATTAAGCAATGCTTACTCATAATAATTGACTCTTACATGATAAATACAACAATGGCTTCAGTAATGTGTAAAAACTAGGGCTGTCAAACGATTAAAAAATATAATCGAGTTAATCACAGCTTGAAAATTAATTAATCGTAATTCATCGCAATTCAAACCATCTATAAAATATGCCATATTTTTCTGTAAATTATTGTTGGAATGGAAAGATAAGACACAAGACGGATATATACATTCAACATACTGTACATAAGTACTGTATTTGTTTATCATAACAATATATCAACAAGATGGCATTAACATTATTAACATTTTGTTAAAGTGATCCATGGATAGAAAGACTTGTAGTTCTTAAAAGATAAATGTTATAGAAATTTTATATTAAAACTAGGGCTGTCAAACGATTACAATTTTTAATCGAGTTAATTACAGCTTAAAAATTAATTAATCGTAATTAATTATATTTAATCGCAATTCAAACCATCTATAAAATATGCCATATTTTTCTGTGAATTATATATATATTCTGTAAAACAAATTGTTGGAATGGAAAGATAAGACACAAGATGGATATATACATTCACCATACGGTACATAAGGACTGTAGTGGGCATTTCACTCTACTGTCATTTAAATCTGTCTATGCTGTCCTCACTCCAAAGCGTCTACTTTTTCCAAAGCTAGACAGCTAGTGAACGACGCCTTAATAATCAGACTTCTTCCTTTTTCATCTGATTTATTAATAAAATGGCCTCAAACCATTGTCCTCTTTAGACCGTCGTAAAACTACAAAAAAAAAAAGTACACAAGCATTGCATTAGCAACAACGTTAGCTTAGCACGCTATACAGGTTAACTAAACATAAACAAAAAGCTACTCATACAAAAAATATAACATTTCGCGTATTAACATAATATGTACATTCTTTACAACAACCATACTTACGGACAAATCTTGTCCAAGGATCATATAAGCACAACAGAGACGTCGTGCAGCCATATTGAACTGGCAAGAAAACAATAAACCATGTCGCAAAGCGACCACAAGAGTTCGCTGTTAGACAGCACAAAAAGCCTTGCTGTAAAACTTAACAAAAGGCAGAATACTGTCTGAGCGGGACATGTGCGTTAATTGCGTCAAATATTTTAACGTGATTAATTTAAAAAATTAATTACCGCGCGTTAATGCGTTAATTTTGACAGCCCTAATTAAAACCTCTCTTAATGTTTTCGTTTTAATCAAATTTGTAAAATTTTCAAACAAAAAATAAACTACTAGCTCGCCATTGTTGATGTCAATAATTACTCAATGCTCATCGTGCTGAAACCCATAAAATCAGTCGCACTCAAGCGCCAGCAGCGGGTGACAAAACACCAAAAAACACAAGTAACAAATGGACATGACACTGTGCTGTCGTTTTAATCTGTTTGAGCGGGGCATGTGCGTTAAATGCGTCAAATATTTTAACTAGGGGTGTCAAACGATTAAAATTTTTAATTGAGTTAATTAAAGCTTAAAAATTAATTAATCGTAATTAATCGCAATTAATCGCAATTCAAACCATCTATAAAATTTGCCATATTTTTCTGTAAATTATTGTTGGAATGGAAAGATAACACACAAGATGGATATATACATTCAACATACGGTACATAAGTACTGTATTTCTTTATTATAACAATAAATCAACAAGATGGCATTACCATTATTAGCATTCTGTTAAAGCGATCCATGGATAGAAAGACTTGTAGTTTTTAAAAGAAAAATGTTAGTACAAGTTATAGAAATGTTATATTAAAACCCCTCTTCATGTTTTCGCTTTAATAAAATTTGTAAAATTTTCAATCAAAAAAATAAACTAGTAGCCCGCCATTGTTGATGTCAATAATTACTTACACTATGCTCTTGGGTGCTGAAGCCTATAAAATCAGTCGCACCCAAGCGCCAGCAGAGGGCGGCAAAACTCCGAAAAACACAACAAGTACAGCTTTCACTGTGCTGTCATTTTAATCTGTTTGAGCAGGGCATTTGTGCGTTAATTGCGTCAAATATTTTAATGGGATTAATTTAAAAAATTAATTACCGCTCGTTAACGCGATAATTTTAACAGCCCTAATTTTAACGTGATTAATTTAAAAAATCAATTACCGCCCGTTAACACGATCATTTTGACAGCCCTAGTAAAAACACAAAACTAACATGTATATACAATGATAAACACATTTAAAAGTTAAAATAGTGCATGTGCATTTTTTGGGTGTATGATGATTGGTCCTTTTTGGGGGAATATGTCAGGGTCATTTGAGGTACTACTGTATTTACACCATCTCAATATATAACTACTGTAATTTCAGTATTTTCCTGATTATTTTTAATGTGATTCATTCCTGTTGCTATCCACAAATTGCCATCAAGTCAAAATGCAGACTTTCCCGCTAGTGCAATGATTAGCGCTTTCTTGTGTGATCATGTACCCTTCTCAATGACCAAATGCTTAAGTATGAACAGTTTAAAAAAAAAAAAAACTTTTTCAGCATTAGTTTGCATTCCTAACAAAATGGCTGTGTTGCATGAGCGTGTAACTGCTTCAGTAGACGCGCACACACAGGATGTGATTCCAGGAACTTTGATTGATGAGATAATCCATCTGGCTGGGAGGCAAAGGAGGGGAGTAACAGGGAAGGGCGGGAGAAAGAGAGAGTGTAGAACATGAGCGATGGTGTTGCTCCAAATCATGATGCCATTTAGAAATTTATGCACAGGCTTGCATACAGCCGGCACACTTGTGGATATCCTGGCTTCAGTTAGTTGATGATTTATCCTTACACGTTAATACGCATTTCTTAAACACGGTATATGTTAACAGTAAAGCTATGGGGCGAAAAGAAAAACATGTCTTGCTTGATCCTCTGGATTCTATCACAGTTCCAGTAAAACGGGAGGAGGTGCATCATGGATGAGAGAATGACGGATGAAACACTTGTTTTAAGTCACGACATAAACCAGACAAATGATGTTTTCACATTCTCATCCCCAAAAGGTGGCCTAAGAGAACAGCTTAATATCAAGCAGTGCTACTCTATACAATGTGAATGTGTTTCCCAATTTGAAATCTCAGTAGAATTAAACATGACTTTATACATTAAATTCATACCTTTGCTAAGTGAACATGCCGTAATGTAAAATAACTCTTTAACTGTACGTATGCTGCGGAGAGAAAGTAGCCATGCTCAACCGCTCAATTTTTCCTAAGATTGGCTCTCTATTTGTGGGGTTAGAAAGCCAAATGTGTCCTTTGTCTTATGAGGCAAGAATAGCAACATCGGAAATGTCAGCATTGGAGTTCAAAGATCTTGACCCTTCTCCGTTGTGTTGACCCTCCTCCTTTGTGGTCATGACTGTCAAGGATGGAAGCTTCACCATGTTTCCCTGTTGCACTCTTGTAAACCCCCCCCCCCCCCCCCCCCCACACACACACACATACACACCCACTCCCTTCTTCCTTGAAGCCAGCAATTATGCAGCGGGATATGCTGATAACACCTAAAGAATTCCAGGCATGCACAAACAGCCCATCCCCCATCCGCTTCGCTTCTCTCTTGCTCCCCTTTGCCGTACCCTTGCCCCTTTCACTCCCACTCCTTCGCTGGGCTTTTCTTTCTGCCTCCTCTAATTCAATGCTCATGTTGTTATTACTGCTTAGATCAAATAGTCCCTCTAAGAGATTTTTAAAACTCAAAAAGTTTATTTGAAAGGAAATTTGCATTTTAATTGTATTGCTGTCGGAAGTGAATTGTCATAGTCTGTATCAAAGATAATGAGAGAAGATTAATCTGCCAAATAATTGAGGTTTAAGACAAAAAAAAAAAAAAAATTAAATACTGTTTTTTGAGCAATAAAGTTGTTTTGCTTGGTGAAAAAAAATGATCGTAAGCCAAATCATATATATATATATATATATATATATATATATATATATGTATTAGGGCTGTCAAAATTATCGCGTTAACGGGCGTTAATTAATTTTTTAAAATTAATCCCGTTAAAATATTTGACGCAATTAACGCACTATGCCCGCTCAGACAGATTTAAATGTCAGTACAGTGAAAGGCCAACTTGTTAATTGTATTTTATGGAGTTTTTCCGCCCTCTGCTGGCGCTTGGTTGTGACTTGCATATGTTATGTGGCGTAATGTCGCCCTCTGCTGGCGATTCAGTGCAGCGGATTATTTGGGTTTCGGCGCGCTTTTCTGACGTGATTATATGTCGACGTGAACTCACACTAATAGACAGTGCTATTCAGACCAGCTAACGTCCGCATCCAGTATTCAGTGGCACTTCTCATAGCCCCATCACACTGTTTGTGTCTAATACATGCATCGCTTGTGAGTTATATTCCTCCTTTGTTTATATTCGTGAGCATTAGATAGTTATTGATGATGTGTATTTGAATTTGTTCACATATATGGTGAAATGCAGTTACATTGTTAGATGCTTGTGAGCTAATTGGCTAGTGCTACTGCTCAAATGGACACGTGTGTGTACATTTTATGTTATTTTGTGATTTATGCAAGTTATTGACACATTGCCTTGTTATTTTCAGTTTTACAAAAATACAAGAAACGTGCTCCTGTCAAAAAGAGATGACTTCAGTAAAGCCCATGCAACTTTGCCACACCGTCTGATTTCTTTTTGGAACTTATGTTCGCTATCTGTCAATTTGTGTACTCACACACATTGAGGACAGAATAGGGCTACTAGTTTATTTTTTGATTGAAAATTTTACAAATTTTATTAAAACGAAAACATTAAGAGGCGTTTTAATATAACATTTTATCCATGGATCACTTTAACAGAATGTTAATAATGTTAATGCCATCTTGTTGATTTATTGTTATAATAAACAAATACAGTCCTTATGTACCGTATGTTGAATGTATATATCCATCTTGTCTTATCTTTCCATTCCAACAATAATTTACAGAAAAATATGGCATATTTTATGATGGTTTGAATTGCGATTAATTACGATTAATTAATTTTTAAGCTGTAATTAACTCGATTAAAAATTTTAATCGTTTGACAGCCCTAATATATATATATATATATATATATATATATATATATATATATATATATATAATATATATATTATATATATATATATATATATATATATATATATATATATATATACATATACATACAGTCACACATACATTTCGGACAATATAGAAATCTGGCCAAATTGGGGGTCTCAGAGCGGAACTCTCAGGAAATTAGAATACACAATATTCTAATTTCCTGACAGTCAGGAAATTAGAATATTGTGTATTCTAATTTCCTGAGACAGTCCTGTATATATACACAGGACTGTCTCAAAAAATTAGAATATTGTGTATTCTAATTTTCTGAGACAGTCCAGTATATATATATATATATATATATATATATATATATATATATATATATATATATATACATACATATATATATATATATACACATATATATACATATATATATATACACATATATATACATATACATATATATATATACATATATATATATATATATATTAGGGTTGTATATATATATATATGTATATATATACATATATGTATATATATATGTATATATGTATATATATATATATATATATATATATATATATTAGGGTTGTTCCGGTCATGTTTTTTTATATATACACATATATATATATATATATATATATATATATATATATACAACCCTAATATATATTAGGGTTGTTCCGGTCATGTTTTTTTGCTCCCGATCCGATCCCGATCATTTTTGTTTGAGTATCTGCCGATCCCGATATTTCCCGATCCGATTGCTTTTTTTTTGCTCCCGATTCAGTTCCAATCATTCCCGATAATTTTTCCCCATCATATACATTTTGGCAATGCATTAAGAAAAAAAAAATGAATAAAACTCGGACGAATATATACATTCAACATACAGTACATAAGTACTGTATTTGTTTATTATGACAATAACTCCTCAAGATGGCATTTACATTTTTAACATTCTTTCTGTGAGAGGGATCCACGGATAGAAAGACTTGTGACTTTGTGTATTATGACGAAATATTGCCATCTAGTGTATTTGTTGAGCTTTCAATAAATGATACTGCAGCATGCCCCAATCCATGATGGGAAGTGAAACCATGATGGGAAGTAAAACCATGACTGTGTGTCATGCTACCAATGGATATATCTTCTCTGCTTTGAGAAATAAGTTAAGGTGTTACGACAGAGCTAATGACACCTTGCTTCCCCACATTGCCTCCTATGTTATGCTAATCATAGGAGAGAGATTGCAAGGTTTTAGCTAATTGAAGCACGACTTCAGAGGCTGCCAAAATTCACTCTACGCATTTCGGCTGCCCATTATCTCTCTATATAGGGAAAATGGTATCACTCATAACAGATTAAGTGCGACAATGAGTGAGAGGGTCGTACGGCGTATATATTAATAGCGTTAAATATTTTAATGTGACACATTTATTAATAAATTACTTGCCGCCGTTATCAGTATATATGTGATAACCCTACGTTGAGCCTAAACTAAAGACTCTGGATGAGTGTAACATATTATGGCTGTAACGTTAAATACAATTAGAAAACGATTTAATAAATATATATATATATATATATATATATATATATATATATATATATATATATATATTAACAAAAGGCACGGATGATATTTTTTTGCCGATTCCGATACTTTGAAAATGACGTGATCGGACCCGATCGATCGGCATATATATATAGCGTCAAGGACAATGTGCATATTCCCCTATAACGTGTTCTGAATTAATCATATCCCTACTCATGTTAAATGACAGTCAACGCATATCTGCTACTATTTATAATGCCTGTAATTTTAACCGCTGCAAAAATAAGTTTCATTTAATTTAAATGTGGCGTTTCAAGGATGTTTTGCTATCTCACAGCAGCCTGAGGGAGTTGTGCAAACAATGACTGCTATTTGGAACTAATCAGGCCCCAGTTCAAGCTGTTGGTAAAATGCTCTTTGTTTGTTTAATTTGTTTCCACAAAAAGATAAACATAGTTTTCTTCTAACAATAACATGTTTTCCCGTATAGATTTGGGATACTTCAAGTGTGTTTTGCATAACAAAGCCACACTTAAATATTTTTTCTTTGAAAGAAAAGGCTTCTGTTTTGACATCTCAGACAATTGAAGATGGGAGATTGTCACCTCTGCTAAAAAGCTGTATTTGCCAGAAATTCCTGCACGTTATTTTCGTGCTCCTCTCTGCTTCTTTACTACCTACCTGACCAGGTTTTACGTCCGTTTAAAATGGGAGCTACAGTATGCCTGAATTTCCCCTTTTACTTGAACAAATACATGCGTGAACTGCATATACTGCGTACATAGAAATTAAGTTACATACCTATATTTGTAAACTATTCTCCCACCAACTCCAGACTCCCTCTTTCACACTTGCCTTCCAAAACACATTCCAGCCACAGGGAAGGCATGAGTGATTGTCTGAGTGCGTGAGGGTGTGTGTGTGGTCTGGTGGGCAGACATGTAACCTGACTACTCCGGTGTGAAGCCAGCACATCCATCACTTGATCGGTGTACTGCTGCTGGCACACATCTTCAACGCGCCATACATGGGAGAAAACAAATTGCACCCCTCCATTGCTTCAGTTACAGATGTTTCTCATTACAACGTAACTTCATTTGAATAATACTAGATATCTTGAAACAAAAAAATATGTTTGGAATGTGAAACCAATCCGGGTGCTTCATTGTGGATAGTCATGCAACTAGGTGCAAAATTTTAAAAACGATTTTGTCATTTCTATTTACACAAAATTTGTATTACTTTGCATATGGTGGAAAACACTCAGGTGACTTGAAGTTCCACTCTGAGACCCACAATTTGGCCAACTTTTAAAATTGTCCGAAATGCATGTGTGATACATCATTGGAAAGCTTTAAATTTCAATTTTCTGGGGGAACAAAAATTTTGAACGGGAAGGCATTTTAAAAAAACATTTTTTTTAAACAGCAAAACCCTAATTGGAGGCGAGAACACGCGAGAGCAGAATTAAAGACGCCACGATTTTAACGAGATATTATCGCGTACTTGCCTTGTTTCGATCCAAAAACTCCATGTAGCATGTATCACTGAGAGTCAAGACACAGCTGAGAATGGCCACAGCCGGATTTTTATTTTATTTTATGGGTGAAACATGGTGATATAACAAGGGTCGCGATGCAGAAATCGCAGACAACAAGGAGTGGTTTAGATTTTCTTTTTCATATAGTTACCCTTTTAAACGTTATTTTTCTTTTTTTGTTTGTTTTTTTTTTGTTTGGATCAATTATTTATCATCTAACATATCGGGGAAAATGCGACATTAACAAAAAAAAAATCCAATTAAGCGATAGTAATGAGGTAGATATTAGTGACTTTTTTACAGACGCCAAATTTTTCATTGTGACGTAACTCGTTTAAAAGTTTAAAATATGCGAGTGAATAATTTTTTTGTCTTTTTTTTTTTTTTAAATTAAAATTTAGACATCGATTAATGATTCTAAGCTAAAAATGACAGACATTTTGAATAATAAATATAATTACTTACATTCTTTTTGTGGCTAGATTTAAACAAAAGCGGTTGCGCGACGTCTGTAAACGGGAGTTTTCAGGGTAAAACGGAAAAATTAAAAATAGTTCGGGGGCTTCATGCGCCATGAATCTGCTATTGCAGCATACAGACATATTGTTCTATCAAACGCAATAGTTGTTTTGGCTTAAAATACAGCAGTTTCTTTTACAGAGGGGTGCAAGAGCAGAAACTGCTTTTTCTGTCTTGTCTGTGTTTTCCGCCATATACAAATCAACATGCAGTAAAATACTATAGTTCATACAGTGATCCTCGCTACTTCGCACTTCAAACTTCGCGCTCTCAGTCCATCGCAGATTTTTTTTTTTTTAATTAAAAAAAAAAAAAAAAAAAAAAAAAAATATATATATATATATATATATATATTTATATACAGATGAGCTGTCCCGAGCCGATCACTTAGTCTCACTCTCGCTACCTCCCTCCCTCTCCCAGCTCTTTGTTTGTCAGCCCATGCACTGGAGTTGCTTAGTTAACGATGTTGACAAATGTTCGGGTCTGATCTTGCCAGGGCCGCGGACTTCAAAGGGCGGCATGTGTCAATCATCATTTAACTTGTTAAACAGTTGCTGTGGCAACTCATTGTGTGTAAGGGACCAGTTTGAGTGGACTCACTCAATGAAGTATATACAGTATATACAGTGTATAATACGTAATATTTTTTTGAAATTGTACTTTGGGGAAAAAAAGTGAAAAAAAAAAAGTTTTACACCAGGGGTCCCCAAACTACAGCCCGCGGGCCGGATACAGTCCACCTCCACATTTGGTCAGGCCTCCTGAACAATACTAGAGAGCATTTTGAATTTATTTATTTTTTTCTCAATAGTGTCCTGGCCTTTTTCTGTGAAGAACTCAGATAGGGTTATTTGGTTATTATCTATTTAATTAATAGTGTTATTATTATTATATTATATTATCATTTTTATTTTATTTACTTTTGTTCCGTGAAGAATCCAGAAAGGGTTATTTGATGGTGGCTTTCTGAAAAACAATATTTTTTTACATTTAGGCACTCTTGCAATCGTCACACTTTTTCTGTTACAACAGAGAAGGGAAAAGTTATGTGACCCTCACAGGAAAAAGTTTGGGGACCCCTGTTTTATACAGTGGGGCAAATAAGTATTTAGTCAACCACCAATTGTGCAAGTTCTCCTACTTGAAAAGATTAGAGAGGCCTGTAATTGTCAACATGGGTAAACCTCAACCATGAGAGACAGAATGTGGGGAAAAAAAAACTGAAAATCACATTGTTTGATTTTTAAAGAATTTATTTGCAAATCATGGTGGAAAATAAGTATTTGGTCAATACCAAAAGTTCATCTCAATACTTTGTCATGTACCCTTTGTTGACAATTACAGAGGCCAAACGTTTTCTGTAACTCTTCACTTGGTGTAAAGAAATCAACTGTGGGAGCAATTATTAGAAAATGGAAGACATACAAGACCCTGATAATGACCCAAGACACTGATAATCTCCCTCGATCTGGGACTCCATGCAAGATCTCACTCCATGGCGTCAAAATGATTACAACAACAGTGAGCAAAAATCCCAGAACCACACGGGGGGACCTAGTGAATCACCTACAGAGAGCTGGAACCACAGTAACAAAGGTTACTATCAGTAACACAATGCGCCGCCAGGGACTCAAATCCTGCACTGCCAGACGTGTCCCCCTGCTGAAGCCAGTACACGTCCAGGCCCGTCTGCGGTTCGCTAGAGAGCATTTGGATGATACAGAAGAGGACTGGGAGAATGTGTTATGGTCAGATGAAACCAAAATAGGTAGTTTTGGTAGAAACACAGGTTCTTGTGTTTGGAGGAGAAAAAATACTGAATTGCATCCGAAGAACATCATACCCACTGTGAAGCATGGGGGTGGAAACATCATGCTTTGGGGCTGTTTTTCTGCAAAGGAACCAGGACGACAGATCTGTGTAAAGGAAAGAATGAATGGGGCCATGTATCGAGAGATTTTGAGTGAAAATCTCCTTCCATCAGCAAAGGCACTGAAGACGAGACGTGGCTGGATCTTTCACCATGACAATGATCCCAAACACACAGCCAGGGCAACAAAGGAGTGGCTTCGTAAGAAGCATTTCAAGGTCCTGGAGTGGCCTTGCCAGTGTCCAGATCTCAACGCCATAGAAAATCTGTGGAGGGAGTTGAAAGTCCGTGTTGCCCAACAACAGCTCCAAAACATCACTGCTCTAGAGGAGATCTGCCTGGAGGAATGGGCAAAATACCAGCAACTGTGTGTGAAAAGCTTGAGAAGAGTTACAGAAAACGTTTGGCCTCCGTTATTGCCGACAAAGGGTACATAACAAAGTAGTGAGATGAACTTTTGATATTGACCAAATACTTATTTTCCATCATGATTTGCAAATAAATTCTTTAAAAATCAAACAATGTGATTTTCTGTTTTTTTTTCCCACATTCTGTCTCTCATGGTTGAAGTTTACCCATGTTAACAATTACAAGCCTCTCTAATATTTTAAAGTGGGAGAACTTGCACAATTAGTTTTTGACTAAATACTTATTTGCCCCACTGTATGTATCCCTTTTAATGCTAAATCTGAATAAATACATTGAACAGGGTTGGGGTAGCGCTACTTTGCGATTTTTCTCTTCTCGTGGCGGGTTATGGTCCCCATTAGCCGTGAAAAACAAGGGATCACTGTATTCGTGTTTATGTTGCTGCTGTACAATAATTTTCTTCACACAGTGTTTAGTGGATGGAAAACAGCTGTTCAGTTTATGGAAATCATAATTCAAATTTTCTGCATACTCACATAGACGAATTTCCAAAACTTGTGATTTTTTTTTTTTTTTTTTTTTTGTCGCTGGGGCACCTCACACTCTTGGAGTCTTTGCATTTCCCCTTACCTCTATGGCCCTGATGATAAATAATATAATCTGTGGTATTATTTTTTTCCCCAGTAAACATCTACAAATTTCTAGTAGGTCTACTTTGTTTCTCTGGTCTAGTACAGTGTTAAACTTCACGGTATTTTACTCATTCATGCCCCTCAAGGGGAAATTCAATTTCTATTGCGATGTATTCTTTGTATTGCACACCAGACAAAGTTCTGAGTCACATGTACAGGAATGCATTAAAAATTAAAAGAGTGCTGCGTCACCTGAGATGGGGCTGTAGGGACGATTCCTAGCTCAAGGACACCTCAACTAGCACTGCTCCATTAACCAATTGTCACTTTTCAAATGCTTTGTTTGGACTCACACTCCAACCAGTGACCTCTAAGCCTAAAATCAGACATTTTGAGTTACTGTCACCTGTCCTTGTATACATACTATACTTAAGGTAAAAATGTTAAAATGTGACGAAAAAGATGTTTTATGATTTCTATGATGTGCCAGTTTCAGCCTGAAAGAAACAAATTCCTATGGCAAATACAGTACAAAATAAAAGTTTGGACACACCTCATTCAATGTGACACAAATGACGGTCTCAACCCCATTGATAAAGCAATTAATTCCACTAATTAACCCTGAAAAGGCATACCAGTGAAGTCAAAAACATTTTAGGTCCCTTTTGGTTTCCCTTTTGAAGCTCATCAAGAGAATGGCAAGAGTGTGCAAAAAAGTAATCAGAGCAAAGGGTGGCTACATTGAAGATACTAGAATATTATACATGTTTAGTATATAATTCCACATGTGTTCATTTATAGTTTTATTATATTGAGTGAGAATGTAAACAGTCATGAAAACAAAGTAAATGCACGAATGAAATGTGTGTCCAAACTTTTGGCCTGTACTGTACTGGTCCTTCTCAAAAAATGGGACGTAAGCTTTCTTTATAACTTTCATAAAGCTGGTTAACTTTCAAGTTGACGTACTAGTCCTTCTCAAAAAAATTAGCATATAGTGATAAAGTCCATTATTTTCTGTAATGTACTAATAAACATTAGACTTTCATATATTTTAGATTCATTACACACAACTGAAGTAGTTCAAGCCTTTTATTGTTTTAATATTGATGGTTTTGGCAAAAAAGTCAAGTCAAACCAAAAATCCCTATCTCAAAAATTAGCATATCATGAAAGGGTACTCTGATGAAGCCACTAACCTAATCATCTGAATCAACGAATTAACTCAAAACCCCTGCGAAAGATTCCTGAGGCTTTTAAAAACTCCCAGGCTGGTTCATTACTCAAAACAGCAATCATGGGCAAGACTGCCGACCTGACTGCTGTCCAGAAGGCCATCATTGACACCCTCAAGCAAGAGGCTAAGACACAGTAAGAAATTTCAGAGTGAATAGGCTGTTCCCAGAGTGCTGTATCAAGGCACCTACGTGGGATGCATGTGGGAAGGAAAAAGTGTGTCAGGAAATGCTGCACAACCAGATGAGGTGACTGAACCCTGAGAAAGATTGTGGAGAAGGGCCGATTCCAGACCTTGAGGGACCTGCATAAACCTGGAAATGGGCTACAGGTGCCCCATTCCCCAGGTCAAGCCACTTTTGAACCTGAAACACTGGCCGAAACACCTGACATGGGCTACAGAGAAGCAGCACTGGACTGTTGCTCAGTGGTCCAAAGTACTTTTTTCAGATGAAAGCAAATTTTGCATGTCATTCGGAAATCAAGGTGCCAGAGTCCGGATGAAGACTGGGGAGAAGGAAATGCCAAAATGCCTTCAGTCCAGTGTCAAGTACCCACAGTCATTGATTGCCATGTCAGCTGCTGGTGTTGGTCTACTGTGTTTTTATCAAGGGTAGGGTCAATGCAGCTAGCTATGAGGAGATTTTGGAGCACTTCATGGTTCCATCTGCTGAAAAGCTTTAGGGAGAGGAAGATTTCATTTTTCAGCACGGCCTGGCACCTGCTCACAGTGCCAAAACCACTGGTAAATGGTTTACTGACCATGGCATTACTCTGCTCAATTGGCCTGCCAACTCTCCTGACGTGAACCCCATAGAGAATCTGTGAGATATTGTGAAGAGGAAGTTGAAAGACACCAGACCCAACACTGTGGATGAGCTTAAGGCCGCTATCGAAGCATCCTGGGTCTCCATAAGACCTCAGCAGTGCCACAGGCTGATTGCCTCCATGCCATGCCGCATTGAAGCAGTCATTTCTGCAAAAGGATTCCCGACCAAGTATTAAGTGCATAGCTGATATAATTAATTGAAGGTTGACTTTTTTGTATTAAAAAACAATTTTTTTGTATTGGTCGGATGAAATATGCTCATTTTTTGAGATAGGGATTTTTGTTTTTTCGTGACTTTTTTGGCAAAATCATCAATATTAAAACAATAAAAAGCTTGAACTACTATAGTTGTGTGTAATGAATCTAAAATATATGAAAGTCTAATGTTTATCAGTACATTACAGAAAATAATGAACTTCATCACAATATGCTATTTTTTGAGAAGTACTAATATTTTTTATTATTACAGCAACTTGAAAGTTAACCAGCTTTATGAAAGTTAGAAAGCTTACGTCCCTTTTCCCTTCATAACAACACTATTGAAGTCTGCTTTCTTTCATCATGCTCTTTTGACTCATTTGACCTTGAACCCTAACATGAGTCTCTCCAGCCCCACAACCCGCTGAACCCTTCCACACCAATTGTGTTCCATTTACATGCAGGCATGCGCACACACACACACACACACACACACACACACACACACACACACACACACACACACACACACACACACACACACACACACACACACACGTTTCCCTTCCTCCCACCCAAACAACAGTCCACTTTGATCACCAAGGTTCACATCCACAGAATTGACGCTTTGTGTTCGTGTGTGTGTGGGGGTGGTTTCGTGGGTGTGCAAAGGCCTTTCCTGTGCATATGCTTTTGTCCTTGAGGTTGATGGTAGTGAAATATGCGAGTTTAAATTATATTTCCTTTTGATCGGATTTATTGAATTAAGCATACAAAATATGAATGCTCATTTCAATAGTAGATTAGAACCATTTTATTCTTTGTGACATTTATCGTCACGAGAGTTGCTGGGGCCGATCCCAGCAAACTTTTTTTCTGAATTGGCTGCCAACCAATCACAGGGCACAACAAGGCAAATAATTATACTTACACACTCAAATTTACGGATAATTTGGAGTGTTCAATCAGCTTACCATGCATGTTTTTAGCATGTAGGGGAAGGTGGGAGTACCCGGAGAAAATCCATGCAGGCATGGAGAGAACATGCAAACTCACACAGGGAGGCCGGTACTCCGTGAAGTTGGCCCTCTATCAGACGCAAATTTATAGAAAAAATATGATAATTACAGTGATCCCTCATTTTTATGCAGTTAATGGGGACCAGAAACCGCCACAATAAGTGGAAAAACAGCAAAGTGGTGCACCCCCCCATTTAAATTTTTTTTTTTCGCACAATGTATTTATTCAGATTTAGCATTGGAAAGAAACACATATAAGACATGTTTTTTCACTTTTTTCCCCAAAGTATAATAAAAAATAAAATAAAATAAAAAAACTAATGTACTATATATATTTTTTTTTAATAAAGCTTTTTAAGCACTTCAAATGTAATAATTATGTTTTAAACATTTCACTGTCCCATTGAATTATTTTTAAATAAAAATAAAATAGAAAATTGCATGTCCTTATGAAATGCTTCATTGAGTGAGTCCGCTCAAATCCGCTCAAGCTCCTCACTTACACACAATGAGTTGCCACAGCAACTGTTTCACAAGTTGAACGATGATTGACACATGCGGCGCGTTGAAATAAGCGTCTCTGGCAACCTTAACCGTGTGTCAATGAATGTTAACTTTAATAAGCAACTCCAGTGGGAGTTGCTTATTAAAAGCAGCAGGAGTGAGAGTGAGAGACTATGTGATCGAATCAGGACAGCTCTATAAAATACTGCATTTATTTATGTATTTTAGTAATTGAAAAAAAAATACGCGATGGACTGAGGGCGTGAAGTTTGAAGCGCAAAGTATCGAGGGATCACTGTACAGTATTATTATTCATTATTAAGTTCTTAAGTTATTCGTTTTTGCTATAAAATTTTCGTTTGTGCTGCTATCGTTTTTGAAATATTAATTTCGAGTGAGGACGTCACGCAGTCCCCTGTGAGTCACATCATCACTTGAAATTAATACCTCAAACCCCCCATTTACTGCACAATGGACCCAAATGGGTGCCATTTGTTTGTGCTATGTTTGCGCTAGTTGTTAGAGTTCGTACGCTTCGTCAGCCCTGACGGAGGTGTGCGATTGATGTCATCACATGAAATTAATATCTCAATATGTATAAAATGATAGCAGCACAAATGAAATTTTTACAGCACAAATGTAGCATAAACGAATGGCACCATCTGGGTTCATATTGCAATATATGGGGAGGCTGTGTGACGTCATCACTTGAAATTAACATCTCGATATCTCAAAACTGATAGCAGCGAAAACGAAAAATTTTACAACACAAACAATTGACATCATTTTTAGCCATTTTTAATCAAAATGGGGGGCTGGTTGACCTCACATTGACCTATAAAAGAATTGTTAGTCTCAAGAATGATAGCAGCACATACGAAAAAAAATTCTGTCCAAAGGAATGACATAATTTTTGGGGGTCCAACTTAATGGAGGTGAAGACCAGATTGAACCCTTGATCTGAACTGTGAGGCGTATGCACTAAACACTTTTCAACAGTGCTGGCGAGAACTATTTTAAACAAACAACATTATTCAGTAACATTTCCTGTATACACATATAGAACATCTTTATTCCAACTGCAATAACTATGGATTCCCAAACCAGAAGACACAGGATAGAGGGGTTGCGGTTACATAGCAACGAGCCTGTTGATGTGCAAACAATGCTGATGTCAAAAGAGGAAGGTTGTGCTTGACTTACTAACAGGTTGTTCTCAGAGCAACAATGTCACTGGTTTGTTCTAGAGCAGATAGGAACAGTTTACAAGCCGGCACGCACGCACATCCTGCTGGATTAAAGTAATCATGTGCCAACAAAACTGCTTAGGCCACAAAGTTTTTGAAATGCCCGTTGAAATATTGCTCTTTTTCCTGAAACTGTTCAAATGGTGGACTCTGTTGGTTGGGTTCATGGCCTTCCTGCTGTGAGAAGTTTGCATGTACCCCGGTTTCCTCCCACATCCCAAAAACATGTGTGGTAGAACCAGATCTGACAACTGTTCGCTGAGCTTAGGAAGAGACCTTTAGTAGTTGAATGAGATGGTGCAGGGCTCTGTAGCTAAACAAAAGCAGTACGAGAGTTCATAATGTATTACCGTTGCTGTTTTTTAATTAAACGTTGTGATTGTGGATGTCTTGCAGTCTGGTTTCTTACAAATGAATGAATCAGCTAGTCACAGTAAATTAACTTTCTTTAGCAGAATCTAAAAAAGTAAACCGGCAGTAAACGGTAAACATGACGTCAAGCCTGAGTTGTGCGCAGCATGTGAAGACTGCCGAGCCAGGTACCGCAACCTTTCCTTCTCGTATAAATGTGGCCGAGACCAGTGCTTAATTTGTAAATCATAAGGTGCCAGAACGCAAAGTACATATGACAGTGCAGGAATGACGACACGGGGACAGGTCCCGGAACAGAAAATGGTGCTGAAAACAAAACGCAAATGCCCACTTGCCATGCTACGGGACTCTTTTTTTCTTTCTTTTCTCTGTGCGTTTCTGACTCGTTTTGAATCATCTTCCTTCTTTTTGAAAAGAGACAGTAAATGCAACTGTCTTTTTGTCATGTTGAAATACTGTTTGATCCTGGCTGCTTGCTCCCCAGATGCCTCAAATTTAATTTCTTCTTTCTTAATGTCAGGGGCGTGATTTGTTGGTCCAGCTTTTCAGTGCATCAACAAATCTCTGACTCTTTCAAATGACGTTAAATTTTTATAAACAACATGCAAGTCTTGGGATTTGTTGTGTAAATGAATTTATGCATATTATTATTTTACTTTATACTGTAATGTCCGTAACTCTGTTTGATATTCTGATATATTTTCCGAGGCACCCTGACGTGCACGCAACATTACTGTTGTTTTGGTCACGTGATGCGGGAGTGCATTAGAGAGGCACAGCCTGCCGAGAGCCCCAAGCTGTGTTCGTACTGTTAGCTCCATGTGTTAATGAAGAAACAAAGTTGTCAGCATGTCGTGTGTTCGATACCTTTGTCAACAAAAAGCTCAAAACAAGACACTATGCTATTAAAAGATGCCGGGATAGGAGAGCTGTGAGTAGTAGGAAGCGAAGGGGAGACGAGCGAGAAGCAAAAGTTCGCGGTCGAATGTGGCGGCAGTCCGCTATTATTTTGTTTATTGTTTTCTTATTGTTGCCACAATAAAGAGGAGAAAGCCATCAACGACTCCTCTCTTTCTTTCCCCCCAACGTTTTTATATTATTATTATTTTATAAGCACGAGAGGTGCCGGATCTGCCCAAATAAGTCCTGGAACACAGGGAGGCCAAAATCAAGAGGTGGCGGATCTTGTTCCGGCAAGATCCGGCTCAAATTAACCCCTGGCCGAGACAGTAAAGTACTGCTACATTTCTCTATCGAAAAGCCAGGTGCTGGGTAGAATCCAGGTCACGTTTCCCAGTAATGATCCGGTATACTGTATTATTGTATTATGTAGGGTTTTTTTTGTTTTGTTTTTTTACTTTATTTGCGGCCGTGGTGCAGACTTGTTTGTCCACCGACCCAAGTCTGACAAAGTGTCCGTGGGGAAAGACACTGAACCCCAAATTGCTCCCAGTAAGCATGGCAGTGCTGCATACTAGTGTGTAAATGGGTAAATGTGGATAGATAAATGCCTTTACATAGGTATGTAGTGATTAGTTTTGGAGTGGTTTCTGTGTAGAGCTAGTGCTGATTATTTGCAATGGTGATAAATTAATGGCCTTGTGTGACTTTTGAGCATTAGGTTTCCAGCCACCATCTGCCCAGGGATTCATCTCTTGGCCAATCTGTAGCAACAGGAGAAAGTGAAAAGACATTTAAATATAGAAGTAAAAGTATATTAGAGACCGTATGACAAAATCAGCATGAATACGATAAGAAAGGTGACTTTAGGACATTCACTTCATTTTTTAGGTTTTGTGTGTGTGCATGCATGTGTGCGCAGGTGCGTGTTCAGATAAACAACTTTACTCTGTGACCTTTACAGGGAACTACTGGGCATCATTAGAGCTGGCACCAGATGCACTCACAGCACCATATTAACAGCCAAACATTTTTTAACTGATTCTTTTGATATGGAGAATGTGTTATGTCAGCACCAGTGTTGTTTTCGTCAAAGGTGACGAGAACGAAAATATTTCGTCAACAAACTATTTTTTAATGACAATGACGAGACAATAACGAGCTAAAAACGTGTTTTGTGTGACTAAAACATAACGAGACTAATGCCAGTTTTCGTCTGACGAGTTGACAGCGAGACGAAAATGCGCCACAGTTTCCGTCATATGTTCATAATGTGACATTTTATGTGTAGTTAACCTGCATTCGCAGGCTGGTTGTCGGGTTGTGACACTCATGTGACGTGCTGCTGCTCTCCAGTCTCCAGGCTTGCACATACGGTAAGATTTGTTTTCTTATCTTCTTATCCAGAGAGAATATGTAATGTTGCTTGAGCCTTTAGAGGTCTATGCTGCGTAATCATTACACACTAAATATAAACTTGTAGCGTCAGCATAGCATTTAAATGTTAATGGCAAGCATCGTCTTAAACTCTCGGACAACTTTTTTTTTTTTTTTTTAGATACAGTTTGTGGCGTCCAGATGGTATATTTAATTGAAAAATAATACATTGTTTTCCTGCCGAGTGTGTATTATCACCAAGTTGGCGTTGTCCTTGTAGACGCTACAATATGTGCTCGGATGCCAATGTTCATTCGAAATAGTTGGAAACCTTGATTTTTGTAAAGAGTTTTTTTTTTTTTTTAATTTACAGACAAAAATATTTTTAGTTAACGTCGACTAAAACTAGGTGAAATTAGTCTTGAGTTTTCGTCAACAAAAACTAGACGAAGACAAACATATATTGAAATGACTAAAATATGACTAAGACTAATAAGCATGGTCGTCCAAAAGACTAAGACTTAAACGAAAATTAAAAGAGCTGCCAAAAAAAACACTGTTCAGCTCAAAAGACAACTGCAATTGAAGAAGCTGTGGGCTAAAATAGTCATCTAAAGACAACAAATAGAGCTAAATCCCAATTACAAATTTAAGCTTCTCATTCTAAAAGTTGTGAAACATTTGAGGTTGAACACAAGACCCAAACCTCCACTTTTTATGCATTTTGAACCCATTTTATCATCAAAAACACAGATGGATAAATGATTCAATTTCATTTCTTTTTGAAATACAAGTCGTATTTCAGCTAACTTTTTGCGTTGAGTAAGGAACACAGATTTAAGGTGCAAATGCTTTCTTGTGACAGGGAACTCAACTCACTTGACAAAAACCGTAGACCACTGCACATCCGCGGTCATAATTTTTGAGACTTTTCACCGTTCAGCTGAATGAGAAAGTCTCATAACTGTTGACCAAAGGTGTAACTTGCCAAAAAGAAATGCGGCGTCTAGCTGTTTACGACCACTTCCAGTTAGTTTATAGCCAAACTAAGCAGAAAACAGAGAGGATACCACCTTGTGTGTTTAAAATAATTGCAAAATTTAGCCTTTCAGTTCACTAGCTTAATGCTAGTGCTAAATAGCATAAATGTTGCAATGCAATAACAATTGAAGCAAAAATATAAATAGCGCTTGCATGACATGTGGGCAGTAAATACTGTAGAACTGTATTCACAACAATAAATTCTTTCTCCTCTGCCAAGACTGAATTTTAGTGCCATACGAATTATATAATAAGTTGTTAAATGTATTTCTTATTGTTAATAAATATCCATGCTCGTATGCTTAATAAATTCTGTATACATTCTAGTACTACTATTTAAAAATGGTGATTATAATAATATTATTACTGAATGAATTCTATATCTGCCTGTCAAGTTACATATACCACCCCTAGTTGTCCAGGCGGGTACAACTGAATGGTCAATCAACTAATGCAGTGAGACATAAACACTTTCCTTATTTAAATTCATTTTAATTTTACAGTGCGTTTTTTTTTTTTTTTTTTTTTTTGACAAAAAGAAGTCTCAAGTATTATTAAAACACTTGTGGAAAAATTAATTTTTGTTTTAACTTACATAGCAAGTGCAAAGTGTATGGTGAAGCTCGCGTCTCGTTGCTTTGAATGTCATACATGACATAAATTCTGGTTATTATAGTTTTTCTTTCTTTCTTTCTTTCTTTCTTTTTTTAAAATCCAGGCTTATCTTGTCACCCAAAAATAACAAATAGATAAAATAAACAAATATCTGCTAAAAGTCAAATAAAAATTTTCCATGCATCTGATCTATCACACATTTAGCAGATTTCAAGCACCCATTAAGTGTTTCATTCCTTCTGACTTGTTGCGTCTTGTGTGAAAATTCTTTGTATCCAATTTGTGCTGCAAAATCACAGGAACTAATCACAGGAATTGCAGCTGATTAACATACGGTGACAGGAGATATGATGATATGCGTAACCTTTGGCAATATCAGTCCCTCTGATGCATTGCACAAGAGTTTGGGTGCTGGGTTACATCATAGTCCTACTTTTGTGACACAGCATCATGCATATTTCAGTTTAACATACTAAATAGTCTGTTTACACCCATTTTCGCAGTAATTACCAATATGAGATCTGTCATATTCTGAGAGATTATTCTTGACAAACTGCCATTTTCTTGTCAGAAAACAACATAAGAAGACACTGACATTATAGTGGTTGTAGTTTGTAAACTTGTACAGTACATCATATTGAAGTGTTTGTAAGATACAAACTGTTTGAATCACCTTTGTATAAGGATGATTTCTACTGTTTTTACCAGTTACCACTAATTTTGTCTGTTAGTGCTTGACAATACTTTTCACATTTCTTATGTTTACATTTGCGTGCATATTTATGCGCCAATTCAGTGTGGATGACTGAATCAATGATAAATGTTCACAAGGTTTGGTGATCGGAATGAACAAATTTTTCATTAAAAAAAAAATCAGTAATAATCAGTTGCAAATAAATATAATATAAATAAAGATGTCCCGATCGATCGGTCCGATCACGTCATTTTCAAAGTATCGGAATCCGCAAAAAAATATCGGACATGCCTTTTTTTAATATATACTGTATATTTTTTTTAACTAAATCATTTTCTAATTGTATTTATCGTTACAGACAAAATGTCTTACACTCATCCAGAGTCTTTAGTTTTGGCTTAAAGTAGGGCTATCAAAAATATCGCGTTAACGGCGGTAATTAATTTTTTTCAAATTAATCACGTTTAAATATTTAACGCAATTAACGCATGCGCTGCATGACCCACTCACGCATTGTCGCGTTCAATCTATAATGGCGCCGATTTACCTATATATAGAGCTAAAACGCAGCGTAAAATGAGTAGAATGAATTTTGGCAGTCTTTGGAGCTTATTTTTAATTGGCTAAAGCCTTAAAATCCCTCTCTCAACAATTAGGAATATGGTGGGAAAGCAATGTGGGGAATAAAGGTAGTAGTTGATCTTTTTCTTAACACCCTATGTATTTCCCAACGCAGAGAAGATATATCAATTGGTGCCACTACGCACAGTAATGGTTGCACTTCCCATCATGCATTTGGGCAGAACAGTTAAATGGCTACAGTATCATTTACTGAAAGCTCAACAAATACACTGGATGGCAATATTTAGTCACAATATACAAAGTCACATCTATCCTTTAAGAATTACAAGTCTTTCTATCCGTGGATCCCTCTCACAGAAATAGTGTTAATAATGTAAATGAGGATCTTGAGGATTGTCATAATAAACAAATACAGTACTTATGTACTGTATGTTGAATGTATATATTTGTCCGAGTTTTATTCATTTTTTTCTTAATGCATTGCCAAAATGTATATGATCAGGAAAAATTATCGGGATGATTGGAATTGAATCGGGAGCAAAAAAATAAGCAGTCGGATCGGGAAATATCGGGATCGGCAGATACTCAAACTAAAACGATCGGGATCGGATCAGGAGCAAAAAAACAGGATCAGAACAACCCCAAATATAGATATTTGTAATTCCGCCTCGCAGTTCAGTATACTGACTTAATCCGTTGTGCTTTTCCATTGTACTTCAATTAAACATAACCTTGGTAGTCAGTGCAAGTGCTGCTTCCAAACTAGCGTCATTTCAAATTATATCCTGATTTTTTATTTAAAAAAAAAAAAAAGAACAAAAAACTGCTCTTTCCTGGCATCTGTGTTAATGGATTTGGCAAACCTTTTAAGTGCCAGATGTTCTGAGGTGTGTCAGATTTGTACCAGGTCAGGTGCCACAACATGTATATTTCAAACCCAAACCACAAATTTCCTTTTTCACTGTGGGCCAGATGATAAGACAGAATGTTGATAAAGCCCTCTTGGAGTATTTTCCTCATTCAATGTAAGAGAAGAACTTCATCTTGACAGTGTTGCTGCTAAGAATGTCTTCAGCATGTGACGTTTCCTCACAGAGAGGAACTTCACCATTCTACAGGAACCCAGTCACAACTCAATCAAGCTTGCTGTGTATTATCTCCCCAGTATTTTTCAAGCTTAACGTTGTCATCAACCGGATCCATTTTGAAGACGAGTCATCAAGATGGCTGTGATGACATAGCTGTGATTCCTTTCAGGACAGTATGAAAATGTGAAAGATGTTGTTGGGGAAGTACATGAAACTTCAGTGGATTTTTTTCAAAGGACATAACTTCAGTGTTGGTATACAGTATATATAGATTATTTTTACAAGACTCCTGTAACCTTTCTGACACACCTTGTAAGTTTGTTGTACGTTTCCTCAGTATGTGTTATATCCATTCACACTTTGTCTGAAATTAGTTTCCATTGGGTCCTGTTGATTTTATTTATTTATTTATTTATTTATTCATATAAAGCAATTATGTTGCACCTCATATTTTGCATGTGAGCCTACCTTTTATTATGTCTGAACTAGAGCTGTCAAAATTATCGCGTTAACGTGCGGTAATTAATTTTTTAAATTAATCACGTTAAAATATTTGACGCAATTAACGCACATGTCCCGCTCAGACAGTATTCTGCCTTTTGGTAAGTTTTACAGCAAGGCTTTTTGTGCTGTCTAACAGCGAACTCTTGTGGTCGCTTTGCGACATGGTTTATTGTTTTCTTGCCAGTTCAATATGGCTGCACGACGTCTCGGGCTGACGCCTACGTTGTAATGTTGTGCTTATATGATCCTTGGACAAGATTTGTCCGTAAGTATGGTTGTTGTAAAGAATGTACATATTATGTTAGTAAGCGAAATGTTATATTTTTTGTATGTGACGCTTTTTGTTTATGTTTAGTGAACCTGTATAGCGTGCTAAGCCAATGTTGTTGCTAATGCAATGCTTGTGTACTTTTTTTGTGTAGTTTTACGACGGTCTAAAGAGGACAATGGTTTGAGGCCATTTTATTAATAAATCAGATGAAAAAGGAAGAAGTCTGATTATTAAGGCATCGTTCACTAGCTGTCTAGCTTTGGAAAAAGTAGACGCTTCGGAGTGAGGACAGCATAGACAGATTTAAATGACAGTAGAGTGAAATGCCCACTACAGTCCTTATTTACCGTATGTTGAATGTATATATCCATCTTGTGTCTTATCTTTCCATTCCAACAATTTATTTTACAGAATATATATATAATTTACAGAAAAATATCGCATATTTTATAGATGGTTTGAATTGCAATTAATTGCGATTAATTACGATTAATTAATTTTTAAGCTGTAATTAACTCGATTAAAAATGTTTATCGTTTGACAGCCCTAGTCTGAACCAGTTACCCAATCAAATTCTCGTCTTCTACAGACATTTCAACAATGCATGATATAAAATAAGAGTAGATAAAAAAAGTAAATGTATAAGTTGATGCACAACACATTAAATAATGTAAATGTATATGACCTACTTAAAAGCAAATTCTACTTCTTGGTGGTAACGTGGCAATTTTACTTATTCTGTCAAAATTATTCTTAATCATACTGACATCTGTTCCCTGACAGCATGAGCTGCAAGATTGAACAGTCTTTCACTGCCAAAGCTGCATTATCCCCACATCCAAGTATGCTCTTTATTATATGTGCGTCATATGTTATAAAGCGAACCATATCACATTACAATGTGAAATTTAGCCAAGAACCTTTTTGATGGTGTGACAGCAATACACTTTCAAGAAGCAAGAAAAATCAAGTCAAATCCAATTAATTATAGGGCACTCATTTAAATAATATGAATTTTTTAATTTGAATTTTTGACGAAGTTTAAAAACTAAACTTTGTGTCATATGCGGAGATTAAGCCCCTCGGTGGCTGAAAATGTCATTGCATGTAATTGACTTTCCAATACATGAATTTAAAATTAAGACTTTGCCGGTAAAATGTTGTCTATAAAAGTTTTAAAGCAATTAAACAACAAAAATGAATGAAATGAACAAAAAAAATTTTTTTTAATAATGCGTCAACATTATTTTTTGAACAGATCATGTCACTAGTACCTTAGAGACGGTCATTTTTTTTTGCTTAGCCAAAACAACCTTAGGACAGAAGATCCAAGGTGGATATACGTTATTTTTTCAAACCTAAGCTTTCAAAAGCAACAGCAACTACTGAGCGAGAACCAAGGATTGCAGCTGTGGACCATGAAATGCTGGAAAGCACCGCCAAAATGGTGAGCAGAGTTTCAGTTTGCCCCTCTAAAGATGTTAATTGTACAACAGAACCACCGCCGGGTGTATTATATTCAATTGACGACGATCTTGGCCAAAAGAATAGCTGTCCTAAGTGGCCTCATTTAAAATTCTCCTACAAAATGATGGGAAACCCCCCCCTGCTCATTTTCAACGTATGATTGAACGCTCTTAAATTGTCCTTATGTAACCGGTGTGTCAGCGCCGCCCCGCTCCCACCTCTGACCAGGCCGGGATGCGAACCCGTGCGCGACGACGCTTCCACTCAGCACTCAGGTAAGGATGGTAACCACTGCGCCAGTAAGCTACAGCCAACGGCACAGCCGTTAGCGTCCTTACATCAAGGAATCGGCATGGAGGTTTCCACGCTCCACAACGGACCTGCGTGTACCCGTTACACTTAGGTATGACTGTGTGCGTGAATGGTTGTATGCCTCATTGTGCCCTGCGATTGGCTGACAACCAATTCAGGGTGTACCCCGCCTACTGCCCGCAGTTAACTGGGATAGGCTCTAGGACCTCTGTGACCCTCATGAGGAAAAGCGGCATGGAAAATGAATGAATGAATGAATATTATGTCAAAAAGAATGCAGCGTCTACTTCTCCACTAGGTAAGACTGAAAAACGCACGCACTCACACACCTACACACAAACAGCTGGGATGCCTGTATGTGCGAGCATGGGCTAAGCTACTATCAGAGCATATATCTTGTAAGGGAATGACACTGCGTTCCAGGGTCATCAACATGTTTTGCTCCCCCTGCAACAAAAGTCAGACTCCACCTATGTCTGGTGTGTTATATGGGGACATAACCAGAATGCATTTGTTTTTACACATTTTAATTGTATTAATTATTTCTTCATTAATATTTTATGGTTGCAAAATTTCATTTATTTATGAAAATAATAAAAAATAGTAATGATTAATATTACCATTTTTTTCGGACTATAAGTCGCAGTTCTTTTCAACGTTTGGCTGGGGGTGCGACTTACAGTATACTCTGGAGGAACTTATGGGTAAATTATTAACACATTATTATATCATTTCACATGTTATTTTGGTGTTTTGGAGTGACACCGATGGTTTGGTAAACTTGTTAGCATGTTCTTTATGCTATAGTTATCTGAATGACTCTTAATAGCTATGTTACGTTAACATACCGGCCACGTTTACATTTGGTTGTTCATGCATAATGTAACATTATCATACTGTACACTTATTCAGCATGTTGTTCTCTATTTTTATTTTAAATTGCCTTTCAAAATGACATATCTGTTCTATGTGTTGGATTTTATCAAGTAAATTTCCCCAAAAAATGCGACTTATACTCCGGTGCGCAAGGGCGTAGATTTGCATAGGGACGGTAGGGACATAACACTACCAACTTTTCAGGATGCTCATATTATCCCCAACAACTTTTAAGCAACCTTATTTGCATTATATAATGACTTCAGTTAGATAGGTCAGTTCTTCCTATCCATCCTTCCTATCTTCCTATCAGACGTTGCACTAGACATTTTCGTTGTCTGTCATTTTGACTGACAGGGTCATAAAAATCCGGTCATAATCTATTTTTACCAGTCACTTAAATTTTTAAAATGATAATGATGACATATTCAATAGTATTTAGTTTTCATTCATTTTTAATTAATATTGTAATGCTTGCTTGGCGGCGAAAAATGAGACACGGAAGTTGTATTTTTCTCTCTCTTTTTACTCTGCTTACCGCCAACAACACCAACAAAACAACTCCACTCCCAAAGAAAAAGAGGCAACTATATAGACCCCAATCACCAACGTCACACAATGATCTTAATTGTGGTTGTCAGCCCAAAATCTTCTAAATATATATTAAATGCATCTTACCAGATATAAAATGACTACTACATAGTCTGTGGTGATCGTTTGGTGCGCAGATTTCTTGTCGAATTACAGCAGTCCATCTCGCTCTCTTCTTCGGGTCTCTTCAGAATACGGTAGAACTTCAAGTCTCTCCATCTATCTTCTCTGTTACTGCAACCAACCGCCACACACGCCTTCGCCATTTTGATTATTAATGTTAACGAGCAGAAAAACACGCCGTAATAGGAGGCATGTACGTAGCGGTAATGTGTAAACACGACGAGCTGACGGACAATATGGCTGCTCCAGTCAGGGGGCGGAGTTGTGACGTCATGTGATTGGGGTCTATAGACAAGTTCCCTGAGCGAAATATGGGCTTCGCCCTTCCGGTCCGGTTGAGTATCAGTGTATTAGCAGTGTATTGACGACGATAAAACTACGAAATCAAGCCAGAGCAACCCATGGAATCTTCAAAAATTGATTCAGCACGACCTAGATGACACGTAGATGAGATTGGATGGCAGTTTGTGTCACTTCGTTGATCATTCGTGGACAAAATTATTAACAACGGTCAGCCTGTGTTAACGTGAGGAATGGATTGATACTACGGCCATTAGTGACCAAAATGTGGTGAAATTACAAGTTATATTACATTTGCCGACTGCAGAAGGGCTGACATGGATTGTTTTGTTACAAGGAAATGCTACAAGGTTATGTACATATGATGTAAACACAAATAGTATGTCATTCTTTTTTTATTGCAGGCATTGATCGCAATAAAACATTTAGACATAATTCCATTTCTTGTTTTATTTAAAACGATTGGTGCACTCCAAAACAGGTCAATAAATCACATTTATAAAAGTATTGCAAAAATAGCATACGAGAATGTGATATCAGACCGCAGAGCTCCAGAGCCTCGTGAACAAATAGCGACATCACGGAGGCCCTCGGCGGCATTTAGATGTGCTTTTTTCCCGTCCTCGGTAATTCCAGCTCCAATAGCATATATTTAAAGATGCTACCGTTCACAAGTTCGTAGTTGGATCACGGCGATCTCGGCGAACCACCGTCTGTCACAATTCCTGCCTCTCTCTCGGCCTCTCCCGGGCGTCGAGGTGTCATCATCATTGTGGAACGCAAACGATATATGTTCGATATATGTCCATCAACGTACAAGCCAAGTTGTCTTCCTTTTTATAACAGCGTTTCCCAGCTGTAAACAAACGAATAAAAACTTGCAACACTTGGATTTATGCGGTGCATTCAAACACGATTAGCAACAGGCGGCTAGCAGCAGTAGCAGAAGCTAGTTGTTGTAAAAATGATTAAACTTCGTAATTACAATCATCATCGTAATATCAATAGCAAAGGCAACAAGTCGTTTCATGCGCCAGATTTTAGGTTTCGTATTTTTAGAGCACATTACCTTCCATAACAGCGGGGGCATGACTGCAGGAGCTCTCAGTTTTGTACATCTCCTTCCCTCCCTCCTGTATGACGAGTACGAGCACCCATGGTTTGGAAATCGACATGGTACGAAGCATGGAGGCCTTGGCTTGGTTCTCCACCCGCCTACATCAAAATAACATTCCCGGGATCTTGTATAAAGACCTTCCAACTTCGATTCCACCGCCATTGACTTCAATGGTAAACAGGCGGAAACGGAAGGGGAAGGAAGACATAAGGAAGTAAACCGGAAGTACCTCGGAAACTTGTCTATACACAGGCGGCAATCTAGTCCACCAATTGGATGACGCGCTGACACACCGGGTGCGCCAATAAGAACCTCGCGTTGATGTGTCAATCACGGTGCTGCCGCCAGACCCCGGTGACGCTACAATATTCTGACAGAATAGCCAATGACGTCATGCATTAAGAGAGACAATAGCTAATTAATATGCTCGCTCGCTAGCCTGTGGTCTGGGGTATGAATTGCAACCTGTCAAAATGACGGACGGACTTCAGTTTTTTTCCGTCACCGTTTTAAAAACCGGTCAACGACGGAAAATATTCAGTTAACGCGACCCCTGCTTCCTATATGTTGTAAGAATAGAAATTATCCTACCATTATTATGTGAATTACAGTACTTTTATAATGTTCAGACTTACACTGACCCCTTTTCACCCGCTGAATGTGGCAGTCCATTTTTCCCCTAAAACGCACGTTTGATTGGCTAATGAATTGACCCCCCCCCCCACACACACACACACACACACACATACACGGCCCGACAGAAATACAACATGCCGCTTTCACCGCCCCCTTCAAAGACGAGGGATATTAGAAGTTTTTTTCTGCCAGCAGCAGCCATTGTAAGTAATGTAAAAAATACGTCAATGTTGTGGAGGTGGGGAACACTCCACTAATTTCACTACTGCTGCAGCGCTTCAAGTCGATTTTACTCACAGAGATTTCTTGAAATAAGAAAACAGCTAGCTGAAAATAAGCTTAACAGACCTATTTCAAGGAAAAAGTTTGTATATTTAATCTTAAAAGAAAAACTTGTTCGTCAGAAATGTTCTTAATTCAAGAAAATTGTTCAAAACATTATTTGAAAGACTATTTCTTGATTTAGGTGAAAAATGACCAACTTTTAGATGTATGGACTCGAACAAATACGAACAAATAGTAATATTTACTTAAAGTAAGTGGAAGAATCTGACACATTAATCTGTTAACTAGCCTTTAACACTCAAAACAGATGGAGAAAATTATTTGACTAAATTTAACAAAAAGTATCAGAGTAAGACGTTATAAATTTGCAGTGTGAAAGTTAGTATAGGTCAATACAGATTTATTTTGCATTAATCATTTAGCCTATCAATTACTTAGGTTCATATTGGTGAGAAATGTAACCCTGACCCACATTCACCAAATATGTTTGGTCTTACTAATGTCCCGTCCCCAGCAAAAAGTGTACATGCAGGTTATGCTGTTATATCGTCCCTACCAATATTTAGACCAGGGGTGTCCAAACTTTTTGCAAAGGGGGCCAGAATCGGTGTAGTAAAAATGTGAGGGGCCGACCTTGGCTGACATCCTTTACGTAGAACAATATATTTATGCAAATTTTAGCAAGCCATTCTATGTGTCTCATTGGCTTTATTTTTTTTTTTTTTAATTAATAATTTCCACAAAATCTTGCAACTAGCCTTTGTGGCGTTCTCTTTCATCTCTTGGGCTCTTGCGAAATACTGCTGCAGTAAAATTAAACTAGCTTTAAGTTGCTTCAGTTTCTCGCTATGTATCTTCCCTGTAATCTTGCCGTACATGTCAGCTTGTCTTGTTTACTAATATCGCCTCACATCGAACTCTTTAAAAACAGCGACTGTCTCTTTGCAAATGAGGCAGACACAGTTTTTGCGTATTTTAGTGAAGAAATAGTCCAATATCCACCTATCCTTGAAGCGTTGGCCCTCACAGTCAACTTTTTTTTTGTTGTTGTTGTTGATTGTCGCCATTTTAGAAAATTGGGATTAAAGGGTCACGCGGGGTAATTTTGCTTAGAGTGCTGCTGTCTTTTAGTGGGTAAAGGAGCAGCATTTAGTGTGTAAGCTACTTCATATGCTGGTAGCAGTACTGCTGACCAATTTATTAGGTCTGTGTGCGGGCCAGACGTTATTGATTTTATGACACAGGCTGGGGGTCGGATGAAATTTGACCACGGGCCGCATTTGGCCCCCGGGCCGCACTTTGGACATGTCCGATTTAGACCAAACCTACGCCCTTGCCGGTGCGACTTGTATGTTTTTTTTTTGTTTTTTTCATTGTGCATTTTTGGACTGGTGCGACTTATAGTTCGAAAAATACGGTAAATAGGAAAGGGAAATTGAAGAATTTCACCTTAGCAAACCTGATGATCTCCCTATATGCAATAGTGCTTAAGAAACACTGCAGCCTTGAATGTTTTTTTTTTTCCCCATCATAAGTCATTCTTCGGCAATCCCCCCGCAAAATATGCAATGTGAGCGGACCCAATTCTAAGTAATCCCACCTTGAGCCGCTGAGGACCACCTGGAGCCGTGCAAAGGAGACCCCTGGGAGCAGTACTGCCCTCCTCTTCCCGAGCTCAGCCGTCACCGTCACCGCCTCCGCCTGCCCTCCTCCGGCCGCGTCCCGTAGCAGCAGCACCACTCGCAGTCAAGCAGCGGGACTCCAGGCACTCACTTCCCCAGCTGCTGACGTCAGCTGGCAGCCTGGGCAGTGCTCGCCGCTCCGGACATAGCGCCGAGAAAAATGCTGCTCTCCGTCCCGCCAAGGGCAGGAATCAACCCATACAGTGGCTTTAACAGCAGAAACAACAAAAAGGTAAAAGTCTCTCACGCTTTTCCACCATTTTGACTCGACTTTACCTCGCGGGGCAACACACCCGCACGCGCGCGTCGCCACGGAGAGGCTGGTGACAGTGGGCTGCAGTGTCCTTGAGAAGCCACTTGAATTTAACTTTTATACTTTTGCTAATTACGGACAGCTTCCAAAGCCGTCCGGACACGGCTAGAACCAACCCGGTCGGTCGCGGGGTGGCGCTTAGTTGCGACACCGGCCGTCACAAGCTCAGTGTGGGGCTCGCGCGGGAGAGAAACACGGGCGGGATGTAGACGAGGCTTTTACGGACTCTCGTGGGGGAAAAGCGCTGAGCAACTTGTGTGCGGACGCCGTGGCTGGATGTGTGCGTAAAGGTGGGGGTACAAGCACGAATTGGAGAAGACACGTTCTCAAAAAAAGAAAAAAAAAACTTCCCTTTTCACCTACTTTCATCGAATGTTAGAAACCGGCTAAGTTGGCAAAGTTAGTTTTTTGTATGTGTCCCTTGTGGAAGTGGAATATGCCCCACCCCTTGGAAAAAAAAGCCTACGGTGACTGCTTTATTCCCAGAATTGTGAATCCTGTGGATACTGTTTACATTGTGACATTTCGAAACCAATGTGAAGACGCCTACTCTTTAAAAACATTCAGCAGCAGCCTCGACTTAAGAATTGAGACGTAATTGAAACCCGACCTGTTTCGTTTTGATTCATTCTTGTGGATTCTTTGAATCATTTCCACTTATTTGAAGCTGCTGATGCAAAGCTGCTCACATCCTGTCTTTTATTGTACTAATTTACGGGAATTTTACCCTCAAAGTGTAATACACGTATGCGCGCATGTACACTCTTGTTGAACTTTTAAGTAACATTTACAATGTATAGTAACATTGTGTTTTGCTTTTGATAAACGCCAACACCTGGTTCATGTCAAGTCAACATTTATGTCTGCTTGGGTATTAGCTTTCAATTGTTTTGGTTAAATTCTACACACGACACGGACACTCTCATTATATACTTGTACCTGACCTCATATTTGTAATGATTGTGAAACTTGTTAACAACTCTACTTTCTTTAAATGATCAAAGTATATTATTTTCAGATGCTCATTGTCATTTGTTTAAAAATAGCTGCTTTGTAATCAAACCCAATGAACAAAGGTGACATTTCTTGCCAAATAACTTGAGTCAACAAAGTCTCTTACCTGTAATCTTGCCTATTAACTTTTGAACTGAATTGAAAATGTGCACTTAATTTTTTTTAAAAACTCTAGTGAGCAGATTTAGTTTCAAATTCAGGTCTTATTGCTCAAATTGATCTTTTGCCCATATCATGTTTTTTGTGTGGGTATTCATAATGATTGCCATTGACAATGATAAACGTCCAATCTAGGGCTGTCAAATGATTAAAATTTTTAATCGAGTTAATCACAGCTTATAAATTAATTAATCGCAATTCAAACCATCTCTAAAATATGCCATATTTTTCTGTAAATTATTGTTGGAATGGAAAGATAAGACAAGACGGATATATACATTCAACATACTGTACATAAGTACTGTATTGTTGATTATAACAATAAATCCACAAGACGGCATTAACATTAACATTCTTTCTGTGAAAGGGATCCACGGATAGAAAGACTTGTAATTCTTAAAAGATAAATATGAGTACGAGTTATAGTAATTTTGATAGTTTGTATATTGTGACTAAATATTGCCATCTAGTGTATTTGTTGAGCTAAACTTAATGTTTGAATAGAGTATTATTTTGCATAGCTATTTTGATTGGAAATGCGAGATCTCTTTGCATTGAGCGCTTTTCTTTTTGTGAACATCATTTTATTTTTGAGCGATAGGAATATTATTTTTGTTGTGCTTTCACCAAATAATACTGTATCGACTTAAATGTTCTTAAATGCCCAAATCCACGATGGGAATTTAAGCAACCATGAGTCACAGTGGTTGCTGCAAATGGTATATCTTCTCTGTGTTGAGTACAATACATGGTGTTAAGAAAAATATCATCTCCAGTTAATCTTCCCCATGTCGCTTACCACAATAGTTACAACAGTTGTGGAAAAGATGCCACCGCTTATTCCATTAAATAGCGCAGCTCCAATAAATGCCTGCGTTACCAATTCGCCCTTCTTGATAATTGGCGGTGCTATGGACTGGCGATTCATGTTGGCTCGTTGTCGTCGGTTGGCTTGGTTCGTCCGATTTCCTCCTGAGGAATTAAACACCTAGAGGCGTTGGATGGCTTTTTGTGGGTACTTTTATTAACAAAACAAAAGCATGTGGGGGACGCAGCACTTGAGCCTGCGCTAACTGCGCACTGTCTCTACTCTCTCGCTCCCTCTCTCGCTCGACCACTTTCTTCCTCACTGATCAATCTGACAATGCTGGTCACATTGAAAATAACAGCGGCCCCCTTGGCGGGTGCCGGTAGCTCCTGTGTCCTCTCCACTTGCTTGTCTCTGCCCTTAGCTCTCAATATATACAAATGGCGCCATTGTAGTCTGTTCGCGGCAATGCTCTAGTGGGTCGTTCCGCGCATGCGTTAATTGCTTTAAATATTTTAACGTGATTAATTTAAAAAATTAATTACCGCCCGTTAACGCGATAATTTTGAAAGCCCTAGTCCAATCATGTGCCTATTTTCATCGTCTTGCTGTGATTTTATATTAGTTTGACACCAGTTCAAATGGATTGGATGTCTGTCACTATTAGGAGTGGGAACCTCAGGGCACCTCACGATAAGATACGATTCATGATACAAGGCTCACGATAACGATTATCTCACGATATCATGATACAGCGATTATCGATATATTGGTCAGAAATTTGATACATGATATTCTACGATACAACTGTTGAAAATTTTTTAAAAAGATTTCAAAATAGAAAAAATACTGTTTAAGTCATTTACTAGACAGTGACACATTTTCTGTGCAACGTTGCTGTAAAATATAAATCTACTGCAAATTGTGTACCTGCACATATAGAGGGAAAAAAACACAACCACTGATATCGCTCGGAGAGATCATGATGAATGACACACTTAATTTCTTTAAAGTTTTAAATCTTCAAAAAAAAAAAAAAAAAATACAGTGCTGTAGGTGTCAGTCAGCAGTTGAGCTTGGAGTGGCGCAATGATAAAATTGGTGGGACTTTTCTTCGTATATGACCTTTGTTGCCAAAAGCATTGGTTTGAGCACTTCCACCATCTGCTTCAGCATGTGAGATATCGGAATCAGTCAGTCACATTCTTCCTCACCTTGTAACCAACAAAATAAAACAAAAAAATATTAGCTACTTAAAAGCTTTTGAGTTGAAATCCTTTGTGTGTGTGTGTGTGTGTGTGTGTGTGTGTTGGAAGTATTGAGTGAATTAAAATAAGAATTGAATATATAGAAATTAAAAATGCAATTATGACCTATTTTTAATATGTAGGCTACATTAATTATTATGCACATCCCCTTATATATCTTGGAAGCTATTCAAACCATTTGTATTGCTTATTGTATCAAAATGGCAGCAATAACAGTTTGTGTAGTAAACTAGATTGAAAGTGGTTCTCAAATAATTTCAAATAAATCAGTAAATTCATGTAGGCTTGTTCGATATTCATTTTCATCCAGTTTAGGGTCCTGGTTTATTTTATATCATTCAACACCAAATGTCATTAAAATAATACATGTAAATTAAAAAATCAATTCCATTGAAAAACTTTCTTACCTCAAGTGATGAAAGCGAAGCAGTGAAGAAATCCAGTGTCCACTTCGTCACCAGCTGCCAGTGAACCTTATTATTTTTTAGACAATTCTTGCATACAGTAAAGTCTTTGTTCACTTTACTTCCTTTCTTATTGGTGTAAAATCTAAAGTGTGTCCACATATGTGATTTGTAGCAATATTTTTCTCACTTTTTCCTCCACCGTTCTCACTGAGCTTTTTTATTTATTTCAACCCACTTGGAGCTTCCTCGGGTAATATGTCAAATAAAAGTATCAATACTTGGCGGGAGCATATCAATAATCGAACGGGTTGCAAAATATCGCGATATATCGCTGTATCGAGATATTGTCACACTCTTAATCTCTATCCCTGTCAATGGGTCAAGGCTGCTGTCAGACTCCTGTCTGAATCCACAACAGCCTCAAAGGGATCCACATGCACTGAAGATGTCTGTTCTAGCTGACGTCACAAGTTTGAAGCTATGTTAAACGCATCTGTTGGGAGATGATTGCTTTCAAGTCACCACAGTAAAGAGAATGATGGCTTTTCCCTATAACAAGCACAAGTTAAATGCACGCAGCATTACAATCATGAAAAAAGAAACTCAACCTCTTAAGCAGCATACTGCAGAGGACATTTCAGTGATACTTGGTGACAGTGATACCTTCGGGTGACAAATGAAAGCCTTTTCCCATGAGGCTGTCTTTGACAACATTCGCTCAGTCAATTCTGTGATTGCCAATGTGAATGTATTCCTCTTGGGTTGTCTTTTTCCTTGCTAATTTGGAAAAATTGTCCATGGTTTGAAGTGCCGCTGAATATAATGACCAATTCTGCAAGTTGATAACACTGACTCTACTTTTGTATCTCCTGTCTATTCGTACCAATGATTTGAGCATTTTTAGTCGATGCTGTGGAAGCCAAGAAGACAAGTATTTTAAAAAAACATTATATGTTATATGTTTGAATTAACCGATCACAGTGATTGATTGCCTTACTCTAATAGGCAGAAGAATTAATGAGAAATAGTGCAAACTTTTTTATTATAGTGTTACTTTGATGAGTGGCTGCCACAATTGCTTAGGTGTACTGAGGTCAAGATGTGATGGGCTTCTCTCAAAAATAATTTATCCAAAATTTTAGGATGTCAAATATAATTTGTTTGCACCTTTGCTGAAGACTTGTACAGCTAGATGTGACACCTCATAAGTTGTAAGATTGTGTATTGGAGTTGGGCTTTAATGATTGGAGTAAATCCTTGATGCAGAGGTCTGAAGATCAGACACACCGGAAACATTTGAAATCAAGTATTAAAGAAGAAAGTGTTTTGGCCTGAAATGAATAAAAATCTTATGTATTCTTTAGCTGCCATGAGAAAATCAGTTACATACAAGTATGTATGGGCAAAACAAATCATAATTTCCTCCAGTGTGTACATGGGCTAGGTTCACATTCTAGGGCATGATACTCAATTCATTTTTTTGTGTTAAATCAAATCTTTTAATGTAGTCATACACATTCCCAGAACAAATTCAACTTTTATTGTGAACTGAATGCATCCGAGAAGTGACATGCTTGCACACAATACATGACGTTAAGTGGTGCAGTGTGTTAATGATAATGCAGTAAATATGGTTCTGTGTGTAGGACTCAGTACAGATGCTACGGAGGTGGCCGCTCCTGGAACACAGGGTTCTGCAGTATCACCTTTTTTTATGAACTATTGTGATGCTTTTTGTCCTCCGTTGCTTTTCACGGCTGTTTTTCCGAACTTTTGATCATGTATTGATCCGATAAATGCAACATAAATTTACGCACTGCACTCGAATCGGACAGATATCCCATTTATATCCACGCATGCTGGAGTCTTGGGACTGATTTGAAAAAGTTGGCAATGTACCGTTCTCATAGAATGGAAAAAAAATGATAAATGTCACAATTATGCACAAAAATTGAATTAATTAGCAGTGTGAACTCAGCCATTGTGAAAGTGTGCTAGTATCACTGAATAACAAAATCAGTGATCAAGAGCTTATTAGAACACAGTTGAACAATCAATAGATTACTTGACAGATATCAATGCTGCATTTCAGTAATCAAGATTTACTTTACTTGTTTCGAAACTTTTATTACTCGCAGCTAGATTTGGACGGCAGATCAGAAACGGGGTAAAGAAAACAGTGCGGATTTTTCAAAACACAGATGCTCTTGACGCACGTGCTTTTATGGAAAACACTTCATAAAAAGGGGCCGCAATTCGTCAGCAAAGATAAGAGTCTGGGTAAACAACCAACGTGCTGTTATGCGGACTTACTTTGAAGATAGCATTGTGTAATCTTTGTGTAAAAGGGGCTGAAAGTGCTTCATCCTCAGGTCACATTCAATATGTGTACAGTACGGTATGCATTTGTGTTTTTGGAATATAACAATTGAAAAAGCGTACAACTAGTTCCAAAGTAATAGTATGGAATTTGATATGTTGATGCCATAAGATTCACGTTTCACAGTGTTTCTCACTTTGAATTCATGTTGTTGTGGCTGATGTTGGTGTTATGATGGTAGCCCGTGTTAGTGTGATTACTACTTTGACATGGGCCCAACAATAGGGTGGGCATTAAAATACAACAGGCCCTTACTGTATATTCGATGTGATGTGACACATAACTTTTTGCAAAAGCTTTTTTCTTCCACATTCAACACAGAAATGTGAGAGACCGTGTACTGTACATACAAAAATGTAAGATGCAAAAAATACAGTGTTGAGTTGTGTCGTAGGCAATGTGATGCAGGAGGGTATTAACGCAGATAAGTAAAGTGTTGGGCTCTATAGCCTAAAATTAATATTGTGTGAATATTCTGCAATATTCAGTGAAAATTATAATTAAAATAATCAGTCTGCAAAACCTTATGAATTATTTTTCTTCTTATCATTATTATTATTATCATTAGTCATTTAGATATTATTAAACCATTTTGAATTATTTCCTGAATTGTTTGCCCAAAGAATTCTTCAGAACCTGCATCATGAAGGTGCAATATTTCATTCATTCATTTATTAATCTATGCTGCTTATCTTCACAAGGGTACATAGGGTACTCGGGCCTATTCCAGCTGACTATGGAACATTGAACTGTTGCATGCCAATTGCAGGGCACACATAGAGAAAAAACCTTGCACACCAAAAATCACACCTACAGTATGGAGTGTTTAGCATGCATGTGGGAGGAAACTGGGGTACGCGGAGAAAACCCACGCAGGCTGGTGAGAACATGCACTGAGAATAAAAGGAGACATGTATAAAAAGGCATCTGTATAAAAAGGCATCTGCTATCCTAATAAACCTCCACTTTGTCCGAGAAATCGAAAGGAATCAAATAGGGCAAAAAAATGAAAATTTGAGGATTTGTTAAAATCTCCATAATGTTTTAGCCTACTTAGAGGAGAAAGGGTTCACCAAAAGGTCAAGACACTGTGTAAATCTGTCCCGCTCCCACCAGCTCCTTAGAGTTTCCTTCTGTTGCTCAGATACTACCATATCTGAGTCGCACGATTACACAAAATAAATGTCTGAACACAAAATAAACACAGAGAGGGGTGAGAAAAGCTCTTTGTGCAGGGCCGGCGATTACAGCGCCTTGCAGCTCGAAGGTGTTTGGTTACGGTTGTGTGGAAAGTCGCTGGCTCCTCCCCTGACTCAGCACCTCATTTCCTCCTTCGAATAAATAGAATTAATGTTCTCAAATTAAATTTGGTCTTTTCCATGTAAGGCTTCCTGAGAGGAAAAATAACAGGAGACAGCCTGTCGTCTCTCAAGGTATCATGGGTCTCGCTCAGGGCCTCATCGAATGGCTTGTTTATGTTCTTTTCAGTCAGACGTTCATTCTCATCTTGTCGTGAGCTCATCGGAAAAAAATGTCAATGTCTATTACTGTGACTTAATTGTCCAGATGAGCTAACAGACACTCGACAGAATCACAACACAACTAGGAAGTAGATACAGTCATAAAACTGTGAATATGCTACACTAAAAAGAAATTCAGCAGACACAGCAGAGCCTTTAACGTTTAACTTTTAAGGGCTAATTGAGTAACTTTACTACTGCCTGCCTCTTTCTGCCATGTACTCCACCCTGTCACGACTGAAGTCCTTTTAATCTATGCGCCTCTTATTTTGCATGAGTGACATTTTTAATTTAATGCTGACTTTGAAAATACCTTGTAATTTTATTGTTCTGCCCTGTGAAGCACGTAACATTGTTTCTTCAGATCAAGTTAGCCCACCATGCCTAATACCTATATAATGAAATGAATATATTTAGCAAACTGCTGTAATACAGTGGTTAAGACAAACAATGGTGTTTAATGGTAACTGCCCTTGCATTATTACGGTATTTTACATTACATTCCCTTTAGTAAGATTTGATCAGGTTTGTCAGACATTTTGCATTGGCAATGCTCAGCATGTCCTTTCCAAGCCATTTTACCAGTAGATGGTCATTTTTGCTTGCTTCTGCAAACAGCCAGATTCTCATTCATTTGTGGCCATAGGCGGAGTTTGACTTTTGTGGCATTGGGGGGCAAAACATGTTGATGACCCCGAAACGTTGTGTCACCAATGATATTAATTAACAAGAAATATGCTCGGACAATACCTTATCCCATGCTCGTACATACATGTGTGAGTGCACGCGTTTTTCTGTCTTACCTAATGGAGAAGTGCTGTGAAGCCGCATCCTTTTTGACTAAATATTCCAGCCAGGAATATTTATAATAATACGTTGAAAATGAGCGGTATTTTTTTTGTTTTGTTTGATTGTTTGTTTCCCACCATTTTTGAGGGGGATTCTAAATCAGGCTGCTTATGACAGCTATACTTGGCCAATATCGTCGTCCATTGAATATAGTAAGCCTAGTGGTGGCTCTGTTGTACAATGAACGTCTTTCGTGAGGCAAACTGAAACTCCGCTCACCATTTTGGCGGTGCTCTACGGCGTTTCATGATCCGCATCTTCAATCCTTGGTTCTCGCTCAATAAGTGTTATCGCTTTTGAAAGTTGTGGTTTGAAAGTATTACGAATAGGGCTGCAGCTATCGATTATTTTAGTAGTCGATTAATCGATGAACTAGTTAGTTCGAATAATCGAGTAATCGGATAAGGAACATAAAAATTTTAAATACCTGAGCTGAGCCTCAAACGGTAAAAAAAAAAGAAAAAAAAATAAGGATCTACGTACAACAAAAGAACAATTGGCTAACTTGCATAAAACAAGTCTGCTAGCTTAAATGCTATGAAAAGCTAACTTTTTTATGTTTTTTTTTTTACAATGCTCTTAACAAATGGTTCAGGCAATATACCTATAAACTAAATTACGAATGCATTAAAAACATTCAAACACTCAACACTCAAACAAAAACTTAGCTTACGTTGGTCTTAACAGGGACCAGCTCGATTCAGCTATGTGAAATGCGGCAGACCTTTGGGCAGTGTATCCACCCTGATCAATAAAACAAAATGCAAACACTTTCAAAATAAACCATTAAAATGCCACTTAAACGAATACTCGAAGCAAAAAAACTAAATTCGAATATTTTTTTTCTAATCGAATACTCGAGTTAATCGATTAATCGTTGCAGCACTAATTACGAATATCCATCTTGCATCCTCTGTCCTCTGGTGGTTTTGGCTAAGTAAAGCAAATGACTGTCTCTAAGGTGCTAGTCACATGATCTGTTTGAAAAATAACCTTGAAGAATTATAAAAATATATTTTTTTGTTAATTTCATTAATTTTTGTTTTTTGTTTTATTGCTTACAACTTTTGTAGACAACATTTTACCGGGAAAGTATTAATTTCTAAATTTATATATAGGAAAGTCAATTACATGCAATGACATTTAACCCCACCCGCCTCCTTAATCTCTGCAGATATTTGTGGCTGATTGGATCAAGTTTGAATATTTGATGTTGACATTGAAGCTGTTAGTCCTGATCGGCCATTGGTGACTGGGTGTGTCGGCGAACAAGTGTTAATATTAAGACATTGCGAGTCAGTGTAAGAAAGTGGAAAGGTACAGAACGTGTATAATAATCAGGGGTGCACATAAGTGGTCCGCATGCGCGCATGCGTACTGGACATAGACAAACGCGCTGGTCTTCAACGGGTTCCATACGCTTTTGCGTACCGATGGCTAACCACTGTATTTGCGGCGGACACGAGAAAATAACTTCTCAAAATGTCGAAGAGGCAGGCCACACTGAGTAATTACTTCCGAGTTCCACCCCCGTCAAAAGACAGACAGGCGACAGAGACGTCACCGGAGCTACCGAAAAAAGGACTTTTGCTGAAAAGTGGCTGCAGGAGGTACCGTGGCTAGAAGTAAATGATGCTCGCACGGAAATGCGGTACAAAATGTGCCGTGAGAATCCCAATCCCAATGAGAGCAGCGCATTTTATGTAGGGTCAAAGAATTTCAGCCATCCAAACTTTGAAAAGCACGAAAAAACAGAGAGCATGTGGCAATTAAGCAAACTATCAATGTCAGACAGCACCGTACTCGCCCTCTGGACAAGTGGCGGAATAAAGGTAATGAAAACGGCGCCATGCACTGACAAACGTGTTTTTGCTCGCATTTTACAAAGCTAAACATGCACGTTCAATGAGGTCTTATGAGGAGGACATCCCACTTTTAAAAAGGCTTGGAGTTAATGTGGGAGCCACATAATGCCCTTTATTTTGAATTGGTGCGTTTATGTTTATTTCTTTACATTTCACTTCAAAGTAATGGCAATTTTGTTGTGCCAGTTGATGTTAATCAGGCATTAATTGTTAATATAATTAATTAAAGTTAATTGGCTTTAAGTAAAGCTTGTCATAAATTTATCGCATTAGGCGGGTCGGCTCTCAAGCTCAATGAGGACCAAGTCACATCTCCAGGTCCTCCTCTGAGAACCTGGGCAAAAAAATTATGTGCACCCCTGATAATAATGCTTGGTGTAACATCACACATTGCCCGATTTCAAATCTGCTGCTTTGCAGAGAGGTTTGATTTACAAAAGTGATTGCAATCAAATGACAATGCACATAGATGACAGACTTTAACCAGTTGATATTCATTTCTTACAATCTAGATTGTACGCATCAAACCAGGGGTATCCAACTCCGGCCCTCGAGAGCCCTTTTCCAGCTTCTTTTCCATGTCTGGATAGGGGTTCTCGAGGACAGCACTTGGGCACCCCTGCATTAAACTAACCTGGCACGCCAGATTGATTTTTCCACATATCCGCTCCGAATATATGTATCCCACATATCAATCTGGAAAGCTTCCAATCAAGACCTGTTTCATGGGAGGAACCTTCAGAAAAAATAGGACTGCTGATTGGACGATGGCTCTTCTCGTCACACTTGCGAAAACAAAACAAAAAAAAGCTTTTAGTGGTTTTCCTTGCTCCTCTTTTAATGAGGAAATTACATGTATTTAGAATAGAATGGACTCTATTTGTCATTATAAATAGCACAATGAGATTAAAAGTAGCAACTCCCTTCCAGTTCATTGCATAATTAATTAACGTCATAAATAAATAACATACAATCAAATTATCTAAAAAAAAAGCTGCTGACGGTTTTTTACCCTTCACACTTGACTTTGATAGGTTACAAACTCTATTCGGGTATTTTTGCCTCAGGAGTCCAATATGCTGTTTGGTTGAAAGAAATGCTGTGTACAATGACTCTTACTGTATGTACCGTTAAGTCCATTTAACCAGGGGTGGACAAGCCTGGTGGCCCAGACATACTTCTAAAACAGGGCCACCAGAATGCTCCAACCACTGGCCCGGTGGGTGCAGTAAAAATAATGCGGCGATTTAGAAAAAAAAAAAATAAAATCTTATTTCACATTAATTCCCAGTGGCTCCGTGTTTTGATGACGTTACACTATCCCGATCAAAGACAACCTTACAGACGATGCTGCTAGCAGCTGCTCGTCGCGGGGCGCAAACACACCTCATTCGCGTGCTCGCTTCAGTGTGAACGTGCGCAACCTGATTACTGCTGCTGATTGATTGTCATTATCTCAGTACCCACCAAATGGTATACTACTAGACGACATGTTTCTGAAATCCCCAGCACCCGGCCAAGCACAGTGGGAAAAAAAAAAGACCGCTGGAATTGGCTCGGCTACGATGAGACAAAAAACAAGGTTTACTGTGAGGTATGCAGATCAATACCAACATATGCAGACAACTTATAATCTATCTTGAAAATCATTAGCCATAATTGCTTTAGTCATCTCTTTGACTTCTAAATTGTCGCCACGACAGCTGAGCTGGGGAAGACTTCCAGAGGGATTGTAAGGGGAACACAGGAAAGCTTCGCGCATGCCCGCCTCTCACTGGAGCTTCCAAGACAAAATGTTGTTTTTTTGTGCGTGTTTGTTTCCCGAAAACTTTAAAATGTGTAAGTGGTCTGTGGAGTTAATTTGGGTTTATTCATGTTTCTAATTGGGTTATTTGTGTTCCGAGTTGGTGCACCCCGTAAAGTTGAAAACGGGTAAATGCTGACGCCACACGTCACTAAGTTACACGCCAACATTACACAAAGATATAAAATTTTATAAACATGATTTTAGCGGGAAAATTCCCTGGTCATGTGACCAACGGACTCAAAATCTCTGTAGGATGACAGCACTCCACTGGCTGCATGAGTTAGGCTATGCCTCTTGTTTGTACTTTATGTTATTATGGAATTGGATTATTTGCACTAGAATAATGTTTTTGCTCCATATTGCTGCATTTTTCATTAAATCTACCTAAAAATGTTATTCATGTAATTCAAGCAAATTGTGCTTTTTTGTGATTATTTGGATCAATAACTGACACGTCAACCTGTGTCCAGTGGTTTTGATAGTGGGGCCAGTGAACCAGAGGACCAGTGGCTGATTTCCCTTATATTCTACCCCTGATTTAACTGGTATGTCTTTATAGCTCATCGACCTGAAAATGTTTTAAATGTGTTGAATTTATCATCTGGGAATGAATATAGGATTTTTCTTTTTTTAAATTATTACTTTAAAGATTTGCAAAAGAGTTTTGCAAACGGGTGTCAGGGTGGAAGTTTTTCAAAATAATAGTCTTGTGATTTCTGTCTGAGACTAAAAAAAAGTCTGTGGAAGACTTGCTGCAGTTTGCTGCAGTACAAGTACACAATGTGTAAATAGCGCTCATCCAGTGAAGTGCGTCCAGCAGTCCCATTTACTAATAACCAAAGTCTTTGTTCACATATTACATATACAGTACATCACTGAGGGAATTCAAAAGCGAGTTTCATCAGGCCAGCATGGTTATTAACTCTGCAAGTGAATGGGTATGCGTAGGAAGATAATGAGCAAGATGTGATATAGGAAGAGGATATGAGTGACAGGAGCCATCTGAATTCACCCCTCGTCTTCAGAATAGCTACACTATCTCTACTACCATAATAGAATGTGAATATGTAATCAAAGTGTATTGTTAACCTTTTATTCTGATTTGTTGTAATCGTACTAGATTAGCTGCAGGTTTTTGTTAAAAAGCCATTTAATCATCAAAGATGCTTTGAATAACGTCAAAAGACCAGCAGTTACTTTCTGATTGTATGCTTCTGAAATACACACAGTTCATGTAACTGTGTTCTCCTGCACCAATACTGCTTCAACCACCCTGCACTCAGACTTTAATATGATTGATGGTAATGTCTTACCTGCAGTGTCACAAAAGTCCTTTAGTAGTCAAGGGTATTTGTCAGTCACAAGAAACTTTCAGGTGACTGAGAGGTAATAAATCTTAATAAGGGCTTTAGAAATGATCAGCATGAAAATTGCTCTCCAAAATGACCAAAGGTATTATGATTATTACAGTATTGCTAAAAAATATGAAGCAAAAAAAAAAAAAATACAATACAGGGATAGCCACTGAAAACATGTACAAATGTACTTTTACAGATGTTCCTATTAGGAGTGGGAACCTCTTGGTACCTCACGATACGATACGATTTGCGATACAAAGCTCACGATAACGATGATCTGACGATTTGGCGATACAACAATTATCGATACATTGGTCAGGAAATCATTCTAGAATATTCTGCAAACAACTAATAAACAGAAAAACAAGCTTTTGCTGTGAATTGGAATGAGTTTATCACTAGTAGACGTCCAATCCATTTGAACTGGGAGGGTGGCAGCAAATGAACATTCGTTCATTCGCTGCCATCCCTCCCACTTCAAACGGATTGAACATCTATGGCCGTCAGTGGCAGCCAATGCCAGGCAATGAGGTAATTTTGGGCCATTTAAGGTCATTTACCTGTTGATGTTCAGTCACTTCCTGTTGACTTTGGGGTATTTTATGGGTCACTTCCTGTCTATTTTGAGTTAACAGGAAGTGACCTGGGAATCACCCAAATGAATAGGCAGTGACTCAAACTCAACAGGAAATGACTTGTAAATGCCCTAAAATGAACAGCAAGTGACCTGTAAATGCCCTGAAAATCGGACATAATTACTGAACACTCTGGTTTCGAATGAACGAACGTTCCCAGTCTAAATGGATTGGGCGTCGAGCACCGTCAATGCAGCCTTAGTGTTAATTGAGACACTATTATGGTGGAAGATTTTGGGAGCAACTTGTTGGTTCATTTTTATTTATTTATTTTTTGACATTGACACCTCTTTAAAACGATATTTTGATTCTTGGCAGGAGCATATCGATAACCATTTGGGATACAAAGTATCACGATATATCACCATTTCGATATATTGTCACACTCCTCGTTCCTATAGTCCCTCCTGAATACTTGAGGTTTGCCTGAACTTTAAGGATAATTTTCCCACTTTCACACTACAGTCAAAACACTGTCAAAACCAACCCTGTTCACAAGGGCCTTACAAAACAACTGACAACACTAATATGCATGCTGTGCCTATCTCACACACATGAGTGCCGATGGCCCGTCGTGCATGCCAGTCTTACTCATTTATAAAAGTACTTATACATACATATAATGTATTTGGGTTGAGAAATGCAAAAATTGGTGTTATGGGTCTTTTGGTCACAGAAAACAAAGACTTTAGGCCATTTGTCTAGGCACATATAAAAGCTCTATATTTCTCTATTGATATTCAGAATGTGAGTTACTGATTGTATTTATATAGTAAGTATTTCGCCAAAAACAATAATATTGGAGGGCGGGGAGGCATTTTTATTTTGAATGCTGCAGTTCTTTTTAGTTACATTCAGGTCTTAGATATACAATAATTGTAATGCTTTTTTAAGTGTTGCCATGTGACCTTACCAATTCGTTCCTCTTCAGACATCAGTTTACCCTGAGTTAAAAGTCGCAATCACCAGTTGGAGCATGTAATGTACAGCATTTGCACTTTCGTCATGACACTTTAAGGCTGATTTCATGCTCCTTGATCAAAGTGTGAATGTTCTCAGCGCTCATCAAAAGCTCATTTTAGGCAGCAAGCTTTGACAGGATTTGTGACGTTACAAATATTTGGGAAGGTCGTTCTATGATATTTAATATTAAAGCTTGAACCTTAAGTGGAACAAATTTTGTTACTTTAAATAATATATATATATATATATACTGTTTTAGATATTGTCAGAAGAGTCCAGATGTGCCCAATGACATGTTGGTGAGTGTATGTGGAAATGGAAGCTATCGGCTATCTGGTCCATCATCATGGATCAAGTTTCAGCAGGGCACACAGGGACTGTTTGTGCACTCGAGGCAGAAATGCTTCCTGTCTTTGTGAGACGTTCAGTCAGTGAGAGTCAGAGAGGCAGACTGAACAGCTGTTCACCGCCATAGTCAGGACCAGTCAATCGGATAACCACCCCCAAAACACAGCCTTTGTCATTTAGTGCGTGAATTTATGCCACAACAATGTGTTTCTTAGTCAATCAGTTGCCCAACAGTAATTGTTATGCCAAAGGGACTAGACTACATCGGATTTGCCTGTCATCCAACACGTTGTTCAAGGTTCTTTTTTTGTGCTCTATGTCCAAAAAACAAACTTTGTACAATTTGAATGATAGACAACATGGTTGTAACCATGGTGGTCAAAAAGTGATACGTGATTATTTTGAGCACTAGTGTACAGGTCACTGGTCTTAATTATGGTCATAGTCTGTTGTACACTTTGCTACCTTTAAGGTACTCTGAGCGCTTTAAAACTGTCACCTCCATCAGCTTAAGTGATAATGATGATGCCGCATCAGCTCAGCATTTTGCCTGCGGAGTTGTTGGTGGACTGACGAAACCTTGCCTGGTACACCAGACTCACCGCTGTTCCAGCTATTAAGTCTGGCCACCATTCAGCGGATACAATTTCCAGGGCGGAGCAAGCCACAGCAAACAGACAGCGGAGTGGACCAATCAGCGACGGGCAGACGTGACGTTAGTAAAACGACGAGGGCAGGACGAGGGACTTGCGCGCGGAAGTAAACATACGAGGAGAGCGGAGTTTATTCAACATGGCTAGCATGAGACAGACTGTTGTCAATGACTCGTGTCGATGTGTTTTTGGTAATTTAAAACCGATTTTACCGTGGATTGGAACATATTCTCGGCTCTCCTGTTCACCATCTGTGTTGTTGTGGAGACGACTTCCGACGCGCAAGAGTGACGTTGCTCGTTAAGAACACGTCACGCAAATAAACGAATCTGATTTGTCGATTGATTTTATACCTGCTCAAAAGGCCGCTAATGGGCTGGTTCCCAGACTTGTCTCTCAGTGTTTGAAAAATACAGGGAGAACAGTCTGGCCCGTAATTGTTGGGTTAGGAGAGAACGACTACCTGAGTGAAGCCACCCTTTCTAATCTTTATAGGCATTATCATTACTCATTTAAACAATAATGCAATTTTAAAGTAAAATATTGTACGTCTACGCCTTTCATGCTTGGCTAATTGTGAGGCACTCACCATTGCAAATACCGTGTCTTAGGGCTGCAACTAGACATGTGCCGATTACTGGTTTCAAGGTATACTTTGGTATGAAAACGTCTCGGTTTCAAAACTGCAAACATTTTCGTCAATAGCTACGGTATTAGCTACTTTTTATGTCCCAAAAATGCATTGAGAAATCCCTCGCTTGTAGCTGCAAGGCTCAAGCATCTCCCAACGGGTGTTCCTCATTGTCAGTGAGTCAGCTGTGCTACACGACGGCTGGAGGAGGTCAAACTCCTAAACTTTTTCACCCATCGATGAAAATGAAATCGCTTGTATGGGAATATTTCGGCTACAGAAATGTTACAGACAGCGACAGCGGCTTAGAGAAGCAGGGCCACCGTCATGTAAAACATGTTTGCAGAGGGTGGCTGCCGAGGAGGCAATACCTCCAATATGATTTATACAAACTTAAAGGTTAGTAAACACTGTCATGCACGTTTCCCACCAGCTACGAGGGTTAACTCCAGCACGTTTAGTGTGTCTAGCGGTGGTAAAACCTTTTTTTTTTCTCACTTGCAACTGTCTGTGTTAAGAAAGTGTGGATAATGTAAATGTGAGATGTCATACACACATGCATTTCATGGAAAATAATTCAATTATTTTTGTTATGATGGTAATAATCTTGAGCTGTGGCTGTGGGTTTAGGCTCACCTAAATGACTGCATTTATTTTAATTTTATTTAGAATATGTCAGTTATTTTTTATTATTTTAAAAAAATTATTTTAACTTAACATTATATTTATGTTCCAATTTGCTAATATGTTTTGGGAAAATATAAAACTGGGTAAATGGGAAAAAAGGTTGTCGTTTTTTTTAACCCAGGTGTCTCAAAGTAACACATTTTAGACCGTGATATTTTGCCTTAAAGTTATCATACCTTCAGAATCTCCTACTAGCACATGCCTATTTGCAGCAAATGAGCATTTTGATAGTTGACTAATAACTAATTTTTTTCGTGATTAGTTGCCTAATTGATATAAAGCTCAATATGCCAGTAAGCAGCTGCATTAATATAACCATCATTAGCTTCCATCTTGAAGTATTTCAGGTACGTGCACACTATTATAACTCAACACTTTGACTTCTCAATCAACAATTGCTTCTATTCATATTACACTTATCTAAACACTAACTTAACCCTTATTATTCTTAATTGATTCATGAGTAAAATAAAAACAAAAATGTCAGACTTACTACAATACTATACGGCAGTAAGTGTTGAATAATTTTTTTGTACTTAGCTATGTTTTTATCCATTTAAATCTGATTAGCTTGTTATCAACACACTTCTCGTGGGCTCAGTTAGATAATTTATTGGTAATGACTTCCATTTTACGCAACCTTTAACTGTATTATTTGTGCAAAATCAGTGCTAGTCTGTTTGTAGTCTTCAAGAGAGCCCTTTGCCACTAATCTCAGATATGCCCATATTTAGCAACCGCTATCTCCACTGCAAGGACCTGTTGAAAGCGGGGATTAATTCTGCCTCCTTTCACTGAGGGAGAAAAAGTTCAATATTCAGTGGGTTGTTGTGGTACTCAATCCATCTGTTTTTCTATATGAGTCATCCAGTACAGTATGTTCATGGATTATCTTGAGTTTATCCCAAAGGACTGTGGGGTACACTCTGGAATGGTTGCCAGCTAGCGGCAGGGCATGTATACATTACAGTAGAGAACAACTAATCATACTCTCATTCATATCATAGAAATTATTAAATTTTCGAATGTGTGAGAAATCAAGAGTAACCAAAAAAGTCCCGCAAGCTTCGGATAAATTGCAAACTTCAGTTCTGAGAGTTAAACCTCCACACTCCCGATTGAACCACTGGTCTTACTGTCCTACCCGTGAAGATAGTCTCTGTGCTAAATTGTGATTTGCAAGAAGGAATGCCAGCATCACACAAGACGCAAACGTTTCATCTCTTAAACTAATGCTTTCTGCCACACGCTGGGCCTCCATGACTCTGCACAATGCTGGGTCACATTTATGTAATTTCTGCGACAAAAATACTTATCAATTGCTCTCCTTCAAGTGTACCAGCTTCAATCGGCTGCAGTCGTTGTCATGCGGCACTTCATAACTTGGCCCTTTTTTAGCACAACCAAGCCTTTAAGCCAGGAGCACAGCACATTGAATAACTGCCAACATCTTTTAATGCCCTAAAATAGGTGGAGAGAGATTAAGCATAGCTCACCTGTATCGACTGCACATTGAAAAAAAAATATCATTTCAAATATCTGTATCCTTAGTCCTGTCACTATAGTACTTTTAAATAGCTTGATGCATTTTAAGCATTAACGATAGGAAGTACTGTATATCATAAAATTTTGATGTCGGCAGGACTTGTTTAAATTTTTGGGCTCAAGTGTCACCTTTGTCCCCTCTGGCCTAAGTACATATATGTATCTATTTCTAGGGGTGTGCCATTTTAGGTAGCCCACGATTCGATTAGATTACGATTCAGTGGGCTACGATTCGATTCTTGAACGATGATCATGGTATTGACGATGATCATGTTTCACGATTATCACGATTATCGATGCATCGTACATTACTAATTAATGAAATAGACAAACAAATTGTTGTCCATTATTTATTTAAAATATCCTAATGATTCAACAGGAACAATGGAAACATGCCCATACAACAGTGCTTCTCAATTATTTTCTGCCACGCCTCCCCAAGGAAGACGTAAATGTTTCACGCCCCCCCCAAACTCTCTGCCGCCACTGTAAATAGTATCATTTGTCTATAAAATTACTATTATAAATACTCATCTGCCTAACATTGTGTCCTTTTTTTCTAATAAAGAAAAAAAAGTAACATAGATCAACTTATAATAAAGTATTACTTTATTAACATTGTTTTGTTTGTAACAGAGAAGACTTGACGTGCATCAATTTGCCTGAATAATAAAAAAGTCACATCCAAACTGTAAAAAATACACTCAAGGTACATTTTTGACCATTGGATACAGAAAAATAAAATGTAATAAAATCAGTAAATAATAACAAATTAAAATTGATTAGAAACATTCACTCATGAGGACAATATGCCAAAAAATTTGACCGAAAAAACAAAACTGAATAAAAGAAAAAAAAAAAAAAAAGAGTTTCCTTGGACAGGACGGTTTTTATTTTTGCTGCTCACAATATTTACCTCCTTTGCAATGGTCTGGAGTTATTTTGCAATGAGCATGCTAACAATGCTCACTGGTTTATTGATATAACACTGACAAAGCAGGACGATTGTTGGCAATATTCGGCACGTTTTCACTGAAAAACAATCAAGCGGCTTATCAATGAGATTGGGGTCTAATGTCTTTAAGTGGCGTCTTAATTGATATGGCTTCTGGCTGTCCGCTATAATTATTTTTAGACACAGTAAACAGTGGTCTTTCCTCATCACCCACTGTATTAAAAGTCAAAGCTAAAAGGCAAACGGCCCGAAAAAAGCGCATTCTCGGCGGCCGAGGTAAAACCGTAGGTGAGGGCGGTCGTCGTGACGATCCCAAGCCGTAAATGGCACTTCTCGGGCGGCGACGTGAGAACCGGACAAGACAGTGGGTCGCTGCATGAGTGAGTCCGGTCGGAAAACGGCTTTCGAAAACGGCGGTGGCACACTGCTCTTCGTATCTGTTTTCTGTGTGTGCTGAGTGCTCTTCCTTAGTTCAAAAATACTGCGCGCACTCTGGAAATGAGAGCGCCACTGCCACCTACTGAGTGGATGTGCAAGTACACTTTATTCCAGTACGGCAAAAACCCCACAAAAAAAGCATGTTCCCCGAGGTCACATGCGCCCCCCCTGGCATCGCTCTGCGCCCCCCCAGGGGGCGCGCCCCACTATTTGAGAAGTACTGCCATACAACAAAAAGCTGCCCTTAAGCTGTTTTTTTAATTTATTTATTTTTACAAGAAAGTGCAAAAACATTAACCCTTTTGAAGGGAGTACTTATTTCTCTCAACAATACAATAAAATTTACACAGGTGGAATGAATTCCACATTTTTGGTAAACAAAGTGTCTTTAGAAATAAGACTTCTTTTAACCAATATACTTTGTTTTCACAGATTTCTATACTATTTCGCATGTTTGTAGTGTTACCGCCGTACTTAATCATGGTTTTACACGTTCTGCATATTACACGTTAGCAAATTTGCTTAGCGTTCTGCGCTAACTATTAACACCTCAAAAACAACAACAATAAAGGCTAAACCAGACATGTCCAAAGTCCGGCCCGGGGGCCAAATGCGGCCCTTGGTGAAATTTCATCCGGCCCCCAGCCTCGGTCATAAAATCAATAAGATCTGGCTTGCACACAGACTTAACATATTGGTCAGCAGTACTGCTACCAGCATATGAAGTAGCTTACACACTAAATGCTGCTCCTCATTTACCCACTAAAAGGCAGCAGCACTCTGAGCAACATTACCCCGTGTGACCCTGTACTCCCAATTTTCTAAAATGGCGACAATCAGCAAAAAAAAAAGAAAGTTGACTGCAACGGCCGACGCTTCAAGGATAGGTGGAAATTGGACTATTTATTCACTAAAATACGCTACAACGGTGTCTGCCTCATTTGCAAAGAGACAGTCGCTGTTTTTAAAGAGTTCAAGGTGAGGTGATATTACCAAACAAGACACGCTGAAATGTACGACAAGATTACAGGGAAGATACATGGGAGAAATTGAAGCAACTTGAAGCTAGTTTAATGTTACAGGAGCAGTATTTCACAAGAGCCCGAGAGTCGAAAGAGAACGCCACAACGGCTAGTTGCGGGATTGTTGAAATTATTAATTTAAAAAAATAATAAAGCAAATTTGACACACGGAATGGCTTGCTAAAATTTGCTTAAATATATTGTTCTTTGTAAAGGACGTCAGTCAAGGTCGGCCCCCCACATTTTTACCACACCAAATCTGGCCCCCTTTGCAAAAAGTTTGGACACCCCTGGGCTAAACAGTACAAGAGGGTTCGTGTACTCACCTCTTATAGACACACACGGGTCCTAGCAACACACTCAGGAGATTTTTCAATTGACATGTCTTGAAACTACAGCTGGACATCTGAAAGACAATGAGCAACAAACTATCTCTCTTCCCCTTTCGCTCTAAAAAATTACTGCCGTCGCGCTTCTTTCCCTGCTTGTCTCATACACAAATTTATTTTCCAGTCTTTTGAAAAGGAGTAAATCTGTCACTCAGTTACAGCCAGCATCCATTATAATGTTGTGCATGCGTCCGTTAAAGGTGTCCGGGCGGCAGATGTGTCTTGAATTTTGTTCCGCTACGAGCGGCTGTCATAAAGTTATGTGGGAAAATCATCGTTTTTGAACCTTTATGAATCATAATCGAATCGTCACGTGTCGAATTGCGATGCATGTAACAATCGAATTTTTGGAACTCCTCCATTTCTCCATGCGACATATCTGATGTTTTGATCCCACACCAAATGCGCCTGTCCGCTGAATGATGGAGCCAAGGTGAATAGGCAGGGGGACAGACAGGAGAGCTGGGTTGGGTTGTCTAAAGTAGTGTTGTGATGATGCCAGACGCTCGCTGTGCTTTCTCTCTCTAGCCGGGCTCTGAGCCAGTGTCTTTGTGGGTGTGTATACATTTCAAAGCCCCTGAACTTGTGCCACCCGAACCAGCTTGAAAGCAAACACGTGCCTGTGTGCAATCTGAAGGTGCCATCATACCCTAAGAGACCGACAGATTGAAGAGTGATATAATATCTGCACTGCATTGCCTATAAAAGCAGATGGAGGTGGGGTGGTGGGGGCCTTAGGAACCGGTCTGTATATGCATTCAGTGTCTCACCTGGTTGGAATGGGGACTGCGTCGTACAAATTACAGTGTGATAAGACTGGCAGACATGTTTCCTGTCTTTGTCCTCACTTTGAAGCTACTTTGCGACCGCATGTGGTGTGTGCAGGCACAATCCGTGAATGAGAGTTTTGTTCATTGTTTCGTGCTCTTTGGTTTGATAACATAGATTACTTGGGAAATGTACGTTATACAATTTGTATTCTTATTTGTACACTGCATTATGTATCACTATCCAATTAATTTTTTATTTTTTTGTAATCCATTTTTTGCTGTGCATTTTTCATTCCTCCTTGCCATTTTAAATTTAATTTCCTCAATAAGAATTCTCAAACTGTTTGTTAATCTGTCTATTTATTTCAACATCAACACACTAACTCCTTTATACTGATTTAGCTTTTTAGATAATTTGATTGTTTGCTATTTATTTATGATGTTGATTTATTGTGCGATGCACTGGAAGGGAGTTGCTACTTTTAATCTCATTTTGCAATGTCTGATGACAAATAAAAGCTCTATTCTATTCCATTCTGTTCATACGCAGTCTCAGTAGCCTGATGACGCACACCAAGAAACACAACCAAACATGATAGTGAATCAATTCTAGTTGGCAACTCCCCTTCGCACTTTAAAGACCTGCCCCAGTAGAAAAACTACAACCCTTGGTGGGGACACGCTGTTTTGATGCAAGGAAATGTAAAACTGAATGGAGTTTTTTCTTTCCATGACTCCTTCTTATGACTGGCTCCAAGCCAGCCCTTAGACCATTCAGATGCCCAAATCTGCATTGCCTAACAGAAGATATTTCACGATAATTTTTGTTCATGGCATTTTAAAAAAATGTTTACACCAGCTGAAACACCACCTAACGCTAACACTTTCCAATGTCTCTCATTTGCCTTTTATGTTAATCGGAACTTGTCTCATATTTCATAGAGCACACTGTACGTTAATATACATGTGTTTAAGTTTCTGGTGGCAGAGTGGTTAGCACGTCCACCTCACAATTCTGAGATTGTTGGTTCAATCCTGCCTCCGGTCTTCCTGTGTGGAGCTGACATGTTCGCCCCATGCCTGTGTGGGTTATCTACAGGTACTTCGGCTTTCTCCCACATCCTAAAATTGCTAGGCTGATTGAACACTCCAAACTGTCTGTAGGTGTGAGTGTGTGCGTGGATGGTTGTGTGTCTCTATATGCCCTGCGACCGGCTAGCAACCAGTTCAGGATGTGCCCTGCTTCCTGCCCGTTGTTTGCTGGGATAGACTCTGTGACCCTTGTGAGGATAAGCAATTCAGAAGATGAATGAATAAATTAACAATTGCTGGTAAGGCTGCAACGACTTTGCCTGGCTCTGCCAGACTATTCACCCTGTATTTTTCAAACACTGAGAGTATAGTCTGGGAACCAGCCCATTAACGGCCTCTCGAGCAGGTACAAAATCAATCGACAAATCAGATTCGTTTATTTGCGTGACGTGTTCTTAACGAGCAACGTCACTCTTGCGCGTCGAAAGTCGTCTCCACAACAACACCGATGGTGAACGGCAGAGCCGAGAATATGTTCCAATCCACGGTAAAATCCGTTTTAAATTACGAAAAACACATCGACACGAGTCATTGACAACAGTCTGTCTCGCGCTAGCCATGTTGAATAAACTCCGCTCTCTTCGTATGTTTACTTCCGCGCGCAAATCCCTCGTCCTTCCCTCGTCATTTTACTAACGTCACGTCTGCCCGTCGCTGATTGGTCCACTCCGCTGTCTGTTTGCTGTGGCTTGCTCCGCCCTGGAAATTGTATCCGCGTGAATGGTGGCCAGACTTAATAACTGGAAGTCTGGTGTACCAGGCAAGCAACGACTATTCAATTAAAATTGAGGATAAATTAGTTGCCTATGAGTTTGATAATCAATTTTTGCTAGCAGCTATGAGCAGTCCCATCTGAGTCCTTGTTTGTGTGTAATGTGAGGCTCCGAGCGTGATTAGAGTGAGAGAGCGAGTTCACTGCTACCACCATTTTAGTTACTGAATCAGTAATATTTACGCGAGAGTTGGATTGTTTTGAGTTGTGTGTGTTGTTAGATCCAGAGTGCCTAAATGAAGCTAATTTTATTGTTTGTATTTGTTGATGAGACTTTACTACTTGGCACAGAGTGCTAAGCTAGTCAGCGATTATGCTATTTAGGGTCTTAAGTGTCCATTTGTATTATTGTTAGATAGTAAAGTTTTTTTTTTAAATGTATTTTTAGAAAGAAACCATACACATAAAATCCATTCATATAACAGCTTTGTCCACTTTCAACACAAACTCCCATTCAAACTGTAAACTGTTATAGAAGAGAGTGTGCTTTTGAATTGATTTGAATCGTATTTATGAACAACTGTTTGATAAACAAAACTGATTCACTACAGTCTGCCTCCTCCTTATTCGATTTTGTTGTTTAGTTTGTTTAAATAAAATACATAAGTCATTGACATAAGTTATGCCAGTGCTTTGCCCACAAGAAAAAAATCAGCACATTTTGTTTATTTATTTATTTATTTGAATGACAGTCGGATTTGTGTATTGAGAAATTATTTTTATGTTTGATCTCAGAACCTTTATTAAAGACTTGTTCTTTTACTTAAAACAGTACATTTGGAGACTACAGTTAAGTCAGGAAGCTTTAATAAAATATTATTTTTGAAGGAAATAGTCATCCGGTTTGTCTTCATTGTTACTTACAACATGCCTTCAAGCTAAATCGGAAAGGTAATTGAAAAAAAGTGACATTTATCCGATTAATCGTTTAATTAATCGTCTGATTAATTAATTATAAAAATACTCGTTAGTTGCAGCCCAATTATTAATTTGAGTATACCGTACGTGAGCTAATGACTAAAAAAACAAAATAAAGTTGGGATATTAAAGGAAAATGTAGAGGCTCGTGAATAGGATAGAATTTGAATGTAGCGTTTCACAGCTTTACTCCAAAGGCCAGTTTCAGACAGCCGATAAATCAGTGCATCAGCATGTATGTCAGTCAGCTGGTCACTTCCTTCCTGAGGAGAAGACAAGCATTCCCCTCAGGAAAAAGAAGACATGACACACAAAGGCGGGAAAGCTCCCCAACAGCCAGGAATCCATGAAATTCTGAGGGTTAAACCAGGGTCAACTGGAGAAGCCCCACAGGCAGTGAAGTGAAGCTAATAAAAAGGTTGGCCATTGAAACAAGCTGGGCAGTGCTGCTGTAAAAGCTTAATTACCAGGTACTTCATTAAGTAGCCTTGTGTGATCTTAAGACGTCTTTGAGCTGTCCAGTATATTAAGAATTCTCGCTTTACAAAGCGCACAATTTTTAGCTTTCATCCCACTAAAAATATTGCTGTAGATGAGTATTACGTTTCCAGCAAGGTACGGAAAGTGTTTTATTTATGGAAATGATTGGAGTTTTTATCTTTAGCTGTATTCTAAAAATATGCTGTGGATATTTTGAGTTACTTTACTATGAATCTACAGTGGAGTAAGCAGACCTAACAATTCTTCAGATTAAACAAGGATCTTTTGTCTGCAATAGCATGATAAAACAAAGCTATTATCACAAATTATGTCATCTTTAATTAAAAAATTGTGACCACACCTTTTTCACACTTCATGGGTTTGATTCTAGGCACCATTCTGCCCACTTTCACCCTCTCTTTTCCCTCTAAATATTGATACTGAATCATTATTGTGATTAAAAAAAAAATTGTTAATGCTGAATTACTTTATTCACCTGATTTACTCAGTGAGATTGGACTACATTAAGCCACAATCCGCAGTTTTGGGGCATATAACAAATTGAATTGGTCTAATTTAAGTTTTTAAAACTTTGTCATTTTCGTCCTTATTTTATCCTCCATTAGTTGCATAGGAAACTGCTCCAACACAAACTTTCTGGAGTCGTTTTAAAACAAATGCATCTGATTTTAATATTTTCAGATGAGAAATTGTTTTTTGTTATATTTGCTGTAGTCTGGATTCAAATGGGACAAAAAAAAAGATTACCATCCAGTGTCCTCTCATTGCCGTAGCTCTGTTAACCAGTAAATTGAAAGCTAAAGCTTCCATTGAGATAGCTAGGAAAGAGCACCTCCATGTTCGAACTGTAAAACTTCTCCGGAAACACAAACTTTCTCTATTTTCTGAACCACTTTCAATTTTATGTAGTTATAAGACCTACAAATATTTTCTTCACCGTTAAAGGGACTGTGCAATCAAATCAGCATTAAAAAATTATTTGATTATGCCAAAGAAAGGAGTGTTGTCTAACAAGAATTCCACAAATGAAATAGTAAAAACATTGTGCATTATATAAAATACAGCTTCAAAATGGGAAAAAATAAGGCTGCGCTGTCAGCTCTAAGATGCTCTAGACGTCTCTGCTGACTATGCTCAAACCATGCCCTGCTCAAGTGCCAAATGTCTTCAGTAAACAGGGTGGGTGTCTGTCCATGAGTACAGGTAGTCCCCGGGTTACGGACGAGTTCTGTTCCTACGCTGGCAATGTCACCTGAATTTCCGTGTGAGTCGGAATTAACCCTTTAAATACCCTTAAATACGCCCTAAATCTTAAAATAACTATCCAAAAACATGTATTACACTGCTTATTAATACAAATAAAGTAAAAAAATAAGATACTGTGAGGTACGCTGTGGTAAATGCCGTTAACTTCAATGACTTTTCAAGCTTTACTAGGGAATGAGTCGCCTTGCTGAGAGAAAAGGGCGCTGTAGAAAGTAGAGGAGTTCCAAAAAATCGATTATCACATGCATTGCGATTTGTCACGTGACGATTCGATTACGATTCATAAAGGTTCAAAAACGATGTTTTTCCCTCATAACTTTATGGCAGCCGCTCATAGCAGAACGAAATTCAAGACACGCCAGGCACCGTTAACAGGAGCGCACACGTTATGATGGATGCTGCTCGTTACTGAGAGAGAGATTTACTCCTTTTTAAAAGACTGGAAAATAAATTTGTGTATGAGAGAGGCAAGCTCAACCCGGTGGTCGTGCTTTTGTGGGCAAGTTATTTTTTTACAGCAAGAGGGGAAGAGAGATAGTTCGTTGCTTCTTGTCATTTAGATGTCCAGCAGTAGTTTTAAAACGTTTCAATTGAAAAATGTCCTGAGTAGGCATGTGCCGGTATGAGATTTTGACGGTACGATAACCGTGAGCAAAAATACCGCGGTTTCACGGTATCACGGTATTGCAATTATAGCTCCAAAATGTGTTATTTTGAGATGTATGGGTTAAAAAAAACAACAACTTCTTTCCATTGAACAGGATTTTTTTTTTTAGAACATAGTTGCAAATTGGAATATGAATGTATTGTTAAAATATATAAATTATCAATTAAAAAAAACAAATTTTAAATAAAATTAAAATATAACGTAGACTATACCCACAGCCACAGCTCAAGTTGCTCAAGTTTAGAGCAAGAACAAAATAATTTCTATAAAAAAAGTAAAAACTCTTTTGAATAAAATTTTTTAAAATTTATACTGCATAATTTTTTTTGAGGATTGAAAAGCTCAAGTGAAGTTTCGCCATTTTCAGCCACTGTGTCAACTCTAGTCTCCATGATGTCATGCCTTTGTGTTAGAAAGAACAAAGAATTCAAAAGTTAATAAGTTAGTTAAAAATGTATAAGCTAGTTAAAATGTAAATATTGTTGTAGAAAGGTTTCATCTTAAAAAAAAAAATAATAATAATAATTGGGAGTGAGACCTCTCCTTGATCCAGCGAACGTGGATTTGTGCTTAGGGCAAGATCATCTTTCCTCAATTAACGATCTTTGATGCTATGCCTTTTTTTCCCCTTCATTCAAGAGAATCATGCTTGTTTTCTCACTCTGCGGATGTAACACTCGACAAAGTTGCTCTCCCAGCTAAGCCTAGGCTAACATTCGTCTTTTATAAGCTTTTAGTTAGTTTGTATATCGAATTTCAAAGGAAACTAGGCCTGCAAGCAGGACTGAACGGGCCCTCGCAATCTAGCGCAACTCGGACGTCACGCAATTCGGACTGTGTGCAGGTCAGGGTGGTGGCAGATCCTCCTCTCTAATCATCTCATTAGAACCTAACATGCTCGAAAGTCGCCTATTTACATTCCCACACCCAAGAGATAAAAACTCCTATTGGAGAGAGTACTACAAAAAAGGAGCCACTACTGAGCTGTGCAGCCAAGCCCTTATTCAAAACCAAAATTAATCTTCTAACTGGGCCAATTCGACCAAGTGTGCCAACTATTGTGGCTCTATAAGCTCCCTGAGTCTCTGAAAAAATATATTTCCTTTAAATGGCAAACAAAGGGTCGTCACGGCAACAGACAGAGACACGTGGACATGGGCCGTAAAAAAGTATTTTAATAGGTCTTGAAACTACAATGACCAACCTGAAAAGAACTGGACATGTATTGGAAAAACGAGTGACTTTCTATCGCCACTAGTTGGCGCTGTAGGGTTGATGCAAATGACCCCTACAAGGCCCTTCAGGGTATGACTCTCAACAAGCACGGGAAGTTTTGCGCAGATATGTTGTATATCTGCCAAGTTATGACTGTTCAAAGTTTTTGGAGAGAAAAATTGTTGACAGTCATTTTCACTTTCCTTTTTGGACCCCTCCGCTTCAACGAAACTTCAATATTTTTCATCAGGCACCTGAAGACAGGTCTTAAGGCTTCCCTTTTGCAGGTTTGAGGTAGATTGATTTTTTCCCTTTAGAGGAGGAGTGTGTCCCGTAAAAAAGGGCATTTCCTGTTCCCACTAGGAGGCGCCAGGCACAAATGGTAAATTTTCAATCCAGTCCTGCTCAGGCTGGTATACCTCACACACATGCCAGATTTAAAATAGATTGAACGTTGTATGAGGGAGTTATCAGTCATTTTCCGAATTCGGTGTTTTGGCGAAAAAATGGAAGAATTTGGCGCCCCGCCCAGGTCAGGCCCGTGAATGAAAACACACCATTTTTATAACTTAAGATTTCATATGCCTCATGAACAGTCTCACCAATTTTGAGAATGATTAAACTAATTCCCTAGGTGCCAAGGTGTAAAATGTGCACACTGTAAATCGATAAAAAGTTCACATTCAATCCAAAATACCCGATTTCCTGTAGGATTTGGAATGTGTGTGCAAGAGACTTTTTGGAGCAGTTTTGCACAAAGTTTTGACTCTCCAAATTTCATCACTCTATGTTAGAAAAACCTAAATGGAGAGGCCTTTTTGAAAAGTTCAAGGGGGCGCCACTGAGCCATTTTGTTAAATTGTTTCGTAACGTTGCAAGATTATCGAACGTTATCCAAAGCCGCATGTATGTGCAAATTTTGGTGAGTTTTTATGCATATTCAAGCCTCCAAATGTAAACTCTTACTGTGAACCCATGAAAATTTCACATTCGATCCAAAATACCCGATTTCCTGTTGGATTTGGAATATGGGTGCAAGAGACTTTTTGGAGCAGTTTTGCATAAGGTATCTACTCCCCAAATTTCCTTGCTCTATGTTGAAAAAACCCAATAGGAAAGGCCTTTTTTAAAACTTCTTTCTGTCGCCACTAGTTGGCACTGTAGAGTTGATGCAAATGACCCCTACAAGAACCTTCAGGGTATGACTCTCAACATACACGGAAAGTTTGGCGCAGATATGTTGCATATCTGCCGAGTTATGACTGTTCAAAATTTTTGGCGAGACAAATTGTTGACGGTCATTTTCACTTCCAGTTTGGACCTCTCCGCTTCAACGAAACCTCAATATTTTTCATCAGGGACCTGAACACATGTCTTGAGGCTCCCCTGAAACAGGTTTGAGGTCAATAGATTTTTTTCCCTTGGAGGAGGAGCCTGTCTCGTAAAGAAGGCCATTTCCTGTTCCCACTAGGGGGCGCCAGGCCTAATGGGTAATATTTCAATACAGTCGTGTTCAGGCTGGGATATCTCATATACATGCTAGAAATGAAAAAGATTGAACGTTGTATCACGGAGTTTTTAATCATTTTCTGAATCTGGTATTTTGCCCAAAAATGGCCGACTTTGGGACCACGCCCAGGTCAGACCCTTGAGTGAAAACTCACCATTTTGAAAACTTAAGATCTCATATGTCTCCTGAATAGTCTGACCAATTTTGAAGACGATCCAACTATTTTCTTCAGCGACAAGGTCTCAAATGTAAATCGATAAAATTTCACATTTGATCCAAAATTTCCGGCTTCCTGTTGGGTTTGGAATATGGGTGCAAGAGACTTTTTGGAGCAGTTTTGCACAATGTATCGACTCGCCAAATTTCATCGTTCTACGTTGAAAAAACTTAATAGGAAAGGCCTTTTTGAAAATTTCAAGGGGGCGCCACTGAGCCATTTTGTTAAATTTTTTTGTAGATTATCAAAATTTACGCAAAGTTGCATGTATGTGCAAATTTTGGTGAGTTTTCGTGCATGTTCAGGCCTCCAAATGTAAACTCCAACTGTGAACCGATAAAAATTTCACATTTGATCCAAAATATCCGATTTCCTGTTGGATTTGGAATATGGGTGCAAGAGGCTTTTTTGAACAGTTAGGCATAAGGTATCTACTCCCCAAATTTCATTGCTCTACGTTGAAAACCTGAGAGGAGAGGCCTTTTTGAAAATTTTAAGGGTCAAGGGGGCGCCACTGAGCCATTTTTTGACATTTTTTCAAAACGACACAAGATTATCGAAATTTACGCAAAGCCGCACGTATGTGCAAATTTTGGTGACTTTTCGTGCATGTTCAGGCCTCCAAATTGGCCATTTTCATTTGCCCTGAAAAAAGAATAATAATAATAATAATAATAATAATAATAATCCTTTGCAAAACAATAGGGCCTTCGCACGCTCAGTGCTCGGGCCCTAAATATGTGTTTTGTTTTTGGCGAACTCATAGTGCTAATCTGTTTAGCTACTCACACATGGAAAAATACAACTGTACAACGTTTTAAATGTATTCATTCTGTGTATTTCACGTACCACGATTTGAGAGCTCAATAAATTGAAGAAAAGAACGCCTTATGTTTGGAGTATTTGTTTAGGGTTCGCTGGCTGTTTAGCCGATAATCACTTTCACACGCAGCAACAAACGGGAGGGGGTGAGCGCTGCCGCGCCACGCCACTTCTGGCTGGATTTTTGACACATGAAAAATGGCGAATACCGTACTACGGTCTGACGGAAAATTTTAGTGGTTTTGAAACAGCGACGTTTTCACACCACGGTAAACCGTGAAACCGGTAACCGGCACATGTCTAGTCCTGAGTGTGTTGTTAAGACTCATGTGCATCTAAAAGAGGCGAGTACACGAACCCTCTTGTACTGTTTAGCCTTTATTGTTGTTTTTGAGATGTTAATAGTTAGCGCTGAGCGCTAAGCTTATTAGCTAATTCGTTAACGTGTATTTCATATGCAGAACGTATAAAAAACGATTAAGTACAGCGGTAACACTACAAACATGCGAAATAGTACAGAATTCTGTGAAAACAAAGTATATTGGTTAAAAGAAGTCTTATTTCTAAAAACACTTTGTTTCCAGAAAATGTGGAATTCATTCCACCTATGTAAATTGTATTGTATTGTTGAGAGAAATAAGTACTCCCTTTAAAATGGTTAATGTTTTTGCACTTTCTTGTAAAAATAAATAAATAAAAAAAGCAGCTTAAGGGCAGCTTTTTGTTGTATGGGCACATTTCCATCGTTCCTGTTGAATCATTAGGATATTTTAAATAAATAACGGACATACATTTGTTTGGCTACTGTATTAAGTAGTAATATACAATATATCGATAATCGCGATCACCGTGATCATCGTCAATACCACGATCATCGTTTAATAATCAAAATGTAGCACCCTGAATTGTAGTCGAATCGAATCGTGGGGTACCTAAGATAGCACACCCCTAGTAGAAAGAGTAGGAAGGTGAGAAAGGGGGAACATCATGTCCGCTAAGGCCGCCAGCGTCACCTCTCGCAACGTGAGCCTGCCGTCCGAGCTCAAAAAAACGGATCATGACTCGCAAGAGGAGTCGATGCTGGGAGAGAAGCAGCAGCATGCGAACAAGGATGTGTTACTTGACGGTGGATCTCCCGTCCAAAAGGAACAGCAGGACGGCGTCGATGCTGCTGGGGAAAGAGGGGATCCTGAAATTGATAAGAACCGTAATGGGAACTAGGTACTGTTTACGTGACTAAAAAAACAAAACAAAACGACTGGGGACAAAATGGCGGACGAGACTCTGGCGTCGAAAAGTCGAAATCACGTAAGTTGAGTACATCGTAACCCGGGGACTACCTGTACCTCGTTCCCTATGTCTAAACACTTCATCTACAATGCCAGGGAAGTTTTGTGACTGCGTACGCAATCTCTGCATTATCTTCCTCTCCTCCACATTTTGAACACTTCCCGAACGTGCTCGAGGAAGGTCACCAGTCACGTCACGTCTGCTGTGGAGCCTGAACTTCAACGTCATCTCTTCGGGTCACATTGTACATATATGTAGTTGCTACCTCAAAAAGTAAGCCGAGAAAGTCAGCGGTCCCCTGGCGGAAGGGTAGCTGACTAGAATGCATCTATTGTTGGCCAGTGCTGTATGACGCTTTGTTGTAAAGGTTATCTGCTGGTCGGCGGGCTGTGCTTTATTCACTATTACACAAAGCCTAAATTACATAAAAGACATAGACACCTGATGGAATTAAGATGTATTTTTAGTGAGGGGATTGTAATTTTTTTCACTGACATCTCCAATGGCTAGTTGTTTTAATACTTTATAAATTGTGTCTATGTTGTATGATCTTAATAGAAAGGTTTTTTGTTGAGTCCTCCGCCTTGCGGCTGCCTAAGTAAAGGTTGACAGGAGTGGTCATTGTCAAGGGGGACTGTATTTCTGGATACTCTAATTAGCGTGATTGGTTGATGCTGCTGGTCTGAATGTGTTGGCCTGCTGGGCTTTCCCCAAACAATGACGATTTAATCAGTGACCCGTTCACGTCTCCAAAATGAACCTATTGTTGCCCCGTCGCTGCAATCCAATTGTTTCAGAAAATGAGACAGCAGCCTCACTGCACCCAACTGTGAGACCAGTTGGAAACAACATTATTCCTATTCCTCACATGTGCAACATTAAAACTATTTGACTAAATAAACTTGATAAAAGTCTGTTTGCCAGCTGATGTGAGTTCCTCAGCTTCCTATTTATTACCTCAGTCATAAAAGTGTTCTATTCCTAGAAAGAGAGAACTTTTTTTTTATAGTTTCTTGATAGGGATTATGCAACCTTGTTCACCTCAAAATGGATATGAATGAATGGTTGCACAATCTTTAGTTTGATGTATCCACGGAGAGCCACATTCCATGATTCATTGGTCGTTGCGCAATATCCTGCTGAGTTGGTGAGTCATGACGAGTCGTCCGCTTTAGTTTGTAACCGGCGTCATTAAAGACAGTTGTGGTGACAAGTTGTTGTTCAGAACAGCAAGACGGATTGATCAGGCTATTACAGATGGTTGCATGCAAGTATTTACGCTAGGAGTGGGAACCTCTTGGTACCTCACGATACGATACGATTTGCAATACAAAGCTCACGATGATCTGACGATATGGCGAATCAACAATTATCGATACATTGGTCAGGAAATCATTCAAGCAACTAATAAACAGAAAAACACAATTTTCATCCTTCGGCTGTGTGTTGATCACTAGTAGACGTCCAATCCATTTGAAGTGGGAGGGTGGCAATGAACGTCCGTTCATTCGCTGCCATCCCTCCCACTTCAAACAGATTGAACGTCTATGGCCGTCAGTGGCAGCCAATGCCAGGCAATGAGGTAATTTTGGGTCATTTAAGGACATTTACCTATTGATTTTCAGTTACCTTCTGTTGATTTTGGGGTATTTTATGGGTCACTTCCTGTTTATTTTGAGTTACAGAACAGGAAGTGACCTGGGAATCACCCAAATAAATAGGCAGTGACTCAAACTCAACAGAAAATGACATGTAAATGCTATAAAATGAACAGCAAGTGTACCTGTAAATGCCCCGAAAATCAGACTGAATGACTGTGAATGTTCTGGTTTTGAATGAACTAACGTTCCCAGTCTAAATGGATTGGGCGTCGAGCACCGTTAATGGCAGCCTTAGAGTTAACTGAGACACTTTTTTTTTTTTTTTTTTTTTTTAAGCATTGACACGTTTTTTTAAACTATATCTCAAGTATTGACAGGAGCATATTGATAACCTTTTGGGATACAAATTGTCACAATATATAACCACTTCGATATTTTGTCACACCCCTTACGCTATGATTTCCTGCTATTTTACCAGGTTTTGCTTGCCCTTTTTTTTGCTCCAAAAAAAGGGTTTTACTCCAAACTTTTTGCAAAGGGGGCCAGATTTGGTGTGGTAAAAATGCAGCGAGCCGACTATGGCTGACGTCCTTTACCTAGAACAATATATTTAAGCAAATTTTAGCAACCCATTCTGTGTGTCACATTTGCTTTTATTATTTTTTTAATTAATAATTTCAACAATCTCGCAACTAGCCTTTGTGGCGCTCTTTTGACTCCCGGGCTCTTGCAAAATACTGCTGCTGTGAAATTAAACTACCGTAGCTTCAAGTTGCTTCAATTTCTCACTGCAAATCTTCCCTGTAATCTTGTCGTACATATCAGCGTGTCTTGTTTGGTAATATCGCCTCACATTGAACTCTTTAAAAACAGCGACTGTCTCTTTGCAAATGAGGCAGACACAGTTGTTGCGTATTTTAGTGATGAAATAGTCCAATTTCCACCTATCCTTGAAGTGTTGGCCGTCGCAATGAACTTTTTTGTTGTTGATTGTCGCCATTTTAGAAAATTGGAAGTAAAGGGTCACACGGGGTAATGCTGCTTAGAGTCCTGCTGCCTTTTAGTGGGTAAATGAGGAGCAGCATTTAGTGTGTAAGCTACTTCATATGCTGGTAGGAGTACTGCTGACCAATTTATTAAGTGTGTGCGGGCCAGACGTTATTGATTTTATGACAGAGGCTGGGGGCTGGATGAAATTTGACCACGGGCCGCATTTGGCCCCCAGGCCTGACTTTGGACATGTCTGCCCTGACTCATTGGCTGCCATTGACGGTGAAAGAAGTCCAATCCATTTGAACTGGGAGGGTTGGCAGCAAATGAAGTTTAAATGATTGGATGTCTATTATCGTCAATGGCACTGAAACAGTTAATGTCTCTAAGTTTCTGCTCCCTCTTAGCCTCTTTAAGTGTAAAAAGATTGTATCTATTTTATCCGAAATGAGAGAAAACGAGTAGGAAAAAAAGATGAATTACGCTTCACCCAAATGTTAGATTTGAGTCTTTCCAGTTTCTGGTTTTGCTATACATCGCATTATCTTTTTTGTGGTTGTAAAAGTGAAAAGGGAGTTACCCAATATGGAGAGAACCCAAGAGGCCCCTTTTCCCCCTATATGGAGCAAGCAGCCAAGAGGCCCAAAATTCCCCTCAGGAAGCATTATTGGTGAGTGTTGACATGGGCGCTGTGTGATATCATTTTTCACTGAAGAGAGGGCACATCTGTCTCCTGCACATTTACTTTTTATCTCCTCATAAAAGGTCGTTCCCTTGTTCTCACTTGCAACAGTACTACAGCTGCCCAAATATGTGGCTGATATGTTTGATAATCATTATTTCTCCTTTTAATTGTTCAGGCATTCAAGATTTCAACGAAACCTAGCAATATCGGTCAGTTCACTTTGGTACAGTACAGATTAGAAAGCCTCTTTTTGAACATCTCTATGACAAAGAATTTCACAAAGAGGAAGGAGCATGATTGAATTAGGTTTAGGAGGCACATGAATCAGCATCTACAAGATATAAATGGAACTGGAACATCACAGGTATTTGGACAGTTAAGTAATGGCCCAATTAGTGGTCTATGCAGGTTACACATAACAAACATGGACAGAAAAACCTGTGGACTAAACAGGGTTGCTTTGTCTTGTGCGTTAATCCCCCTGTCCCTTCAGTGTCGAAATGATGACACACAAAGTGTCTGCAGTGGTTTCCTCTGGGTAATTGGCTTTATTTTCACAGTACGCAGAGCAACACACAACAACCACAAGCTAAACCATTTCCTCTTTTTCACTCACCCCTTTGGATTTTCACTCTGCAAAATAAAATCAAAGACCATTGCTGTTTAGAATAGAAAAAAATAGAAAGGTTTTATTGTCATTGTACAGAGTAAAACAAGATTTAAAGCTTCGCCATAACGTGCACAAGATAGAACAAAGTACAAATAAGACTAATTTAAAAAAGACACACAAGTTACAGTGTACAAATATTTGGAATAAAATGACTACGTGACGGTGGCAGCAAGTGGTGATATAGTGGTAATATAACAGTGATTATATGACAATTTGCAGTATTCAGACTAGGAAGCAGATGGCTGACTCGATATGATAGCGGAAATGACAGTTTGTACGTAGATATGGATGTAACACAGCAAAAATGCTACAATGTACCTGTGCAAATATTGCATATGCAGTACCCAGATTACGCAGTACCCAAATTAAGAAAGATGTCGGAGAACATATTGCTGAGTGAGATGCATGTGACAATGTTGTGGCATTATACTTTCTTACCCACCTTCTTCTCAATAAACACAATTCATCCATACACCTTTTAGGCTAGTTGTTAGTTAGACACACAGATGTATGAAGCAATGGAAGTTTGGAATGTACTTCTTTGTCAGTAGACAATTTCCTATAAGTCAGTCTGGGATTGATTTCACACAGTCTATGTTCTGGCAAGCCAGACGGTAAGATTTGATAGAAACACGGCTGACGAGGTTTGTGTTGAATTATGTAAACAATATTTGTAAAGTAGCACTGGTTCGATGCTACAACCAAAAATTGTTGGTATGGCAAATAACTTTTTTTTTTTCCCAGTTTTCATGGAGGCACCTGTCCAATTCTGATATTCTTGTCTTTTCACAGCAGGCCTATGTGTCCTCGGGTCATCAGATGGCTCCCCCCAGTCCCAATAACAACAGTAACAGCAACAACAGCGGAGGAGGTGGAGAACAGCTAAGTAAAACCAACCTGTATATCCGCGGCCTTCATCCAGGAACCACGGACCAAGACTTGGTCAAGCTCTGCCAGCCGTAAGTTATAATATTTGACAATTTGAGCATAAGGATCATCAAACTCATAATGTAGCGTAGTGTGTCTTGATGCTGAATTCTCAAAATTTATATAGTGTGGCTGCCTATTTCTTTATTGCTGAAATTGGCTTGCCGTTGGTCTTTGCGGTAAACATGTATAATGTCTGGCCTACAACAATGTGTCAAATCCAATTTTGAGCAATCACGTCTTAATGACACAATAGAATAGGAAGGTGATTGTGGTTACCGTGATACCATACCGTTAAAATAAGAAGATGCTATTTTCTCTCCATTTTTACCCTTCGGCTTTTATAACGAAGCAGCTTTTTTATGGATTATATACTGTATACTGTATGTGTATATACACATATTTGAAATGACGTTTTCATTTCATTTTGCTCTGCGACCTGACGCATCATATGCTGACTGTTCCACTTAGTGTGTGTTCAAAGTCTCTAAAGACTAGGGCGAGTGTTCCATTAAGAAAAAACTCTTGAGTTTCTGTGGGTATCCGCGCGTGCTCATTGTGTATGTCTACTCTCCAAACCCACCCCTAGGTTGTGATACCTCCACAGGTTCAGTTTGTGAGAAAACTAGTGAATTCCAGGTACATGCCGACTTGTTGTCAAGAGATGACACTTGCTGTCACTTCAGAAGATCCATTTAAGTCTAATCATGGCTGCTTAGACATATTTTAAGAGAATGGATATCCAAATTTTGCCATGACATGGCTTGTGGCTGCTTCACTAGTGCCGACAAAGCTTGCTAAAAGCTTCGTCAAACCTCATCAAAACGCTGGGGATTTTATATATATAATTAGGACTCCATCTGATGTTGTATAAAGAAATTTTAAATGATAGCCATCCACTGTTTACAACGGCAAGAAGACACTATTCTTATGCTGAATAGCCATTTTCAACCAGCACTTAGAGGACTTTATTGCCCAAGAAGGCTCTGTCCAATGCTTGATCCCATTACAGAGGAACAGTTTAAAGCTAGCCCTGGGTATTTTGACTTTGTTTTGATTTAAAGTGGACAGATTGCCACTGTGTGCTAAAACAAAGCTGTCATGGACAGGTTAATTCTAATAGTGGTAATGTCAGATGCTATTACGGCGATTTTTACGAATATTTTGTCCACTTAGAAGGAAAGGTAAAGTGGATTTTTGGAAATGTAGTGACCTGGTAAGTAAGTTGGGTGTTTTTTTAGGTTTCATATTGTCTCAGAGAACACAAGTCGGACTTGAGGTGTCTGGCCTTCCCGAGTGACAGACCCCTGAATATGAATCATTAGGATGCAACTCGTGTTGATGCTTGTTTATTTGAGTAATAAAGACAATTATGATCAATCAGACATTTCTTTCTAGCATTTCTCTATATCTAATAGACAACTGGGGCTTACCGTCAGATGCAGCGTCAAAATGGATTTCTTAAATTTTGTGAAATTTGGATGGCGCGACTTAGTCAGGTGAACTTTATACTCAGGTTACTAATTACGTAATGGTTATTAGTTAATTAGTATTCTAGTTTATGTATTGAATCTAACATTGACTGTGAGAGCTTACCCCAGATCTTAATTTTACTTAGTGATGCACGATAATGCATTTTTCAACCGATACCGATAACCGATAATTTCCTCCTCATTCCAACCGATAAGATAACCGATAATTTCCTCCTCATTCCAACCGATAACAGATAATGTCAAGCCGATAATTCTATTAAAAGATTTATGTAAAATTTTAAAGTATACACAAAAGAAAATATTACTGTGCAAAAATATAATTTATTGCTCTTTTTTTCAACACAATGTATGAACAAGTCGTCAATTCAAACATCTAAATAATGACAGATTGTCTGACATTGTGTAATGGTAAACCTTTGGCAACAATTACTTACAGAGTAAATACCTAAGTTGCACAAAAATGCTTTTAAAAGTAAGCCATTCCTAACATATATAACATTAATCCGCTGCAAAACACACCTCCTTAAAACTAGTCAGTTTTAAGTGTAAATCTATTGGCAATAAGTGAAATTATCTGCCATCGCTTCAAGTGTATTTCTCTCAGATTTCTTGGAAGAAAAATAGCTAGCTGAAAATAATCTTAACAGCCTTGTTTTAAGCAATACATTATTATACTTAATCCTAAGAAAAAAAAAAAACTTGAAGAAGGAAAGATTTTGAATAATATTTGTGGCTACAGAATATTGATTTAAGAATTTGATTATCTACTGTGACTGTAATTGAGCAAAGAAATGAGTTAAATAATTTGAAAAGTGATTGCTAATGTTACATGCTTTGTTGCACACTGTGAAAATGATTACCTCAAAAGAGCGAGATGTCATGTACCCATTCTGCAGCGCTTTGTTTACATTTGCGGCTTTCACGACATTTGCGTTACAGCAGCTAAACTGCTACACGGCAGTACTATTTGGACGGAGTTGGCGCTCGCATCCTTGTGCGTGTTGTTTTGTGCCTGAGTTTTATTAAGCCGAAAATAAAGGCAGCGTTACAAAGTCATCTGACCGCTCGTCATTTCACATTCTGAATGCATTATTGACTGGCTGACTTCGTTTTCTCCATGTTTAAATTATCTTATAACCACTGTGCCGTCATGATAAGCTTGCTTACTGGACATCACTTTTTCATGAAGAATGGTGGTCGTATAAACTGCATTATTTCTTTTATCCAGGGCTTTGGTTCTCGTGTCATTAAGGTAAAAAAAAAAACTGTGTCTCGTCTCGGCGGCAGCTACATTCGTACCGGATAATACGCCCGCCCGCCCCGGCCGGTTCGCCGCGGCGTATTCAGGTCCTGGCTCTGCTCGGACGCCGTGGGGGAACGCTCGAGAAACCGGGGTGTTCGCCGGAGGTCCAGAGGCCGGGGAACCGGGCTCGGCCCGCCCCGCCTATGGCGAGGCGGCGGCGGCCTGCCGGACTGGCCAAAGCGGCGGGCTCCGTCGGAATTTACCACCCGCCTTGGGCTGCATTCCCAAACAGCCCGACTCTGTATCGTCACAAGCCCTGTAGTTTAGCTTAGTGTTTACAATAGCTTTAGCAATCCTGCTAGCAGCAGCCTCGTATATGTTCCAAAATTCTTTGTGATGCAGTTTTAAATGGCTGCTGGGTTAGTGGTTTTGAATGAGGACGCGTTCTTTCTGCCTCGTGGAACTTGTACGGTACATGTTTCGCAGATGGCGAGAGCGTCGTTTTTTTAGTAACAGCCGCCATAATATTCAACTACTTCTTGTCTTGTAACTCCGCCTCCTCAACCCCTCCTCCCTCAGGGGCTTCAGAGAGGGAAGGGGTTGAGGAGGCGGCGTGCTGAATTCTTCGGTTGAGCACATTTGGAGGCAAAATCAAGTATATAATTATCGGATTGCATTATCGGTTGAATTTTTTTATTATCTGGATTATCTGTGTGACGTCATAATTGCCATTATCGGCCGATAATTATCGGTGACCGATATTATCGTGTATCTTTAATTTTACTTAATCAAAAATTATATTGGTGGTTTTTATGTTTTTGTTGTTTTTATGCAATTTTGTGATAACAGTTTGTGGTGGGCCAATTTAGTCCCAATGCTTTCACCCCTTCTGTTAATGTAAAATGGAAGTACTCAATGAGATGAATCACAGCATGTCAAAGTGATTGCTTGTGCATTAGTGTGTGTACGTGTGTGCGTGTGTTATACATCCCACTCTCGATACTTAAGTGTTGCTTACCACTGAGCCAGCTCCAAGCTTCGAGAAAGTGGAAGGTTAGATGAGGACAGGAGGTATCCGGCTGTACCCTTCTCTGGCCCCTGCTCGTTCTCCTTTTTTTCCCACCCTGACTTAATAAGGCTTAAGTTTGCGCTTTCCTCTACTTAATGCAAAAAGTCAAACAAATTTGACTGTCAGTTCACTAGGTTACTTTAATCAATCGTTCTTCAATCGTTGACGTTTATTACTTGTATTTAATCCACAGAATTATTTGGCCGGAAGCAGCTCTTTTCTGAATATAAAACAATGGCTGAACAAGACGATTTCATGTGTTCAACAGATGAAGCACACAACTCCACACAAAGCAGATGTTATCAACTCTGAAAATCCTCTGAATGTCTCGTACTCCAGATTTGGCATTCAGTCAGTACAGACAACTGAATCCAGTTAGCAAGGACTTTGCATGTGTTGTGAACCATGACTTATCAACTAACATACAGTGATGAATGATTCATTATTGAAACCGCAATCGTTGCTCTTTGGATCCAAAAAACTTTGACAAACTGAGTGTAATTGTGACAAACAGCTGTCAACACAAATGGTATTTATCCTTTAAGCTACAGTCACAGATCCATATACACTCTAAAAAAATGACCAATGGTTACCTAAAAAAAATGTGGCAACAAAGTGACACTAATTGAATAGATTCTAAGTGCTACAATCTTGATTAAAATGTATTGAATACCTTAATTTAAACCCCCAAAATTAAGTATAAGTTAACAAAAGCAACAGCTTAAATGTGTTGGATGTAGTAACAGACAACAAATGATGAGTTATATCACCCAGAAAAATGTAGTATATCCTACTCAATTTCACAAGGAAAGCTGATTTACATTTACTAAATATCTGGGGGAAACTGATTCATATTTACTGATAATCTAGGTGAAATTGAGTTATCTTTGTTAATTACATGAGTGAAATTGATTTACATTTACTAAATATATGCATAAAATTGATTTGGATTCATTAAAAATAAGTTATATCAACTCATATTCTAGCTCATTGTTGCTTAATTCAACACATTTACACTGTTTTTTTTTTCTGTACCTAAAACTTTTTTTTTTTTAAGTTATAATTAGGATGACAGGATTTTAATCTACTCAATAATGTTGAGTCTTACTTTGTTGCCATAATTTTTCTGGGTCTAGTTTACCCAATATCCTGACCAAAATTAAGTAAACTGCGGCATCAAGAAACATCAACAGATTTCAGTGCATAAAACAGCAGCAGATAAACATTTATTTGCGCAAGATGTGTCAAGATGTAAAGCCATGTAACAGGCCACATTACCACATATGACAACACCAAGAGACAGCACTCTTTATAGAACACAACACAGATTTAATAACATTGGCAACCACCACTTATAGTCGTGGTCGCCCCAACTCCCATAGTGCAATTTGGCGGAACAATTTTCACACCAGGTAAATTGTAAATGATCTAAACAGTTCACTATAGAGATGTGTCGATCGGGTCCGATCTCATCATTTTCAAAGTATAGGAATCGGCAAAAAAATATCGGCCATGCCTTTTTTTAATATATATATATATATATCTTTTAATTAAATCGTTTTCTAATTGTATTTAACGTTACAGACATAATATGTTACACTCATCCAAAGTCTTTAGTTTAGGCTTAAGGTAGGGTTATCAAATTTATCCCGATAACGGCGGTAATTAATTAAAAAAAAAAAAAAAAAGTATCACGTTAAAATATTTAACGCAATTAATGCATGCGCTGCACGATCCACTCGCCTATTGTCGCGCCCAATCTGTAATGACACCGTTTTACCTCTATAGAGAGATTAAAGGCAGCGTAAAATGAGTAGAGTGAATTATGGCAGCCTTTGAGCCTTTTTTTAATTGGCTAAAGACTTACAATCCCTCTTCCCACGATTAGAAATATCATGGGAAGCAATGTGGGGAAGCAAGGTAGCAATTGATCTTTTCTTAAAGAGCATACGACACCAGAAAAAAAGTCTTAAATGGCATTATTATGTGAATTAGAATCATATTTTGAGATGATTCGACTATATACAACAATTTAGCAAAGCGCAGATGACGAGAAATTAGTCTTTTAATCTGCCGGTTAGCCACGCCTACAATTATAGGGCTTTAGCGTCCCCAACAGGTGGATGACGTCAGCGGTAGACTAGGCTCATCGGTTTTACTATTCAGCCCATTGAGGGGGAATTGTTCAGAACGAGGAAAACGAGACGAAGAGAGCTGCAAAATGTCATTGTTTCAGTCTCTTTACTCCCAATATTTTTACAGGATATTCTTTTTATCCAAGTATTTTTCCCCAATAGCTATATAAATGGCTTGAGAAGGACCAGTCAGCCCGTCGAGGGGGAACTATTCACAATGAGGAAAACGCGACGAAGAGAGTGGCAAAATGTCATTGTTTCTGTCTCTTTACTTCAATATTTTTACAGGATATTCTTTTTACCCAAGTACTCTCCCCAATTGCTAAATAAATGGCATGGTCATGACAAATAACTTGTGCTAAATGGAATATAAAATAATAAAAATCCATTTATTCAAGACGACATGGCAAAATTACTCCATAATGGTCAAAACAGTCGACTTTACCTTTACTGTCACACCTCCCGAACGATATTTTATGACACCTAAATCGGACATATGTCATTTCCCTTCCCCGGCTTTGGAGAATGTAAACAGACCAGAAGGAGTGACAGCTAGCCGACATGCTAACCCGAACCGAGGGATGTTTCAAAGTCTTCGAAGTGGAAAATCACACATAACTAGCCTGGATTATTTGACATGACGACCCGGTTGTCGAGTTTCTTTGTGGATCGGCAAACCGCCCGGCGGAGAGCAATTTACAGTTCGTTCCCTGGAGGAGGGTGGCTGGAATTGTTGTGCAGCTACCGTGCTAACAGCTAACTGCTAATGAGCGTGAGGATAGCTTTTTACATGCATATCAATGATCAAACGTAAGTAGTCCTTTATTTAAAGGAATTTTATAGTGTTTACTTTGTAATCACTGTATTCGTATTTGACATAATACAAAACAAGATGTTTACTCACTTCCTCGTAAGTCCAATGGTCCCACAGTAAATATCCACGGTGAATGGGAACCTTTTGAAACTCCAAAAAGGCGCATACGCCTCTCCCGCATACAGAATGATTTTTCTGCAGCCGTTTGGCTGGCGTGATGCAAAAAATAAAAGTATTAATCCGCAAAATCAGCTGAATCCTTCGTCCTCATACACAACAGTACACTGTAGCGTGAAGAGGACGTCTTCTACCGTACACGTCACAGCGCCCTCCTCCTCAATGCGAGACCGAAGCCGGAAGTCACTCATTTTCCTGGCGCGGGATTCAAAAAACTAAATAAATATAGCGATCGCTTCCACACACATCCAAGCGGTCCATATCATTCAGGAGCATAAAATACCGCGTGTATTATGAAATAAACATGCTTTTTCGTGTCACAAGCACTTTAACACCTTATGTTATTTCCCAACGCAGAGAAGATATATTAATTGGTAGCACTACCCACAGTCATGGTTCCACTTCCCATCATGCATTTGGGCATGGCTACAGTATCATTTACTGAAAGCTCAACAAATACACTAGATGGCAATATTTAGTCACAATATACAAAGTCACAAGTCTTTCTATCCGTGGATCCCTCTCACAGAAAGAATGTTAATAATGTAAATGACATCTTGAGGATTTATTGTCATAATAAACAAATACAGTACTTATGTACTGTATGTTGAATGTATATATTCGTCCGAGTTTTATTCATTTTTTTCTTAATGCATTGCCAAAATGTATATGATCGGGAAAAATTATCGGGAATGATTGGAATTGAATCGGGAGCAAAAAAAAAAGCAATCGGATCGGTAAATATCGGGATCGGCAGATACTCAAACTAAAACGATCGGGATCGGATCGGGAGCAAAAAAACATGATCGGAACAACCCTAGTTCACTACAAATCCAAATAATTCAATCACACGATCAAGGGCTGAACAGAGTTACAGTTGTAAATATAGGTCGCAAAACACCAGCCGTTGTGCTCAAAACACATAAACAGACGTTCGGTGAAAATGCGACAAGAAATCTGCTTTTAACACGCTACTTGAGTAAAAATGTTACGAGTACATTTTTATTGTAAAAACTAAATGCAGTAACTTTAGATTACTTAAGACTTAATGGGGGGGAGGGGGGCTTGTGCTGTGGCCAGGACACAAAATTAAATAAAAAAGATTTGCTTGTACTTTACATCCATTATATAACCGTATTACGCTATACTCGTGAAACTCACATTAAATTGTGATATTGAGACTACTTTTTCGGTCATTGCAATGCTTTTAGTCGAATCAAAGACAACGCAGACTGACTTCAGTCACGAACACCAGAACCTAATTTTGACTGAAAGTGCAGTAAAGTTGCCATGTTTTGTAATTTGCAGTAACACGAAGCAATGTTTAACTGCTACAGACACTTGAGTTGTTAACTAAGAACAGTTAAACGGGTCTTACCTTTAAGCAAATGGTAGTCTGTGAAATGTGTGGCAGAAATGTTGTCGTTTGATGAAAAATGCCTTGGGCGGGAAAATAAGACCTTCCAAATTCCAATGAGTGAAATTGATCAATTTTCTGCAGTTTTGACTTTCCTGATAAACATACTGTAAGTAAATTCTACTCACTAGTTTTCAGATGATTTTATATAGAAAAAAAAAATAATTAAAATGCAGTTACCGTAATAAATTATTAAAATTTGGTGAATACAGCTCAGTGTGATTCTAAACTGCACACAGTATTTTTTTATTATGTATAGTCTACTCTAATTCATTTTGCAAATATTAGCAAACCCTGAACACAGTTTTTACAGTGTATGCCCTATGTCATATATGCACAAGTATTGGGACATGTTGTGAGTTAAAAGTGGAAGAGCTAAGAGTATGTCCCTCCGTCCCTCACCCATCCGCACCTGTTCAGACCTTCCTACATTTAAAAAAAAAAAAAAAAAACTGCAATAACTCACCTTTTTAAACTGGCTCTTAAATCATAATTCTGTGTGTGTCTATAGTTTTGTTGTGGTTATGTTGTTTGCTGCTTTTCTTTTTTTAACCGTAAAGCGTCTTTGAGCATCTGTACAAGCACTCTATCAATAAAATGTATTATTATTATTATTTATCTATGTTTAACTTTTCCACTCCGCAAGAAGAAATGCACGTCTCCCTCTTTGTGCCATATAACATTTTCTGTGACTGATAAACAGCATAAAATGGGTTAAGGAATTATTTTGTTAATGAGACAGGGTGTGGAGCAGTTGGGAACAAGAAAGGGTCCTACTTGAGTTGTTTGTATTTACTTTTGGGTTTGAAGGAAATGACGTAAGCAAAAGCGAGCCAAATGGTAGCTATACTGTTGTGCCACAGCTAGATACAGAAAAAATGCAACTAATTTTTACAAACATCTGAAGAATCGCCACCTACAATAGTAGTAGTGCAATAGATCATTCTCCATAGCTCAGCCAACCCATGGTCCGCAGATTGGACAGCGAACTGGTCAGTGGAAAAAAAAAATGTGACCATACTTACGTGTGCAAAAAATGTATTTTCCTATTAGTGGGACAATTTTAAACAGAAATATAATTTTCAATTTTAACTTAGCATTTGGTGTAGCAAAAGCAAAATGTGTTCAATAATTAACAGCTCTAGTGCACCTTCACTTGAGCAGCCAGTATTTTAGCATGTGATATGATAATGCTGAAGGTTTGTGGCTGTGCGTATATGAGATTAGACATACTACTACATAATACAAGTTTTACAAGTGTTCAAATTAAAATAAAACAAATGTCCTTTATTTTGACTTCGCCAAAACTCTTTGATGCTTGGGTTGTTGACCCAATTTGCCCTTCAGTCCTCTCACACATAACTCAAAATGTTGCACAACATCGCCCATATACTGTATATACGGTATGTCTCACAGTGACTACACTGACTGACATTTTCCAACTTCCAAGCACCTTGTATGGCGTCATTATGGTCAAAGGAGGCACATACAGTATACTTTACTTGTCACTATGGTAATAAACAAGCCGCAAGGGTAAAAGTATGTTCGTAAGTTACTTAAACATTAATCTAACCGATTTGTGCACCGGTATTTATACGTCTTTTCAGGTCCCATGCAGTTTCAGAACAAGGTCTGTGTTATGATGATTTCGCATCATAGTACTTGCCTTGCATGTCATTAAAATACTCCTACATTTGTGCCCATTTCTATCTTTTTTCCCACCACCATGAACCCACTCTCTTCAATCTATTACTGGACTGAAAGGGATCCACGGATAGAAAGACTTGTAGTTCTTAAAAGATTAAAGTTATTTAGAGTTAAAATAATTTGATATTGAAACCCCTCTTGATTTTTTCGTTTTCATGCAATTTGTAAAATTAGTTTAACTAGTAGGTCGCCATTGTTGTTGACGTCACAGAGCGGTGACATCACATGGTTACGCTGCCGGGCGTCAGGAGTATGACTTTAGCGACATAAACATGTTATGTCTTCAACCCTTTCAATTTGAACCCGAGAGGAACATTAATAAGCATGACAGCACTGTCGATATTTCACAAAACAAGCAGCTGAAGCAAAATGAACAGGAAAGACGGAATGAGACTTGATGTGAGTAGGAAAAAAAAACTGTGTTTTGCCAAAATGTGCTCCACCAGTGAAACGTCTACAAGAGACAAATTTGACACCCAAAGTACAACAGTGCGCTTTCAGCTTGTTTTGTTTAGATGCACATAGACAGAACATACTAAAGATGCTTTAAGATAATACTTAAACATAGCAATATTAAATAAGGGTGGTTTAAATATGCTATGACTAATGTGGTAAACCAGGGGTGTCCAAACTTTTTACAAAGAGGGCCAGATTTGGTGTGGAAAAAATGTGGGGGGCCTACCTTGGCTGACGTCCTTTACGTAGAACAATATATTTAAGGAAATTTTAGCAAGCCATTTTTTGTGTCACTTTTGCTGGATTATTTTTTAAAATTAATAATTTCAACAATCTCGCAACTAGCCTTTGTGGCGTTCTCTTTTACTCTCGGGCTCATGCGAAATACTGCTGCTGTGAAATTAAACTAGCTTCAAGTTGCTTTAATTTCTCGCTGTGTATCATACCTGTAATCTTGTCGTACATGTCAGCGTTGCTTGTTTGGTAATACCGCCTCACATTGAACTCTTTAAAAACAGCGACTGTCTCTTTGCAAATGAGGCAGACACAGTTGTTGCCTATTTTAATGAAGAAATAGTCCAATTTCCAACTATCCTTGAAGCGTCGGTCGTCGCAGTCAACTTTCTTTTTGTTGATAGTTGCCATTTTAGAAAATTGGAAGTAAGGGGTCACATGGGGTGATGTTGCTTAGAGTGCCTTTTAGTTGGTAAATGAGGAGCAGCATTTAGTGTGTAAGCTACTTCATATGCTGGTAGCAGTACAGCTGACCAATTTATTAAGTCTGTGTGCGGGCCAGACGTTACTGATTTTATGACAGAGGCTGGGGGCCGGATGAAATTTGACCACGGGCCGCATTTGGCCCCCAGGCCGGACTTTGGACATGTCTGTGGTAAACAGATCAACAATCTGCTTTAAAGCTACCCAAAAAAACACAATGCTTAAAAGTATGAAAGGGAAACACATGCAAAAAGTACGTATTTGGAGGCGACGAAAAGGTAATAAAAGAATCAATAAAAACTAGGGGTGTAATGGTACACACAAATCTCAGTTCGGTACATACCTCGGTTTTGAGGTCACGGTTCGGTTCATTTTCGGTACAGTAAGAAAACAAAATACAAAATATAAATGTGCTAGTTGTTTATTACACACCTTTGTGCTTTCAACAATAGACACATTAGCCTATACAAAGCTAGAATTCTGCTCAAAAAGTAGCGGGTATTTAAAGATAATCCAACAACAATTTGCCTTTCAGACCCCGCATATTGGTCAGCTTTCTTTCTGAAAGAAAGAAAAAAAAGAAGTCCTGTGCTAAAGAGAAAAGCAATCCCAATGACAAAGATTTTAACATGTATTTTACAAATGAAATGCCTCAATGAATCATTTTTTTTCTTATGAACGGTTTTCAAAGCTTTATTGGTGGATTTTCTCAAGTTAAAGCGCCACACAGAAATTAATAAATTTAATTGTGTAAGCAGTATCTATGTATTATTCTTACTATTTAATTACACATGTTTTAGCTCATTTCAATTTGTTTCATTTAAATGGGCTATAATTTCTTTTATTATGTGTTTATGTGATGTAGTATTCATTTATATTGTATATTTTATGTTGTATAACTTAAGTTCCTATGTGAATATTAGTTCCGACTTGTTTTGTTGTGGTAGGAGGGTTTTTTATTGAACACGGGGCCGTGTTGGTTATTATTAAAGCAGAGAAGACAGCCGTAAATCAACAAAGACAAGTCAACTGTGCCCTGATCTACCACACAAGAGATCTGATGGACTCAAAAAGTGGTTGACGGTTGCATATTAGTTTGAAAATCGACCAGATCCACCGTATTTTTACACAAGTGACTTCCGGTCTGCCCGATCCTAGCTACCGGTAGTAGTATTGACGCAGGAGGGTCGCGTCTCGCGTCAAATAATAAACTCTGCTCGTGTTGAGCCGCTTCTGGGACGTGTCTAACACGTGGCCGCCCTGCGACTGGTGTGCATTGGGTGACTGCCTTTAACGCCCGCGTTTCACTGCGTTGTCGCGGCGGCCACGTTGTCGCGCTGTTGACGTTTCTGGGTTATACTGTCCTACCGTGTTGGTCCTCATTATAGTAGAGAAGACGGAGTAAATATAATCTACACAAAGAAACTGTAACCCGATCGACTCACAGCCTCAAAAAGTAAGGGTTACATTACGTCAGAAACTCGTTCGGTATGCCTCCGTTCCGAAGCGAGCACCACGTACCGAAACGGTTCAATACAAATACATGTACCGTTACACCCTTAATAAAAACACAAAAAGTATGTACTCGCTGCTTTTCACCGATGTGGGCATGTGTTGGACGTCTCGCCGCTTAGAAGGAATTGGAGTGACAGTGACAAACCCATCACCCCAGCCTCCAATGCGCGCATAAAACATGGCGTCCTCCGTAGGTCAAAACATGTACTAAATATTATAGATTTTAAATCAATGGCAATATTTTATGTGCTTCTAATAACATATTTTAGTAAAAGAACAAGTGTGGCTTATTTGAGCCTACAAGTCTTTAAGTCTGAGGTTCCATTTAAAAGTATAGTCTTCCTCCACTCTTAACCCGATCGATCTCCCCGTGCTTCCCAAAAAAGCGTCAAATTCTCTGATCCTTTTTAGCACAGCAAGTGAACAACCTGTTGTCATAGCCGTAGCAATCAAAATGAACAAAAAATCTGTGGTTGGTATATAAAGCTTCGGACCAAGCGCTGACAGGGAAGTCATTGTGTGGCATAAGAAATGTGAGAAGGGATCGACGTGATTGGATGGGCTTCTCTTCAAGGAGAAACATAAATGAGTGGGAAAGAGTAGCATCTCCTGCTGGGAAAGAATGTCAGGCAGCTGTATGTGGGTCATGGCTGTCTTTTAAGTGTGTGTGGCCTCTACAGTGTTGTCAGCTTTTGGAGGGGTCTCAGGTTAAGTGGAAGGTCAAATAAGCACTGCCTTCAGCCCTTTGAACTAGTCTGGTGTCCCGACATGGCAAATATGAACACTTGAAACATTGCTTTTTGTTTTTCTTGTTATACCCCAAACAACGACTCTTATCAGGGGCTGACTTTTTGCTTACAAACATGTTTTTCTTTCAAGCACCACACCTAAATCATTTACCATCATTCTGTATCATTACTCTTTGTCACGCAGAGATATGTTTGATCTTTTGTAGTTTCCCAAAAATATACAACACTGGTAATGTAATTTGTAGAGATGTCCCGCAGGTCCGATCACGTCATTTTCAAAGTATCGGAATTGGCAAAAAAATATCGGACATGCCTCTTTTAATATACTTTATATATATATATGTTTAGGGCTGTCCCAAACGACTAATTTTCTCCCGATTAGTCAGCCGACTATTTTTACGATTAGTCGACTAATCTAATAATTTAAAAAATATATATATTTTTTTGTTTTTGTTTACTAATTTAGCAATGAAATTTTTGTTGACGCTTATCAATTCACAAAAAACATATTGGAACACTTAAATTATTTATTAAAGTACAAATAAACACATCAATAATAATAAATCACAAATAAACAATGAGTTCAAATGCTGATAGAATTAACTAGTGTAGCATCCCGATTGAAAAGGTGGTCTCTTAAACTGATGGTTTACAACTTTTATTCCATCCTTGATGTAATCACACTGTAAGAGCTATGGTGCACACAAATAAAACAACACAATTAGAAATTAACAAAAACTTTTCACCTTTTTCCTTTTAAACCTTATTTATATATCAATGAATTGCCTTTACCTTAATTTATTACCTTATCATTGACAATCTCTCCCTTGAGTGCAATCACTGTATATATTTATGACCTTTTAACCTTATATAATTTTCTATACCGTAAAATAAACCATAACATGAAATAAACCTTTCAGTTAGGATTAAGGACAATACTAATAGCATTTATAGGCCCATTGTCAATGAAACATTATTATTCAGTAAGGCGACAGCACCCTCTGGTGTACAAAAAATGAAAAAAAAAAAAAAATTTACAAACGGTGACGGCGCTTGAGGTGTTTATTCTCGGCCGACGTGCAGCCAAGCTTGGCATTGAAGAGACAGGACAGAAGAATGTACCCTCCGTTGTTTCTTTGTAATAAGTCAATGTTTTGGACACTCTGGCGCGCTTTTTTTGGCTTTGTGCAGCTTTCCCTGCTTGCATACAGAGCATCCGACATTCTGAACTTTCCACGCATGTATTTTTTTTCAACCCTTCATTAACCGTCGACGGGATGTTGTGCTCGTCGACGGATTTACGTCATCGATGACGTCGACTACGTCAACTAGTCGGGACAGCTCTAATATGTTTTTAATTTATTCGTTTTCCAATTGTATTTAACGTTACAGACAAAATGTCTTACACTCATCCAGAGTCTTTAGTTTTGGCTTAGACTACGGCTCTCAAATTTATCGCGTTAACGGTGGTAATAACTTTTAAATATTTAACGCAATTAATGCATGCGATCCACTACCCACTCACACATTGTCGCGTTCAATCTATAATGGCATCGTTTTACGTATACGTAGAGTTAAAATTCAACGTTAAATGAGTAGAGAGGATTTTGGCAGCCTTTGAAGCTTTTTTATAATTGGCTAAAGCCTTACAATCCCTCTCTCAACAATTAGAGGTGTCGTGGGAAGCAATGTGGGGAAGAAAGGTAGTAGTGGATCTTTTTCTTACCACCCTATTTTATTTCCCAACGCAGAGAAGATATATCAATTGGTACCACTACGCACAGTCATGGTTGCACTTCCCATCACGTATTTGGGCAGAAGTTAGATGGCTACAATATCATTTACTGAAAGCTCAACAAATACACTAGATGGCAATATTTAGTCACAATATACAAGGTCACATTTATCCTTTAATAATGACAAGTCTTTCTATCCGTGGATCCCTTTCACAGAAAGAATGTTAATAATGTAAATGACATCTTGAGGATTTATTGTCATAATAAACAAATACAGTACTTATGTACTGTATGTTGAATGTATATATTCGTCCGAGTTTTATTCATTTTTTTCTTAATGCATTGCCAAAATATTTATGATTGGGTAAAATTATTGGGAATGATTGGAATTGAATTGTGAGCAAAAAAAAAAAGCAATCGGATCGGGAAATATCGGGATCGGCAGATACTCAAACTAAAACGATTGGGATCGGATCGGGAGCAAAAAAACATGATCGGAACAACCCTAGTAATTTGCTTTAACTCCAGGACTGTACTTAAATGAATTTTAAATAAAAATGGGGTTCCGGGAGGGGTTGCACATAATGATCATAACCATAATTGTTAAATATAAATACCTCCAAAGGACTTTATACTTTAGCTTTCTTTTCGTGCTTGAGTGTGTGTGTGTTTTGGGTTGTGCAATCAAACACTGTATAGCTGAATGACACAGTAGTAAAAGAACATGCCATGCTGAGGTGTCACGAGACTCATGATTTCCATCCAAATCATCTGGCCACAAAGTGAACGCAGGCATGTAGGACCCAGCGGTGTGCTGTGATGTCAGGGTGGAAAAGGAGGAGGGATGTGAAAGGAAGGAAAGCAAACTGGAGGGGTGAAGCATCAGGTTACAATCCGCCCAGACACCATGTCGCCCAAACAGAGGAAGGCCAGCCTCCTACTTTGGATAAATACACCAGCCATGCAGGGATAATCTATTATGTTGTAAAGTGGATGCACTCCTCATTAGCGTCTACACTTGTCCAAGTCAAAATATGAATCATGTTGTACAACTGTTGTCTTTAATTAAAAGCAGTGTAGTTGCTACGCGTATTCTTTGGTGGCTCAAAAATCCAGTGTGATAGCGACAACACTGAAGCAGAGACTTGCCGTTAGGGGAGGTGTGTGTTTCTGTATGTGTTAGAGACATGCTTAAAAAAATAGTCTTTCGCCTGAGGAGGCGTATACCTGTCAATAAAGAAGCTAAAAGACCTCTTACAGGAAGAAAGGTGGGGATGGACAAAGCTGTCTGTGACGTCTTAAGGTGCAAGGCATCTGTGTTTATGTTGGTATGCAATCTGAGGAAGTGTTTAACAATAACTGTGCATGTGGAAGGAGCAGATTCCTTGTCATTAGTCATTGACAGGATGCTTTTTTTGTCTGCAAAGGTATGGCAAGATTGTGTCTACCAAAGCCATCTTGGATAAAACCACCAACAAATGTAAAGGTGAGTTGATTTAAACAGGCTGCTCACCAGTACATGTTTCTCAGACTTGTGGATGAGGATGGGTATTTTAAGATGTTTTCCTTATAAGATAATATAAGAAACAATCAATTAATGGTCAATATCTGAAATACAAAATCATTTTATGAAACAATATTCGAAACAATGAACTATTACTAGCCTTGGTGTAAATGCAAAAGGGTTACTTTTAAAGAACAGTATATTCTGAAGCTGTCAAATAAATTCTATCACGTTCAAATTCACGTGAAACACCTGTTATTGATATGCTAACTTTACTAACTAGCGACACATTAGTCCATCGCCTTTGCAGAAAGCTTTGCTGTTGTTAAATGTGGAATTGCAATTAGGGCTGCAGCTATCGAATATTTTAGTAATTGAGTATTCTACTGAAAATTCCATCCATAAATCGAGTAATCAGATAAAACATTTTTTTAGGTAAAGAGCAATTATAAATATACACGAGAACAAGACAATTCACCTAATATTGGAACCACATATAGACAATCAATGTCTTTATTTTAGATGTAGATTGTTGAAAACAGCCAACAATTGCATCTCAGATGTGACTAGGAAAATAAAACTACAAATTCACTGCTTTCACTCAAAAAACTTAAGATCTTATTTAAAAAAAAAAAAAAAAAAAAATCTCATTTCATACCTAAAAATGCAATTACGCTTGAAAACACACATTACTAAAAAGTTAGGTGTTTTCCCACGTGTTTCAATTGATGTTCCATTTGTGTCAAGCTATTTTTAAGCTTTAGTTAGGTTTTAAGTTGGTCTAAATTGTAAGTCCTGATAGGATTTTGAGTTTTTACAGTGTTCAAAATAAATGTATGATGCCTGCTGTATTGGCACACATTAGACACCAGTGCTACTTGGTGTTTTATCTAGCAATTACTACCGAGCTAAAATTGACAGTTAGCTTTATTATGTTTTTATTTTACACCTTCATCCCTTTACAGTGCTGGGTTTTTACAGATTAAATAAAACCTGTATGCAACACACGTTACCCACGCATCGACAGTAGTGATAATTAATAGAAACCTAGCCCTCTGCAGGGCTAACGTTACGTTAGCAATGTAAAGTAACGTTAATCTTATTTATTAGCTTACTGCTTTAAGATGGTGGCTGTTTACCAAAGCCGGTGAGTCTGTCATTTCATATCTAGTTCTATATACATGTGATATCTATGAAACGCATCAGACGCTACCACTATAGCATCATGTGGGCGTAGTTTATAGCGGCTGTCGGCTGCAGTCAGGAATTATTGCTTCTTCCTCTACGCATGTCACGTCAATGCGCTGTGCCGCATTAAAAGTAGTCCGGGCAAAACATCATGCTTAGAGGTGGCAAAATTAAACGATTCTTCGAGGCGGAGAAAATGCCTCGATCAATTTTTAAAATCAAGTTACTCAAATTATTCGAGTAATCGTTTCAGCTCTAATTGCAATATTTAAGCTTCACTTTTGATTACCAAATTACTTACACATAATCCCTTTTTAATTAAATTGAGAATTAGATGGCAGTCCATTGTGGTAGCTAACTGAAGTAGTTGACTGACCATAACAAGATCCTTATGACAATTCTTAATGATTAATGATCATCATCATCAATCAGGATATCCATCTCCATTGGTGCAGAATAAATTAAAACCTTTGTAGCTTTTATTATATAATACGATCTCACAAAGTCAAAATGTTTAACATTTCAGTACTAAAGGTTTTTAATGTGAATGTGCATTTGACAGGCTATGGCTTTGTGGACTTTGACAGTCCGGCAGCAGCTCAGAAAGCTGTTACGGATCTAAAATCAAGTGGCGTCCAGGCACAGATGGCCAAAGTAAGTTTGCATTTACTTTTAAAAATCCCACCTCACTTCATTTGAGCCTGCACAAACTACTGTAGTACTTTCACAACACAACGCTTTCTACTTGACAACACCAGTTTAGTAGTATTTACAGTAGCAATCACGTGGAAGGTTCAAGCCTTGTTGTATTGTCTTCATTTGCGTCCTCACAACCACCTCCCTTGTTTCCCCACGCGCCAGCTTGTCTTTGCGTGTGTACGTTGCTAACTGGCTCCCTTTGTGTGAAGCTCTTGTTCAGAGAGCTTTGTGCGGGTGTCTGCAGTCAAAGCAGCCTCTTGTCGGCCCATTAAGCTGATCCCCCTGGCTCTCTGGCTCCCCATTGAGGGAACACAGGGGCGAGTGCCACTACAGCCTCCGTCAATGGGCCAGTTACAATGGCTTGGCATTGTCCTGCGTCTGGGCCCAAGGCCTGGGGCTGACACCCGCACCATATTCACTCAATCCTCAAGTTCCTGCCTCCTCCTCGTGTCCACTGTAATGTCACACCAGGGTATACCCTGCACTGTAAGCAATCAACACCCTAACTTCATGCAATATTGTGCATCTCCATATCAGACAAGTGCAACTAGACACCATAATGTGCCTCACCCAGACAGCTTGCGCTCCGGCAGTGGTGTTGATAACCACAATAAAAGCCTAAATATACACAGCTGGCGCAGACCGACGGGGTTACTTCAGGTTGCAAGAACAGTCTGATTTTTTAATATGAACCCTTATGCCTACACCGTGGCTTCTTTTTTTTCTTGAATCAAAGTGTTCTCTTAAATGGTCTCAGAGTGCACTCTTTCTCCAAGTAAGCAGTCCTAGCAGAAAGCATTTTTGAGTGCCTGGGGAACAATGACACAATTAAAAATATAAGCCTCTTTACTTGCCTGCCCCTCCCTGTGCAAATGGGCCAAACAGAGGGACACTCCCCAGCAGACACTCACGCTCACCTGTGACACCTTCACAGCGAATGAACTGGTGCCAGCCCCACCTAGCGTATTGTCCAGCACAGGTTCAATATTTGAGCGATTGGAGCTAGGAGAGATGATGAGTGAATAGAATATGTAAAGAGAGGTGGGTTTTATTTGTTCTGCTTGTCGTAGAGTCCTCAACAAAATTACACTTTTGTCAATGACCTCCAGCAATCTGCTGATGTGTTACACAATCAGCTTATTGCTGAAGTGCCACACCCAGAATGCTGCATATCAGTGGAAAAAAATACGGTGTTTCTTGACAGAGAATAGAATCAAACCTTATCCGCAGTATACAACTTGCAGAGATGTCCTCGTTTACCGACCCTGAACTTTAAAAATAAGTTTTCTTCTTCATTTGTCAAGCCTGATTAGAAATATGATTTGCTTGTCCATACCTAACCATGTTGCAGTTGCGAAAAGATGGAAATCAACAAGATGAATTAAGTCCTCAGATGATTCGGATGACATCAGAAGATCCATTTATCGTCTTTTCATTCATCCTGCTTTAACATTAGTCCAAACTCCCACTGCTTCCTATCCTGTCATTTCCTCCTCCAGTCCCAAATATTATTGGAAGACACTCATTCATCTCACCCGCCCCTTTCCTTTCTGTGCATTTTCCCTTCCTCCGTCTAGCCCAGTCTTTTTGCTCCCAGTTGCTAGGCTTCTGTTGCTCTGTGAACTCTTTAAGTTCATGCCTGACTTCCTTTCTGCCTCTGCAGTCTGACACGGTTTCACTTTCAGGCTAGCGCCATAAAAATTAAGTCTCGAAACTATATTTGTAAGTATAATCTCTCTGCTTTAATGGACTCGCAGCTGTCAATATTTCTTAATTAGATGACATTTCGCCGCAGTTTGCGGGAGTTGACAAGTTCTCATTTGCATGTGTGAATATATTAATGACTGGGCACAGTTTTAAAAGTGACAGTCAGCTTAGTCAAATCAGTGACACACCATTAGCGTAAGTGACAAATTAGTCAGGGTTTCACTTATATATTTATTTTAAGTCGGGCACTTATTTATTTTTCTTAATGTCTTGTATTGGGCATTATTGCTAAATATACTTAGAAAAGGATTAATATGATTAGACAATTGCACAATAATGGGAACTGGGGTCATGCAGCTAAATACTTTGGTTTATGCATGTAAGTATGCCGGTAAGAGATTACCATATTTAAAATCTTTTACGAGACCAGAACTATTACAGAGAATTATTTCACTTATCACTGGAAATACAGTACGTACAGTTGCATCAGCGAACCTTATGGATGAACATGTTGCAAAATACTTTTTGTAAAAATCCCAGCCTCCAAAAGTATTTATACAAAACAGTGTACTATGTTATGTACAAGCTTTGACCCGTACCTTTCAAACACAAATGAGGCTGAGTATTACCTCTGCCAAGTGCAAATGCTAGGAGACAAGTAATATTGCTTTGATCGTCGTTATGGTACTGGTAGTTAGTTCGTAAACTCATACATTCACAATTCTCACAAAACTACTGTAATTTTTGGACTACAAACCACTACTTTTTCCCCTCATTTTGAATCTAGTGGCTACCAGTGTGGTTTATTTCTTGATTTATTTGAGTTAATAGGTAACTGTTTATGTGACAGCGGCATCATAAGACTGTCAGAAGACCGTCATAATTATGACATGACACTGTCATGAGCATTAATGAATGCTTACGACTGATGTCATGAAATGTCATTCGACAAATTTTGTCACTAACTCCATTTATGTCCGGTCCGGATCTTATACATCCATTCGAAAGTGAGATTATTTGCTGGATGGTACTTAATCACTAATAAGCACTCATTAATGCTCATGCATAGATTTCATAATATATTGATAGGGCACGGGGCCTATTAGTAGGGGGCCCCATCTCCGTCAAAGCTGACCGAGTGGAAAGGGTTAGTTAAGGTAAGTTGAAAATCCTTGTGGATAAATGCTTAAATTCCTGAATTGTTTATAGATATGGACATAAAACAGTCTCGATTCTTGGTTAAAAGCAATAAAAACGGGCAGTTAGCATTTATTTTACGTAAATGTTGAATGTGCTGCTAGACTTTAAGCCACTGTGGTGCCTCCTTATTACCACAAAGAGCTTTTTACGTTGAAAATTCTTGTGAATAAATGCTAAAATCCCTGAGTTTTTAAAGATGTGGACGTAAAACAGTCTCGATTCTTGGTTAGAAGCAAAAAGGAAAAAAAAACAGGCAGTTAGCATTTATTTTACATAAATATGTCGAATGTGCTCCAAGTCTTTAAGCCACTGTGGCGCCGTCTTATGACCACAATGAGCTTTTTACGTTGAAAATTCTTGTAAATAAATGCTTAAATTACTGAATTCTTTATAGATACGGACGTAAAACAGTCTCGATTCTTGGTTAAAAGCAAAAAAAAACAAAAAAAAACAGGGCAATTAGCATTTATTTTACGTGAATATGTTGAATGTTCTGCTAGTCTTTAAGCCACTTTGGCGCCACAATCACCACAAAAAAAGTTTTACGTTGAAAAATGTAAAATAGTCTCAATTCTTGGTTAAATGCAAAAAAATGGGCAGTTAGCATTTATTTTACGTAAAATATTCCTAAATATGATGCCAATGCTGTAGCGTTTTATTTCTCCCATTGATTTTTTGACCTTTTGACCTTTTTTCACGTTTCAAAATGCATGCATGGAACGAAAAATATAATAGTTACCTTGAATCCTCGAACAGATAGCTCCCTAGACAATCCTTCCTGTTTGTATACGGTACAGCTTTCGTACTTTTTTAACCTAAATCCGGCATTTGATCGCTGCATGTGTTTGAGAATAACTGCGACAGACTGAAGCGGAGTGTGGGATGGCCCCCTACTTGAAGGCATGGCGCAGTGTCTGGGGAATGTGTCCTGTAAATATCATTATTAATCTATGGTGTATGACAGATGTCATTAAAATGTAATTCGGCAAATTTTGTCACTAACTCCATTTATGTCCAGTCCGGACCTTATACAGTCATTGAAAAGTGAGATAATTTGCCGGATAACACTTAATGACATCTGTTATAAACATTCATTAATGCTCATGACAGTGTTGTTTCATTATTATAACGGTCTTATGGCAGTCTTATGACGCCGCTGACAGTGAGCACAGCTGCTGCTTATAGTCCCGTGCGGCTTATAGTAAACAAATGCAGCTTTCATTTCAATTTTGGTGGGTGCAGCTAATAGTCAGGTGGGCCTTATAGTCTGAAAATTATGGTAGGTGAACGGTTGGCTCATTACATTTTGGGGGGGATCTCTGTAAAGTTGGAGATATTTTCCCTTTAGATAAATCGCACCATCCCTCTTTGGTCAGAGAATGGCTTCATCCTCCAAATGAATGAACAAATAGTTTATGTAATAATTTTGAACACCCACCTCCCTAACAGCAACAAGAGCAGGACCCCACCAACCTTTACATCTCCAACCTGCCAGTGTCCATGGATGAGCAAGAGCTAGAGAGCATGCTCAAGTCATTCGGCCAGGTCATTTCTACGCGCATTCTGCGAGATGCCAACGGGACCAGCCGTGGTGTGGGATTTGCCAGGTCAGACTATAGCCATTCAAATGAAGAAGATAAAATGCACGAGTGCGTATACTTATTTAATTTTTATCGCAGGATGGAGTCCACCGAGAAATGCGAGGCCATAATTCAGCATTTCAATGGCAAATTCATCAAGACTCCACCCGGAGTGCCGGGTGTGTGGAATTATTAGTATTTTTTTATGTTACTACACCCTCTTAATGCTGTTTTTGTTGGTGCCACAGTTCACGTTTATGTCCCCCCACTGCGATTGCTCAATTCACTAATCTTTTTGATCTTTTGCTTTCCCAGTGCCCACAGAGCCCTTATTATGTAAGTTTGCAGATGGGGGTCAGAAAAAGAGGCAGAACCAGGGAAAGTACCTCCCCAACGGAAGGCCCTGGGCCAGAGACGGCGAGACCGTAAGTAACTTTTCTAAACTAGTAAAATTTTGAGCTGAATGCACTGCTGTATGCATGACCTCACTGGTTCTGAATCCCACATTGTTTTCCCAGGGAGGAATGACGCTTGCATATGACCCCACAGCATTACAAAATGGGTGAGTGGTATGCAAGGCCTGAGTGAAAACAGCCCCAACTTGCATGCAAATAAGATTTCTGCTACAATGCTGCCCCCTGCTTCATTGTTGAGGATGTGTTTGCCAGATCATAAGTTAAACTTTTCATATAATTTTTAATATATTAAATATATTTTAAAGTAAATTTATGATTTCGTTCCAAGTACATCACAGATGTTTAATATGATATGATGAATGATGGAAATGCGCAAATATTGAGGAAGATGTAGTACTGAACAGAGGAGCTACATTGTCAAACTGTTTGTTACGCCATTTCAGTTTTCCTGATTTATTGAGCGTGGCTAAAATGGTGCCATGTAACATACTTTGGAGCATAGTTTGAGTTCTCCTCCCTCGCTTTATTACATTTTGAGTCTCATCAATTTCATCGTTGGTTAGTAAGGATTGCACCGTGAATCGAGTACGTAACTGACACCTAATCGATTTTATCGTAATTTTCGGACTATCTGCTACTTTTTTCTCCCCATTTGAACTCTGCGACTTTACTAACAAAGCAGCTCATTTAGGCTGTTTTTTTTTTTTTTTTAACCGGACAAACAAGCTTTGTCTTCTCGTTCCAACAACAACAAAAAAGTACCGTATTTTTCGGCCTATAATTCTCGCATGAGTATAAGTCCCACCAGCCAAAAAGTGCGCTATGAAGAGGGAAAAAAAAATATAAGTTGCATAATTGTATTGAGTTCATTTGTCTACACTTATTAGATTAGTTGACTTTTATTGTTTTATTTACCTGACATGTTTCGGCGACTACTTCCGTCTTCATTAGAGTGTCACTGATGTTGGTGTGACGTGTCTTAATCAGCTGATGGATGAAATGCTACGTAAACGACATACTGGAAAAAGTAAAAACAGCACATACAAAACAACTCACAGACCACCTCAACACCATAGACACAACAAATTCATCAAATTCACCCATGAAGAGGAAACCGATCAATCCTTAGCCTTTCTGGACATAAACGTACACCACACAGACAACGGAGACATCAAAATAAAAGTACACAGAACGCGCACACACACACTGACCAGTACCTCCTATGGACATCTGAACATCCCACTATCCACAAGCTGTCACTAGTCAAAAAATTACATGAACGTACAACAATAATCACGGACGCAGATGACAGAACACAGGAGGAAAAGCACATACAACATGCACTAAAAAGGTGTCAGTACCCACAGTGGGCAGTAGCAAAAGGGGGGGGGGGGACAAACAAAGCAAGAACACAGCTTTAGTGATATGGTGAGGCCGTACGTGAGCTGAGCGGAGTCAGGGAAGGTATCCAAAGAGTCATTAAAAAAATACAACATAAACACACAAGACAAACCACACACAACACAGCCAGATATTGGTCCATCCAAAGGACAAAATCCACCCAGAAAACAAATGCAACTCCGTATATGAAATTCCATGCAAATCATGCAATAACTCATACATCAGGGAGACAGGGAGGAGCTTTATTACAAGAAAACCAGAACACAAAAAGTAGTGTCAGAAGGAAACAGCAATAAGACAAACAAGGTCAAAAAAAGAACAAGCGCAACAGGAACACCACAAGTCAGCCATCACCGACCACTGCAAAAAGGAAAACCACATTATGGACCGGGAAAAGGTCAGAGTCATCCACAAAGAAAACAAACATCAGCGCTGGATCAGGGAGGCCATTGAAATCCGCAAGCGGGACCCGAGGACTATTACCAGGGACGAGGGGGCTTACATGCTCTCAACTACCTAGACCAGCATTCTGGAAGAGTCAATGTTTAGGAGAGGGCGTGACCCGCCTGTCAAATCTGACAGGTGAGTCACACCTTCATCCATCAGTTGATAAAGACGCGTCACACCAACATCGATGACACTCTGATGAAGGCGGAAGTAGTCACCAAAACATGTCAGGTAATTAAAACAACCTAAAACAATAGTCAGGGATAAAAGAAAATTTCAACTAAAGTATAAGTCGCATTTTGGGGGGAAATTTATTTGGTAAAATCCAACACTAAGAAACAGACGTAATTTGAAAGGCAATCTAAAATAAAAACAGAATAGAGAACAATAGGCCGACTAAGTGTACGGTGTGCTAATGTTACATGACGCATAAAGAACAAACTGAAAACGTGCCCGACTTAGTGTACGGTATGCTAATGTTACATGACGCATAAACAACGAACTGAGAACGTGCCCGGTATGTTAACATTACATGGCTATTAAGAGTTATTAAGATAACTATAGGATAAAGAACATGCTAAAAAGTTTATCAATCAGTGTCACTCCAAATGACATGACATGAAATGATATAATAATGTGTGAATAATTTCACACATATGTCGCTCCAGGGTTTAAAGTGCCTGTGCCAGCATAAAAAAAAAATCTTAAATATCATTATTATTATGTGAATTAAAATCATATTTTGAGACGATTTGACTATATACAATTTGGCCAAGCGCAGATGACGAGAAATTCGTCTTTTAATATAATTTATTCTTAAACTGATTTAGAATTCAGCCCAATGAGGGGGAAGATTCAGAATGAGGAAAATGCGACAGAGAGAAGCAAAATGTCATTGATTCAATCTCTCTACTCCAATATTTTTACAGGATATTCTTTTTATCTATGTATTTTTCCCCAATTTCTAAATAAATGGTATAGTCATGATAAATAACAGTATTGTGCTAAATGGAATATGAAATATTAAAAATGTATTTATTCAGTATGACAGGGCAAAATTACTGCATAATGGTCAAAACTGCCGACTTCTTAACCTCTTGAACGAATTTTATGCCACCGGAGTTAGTCGGGCTTTCCTCATTTCCCCTCCATGGCTTCGGAGACGGAGGAAAGAGCGTAAACAAAACAGGAGGTGTGACAGTTAGCCGACGTGCTAACCCAAACCGAGCAGCTGTTCCAATCTTTTTCGCCTTTCGAAAACGAAAAATCACACAAAACTATCCTGACTCATGTCACACACGGCGGCGAGAGTGTCAGCCTTCACTGATCGGCCAGCCCCCGGTGGCGAGCAAGTTTCGGCTCGTCTTGTCCCCTGCTGCGGACAGGAGTGCTTGTTGCAGGGGACGCAGCTGGAAAATGACAGTGGGACAAACCGGCCAACGTCTGAGGAGCACGTGGCTTCCCAAGCCAAGGATAGCGGTCTATTGGCGGGCACACGAAGAGGACCGAGGGGGTGGAAGTGACCATGGTGTGTGACAAGCCGCTGGTCGTCGGCTGAGTGGCCTTCTCGGTCGACAGGCTGCATTGTCACCCACAAAATGCAAGCCACCTCCCTATTAAAACATGTGCCATTATCCCAGTATTTGACATGATACAAATACATACAAATACAATAAACAAATTAATCCGCAAAATCAGCTGAATCCCCAATCGTTCTGCATAAGACACTAATAGCTGAATTGTCTGGCTTCTGCATTCTTCCTCAATCCAGGCAGTCACTCATTTTCATGGCTCGGGATTCAAAAAATTAAATAAATAAATGGATCGCTTCCACACACATCTAAACGGTTCATTTCATTCAGGAGCATAAAATACTGTGTGAAATATGAAATAAAAAATGCTTTTTGCTGTCATAGGAACTTTAAATTACACCCCTGGCCAACTGTGAAAACAAATCTGACTTAGTCTGAAAAATACTGTATTTAATTTTGCTCCGTGGCCCAGCGCGTCATGATGACGTTGCCACTTGGGGTACGTCCTTCTTCCTTACATTCTATGGTTCCATTATGACATCATTCTTGAGTTCTGGTATGCTTCAACGCAAATGTATCCTTAGCTTTGTGTTAGCGCTCCAAAAACTGTGTGAGAAGGCAAGCTTTTTCATGTAAATACGAACGTGCCATCAAGAGAAATATTTTTCTAATATTAAATTTGATCAAACTTTGTTGATTACAGTGTTAAAATTTTATTTAGTAAATCAGATAAGGTTGTAATATGTTCTCTGTACAGCATAGGCCTTTTTTCAGAGTAGGTTTATGATTTCATCTCGTTTAATTCGACAGCTTCTACTCGTCGCCATACAGTCTGGCTCCTAACCGGATGATCGCCCAGACATCCCTCTCACCTTACATGCATTCTCCTGTCTCATCCTACCAGGTGGTGTATTTTATTTAAATGTCGACCTTTGGACTAAGATTTAATTGACAAATATTGAATAGTTAGTTCAGGAAGGCTCCACCACCACTTGTACCCTCGTGTGGATAAGTGGCATGAATGAAGGAATGAATGAATATACAGTCAGGCAGACAGCCAGACAGACCAATAATCAAATAACAGTCATTTACTGTCATTCTGCCCTCGCGTAAAGGTGCACAGCCCGTCCTGGATGCACCATCAGTCATACCTCATGCAGCCAGCTGTGAGTAGCATTTACTGTACACATCAGTTATTCAATCAGTCCGCTCAATCACCTCTGTAGCTCCGCCTTGAGTCACTATTCTGGATGCATTCACAGGGTACAGTTCTTACCCCAGCAATGGATCACACTATGTCCATCCAGCCCACGTCCATGATGGGACCTCTCGCCCAGCAGCTAAGCCACCTGTCCCTGGGTAGCACGGGCACTGTGAGTGTACACATATTCTCATTTGGTGGTATAGATCAGTGGGATCTGGGAACCCTTTTCAAGGTAGAAATGCTTCCAAAGCCCCTACATAAAGCTAACGGCAATTAAATACATTGGGAACTATAACATATAACAAAAATAAGCTTAATTAGTACCATAGCAGATTTGGAGGGTAACGATGTTATGTTTTGAAAATAAAGTCATAATTTTTCTAGAAAATAAAGTGTTATTTAAAAGAAGTACAACATTTAGGCTACGTTTACACGACAACGATTTTACGCAATCATGCAAAAGCATTGGCATTTGGGGGTGTGTCAAATACTATATATATATATATATATATATATATATATATATATATATATACAGTATATCTAAATAGGTATATAATTCTTTTTATTTATTTATTCGGGGAGGGGGGCATGAGCTACCCACACTAAAGTTGTGATCGACTGGTCAATCACGATCGACGTAATGGGCACCACAGCCTTAGACTATTTACAAGACGACATATTTTAGCAAGATACAAGGTCACAATCTTATTTGAATTTGTAATGCTGTATTTTACATTATTATATAACATCATAATACTGTATAACTAGGGCTGTCAAACGATTAAAATTTTTAATCAAGTTAATTACAGCTTAAAAATTAATTAATCGTAATTAATCGCAATTCAAACAATCTATAAAATATGCCATATTGTTCTGTAAATTATTTTTGGAATGGAAAAATAAGACAACACAGATATATACATTCAACATACGGTATATAAGTACTGTATTTGTTTATTACAACAATAAATTAACAAGATGGCATTAACATTATTAACATTCTGTTAAAGCGATCCATGGATTAAAAGACTTGTAGTTCTTAAAAGATAAATGTTAGTACAAGTTATAGAAATTTTATATTAAAACCCCTCTTAATGTTTTCGTTTTAATAAAATGTGTAAAATTTTCTGTCAAAAAATAAACTAGTAGCTCGCCATTGTTGATGTCAATAATTACACGATGCAGCAGAGGGTGACAAAACACCAAAAAACACAAGTAGCAAGTGGACATTATACTGTGCTGTCATTTTAATCTGTTTGAGCGGGGCATGTGCGTTAAATGCGTCAAATATTTTAACCTGATTAATTTTAAAAAATTAATTAACGTCCTTTAACGCGATTATTTTTGACAGCCCTAAATATAATGTCATAATAATGTATTATGTTTTTTTTTTTTTAAATCATATTTTAACAATGAAAGAGTTATTTTTAATAATGTATTTCAAAATATTTGCTGTTGTAACACGATGCCTTTGATTCAGAAAAATACACTTTTATTTCTAAAAATAATAGGAATGTTACTCCATTACCTTAAATTATGGCTACATAGGTTTAAGAGTTAATAAAATTCATTTTGTGTCCTTTTGCCTTCTTCCACACAGTATATTCCGGCCAACACAACTATGCAGGGGACCTACATCCCCCAGTACACCCCAGTGCCTCCCTCCAGTGTCCCAGTAGAGGTACCGTATTTACATATCCTGTATATTCTATGTATGTGAGTGACACAGACGGATGTATGGCGGTATTTTGTATAAATTTACCCTGATATAAGTATGTAAAAAATGAATCACTATCAATATTTTCCAAGATTAATTATCTCTGCTTTAATTTATGTCATGACGAACTCGTACGAAGGAGATTATTAGTTTTTGTCCTGTGTTATCACAAAGGTTTTGAGGCTGTCACAAACACATTTGGACTAATGTAGATCCCCCCCCCAAATTTGTTTAATTAGGCATACTATTTAAGCCCATTACAAGTCCATTTTCAATACATTTCTCATGTATTCAAATGTATGAAAAGACTACAGATAAAGATCCAACATTACACATTGACTGAAAGCTTCCTGGCAGAATTCTCTGCATGAGGCCGTCTGTGTCTGCGGGGCGTCGTCACTGATATAATTCAGTGTGAATGGTGGTGGGAACCTGCAGAATGATCAGACTGTCAGCAGGGATAAAATGGGCAACATTTATGAATGGTGAGCAGCATGGTGGTACCAAGCAGTAAACAGGGTTGGGGTGACGTGGGAATTGCAAACATCAGTTTAAAAAAAAAAAAAAAAAAAAAAAACCTCTGAAGAAGCAAGCAGACAACCTGGTAAATAATTAGTCATTTGTTTTTCAGGAGAATGGTGGCCAACAGCAACAGGTTGCTCTGGAGACTCCCACAGAACACACAAACTACTCGTACCAACACACAAAGTGACGCTAAGGTACAGTATATATTTTGAAGGGATCCAAAAGGAAAACATCTGAGATTATTTACTCTGCCAAATATTACGCAAAGTGTTCATGCAAAAATATACATTTAAAAAATTATTTATTAAAGTGATGAAATTTACATTATCAAGATGTCATAGTGTTTCATTTTTACATTTGACAAACCCAAGCAATTCTGTCTGGTTCAGAACAATGTCACCACATTTGATATTGGTATTTGTGTATTCTTCATGTGTCTTATGAATCAAAGTCATGTAACCACACTGCGGTTATACTATACAAAAATAATCCCAATTGATTTCAGATCTGAACCAGAAGGAAATGCTTCATTTTGTTTATCCTAATGCACAGGAGTCAAATTTATGACATTACAGTGATCCCTCAATTATTGCTGTTAGTGCGGACCAGAACCGACAGCCTAAAGTGAAAAAGTAGTACTCCCCCAACCCCATTTTTAATATATGTTTGGGATGTATACAATATCAATAAGGGTATATGAAACCCTATAAATGCATATGTTATCATTAAAACATTAAAGAATAGTTTTAAACATATAAATGAAATATTAATAAGGTAGTTCCTGGGTTACTGACGAGTTCCGTTCCAACGCTGGCGACGTAACCCGAATTTCCGCGTAAGTCGAAATTAACCCTTTAATTACCCCTAAATACAAAATAACTGTCCAAAAACATGTATTATATGTCATTGCACCGTCCTCCAAGATGTTGGTGCTAAGTCCTCACTAGACAGCGAGCTAAGCTCTGAAATGACGATGTCGGACATCCGTGTGGTTTGCTGACTTTATTCAGCTGCACAGGACAACACTTGCAGAATGAAACTAAAATAAAAATGAAATTAAATCAGTTTCATCTTCAATAACAGCAATTCGAATTTGCATTTAGAACTAGCTGCGGATAAAGCAATAAAAAAAAAAAAAAAAAAAAAAAAAAAAAGTACAATCCACACAAACAATTAGCATGTATCAGTTAGCGTTCACACATCATCAAAAACAATCACATCAACTCACCCCAAGTATTTGACCATCATCGAAAACGCACAATAAACAGTACAAAAGCTGTTATACACAAGTGTTGCCTTTGTGGGTGCTTCACAAGCAACAAATGTATGCGCAAGCTTGCAGCTCTTTCCCCTCTCTCCGTGGGAGCAAATGGCCCTTCCTTGTGTGTGTTCGTGTGCTCTTCTTTATGTGCGCAAATACGTTCTTCATGTGTACATGCGCTGTTACTCGCGTGTGGAAGTACTACTTGCTCTATGCTTCCTGTGCCAATAATATAGATCAGGGGTGGGCAAACTATTCCACAAAGGGCCGCAGTGGGTGCGGGTTTTTGTTGCAACCGATTAAGAGGACACCGTTTCACCAATCTGCTGTTTTACAAGTGCAATCAGTCAATTGCAGTCAGGTGCTTCGCATTTCTGCTGAAACCTTATTGGTTAAACTATCTGTGCTGGGTCAGTTGGAACAAAGACCAGGACCCACTGCGGCCCTCGAGGACCGGTTTGCCCACCCCTGATATAGATAATACATACTATACATTCATTCTTTCACTCTCATTTGATTTGTGTGTAAGTGTTCATACAGTGTATCACAAAAGTGAGTACACCCCTCGCAATTCTGCAGATATTTAAGTTTATCTTTTCATCGGACAACACTGACAAAATGACACTTTGACACAATGAAAAGTAGTCTATGTGCAGCTTATATAATAAAGTTCATTTATTTTCCCCTCAAAATAACTCGAAATATAGCCATTAATATCTAAACCCCTGGCAACAAAAGTGAGTACACTGCATGGGAACTACGTACATCCCTAAAGGTCCAAATTGAGTACTGCTTGTCATTTTCCCTCCAAAATGTAATGTGACTCATTACAGGAGTTCTGTCAACAATTCTGCAGAGATTGAAGAGGTGTGTGTTGGGGGGGGGGGGGGTCATTCCCACCACCATGCTTGACTGTAGACATGACACACTTATCTTTTTACTCCTCACCTGGTCGCTGCCACACATGCTTGAGATCATCGGAACCAAACAAATGAATCTTCGTCTATTCAGACCATAGGACTTGGTTCCAGTAATCCATGTGCTTTGTTGGCATATTTTCAGCAAACTGTTTGCGGGCTGTCTTGTGTGCCGTCTTCAGAATAGGCTTCCTCCTGGGGTGACAGCCATGCACACCAATTTGATGTGGAGTACGGCGTACGGTCTGAGCACTAACAGGCAGACCCCCGACCTCTTCAATCTTCAATCTCTGCACTAATGCTGACAGCACTCCTGTAACGAGTCACATGACATTTTGGAGGGAAAATGACAAGCAGTACTCAATTTGGACATTTAGGGATGTACGTAGTTTCCATGCGGTGCACTCACTTTTGTTGCCAGGGGTTTCGATATTAATGGCTATATTTTGAGTTATTTTGAGGGGAAAATAAATTAACTCTGTTACTGTATATAATCTGCACAGAGACTACTTTTCATCGTGTCAAAGTGTCATTTTGTCAGTGTTGTCCCATGAAAAGATATAAATATCTGCAGAAATGCGAGGGGTGTACTGACTTTTGTGATACACTGTACATGTGTAGATTTACATAATGTGTACATAAATGGTTTTACATAATAATCTACTGTATATATGCATATATTTTTAAAAATCTGCGATGAGGGCACGAAAGTTGACCTGAGAAGTAGCGAGGGATCACTGTATTCCCCAAAACCTTAGAACAATATAACCTAAGGGTCCTAAAAAGTCTTAAATCCAAAAAATTGAATTTAAGGCCTTAAAATGTCTAAAATTCTCTTAAAATCTCATAAAATGTCTTTAAAATAATTTTGAAAGGTCTTAAATATCTATTGATGTTACTTTACTACTTCAGTACTACAACTAATAGGACTTCGTGCTCATTTGTATCACAGTGTGAAATAGCTGGGAATAAATTCATATACTTTGCAAGTAATTCTGGGCCTCCAATTTTCCCTCTAATCTTTTGTACGTTTTTTGCTGGTATCGATCTGAAATGGGTCTTAAATATTATTCATTTTGGTCTTAAAAAAAGTCTTTAGCAGTCTTAAATTTTGCTTGTTAAACCCTGCAGAGACCCTGAAGTAGAATGGTAACACATAAAAATGTTGAATTTTATGTGTCATGTGTAATAATGCCGTCAATATTTTGCCATCATTTCAAAAAGCTTTGTTGGTCAATCTTAACTTTTTCTATTAAAGCTTCTGGAGACTTGTTGTAGCTCACAAATTTTCACTGCAAATTAATTTAAGCCTTCCGATGACTTGAATGCATAATATTAAAAACACAACCAAGAATATGATATGATGAAGACTATTTTTATTTAATCCTACCACTTTCATTGGTTATGTCTTCCAGCTCCATTAAGAGTAGGGCCAAGGCCATGCGATGAATCCAACCAATCAGGGTTCACCCAAACAAGGACACTGCTCCGTGCGTCACCAAACATCCGGACTTGAACATGGATGACAAAAGGAATGCTTGTGTTTGTGTGAGAGAGAAAAAGAGAGTGTGTGTGTATGTTTGGTTTTCTTCCATTTTAAAGAAACAAGACAACACTTCGTCATTGAACATCCCTGCTCACAAGTTGAACTACCAAAGGAGGTAATCTTCTCCAGAGAAAATCTGATCTATTTTGATATCTGAAAAAAAGGAACATGTCAAAAAGTTGGAGAAGAGGAAAAAGAAAAGGAACAGAAATTAGTGAGGTGGGAGAAGAAAAAAAACAGAGCATTATTTTTATGCACGTAATATAAAAAAAAAAAAATGTTATTTTTTAAAATTGCATTCTGGGTGTTAAAGAGTGATTCAAGGAAAAGAGTTAAAACACAATGTGTTTTTTATTTTTTTGTGTAAAATATGCAAACTTTTTCTTTTCTGATGTCGGTTGTTGGACATTCTATTTGCAGCAATGGGGCAACAGTTTGTACATGTTAAAAACGAAACAAAGTAAGAAACACTTTTGCTGGATATCAAGTCATTGCAACCGTGGGAGGCAAACCGTTTAAAGCTACTTCTTCCTTAACTGCTGCAGAGATTTCTATTCATGCACAAATGATAGAAACACTTTTTTATTTATACTTTTTTATCCTTTTTTATTAAAAAAAAAGGGTATGTGAACAAAAGACAATCAATTATTTCTATTTATATTTGACTTATTTTTCTATTTTTTTTCCCCAGAAATTTTGGACCATTTAACCTTTTACACAAAAGACTTTATTTAATAGTGGAGTCCCTAAAGACTAGAAAGAAGCCACAGAGTGATAAGCTTAACATTTTTTGGGAACTGTATTATTGACCTTTTCACAGCCAGACCACTTCTGTCTCTGTCTACCCTTTTGCTACCTGTATAAACTAATGGAATATGATGTAAACAAATAAGTAATGCAATGTAAAGTGAGATGAGTACTGTTATATTATTTAAGACTGTCATAATCTTAAGTAAACCGTAAAAGTGCTTTGACACCTTTGACAAATTTTACTCTCTCCGTGCGATGGATTCTCATACAAAGTCAATGTGATTGAGGGTTGAAGTGCAACAGGTGGCCTGGCACGCGACGATCTACTTATGATGCAGTTTTTCCATTTTGACCATACAGCGATGTTCACGCTCGAAGTTGTTGGCTTGGATTTATCTTTCTGCGTTAGATTTGAGCGTCGATGAGGAAGCAGCCAATTAAATACTTTTTCTCATTCACGTGACTTCAGCTGCTACATAACAAGCTGCAGTTGCCGTAACCTTGCCTCAACGTCTGTTGAACATCAAGTTCAACAGTACAACGGAGTATTAGGGTCGAAGAAAGGAAAAAAAAAAATAATAGGACTACAAAAATAAAGTCATGATTTTAGGAGATTAAAGTCATACATTGTAATACTAGGAGAAAAAAGTGTTAATATGAGAATAAACTAATGTATTGTAATATTACAAGATTAAAGTAGTCACATTACGTATTTTTACATAGAAAAAACGTTGCAATGTAACGTAATTTTACGCAATATTATAAGGGAAAAAGTCATGATGTTATGTAACTTTAATAGTACGATATTAAAGTCGTAATATTTCAAGGAAAAAAGTCGTAAATTACAAGATTAAAGTCATTGCATTAATTAGTTATATGTTACATGAACCGGAAGTTTAGTTTTGCGTGCTTAGGCTTTTGGCGACATAAGGTGTTTGTGAACACATAACTTCTTTTGGCGATGGGCATAGCGCAGAAAGGCATTTTAGCACAGCGGTTTAAAGGTGTACAATGTAGGATTTGCCCTGCAATTATTAATGAAATTGCCATAATATTTCAGTAGACATTAAAGAAACATAATACTTCTAAAATGGACCTCAATGTTTAAGCGGAGAGTTTCCGATTTTAAAAGACTGATTTACGCATCACAAATTTGTTCCCATTTTGCATCTATGGTCATCATCAGCCAACCACGAGACCAGTTTCGAGTCTTCGTCCGGGTTGCAACAGCTCTGTACACCCCGTAAACTAAACGCCAAATTACAATGCATCCAACTCACGTTTAGCTACGTTAGGGTGGTCCATATTAAGGGCTCGGCGCGCATCAGCTGGCCACTTTATTGCTACTTCGGATGTTTCTGGATCAGTTTGAGTGGCAGCATCACTCATATTTGGTGAATGCTGAACAGACACACTTACTGCCTGATGAACTGACACTAGAGGTGAATTATTAGCTTCTTCTGTGACTAGTGGTACGCCAGAAGGTTCGCCTACCGCTGTAGCGACAGATGCGGTTTGCCTGCTTAAGAGAGCGGCCAGCAGTTTCTTGTCTTTGGCGCTTTATTGCGCGCATTTCACTCACTATCCGGGCGAAAATAGTTGGAACAGCATTTGATTTTAGTCTCCGCTTATATCCAGCCGCTCCGGTGAGCCCTTTCATAAGTTCATAATTCATAAGTTGTCGTCGACTAAAAGCCTCGAATGCGGAAAGAGAAAAATGGCAAGAGCGTGGGACGTTTTGTCAGTCTACAGGCATTTTTCCAGACCTTTCTCCTCTTTTGGTCAATAGGAAATCTTTGGAGATTCACATCACTCCCCTTGTTTTCATTTGACTGGAAATTGCATCCAAAAGCAGCACATCGTGGCATTTTACTTAGCGAGTTTAGGCATCAATACACAATTGTTGTACACAATTGGAAACGTCCCAATTACGTCATCACTCCGAGCCCGCAGAACATGGCGCCAACTATATCAAAGGTTGTACTAAATAATATAAAATATTGCCATTGATTTAACATTTTATGTGTTTCTAACAACATATTTTAGTACAAGAGAACAATTGTGGTTAATTAGAGCCTACATGTCTTTAAGATCGAGGATCCCTTTTACTTTTATGTGAGTGCAGCTTTAGGCACTCAGTAGTGTTGCACTTCCTTCGATCCTTAAGTCAAACACATTACCAATTCTCTGAAAGAACATAAATATAATCAGATCCTTGGTACTGTATCTTATTTAAACTGTGACGTGCCTCATGTATAACCCAAGGATCAAGACTTCATCAAGAATTGTAGTTTACTTATCCCCCTCTTTTCCCTGCCCATTAAAAGCCACCGGTTTGGGCGTAGGGTGTTGTCTTGTCCCATTCAAATTAGCTACTATGCCAAGAACTGGAGGCTGGTACTCGCAAGTCCAAGAACAAGACACCAAATCCCAATTATAATGAATGAATCTGAATTTGACCAGCGCGTAACACAAAATACATCTGACAAACTACGTTTTGTTATTTTTATGTGTTTATGATGCCAAAAATCTAAAAAGCCTCCTTCAAGACACATTTTTGGAACTGGCCATCTCATTAAAATTAATGTTGTCGCACTTTGCACTTGTTTTAAAGACCCAACTATTTGTATTGAAGCGATTAAAAGGTCAATTTTCCGCTACGGTATGTGGTATAATCGAACTCAGCACATTTGAGGGTCCCTATTTCAGCAATTAAATACTGACTGGCTAACCAGGCTAAGGCCTAATACTGTTTTGGCCCGAATATAAGACGGCCCTGATTATAAGACGATCCCCTTTTTTCAAGACTCAAGTTATACAGAAAATAGTTACAGTACATCCGAAACAAATAATTATAACAATATATTTGAGAGAAAAAGCATGTTATTTTGCCTCATTCAAATCTTAATATCAGAACATTTAAATATGTAAACTAAAGTGCAATCACATTCGTAAATGAATGGCGTCTGGTTTTTGAAATGTAAATAAACCAATCTATTGTGATAGAACAACATAATTGCAATAACTGCATTAACGATCAAAGTGAAGTCTAACTGTAGTCCTGAAACAAATCTGAATAAGGAAAAACATTGCATTAAACTAAAAAGAGTAGCTGAGATCTGTCATGACAGAACATCGCTTGCTTCAATGATATCTGGCACCATCTACCGTCGTGAATGGGGAGAGTATCTGAGATCTCTCATGACAGAACATCGCTTCAGTGATATCTGGCACCATTCAGCGTCGTGAATGGGTATAATGTCTAGAGCGCGAATATAAGACGACCCCCTCTTTTTCAGTGTTATTTCAATGCAAAAAACACCGTCTTATATTCAGGCCAATACAGTAATAGGAACTTTTCGATCTCTTCTCCTGCTTAATGACAGTCCACTTTACAGCAAGATGGATCTAATGCAGAATTGCCATTAACATTATGTCTGAAACTTCAGTTATGCTATGCCAGCACTCACCTTATACTGTAGAACCCAATGTTTACTGAGCCAATGTTTTTACATTTTACATGGGAAAAAATCAGAAAACACCTTTAATAACAACAATATTCATCTCACTTCACCCTTTATTCATTATATCATATTCCTGAAGATAATTCTAAGAAGAGACAGTCTGACACTGGCGAAAAGGGGTCTATTTTTAGAGAATGTTTCTCCAATTTCTGGTGATTTCATGGGTTTTAATGTGTTCTGCGTATGCAGTGCACACAGGCTGTAGATCAGCATGACACCTGTTGACACTTCTCATAGCCAATTTGAGAAGTGGTTTTAAGCGGTTTTGTTGAAGCAACTTTTCAAGGATCATTCAACTAGTAGTCTTGTCGCATAGGAGGAATGACCGCAGTTGCTCACTTGAGCTATAAACATGAGGGAACTCAAATAGAAAACTTACACATTCTCTTCAGAGTGATTGGTTGCAAAGGGAGCTGTAGGTCTTTTCTCAATGCTGCTGTTGTCACCAGATTTTAAGTCATTGTTTTGTCGTTGTGTTTTGTAAAGATTTTTTTCCCTTTGACTGTCACTTGAAAACCTTTTGAGCTAACTTGCCTTATTTTTGATTATCTTAGAAGTAGATGACATTTTAGCTGTGGAAATAGGATTAGAATTTAGTTTGTAGGTGTTAGTTTAGCTGTTTTCTTGCGCAACATCACATTTTCTCTTGTTTGGATTCACACGAATCTTTGTTCCTTTTATACCGATGTTGTGCCGTTGAGCCTTTTTGTACAAAAAAAAAAAAAAAATTGAAAAAAAAAAAGCCTTTTCAAGTGAAGAGCTGAACCAAACTGACTTCATTTGCTGACTCAAAACATTCACACTGACGTTGCTGCATCAGTGTTGTAGCGCAAGATAAGGCTTTGGCCATACTACAAGCCATTGCGTCCATGCAAGCTTTCATTTATGCGCACATCACACACTGTAAACTGTTGGCTTTTACAAAGATTGATTGCTAGACTGATGGAGTGCCATTAGAGTCGATACATAAATGCCCCTTTTCCACTGCAAACTACTAGAAAGGCTTGGTTTAAGCGATCATTTTTCCACCTTAAAAGTACACATAAAACTAAAAACACAGCTCATTTGAAAGCATCAGCTGGCAAAAGACATACTAATTGACCAACAGAGAGCACAAGAAACACTGTTTACTTCTCAGCATGTAAAAATAGATTACTGCTGCACCAGGGAACCGCCATGTTAGATTGTGTCACACAATAGCCCACATTACACCGAACGCCTGACACTTGCTTTCCAGTCTTTCCGGTCAGCAATCACAGAAAACTAAATATCACAGATAATTGAAGTAAGTTAAATGCAGTTGTTAAATGATTATACTGTATTTATCAATGGAAAAAGAAGGTCTGAAAGTAATTGATGATCCTTTTGTTAAATAATACTGCTCAACAGATTTTTAAAAAAATATTTTTTGGGGTCTAATTCAATACAATTTTTGGTTTCTGATTTCAAATCTTTAATTTTTTCCCCCCTGTATGCTTTAGCTTTAATGCAATTGGCATTTTTGATATTTCTTTATGCCTTTTGCATAGTTATAATGTGTGATATTTTTATTATTGGCCACATTAGCTTGTCATAGTTGACTGTCTTTCACATATTGAAGCACAATGGCAACAGTGCAGTACAGCAAATGTCACGTTGTCACTATTGTTCATCTTCTAAATCGTCAGTTGGTTGACACGTGGCATAACAGAGATTGTTTTGCTGCATATTGTTTGTTTTGGGCTATTTCTTAAGTGCCAACTAACAACTTTGCTAAAGAGATAAATCTCTTCTGCAATTAATTTCGCATTGCACAAAATAAAAAACAAATCTGGATATCCAAGAAAACTAAAGTTTAACAGGAGGGCGGGGCGGGCGCAGGTTAAGGATTCAGCACCCCAAAATTACGTAAAAACAAGTGTTTGCATCGATGCAATAATTTTTTGGTTGACCAGTGATAAACCACAGTGAATAGCTTATAAACTATTTACTGTGGCTTTGTCACTGACCATGCCTAATCCTGATTTCCTACAGACCTATTTGATCAAGAAATCCTATAAATAAAACCTGTGTGACAAACAAAATATACCAGAAGACCATAAATAGGTCCAACAAAATGCTATGATCAAGCAAATTTGTGTGCAGGTCATCCAGTGGTGTAACCGTAATTGGCTCTTCATGCTTGTGACCCTCCATTGTTGCTGAATTAAAACAATATTGTTTGTGAAAAATCGGGCAAACATATCTTCACAGTGATGTGAGGGATGCTTGATTGTTGCTGGTACAACCAATTAGGCTTAGCTGGCAATAATTATCACACAGGTCCATGTAACTTATAACTATTTTTATGGTTGAAAAAAAAAAAAAGTCACCATTTAAAAATGGTATTTTGTCTTTTCAAGGATTTTCCTTGTGTGATAGTTACAAAGATTTCTCAAAGGGAGGAATACAAAGTGTAGTATTTTTCGGACTACAAGTCGCACCTGAGTATAAGTCGCACCAGCCACGGAATGCACAATGAAGACGTTTAAGTCGCACTTGAGTATAAGTCGCAATTTGGTCGGGACAAGTTCTTAATATATCAGAAACCTAGAACAAACATTATACATTAAAATAATATAGGTAGTCCCTGGGTTACAACGTGCTCGACTTACATGATTTCAACTTTACGATCCTGGCATCTCGTCCGCCATTTTATTTTATATATATATATTTTTTTTTTTTGGTCACGCAAACAGTACCTTATTGTACTTCACAGTATCTCATTTTTTTAACTTTACTTTAATAATATAACGTGTTCTGTCCTCACTAAACGTGAAGTTGTTCAGCTTGGCAGACAGCCAACAAGGCAATTGTGCTTTTTGAAGCTTTTTACTTCCTTCACTTTTAACAATTTGTAAAGCTGTAACACACATATGTATACTTATGATCAAAACAATGCGCATTTTAACAATAAAAGAATTGTCACGAAACAGTTGGTGTTCAAAAGTCCATTTAGTCTGGTCAATATGTAAATTTAGTAGATTAAATCAGCCTAATTTGCTTTAAAAAAGTTCGCTATTTTAAATGCTATGAATGCAAACATATTTATAATTTTCATAGCAAATCGCTCACACATAATTTCACAATTTGTAGCTCTAAACTTAATTACAGATGCATACACAGACATATATTAGCTGAAACAACTTACAGCCTAATGTAGGCCAAACCAGAGCGCAGCCGTCCTTTATTAGCTAAAAAAAACTTACAGCCTTATGCGGGCCAAACCAGAGCACAGCTGTCCTTTATCCATTCCAGACGAGTCTGCTGCTCAGTCATACAAGGCGACAGTCCAGCCAGACCTAACAAGAGGGCACTGTATCCTCCATCATTAAGCAAAATACAATTTGGGGGGATATTTTTGCATAGTTATTTTGAGATTTTGATTTTTTTAAAGGGTTGATTATGATTTACAAGGAAATTCGTGTGATGTCGTCAGCGTAGGAACTGAACTAGTTCGTAACCCGGGATTACCTGTAATAGTCAAATTGAGAACAATAGGCCAAATAGGCATCTGTTGACATATTACCAGTTTTGCAGATAAATATAGCATCTCATTGAATGTATCTTACAATAAAAAAAAACACAACAGGCTATCAGCAGTCAGAGTGAAAAAATATAAAGGTTGCACTTGCGTATAAGTCGCAGTTATAGTCCGGAAAATACAGTGTTTTCTTACCACTGAGTTTGAAAGCCAACATCAGATTTATGCCTTAAAGCGCAATTTTTTTAGGTGTACTCTGCAAAAGGGGCTAACGACAAAGTAACATCAAATGTTCTCGACCGATTGGCATCACTCTACACATACATACATTTTGCAGGTGGGAAAGTATCAGCGAGTAGAGCCGTCGAAGTACTGTTTAATGGAAAAGGGGAATTAATGTCTATGATTTGAGAGCGATATAAAGTAGTCTGGCAATCCTAATTTCAGCAAAGCCTTATTGTTCTTTCTTAGTGTGAACTGACTAGAAATCCCTAGGGATGGTCACTACATGAGATGGCAAACCAACATGTTGGAGAGCCGTTAACAAATACTTTGGTATTTGGCTAGAGCTAAGCTTTTCTGTGTGTTCACCACCTTTTCATCCAGTGAAAACACGCACTCTGTTTTTCTTGTTTGTTACATGAACTGTATGTATTGTGTGCTACGTTGTTTAATTGTGCAACCAAAGATGTTGTCATCACACACACATTCACGCTCACACGTTACTCTCAACAAGCTCTGCGATGCAAGCTGGAAAAACTGCTTTTCTCAATAATGAATGATTCTGAAGGACGATGGCCTTTTCATGCACTCAGAATCTAAAGTGGTTTTGTTTCCACGTGGGAAGTTAATAGGAAGTTCCATGCTTTTACACAGTATACTAGGGAAGGCTGCAGTGCATGTAAACGGGCTCCTAATGATACTAGTGAGCTTTAGCAGGCTTCCAGGATCAGCACTTTGTGGAACTTGAGAGAGCACATTTTGTACATAGTCTTTTTTTCCCCAATTGTTCTTGACACCATTTTGTTTCTTGTGTGATTGTGTGTTTTCATGACTTTTATTTTTTGTTTGATAAACTGTCCACATCACACAGGGACTAGCAAAATGTCCGTTATCAATCGCACCATGAAGGAATAAGTCATGGAAAATGTTTAAATGAGAAAAATGGTATTCAATGTGTTAGCCATCACTTTGAACACACACACACACAAAAATAATTTTGGAACTATGAAATGACTACTTTGTTACAATACAGTGTTTATTTAATAGTTTTCTACCAAATTAAATGCAATCTGACACTTTGGTTTATTTATGATGCTGAAAACAGTATCATAAAATGTTACTTGGTCCACAGTTTCTCCGCATGCACTTATTTGTACTTATACCAATTTGATAAAGTTGACTCGTCCTTATAGAGATTGATGGCTTATTTCATAGCTTCAAAATGTTTTGCTGCTAAAACAGGACTTCTCAACAGGTTATAGGTTGTTACCCAGTCTGCATTTTCGGGATCTTTAGCTTTGGTAATACACCGTACATATGAATTTGTACAATTATTCATATTAAAATGTACAAATGGAAACAAAGCATAAAGAAAATACTACTTAGGAATCAGAGAGATTTTGAAAATGCACTGGTTGCCTCCCATCTCCCTTTTGGGAACAGATTTCTTATTTATACAACAACTCATTTTGTACAGTTTTGTTTGAGGAAAGAGCTTTTGATATTTGGTTATTTTTTAAAGCCACTTGGCTACTGTTGTCTTCCTGTGCCAGAGTTTCTAAAATTGTCTGCAACTTGTTGTCGTGTTTTTTTTTGTTTTTTTTTTAAATAGATCTTCAGAAAAAATGTTCTTTCTTGGTTTTCTCTTTGAATTTGAAAATGTCAATTGATTTTTTTTTTTTTTTTTAAATAAAAAGCCTTGTTCCTTTGATTACAGTTATCTTGGGTGCCTGATCTATATTGTATTATTGTTGCGAGATTTGAGTCAAAACACACACCCTTGTGCCTCATGAGCAGGGGTGAAAGTGGGCGGGAACGGTCAGGAACGCAGTTCCGGTATAAGATTCAGGGCTAGAACACAGTTCCGGGATAAGAATCGAGGCCAGAACGCAGTTTCAGTATAAGGTTCAGGGCCGGAATGTTGTTCCGGTATACGGTGCTTTGATTCCGAAAATATGACAGCAACTGTCAAAACGCGATGTTAAAAAAAAAAATTTTTTTTTTTAAAGCTGCTACACATGCATTTCCTCTCAAAGAAGAAAACAATCTACAACAATCAGATTTACATACACAAGTGTTAACAACAAGCATAATAAATTGGTTGTGTAGCATAATCCGTTTCCACCAATATTTATTATTCATTTTATTCCACGGACGGCATGGAGGTTTCCTCAGCTGCTGTAGTTATCAGAGTCTGACGATGACGAGTCACGTCAATGGGCGAATGCACGCAGCAAAGCAAAACGCCTGGACTCATTTATCTGTTCAATTGGCTGACATACTGACATGTGGTCACCAGAGATAGTTAACTCTGATTGGTTCAAATGTGCATGTTTTCTGAAACAGCAAAAAAAAAAAGGCAATGCAACAGAAAATGGATCAGATTTTTAAGAGCAAGGAAAGAGTTAAGGTGGCTTATTCATCATATTTAGTTTTCTTTGCTCTGATAGGAAGCTTCAGAACATCTTAGCTATCAATGTGCACTTTGGACTTATATTTGTTCATTTATGTTAGGCTACTTATTCATTTCCTTATGATTTTAAAAAAAAGTCAATGTTTCACGATCTTAAAAATATATTCCATTTCACTCTGCATAATATAAGTCATTTGTACTTATTTTTCTGAATGTATGTTACGTATATCTATTATTACAAAACACAACAAAAGTAACTGTTTACATTATCTTCAATTTTAATATACATCCTATGTTCTTGTGTAGTTAAAATTGAGATTTGACATTTAGTATGTGAGGAAATGTGGGAAAAGAAAAATTAGGAGATGGAGGTTAGGGTTATAGCTGTTTTTGTTAACTTTTATTTTGCAAATCATTGAAAAAATAAAATTTTGAATGAAAATCAGTTTTTGTATGTGTTATATAAATAACTGACCAAAAAGAGTTTTCTTTGCATTTCAGTAGTTTTGCCCGGAAAAAAAAAAAAAAAAAAAAAAAACTAATAATAATAATAATTAAATAAAATTTGGGGCTCCATGGCGACCTTCATGTCGGGGAGTTCCGGCAAGACTTTCTAACCACTTTCACCCCTGCTCATGAGCGTAATAGCTATCAAGAAAATTAACTATACAGTGGTACCTCTACATACGAAATTAATTCGTTCCAGGACCTTTTTTGTAAGTCGAAATGGTCATATGTCGAGCAGGATTTTCCCATTGGAATACATTATAATTTCATTAATTCGTTCAACAGCCAGAAAATCTACACCAAATCCTTAATAAATACTGCTGTTACTATTGCAAAGAGCAAAACAAATGCATTATGAATAAAAATCAGAATAATAATATAATAATAGTAATAATAATAATAATACCTGTAATAATGTAACAAATCGGGTTCTAATGCGGCAGTCGTATTTTGTGTGGTGTACCTGAATGCACCGCGGGGCTGACGGCAGAGTGAGAGAGTGCAGTTGAGATATTCCTTTCACTTTTACTGTCCTATTGTTGCGGGCTATTGGCGTGTTGTTTTTGCTCAAGTTCTGAAATAAATGATTAAAACCTGACGGAGCTGGCGATCTCTTTGGCGATGGTTGTCACCTTTACTTATAAAGACTAGCAAACGGAGGTTGGAGGCTTATTGTCAAGCAGTTCACGGACGCGCAACCCACGCTCATATTTTTCCAATGGTAAGCCTTACGTTTTTTCTTTTTTCACCACCTGCTTTAACATTCTTGGAGACCATGTTGATTTCTCTCACAAGAAAAATCCGCCATGTGTGCATCTTGCGGGAAAACAATGAAATAGCGACGCTGTCATAAATAGTCGTATTTCGAGCATTTCGCCGGATGTAGAAACAAATGGCGAGTCAAAATTTACCTTGGATGTCGAAAAGATTGTGTGTCAAGCTATCGTATGTCGAGGTTCCACTGTAATCTGAAAAGTTAAACCCTGACCTAACCCAAAATAGGAATGAGCACTGGCCTGCATTTGCTAACCTAACTGTAACTTTCTCTTTCCACCATAAATATATTACATTGTTATCAGAAGCGGACCTCACATTTTTTATTTTTTATTTATTTATTTTCCCTTCAGGCATGACGAATCCGAACAAACACACAGCATTTATATGTGTTTACAATTAATTCAACCTGAAAAGAAAAGGGCAGACGGGAGAAGCCGAAGCCTATTGAAACCTGCCCCCAGTATACCATATAGGACGCAGAAAATATTGTAACTAACCCCTGGAGAGTCAACAGGAATTTTTCCGATCGGGCACGTGCGCTTAGGTTCGTCTCTTGAAGGAAAATTTTGGTGTAGCAAGGAGAAATTTAGCACACAATAAATAACTGGAGCCACGACAGGGTTAAAATTCTAAATTATAATTAAAAGAGAAAACTGTACAATATTTACAATACATTCACAATGACTGCCTATTAGAGCCGGCTCTCTAATATATAACAGTTCAGATTGGTGCCAGAAAAAAAATAATAAATTAAAGTGTCCCTTCAGAATAAGTGAAGAGTGTCTCAATTTATATGAAAATAAAAGTGCACTGTTCAGTTTTTATCCTATCCACTGCAGAAGCAATTTGCAATCCTACCACACTGGAGAGGTAGGAAGTGAAGATTGTGCTCCTTTGGAAAAGGAAGCAGTCAGGTCCGTCAATCAAGGGTTAGCTCGCCATCCCCCTCTTCAGGGAGAATCCAGAATCCAAATCCAGTGTAATTCAAAGGTCATCAAAAAACCTAGCCTGTATAGACCCTACTCACCTACGTCACAAAATGACGTGTCGCTGTATCCGGCCGCCATATTGTCCGTTTTTTTTTTACCTATTCTCATTGTTTTCAATTAGTCGTGCAAGTTATAGAGCAATTCATGGAAGCCCCGGTGTTATCTGACGCCGTAAACCCTGTTGGATGCGTTGCATAAAAGGCGTTATGTGGAAAAGCTTCAGTTTATCCATTCGCCAGATCCATATTTGATGCCTAAATCGATGTTTTTCGACCCGCTGTCTTCGCCGTCTTTGCCTGACCCTGATATTTACAACTATCTTGTCCACACAAAATCAGTCTATTCTCGCGAAAGTTTGAAAAACTTTAAGAGCTTGGAGGCTTATAAATGCTACGTTGCTGGTTGCGTGAAACAGGTCCTCGTACACGAAAATTCTGCAGGAATCTTGTGCTCGGAAGGTGAGTTACGAAATTTTCAATTCAAAATCTTTTGTTCTTGCTAACATCCAGTAAAGTCTAATGTATTTCATGTCATTTGTCAATGGAGCTAGGGCTTTTAATGTTTATATGGTTTAGCGATAGCACTCTCACTACATACATATATAATATGTAATAAATATGAAGTGCGATAGCACTACTCCAGATTGTCCCTAGTTGAATTTATTTTTTGGCTTTTGACCTCAATAGTGAAATTGTAAATTAATTGTATGACAACTGTCTTACTATCCCCTTATAATTATATATTTTCAGGTAGTTCATTCACAACGTCTGAGTGTATGTTGTCGGCGATTAGCCTAGCAATGATCTTAATTGTGGTTGTCAACCCAAAACCCTCTAAATATATATTAAATGCATCTTACCAGATATAAAATGACTACTACATAATCTGTGGTAGTCGTTTGGAGCCCAGTTTTCTCGTCGAATTGCAGCAGTCAATCTCGCTCTCCTCTCCTGGTCCCTCGGAATACGGTAAAACTTCAAGTCTCTCCGTCTATCTTCTCTGTTTTTGCAACCGACCACCACACACGACTTCACCATTTTGATTATTAATGTTAACGAGCAGAAAAACACGCCATAATAGGAGGAATTTACGAAGCGCTAATGCATTAACATGACGAGTATACGGACAACATGGCGCGGGGGGGGGGGGGGGGCTGTGACGTCACGTGAGTAGAGTCTATAAAACAAGGCTATTAAAATCTAATTCTTTTTCTAATTCCCAACCAGTGTTATTTTTAACAACATTAACTGCAGTTATGTTCTCATTTAAACACATACAAAAATTACATTCAACATTGAAAGAAAAATAAATGTTGCCACTGTCAGCAATTTAGTATCACAGACAATAGGAGTGCATATGGTTCAACTGCTGTGACTACATTTTTACACTTAACTGTAGTTCGCACAATTGCAGTAACTCACCAAGATGCATTCAGAGAGCTTTACAAACTCCAGGCTCAAGGAACTCCGGTTCCACTCCCTTCTCTATTCGTCAATATATAGGATGACAATTATTTTACTAACTTTAGTCAACAATGGGTCAACAACGGCCGAACTGGCCAGCTAATGCTAACGTTAGCGCCGAGTAGCTCGATAGGCTAAACTTACCAAGGACGAGTAAACTGCACTTTTGCCTCACGCACACCATCTCCAACTCAGCCCACGCTGATAAGGAAGTGCTACAAAAGGGTAACTCGCTTTTTGGAGGTATATTAACCATAAAATATCGAATAAATTCGTTCAGTGGCTCTCCTATGCAGCACCTCTCTGCTGGAGCAGCTCACAATGTGGTCAATTGAAAAAAAAGGGTCGGTCTCATCGCGGTGCTGGTAATTTTCCACTGGCCCTGTCCTTCCAGAGGGGTGGAGACCCGTTTCATCTATAATTCACATTTTGTGAATTAGATCATTTTTAAACTAAAATAATTGAAATGCAAATATAAAATTAAAAATATGAAATTCCATCATATTATTCAATTGGAAATATGTACTCAATTATCCATTGGGTTACATCATCGAATAACAATTTTTGACACTCAGATTTCGTAGTCATCACAAAATAGTTTTTTTTTTTTTTTTTTTTTTTTACCATCCCCTCTGATTGTTCATTTTCCCAATAGTCCATTGTCGATCGTGGAATTGCTGTTCCACTCTTATTCCCAATTCTTGTAACTTGTCAGTCACCTGTTTTTCCACCGTTGCGTAGTTTGGTTCATGGTCATCCTGAACAACTTGCGAATATGCGCGTGTTCTCGCTTTGATACCGGTGATGATGAGATCGTTTGCACATCCACTTTGATCCAGATCCTCTGCCAAAGCTTCCAGTTTTTTGATACGATCATCTCTCTCTTTCATCGTCTTCTTCAGTTGCTCATTTTCAGCCCGCAGCAATTGGAATTCCTTCAAGATGTCTTGATTCTGCTTCAAGAGGTCCCAATTTTGGGCCAAGAATTCAGCCATAATTTGCTCTAATTTTTGCATAGAAGATTTTAAATCTTCCATGTCTTCAGTCTTGTCTCCTCTTATCGTTAGATTAGGCATATTTGGGAGGTTTCCCTTCCAGTTGGCGCCTGAGTTATCAGAGACAGATAACGGAGCTCAGGAAAATGTGTCCTTCGTCTTCGAGTGTCTGTGATTCCAAATGATTAATTCCAAAATGAATGGATGTTTCAGAAAGAGAACACTATTGTTCTCCATGCTTGAGATTGAGGATTGTGTAGGTATCTCATATATGGCCAGGGGCGCTGGAAGCCACTCACAGCAGAGTGCTGAGGATCTTATTTTGTTTTTCCTATCCAAAAACAGCCATTTCGGTCCAAATTTGTCATGCTCACGCTTTTTCTCCATGCAAGGTGTGCACATTGGCAGTACACAAGCATGCTGGATAGTTTACGTTCTACTACTAGGCTACAACAAGGACAGCGTTCTATTTCACCTACAGTTTGTGTTAGGGTTTTTGCATTAGAAATAAAAGCTTCCTTGTATTACAATGCAAATCCATTTCAAAACTGAAAGGTCCAGTAAGCCTCAGTTTAACACCCACTTTTCACAACACTAAAATAAGTTGCACACTTATGTCGAACAGCGCTCTGCACGGCGGTAGCTCAACAGCAACAATACACAATAATATGGCCACAATGCAAACTATTTGAAGTTCTCCACAGTCTATATCTGCGGCTAACTTTTCCTCGCTGGGTACTATTGTATATAGGGTTGGGCATTGTATAAATTTGAACGATTCCGATTCCACGTTTCGATCCCGGTTCCAAACGTTTCTCAATTCCGATTGTTTTAATAGGCAGGGTAAAAAAAATTGCATAGTTTATATTAATTTCTTAACTTCTCGATTATTTTTTAAATTATATGAACTTTCAATTAACTTTGATATTAATTTCTCACAGGGCTATTTTTAACTTGTATATAAATATCGGCCTTAGAACTTGAATATGATGACGTTTCTTTCCACAAGAGTGCACTTTCACAAAGATGTTTATTTTTCAAAAGCTCACGGAGAAAAAATTGACACATATTATTATCCTGCCTATGTTTTACAGTGTCATGTGCTGCAGGCATTTATTGTATAGCATCGTTTCTTTTAATTGGTATTTCTACAAGTTAGCTAAGCGCTGACATCTTACAGATGTCAGGCGGAGAGTGTTGTGTACCTTGATCTTAAGTTGACTACTTTTTAAGTTTGATTTCTTTCTAAACTGATGTATTGTTCATCCGTCCGGAAGATGTCACTATTGTGACTCCGGACTTTTCCAGAGTTTTCCTTTAGTTTTGCTATGTACGCTTGGCTTCTTCTTGTGGTGACTTACTGGAAGCAGCAGGCAAAAAGAACTCATTACTTTAGTTGGAAAAGAATTAGGCCTGTCAAAATCATGCGTTAACGGGCGGTAATGTATTTTTTTAATTAATCATGTTAAAATATTTGACGCAATTAACGCACATGCCCCGCTCAGATTAAAATGACAGCAGTGTTATGTCCGCTTGTTACTTGTTACCTGTTTTTTGTTGTTTGGCGCCCTCTGCTGGCGCTTGGGTCCAAATGATTTTATGGGTTTGGGGAGTGAGCATGATGTAATGACATCAACAATGGCGAGCTACTAGTTTATTTTTTGTTTGAAAATTATACAAATTTTAATAAAACGAAAACATTAAGAGGGGTTTTATTTAAAAAATTCTATAACTTGTACTAACATTTATCTTTTAAGAACTACAAGTTTTTCTATCCATGGATCACTTTAAGAGGATGTTAATAATGTTAATGGCATCTTGTTGATTTATTGTTATAATAAACAAATACAGTACTTATGTACCGTATGTTGAATGTATATATCCGTCTTGTGTCTTATCTTTTCATTCCAACAATAATTTACAGAAAAATATTGCATATTTTATAGATGATTTGAACTGCGATTAAGTACGATTAATTCATTTTTAAGCTGTAATTAACTCGATTAAAAATTTTAATCGTTTGACAGCCCTAAAAGGAATCCTTGAGGTGAACAGACTTTACACACCTCCTCTGCACTACACACTGTTGGGAACCCTTGATAAAACAGCCTGTAAGTTTGCACGATTTAACAGAGGGTCTGATATCATTTTGGTGTGTTTATTCTGTTACTTTGTTGTCATTTATGTGAAGCAAAGCAACACGTTTTTGTGCTGAGCTAAATTAGCCACTTCATATAATTTACTTATAATGGAGCTGATCTTCATGTGGCTTCTTCTTCGTGGTTTCCGGCATTTTTTCTGGTCGGCAGTCAGGCCATCGAAACTTGGAATCGAAATAAAAACATTCGAATAGTTCCAAGTTAACTGGAGTGTTAGTCTTGGATCCCATCGATGCGCGATGCCCAACCCTAACTATAAACTATCATAAATATCTTCAACCTCGAAATGAATTCTATAAAATTTATGTGTTCTTGTAAAGAAAAAATCGCTAATTTGAACCATGTTAACGCCTCCGCTGTCAACTTTTCTGTTCCAATATAGCGCCTTATCCAACTTGACCTGGTAGTAAGCAAGGTGTAAGGTGGTAACCATACTGTTAACAAAAAAAAAAACAACAACAACAACAACAAAAAAAACATTTTTTCAATATATATACCGTATTGGCCCGAATGTAAGACGGTGTTTTTTGCATTGAAATAAGACTGAAAAAGTGGGGGTCGTCTTATATTCACAGTCTAGACGTTATATCCATTCATGACGCTAGATGGCGCCAGATATCTTTGAAGCAATGTTCTGTCATGACAGATCTCAGCTACTCTCAAGTTTAACCAGTTTGCATTATTTACTTGCAATGTTTTTCCTTATTTAGATTTGTTTCAAGACTACAGTTCCAGTTAGACTTCACTTTGATGGTTAATGTAGTTATTGCAATTTTGTTGTTTTATCACAATAGATTGGTTTATTTACATTTCCAAAACCAGAAGCCATTCATTTACAAATGTGATTGCACTTTAGTTTACATATTTAAATGTTCAGATATTAAGATTTGAATGAGGCAAAATAACATGCTTTTTCTCTCAAATATATTGTTATAATCATTTGTTTCAGAAGCACTGTAATTATTTTCTGTATAAAAATTAATTTGGTGTTCAAACAGTCTTTTTTCAAACTTGAGTCTTAAAAAAGAGGGGGTCGTCTTATAATCAGGGCCATCTTATATTCGGGCCAATACGGTATTTGATCCCCGAAGTTAAATGCTATATTTTTTTCAATGTTTTATTTATTAATTTATTTTTAACAACAACAACAAATAGAATCTACCAAAACACTTTTTCCCCAACACCCTCAGCACCCCACTTCCCTCTGCATATAGCCCAAATTGAGTTTGGAAAAACTCCAGCGTACTAAACCCTAATTACCATAATTTCTCGAGTATAACGTGCACTTTTTTTCCCCAAAATCAACTTGTAAAATCATGGTGTGCATTATAAACGGAAACATGGATGGAGACAGAAATATATATATATATATATATATATATATATATATATATATATATATATATATATATATATATATATATATATATATATTAGGGCTGTCAAACGATTACAAATTTTAATCGAGTTATTTACAGTTTAAAAATTAATTAATCGCAATTAATCGCAATTCAAACCATCTATAAAATATGCCATATTTTTCTGTAAATTATATATATATTCTGTAAAATGTTGGAATGGAAAGATAAGACACAAGATGGATATATACATTCAACATACGGTACATAAGAACTGTAGTGGGCATTTCACTCTACTGTCATTTACCGTAATTTCCCGAATATAAGGCGCACCCGTGTATAATGCGCACCCCAAATTTTACAAGTAAATTATTGTACCCGTTTATAACGCGCACCCTAATTTTAGCACCAATAAATAGAAGAATACAAGAAAACAGAGCTCGTGTACAGATACAAAGATGTCATTTTACTGACTGGTGAAACACAGCACAAGCATAGCACATTGGTAGTTCAAAACATTACCGTAAACTGACAATATTTACGGTAATAATATGATTTGACAACTTCTCCAACTTACCAGAATCTAGGAGAAAACAAAACGGATGCGACTTTTCTTTTAAAGGCTGCTGTATAACTTGCTCGTTTCCTCATGATGAATAAATGTTTCTTCCATGGATTGATACGGTAAAACTACTGAACTATTATATTATATATAGTTTCCCGAGGGACCGATATAGTTGACGGACACAGGAAGTGTGTGTCCTTACATTTGTTATGCTCCGAATTGTGGAGCTGCAATAAACGTCGACTCAAATGAGTTCAAGAAACTAAATTCTGTGCTTTATGAAGAGTGAAAAAAGCAGAATTTAACACAGACGAAATCATTCGGCCGATTAGTGTGAAGTATTACCGAAACAAAATGGTGACGTCACGTACCGTAATGGTCGGCAACGGGTCGCCGCATACGTTTCTTCAACACAACGTGGCCGTGTCAATGAAAAAAAATCGGTTTATATATATATATGTAATACATATATATTTCTGTCTCCATCCATGTACCCGTTTATAATGCGCACCATGAGTGTACAAGTTGATTTTGGGGGAAAAAAAGTGCGCGTTATATTCGGGAAATTACGGTAAATCTGTCTATGCTGTCCTCACTCTGAAGCGTCTACTTTTTCCAAAGCTAGACAGCTAGTGAACGACGCCTTAATAATCAGACTTCTTCCTTTTTCATCTGATTTATTAAGAAAATGGCCTCAAACCCTTGTCCTCTTTAGACCATCGTAAAACTACCAAAAAAAAGTACACAAGCATTGCATTAGCAACAACGTTAGCTTAGCACGCTATACAGGTTCACTAAACATAAACAAAAAGCGTCTTATACAAAAAATATAACATTTCGCTTACTAACATAATATGTACATTCTTTACAACAACCATACTTACGGACAAATCTTGTCCAAGGATCATATAAGCACAACATTATCAGCCCGAGACGTCGTGCAGCCATAATGAACTGGCAAGAAAACAATAAACCATGTCGCAAAGCGACCACAAGAGTTCGCTGCTGGACAGCACAAAAAGCCTTGCTGTAAAACTTACCAAAAGGCAGAATACTTTCTGAGCGGGACATGTGCGTTAATTGCGTCAAATATTTTAACGTGATTAATTTAAAAAATTAATTACCGTGCGTTAACGCGATAATTTTGACAGCCCTAATATATATATATATATATATATATATATATATATATATATATATATATATATATATATATATATAAAACGATTTTTTTTTTTTTATTGACACGGCCACATTGTGTTGAAGAAACGTATGCGGCAACCCGTTGCCGACCATTACGGTACGTGACACCACCATTTTGTTTCGGTAATACTTCACTCTAATCGGCCGAATGATTTCGTCTGTGTTAAAGTCTGCTTTTTTCACTCTTCATAAAGCACAGAATTTAGTTTCTTGAACTCATTTGAGTCAACGTTTATTGCAGCTCCACAACTCGGACCATAACAAACGTAAGCACACAGACTTCCTGTGTCCGTCAACTATATCTGTCCCTCGGGAAACTCAAAACCAAATAACAATTAGTTCCTGTGTTGACAGCGATGAGCTCTCACGGATTTCCGACTTACGTTCTCACTTTCATTTTACCGTATCAATCCATGGAAGAAACATTTATTCATCATGATGAAACGAGCAAGTTATACAGCAGCCGTTAAAAGAAAAGTCACATCGATTTTGTTTTCTCCTAGATTCTGGTAAATTGGAGAAGTTGTCAAATCATATTATTACTGTAAATATTGTCAGTTTATGGTAATGTTTTGAACTACCAATGTGTTATGCTTGTGCTGTGTTTCACCAGTCAGTAAAATGACATTTCTGTATCTGTACACGAGCTCTGTTTTCTTGTATTCTTCTATTTATTGGTGCTAAAATTAGGGTGCGCGTTATAAACGGGTACAATAATTTTCCCTAGATTTTTACAAGTAAATTTGGGTTGCGCATTATACACGGCTGCGCCTTATATTCGGGAAATTACGGTAATGCAGGAGGAAAGTGTCATTTTGTCACTTTTTGACTTGGCGAACAAAGAATTCATGTTAAAGGAAACATCGACTTCAACACCTAGTATGTAATTGTAAACTATATTAATGAGACAAAGTGAACTGAAAATTGTTTTTTAATCTTAATATCATTTTTATAAATACAGTAAATTATAAAGTGCTGCAGTTAAATATACTATGTATTAAATACTAAATTGTTAATATACAGTACACAACACATTGACTTTGATTGGCTTCACATTCAAGCATGTACCAACACTTCTGCACTCCATGAATGAAACAGTAAAAGTTCAAACATGTTTGTAAGCTGCTGCACGAATTAAGGGTTTATGAACTGTAACTCAACCCTGACAGATTTAAATAGAGTAAGTTTACTGTTTATCTAGTCCTCACTTCACACTGTACTTGAAGAATGAAAGGAGAACTCATAAATGACTGTAATAGAGGAAGTCGGACATTTAATGATGTCACCAGCCACAACAAAGCGTCGCCATATTGACAACGGGGCAAAAGACGAGTCACAAGCAGTTGCTGTGTCGTGCATTGTAATACAAACGCATTTAACTTTCATTTTATTTGCGGTCTTTTTTCCGTCGGAATGACTAAAAGTTACTGTGTTGCGGGTTGTCACACAAGGAAGAGCTCGGGGCCGCATTTGAAGTTCTTCATTCTTCCACGTGAGAAGAAAAGGAGAAACAAATGGCTGAGAGGAATTAATCGAGGAACAGTAAAAGAAGACGGTTCGGTGGACTATTTTCGCCTGTGGGAACCTAAATCCAAGCACATTTACGTTTGCAGCCGACATTTTATTACTGGTGAGTAAACTTTAATTTTTGCCCCAATTAGCTTCTAGGATTCATCAGACTAGGCAGTGGTTATTATTACCGTAACCGGCAACTCGCAAAGCGTTATTTTTCCTTTGCCGTGAACTGCTCTGATTAGTCAATCGGTATATTACTGGCCTGGTGGGAATTGGTTATTTTGCCGTGATGTGCTCACGGCTAAACAACGCTTGGAAGCGAATTACGGCAGAAATAATCACTTCGTATATACCCTAATTTTCGCACTGTAAGGCGCACCTGACTATAAGCCGCCACCCACCAAATTTGGCACGAAAAGGGCAATTGTTCAGAGATAAGCCGCAGCTGTCCTCACTGTATTATGGGATATTTACACCAAAAGATATTAACCAGTAACACTTCGATCGACAGCGGCATCATACGACTATCATAAAACCAAATGAACCACAATGAAGCTATGAACCAATTGGCTGCAAAGCTTCCTTGCTTGAAGAAGCTTCATTTGGCCATCGCTGCTCCCTTGGGATAGACAGTCAACCTCTGCTGTCACCTGCTGTCAACACTGTTGTTGTCCAACATGCGTCCTAGCATGCATTGCACCGCTACAGATGCAAATAACAATCAAAATTCATGTTCTGTGCTAATTATTTTTTTCAGTTAATTTTCAAGTTGTTTCATTAATTGCTAGTTATGGTATTTGTTAACAGTTTATTTGACAGTGGCGCCATAAGGATGTCATTAGACAAGATGATTATGACATTACACTGTCATGAGCATTAGTGAATGCTTTTAATAGATGTCATTTAGTGTTATCTGGCAAATTATTTAACTTTTGAATGGATGTAAAAGATCCAAGATTGACATAAATGGAGTTAGTGACACAATTTGCCAGATGACACTTAATGACGTAAGCATTCGGCATTCATGATAGTGTCATGTCATAATTATGACGGTCTTATGACAGTCTTATGACGCTGCTGTCAAATAAAGTGCTACCTATTAACCCATATAAATCAATAAATAAGCCGCACTGGACCATAAACCGCAGGATTCAAAATGATGGAAAAAAGTCGCTGGTTATAGTCCGAAATTTACGGTACTACCAATTTTCTCAGTTCCACTCAGTACATATTTCACGTAAATGATGAAGGTAAACTTACTGGGTGACTTAGTTGTAGATCACAGGTGTCAAACCGATTTCAGAAAGGGCCAAGTGGGTGCAGGTTTGCTTTCCAACCAATGAAGAGGGCAACTTTTCACCAATTAGATCTTTTACATATGTAATCAGTTAAACTTTGTCAGGTGCTGCTTGTTTCAGCAGGAAGTTAATTGGTTAAACTCTCTGCGCGGTATCGGTTGGAACAAAATCCAGCACCCACTTGGCCCTTTCTGGAATCGGTTTGACACCTGTGTTGTATTCCTTTTAGGGCTGTCAAACGATTAAAATTTTTAATCGAGTTAATTACAGCTTAAAAATTAATTAATCGCAATTAATCGCAATTCAAACCATCTATAAAATATGCCATATTTTTCTGTAAATTATTGTTGGAATGGGAAGATAAGACACAAGATGGATATATACATTCAACATACGGTACATAGGGATTGTATTTGTTTATTATAACAATAAATCAACAAGATGGCATTAACATTATTAACATTCTGTTAAAGCGATCCATGGATAGCAAGCCTTGTAGTTCTTAAAAGATAAATGTTAGTACAAGTTATAGAAATTTTATATTAAAACCCCTCTTAATGTTTTCGTTTTAATAAAATTTGTAAAAATTTCAATCAAAAAATAAACTAGTAGCCCGCCATTGTTGATGTCAATAATTACTTACACAATGCTCATGGGTGCTGAAGCCTATAAAGTCAGTTGCACCCAATTGCCAGCAGAGGGCGGCAAAACTCCATAAAACACAATTAACATGTGGGCATTTCACTGTACTGTCATTTAAATCTGTCTGAACGGGGCATGTGCGTTAATTGCGTCAAATATTTTAACGTGATTAATTTAAAAAATAAATTACCGCCCTTTAACGCGATAATTTTGACAGCCCTAATTCCTTTGTTTATCCAGCTATCAGCTGCGACTTTGTATCAGCAGCTTTGTAAGCCAATAAACGCTAATTTTAAATTGCATCGCATCCTCGCGTCTGTCGGCCATGACTCGTGATAATAGTAAGCAACGTTTAAGACGTTTTTAGGAAAAAAAGACGCAAAATACACCTGAAATATATTAATTTCAGACGTTTGTCTATGGAATGTTTAGCAGTGCGTTCCCACTTCACAAAATGGCGACACGTTGCTAAGCGAGGTGACGTCATCGTGACATCACGCCGACTTCCTCCATACCTCATAGTAAAATCCAACATGAGGAGTATACCATCTGCATTTATGTCACAGATCACACAAATAGCCACAAGATATGTGCACACAACCACAAGGCTGACTCTTACAAATGTTTAGAAAAAACATTGTTTCTGTTGACTTGAAGGAGAGATGGGCAAGGATAGAGTGGATATGAAGCGCCTTAGTCGCGACCTCCTCCGAAGATCTGTAACAAGAAGCTGAACAGGTAGATGATGTCCAGGTAGATGCTGAGTGTGGCAAACACATATTCTTCTGGACTGATGCTGAAGCGCTTGTTACCCAGCAGCATCTGAGTGTCGAATGCCAGGAACTGTACAGTACGGACAAAATGTAACAATATTTCATATTAAACAGTGGTGCAAATTTGAATTTATGGCAGTACATGAAAGTTCAATTCTTTTAGTTATTGTGTATCTCACCAGAGTGAAGAGGATGGCTCCTAAGACTGCATAAATGGCATGTAGCCAAGGAACCTGTAAAAACAAGATATTACAAAACACTGCTAAGAAGGATAGCATGCTGCTAATTTTGGTAAGACACTGTAGCGCTTCAAAAAGATTATCTGTAAAGCTAATCCATTCCAGTTAAGACACAGTGGCGGCATCTTTCCGAAATCTCCTCTATTTTTGACATGCTATGGAACTTACATATCCAAAGGGGACGACGATGGAAAGGGTGATGGCACACAGCAACATGACCATACATAACGAAAACAGGACACCTTGAAAGGAAGTCACATCAATCTAAAATGGAGGGATGAAGAAAAATACACCACATTAGCGTTAGCATTATTACAACAGTGTGTGCAATACAAACTGCATGTATTACAATGGCAAAATTGGTAACACTTTACAATAAGGGTCCCTTAATTACCATTAGTTAATGCATTTTTAGACAATAACTCATGTTTATGTAACATTACAATAATTCATTTAATCCCTTATCAAACATTTATTAATATATTAATTAACAGAAGTTGATGCATTAGTTAATGCATTTTAAGACAACAAAGACAATTACTAATGTTTAAGTAACATAAGCAATTATATTAATTATTGTAATGGAACATTTATCAATATATGAATAAACATGAGTTAATGCATTAGGAAATGCATTAGTTAATGCATAACTAATAGTTTGGTCAAATTAAAAAAATATATAGGCCTATATAGGGTTAGGGTTTGTTAACTTAAGCATTTATAATTTCTTAGTTAAGGGACACGTGTGCTACACTTTACAATAAGGGTCCAAAAAGCATTCAGTAATGGTTAATGAAGGTTAAGAGGGGGGGAACTTAAGCATTTATAATTTCTTAGTTAAGGGTTACGTGTGCTACACTTTACAATAACAGTCCAAAAAACATTCAGTAATGGTTAATTAAGGTTACGTAATACTTATGAGGTACGTTCATGTGAAATATTACCATACTTAAGGTTAGGTTATAATATATAATATATATAATACATTACTTAACATTAATTCACATATACATTAATGCATTAATAAATAGTTATTAATGTATACTGGTACTAGTAAGTGATTATGTTATTTTAAAATGAGAAACATTGCTCTGTGAGTCCTTGGGTGCTGCTAACCCAACCTTAAGTATAGTGTTATTTCACGTGGACGTACCTCATAAGTATAACTTAACGTTTTTTGGACCCTTATTGTAAAGTGTAGCACAAGTGTCCCTTAACTAAGAAATTATAAATGCTTATGCCCCCCCCCCCCCCCCCCTTACCTTTGTTAACCATTACTGAATGCTTTTTGGACCCTTATTGTAAAGTGTAGCACATGTGCCCCTTAACTAAGAAATTATAAATTCTAAGCTAACAAACCCTAACCCTATATAGGCCTATATATTTTTTTATTTTGACCTAACCATTAGTTACTGTCTGGTTACGTATTAACTAATGCACTAGCTAATGCATTAGCTAATGCATTACTCATGTTAAGTAATATATTAGTAAATGTTAGATAAGCAATTATATTAATTATTGTAATGTTACCTAAACATTAGTTATTGTCTAAAAATGCATTAACTAATGTTAATTAAGGGACCCTTATTGTAAAGTGTTACCGCAAAATTAAATAAAGTCACTATTCCAACGGCAAAAAAATGCTAACACTATAACATAATTTTAAAATTTACATTAACTATATTTCTGTATTTCTTATAGTGACCAGGTATTTCTTAGAAGTACAGTGGGGCAAATAAGTATTTAGTCAACCACCAATTGTTCAAAAGTTCTCCTACTTGAAAAGATTAGAGAGGCCTGTAATTGTCAACATGGGTAAACCTCAACCATGAGAGACAGAATGTGGAAAAAAAAAACAAAATCACATTGTTTGATTTTTAAAGAATTTATTTGCAAATCATGGTGGAAAAGAAGTATTTGGTCAATACCAAAAGTTCATCTCAATACTTTATTATGTACCCTTTGTTGGCAATAACGGAGGCCAAACGTTTTTTGTAACTCTTCATTCTTCGCTTGGTGTAAAGAAATCAACTGTGGGAACAATTATTAGAAAATGGAAGACGTACAAAACCACTGATAATCTCCCTCTATCTGGGGCTCCATGCAAGATCTCACCACGTGGAGTCAAAATGATAACAAGAACGGTGAGCGAAAATCCCAGAACCACACGGGGGGACCTAGTGAATGACCTACAGAGAGCTGGGACCACAGTAACAAAGGCTATTATCAGTAACACAATGCGCCGCCAGGGACTCAAATCCTGCACTGCCAGACGTGTCCCCCTGCTGAAGCCAGTACACGTCCAGGCTCGTCTGCGGCTCGCTACAGAGCATTTGGATGATCCAGAAGAGGACTGGGAGAATGTGTTATGGTCAGATGAAACCAAAATAGAACTTTTTGGTAGAAACGTGTTTGGAGGAGAAAGAATACTGAATTGCATTAGAAGAACACCATACCCACTGTGAAGCATGGGGGTGGAACCATCATGCTTTAGGGCTGCTTTTCATGCAAAGGGACCAGGACGACTGATCTTTGTAAAGGAAAGAATGAATGGGGCCATGTATCGAGAGATTTTGAGTGAAAATCTCCTTCCATCAGAAAGGGCATTGAAGATGAGACGTGGCTGGGTCTTTCAGCATGACAATGATCCCAAACACACAGCCAGGGCAACAAAGGAGTGGCTTCGTAAGAAGCATTTCAAGGTCCTGGAGTGGCCTAGCCAGTCTCCAGACCCCATAGAAAATCTGTGGAGGGAGTTGAAAGTCCGTGTTGCCCAACGACAGCCCCAAAACATCACTGCTCTCGAGGAGATCTGCATGGAGGAATGAGCCAAAATACCAGCAACAATGTGTGAAAAGCTTGTGAAGAGTTACAGAAAAGGTTTGGCCTCCGTTATTGCCAACAAAGGGTACATAACAAAGTATTGAGATGAACTTTTGCCATTGACCAAATACTTATTTTCCACCATGATTTGCAAATAAATTCTTAAATCAAACAATGGGATTTTCTGTTCCCCCCCCCCCCCACACACATTCTGTCTCTCATGGTTGAGGTTTACCCATGTTGACAATTACAGGCCTCTCTAATATTTTCAAGTGGGAGAACTTGCACAATTAGTGGTGGACTAAATACTTATTTGCCCCACTGTAAGGTATTTACTTAGAATGCATGGATGTATCATCTTAATAATGCAGTATTGAAAATGATATCACATTTTTCAGTAAATAAGGATAGCCAAATGTACACTCGATAAAATGTGAACATAAAGTAACTGCTGTAATATAGTCAGGGGTAGGTATAGTAGCCATAAATTTTACTCAAGTAAGAGTAGCGTTACTCCAAAATAATATTACTCAAGTAAAAATAGTCATCCAAAAAATGTACTCAAGTACAAGTAAAAAAGTATCCAGTGAAAAGAATACTCAAGTAATGAATAACATTGTAACTGCTTATTTCTGTCTGATTTTTTTTTAAACAATGGTATTTTTGGGGTATTTTTTAAAATTATTTTTTATGAACTGTTGTTATAATGATACTGTATAATAACCTATTATATAACCACATTAAGCCAAAGAACTACAAAAAAAAAAAAAAAGTTCCGGCGAGAGGATAAAAAAGACAGAAATGAAGCATTATTCGTCCAAAGAGCATTAGTGCCCTCTAGTGGAGTAAATCATTCTTAGTTTGAATAGTTCCTTCATAGTTACTAATATGAAATTAAAAGGATCATATCTCCGGCTTTCCGTGGTCAATCGGTGCCAAATAAAAACTGGGAGAGAGGTTTAAATCCACGTTTTCCAGTCATGTTGAGGGCAGCGCTCTATGTCAAATACTTCATTTCTTATGGTACTTTAAAGACACCGCTTGATTGAACAGGCTGGCGTGATCATTGTTGGGCATTGGTGTCCAACCATTTCTTGGTGCTATTTGAGGTATGTTTTGGGTCAATATCCTGTTGGAACACCCATGGCAGGCCCAAAACATTTTAATAGTCTCCATATTTCATGACTCCTTGCACACTGTCAAGGAACCGAGTGCCAGAAAAAAGAATGAAGTCTACAAAGAACAGAACACTGTGCCTGTATTAAAGCGTCGTGGAGCTCCATTGATGTTTTGGGGTAGTTTTGCTGCCTCTGGCACTGGGTGCCTTGACATTGTGCAAGTACTCATGAAATATGGAGACCATCAAAATGTTTTGGGCTGCAATGTAGGATGTAGTGTCAGAGAACTGGGTCTGTGTCAGAGGTCATGGGTGATCCAACAGGACAATGACTCAAAAAAATACCTCAAATAGCACCAATAAATGGTTAGAGGCAAAGCGCTGGAGAATTCTAAGGTGGCCATCGATGAGCCCGGATCTAAATCATATTTAACACGACGGAGAGATCTCAAAATTGCTGTTGCAAAAAGGCACCTTTCAAATCTGACAGACCTGAAACTGTTTGCAAAATTTCATCTGAGAAGTGCACGAAACCTGTTTATGGTTATAGGAAGCGATTGCTTTCTGTTATTTCTTCTAAAGGATGCGCAACCAAATAATGAGTTGAGGGTGCCAACAAATTTGTCCAGACATTTTTTTTTTTGCATTCTGTGTAAAATTGTGTACATTTTGGCTTTTCTTTTCAGGTTTTTTTGTGTTTTTCCAATGCACATCCAAGACATAAACCTATTCATACTGAAAACATTTGTAATTGTATTAATTTCTGTGAGAAATGCTGTATTATCTGGAAAAATTCCAGGGGTGCCAATAATTTCGTCCATGACTGTATGTACATTTTCCTCATTACATTGACTTAGTTTCACCTGAAACACGAAGAAATGACATTTAACACAAATATTTTCTGCATAACTAGGACCTGAAATCAGAAATTTTGAATATAACCTCTCATTTTAGCAAAACCAAACTTTTAACTTTTTAGTGGCCCTTTTTCATTTAGTTTGGACCCAAGCAATACAAATGAAATGATTACAAGCCAGTGAAGAAAATCATAATTTCCATTTAATTTTACATGAGGAAACATGTTAATGAACTTATCCATGATCTAATCATGTGTGTTGTGAAATTCAAACCACAAAAGGATAAAGTGAGTAAAATATACAGTATATATACGTATATTTTTTTAAATATTGATCTAGAGAAGATCTGTGTGGATCAGTGGTGAAAAATCCCTGCTGCAGTCCTTGCAAACCTGGTGAAAGGTTGCAGGAATTGTTTGACCTCTGTAGTTGTAATCTAAGGCTACTGTACCAAATATTAACCTTGATTTTCGCAGGTGTTTGAATACTTATTTGCAGCAGTATAATACAAATATATTGTTAAAAAACATACACTGTGATTTCTGGATCTTTTTTTCTTTAGACAGTCTCTCACAGTGGACAAGCACCTACCATGAAGATTTCAAACCCGCTCATCATTTCTAAGAGGAAGAAAATCGCAGGGTGTTCCAATACTTATTTTCCTCACTGTACTGTTCTGAAAGCATTATTATCCAGTCAGAATTTTTAAGCTTTTACAAGACTTATTATGGCTTTAAATGCAGAAACTAAATTTGCATAAACTTACAGTAAATAAATGCAAAAATACAAAACCCTTTTCTTAGTGTAATAGAACTTTTATGCACTGAGCACTCCGGAACACACGGAAGTGTGGTGTCCTCAGGTAAAACTCCAAAAAGGAGGACAAATACGGTCAGTGTCCCGCTTGCAGGATGCAGGACGAGGCATTTAAATGGATGGCTATGCTGCCTAATGCAGTATGACGTATGGCCACCCTACAATGTCATGTGGAATTACAAACAGTTATGTTAAGTTTCATATTTAATGAAACGTTGCGAATGGGAGTGTTGAGCTACGTGACAATGAGATGCATTGCCTATCAAAGTTTATTTTGATGCCTGAATTCAATAGGATCAGCTTATTTGCCATTACAGCAAATGCAATGAACTTTCATAGACGGGGATGGATGGGATGGATGGATGGACGGACGGACGGACGGACGGACGGACGGACGGATGGACGGACGGACGGACGGACGGGTGAACGTATGTATGGAGAAAGTTGTTTTATCATGGTGATCCACTAAGATTGGCATATGTACTGTACTTGTAAATGAAAACACTGATTCACAGTATTATTAAAATTGCTGTCATTTTTTTATTATTATTATTTAAAAAAAAGGGTAACACTTTATAATAACTATCCGTTTTACTAGTTAATAGATCAATATTAAACTGTTGATAAATGATTTATTGTTGATTTGTGAAGTATTTGTTAACAGTTTGTTAAGCATTTACAGGGTGTTCTTAACCTGAAACACAGTTTGTGTAGAAACGTTTCAAGTTTTTGTGCGTAACGTTTGGCATTTCTATCTTTTCAGGTTAAGAAATGCCGTTCACTTCAAAAGAAAAGGCATTTTGATAAGGCATTTTCCAGGCAGCGCTCATGTTGCTAATTTATGAAAATCTGCCATAGAACCAACAAATATTTGTACTTTTCTTTGTATATTTAATCAATAAAACTTATGACCTTCAACATAAAGTGTATATAGTTTTATTAAGATCCATCAACTAGCATTGGCATTTAGAATGGGGTCAACGATATTGGAACACCCTGTAAATGCTTAACAAACTGTTAACAAATACTTCACAAATCAACAATAAATCATTTATCAACAGTTTACGAATGATCTATTAACTAGTAAAATGGATAGTTATTATAAAGTGTTACCAAAAAAAGATTTGCAACAAGATAATCATCATTAAAATGAGAATATTTATATGGATTTTGTATGTATAATGTGTATTTATTTACAGGGAATGGGCGGATAAAATCACCAAATATATGCTGGTCCGGCCCACTTGAGATTTATTAACCCTGAATGCAGCCAGCGAACCAAAATGAGTTTGACACCCCTGGTCGATTCATTACATCTCATTTCTTACCTTGCTTTGGAAGCTGAAGACGGTGACCGAAAAGCACACAAGGGAGGTAATTCCCAGACACAGAACCACTGACTTGGTGTTGTAAAAGCTGAAGAAAGACAGAATTTAGTCGTGTGTTTCTTCGAGTAGGATAATCTACAACAGAGCGCAGCAGACAGTGAAATTTGGTGTCTGTGTGACCCGAATATGAACTTACCTCGACACAAATCCCATCATGAAGGCCATACTTAAAGTCTATGCGAGGACAGAAAGCAATAGTTCACTCTGAGTATACACACCCATACTAGTTCTGCTTCCAAATCAAGAGATACTCACGAAAAGAATTAACAGAATGATGTTCCAGGGAACCTGCCTCCTGTTGAGGTGGGGGGAAAACATGTTTATGACTCCGTTCACAAAAGATGACTGTTAGTTGGGGCTTCGTATTGAATAGTGAAGTTACCTCAAATCCCCACAGCAGGACAGTGCGATGTAAGTGGCAAAGAACATAAGACTGTTCAGAAAAGCAGACAAGAGGATGAAAAAATTTAATACTTTCTCGAGTGAGATGAGATGTAACAATGTGTTTGCACTCACTAAGATGCCATGTATAAACTGGGATGAGTCTGAATGTAGAATCTTACTGGTGCACTGGAAAGACAAATAGAGACGGTAAACATGCTAAAAAAATAACAACTCAATGGTCGCTTCATTATGGGTAAGCTAATGTCTCCGATATGCTCAATGACATAATAGCTGCAACTAGGCATGTGCCGGTATTATATTCTGACGGTATGATAACCTTAAACCAAAATTTCACGGGATCACGGTATTGCAATTACAGCTCTAAAATGTGTGACTTTAAGATACCAGGGTTAAAAAAAAAAAGTCCATTGAAGAGGATTTTCCAAAACATATTAGAAAATTGGAACATAAGTATAATGTTGAGTGTTAATCAATTTTAAAAAAAATATATATATATATTATTTAGATTTTTTTTTTTTTAAATAAATGCAGTCCGTTAGGTGAGCCAAAACCCACAGTCACAGCTCAACATTATTACCATCAGAACAAAAATAATTGAATTATTTTACATAAAAAAACACATGTGTATGACTCAACACTGACACTTGCCAGAGAGAAAACGTTTTACCACCGCTAGACACACTAAACACGCTGAAGTTAACTCTCATAGCTGGTGGGAAACGTTCATGACAGTGGTTAACGCTAGACACACTAAACACGCTGGAGTTAACTCTCGTAGGTGGTGGGAAACGTTCATGACAGTTGTTAACGCTACACACACTAAACACGCTGAAGTTAACTCTCATAGCTGGTGGGAAACATTCATGACAGTGGTTAACGCTAGACACACTAAACACGTTGGAGTTAACTCTCATACCTGGTGGGAGACGTTCATGACAGTGGTTAACGCTAGACACACTAAACACGCTGGAGTTAACTCTCATAGCTGGTGGGAAACGTTCATGACAGTGGTTAACGCTAGACACACTAAACACGCTGGAGTTAACTCTCGTAGGTGGTGGGAAATGTTCATGACAGTGGTTAACGCTAGACACACTAAACACGCTGGAGTTAACTCTCATAGGTGGTGGGAAACGTTCATGACAGTGGTTAACGCTAGACACGCTAAACACGCTGGAGTTAACTCTCGAACTTGGTGGGAAACGTTCATGACAGTCGTTAACGCTAGACACACTAAACACGCTGGAGTTAACTCTCATAGCTGATGGGAAACGTTAATGACAGTGGTTAACGCTACACACACTAAACACGCTGGAGTTAACTCTCGTAGGTGGTGGGAAACGTTCATGACAGTGGTTAACGCTAGACACACTAAACACGCTGGAGTTAACCTTCGTAGGTGGTGGGAAACGTTCATGACAGTGGTTAACGCTAGACACGCTAAACACACTGGAGTTAACTCTCGTACCTGGTGGGAAACGTTCATGACGGTGTTTACTAACCTTTAATTTTGGATAAATGTGAGATCATAGTGGAGGTATTGCTTCGTGTTTGCAGCCGCCCTCCGCAAATTTGTTTTACATGTCAGTTGTCCCTCCTACTCTAAGCCGTGGATGTCTGTAACTTATCTGTAGACGAAGTATTCCCATACCAGCGATTTTGTTTTCTTCGATTGGGGGAAAAAAGTTTAGGAGTTTCACATACCTGTCAACGCGAGGTGGTTAGCAATCTTACAAATAGTGACGTATGCCCTTACAAATTGGTGACTAATTTTACAATGTTCTATATAGCGTGCAATATGAAACAAAAATAAAACTCAATTTTTAAAATAATATGCATTTAATGGTAATATTGTAACATATAACCTGGTGCAATCAACGAACAATCAATATCTTCAGCTTCATCATGATTACTAAAATTTAACAGTGACTTTTGTTATAATTGTATGGAACACTTTTGGCAATTTCTATCATGACTTGATGGCTGCGCTTCATGGCACTTTAGCTCGCAATTCAGTTTGACTTGAAGGTAGTTCGTTAGTGTGTCCAATTATAAATTAAAAAGGTCGTTTGATAAAATTGACTTACCGATGCAATCTTTGAGCCAGGGAACATTTCTTTTGCTAATTCGGAGAAGTGATCCGCATAGTTGCGGGCAAATTGTGTTCGGCAACAAATTGGCAGAATGAAATCTCCGCTTTCGTCACTTTTCATTCTGCAGACTTCATCTTTATGACCAAAGTTGTTAATCTTACTTTAAAAAAGTAATGTATTAGTTACAAATTACTTCTCCCAAAAAGTAAGTGAGTTAGCAACTCAGTTACCTGAAGGTAAGAGTAATTAGTTACTTGGCAAAGTAACTGGTGTTACCTTTCATGTTTATTTTTTTTCATTTAAAAAAAAAAAAAACATCGTAAGCTTTGCTATGTTTGGAAATCGTTTAATGCTGTGAATCAACTTGTTCAAATTGCTACCGTTTTTGCATTAGTTCCCTCTGTCTACTTTCGACGTGAAAGTTTTAAAACTGTTTCATCATTTTAAATATAGATTCAAGTCAAGATTTTGCCGATTTAGGAGTATTTTAGATAAAAAGTTACTTAAGTTCGCTAGGAAGGTTCACTACAACAGAACTTTTCTGAGAAGTCTACTGCTTCAAAATGGCAGCTGTTTATTAATGCCGCCATCTTTCATTTCGCGTGTAGTTCTATAAGCATTTGATATCTAGGCGTAGATTGTAGGCTGCCGGCTACAGTTTGGAAATATTGGAGCCACCTAGCCTAGCATCACGTTTGCTACAGCGTCACAACACTCTTCTCTCACGGTGTCTCTGACTTTTCTCGCGTCATTCAACCAACGTAGTAACACATCTAACGCACATTGTCTCGTTGCCGAAACGGTGACAAAATCCGAACGGAGAAAAAAAACAACGTAATACACGAAAAATTTACAGATTTTGAACATTCGGCGTAGCCTACACATTTAAATATCGGTGCTCACTTGTACAAATTACACCGAAACCGTACAACTTGACAGGTATGGTTTCACCTCCTCCACCCATTGTGTAGCACAGCTGACTCACTGACACTGAGCAACAACCGGTGGGGGAGGGTTTAGCCTGGCGGCTGCAAGCAAGGAGTTTCTCCATGCATTTTTGGGATATTAACAATACATAGCTAATGCCTTAAGGACGGAATGACAGAAAAGTTCTGTGGTTTTGAAACCTTGACGTTTTCATACCACGGTATACCTTGAAACCGGTAATTGGCACATATCTAGCTGCAACTTTCAAGCTAGGCCAGTCAAAGCCACGTGCTTAATTTGACACCCAGCCTTTGTTGAACAAAAAAATAGAAAAGCTGCACTCGCCATTGGCCGAGGATCATAGTCAAGGTAGTCCCCGGGTTAAAATGTACCCGACTTACAGTACGTGATTTCGACTTTACGACGCGTGTCTCATTCGCTGTTTTTTCTCAAGTCTTTTTTTTTTCTTCTTCACGTAACTGCTGCCTTGCCTTATGTTCAGCATTGATGCCTTTCTCGCTGTCTGCAGGCTGCTCGGGTGTGAGAGGGACTGGTCTCCTCAGGGGTGAGGCTAACCAGCAACACCTGGCTCAGTAGTAGCATTTTTGCATGCACCAGTAGCCTCCGACCACGCTTTTCCATGTACTTGCATTTCTAGCTACACCAGTGCAATTGTGTCCTGGTTAGGGCTGTCAAAATTATCGCGTTAACGGGCAGTAATTAATTTTTTAAAAATTAATCACGTTAAAATATTTGACGCAATTAACGCACATGCCCCCCTCAAACAGATTAAAATGACAGCGCAATGTGTAAAAGTGTAATGTCCACTTGTTACTTGTGTTTTATAGAGTTTTGTCGCCCTCTGCTGGCGCTTGGGTTCGACTGATTTTATGGGTTTCAGCACCCATGAGCATTATGTACTTATTGACATAAACAATGGCAGGCTACTAGTTTATTTTTTGATTGAAAATTTTAAAAAATTTATTAAAACGAAAACACTAAGAGGGGTTTTAATATAAAAATTTCTATAACTTGTACTAAAATGTATCTTTTAAGAGCTACAAGTCTTTCTATCTGTGGATCACTTTAACAGAATGTTAATAATGTTAATGCCATCTTGTTGAATTAATGTTATAATAAACAAATACAGTACTTATGTGCCGTATGTTCAATGTATATATCCATCTTGTTTCTTATCTTTCCATTCCAGCAATAATTTAAAGAAAAATATGGCATATTTTATAGATGGTTTGAATTGCAATTAATTACGATTAATTAATTTTTAAGCTGTAATTAACTCGATTAAAAATTTTAATCGTTTGACAGCCCTAGTCCTGGTCACACTTTCTGGGTGATTTTCTGTTTGAGACTTTGTTTTTTAAATCAATTTGAATCACCTCTGCAACTGGGTCTTTGGCCTTTTCTGACTGTCCAGTAACAGCAACAGTGCCTCGTCCGCCAACTCTCAGCATTGGTGGTAAGTACAGTATACTATTTGTCATTTACTTTTGTTAGTTATTAGGTCTAATTAACCTAAATGGTTGATCTTTACAGTAATAGCTATTAGAGATGTCCCGATCAATCGGCATCCCGATCGATCGGGTCTGATCACGTCATTTTCAAAGTATCGGAATCGGCAAAAAAATATCGGCCATGCCTTTTTTAATATATATACATATATACAGTATATATATTTTTTTAAATTAAATCGTTTTCTAATTGTATTTAACGTTACAGACATAATATGTTACACTCATCCAGAGTCTTTAGTTTAGGCTTAAGGTAGGGTTATCAAATTTATCCCGATAACGGCGGTAATTAATTTTTTAACGCATTGTCGCGCTCAATCGGTAATGGCGCCGTCTTACCTATATAGAGAGATAAAAGGCAGCGTAAAATGAGTAGAGTGAATTTTGGCAGCCTTTGGAGCCTTTTTTTAATTGGCTAAAGCCTTACAATCCCTCTCCCTACGATTAGAAATATAATGGGAAGCAATGTGGGGACGCAAGGTTGCAATTGATCTTTTTCTTAACAACTTATGTTATTTCCCAACGCAGAGAAGATATATCAATTGGTAGCACTACGCACAGTTATGGTTCCACTTCCCATCATGCATTTGGGCATGGCTACAGTATCATTTACTGAAAGCTCAACAAATACACTAGATGGAAATATTTAGTCACAATATACAAAGTCACAACTCTTTCTATCCGTGGATCCCTCTCACAGAAAGAATGTTAATAATGTAAATGCCATCTTGAGGATTTATTTTCATAATTAAACAAATACAGTACTTATGTACTGTATGTTGAATGTATATATTCGTCAGAGTTATATTCATTTTTTTCTTAATGCATTGCCAAAATGTATATGATCGGGAAAAATTATCGGGAATGATTGGAATTGAATCGGGAGCAAAAAAAAGCAATCGGATTGGGAAATATCGGGATCGGCAGATATTCAAACTAAAAAAAATCGGGATCGGATCAGGAGCAAAAAAACATGATCGGAACAACCCTAATAGCTACACATATCCGGTATTTCACTATTCTACCGTATATATGCGGGCAGCTTTCCTTTGTTGCACTCAGACTTGTTTGACGTCACGCCAGCGCTACTTTCACGTTGGGAAGCGGGGGTGAACATTTTAAAAAGGCAGAGAAACTGTAAACGAAGCCGACCTTCAAGCGTAGGAACAGAAATCATACATAACCTGGGGACTACCTGTATTTTGATAAAACCGAGACACAAATGTCATGGAATCGTTAGCTTTTGACATGAAGCATAATCTAAAAGAAGTGTTGCTCTTATACAAATTTTAAATGTTTTAACACCCAACTAATTCCCATTTTTCCCAAAAGTAACAGCAGCATTAATTTTTACAATTTAAGTTTTTACCCTTTATTGTTGCGATATCAATAAAAAGTGAGTAATATTTGTATACTGCATTGTCTTAATATTTGTATGGCATATTAACATGATTTTACCAAAATGTGAAGAGGGCAACAATGGCCACAGTCACTAAGAGCTGGACCATGAGAATGGCGTAGACCTGCAAAGAAGTGATGTCACTTAAATTTCTGCATATCATCATTATGTTCTGTTTTGAGAATGCTACTTAAAGAATATTTACCTTCCGGATGAAGGTCTGCCGTATGGTCTGATCATCCCAGGAAAACTGGGCCTGCATTTCCTCATACCCTTTGTGAACAGAGACAGATATACTGCACGTTTCAACATACTTGGTAAAATATTATAAAGAAAAGGTCTTTTTTTAAAATCACGTAATCAAAAAAAAAAAAAAAAACATGTCACATTCTGTACAAGCTGTACAACCAGTTGCCTTAATGTGAGGAAAACAAATAAAACACAGCACTTACCCGCCGTTGCTTCCTGATATGATGGTGGTTCATGGATTGCGTTGACCTGCTGGGATAAACAGTCACTGTTAGAAGTACTTAATCAGCACAGTGAATAATAGAACAACTTCAAATTAAGATTTCCTCTACATTATAATTTGGCTGTGAGGGGCCTATTGGAAGCCAGGACACAATACACACACACACTTAAATTACTAATAATTTGCTATTTATTATTAAACAATCAATTAAGAGAATATTTGCAGTTAGATATTGAAAACTACCTTGTAGCAGAGTTAAACGATTATTGCTGGATTCACATTAGAACATACCTTTTCCTTTTTCATGGTTCTCCTGTTATGATGATAATAATAGGAAGGTGAAAAAAGCTGTTTTGAGAAATGATAAAGTTGACCGCCTTTTCTTTCAAAAACCAAGATCCAACAATCAGAAGCCTGTCAGCTCTGTAGACCTCACTTGATCGTGAGCATGTTGTCAAAGTGTACGAGTTGTCGCCGGGATTTTGAATCGACTGTGCGGATTATGCAGCAGCTTTACTGTCCATCCTCCATGTGGTTAATCTCTCTCTAACCCCGATCCACAGCCTCCCCTCTCTTCTTCCTAATGAGGTTGTTCTAGCAAAGTACAGGTAGTTTCAAAATATTGCAATCAAACCAAACTGTTCCATTGTGCTTACTAAACAAAGTGTGTTGTTAAATCAGCCATTCCTCCTTCTTGGATTCTTGATCATCCAATAGAAACCAAAAAGACCCAAATGAGTTCAAAATCTGAATAACATGTGCATAACATAATTATATTCCTCTAGTTCCGAGGAGAGTTGGCATATGTACACTGATTATATGATATTTACATTGTGACTGCATGCATAAGTGCCCCAATAGATGTAAACAAGCCACAGGCAGGTGTTCGATTGTGGTACACAAAGTTGATTCTCATTTACAACCACATCATCAACCAGGTGACCCCTGACATCACACTTTGTGTAAGAGACCAGTTTGGTAACGGCTGACTAATGAGATGGACGTTAAGAACATTATGATGCTCGGATGACCTACGCATAGTTTAATAATGAGATTTACTAGCAAGCCCCCCATCCTTTAAGCAGAAACACAAACCGTATTCCTGCATTTACTTTGAGATTTCTACTTGTCCAGCACTGTAAAGGGTGATGCTCCACAATTTTATTGTGCAACTGTATGATGAAATTCAAAGGGCTATTCTATTCTATTCTATTCTATTCTATTCTATTCTATTCTATTCTATTCTATTCTATTCTATTCTATTCTGATCGCAAGACGGACAATTTACAGTGTTATCATGTACCCCTTTCCCACTGAAACTAGTGGGTCAACGCGTGTTTTTTCCAAGCTGACGCAACCCACTAGCAATTGGCATTTGGCACCTTTCCCAATGACAAAAAAAAAAGCCGTGCCTTTTTTTTTTTTTCTCCACCCGTCTAATCCCCCACCCCGTGCGTAAGGTTACGTGACGTCACCACGCTAAGATGCGCGTCGACAAGTGCGACCGAATTCATTCAGTTCAAGGAAGTAAACAATGCAGAGCAACATGGAAGCCACCTTTCCGTTTGTGTTCTCTGTTTTCATGCTTTTTACTGCCCTCAAAATGGTCGAAATGCAGCAAAGGATCAACACAACGCTTGTGCTGAGGCAACTTAGGCTACATGAATTTTGGTTTGAAATTGAAAGGAGTTATGACGCATCGCGTAAGAGCCTACGTCACCTCGTAGATTAGGGTGTTGACTGTTGACCCGGGGTTTTGCTTTCACACTGCAAGACAATCAGAGCCAAAGTGATTTTGACGCGAGTCGCTTGGCGGGTTGATTGACACGGGTCGAGGCGGGTCGCTGCACCTTTCCCACTGCCACCAAAAGCCGATTGTTAGTGGGTTGACATGGGTTTTTTGGCCAGTGGGAAAGGGGTAATGGTATGCAGTATGTTCAAAAAGTGTAACTCTGGTTTACAATTTACAGCAATTGCATTTCTGTTTGCAAAACAGAAACTTAATAGTGTTCTCGTACTGTAAAGTATGCCCAAAAAGATGAAATCTGGTTTGGGAGATACTAAAATACAACAAAGACTGTGGAATATTGAACTCTTCCCTACCTTTATTCATTTATTTTTTTATATTTATTTTTACAGTGCATTCAAAGAACAAAATGTATGAGCTACAGTATTTTCAAACACAATGATTTTTATCACGTTAAATATTTCTAACAATGTTGTTTCAGACAGCTAAACTAAGTACAGTGTAGGGAAGTTATTTATATATATATATATATATATATATATATATATATATATATATATATATATATATATATATATATATATATATATATATATATATATATATATATATGGCATGCTGAAAATACATTGCACTTACACACGGGCATAGGTTTGCATAGGGACGGTAGTACGTAACGCGACCAACTTTTTAGGATGCTCAAATTGTCCCCACCAACTTTTAAGCAACCTTATTTGCATTTTATAATGACTTTGGTTATACAGTATGGGTAATTTAGATTGTCTTTCAATATATTAAAAGGATAGAAATGACCCTACTGTTATTTAGTGAACTATTTTCATTATGTTCAGACTTACATTTACGCCTTTTGACTGAAATGTGCCAGTCCATTTTTCCCCCTCAAACGCATGTTTGGCTAATGAGTTATACAACATGTCGACAACATGCCGTCTCCTAAGCCCCCTTCGAATAGGAGGAATATTAGACTGTTTTTGTTTTGTTTTTTTACCATCAGCCGCTGCAAGTAATATAAAAAGACGTCAATGTTGTGGAGGTGGGGAACATACCATTAATTTTGCTACTGAAAATTCGACCTGCATCCGAGTTAGCATAACATTGATAGAAGATAATAGAAGATAATAGAATAGAATAGAATAGAATAGAATAGAATAGAATAGAATAGAATAGAATAGAATAGAATAGCCCTTTATTGTCATTAGACAGTTGTACAATGAAATTGTGCCGCATCTCCCTTTACTGTGCAGGACAAGTAAAAATCTCGAAAATGGCTTGCAGTAATAAAAGTATAAAATCCTAAATAAATATAAAATATGTATGAGGTAGTCCTATGTTCAGGCAGTGCAAATAATTGAAGTGAAGTAGCAGCAGTTGACAGTGAAGGCATTGAATATTACACACGTAAAAATCTGGAAAGTGGCTTGCAAGAATAAAAGCATAAAATCAAAATAAATATAAAAGATGTATGATCTAATCCTATGTTCAGGCAGTGCAAATAATTGAAGTGAAGTAGCAGCAGTTGACAGTGAAGGCATTGAATATTGCATATTAATATTGCATGTAAATAAGTATTGCACATAGAATGTGTGACTAGAAGTTAAGTAGCAGAAGTTGACAGTCAGGCATTGAATATTGCACTTAGTAAATATTGCACATAGTATATTGCATGTAAATAAATATTGGACATTGGGTTATGTGGTGTTATACTATATGGCTGTTCAAGGTGGAGATGGCTTTAGCAAAGAAACTGTTCCTCAGTCTGTTTGTTCTTGCTTTTAAACACCTATAGCGTCTCCAAGAGGGGAGCAGTTCAAACAGCTGGGAACCAGGATGTTTAGAGCTCTGCTGAGGCATCGAGAGGAGTAGATGTCCATCAAAAGTTGCTCTTCGCATACGGCCACTTTTATAAACGATCTGATGCCGCTGGCCATCCAAGCCTTCAATCCAACTCGGCACATCATATCCATTTCATCTAGCATTTTCCATGATGCGGGTATGCTAATTTTACTAATACACAAAGATGAGGGTCTGCTACTTTTATTCGTGCACAAAGCACAAAGTTAAAACACGGGTAAGAGTGCAAACTAGCGTCTTCCTCGACATATATATTCCACGTGTCTTACGCTTACATTTTATGCTCGAGCACTCCTAGCAGTCGTTTGAAAAATTGATAAATTGGCCGCATCATTGCATACGCCGCAGGATTCAAAATGAGGGAAAAAAGTAGCGGCTTGTAATCCGGAAATTACGGTACATCATTTTATATATATATATTAGGGGTGTCAAACGATTAAAATTTTTAATCGAGTTAATTATAGCTTAAAAATTAATTAATCGTAATTAATCGCAATTAATCGCAATTCAAACCATCTATAAAATATGTCATATTTTTCTGTAAATTATTGTTGGAATGGAAAGATAAGACACAAGATGGATATATACATTCAACATACGCTACATAAGTACTGTATTTGTTTATTATAACAATAAATCAACAAGATGGCATTACCATTATTAACATTCTGTTAAAGCGATCCATGGATAGAAAGACTTGTAGTTCTTAAAAAATAAATGTTAGTACAAGTTGTAGAAATTTTATATTAAAACCCCTCTTAATGTTTTCGTTTTAATAAAAATTTGTAAAATTTTCAATCAAAAAATAAACTAGTAGCCCGCCATTGTATAATTACTTACACAATGCTCATGGGTGCTGAAGCCTATAAAATCAGTCGCACCCAAGCGCCAGCAGAGGGCGATAAAACTCTGAAAAACACAACAAGTACACATCTCACTTTGCTGTCATTTTAATCTGTTTGAGCGAGGCATTTGTGCGTTAATTGCGTGAAATATTTTAACGTGATTAATTTAAAAAATTAATTACCACCCGTTAACGTGATCATTTTGACAGCTCTAATATATATATATTCTTTTGGGGGGGAAGTGAAAAAACATGTTTTAAATGTATCTCTTTCCAATGCTAAATCTGAATAAACACATTGAACACACACACAAACAACAACAAAAAAAGGGGTCACGATTTTTTACTTATTGCAGCAGGTTATGGTCCCCATTATCCGCGAAAAACGATGGATCACTGTATATCATTAATGGCATTCAATTCACTCACGTTGTACAATTTTTGCATGCGTTGCGTCATAATTCCACTAGATGGCAGCAAAAGACAAAGGTAATTTGTATGTATTTTTCAGATTGACTTTCAACCATTTTTGCTCTAATGAAAAGTATTAATGAGTACCAAAAGTCTTGAGATTTCACTTAACCCTTTAAAGCCTGCAACATGAAGCAACTGTCAGAGAATCCCAAAATTTAAAAAATTAAGGTCCTAATGGTACTTTTTTCAAATTTGTAAAAAAAAAAAAAAAAAAAAAGAAAGAAAAATCAGAATGAATATGTGTAATAAGCGCTCTAATATCTATAACCCTAGCTAAATCCTTTTTTTCTCTCATGGAACCTGCAGATGCATGTGTTAACTTGCATCCATCATTAAAAAAAAAAAAAAATTCTAAATTCTAAATTAGGGTCTCAAAATAATGAAATTCTATGTGTATCAAATGTGATACATTATTACTATATGTGATACTATATTAAACACAATTTATCAAGCAACTGCATTTTTGGCTTTTTCGACATGCCTGGTGCTAGATTCCCTCTAAGTGCTGCCTTGAAATATGATCCAGCAGAACATAAATGTTGTCCTGTAGTAGATCAAGGCATTGGCTATGGTGAAGGCTTTTACACACACCATATAATTAAAGACCAGGAATTTAAGGAGTTTATGCTTTCCCTGGGTTCTTATTGGCCACATTGTCTTTATTTCTTTTATGGAGCTTAATGTATAGTTCCCCATTGAGAGTATTTATGTTCAGTGATGGCTAGTGGAGCAGATCGTACACAAAATTTGGGTCATCATGGCTGATTTTCACTACCCTGGCTACAAGGTTCAAAGGTTTCTGACTATCATTGATCGTATTGTTGTTACTTGATACTCAAGCCCTATCATGGTTTGGTGTAAACTTGCTAAAAAGCTGGTTCAAGTCGAATTTTTAAAAAAAATTATTATTTCAAAACCCTATTTTATCACAAAGATGTTTTTGGGCATATAGCCACAAGAGACATATACCTGTAAGAGTAACAGAAGGCTTTAATCAGGCCAAAGTATGGCAAATATGTGCATTTTTAACATAACACAATGAGATAATTTGATGTGCAATGACAGCAGCTTCTGCATAGAATACTTGTCAGACAGTGACGTTTGTTTTCAGTGAGACAGTGAGATAAGTGTCAAACTTTTGAATGTCAAACTTGACAAACCTCCTGTTTTTCTAATATTCCCTTACATACAGGTTTGACCCTGTGGACTATGATAATCGTGAAGTATTATTACCGTATTGGCCCGAATATAAGACGGCCCTGATTATAAGACGACCCCCTCTTTTTCAAGACTCAAGTTTGAAAAAAGACTTTTTGAACACCAGATTAATTTTTATACAGAAAATATTTACAGTACATCCGAAACAAATGATTATAACAATATATTTGAGAGAAAAAGCATGTTATTTTGCCTCATTCAAATCTTAATATCTGAACATTTAAATATGTAAACTAAAGTGCAATCACATTCATAAATGAATGGCTTCTGGTTTTTGAAATGTGAATAAACCAATCTATTGTGATAAAACAACAAAATTGCAATAACTGCATTAACCATCAAAGTGAAGTCTAACCGTAACTGTAGTCTGGAAACAAATCTGAATAATGAAAAGCATTGCAATAAAATAATGCAAACTGGTTAAACTTGAGAGTAGCTGAGATCTGTCATGACAGAACATCGCTTCAATGATATCTGGCGCCATCTAGCGTAGTAAATGGGGAGACTAGCTGAGATCTGTAATTACAGAACATCGCTTCAATGATATCTGGCGCCATCTAGCGTCGTGAATGGGTATAATGTCTAAACCGCGAATACAAGACGAACCCCCATTTTTTGGTCTTATTTCAATGCAAAAAACACCGTCTTATATTCGGGCCAATAGGGTATTTGTGTCATTTCCTTACCTAATTATTAAATCATGATTGGTGGAAATTACTCGGAAGTTCAGAATTTAGGACATTAGGCTTAATCTTTAGTCTATAGTTAGCGGGGGTTTAATTACTCGATTTGCTCAAATTCCGTGCAGTTTGTTATTTATTAATTTCAGGGTTCTGGAGTGGCTAAGCTAGTGCGAGTCAATAGTGCCTTCCTAGCATGCCAATAAATAACGATATTAGCATATGTATCATAGTCAAAAAAATTAAAAACGAGGGTCGTTGTTCAAAATCCCGGATTTATCCAATTCAGATGGTACCAGCTGCGATCTCAAACCTTTCCAAGCATTTTTTTTTTTTTTTTTTTTGGCCATTAAAAGACATGTTGACCTCCAGCAAACCTGTCTGCTTGTAAGCAATCATATAGTGGAGGAAAAACTATGGCTAGGGTAAATAGACCACACTGTAAACCGCCTTCTTTAGTTTTACTATTGACTGTCTGTTTTCGACGGGAAGTGCATTTTGTGGAGTGACGTCCAATTGAAGAAACTTGTGAAGTCGGGGTACTTTTTTTCTGACTTCGCAACTAGAGCCTCCCAGTTGGAGTGGGGTTCCAATGATATTTTTCCTGGTCAGAGGGTGAAAAAGTCCAACTTCCAATCATCCTTGAATAAAGCACCAGTCAAAAGTGTCTTGACTGAAGAACGGCAACATAGTGAAACGTACATTTAGAGGCTGTCAAAACAGACTGAAGAAATGGGCAAATGAGAGTTTCCACGAATTCCCTATGAAGAAAAAGGAACAATACAAAGTGTAAACACATCGGTGGAAAAAACATATCACTCCGCTCTGCAGCCGATTACCTACCGAGCTGCTGGATTACAAATGTTGCTGTTCATACTACAGTTATTGCAGGGTTTCCACTACATATAAAAGATTGTGGCGCAGCACCACACCAAAGTAAAAGCCACCACACCTTACAAAAGAGATGGGGTTTTTTTGGTGTTTTTTTTTTAAAGCCATTTCAAACTAGCGGCAGCCTAGTGTGAAAGGTTCAGCGGCAATCTATTCATTGTGTATTTTAATGTCCGTAACTAATTGCGACTCCCTTAAGAGACAATCAGACTGGGGAGCTGTGACGTAGAAGGAAGCGAGATGGAGAACGGGAGAGACTGCGAGAGATACTGGTCTCGTGTCGCGGCTGCCTGCTGTTATTTTGTTATTGTTTTTCTTTATTATTGTTGCCAAAATAAAGTGGGTAAGCCAATACCCACTCGTCTCCTTCTTCCCTCCATCCGGGGCATCACAGTATTTTGGATCGGACTTTTCGGCGAAAGTGAGCAGTAGACGTCCGTCTTGTTTGAATGAAATTGTGCTGAGAGTCGGGGCCCAAAATAGAGCTTAGCGCCGCCACACTATAGTCCACAATGCATTCAATAGCAGAGGTGCAGGCATACTTAAATCTGTGCTATCAGGCTGTTACGGAAGACGGATGTATGCAATCACGGCGATGAAACCTTGATAAACGCGCTTTTTTTCCCAAGTTTCGCTAACTCGGGGACACTCGAAAAAATGGCTCTTATACCTCTCCTTGCTAAGCTAAATGGTACCTCGATGTGCATTTCTGTGGAAATGTAGTTCACAAACAACAACAAAAAAACTATTCACCTTCTCACCGAAACTAGTAAAACTCTTTCCACGGCAATACGAATTTTCCCTTACTCCTTCAAATAGGTCCATTACAAGGGCATAGGTTTGGTCTCATTATTGGTAGTGTTACGGTCATGGGCTGAGAACCCCAAAACAGGCACGTGAGATAGTGAGGCTCTGAGTTCAAGCAGTTTATTGTTAACAGAGCTGTGGAGTCTGTGGCGATGAGCGTCTGGGCAAAGGTACCAAAAACACGAGGCATAGACGAGATCCTGGAACAAAGCAAATAGGTTGATGAACAGATGAGTCCACACAGAAGTATTCACAATGCAAGAAGGCACTAACAATGTACAGAAAGAGACGATTCAGCGACGTGGTTGAGCTCTGGCTGGCTTAAGTAGGCTGGTGATGGTGATTGCTGACAGCTGCCATCGCTCCACCCGTCAGGTGCTGGGCCTGTAATTGGATGACAGACACACCCACACACTTGCCCAGCCCAGGGCCTGACAGGTAGGGACGATATAACAGCATGACCTGCATGTACACTTTTTGCTGGCGACGGGACATAAATAAGACCAAACAGATTGGGTGAACGGAGGTCAGGGCTACATTTGTCACAAATATTAACTAGGGCTGTCAAAATTATGACTTTAACAGGCGGTAATTAATTTTTTAAATTAATCACATTAAAATATTTGACGCATTTAACGCACATGCCCCGCTCAAACAGATTAAAATGACAGCCCAGTGTCATATCCACTTGTTACTTGTTTTTTTTGTCGCCCTCTGCTGGCGCTTGGGAGCGACTGATTTTATGGGTTTTAGCACCCATGAGCATTGTGTATTGACATCAACAATGGGGAGCTACTAGTTTATTTTTTGTTAGAAAATTTTGCACATTTTATTAAAACGAAAACATTAAGAGGGGTTTTAATATAAAATTTCTATAACTTGTACTAACATTTATCTTTTAAGAACTACAAGTCTTTCTATCCGTGGATCGCTTTAACAGAATGTTAATAATGTTTTGCCATCTTGTTGATTTATTGTTATAATAAACAAATACAGTACTTATGTACAGTATGTTGAATGTATATATCCGTCTTGTGTCTTATCTATCCATTCCAACAATAATTTACAGAAAAATATGGCATATTTTATAGATGGTTTGAATTGCGATTAATTGCGCTTAATTACGATTAATTAATTTTTAAGCCCTTAATATATATATATATATATATATATATATATATATATATATATATATATATATATATATATATATATATATATATATATATATATATATGGTTTGAATTGCGATTAATTACGATTAAGTAATTTTAAAGCTGTGATTAACTCGATTAAAAATTTTAATCGTTTGACAGCCCTTATATGAACCTATTTAATTGATAGGCTAAATGATCAATGCAAAAATACATCTGATTGACTTGTACTAACTTTCACACTGCAAATTTATAACCTCTTAATCTGATAATTTTTCTTAAATCTCGTCAAATAATTTTCTCCATTTTGTTTTGGATGACTAGAAGACTAGTTAACAGATTAATGGGTCAGATTATTCATTTTACTTTTGGTAAATATTACCATTTGTTCTTATTAAGCCAATACATCTAATGGTTGGTCACTTTTCACCAAAATCAAGGGGGAAAATGCTTTCAAATAATGTTTTGAAGAATATCAATTCTTTAATTAACATTTGTGATTTTTTTTTTTTTTTTTTTTTAAGATTATATATACCGTAATTTTCGGACTATAAACCACTATTTTTTCCCTTCATTTTGAATCCTGCAGTTTATAGTCCAGTGTGGCTTATTTGTAGATTTATTTGGGTTAGTAGGTAACACTTTATTTGAAAGCGGCGTCATAAGACCATCATAATTGTGACATGACACTATCATGTCCAATACTGAATGCCTATGACAGATGTCATTAAGTGTCATCTGGCAAACACTAACTCAGTTTATTTCCAGTTAGGATCTTTTACATCCATTCAAAAGTGAGATAATTTGCCAGGTAACACAAAATGACATCTGTTATAAGCATTCATTAATGCTCATGACAGTCATAATTATGATTGTGTCATGACAGTCTTATGTCACCATTGTCAAATAAAGTGCTACCAAATACCATAACTAGCAATTAATGAAAAAAACTGGAACAGTAACTGAAATAATTATAAGCACAGAACATGAATTTTGATTGTAATTTACATCTTAAGTGCTGCAATGCATGCTAGGAGGCATGTTGGACAACCACAGTGTTGACAGCAGGTGACAGCAGAGGTTGACTGTCTCTCCCAAGGGAGCAGTGATGGCTAAATGAAGCTTCTTGAACCAATGAAGCTTTGCAGCCAATTGGTTCAAAGCTTCATGGTGGTTCATTTAGTCTTGTGACAGTTGTATAATGCCGCTGTCAAATAAAGTGTTACTCTCTAGCAAACCGCGGACGGGCCTGGACGTGTACTTTCTTCAGCAGGGGGACACGTCTGGCAGTGCAGGATTTGAATCCCTTGCGGCGCATTGTGTTACTGTTGGTAGCCTTTGTTACTCTGGTCCCAGCTCTCTGTAGGTCATTCACTAGGTACCCACGTGTGGTTCTGAGATTTTTGCTCACTGTTTTTGTTATCATTTTGATGCCACGGGATGAGATCTTGCATGGAGCCCCAGATATAGGGAGATTATCAGTGGTATTGTATGTCTTCCATTTTCTAATAGTTGCTCCCACAGTTGATTTCTTTACACCAAGCGTTTTACCTGTTGCCGATTCAGTCTGCACCCTGGTGCAGGTCTACAATTTTTTCTCTGGTGTCCTTCGACAGCTCTTTGGTCTTGGCCATGGTGGAGTTTGGAGTGTGACTGACTGAGGTTGTGGACAGGTGTCTTTTATACCGATAATGAGTTAAAACAGGTGCCATTAATACAGGTAACGAGTGGAGCCTCGTTAGACCTCGTTAGAAGAAGTTAGACCTCTTTGACAGCCAGAAATCTTGCTTGTTTGTAGGTGACCAAATACTTATTTTTCCACTCTAATTTGGAAATAAATTCTTTAAAAAATCAAACAATGTGATTTTCTGTTTTTTTTTTCCACATTCTGTCTCTCATGGTTGAGGTTTACCCATGTTCACAATTACAGGCTTGCAACTTGCACAATTGGTGGTTGACTAAATACTTATTTGCCCCACTGTAACTAACTGCATGGAATTTTCAAAATCAACTCCACCGACTAATTAAATCTCCGCTAACTCGAAGATTAAGCCTAATGTCAAAAAAATCTGAACTTTATCTTTAAATTCACTTTGAGGGATCATAATGAGAAAAACCAAGTAGATTAAAAACAAAATGCAACTTGGAAACTGTTGCAAAGAGACCAATTTACCGCAAGACATAATATTGATTGCTCATAGCTGTCCATCACGATTGAACCGCACATGCTCATTTGTGTGCACCTGTCTATTTTTAAAAAAGGGCACCAAACCGAAAGTGAAATACATGCCTATGATGGTCTATTATAATTTTTAGTGAGTGTTATTGTCCAATTACAATTTCCCCTGCATTTGAGACAATAACAGTGGTCACTGTTTCTCTTTGTAATGTTGGGCACAATTCATTTCAGTGATCACTTTATGTGGAAAAACCCCTCCTAGATGCTTAGCATCACATATTTTGGCTGCTTTATATTTCTTTCAGAATAATATACTATTCACTTCTCACCAGACGCTTAAGAATGAAGTGATTTTCCGCGTTGGCGGGTCTGTAATGCCTCTTAGGCAGTTGAAAGATTGGCCAATTGTTTCTGTTGCTAGGTTACCCCACGTGCTATGTCTTGGCAATGCTGATGGTAGCATCTTGTTAGAAGGAATAAGAATGAAAAAGAGGACAAGGGAAATGGTATATAACATTATTTAATAATAGTACTCTATGGTGTAACCACAAAACAGTTACAAAATATACACAAGTGATGCAGTCAGTTGACAATACATTTAGTTCTTTCATATATTCTCAAATAAAAAGATTCTTTTCAGAGTGCATGGTTCAAATGCAGTCTATAGAGCAATTTATAATATATTGTTAATGATGCTGGCTTAATACAATACTTAACAAGTTCATTAACATATCCAAGACTCTTCAAACTACCAACAAGCAGAATATTTACAAACATTTACAGAACATATTCAGTGAAAACCCATCAGACTCGGTCTCAACGACCATTAATTTCTCCCTGATTAGCATGTAGCGACACATTACAACTTATTTTCAATTTTTAAAAATACATCATTATACATCTCTCGTTCACAAATAGGTGATTCACTTATGACATGAAAATAGCAAGAATCTTTTCAACGGGGAATACGTAAACCATTCTCCGAGCTTTGCGTTGTTTCTATTGCTATCATCTATACTGGCTCGAGGGGCTTCTTAATATCTGGAGCGTGCCATTTACAATTAAGGTGTGAATGTACAGTCGGAAGTCATGGTTGGTGAAGGTTTGTACAAACGCCTTGTATCGTGGCTGGAGTGTTGACAAAGTTGAGAGTACAGACAGAGCGCTCCCTGGAGGAGCGGTAAAGATTTGGTGAACCAACCAGGAAGAACACAGTTGGAAGTCAATAATGACAGTCTTGGAAGCAAGAGATCAGTTGAGTTCAAGGGCTTCCACCTCCTGCTGAGCCTACTTCCTTTAGCTTTAAAGTCCCCTCTCACGCCATCACACTTGGCCATACTCCAACAACAATGATCTGTCATGCAGAGGCCAACATCTGTGGCAGGCCTGTCTTGATGAGAAGCCAAGAAGCTCCGCGAGGCAGACATCTCAGCAGGCCTTGTGCTTGTTTACGGATCAATGCGGAACGCTAAAAGCTTGTCAGAGTGCTGGTTGTTCAAGGTTCGCAGGTCCGGCAGACGTAGCAACAGCTTTGGGAAGAGTGTGCTGTCGTCCGGCCGGCGACTCGTAATGAGCGTGCGCAGAGCTTTGATCAGGTTCTCCTGCAGCTGCTCCACTGCTCCCACATCTACTACACCAGAGCGATCTAGAGATAACAGTGGAAACTGTTAGAAATACATCTTAGACAGAAGAATGTGCTGCTCCTATGTTCATTCGCAAAGACTTACCAGCTGATACGAGCACAACAGCCATGAAAAGAGCCATCTCGTCTGGTTCCAAACCAAGAGATCCTAGCTTCTCGCTGAAATCAAACATGGCATCCAGTAAAACGCCCATGCCCAATGCCCGGAGCGATGCCAGGGAGTATGTCTGCCCATTGAGAAAAGTCACAGTCCTCTCCTTTGGGTCAAATAATGAGCAAAACCTCACCATCAGCACCTGCAAACAAACAAAGCAATCTTGGAGTCAGAAACAGGTAGAATAATCATCTCACTCAGACTTTACTCTTTGCAAAGTTTGAATAAATAATTAGTTTTGCTTTTGTGTTTGTTTTTATTTTGCAATTCTTTGAAACTTGGCAATTACTGTATATTAGGGTTGTTCCGATCATGTTTTTTTGCTCCCAATCCGATCCCGATCGTTTTAGTTTGAGTATCTGCCGATCCCGATATTTCCCGATCCGATTGCTTTTTTTTTTTGCTCCCGATTCAATTCCAATTATTCCCGATAATTTTTCCCGATCATATACAGTACATTTTGGCAATGCATTAAGAAAAAAATGAATAAAACTCGGACGAATATATACATTCATCATACAGTACATAAGTACTGTATTTGTTTATTATGACAATAAATCCTCAAGATGGCATTTACATTATTAACATTCTTTCTGTGAGAGGGATCCACGGATAGAAAGACTTGTAATTCTTAAAGGATAAATGTGACTTTGTATATTGTGACTAAATATTGCCATCGAGTGTATTTGTTGAGCTTTCAGTAAATGATACTGTAGCCATGCCCAAATGCATGATGGGAAGTGCAACCATGACAGTGCGTCGTGGCACCAACTGATATATCTTCTCTGCGTTGGGAAATAACATAGGGTGTTAAGAAAAAGATCAACTACTACCTTTCTTCCCCACATTTCTTCCCACGATTATTTTAATCGTTGGGAGAGGGATTGTGTAAGGCTTTAGCCAGTTAACAAAAGGCTGCCAAAATTCACTCTACTCATTTTACGCTGCCTTTTAGCTCTATATACTGTGTGGGTAAAACGCCGCCATTATAGATTGAACGCGACGATGCGTGAGTGGGTCATGCAGCGCATGCGTTAATTGCATTAAATATTGTAACGTGATCAATGTAAAAAATATTAATTCTCGCCGTTTACGCGATAAATTTGATAACTCTACCTTAAACTTAAAATTAAGACTCTGGAAGAGTGTAACACATTATGTCTGTAACGTTAAATACAATTAGAAAACGATTTGATTAAAAAATATATATATATTAAAAAAAGGCATGTCCGATATTTTTTTGCCGATTCCGATACTTTGAAAATGACGTGATCGGTCCCGATCGATCGGGACATCTCTACTGTATATAACATGGCCCAGTATCTATTAATCCTCAAAGCCCGATTTTTTAAATATTTTTTTCATAAATAAATTGGCTGCCATTGGCTGGCTGTGATCATTGACCCTCCCAGTCAAAATTGATTGGATGTCTGTTGCCGTCAATGGCACTGAAACATGAATATTCAACGCCAGCTATCCCAGTTAAAATGCATTTGATGTCTATTACTGTCAATGGCAGTGAATGAGTTAGCAATAACATCTGTTATTTCTGAATACTTTTACAACTGAACAAGTAGTTTCTTAAAAAGAATGGTATATGACTATAGACTCCACCATCAGTTGACAAGACAGCTCCCACAGACATTGCGCCAGCCTTCCCATAGGGGGCCGACCCAGGCGGAACGTTGAGTTGGCTTTCACAGTGATAGACACGCGCTGCGATCTAACACCAGATTTAGGTGGAAACAGGACGAAGGTTTTACTGCATACAAGCAGGCAGGAGTGTCTCAAGAGTGATTTGGTCAAGGATTCAAGGTAATTATTATATTAAATAGCACCATGCATGCACTTTGAAACATTGTGAAAAAAAAATCAATGGATAAAATTACTGTAACTTTGGCTTGAAATATTTACATAAACTGAATGATAACTGCCCGTTCTTTGCTTTTAACCAGGAATCTACTGTTTTACATTCATATCTATAGAAGTTCCACAATTTAAGCATTTATTTACAAGAATTTTCAACTTAAAAAGCTCAGTTTCGTGACGGCCGCCATGTTGGATTACACAATACCGTAACTTTTGCTTGAAATATTTATGTAAAATGAACGATATCTGTCCATTTTTTGCTTTAAACAAAGAATCTAGACTGTTTTACGTTCATATCTAAAGAAATTTCGCGATTTAAGCATTTGTTTACAAGAATTTTCAACTTAGAAGCTCTTTGTTTCGTGACCACGGCCATGTTGGATTACACAATACCTTAACATTTGCTTGAAATATTAATGTAAAATGAACCATACCTGCTCATTTTTTCCTTTTAACAAAGAATCTAGACTGTTTTACGTTCATATCTATAGAAATTCCGCAATTTAAGAATTTGTTTACAAGAATTTTCAATCTAAAAAGCTCAGTTTTGTGACGGCCGCCATGTTGGATTACACAATACGGTATATTTTGCTTGAAATATTAATGTCAAATGAACGATATCTGCCCATTTTTTGCTTTTAACAAACAATCTAGACTGTTTTACGTTCATACCTAAAGAAATTTCGTGATTCAAGCATTTATTTAACAGAAATTTCAATTTAACAAGCCATTTTTTTTGTGACGGCCGCCCTGTTGGATTTTGTATCTCTACACAATAGAGTAATCAAACCTAAGTAAATTGTGATTGTATGCAGAAAAATGCAAATTTTGCTTTTGTTCATTAAAATTAAGATGATTCTGCATTCTTTCCTCCAGTATTAAGTTTCTGATGTGAAAATTGTGTGATGTATTAGCTGTTGAAAACTTTTAAGAAAAAAAAAAAAAAATTAAATAAAAAAAATTTAAGTTGCTATTTTAGGCAAAAACGTATATGTTAAATATTGCTATTGATCCGCAAAATATAGGTGATTATCTCTGCATTATGTGATTTTTGTGCATTTAGCATAAAATTTGAGAATTTTATAGCCATTTTAAGTTTTGATGTGCTTATACAGTATAAAAAATAATTAATCGCGATTTTGTTACGGAACGACTTTGAATTTTTTTTATGTCGCTGCTCATGAAAACTCATATATGCCTAAGGGACATGCCGGTTTTGGTTTTAGGTTGCTAGCGGCTTTGGTTTGGAAAATATTTGAATTTTATGTTTTTGAAAATTGGCCCCTCAAGGTCCGGCCCATTCTCCCATCAACTGATAGTGAAGTCTATGATATTACATTCGAGGTTCCTTTTTGTGCCCGAATCCACCCCATGATTGTTACTTCGTCAAAGGAACGTACCTGAAAAGTGCCAGATTTAAGTAGCATGACTTGGTCCTGTTGGCTCAGAGTCTGGAAGCCTGGGATACTCTTTGCAAACTCCACCACTTCTTTAACAGCAGGGGTAAAACACTGGGAAAAGGACTCCCACATTTCCTGACTGGAGCGACTGGCTGGAGCCACCGGACAAGAATTTAGTGGACATGCCTGTCGCAAGGTTAAAAAAAAGGCACCAGATAAATTGACTGCCTAGCAGTGACATAAAGAAGATTGAGACAAATGAAAAAAGACTCACCAAGACTTTGGCTCCACCATTTAGCTTCCAAGGACAGGAATTTTGGTTCTGAGAATTAGTCTTCTGATTGGCTGCGTAGTGCTGAGATGAAAGACCGCCACGGACGGGACACTGATTCTGATTGGTGAAGTTGTACTTGGAATTGTTGACATTGTTATTCGTGGTGTTTTCATTATTGGTGTGGGCAACGGGACACTTTGAAGGGACGCTGTATCCCGATGTCAGCTCCGCCTGAAACGTGTGGTGTGCCTGTGCTGTTGCGTGAGGCGGGGCGTTTTCCTGCACAGGACTGTTCTGGAAAGAAGTGCCAAGATTGCTGTCGCTGGCAGGCCTTTTCAGAGGTTTCTTCTCGCTGTTTATTAAGTCGCTCTGGTAGGACTGCATTACGGAGCCTGCTCCTTCATTCGTCGGGTTCTTTGGGCTGCACTGGGTGTCGGAGGGAGGTGACATCTCCATCTCCATGGAGGCAGATTCATTAAGACTGTTCATATAGCTCTGCATCTCATCCAATAGTCTCTGCTTCTCCCGTTTGGGAATACGGCCAAAACGGACAGCTTGAGGAAGAGAAAGAGAGCATCTACTGTTAGAATATACGCGCAACAACAGCAAAAATCGGAAAACCGCTCCAAACTATTTCTAATTTAAATTTTTAGATGACAAACTCCTAAATCCACCTGGTTTGGCAGCTTCTTCCTTCTCTTCAGAATTCTACAGTCTACCCTTGCCTCTTTTTCTTTTTTTACAGCTCGTCCATTGACAGTCCTATTTATAGTTCGCTATATGCTCGCACACCTCCCCCCAGTCTCTCCGCATTCTGTCTCAAAGTTGAGCATGCCGCTCTCTTGTGTAGAAGTAGGTTACTGGGTCAACTGTTCTAAATATCATGTCTTTTGTAAATTGGCAAGAGAAACCAATGAGAGTCAGGTAAAAGAGGTGGAACATAAAAAAATATATTTAGAATGAGGGGACAAAATACATGCATGTTTTCATTCAAACAGAGTAAATGAAAACGAATAGGCAAACCATTCAAATGGGCAGGGTAAAACACATTAATCTGAACAATTGAATAGCTCTGAATAATACAGATTCCTTGCTGTGATCATCCCAATTACCTGGAGATTTTTCACTCCAACATCGTATTCTGGCTTTTTGGGGTCAACTAAAAATTTCTGCTCCAGAAAGAGATGATTTATCATCACCTAGTTTGCCCATCTCCCAAGAGGCTGGAGCCTTGCGGTGAAAAAAAATGCAATAAAGGGCAGCTTACATGTGGAATATCTGAACTGGAACACTCTGTTTCGCTATGATTAATGGAGCCAAATAACAATAACGTAAACATAAGATCGCCTTAAAACGGGGGTGAAATTGTACATCACACAGAATGCAGGATCAACAACTCTGGTGTCCCAATTGCCAAAAATAAACTATTGTTGTCACCTTTTCTCAGTGATTGATGACTACTGGGACTCTAGCTCCTTTTGCCATGAATCAAAGAGAAACGGAAGACTCCAAATTAAAGTGGAAAGGAAGTTATGTTATCTTTAGTGCTGCTATGATTAATCGATTAACTCGAGTAATTCGATTAGAAAAAAAATTCAAATAAAATTTTGCTGCTTCGAGTATTAAAGTGGCGTTGTAATGGTTTGTTTTGAAAGAGTTTGCATTCAGTTTGTTTGATTTGGGGGGATACTCTGCCGTCTAGTGGCAAGAGTGAATATAACAAAGCTCAATTCACATGGCTTCACATCCAGCTGCTCCCTGTTAAGACCAACATTAGCTAAGTTTTTGTTTTTATTCATAATTTAGTTCATAGGTATATTTAGCCTTTTTTGTGGGCATATGTGTTTGAACCATTTGTTATGAGCATTGTAAAAATAATTTAAAAATGTTAGCATATAGCTATGTAAATTAGCCAATTGTTCTTTTGTTGTTCTTTTGTCGTTTAAAGTGTCGTTGTAATGGTTTGTTTTGAAAGAGTTTGCATTTAGTTTGTTTGATTTGGGTGGATAGTCTGCCCTCTAGTGGCAAGAGTGAATATGACATAACTCATTTCACATGGCTGAATTCAGCTGCTCCCTGTTATGACCAACAATAGGTAAGTTTTTGCTTTTATTCATAGGTATATTTAGCAGTTTTTTTTTTTTGTGGGAATATGTGTTTGAACCATTTGTCATGAGCATTGTTAAAAAAAAAAAAAAAAAAAAGACGTTAGTATATTATAGCATTTAAGCTAGTGGAATTTTGCTATGTAAATTAGCCAATTGCTATTTTGTTGTTCTTTTGTCGTTTAAAGTGTTGTTGTAATGGTTTGTTTTGAAAGAGTGCATTTAGTGCGTTTGATTTGGGTGGATAGTCTGCCCTCTAGTGGCAAGAGAGAATATGATATAACTCATTTCACATGGCTGAATTTAGCTGCTCCCTGTTAAGACCAACATTAGCGAAGTTTTTGGTTTTATTCATAATTTAGTTCATAGGTATATTTAGCCTTTTTTTTTTGTGGGAATATGTGTTTGAACCATTTGTCATGAGCATTGTTAAAAAAAAAAAGAAAAAAGAAAAAAAAGACGTTAGTATATTATAGCATTTAAGCTAGTGGAATTTTGCGATGTAAATTAGCCAATTGCTATTTTGTTGTTCTTTTGTCGTTTAAAGTGTTGTTGTAATGGTTTGTTTTGAAAGAGTTTGCATTTAGTTTGTTTGATTTGGGTGGATAGTCTGCCCTCTAGTGGCAAGAGGGAATATGACATAACTCATTTCACATGGCTGAATTTAGCTGCTCCCTGTTAAGACCAACATTAGCTAAGTTTTTGTTTTATTCATAATTTAGTTCATAGGTATATTTAGCCGTTTTTTTGAAGGAATATGTGTTTGAACCATTTGTCATGAGCAAAAAAAAAAAAAAAAAAAGACGTTAGTATATTATAGCATTTAAGCTAGTGGAATTTTGCTATATAAATTAGCCAATTGCTATTTTGTTGTATTCTGGTCCTTTTTTATACCGTTTGTGGCTCACCTCAGGTATTTCAATTTTTTATGTTCCTTATCCAATTACTCAATTATTCGAACTAACTAGTTATTGATTAGTCGACTACTAAAATAATCGATAAGAGGCAGCCTTAGTTATGTTTCTTACCATCTCTGGACATGCCCACGGAGAGACACTTCTTAAAGCGGCAGTGTTGGCAGCGGTTTCGGTTCATGCGCATGATGAGACAGTTTTCATTCTTCACGCACATCTTGTAGTGGATATTCTGCTGAATGCTGCGTCTGAAGAAACCCTGGACAAAGCACAAGAAGAGTGAAATGTTTCGCAAAAACGCAAACAGGCAGGTGGACATCATTATTGCATTGTTGAGCTCACCTTGCAACCCTCACAGGCGTGGACACCGTAATGGAAACCAGATGCAATGTCCCCACACACCTTGCATAAAAGCACCATACCACCTGTTTCTGTGAAGATAGAGGTGTTGGGCTCGTGATATAAGAAAGGGAACAAAGAATGAAGGGTTCAGGTAGGGGAATACTGGGCGAGTACTTACTAGGGAAGGTGCCAGTAAATCCACAAGGTCTTTTGGCCACCGTGGGATGGCTGTAGGTGGCCGATGACACTGTCGTAACTTGGGCAGCTGGAGCATTGTTCACTTCTGGAAATTGGAAGACCATTTTCGGGGAAGGCGTCCCTCCTCTTTGTTCCCCTCCCTGCTTCATGGCCCCAATCTCCTGAAAGGAGACACCCTCTGGGGATGAGGGCTGTGAGTGGGAGGAGGGTGACTGGGTCTGGTATCCACTAGAGGGGCTGCCAGGACTTGGGCTGGCACTGCCAGAGGATCCAGCATAAAGGATGACACCACCTGAGGAACACACAAAGGGGTGCGGAGAAAAAAACCTCAGTTGACCCATATTCTCTTTTGACACTTTCTGGGCAAACATTTAGCTACCCCCCGATCACTTTTGAGACAGCTAAACATAACAATGAATATTGTTTTAGGCCCCATGTAGGACAACTATGACCTGGTTCTCTGTAAGCCAGATTTTTCTCCCCAAAATGTACCAATGCTGTAGTCAATCATCCATTTTCCAGTGATATATACTATAGAAGGAATATGGAACTTAAGTTGAAACCTTTGGCATTTGGCCTGACATACAATACCACATCTGAGGAATTGTAATGAATACAAAACGTTGAATCCACAAACGTATTATGAACACTTACAGTACATCACAATTTTCATACATTTTCTACTAAATAACACATTAACCATTTGAATATTTTAAAGCAGTGGAATTAATATAACAGTAATGTCAATTTGTTTGAACCCTTTAATGCCTGCAATACGAAGCAATTTTCAGAGAATCACAAAATTTGAAAAATAAGGTCTTAATGAAACCTTTCTTTCAAATTTGTAAAAAAGAAAAAAAAATAGTATGTGTAATAAGCGCTCTAATATCTATTACCCTGAATCCTGTTTTTTTTCTCTCTCATGGAACCTGCAGATGCATGACTTGACTTGCATCCATTATTTTTCTTTGAGGAAAGATATTTCAAAATTCTGAATTAGTCTCAAAATCGTGAAATTCTAAGTGTATCAAATGGGATACATTTGGCAAGAAAGGGTTAAGTATTACTATAACTATTCATATCCTTAATTTCAGAGGTGGGTAGTAACGCATTACATGTACTGCGTTACATTTACTTGAGTAACTTTTTGAGTGAAAATTACTTCTAAGAGTAGTTTTACTGTTTTTACTTTTACTCAAGTAGAATTGTGAAGAAAAATCGCTACTCTTACTCTGCTACTTTGGGCTACACAAGTCTTTATATTTTCCTCTTTATTCTTCATAGTAGATTTTTTTTTTTTTTTTGCTAGCGATGCCAAGAGTAGCACGACCAATTTCACCAATGACACGTCACAACAAAAATCACATGACTCCATTACACAAATCTGACGCATTCTACGATCGAGCCAGCCTGTTCGATCACGTGGCGTCTTTAAAGCACTGTAAAAAATGAATTATTTAACATAGATGGCTTCCCTCAACATGACTCAAAAGCGCAGATTTAAAGCTCTCTCCCAGTTTTTATTTGGCACCGATTGACCAAGGAATACCGGATATAAGATCTTTTTAATTTCATAATAGCAACTATGAAGAGAACTATTTACTATTCAAACTAGGAGCTATTTTCTCCACTAGAGGGCCCTCATGCTCTTAAGACGAATAATGCTTCATTTATGTCTTTTTTTTCTCCTCCGGAAGTCAATTATTATTATTATTATTTTTTTTTGGCTTAATATGGTTATTTAATGGGTTATTGTACAGCAGGGGTGTCCAAAGTTTTTGCAAAGGGGGCCAGATTTGGTGTGGTAAAAATGTGGGGGGCCGACCTTGGCTGACGTCCTTTACGTAGAACAATATATTTTAGCAAGCCATTCTGTGTGTCACATTTGCTTTATTTTTTTTTTTTAATTAATAATTTCAACAATTTCGCAACCAGCCTTTGTGGCGTTCTCTTTCGACTCTCGGGCTCTTGCGAAATACTGCTACTGTGAAATTAAACTAGCTTCAAGTTGCTTCAATTTCTCGCTACGTATCTTCCCTGTAATCTTGTCGTACATGTCAGCGTCTCCTTTTTGGTAATATCGCCTCACACTGAACTCTTTAAAAACAGCGACTGTCTCTTTGCAAATGAGACAGACACAGTTGTTGCGTATTTTGGTGAAGTAAAAGTCAAATTTCTAACTATCCTTGAAGCATCGGCCATCGCAGTCAACTTTCTTATTTTTGTTGATTGTCGCCATTTTAGAAAATTGGGAGTAAAAGGTCACACGGGTAATGTTGCTTAGAGTGCTGCTGCCTTTTAATGGGTAAATGAGGAGCAGCATTTAGTGTGCAAGCTACTTCATATGCTGGTAGCAGTACTGCTGACAAATTTATTAAGTCTGTGTGCGGGCCAGACGTTATTGATTTTATGACAGAGGCTGGGGGCCGAATGAAATTGGACCAAGGGCCGCATTTGGCCCCCGGGCCGGACTTTGGACATGTCTGTTGTACAGTATCATTATAACAACAGTTCATATACAGTAGATACGTTTGTGCTGAGAGAGAAAAATACCATTGTTTCCAAAAAAAAAATCCAACAAAAATAAGCAGTTACTCACAATTTTACTCATTACTTGAGTATATTTTTCACCAAATACTTTTTGACTTGTACTTGAGTCAATTTTTTGGATGACTACTTTGACTTTTACTTGAGTAATAATATTTTAACGCTACCCCACCTCTGCTTCATTTACAGTACCGTGTTGCTGACTGTAAATTCATGTACGCTATACGCGCTATAAACTGGCCTTTGTCTCTGGATGTCACATCAAGTTGGAAATGCCCTATTACCCCTGAATGCAGCTTCCCTGCGGCCATCCCCCTTGTTGTGCAGACAGTTTTCTTCCCACAAGATAAAAGACTCCCTCTCACGTGCAGCATGAGCCTGCCAACTCCCTCCCCGCCTGCTCGCTTTCACTTCAGCACAGTTCTTCTTATGCCTTCTGCCACCCCTCCCTTCGTCTCCATTCTCCTCCCCTCCATTCCTCTCTCCCTCCCTCCCACCCGCTCCTCTTTGGCTCTGAGCACGCAGACCCATCTATCCGCCAGCCACCTGACCGCCAGCTCACATGGACTCTTGACACAGTTCCCGCCCGGCTCACAAGGCTCTTTTGCGCAGTCTCGTGTAGACAACAGCAGCAGTAAAATAATAAGCGCTAGGGCAAGATCACGTTGGGAATACTGAGGCTATTAATGCAGCATGCAGGAAACTGCTACCTAAATGGCTACATTTCAAATAGTCATTTGGCAAACAATGCAGAGGGTTATGGAATGGTCAAATAATAACATGTTTGGTATCAGTGAATATAAAAGAGACCCCTATTAGACTATTTGAATTACAATTAGGCTGAATGTGTCTGTAAATTGATACCTTATACTAAATAGAAGCAGTTTGATCATGACATTTAGTCTTTTTGTTTGGAAATTGTCAGCGAAAACCTATGTTGTGTACAATAATTCGCTCCTATCTTAATTACTATGAATTTACTGTTTGGTCTAGCAGATTACTTGTAAATAAATCCTTACCCTTGGATCATTGCCACTATCATTTATGTGTACATTTACCACTGATGACCTTGAATCAGGCACTTGCTCGAGTGCTTCCTCTCCTTGGGGAAACGTGCTGCATTTCTTTTCAGCTTTAAATGCCTCCTTCTTAATTCCTGCGCTTACACGTGTCAACAGTGAGTGAGTGCAAGGTAGTCGTGGCTTACTGCCATGTGTGGCTCTGACTTCACCAACATGCATGTGTTGTTGTTTCCTGAAGTCTGTTTGCGCGCGCGTGCGTGAACAAGGTCAAGTTTTACGAACATGTGTATCGCCTGAGTCACGCCGGCCTTCACATGGCCTACACATTTCCTGTCTTCATTCAGCAGAACGCTCTCCACCCACTACCTCCTGTAAAAACATCCCCTATACTACTCGCCCTAAACAACTTCCTGGAATCCAGTTTGACTGGGTGCCAAAGTGAGCTCTTGGAATACGGCGACGCAGTCATGCACAAGTTGAGACACGTGATCTGTAGACTTGCACAGGGTCGGAAGAACTATACAATAAACCAAACAAACCACCCCCTCACTCTTTCCAGTTTTTCCTGACTTGTGCTCTCGTGTACTCCCGCCTCTGAGGCATATGACCATGGTAAGTTTACTGTATAAACATTAATTTCAGATCATGACTCACAGAGAAACCCCCTCACCTTACTAGCCCCCCCCAGCCCATGTTCTGTGTGAACAGTCGTACATGTGTGGTAAACCCTAATCCACGTGCAAAGGCTGGCCTTACGTCTACTTATGAAAACGGATGGTTCTGTATTGGCAGCGAAGTGTTATATGGTTATATCTGACCAATTCTCATGAACAACACAGTTTGCAATTTAACTAAACAAAGAGGTGGGTTGTACCAATTTCATTCGCAGAAAAAGTATTTCTTTGTTATCTGGTCAAGTCAATATTGACTCTAGATGTGACTTGATGAGTTTGTGTCTCCGTCATCTGAAATGAATGTTTTTGGAAGCGTCGGGTACATTTGTGACGCATTCAGATATTCAGACGCACATGTTAACACCTGCCCAGCGATTGCCTGACAATCAGTCTCACCCAAACTCAGTCAGGATAAGCTCAAGCCTTGTGACCCTGAATAGGATAAGTGGGAATCGGGTAGATAATGGATGGACGTAGACACTTTGAGCAATTCAATTTGAATACCACAGTTCATTATTTAACTTTTACAGACCCATGGGTTAACATTTTCGGACAGATTGTAGGATATGTGCCTTTAGATTTATAGAGCACTCATTGACCTCACTGGCTGCAATTGACGGCGCTTGGCGTCCAATCCATTTCAACTCAGCCCTCCAAGTCAAAATGGATTGGACGCCGAGCGCCGTCGAGTGCACAGAAACGAGAGCATTCGCAGTCAGTCATCCCAGTTTAACCTCTTCAGACCTAAGCGTGCTGCTGAAGGACATGACTTGTTCGCGTCTCTAAACCAATAAATACACTGAACTTATTTGCTATTGCTACTTCTAGGAGATGATTGGATGAAACTTTACCCATCGAGATCAAATCATGCGTTTTGGCATGCCCTCGTTGCTATTTTTGGCTCTTTGAAAATGGCTGACCGCGCCTTCAAAAAGGATAACATCAAGTGCTCATTTCCCATTAAAAACACATTCACATTAAAATCTTAAAAAATATATATAAAAGCATCAAATATCCCCGACAAAAAAACCACTTTATTCTAGTGAAGATCAGCGCTTTTTTTTTTTTTTTTTTGCCCAGCAAAACAAATGCGGGTCTGAAGGGGTTAAAAATTATTGAATGTCTATCATTATCATGGGAAGATAATGTATTAATCTCTGTTAAATTAGAACAACAATACCATTACCATTAACATAACTATGTAAAACAACTTCAGTTTTCAGTAATTTTGGCGACGCTAGTGGACAAAAGCGGTAGTGTTTTGCCAATTTTCCCATGAGGGCCTGCATCAATGTCGAAAAGTCCTGATCTCCCCGTCACCTACGGTCGGACTTAAGTATATTTGTGTTTCCACTGGCTGTGTGAAGGATCAATAGCGATGAGTTAAAGAATGTAATTTTGGCTAAACAATATCATATGACGACGAGCACATTTGCAGTTTTTTGTGTGGCACGGTTCCCACCACCTTCCTTGATGTTGCTTAGTGCCAGTGAAAGTGGTACAGACCCTCTATGACCGTGACAGAGGTGTCATTCAACTACTTGTAAGTCGATGTTTAATAAGAATGTTTATTAAAGATTGAAAAGTTATTGAGTGCGGCTTTAAAAAAAGGGAAAAAGCAATTTTAGTGTGTTTTTTGGAGGCCGTAAATGGATCTTATTTCTGTTTTATTCATTTAATGTTATTAAAAATAATGTTATTCATTAATATGAAAAGTATATAAAATCATGATTCATTTTGGCATCTATGCACATCACATTTTGGATAATGTAGGCCACAAAGCTCACCTCACTAATAAGACTGAGCAGCAGTTTGTAACTCAAGAGTTGGGGCACTCATTAGTCAAAGTATCACTTCAGAGAGTGTTTGCTCGCACTCTAAGTATAGATTCATCATATTATTTTAATAGCGACAACACTGTTCATGTGCATTGTTTCATACTTGAAAAATAAAAGTTACAGCTCAGGACTTGCTAGTAGAAAAGCCGATCGTAGCAGATGGACATGTTTTAATTCACTATAATAGGATGAACACATGTCTACTACACTTGAGTGTTACTGCTAACGTGCAGCTTATTGACCAGTCCTGTTAACCCTTTATCAGGTTCGCATTTGACTCATTGGATGCCAGTGACGGCACTAAACATCCTGTCTATTTTGACTGGCTGAGGCTGGCTGCGTAGCGCCGTCAATGGCACTGAAAGATGATCATCCCAGTTCAAATAGATGTCTAACTCTGTCAATGTCAGGCAATGGGTTATACTAGAGAATTTAAAGTATAATAATAATTTAATAAATAACCAGAGTCATAGACTTCATAATGTATTGACGGCTCAGATCGGTCATGCAGTGCGCCTTGCATTCAAGAAGGGGGTCGCCCACATCAATAGAAGCTATTCACAAACACACGCACGCAGCGATCTAACGCCGGATTTCTGTTGAAAAAGTACGAAAGCTGTACCGGTACAAACAGGAAGGATTGTCTCAGGAGTGATTTGTTCAAGGATTCAAGGTAATTATTACATTTTTTGTACCATGCATGTATTTTGAAATGTGAAAAAACTTAATGGGAGAAATTAGCCGCCCCTGCATTGGCTACTTAGTTCGTAATATTTACTTAAAATAAATGCTAACTGCACGTTTTTGTTTTTTTTTTGCTTTTAAACAAGAGTCGTTTTACGTCCATATCTATATAGAATTCGGGGATCTAAGCATTTATTCACAAGAATTTTTAACGGAAAAGCTCTGCTTACATCAGGCGGCCGTTAGCTACATTCACTAACAGACTTGCATTGTACTTCGACATATTTACGTAAAATAAAAGCTAACTGTAGGGTCATTTTGCTTTTAACCAAGAATCGAGACTGTTTTACGCCCATATCTATAAAGAATTCCAGGATTTAAGCATTTATTCAAAAGAATTTTCACCGGAAAAGCTCTGTTTACATCAGTTGGCCACTAGCTACATTCACTAACAGACTTGCATTGTACTTTGAAATATTTACGTAAAATAAACGCTAACTGCACATTTTTTTTTTTTTTTTTTTTTTGCTTTTAACCAAGAACCGAGACTGTTTTAAGTCCATATCTATAAAGAATTCGGGGATTTAAGCATTTATTCACAAGAATTTTCAACTAAAAAAGCTCTTTGTCTGTGATTCCACTCGGTCAGCTTTGACAATGCAAGCCCCCAATGCATCGGCCCCGCGCCCCATGTAACCTCAAGTGAAGTCTATGCCACAGTGTATTTTTTATTTTAATTCATTTTATTATTTTTTTCTTTTTATGAACGGTATCTTAATTCATAATCATATTTATTCATAAAAATAATCATATAACAATACAATTAAGATTAATAATATATAATATTTATAATACATATTTGGATACTACATTTTGTGTCATGATATTGGCAATTATTATTATATTATTTTTCAAAGTCGTTAATAATTAATGTAATTTTTTCGTATTTGTATACAATTATAAATTTATAAATTAATACCATGTCAATAAAACAAAATTAATGGAACTAAAAATGAATAAAAAGAGAAATACACCCTGTAGACTGCCCCAGGTAACACTCTTTGGATTTTTTTTTCATAGCATTTAACTCATTGCATGCCTTTGACGGCTATAGACGTCCAATTCATTTAAACTCAGAGGACTAGCCGTAAATGCTCATATTTCAGTGATCCATTTAAAATTGGACGTCTCACGTCATCAGTGGACGCCAATGATAAAATAAAAAGAAATCATTTGTGCATGAAAGGGTTAAAACACTCTGACCCACTGACTAAAGTCGTTGCGCATACAGTGGAATCCCCGTGTTGGCCCTTGGAGCGAGCGAGCGTGCACGCGCCTGTTCCGAGAGGAGCGTCTGCGAGGGGCGGGGCTTAACGAAATCATGCGCAGCACGTGGACCAAGAGCTTGCTACACGTGCTGGCCGCTCGATATGGGGCGGGGCCGGGCTCGTGTTGGAAATCGGCCGCATGATAACGAGTATTATCACCGCCGCCTCTACCCATGATGCACCGGACTTAGAAGGCATAGCACATGAAACGACCTAGGGGACTTAGCATGGCCCCATTGGGATTTCCGCGTGATTTTAGAGACGATACTTCTTCCACATCACCATATTATGTGCTTCATAACACGAAAAGGTCACCATTAACTAGTCGCACGAGTAAAAAGAGGAGTGGGAGGGGGTATGGGAATCCTCATGCTCAGGGGGCATTTTAGGTCTCACTCCATGTGAGTTTGTTTACATGCAATGTTCCAAGAGGCAAATGTCAAAAGGGATTTAAGCTCCATAAAAAGTCCTCTCATGAAGAACACGCAGCTGCAAGCATTTATTTTCTTTCCCAAAATATGTCCCTGTACTCCCGCGCTTGCAGCTGTCAGTCAGATGGTCTGAGTATATTCATTGACATTTCCCATATAAATATCTTTTTATATGTGGAATTGACAAACTACGTGTACAAGTCCCCATTTATAACCACATAAATGAAACAATTACTACTGACACACTTGTGTGTTAATAGATGCACACTTACCTCCGGGGCTATTCTCCATGTCTCCAATCAAATAAAACAAACGTTGCTTCCCTTCTTCTCGTGTTTTTAGCGCCTCTGCTGACCGCCGAGGAGTTTGGTAGACACAGGTGAAAGAGTCCTGAACCGCCAAGGCATACAAAACGTATCCCACAGATCAAAAGAGCAGGGATCTACACAGTGCATTGGTAGAAGGGGATCTTGAGAAAATCCGACCACCAGAGCAAAAACTCTTAAGAAGGAGAAAATAGAGCAATGTTGTATTCAATCCAAGAAGAAGAAAAAAAAAAACTCCGAGGTGAATAGCACTGCACGGGTGTGCTCCTCAAAGGGGTTGTGTCACACTGAACTGCTTGTACAGTCACCATGAAAACATGATTAGAGTGCAAGTAGTTTAAACACACCCCACTCATCAATAAGCAACACGCGTCCTGAAAATAACCAGCACGTTTTCAGGTGCCTGACAAATGTGACCGTTTTTTTCCCCCTTTCCTTTTCTCGTGTCCCCTCCACCGCCCGTTTGTTGATGCGTCTCTCTCCTTCTCTCTCTTTCTGCCCTCACCCTCCTCCTCCTCACTCCCCCACTCCGATCGCTCGTGCTCGGCCTCTCATTGGCTGAGGCCCCCACTGCTCGGAGACGGCACATTGGGCTGTTTGCACATTGGAATGCTGCTTAAAGCTCTGCTGCATGTGCGCATGGCATGTGAGCCAGCTCTGCCCTACTGACACACATTTTATGCAAATAGGCTGCCTGGGCTCGCAGCTAGGTGGGGGATGCGAGTGAGAGTCGGAAAGATGTCCCACTCGGTGTGAAATGTTCCATCTGTTGTCGGAGGGAAGTGCAGCTTTCACACTTAGGGCAGTGATTCCCGACCACCAGTATTTGTGTGTTGTTAGATTCAGGAGAGACTTACAGTCATGTGAAAAAATGAGGACAGCCCATTAAAAATTCAGTTCTTTATTAAGAAATGCTCACATATCAATGTCTGAGCTTGTTTTTCTTTATCTCTGGAAAATACATTTATTTAATTGTAAGTAAACAACAAAATGTATCATTGTTTTACTCATTAAACCAAATTTATCAACAAAAATGCAAATTCTAACTGAGGAAAAAGTTAAGACACCCTACCACCATAAGCGGAGTTTAAGGGGGGGCCGAAAAGTGGCATTGCATGTAATTGACTTTACTGTATGCCGTCTTTACTATATACATATATATATATATATCAGAGGTTGCGCTAGGTTTTTTCGTTGTCTGTCATTTTGACTGACAGGGTCATAAAAATCCAGTCATAATCTATTTTTACCCGTCACTTAAATTTAAAAAAATTATGATAATGACATTGTGGTGACTTTGTTTGGCATAATTCACCTTCCGTACTTATGTGTCCATTTGGCCAAGCGCGTTAGCGGCTACGACACAGTCACGTGACAGAGACACTTAAGAGCCGCGCGCGTTCCGGCTTGAATAGAGAGTTCACAGAGAGCAGCAGAGCTAAAGCGGCTGGACACAGCAATTCGAGCTAACAAGACTCTTAACATTTTAGTTTTCATTCATTTTAAATTAATATTCTGTCCGAACAAGCTTAACAGAGAATCCACACCGTGCCATCACACATCAAGCAGATGAATATGTAATTTTTCTCCGCAGTGACAAAAAAAAAATGACTGTGGCCCCAGTAGGTAGGTAGCCTACCATAATGTAGCATATGGAACAATGAAATTAACAGTTCACCTGCTGTGGCCTGAACGTAGTTTCACACCTTCCTCCTGGTGCGCATGGACTTGAATTGCGTGCCCGCTTGTGCAGTCCCTGTTTTTTCACCTCTTTTATCAACACCATCGTCGTTTTGGGGCTTTTTGAACAAACTTCGGACACTCAGTTGCCTTGACGCTTTTCAGACTAAGGCAAACGACGTCATGCATCAAGAGAGACAATAGCTAATTAATATGCTCGCTCGCCACCCTGTGGTCTGGGGTGTGAATTGCAACCTGTCAAAATGACAGGTGGACTTCAGTTTTTTCCGTCACCGTTTTAAAAAATCGGTCAACGACGGAAAATATTCGGTTAACGCGACCCCTGATATATTTATATATTAGGGCTGTCAAACGATTAAAATTTTTAATCGAGTTAATTATAGCTTAAAAATTAATGAATCGTAATTAATCGCAATTAATCGCAATTCAAACCATCTATAAAATATGCCATATTTTTCTGTAAATTATTGTTGGAATGGAAAAATAAGACACAAGATGGATATTTACATTCAACATACGGTACATAAGGACTGTATTTGTTTATTATAACAATAAATCAACAAGATGGCATTAACATTATTAACATTCTGCTAAAGCGATCCATGGATAGAGGGACTTGCAGTTCTTAAAAGAAAAATGTTAGTACAAGTTAGAGAAATTTTATATTAAAACCCCTCTTAATGTTTTCGTTTTAATAAAATTTGTAAAATTTTCAATCAAAAAATAAACTAGTAGCCCGTCATTGTTGATGTCAATAATTACTTACACAATGCTCATGGGTGCTGAAGCCTATAAAATCAGTCGCACCCAAGCGCCAGCAGAGGGCGGCAAAACTCCGTAAAACACAACAAGTGAGCGTTTCACTGTACTGTCATTTAAATCTGTCTGAGCGTGGCATCTGCGTTAATTGTGTCAAATATTTTAACATGATTAATTTAAAAAATTAATTAACGCCCGTTAACGCGATAATTTGACAGCCCTAATATATATATATATATATATATATATATATATATATATATATATATATATATATATATATATATATATATATACAGTTGAACAGTTGAACAGCAATAAAACAAACAACAAAAATGAATGAAATGAAGGAAAAGATATTTTTATAATGGGTCAAAATGATTTTTCGAACAGATCATGTAACGAGCACCTTAGACGGTCATTTGCTTTGCATATTATTTTCAAAACTACAAAGACAAAAAATTACGGGAGGGCAATTTTATTTTTCAAATGATTTTTTTCTTTGTTTGAAATTTTTTTTTTTTTTTAATTGAAGCAACTTTTTGGGGGGGATTGAATGATTTAGACACAAGTGTCACACAAAAACTTTTTAATGAAAAATTAAGTGTTCAAATGCAAATATTTGAGTCTCAAATATTTTTTTGCATTCAAAAACTTTTTATCTATGATTGAAATTTTTCTTTTTTGAACGAAGTGATTTTTCTTTTGAAAATATATATTTTTTGTGTGAAGGTACTTATTTTTCGATTGAATAATAAAGACACAGATGTCCTAGCCAAAATGTGGCCCAAACGCAAAACATTACTTCAATCAAAAAAGTTGCTTCAACCAAAAAAAAAAAACTGACTTCGAACAAAAAAAAAAAAAAAAATTCAAAGAAAGATAGCTTTCAAATGCATTTTTTTAGTTTGAAATTTATTTTTTTTGATTGAAGTGACTTTTTTTTTAATTGAAAGTATATATTTTGATTGAAGCAACTTTTTTTGGGATCGAATAATGAAGACACAAATCTACCTCCATATAGCTCCGCCCAGGGGATACAAATTTTGACTGGGGTAACTACATTGGCATGACACCAGCGGGCGTACCATATTTAATGGATGACGAGCTTGGCAAAAAGTATAGCTGTCCTAAGCAGCCTGATTTAGAATTCCCCTCAAGAATGATGGGAAACAAAAAAAACGCTCATTTTCAACTTATTATTATAAATATTCTTGAAAGTTAATTTTATGGCTGACACTGCATTTTGGGGTCATCAACATGTTGTGCCCCCCCCCCCCCAAAATTCAAACTCCGCCTATGCCTACCACCTAATAGCTAGTGTTACACCCTTACCTGCAGTGAGATGCTTTTTGTAGCCATCTACCACTCTTTAACATCGATCTAAAGAAAGTTTTCCACACTCAACCCAGGATACTTTCAGCTGTGAGATATTTGAGGGGTTTCTTGCATGTACAGCCCATTTCAAGTCACCCCACAACATTGACTCGGCCATTCCAGGACTCTCCATTTCTTTTCAGCTTGTCCTTGGTGGATTTACTGGTATTTTTTGGGTCGTTGTCATGTTGCAGGGTCCAGTTTCGCCTTGGCATTAATTTTTTCACAGATGATCTCACGAGTTCCTCAAGCACCCTCTGATACACGATAGAGTTTATGGTGGATTATATGATGGTGAGCTGGCCAGGTCCTGCTCTAGCAAAGCATCCCCAAACCATGACACTTCCACCTCCATGCTTCACAGTTGGTATGATGTTCTTTTCCTGAAATGCTGTATCGGGTTTATGCCAAACATGTCCTCTGTTCTGGTGTCCAAATAATGCAATTTTAGATTAAATCTGTCCAAAGAACATTATTCCAGAAATCCTGGTCTTTTTCAACATTCACTCGGGCAAACTTCAGTCTGGCCTTCATGTTCTTCTTGGAGAGCAAAGGTTTCCTCCTTGCACACCTCCCATGAAGGTTAAAACTGAACTGTGTTTATGATTTTAAAGGCATGCACTTTCACATGTTTTGTAGCAAGAGCCTGTTGTAGGTCCCGTGATGACATTTTAGGGTTTTTGGAGACATCTTTTAGCATCTTGCGGTCAGCTCTCAGGGTGAACTTGCTTGGACATCCAGACCTAGGCATGCTGGCAGTTACTTTGAATGCCCTCTACTTGTAGACTATTTTCCGGACAGTGGAATGGCGGATTTTAAATTCTTTTGAGATCTTTTGAAATCCCTTACCAGATTCATAAGTGTCTACACTCTTCTTTCTGAAGGCCAGAGACAGCTCCTTTGACCTCACCATGGTGTTCTCTCTCACTTTAACAGTCAGTCACTGTTGAAAGTATTCTTCGTTGAGTAGTGGGACAAACTTTCTTCAGACCGATGTCAAAGACGATGTAGATGGCTACAAAAAGTGTCACACTGAAGGTAGGGGGTAAAAGGGGGTAACACCAGCTATTAGGTGGTAGGGTGTCCTAACCTTTTCCTCAGTTAGAATATGCATTTTTGTTAATATATTTGGTTAAATGTGTAAAACAATTCTAATTGTTGTTATTTACTTGCAATTAAAGCACTTTCTTTTACAGGGATAAAGAAAAACAAGATCAGATGTGAACATTCCTTAATAAAGAACTGAATATTTAATGGGGTGTCCTACTATTTCCACATGACTGTATATGTGTTCTGCGGGAAATTTTCTGTTATTTAGGCTTCATCTATACAAAGGCAAATAGCGACCTAAAACGTGTAATTACTTAAGCCTCTTTCACACATACCTGAACTCCGGTAAATTCCCGGGATTGAAGCGGGTCGCCCTTATGTGTGAAAGCAAATGACACAGAAATGACGCAGACATTAACAGGGTCATGTCCTAATAAAATGTCCAGGACTTACTCGGGACACGGCATGTGTGAAAGCAGCCGTGGAATTCCAGGGTCACAGCGCGAAGGCTGATGATCTAAATATTATGGCGGGAGAATCGTCATATCCTTTTTCTTCGCAGTAAGACGAAAAGCGGTAAACGAACATCGCAATTAGCAACATGGCAAACTGGAAATAGCAAAATTAAACTGGAAACTTAACAAAATGAAATTGCTTGTGGAATAGGACCCGCAAAATATAGACTCATGGGCCGCAAGTTTAAGACCCCTGTCCTAAATTTAAGGGGGTGGGGGGATCATAGTTACTCAAAGACAGACACTATAACAAGGACGCACGTTCACTATTAACAGAGTACTGCGGTGCATTTTAAAAATCTACAGGTAATTCACTCCCTCATATGCCTCATAATATCTGTAAGTGTCAAAAAATGGCCACTTACATAGTGTTACTTTCAGTTTTGCAAAGTATTGTGTTTAAATTAAAGTTCCGAATAGGTACCATCATTACAGCAAATGCTGACACTCAAGTATGTGTCTAATGTCTAAAGTACACAGAGTCATTAGGAATTTAAAGCATGTAATTTTCCTTTACCGGTACCAACGATATTACAGTATTCTTCATTGGTGAAAACCCTAAACTCAATGTCTTCACGAACTGACGTGCGATGAAACCATTTATTGAATTGATTATCCTTAACCACATGTTAGCTGGCTGGACACAATTTAAGGCCTTTCACACTAGCAAGCAAGCAATCTGTACGCAATGCTGTGACAAAGTGTTTCAATACATCAATTTTCCAATATACTGTCCAATATACACCAAGAGACCCTCATTGTTGACAGAACAATGCAATAAAACTGCCTAAGTACAGCAGAAAATCATTTAACATCATTGAATTTTGAAGGTGTCAACAAGGTCACCTTTTTAAATATTGATCGTGTCCTCTAATGCAACAGCGCTGAGGGAGAAACTGTACAATGTGCTTTTTAAAGAAGAGCGGGTCAAGGACCAAAGAAGGCCTTGCAAATATATTTGTTTTTTCCTTATACCAGTGGTTCTTAACCTTGCTCAAGGTACCGAACCCCACAAGTTTAATATGTGGGTTCACCGAACCCTTCGGAATTAGAAAATAAATTGTTTTCAAATTCAAAACCGTTATATCTAAGCTTCCAAGCTCATGCATTTTGCAAATACCCATTCAAAATTATTCTCATTTTGACAGCATGTTTTATAAACAGGTAAAAATTTGAGGCCACGCTGCCCATTGGTCTGTTGTATTCCCTTATACCAAGTGTAAGTCAACCTTCCACTGAGCAAACCAGTTCTTCCTCCCATCCTATTGACAACTAGAAGTTAAAAGAAATGGATTAAGTCTGTAAATTGGGATCAAACCAGTTCAAAACCTGGTCTAAAACGCCACTTTGCCTAGATTTAATCAGCATACAAAAATAGGGTCCTGCATTTCTTTACCGCATTTCAAGATCCTGGCGTGGCCCAGTCAGTCTCCAGATCTCAACCCCATAGAAAATCTGTGGAGGGAGTTGAAAGTCTGTGTTGCCCAACGACAGCCCCAAAACAACACTGCTCTAGAGGAGATCTGCATGGGGGAATGGGCCAAAATACCAGCAACAGTATGTGAAAAGCTTGTGAAGAGTTACAGAAAATGTTTGGCCTCCGTTATCGCCAGCAAAGAGTACATAACAAAGTATTGAGATGAACTTTGGTATTGACAAAAATACTTATTTTTCCACTATGCTTTTTAAATAAATTCTTGAAAAATCAAACAATGTGATTTTCTGTTTATTTTTCCCACATTCTGTCTCTCATGGTTGAGGATTACAGGCCTCTCTAATATTTTCAAGTGGGAGAACTTGCACAATTAGTGGTTGACTAAATACTTATTTGCCCCACTGTAGGTCTGTCAAACTTCCACTGAGCAAACAAGTTTCTTCCCACATTAGATAGATGTCTAGCAGTTAAAATAAATAAAGCCTGTAAATTGGGGGTATAGCATAGTCCATAGTCCAAAACCTTGTCTAAAATGCTTGCTTTTTGTCATCGTATTAAAAAAATAGGGCCCCGTGTGCCTTAATCTCCACCTTAGACCAGGGGTCTCCAAACTGGTCCTCAAAGGCCTCTGTAGGACCTGGTTTTTGTACCTACCGATCGAGCACTGACCGTTTAACCAATGAAGGTTCTTCTAAAACAAGCATCACCTGACCATAATCATCTGATTACACTTGTAAGACTCCAGATTGGTGAAAAGGTTTATTTGAAAAGGAATCCTGCACTAATTGCAATCCGATGTGGAATAGTTTGGGGACCCCTGCCTTAGACTCACAGAAGCCCTAGGGTTCGATCGAACCCAGGTTAAGAGCCACTGCCTTAGAACATTCGGTGGTTGTCCAGCCTAACTAACTAGTTATTAACATGGTGGTGAGTTATGTGGGCCTTGACAAAATAACAGATTTCTAATGTGACCTTTCTTGGAAAATGAATTTCCGCATCTGTTTAAAAATTGTGACATTAGCCAGACAAGAAACAACTAGGGAGAGATAAATGACTTTAGGTTATTCTTCTCCAGCATGGGTATACACACCGTGAAGCAATATTTCCTGGTTAGTATGAATGAATTTATAAAGGATTGCAGTGAATGCGGATGTGTCAAACGTTCCACATTCCTATCGTGCTCAACAATACACTAGTGTTAAACAGTTCGCAGCAAATTGTGGGAGTGAGCAGCGTGTTTGTTTATAGACAATCTTGCCTCGTCACAGCCCGCACGTGCGTGGTAGGCGGTGCTCAGCGTGACTTCCACTCTTCCTCCCCCACCCTTGTCACGTTCCTGCTCTCTGCAGATTGTGTTTGCACACAGCCATGCTATCAGGTCGAGATTGGCTGGGAACGCTCGAATGTAGGTCACGAGCTGCTTGTGGAAACAGGAGTTTTAGAAAGGAGGGGGGCATATAATGTGCCTAAAATTGTGGGTTTGTCGTCTAAAAAAAAAGGCTGAAAGCCTTCCCTTTGGCGGCAGGTGCATCTGGGTCATCTTATTTTACAACCTGGTGGGTGTCAAAGAGTGATGTTGCTCTCAAACGCTCAAATGTTTTTTTGATGGGTGAAAAATAGGTGAGCTCAATGAAGGTTTAAAGGTCTGTCCAATGTTTGTGCCGACCACCCACGATGAGGCAAAATTAGATATGAGCAAACAACAACAGAATTGTGTTGTGTTGGGGTATTAATCATAAAATCACAAATCAAGTGTATGTATTGGGTTGATTTATTACACTGGGGAGCAATCAGGAAAAATAAATCTGTTGTTATATGTTCATACTAATTGACTAAAGTAAACTAAAATTAGCATGTTGACTTTGCACTCAGCTATTTTTTTAGCAGCGTTTTCAACTTGTTAATTATGTTAAATATAGTCGTCATGCATGTTTCTTTCATATTTTAATTAGGGCTGTCAAACGATTAAAGTTTTTAATTGAGTTAATCACAGATTAAAAATTAATCGTAATTAATCGCAATTCCAAACCATCTCTAAAATATGCCATATTTTTCCGTAAATTATTGTTGGAATGGAAAGATAAGACATAAGACGGATATATACATTCAACATACTGTACATAAGTACTGTATTTGTTTATTATAACAAAAAATCCACAAGATGGCATTAACATTATTAACACGCTTTCTGTTGAAGGCATCCACAAGAAAGATTTGTAGTTCTTAAAAGATAAATGTTAGTACAAGTTATACTTATTTTATATTAAAACTAGGGATGTCAAAATTATGGCCTTAACGGGCGGTAATTAATTTTTTAAATTAATCACGTTAAAATATTTGACACAATTAACGCACATGCCCCGCTCAGACAGATTTAAATGACAGTACAGTGAAATGCCCACTTGTTAATTGTGTTTTATGGAGTTTTGCCGCCCTCTGCTGGCGCTTGGGTGCGACTGATTTTATAGGCATCAGCACCCATGAGCATTGTGTAAGTAATTATTGACATCAACAATGGCGGGCTACTAGTTTATTTTTTGATTGAAAATTTTACAAATTTTATTAAAACGAAAACATTAAGAGGGGTTTTAATATAAAATTTCTATAACTTGTACTAACATTTATCTTTTAAGAACTACAAGTCTTTCTATCCATGTATCGCTTTAACAGGATGTTAATAATGTTAATGCCATCTTGATGATTTATTGTTATAATAAACAAATACAGTCCTTATGTACCGTATGTTGAATATATATATCCATCTTGTGTCTTATCTTTCCATTCCAACAATAATTTACAGAAAAATATGGCATATTTTATAGATAGTTTGAATTGCGATTATTTGCGATTAATTACGATTAATTAATTTTTAAGCTGTAATTAACTCGATTAAAAATTTTAATCGTTTGACAGCCCTAATTAAAACATCTCTTAATGTTTTCGTTTCGATAACATTTGTAAAAAATTTCTATCAAAAAATAAACTAGATACACTAAATACACCACAAGGTGTCAATGGCGAGTTTTAAATTAAATTTGAAATCAAGCCAAATAGTGTGTTTTGTCCCTCGACTGACGCCGTAGTTTCCTGTTTACTGGTCCATCCATTGTAATTCACGTCATTTGAGTGCTGGATTCACAACGTACTTGACCTCTGATAGTTTGTATATTGTGAATAAATATTGCCATCCAATGTATTTTTTTAACTAAACGCAATGTTTGAGTAGAGTTTGACCAAAGTCTTGAGTAAGTTTTATGTGTATGTTGCATAGCTATTTTGATTGGGGATGCCAGTCGTCTTTGCACTGTTTTTTAACTGTGTGAGAATAGGGCCTCAGTAATACAGATTGAAGCGCTTTTCTTTTTGTGAACATTTTTTTTTTTTTTTGGGAGAAATATTATTTTTGTTGTGCTTTCACTAAATGATACTTATGTTTGTTGTGAAAGGAGTTGCCGAAGCTTATGCCAATAAACGGCGTGGTCCAATGAACGCCTGTGTCCACTCACCTTTTGGAATATTCTGATATAGAATTATCCGAGGCAACTTTAAGTGCACACGGCGCCAACATGTTGTTTACTCACATGATGCAGGAGTGAGTTAGAGTTACGGCCTGCCGAGAGCCGTAAGCTGTGTTAATGTTGAAGCTGAATGTGCTAATAAAGAAACAAAGTGCCACCAAGTCGCGTGTGGTATACCTTTGTTAAGAAAAAGCCAAAACAAGACACCTTTCTCTGCCTCTTAGCTCTCAAGTGCGTCATTGTAATCTCTTGGCGGCAATGCATGAGCGGTCATTCCCCGCATGCGTTAAATATTTTAACGTGATTAATTTAAAAAATTAATTACCGCCCGTTAACGCGTTGAATTTGACAGCCCTAATTTTAATATGTTAATTTTTGAACATTTGAAAAGAGGCTGGCAGAGAATATTCTCTGTCAATCCTCCAATTCAAAATGGATTGGACATCTGGGCCGTCAATGGCAGCCAATGAGTTGAGTAAAGTTAACCCTTTTTCTTTCTTTCTTTTAAAAAGAAAACGAGGATCCTATAGTTCAAAAACTTAAGATCAGTTTTGGATTTAACGTCCCAAACTTCATTATAAACATTTGTTAGAGCTAACTGAACCAAAATTGTGTTCCAAAGTGTTATTCATCAATCAATTTGATGTTTTAATCTCTGTCAATCACTGTCAACTTCCCGTTCTGAAAGAATTGTTACTGTAATTTCCCGAATATAAGGCGCACCCGTGTATAACACGCACCCCAAATTTTAGCACCAATAAATAGAAGAATACAAAAAAACAAGCTCGTCTACAGATACAGAAATGTCATTTTACTGACTGGTGAAACACAGCACAAGCATAGCACATTGGTAGTTCAAAACATTACCGTTAAATGACTATATGCACGGTAATAATATGATCTGACAACTTCTCTAACTTACCAATATCCAAGAGAAAACAAAACAGACGTGACTTTTCTTTTAAAGGCTGCTGTATAACTTGATCGTTTCATCATGATGAATAAATGTTTCTTCCATGGATTGATACGGTAAAATAAAAGTGAGGACCAAAGTCGGAAATCGGAACGAGCGCATCGCTACTGTAACAAGAGGAACTATTGTTATTTGGGTTTGAGTTTCCCGAGGGACAGATATAGTTGACGGACACAGGAAGCCTGTGCTGTGTTACGTTTGTTATGGTCCGAGTGGCCGAGATGCATTAAACATTGCCTCAAATGAGTTCACGAAACTAAATTCTGTGCTTTATGAAGAGTGAAAAAAGCAGAATTTAACACAGACGGAATCATTCGACCAATCAGAGTGAAGTATTACCGAAACAAAATGGTGACGTCATTTATCGTAATGGTCGGCAACAGATCGCTGCATACGTTTTCTTCAAGACAACATGGCCGTGTCAATAAAAATAATCGGTCTTTATCCATGATTTTACAAGTTGATTTTGGGGAAAAAAAGTGTGCGTTATATTCGGGAAATTACGGGTATATTACGGCAGCATTTTAAAATGCCTATGACAGCAAAAAGCATGTTTATTTCATATTTCAGGCGGTATTTTATGCTCTTGAATGAAATGGACCGCATAGGTGTGTGTGGAAGCGATCAATATATTTATTAAATTTTTAAAATCCGGCCAGAGTCTGGATTGAGGAAGAAGGCGAATGTGACCTCAGCGGACTAATCATCTTCACAATAACACAATTACTATAGTATGCAGAAGGACGGCGGATTCAGCTGATTTTGCGGATTAATTCATTTATTTGTCGCATCACGCAAGCTCAGTGTGCTGCAGGCTTTTGTTTGCTGCGCCAGGGAGAGGCGTGGGAGCCTTTTAGGGTTTCAAAAAGATCCTTTTGACTGCGAAGGATCGGCAAAACAAGTCCGACAATCTAGAAACCACTGGACGGCTGACAAAGTGAGTAAGATACGTGTTTTATGTTATGTCAAATACTGGGATCATGGCAAACGTTTTAATAAGGAGGTGGCTTGCATTTAGTGGCTGACAATGCTCTCTGTCCACCGAAAAGGTGGGAGTGGCCGGCTCCCTCAGCTGGCGGCTTGTCGCACACCATGGGTGCCGGCCAGCTGCGGTTCTCGATTGTGTACAGACTTCCAGCCCACTCAGACCCTCTTCGTGTGCCCGCCGAAAGAGCACTATCCTTGGCTTGGGCTCGGGCAGTCACGTGCTCCAAAATTGGCCGGTTCCTCAACCGAGAATGCCCCATTTTTGGCGTTCAACGACTAACCGAAACTTGCTCGCCGAGGGCTGGCTGATCCGTGAAGGCTATCAACCCTGCCGCTGTGTGTGACATGAGTCGGGGTAGTTATGTGTGATTTTTCATTTTAGAAAGGCGAGGAAGAGACTCGTAAGAGCCGCTCGGTTCGAGTTAGCATGTCGCCTAACTGTCACGCGTCCTGTTTTGTTTTTGCTCTTTCCTCAGTCTCCGAAGACGTGGCAGGGAAATGACATAAGCCGGACTAACTCCGGTGGCATAAAATACCGTTCGGGAGATTTAGGAAGTTGGCAGTTTTGACCAGTAATTTAGCTCTGTCGTAATTAATAAATGCATTTTTAATATTTCATATTACATTCAGCACAAAACTATTATTTGTAATGACCATACAATTTATTTAGCAATTAGGGAAAGATACTTAGATAAAAAGAATATCCTGTAAAAAAATATTGGAGTAGAGAGATAAAAACAATGATGACATTTTGCTGCTCTCTATTGCATTTTCATCGTTCTGAATCTTCCTCCTCCATTGGGCTGAATTCTAAATCAGCTGAAGTTGTTACTCTGCTGACATCATCACCCAGATGGTGGCGCGAGAGTGCTATAATGACAGGAGTAGCTAAACGGCAGAATGAAAGACTCATTTCTCGTCATCTGCGCTTTGCCATATTGTTGTATATAGTCTCAAAATATGATTTTAATTCACATAATAATGCTATTTAAGTTGTTTTTTATTCAGGGGTGAATGTGGGCCAGAACGGTCAGGAACGCAGTTCCGGTATAAGATTCAGGGCAGGAACGCAGTTCCAGTATAAGATTCAGGCCGGAAATCTGTTCCGGTACACGGTGCTTTGATTCCAAAAATATGACAGCAACTGTCAAAACGCTATCTAAAAAAAAATAATAATAAATGCTAAACTGCCGCACATGCATTTAATCTCCAAGAAGAAATGTACCCTCATCAGATTTACATACACAAGTGTTAACAACAAGCATAATAAAGTGCTTGTGTAGCATAATCCGTTTCCACCGATATTATTTATTTTATTCCACGGACGGCAGCAGTGAGTCTGATGATGACGAGTCACATCAATGTGCGAATGCACGCAGCAAAGCAAAACGCCTGGACTCATTCATCTGTTCAATTGGCTGACATACTGACATGTGATCAGCAGAGATGGTCAGCTCTGATTGGTTCAAATGTGCATTTTTTCTGGAACAGCAAAAAAATAAAAGTTTGTTGAATTGATGTGACAAAAAAGGCCATGCAACAGAAAAATCAGAAAATCTGTAAGAGCAAGGAAAGAGTTGAGGCGGCTTATTTATCATATTTAATTTTATTTGCTCTGATGGGGAGGTTCAGAACATCTTGCACTGTGCACTTTGGACTTACAGTTGTGGTCAAAAGTTTACATACACTTGTGAAGAACATAATGTCATGGCTCTCTTGAGTTTCCAGTTATTTCTACAACTCTGATTTTTCTCCGGTAGAGTGATTGGAACAGATACTTCTTTGTCACAAAAAGCATTCATGAAGTTTGTTTTTTTTATGACTTTATTATGGGTTAACAGAAAAAGTGATCAAATCTGCTGGGTCAAACATATACATACATGGATCTGAAAAAGCGACTCATTGACTTGAACAAGTCAGGAAAGTCACTTGGAGCCATTTCAAAGCAGCTGCAGGTCCCAAGAGCAACAGTGCAAACAATTGTTTGTAAGTAGAAAGTGCATAGCACTGTTTTGTCACTGCCACGATCAGGAAGAAAACGCAAGCTATCACCTGCTGCTGAGAGAAAATTGGTCCGGAGGGTGAAGATTCAACCGAGAATCACCAAAAAGCAGATCTGCCAAGAATTAGAAGCTGCTGGAACACAGGTTTCAGTGTCCACAGTCAAGCGTGTTTTGCATCTCCATGGACTTAGAGGCTGCCATGCAAGAAGGAAGCCCTTGCTCCAAAAGCGGCACCTTAAAGCTTGACTGAAGTTTGCTGCTGATCACATGGACAAAGATAAGACCTTCTGGAGGAATGTTCTGTGGTCAGACGAAACAAAAATCGAGCTGTTTGGCCACAATGCCCAGCAATATGTTTGGAGGAGAAAAGGTGAGGCCTTGAACCCCAAGTGCACCATGCCTACCGTCAAGCACGGTGGTGGTAGTATTATGCTGTGGGACTGTTTTGCTGCCAATGGAACTGGTGCTTTACAGAGAGTAAATGGGATAATGAAGAAGGAGGATTACCTTCAAATTCTTCAAGATAACCTAACGTCATCAGCCCGAAGATTGGTTCTTGGGCGCAGTTGGGTGTTCCAACAGGACAATGACCCCAAACACACATCAAAAGTGGTAATGGAATGGCTAAATCAGGCTAGAATTAAGGTTTTCGGATGGCCTTCCCAAAGTCCTGACTTAAACCCCACTGAGAACTTGTGGACAATGCTGAAGAAACAAGTCCATGTCAGAAAGCCATCAAATTTAACTGAACTGCACCAGTTCTCTCAAGAGGAGTGGTCAAAGATCCAACCAGAAGCTTGCCAGAAGCTTGAGGATGGCTACCAAAAGCGCCTAATTGAAGTGAAAATGGCCAAGGGACATGTTACCAAATATTAGCGCTGCTGTATGTATATTTTTGACCCAGCAGATTTGATCACTTTTTTCTGTTCACCCATAATAAAGTCATAAAAGAACCAAACTTCATGAATGTTTTTTGTGACAAAGAAGTATCTGTTCCAATCACTCTATCAGAGAAAAATCAGAGTTGCAGAAATAACTGGAAACTCAAGAGAGCCATGACATTATGCTCTTCACAAGTGTATGTAAACTTTTGACCACAACTGTATATTTGTTCATTTATGTTAGGCTACTTATTCATTTCCTTTTTATTAAAAAAAAGTCAATGTTTGCGTGATCTTCAAAATATATTCTATATCACTGTATAATATTTCATTTGTAATTATTTTTCTGAATGTATGTTACTTATATCTTAATTATTATTCAAAAAAAAGAAAAAAAAAATGTTTACATTAACTTCAATTTTAATATACATCCTATATTCTTAAGTGGTTAAAATTGAGATTTGGCATTTAGTATGTGAGGAAATGAGGGAAAATAAAAATTAGGATACGGAGGTTGGGGTTATTGCTTTTTTTTTCAGTAGTTTTAGGAGGGTTGACCCCCCCCCCCCCACCCCAAAAAAAGAAGAAAATAAACAAACAAAATTTCTGACTCGTGGCGACCTTCACGTCAGGGAGTTCCGGCAAGAAATTCTAGCCACTTTCACCCCTGCATATAGCCAGCTTTATTAATTAATTACGATATGGATATGCCAACATGTAAAAATAAATAAATAAATATCTAAATATTGCTGGAGTAGATTTCATTTTCTATGGATTTTATGATATAAGAAACTGTCTTTTGTTGGCACTTTGTTCTCTTTACTATATTAATAATATCCGTTTTTATATGTGAATAGTACTGCTGTGACAATTCACTGTCCTGGGATGAATATTCTGTCCGTCTGTCTGTCAATCCACCTGTTTATACAACGTATTAATTCATATTTACTTTACATCATGTAAAAGGAACTTGAGGCCGAATAATAGAAATCGGTTCCTTAAAAGTGTTTACCAACGAGCATTAAATTCCTCGATGCAATAGTTAAACAACAGCACTACCATGTGGTGAAAACAAGAATAACAAGTTCACTAAATGGCCTCATGCGTCACTGAAATCTTTGTCCACAAGACGTCAGTGTGTGCTTGTTTCGGGTCAATGGCTAATTTGCCTCACACACTCTTCGTATGTTGAACATGATCATTCCAGAGACGTGAGGTCAGAGCATCACCTGCGTGCGAAGAGTTTTTAAAAAATACAGTACAACAACATAATTACATACAATTATTTTCCATTTTAGTTGTGCAACTGTGCTATTTATGTATTGCTTCATACTATTTTATCTTAAAGCAAATGCCTGTTTTGTCTCTCTCTGTCTCCAATTAATGTTTTCAGACACTCATAACATTCATTCTGGCTTTCCATCGTCAGGCTTACATCGTATGTTTTTAATATTCGTGTATTAGGCCTACATATTTTCGTTTATGTGTGTGCAAAAAAAACCCACACGGCGGGCGTGGGGATCCTTTTAGATCATAGGCGGAGTTTGACTTTTGGGGCAGGGGGGCACAACATTTGTTGACCCCGAAACCCAGCGTCAACAATAAAATTGACTTATAAGAATATTTATAATAATAAGTTGACAATGAGCATTTTTTGTTTTCCATCATTCTTGAGGGGAATTCTCAATTAGGGTGCTTAGGCAATAAATTTCGCCAAGATCATCATCCATTGAATTTGGTACGCCCACTGGTGTCGTGCCAATGTAGTTACCCCAGTCAAAAATTGTATCCCCTGGGCGGGGTCATATGGAGGTAGATTTGTGTCTTTATTATTCAATGAAAAAAATTAGCTTCAATAATTTTTTTTTTTTTTTTAAGTTGCTTCAATCAAAATATATATTTTCAACCAAAAGTCGCTTCAATGAAAAAATATGTACGACGGAGGATTAGGGCCAAATCAAGGAGAGAGAAAAAAAAAAGAAACCTCCGTCGTAAATATGTGTTTGAATGCAAAAATAAATTTGCGACCCAAGAAAGTAAAAAAAAAAAAAAAAAAAAATGCATGTGAAAACTATTTTTCTTTGATTTTTTTTTTTGATTGAAGTAATGTTGATTTGTGTTTGGGCCACATATTGGCTAGGGCCTTTTTGTCTTCATTATTCAATCAAAAATAAGTTGCTTCAAAAAATATTTATAGATTTTCACAAAAAAAGAAAAAAAATCACTTTAATCAAAAAAAAGAAACTTTTTAATCATAGAAAAAAGTTTTTGAATGCAAAAAAATATTTGAGATTTAGAAATTTGCATTTGAACACTTGAACCACTAATTTTTCATTAAAAAAAAAAGTTTTCTTTGATTGAAGCAATCCTTTTTGTGTTTGGGCCATATTATGATTAGGACATTTGTGTAAAAATCATTCAATCCCAGAAAAAGTTGCTTCAATCAAAAAAAAAAAAAATATTTTCAAAGAAAAAAAATCATTTTTAAAACCATTTCTTCTGTAATATATATATATATATATATATATATATATATATATATATATATAGTGTATATATAATTTTTTAAATTATATGCAAAGCAAATGACTGTCTAAGGTGCTCGAAAAATAATTTCGACCCATTATAAAAAATTATATATATATATTGACTTTTTAAGACATTCCATGTCCCAAGAGTTAGCTTCAGCAGCTGGGGGTCGGACCGCCAAGGCCCCGCCTTTGGCTGCCGCCCAACTCCCTACGCACCCGACCCCTTTGGCCCCTCCCACAGGTGACACATCACACAAGTGGCAAAACAACATGGATTACCTGCAAAATCCAGTTTTTTTTGTGCAAAATTATGTCTTTCGCTCTAAATTAAATTTCTGTGTCACTGAACATGTCAATGCTGTCAGAATGACAAGTTTCATTGTTAGCAGACAAGACAGTCAAATTGCTTTGTCATGCTCTCAATATGAGTTACTCTGGTGGGAGGCTCTGATGCTGAAGGTGGTTTACGTAAGTTTTGATGAAAATTGTTAGTAAGTTACACCTTTGTGAGTGGGAGATTGAGTGCAAGGGACTGGACAAGATTCAGTTTACACTTTTACTTTTTTTTTTCTTTTTACAATGTCTTGACAGACCATGTCATTGCGAAACAGAGAGCAAAAGACAGCACATAGAAAAATAAAAGCAAAATTAGAAATGTGAATATAAGTCAATCTGCACAACTAAACTTCAAATGCTATCAGGTTTTTTTTGTCCTCCATTCTTTCTACACATCTTGACGTTCCTCTCTGTTGGGCCACAAATTTTCATCCATATCACAACGGATGTCCTCTCTTGCTATATAGCGCTTATCCAGCCTATGCAGGCATCTGCTGTGCCACTGCATGCTGCATTAATGGCATCCAGTAGAGTCATCTGATTGTGAGGCTGGCGATCAAACATTTTGAGGAATGAACTCCATTACCATTCTGTTGTGGGTTGCAAACCATTCCCTTATTATGTTGGTGTGGTGGAAACTCACATTGTCCCAAACTAGTACAAATTTTGGCAGGTTGAAATATGTTACGTAAAATAACTCACGAAAAGGCTTGGAAATAAGCACACACATGTTGACACATTCTGACAGCATTTTATTCCATTTTACATGTAAAGACTTATGCAATGAACTAATGAGTAAATAGTGAGACTATTCAATGGAGACCCATGATAATCAATTTCGACCATCATGACAGAGGCAGCTGGTAATGTAGGAAACAGCAGAGAATTGTACAAATCATTTGCATGGATGTACGAAAACATCTGCAACTTTTTCAAAGAAATGAAAAACTGCTTTTTTTGATGTGCACTAGTGATACAATGTTAAGAATTTCAACTGAGCAGAGAAACGTACTAAAGCAATTGGGAAAAAAACTGTCATTATGATTTGGACAAATATCAGTAAGACTCTATGGAATAAACGGTAACACTTTACAACAAGGGTCCCTTAATTAACATAAGTTTATGCATTTTTAGAAAATAACTTATGTTTAAGTAACCTGACAATAATTCATTTAATCCCTTATCTAAAATTTATTAATATATTAAGGTTATAATATAATATATTTAGGGTAATATAATAAGGTTAGGTTATACTATATATAATACATTACTTAACATTAATTCACATATACATTAGTGCATTAAGACATTACTTAACATTAATTCACATATACGTTAGTGCATTGATAAATAGTTATTAATATACACTGTGATAAGTAAGTGTAAGTGATTATGTTATTTTAAAATGAGAAACATTGCTCTGTGAGTCCGTGGGTGCTGCTAACCTAACCTTAAGTATTGTATTATTTCACATGAACATACCTCATAAGTATTACTTAACCTTAATTAACCATTACTGAATGTTTTTTGGACCCTTATTGTAAAGTGTAGCAAATGTGTCCCTTAACTAAGAAATTATAAATGCTTAACCCCCCCCCCCCCTTAACCTTTATTAACCATTACTGAATGCTTTTTATACCCTTATTGTAAAGTCTAGCACATGTGTCCCTTAACTAAGAAATTATACATGCTAAGTTAACAAACCCTAACCCTATATAGGCCTATATATGTATATTTTTAATTTTACCAAACCATTAGTTACTGTCTGGTTATGCATTAACTAATGCATTAACTAATTCACTACCTAATGCATTAACTCATGTTAATTAATATATTAATTAGGGCTGTCAAAATTATCGCGTTAACGAGCGGTAATTAATTTTTTAAATTAATCCCGTTAAAATATTTGACGCAATTAACGCACAAATGCCCCGCTCAAACAGATTAAAATAACAGCACAGTGAAAGGTGTACTTGTTGTGTTTTTCGGAGTTTTGCTGCCCTCTGCTGGCACTTGGGTGCGACTGATTTTATAGGCTTCAGCACCCATGAGCATTGTGTAAGTAATTATTGACATCAACAATGGTGGGCTACTAGTTTATTTTTTGATTGAAAATTTTACAAATTTTATTAAAACGAAAACATGAAGAGGGGTTTTAATATAAAATTTCTATAACTTGCACTAACATTTATCTTTTAAGAACTAAAGGTCTTTCTATCCATGGATCGCTTTAACAGAATGTTAATAATGGTAATGCCATCTTGTTGATTTATTGTTATAATAAAGAAATACAGTACTTATGTACCGTATGTTGAATGTATATATCTATCTTGTGTCTTATCTTTCCATTCCAACAGTAATTTACAGAAAAATATGGCATATTTTATAGATGGTTTGAATTGCGATTAATTGCGATTAATTACAATTAATTAATTTTTAAGCTGTAATTGACTCGATTAAAAATTTTAATCGTTTGACACCCCTAATATTAATAAATGTTAGATAACCAATTATATTATTTATTGTAATGTTACTTAAACATGAGTTATTGTCTAAAAATGCATTAACTAATGTTAATTAAGGGACCCTTATTGTAAAGTGTTACCGAAAAATACTCATTTAAAATGGACAAATGTTTGAAGTTCAAAGAAAATGTCTTACTTATTTGAAGACACCAAAGGACAATCATCTTTATTTTCGACCTTGAATTGAATTTTAGAAAAGTTTGCTAAATTTTTGTAAAGAAAAAATCGCTAATTCGTTTTTGAGCCATGTTAACACCTCCTCCATGAAGTTTACTCTTCCGTTTCAAAAGCACCTTATGCAACGTGACGGGGCAGCTAGCAGGTAGTCAGGTGGCAATATTAACACACAAAAACACAGATATTTAATCCCCAAAGTTAAATACGCTATTGTTTCAATGTTTAATTTATTTTTAACCAAACGACACAACAAAAACAAAAAAATTCTACCAAAACACTTTTCTTCCCAACACCAGGGGGTGCTCCTGCACCCCACCTCCCGCATCACTGGCTAATACGGTCACGTTCAACTACAGTGGGGAGAACAAGTATTTGATACATTGCAGTGTATCAAACACTTGTTCTCCCCACTGTACCAAAAATAAAAAAAATTACGGGCAAATGTTATCTGTGTTAAAAAAATGCTTATAAGATTTTAACATTTGCGATTTTTCAACATCATTGTTTTATACTGTAAATTTATAAATCTGACTCTAACCTTAGTGCCTCACCAGCCATGAACCTCAATACACATTGATTTGCATGTCACGACATGCTTGCTTTTTATATTAGTTTGACGCATATTGTTTAGTTGCTTGGATTGCAACTTCATAATACACCATGGAGAAATATGGTTTACGTTATTCCACTGAGAGACCATTAAAAGCAATCTTATGATCATGAAGCTCTTTGTGGGCAAGTCAAATCTTGGCCACCAGTCATTGATGTTTCAGGAAAGTATAGGCCTTGTCATGTGGCACATACTCTATGTACTGTAATCTTTCATGTGTGTATACATTCCCACCACTCAGTGATCCTACCCAATTATTTCTTAACATTAGAATAACCTATAAAGGCTGGTTACTTATAGTGGGTATGGAATTCAGCAAGCGGTTGTATTGTACGCTTGCTTGATTCATCAAACACACACACACACGCACACACACACACACGCACAAAATCCGTACGCAAATGGATAGGCACGGAGTGTAAAAAAAAAAAAAAATAAATAAACAATAATCTTTTTTTTCAACCATCATTTCTTAATCTCATAATCTCAAAATCAAATTTGTGGTTTTGTTTAGGAATTTCTCTCGACTACTCTCTGACAGATATAACCTGTAAGTACTTGAACAATAACATGTTGGTTGGATTTTAAAAATGTTTATAGACGGTGACTTGGAGAAACCTTTAACCGAATTACAGCATACACAAAACAAATTCCCAAAAAGTTGAGACACTACACAAGTAAAAACTGAACGCAATGACCACAAATTATTCTAATGGGGCGTGCCAAGCAAACCGGCGTGTTTGCACCTGTCAGCTACAGCTAAAAGAGCTCAATTTCTTCGCTTTTATACCACGTTTAGGTACCACCACTCAGGGGCATCACAAGGCTTTAAGGAGAGAGGGGTCCAAGGTGATCCACAGGATGGGAGCTAACATTGCGCACGAGCATAAAACTTAACAGTGAACAAAAACTGAGAAATTATTCATTATCATTACCGTATTGGCCCGAATATAAGACGGTGTTTTTTGCATTTTTGCATTTTTTGCATTTGTGCCTACCAAAGTCCTAATTGATATTCGTCAGAATACCGATGCAGGCAAATCATTTGTTCTGCTACTATTGGATCTCAGCGCCGCATTCGACACGGTTGATCACAACATACTACTCCGCAGATTGGAACAGTGGGTAGAGCTTACTGACACTGTTCTTCAGTGGTTCACATCGTATTTACCTGATAGGGATTTCTTTGTGTCAATCGGAAACCATCAGTCAGAATGAACCAAACTCTGTGTGGAGTCCCTCAAGGGTCAATTCTTGGACCATCCCTATTCAACATCTATATGCTTCCCCTAGCTCAGAATATGGAACAGTATGATCTCTCCTATCACACCTATGCAGATGACACACAGCTCTACATTTCTGTGTCCCCACATGATTATAGTCCCTTAGTCTCCCTGAGTAAATGCATTCATCAAATCAATGAATGGATGTGCCAGAATTTTATCCAGTTAAATGTGGAGAAGACAGAAGTGATCATTTTTGGCCCAAAAAAGGAAAGGTCAAAAATAAGCAGGCACCTTAGCACAATGTCACTTACAGCTACAAATCAAGTCAGAAACCTTGGCGTAATTATTGACTCAGACTTAAAATTTGATAGCCATCTAAGGTCCGTCACTAAATCTGCTTATTACCACCTAAAAAATATAGCCAGAATTAAGGGGCTTCTGACTCAACAAGGCATGGAAAAACTTATACACGCATTCATTTTCAGCAGATTGGACTATTGCAACGGTATATTTACAGGTCTTGATAAAAAAAATCAGTCAGGAAGCTACAGCTAGTACAGAATGCTGCAGCCAGAGTCCTCACAAATAAAAGGAAACTGGACCACATTACACCGGTTTTGAAATCGTTACACTGGCTTCCAGTGAGTCAAAGGATAGACTATAAAATAATACTGCTTGTCTACAAAACACTTAATGGCCTTGGACCAAAATACATGCTTGATTTGTTAGATTCCTATGAAACATCTAGACCCCTAAGGTCGTCTGGAACCGGTATCCTGTATGTTCCACGAACAAGAACCAAGCAGGGTGAGGCAGCATTCAGTTATTATGCTACTTACCTCTGGAACAAGTTACCTGAAGGTCTGAAGTATGCTCAAACTGTTAGCTCCTTTAAATCAGGGCTAAAAACGCTTTTGTTTAGCACTGCATATCCATAACTGTCTATATATTTGAATCTATTTGCTTTCTATTCCTCTTGTACTTATCTTCATTGATGATTTCATTTATTATTAGTAGTAGTAGTAATTTTTTAAATCATTTTTTTATTCTATTCATGGTTAAATGCGATTTTTATGTATAATTTTATTTCCTATTTCGATTGTCTTTGTTTTTACGTTCTATTGATTTTAATGTGATTTTTATGATCTTCATGTGATGTAAAGCACTTTGAATTGCCTTGTGTTGAATTGTGCTATATAAATAAATTTGCCTTGCCTTGCCTTGCCTTGAACAATACTCACTGACACACTGACACTGGTCTAAGAAAAGTCAGATTCGCTTTGAAATAGTGCTTCATTTGGCATAGCAAATTATGTTACAATGGAGTAAGAAAAATTCACAGGCAGAAATGGGCTACTTGCTTTCTTGGAAAAGTTTTCATATGGGCTTCCAAATGTTACTATTAGTTTTCTGTTTGAAAAGAAGCATCTTTTCATCTTGGCTTGCAAGTGGTAAAAAGTAAGAGATTTCACTTTCTGTTTAAACCTATGTAGGTTGTTTTTTTGTTTTTTTAACTAGAGACTAAGAACCATTTTTCTCCCAGAAGTGCTTGTTCTATCGTCCTATTCATTAAAAAAAAAAAAAAAAAAAAAAAACTTTCATGGACAGCGGCCACTACAGTGGACAGCTAGGTCAATCATTTCTGAGCCTACAAACAATTGAGAAAAGAATCCTGGTTTAGCTGATCGTATTTTAGGCATGGAAGAGTTAACGTCAAGATATAACCCATTTTTTAAACTGTGTCCCCAAGTTTTATATTATTTTTCTTAAGGTTTTCATTAATACCTACTCATTTAACAATATACTGTATATTGTAACATCATTTAGGAAACAGCATGATCCACTGCAGTTCTACCACGCAAATAATAAATACGTCAATTACTTAAGCGTAACAATACATCATCTCATGTTTTACTGTATCTCATTAGATGGTACAATTGTACCCGATGTTGTGACTCAAGAGTGTATATTTAGCATGCTTGAAGGAAATATGAAGAGAATGCATTGTACAGCTGGTTACAATAAAATTGTGAGCACAAGAAAAAACACTGAGTGTGCAAGCATTGTGCTTCTCACTGCATTTGAGGCCTGTTGATCACAAGAACTTTAGTTTCGAGCTAAAATGATAAACAAAAATGAATTTAATGAGTATCTAATGTAACTGTATTAACATTCAAGGTCTGATACATCCCCTTAATTTCTCTCGATTGGAAAAAAAAACATTCTTTCGCGTGTTTTTCTGGCAGGTACAGACTTCGCACTAGGTAGTTAATATATTCTGACATCTTTTGACAGACAGGCTCTTGTGATGAGGTGCCACATTATCCCAAGAGGGAAGCACCACATCCTGCTCTTTTTGCATTTTGATTTATCTACTTTTGTCCTGCAAGGGTATTTGCGAATTGTATTATTTGGTGAAGCTGCTGTGGGCCAGCATCCATATTAATTCACTGTAACTTTGTAACTTTAAAGCTTAAAGAAAATTAAGTTAAAATTAAAAAACGTGTTTAAAAATACAGGGAGTCCTCGAGTTACGAACGAGTTCCGTTCCTATGCTGGCAATGTAACCTGAATTTCCGGCTATGTCAGATTTCACCGTTAAAAGTCGAAATTTACGCCTCAATATGCAGTACTTACCATTACTGTTGAGAGGTGGATGGAGAGTCGGGATTTTCAATTGTTTATTTGCAACAAAGCACGGGACCCAACTACTATGACAACAAAATTAAGAAAACAATACAGCATTCTCGCCTTCATTACATTACTGTCCTTACTTTTACGTTCCGTAAACTGGAATGAAATTAATAAAAATATTCATTTATGGTGGCAGCCACATTCGCGTTTTTGGAAATGCTCATTTTAACTCTATAATAACATCGGAGTTCATCAAAAATCTACTATTCCAGTAGATTTGTCTAACCAGCGATGAGTGTACTTTTTACTGGTATATGCTTTTTCCAGGTCCTGAATGTTTTTTTTTTTTTTTTTTTTTTGCAGTCATGTACTTCGTCGTTGTGTTTTTTTAATATGACGGTGTGTTTTCTGATTTGTCGTTGCGTTTTTTGTAGTTTTTTTTTTTATATGATTTGCCGTTGTTTTAATTTGCCGTTTTGTTTTTACATTTTCCATTGTGGTTTTTAATTTGCCGTTGTGCTTTGCACATCAGGGCCACTGTATAATCCTATGTTCCTTCACTATGTTTGGAAATGCTCTGTTTATTTTACAGTATAGCCCCTTTCAGACATACACTGAACTCCGATTAAATCCCGGGATTTAAATGGATAAACCTCATGTCTGAAAGTACTGAAAGTATCGTATTGGCCCGAATATAAGACGGCCCTGATTATAAGACGACCCCCTCTTTTTCAAGACTCAAGTTTGAAAAAAGACTTTTTGAACACCAAATTAATTTTTGTACAGAAAATAATTATTGTACAGAAAATATAGTACATCTGAAACAAATGATTATAACAATATATTTGAGAGAAAAAGCATGTTATTTTGTCTCATTCAAATCTTAATATCTGAACATTTAAATATGTGAACTAAAGTGCAATCACATTTGTAAATGTAAATAAACCAATCTATTGTGATAAAACAACAAAATTGCAATAACTGCATTAACCATCAAAGTGAGGTCTAACTGTAGTCTTGATACAAGTCTTGAAACAATTCTGAATAAGGAAAAACATTGCAATAAAATAATGCAAACTGGTTATACTTGAGAGTACCTGAGATCTGTCATGACAGAACATTACTCCTCAAGTTCAGCATTCGCTTCAACGATATCTGGCGCCATCTAGCGTCGTGAATGGGTATGTCGTCTAGACCCCGAATATAAGACAACTACCACTTTTTGAGTCTTATTTCAATGCAAAAAAACACCGTCTTATATTCGGGCCAAAAAATAATAATGTCCGGGATTTACAGCGAAGGCTGATGACGTAAATATCATGGTCGGCCGATCATCATTCCCTCTTTCTTCGCAGTAAGACGAAAAACGGTAAACAAACATCGCAATTATCAACATAGCAAACTGGAAAGATAGCAAAATTAAACCGGAAACATAATGAAAATTAAATTGCTACTGGATCTTAGGGCCAAGGAAGTGACAGCACATCGTCCATCTTTGGAAATGTGTTATTTTGTTGGCAATGCCGACCAAATATGGATGTCATGTCAGGGTTATAGACCCTACTCACGTGACGTCACAGCCACGCCTCCGCGCCATGTTGTCCGTCTACTCGTCATGTTAATGCATTAGCGCTTCGTAAATTCCTCCTATTATGGCGTGTTTTTCTGCTCGTTAACATTAATAATCAAAATGGTGAAGTCGTGTGTGGCGGTCGGTTGCAAAAACAGAGAAGATAGACGGAGAGACTTGAAGTTTTACCGTATTCCGAGAGACCCGGAGAGGAGAGCGAGATGGACTGCTGCAATTCGATGAGAAAACTGGGCTCCAAACGACTACCACAGATTATGTAGTAGTCATTTTATATCTGGTAAGATGCATTTAATATATATGTAGAGGGTTTTGGTCTGACAACCACAATTAAGATCATTACTAAGCTAATCGCCGACAACATACACTCAGACGTTGTGAATGAACTACCTGAAAATATATAAGGGGATGATAAGGCAGTTGTCATACAATTAATTTACAGTTTCACTATTGAGGTCAAAAGCCAAAAAATAAATTCAACTAGGGACAATCTGGAGTAGTGCTATCGCACTTCATATTTATTACATATTATATACTGTATGTATGTAGTGAGAGTGCTATCGCTAAACCATATAAACATTAAAAGCCCTAGCTCCATTGACAAATGACATGAAATACATTAGACTTGACAGTGGATGTTAGCAAGAACAAAAGATTTTGAATTGAAAATTTCGTAACTCACCTTCCCGAGCACAAGATAGATTCCTGCCAAATTTTCGTGGACGAGGACCTGTTTCACCCAACCAGCAACGAAGTATTTACAAGCCTCCAAGCTCTTAAAGTTTTTCAAACTTTCGTGAGAATTGGCTGATTTTGTGTGGACAAGATAGTTGTAAATATCAGGGTAGCAGATGTTAGGCAAAGACGGTGAAGACAGCGGGTCGAAAAACATCGATTTAGGCATCAAATATGGATCTGGCGAATGGATAAACTGAAGCTTTTCCACATAACGCCTTTTATGCAACGCATCCAATGAGTTTACAGCGTCAGATAACACCGGGGCTTCCATGAATTGCTCTATAACTTGCACGACTAATTGAAAACAATGAGAATAGGTCTAAAAAAATAAGGACAATATGGCGGCCGGATACAGCGACACGTCATTTTGTGACGTAGGTGAGAAGGGTCTATAAAACCCCGCCCTCCTTGCACAGAGAACGCTAAGTTGCCAACATGGGACTGAGTCTGAAAGTCTGAAAGTGCACAACCGAGGTACCGTATTGGCCCGAATATAAGACAGCCCTGATTATAAGACGACCCCCTCTTTCAAGACTCAAGTTTGAAAAAACACTTTTTGAACACCGAATTCATTTTTATACAGAAAATAATGGACATTACATCCGAAACAAATGATTATAACAAAACATTTGAGAGAAAAGCATGTTATTTTGCCCCATTCAAATTTTAATATCTGAACATTTAAATATGTAAACTAAAGTGCAATCATATTCATAAATGAATGGCTTCTGGTTTTTGAAATGTAAATAAACCAATCTATTGTGATGAAACAACAAAATTGCAATAACTGCATTAACCATCAAAGTGAAGTCTAACTGTAACTGTAGTCTTGAAACAAATCTGAATACGGAAAAACATTGCAATAATGCAAACTGGTTAAACTTGAGAGTAGCTGAGATCTGTCATGACAGAACATCGCTTCAATGATATCTGGCGCCATCTAGCGTCGTGAATGGGGAGAGTAGCTGAGATCTGTCATGACAGAACATCGCTTCAATGATATCTGGCGCCTTCTAGCGTCGTGAATGGGTATAATGTCTAGATCGCGAATATAAGACGACCCGCTCTTTTTCAGTCTTATTTCAATGCAAAAAAACACCATCTTACATCCGGGCCAATACGGTAATTCCCGGTACATCTCCCCATGTTTGAAACCCATAACACGTGCAAATCCCACGCAATCTTAAACGGGAATTTAGCTGGAAATAAATGTGAAAGGGGCTTATGTGTGAATTGTCCAAAATCCTTCTTTTGCAATTCGTATTGACAGTAATGAGTGAGGTTCAAGTGCCATTCGATCAGTGTTGTACCTGGATAATTGAAGTAACTTCATAAACTAGTTCATATTTGAGGCAAATGTGACCTGAATGTTGTATATTTTGGTTTTGTGAATGTTTTTGGGAACTAGTAATTTCTTGTGCCAATGAGTGGATGTTGGACAGAAGTTCATTTTCATTCAAGCATGCCGGGTTTTGTTGGACCACACGGAGAACACCTGTCTAAACAGACTGTCAAAAATACTTCAATTATAGGTGGAGAAACAAACGATTCATTTTGATTTATTGGCATTTCGATATAATTTCGCACATTTAGTTTTGAAAAGGGTGAGATGCATTGTTTTATTGAAAATATACAATCATTTTACAATTGTGAATGAACTTGTTAGTACTCGTGTAAATGTAACATTTTCTTAGCTGAAAATGTAATATGTCCTTGTTTAAATTAAGGTCATTGGTGGTTCATTTTTTCATTCATGTGATTGCTATTGTTACAGCTGGTCTCAGACTCACATATGACACTGGTCTACAAGCAAAATGCTACCTGGATAAAAATAGTGAGACTTTATTAATTTGCGTGACTAAAAAAGAAAAATGAGGTCAACACTGTCAATTGGTTTTTAAGATAACAGTATCTGGCTGAAATGTTTCAAATTTAGTTTAGGCAAAATTAGGTATTAATTGAAATGGTTAAAGTTGGCCAAAATTATCGGGTAGTAATATTGACTGATAAAAGCATTTTTTAATTATATTGGATATCTATAATATACAATATTGACATCTGTTTTTAACTATCGGTTTTGGGCCAATATGCATTTTGACTTCAAAGTGAATGTAGAAGCCTTCTGCCTTTGGACAAGGGCTGGTCACAGCTTAGCACAGCAGTTATGCTTATTGACCATTTTAATATTGTATGGGATTTTTAGAGTTGGACAAAATCGGGATATCCGTTAAAAAGTCATTATCGGACAAGAGATAATGTATTAATTAATGCCAACAAAAAACAAAGTACCAACAAAATGACCAAGGAATCCAAAAACTCTTAACAAACAAAAGGGGTGGGTGGGGTGGCATGGCGTGGCTCAGTGGTAGAGGTTGTGGGTTCGATTCTCTGCCCTGATGAACTCGCCTAAGTATCCTTGAGCAAGATACTGAAACCCACGTTGCTCCTGGTGCTGCGTCACCAGTAGGTAGATGGCAATGTAGTGTAAAGAGCTTTGAGCACCTTGAAAGGTGGAAAAGCGCTATACAAGTATAACACCATTTACCAAAAGTCAGGCTAACAAATCAATTTACTTTCGAAGCAGGACGAGGAACACGAGGAACTGGGGAAAAAACGCTGACATGAATGTGGACATGCACAATGTCATGACAAGACTCAACAAAAACGGGGAGCTTATATAGACATAGACACGGGGTAACGAGTCAACGAGGAACAGGTGGTTGACACAGGAGGATGCAGATTGGAGGATACACTAGGAGCAGCCGCACCAGGTGAAATCAATCACAGCAATAAGTCACACTAGGAGGGAAAAAACACCAAACCTAAAAACCTTGGTGATAACGTGTTTACCAACAGGGCTTCCAACGCAGTTTGGGAAGTTCCATAGCCGCCAGAAATCTGCTAAGGCTTCCCACTGGCTGATTGTAGGACACGGCAAAGAAATCGGACAAACGCTGGACACATTGCTCGATGCCTGTTTGTAGCTTCTGTAGTCGCCACAGCTTGCTGGCTTCCACCCAATGCTAGAAATTGTAATGCAATGTGACTGACAGTCTCTGTGCGGCATCAACAGTCGGACAGACCACCTCCAGAACCATCTTCTTTGTCGCCTGCGCCTCAACATTTGTTCACTGTTGATGAGCTGAAGATCCTGAACATTCAAGCGTTCCATCTCCGTTGCCATTGTTGTCTAACCGGAAGAAAACTCAAGGAATTCGACAAGACTCCCCCAAAACGGCACAAGCACAACGCAACGCCCCTTTGGTGGCTTGGCGGTGAATTACAGAGCGACGCGTTCCCTTACCGCAGAACTATTGAATGCTCATTGATGCTGTAGGGCCTACATCGTCGCTACGCCGTCACCGCAACGCGGAAGCGTAACTCAGCCTTAAGAGGTAGGTCGAAGGGGCAACATGATTACAAGCTGTGGTCAGAACTCGGAGACCTAAGTCAAAAGAGACCTATGGTACAATTTTGGGTAGGGCCAAATGAAGCAGAAAAAAATGTCCAGTCGTGGAGATGTTATGATACCAATACCATTCAATTGTCAGCACCAGGGAAATACAGAACTCGGACAGAACCACCCTTAGGGAATGAGTGGCAACACCACATCGAAAATACAGCATATACCTGAGAACCCAGGGTCATAACAGTAAAGACTGTCAACATGGTTTCAACTAGTGTTGCACCGATACAATTTTTTGGCCCCGATACCGATACCTGGCTGTGCAGTATCGGCCGATACCGATACCATACCGATACCACCCTGTTTATATATATATATTTATATATATATATATATATATATATATATATATATATATATATATATATATATATATATATATATATATATATATATATAAATTTTTCCCTCCCCCAAAGAGCTACATAATTGGATGTGAAATCATTGCTATCAAGGATTTTTCAGGCTGTTGCTTACCTTTGCAAAATAGTAAAAGGATTTGTACAAAGTATAATACGAGCCCAACAGTAAGAAAGTAAAAATAAGTTCATAATAATAAACTCTGAATGAACTGAGTAAACTTTTTTAAACCTCTCAAAGACCAAACAGTGCAACTTTCATGAAATTATTGTCACATTCTGCTGCTGGTTAGATTGTGTTTTGTTGCTGGGCTGTTAGTGGGGGCGTTCCTGACGTCGCACCTGAATCCAATGCGGGCTCATCAACGCAGCATTTAAGCATGGGTGAGCTCAGAGAAGGCTCCCGAGATATTTGCTTTGCTGATTGCCATTTGACATCTCGCACTATAGTCTCGCTAAATTTGCTTGTTACGCCCCTGCATTGGTTTTTTTCTGTTGGTGTGCTGCACTCGTTTGTAACCTCTACCCTGTGCAGGTATTTGAGTGTTTTTATTTTGACTTTTTGGCTCGCTGCCTATCGTCTTAGTAAACCTTTGAGTTTGTAGTATTGAGCTCCGTCGACCTGCTGTCATGGACTCCTTTTGTTATTTCTACTATCCCGCGATCGCGTGTTATTTTTTTGTTTGCAATCATTAAACCCTTGTACGTATCCCCCGCTTGTTGTCCGCTTCGAGGTCCAACCTTGTTTCCGCATTTGCGGACGCTAACAATTATAAGTAATAATAATTGACCACAGCATCCCGTCTCTCTATTAGCCTCCTTTTTTCGGGAGGCGGGGGGAGTCCCTTATTTCTATTTCTGAAAGGTGGCAACCCTACTTTGGAAACAGTTCCCAAATTACTGCAGCATTTCTTTAAGTAAAAGACAAAATAAAGTTGACGTAGTGAACTGACCAGAGATTGTTGCACCGGTCCAGCGCCCTTCCATAGCAGTCCTGGTCTTGCAGGCTCAAACTCGTTGTGTTCATTCACGCTTCGTCTTCAAATGTTTTATCATGTTCAAGGTATTGAAACTGGCCGATTTAACTCCACATCTCGAAACTTTCAGGCCGCAAATCTTGCGTGCAGCCATTGATTTTAATTGACGGGATTTCTATTTTGAAATATTTCCTGACCGCCGCTATGTCGGCGCCGCCATGTCAGCGCTGCTAAGCGGCCTTGTCATTGGTCAGGAGTGGCTATTGGCCCGTTCTCATTGGTCTGGAGCAGGCCAATAGCGATAGCTGCTTGGTGTTCACGTGTCAACACACAACACGGAGACAGAGTGTAGTGAGCGCCAGGAGGAAAAAAAAAGGATGCGGTCAAATGTTATAATAATGGACCGGTAAATGGTATTGGCGCCGTCTTTGTTGGCACTCGTCGATACCGATACCACCACTTCGGGCCGGATCGGCGCCCCCTGCCGATACTAGTATCGGTATCGGTGCATCTTTAGTTTCAACATCCTCTGATTTATCTGTAAGTGGTCCTTTGAATGTCTGGTCATCACTTGCTCTTCCAAACAAAGTAAATCCAAACAAATCCTCAGTAGCCTCTTGAAGTCCATGAAAATCTAGACAATATAATAAGCAGACTGTGGCCCTCAAGGGTTGAGTTCACCAACATCTTAAATTGAGCTAATAAATCTTTAAAACCACAACCTGTTGGAATTAAAGAGAAGAAAAAAAACAGCTGAAGCTGCGCGTCATAGCCAGGTGTTTCCTGTGCAGGGTGTTTACAGAGTATTTGTGCACGTGGTCATCAGTCACTGCAGATTACAAGCGAATGTTTGTTACTATTAAAGCAAACGCAATGACCAAGAACCCGAAATAGGTTCCCGGTCCAGGGATCAGACTTGATTTTCCTCATGAATACAGTGGGGCAAATAAGTGTTTAGTCAACAACTAATTGTGCAAGTTCTCCCACTTGAAAATATTAGAGAGGCCTGTAATTGTCCCCTACAAACAAGCAAGATTTCTGGCTGTCAAAGAGGTCTAACTTCTTCTAACGAGGTCTAACGAGGCTCCACTCATTACCTGTATTAATGGCACCTGTTTAAACTCATTATCGGTATAAAAGACACCTGTCCGCAATCTCAGTCAGTCACACTCCAAACTCCACTATGGCCAAGACCAAAGAGCGGTCGAAGGACACCAGAGACAAAATTGTAGACCTGCACCAAGCTGGGAAGACTGAATCTGAAGCTTGGTGTAAAGAAATCAACAGTGGGAGCAATTATTAGAAAGTAGAAAACATACAAGAGCACTGATAATTTCCCTCAATCTGGGGCTCCATGCAAGATCTCACCCCGTGGCGTCAAAATGATTACAAGAACGGTGAGCAAATATCCTAGAACCACACGGGGGGACCTAGTGAATGACCTACAGAGAGCTGGGACCACAGTAACAAAGGCTACTATCAGTAACACATTGCGCCGCCAGGGACTCAAATCCTGCACTGCCAGACGTGTCCCCCTGCTCAAGAAAGTACACGTCCAGGCCCGTCTGCGGTTCGCTAGAGAGCATTTGGATGATCCAGAAGAGGACTGGGAGAATGTGCTCTGGTCAGATGAAACCAAAATAGAACTTTTTGGTAGAAACACAGGTTCTCGTGTTTGGAGGAGAAAGAATACTGAATTGCATCTAAAGAACACACACCCACTGTGAAGCATGACGGTGGAAACATCATGCTTTGGGGCTGTTTTTCTGCAAAGGGACCAGGACGACTGATCTGTGTAAAGGAAAGAATGAATGGGGCCATGTATCGAGAGATTTTGAGTGAAAATCTCCTTCCATCAGCAAGGGCATTGAAGATGAGACGTGGCTGGGTCTTTCAGCATGACAATGATCCCAAACACACAGCCAGGACAACAAAGGAGTGGCTTCGAAAGAAGCATTTCAAGGTCCTGGAGTGGCCCAGCCAGTCTGCAGATCTTAACCCCATAGAAAATCTGTGGAGAGAGTTGAAAGTCCGTGTTGCCCAACGACAGCCTCAAAACATCACTGCTCTAGAGGAGATCTGAATGGAGGAATGGGCCAAAATACCAGCAACAGTGTGTGAAAAGCTTGTGAAAGGTTACAGAAAGCGTTTGGCCTCCGTTATTGCCAACAAAGGGTACATAACAAAGTATTGAGATGAACTTTTGGTATTGACCAAATACTTATTTTCCACCATGATTTGCAAATAAATTCTTTAAAAATCAAACAATGTGATTTTCTGTTTTTTCTCATGGTTGAGGTTTACCCATGTTGACAATTACAGGCCTCTAATATTTTCAAGTGGGAGAACTTGCACAATTAGTGGTTGACTAAATACTTATTTGCCCCCACTGTACTTCCAAATCGCGGACATGTTGGCTGTGAGTTAGTAGTGTTGATTCTTGCCGTGTTTGATTACGTCATCGCAAGAGGACTGCGGTTCTTCACACTATTTACTGGTAAACCTTTTGGTCTTTTAACCGAAAAACTCTGTCACATCTCTAATATTTTCGTCAACAAGTTGTGCATGTGTGCACTTTTAGTGGTCTTGTTTGGATAAGAATACTGTTGAACACATTACCCATAATGGACCCTTTGACCAAAATGACGTATTGACTATCTAAATGCTTCCTGACTATCCATGTGAAGAGATGTGGAGCGAGCTGAAATGGCCTTCAGCTCCAGGGAAGAAGCCCTTCAAATTTCCAAGACCGCAATTTGGAAAATTCCTTGTTAAGAACCTCCAGCGTACTCTTTTGATCTCCTTCCCCTCCTACAATTACCCAACTTGATTCCGCTTTCAACCAATCATGTCACTTTTGTCTTCCTGAGCCCTCCAATCACCGACGGTCCCCCAGGCAGCAACACTTGAGCGTATCTGCTGTAATTAGACAATCATTCCCACATGTGGATAAAACTCCTCTAATCACCGAACCCTCCAATCCACCCACTGTCTCCATTTTGCTCCCTCTGTTTTTCTTATTTCCCCATCTCACACTCTTCCACCCTCTGTGTGCCCCTTTACACTATCCCCCTTTTTTCCCCTTTCGTTCTGATTAAATTACCATAAGTGCAGGTCTTGGCCAAAATATGCCAGCTTGTTCTTATTAAAACTGTCCCTGTCAGAGTAGAGACTGTCCAAACGGCTGTGAGCAGTTTGTGTGTTGGAGGGGGCGGGCGCTTGGTGGTGTGTTACGAGGGAGGGAGCGAGCTCAAGCGCCTGTTTGCGTTGAAAAGAAAAATGCATCCAGACAATGTTGCATGGCGAAAGATGAAGCGCGGAAGGCCGAAAACAAGATGGAGACGGAGAGGTAGTGCGGTGAAGCAGGGGGCGGGGGGAGGGAGTCGGGAGGAGGGATGAGACGGTAATAGTAGTTGACAGTGTTGAGTTCACAACAGGTTCATGGTGACATCATGGTTGAATTTTGGGGAACATTTGTGCGGGAAGAACTATTCACTGTTCATTGGATGCACATGTACGCCCTTTTCACCCACACAGAAACAACAAATATGCGTTGGCGCTTTATTATTCATTTTAGCTTGTTTGTATTTTCATGTGCGCATATGATTTACGGTGATTTTTGCCTCTAGTGCTCACTCAAAGGACCCCTTTCATTTCCAGCCATGTGAGGTAAACTTACTCACCCCAAAATGGCTACTCAGAGTGTCGCCCGTTTCCTTTTTGCTCCCTCGTTTACATCGTTTTTTCCTCTCGTTTGGGGTCTATTTTTTTTTTTTTTTTTGCCTGCGTGTCTCGCCAACATTCGTCTGCTGGTACAGTATGTTCTTTGTGTGCAGGCATGTTTAGCAGTTCTGGAGGAAGAGAAGACATAAAGGAGCCCTGGGACCTGAAAAGTGTTTATGGCGAATGTGTGGGTGTGATTATATTTGTGTCAGCTCTTTTGCTTGCCTGAAATAAAAGGAGCGATTAACAGCAGGGTGCTTTGGTGTATTAAAGGCTCTTTGTAACATTTCTGTGTGCTGTGGTGTTACTTTATTGCGGCCTGTAGGCATTCGCCAGCAATCCGAGTCCAACCGTTACCTTTTGTCCTCCTGTTGTGCGCTCATATGTTTGCGCGTGTCCGAGCCGGTAAGCAGACTTGTCATGCATGCCTGTCATCCTCGGCGTCCCTCTCTTTGCATCACACAACTTCACATGACATCAATCTGAGCGCAACGGGATAGTGATCTCATTACCAGCAGCCTGTTGCTGATTAAAACCTGCCGTTTAACCCCCCGTCTTTCTTTTCTTTTGCCTCCTCAGCACGCTCCCCTGCTTCCTTGTCCTTTGCACCCCCCGCTCGGCCCCTCCAACCCTTTAGCGTCGCACCACTCTGTGGTTTCTCCACTGCTCAAAGCCAAAAAGGGCCCCTTTTCCAGTTCTGCAGAAGGTTAAGAGCGCCTCTCTTTTTTTTTTTTAGGAATTTTGATTTCCTTCACAATTCCTTTGTTGTATCCTGCTTGTTGTTGGTGTCAAACTCATCTTTGACGCAGGCCACATCGTTGTTTTGGTTTCCTTCGGAAATTATCGGCAAACTGGGGGTGCCGCCATTAATCGACGAATTAACAACTTAGAGATAGAGATGTCCCGATCGATCGGGATCACGTCATTTTCAAAGTATCGGAATCGGCAAAAAAATATCGGCCATGCCTTTTTTTAATATATATATATCTTTTTAATTAAATTGTTTTCTAATTGCATTCAACGTTACAGACATAATATGTTACACTCATCCAGAGTCTTTAGTTTAGGCTTAAAGTAGAGTTATCAAATTCATCCCGATAACGGGAGTAATTAATTGCTTTAAAAATGTATCACGTTAAAATATTTAACGCAATTAATGCATGCGCTGCACGACCCACTCACGCATTGTCGCGCTCAATCTATCATGGCGCCGTTTTACCTATATAGAGAGATAAAAGGCAGCGTAAAATGAGTAGATTGAAATTTGGAGCCTTTTTTTAATTGGCTAAAGCCTTAAAATCCCTCTCCCTACACTGAAAAAAATAACTCATTGGATGAACACAAATTTTGGGCAGGATTTCCATCCATTAAATTTATGTAGCTCCAACTCAAACTAAGTACCTCCTTGTAAAATCTGGTTAGTGTTTTTATTTAAACCAAAAACACATCCCAATTTAGTTTACCTATCATCAACATGGAACTCATCAAAACAATGATGAAAAACAGTCTCTTACGTTTTTTCCTCTATGATGAAGACAGTGCATGACCTATCACATTTAGAAAAGTAATCTGCTGACTTCAAAAGTGGTTCAAACAAAGTAGCACAAGTACTAGTACAAACAATAAGTACAATATTTAAAAAGGCTAAGGCATGGTATAACCAGCTCCAATTAAACATGAAACCTTACCATAAAGTGCAATATGTAACGCCTGCAAACACATATTAAATATATATGTACAACACACATGTAGAAGTTCAAAACAGAACCTGAATAACATTTAAATTTATTTGAGTCCAGTCAGCCTATCCATATGCCCTCAATCACAATTCCCACGTCCTGTGGCTCCTCATGTCCATCTCATCTGATTGTGTAAATCCCCATGACTGTGGTGGCGATGTCCCTTTCTGCATCCTCAGCAGCAGATGACTGAAAACAGAAAACAAATTTAAGTAAAACGCTAAACAACAAATGGAAAATCATATACAAAATATAAATGCACTGTTATATTTAGCCCCACGATGTAATAGATTATGCGAGGTGCAAGAGTGCCGATGCCATTTGTCACATTCCACAAGTTATATAAACTCTCCCTTGTGTAGTTTAGCTAGCTTGCTAGCTAGCTAGCAAGCCCGCAATGTCTGACTTCACTAACGGTGAAATTTGTCTCACGGTCTTTTCACAGCTAGCTTTAAAAAATATTATATAATCACGTACTCACCAATGGGTGGGATTACAGCACCTTTGAGCGTCTCTGTAAAGTATAACCACGCACTCCGCAGCAGCGCCGAAAGAAGTTGTCGAACTTGTCGGTGAAAAAGCAAGTCCAGACGGGGATGAACAGAGGCTGAGCGCGCATTGCTTTGCACATGCGCAATGGGCGATCCCAATTCAAATGAAACGCATTCATTTTGAGTTCTGAATGTAAAGATGAAATTATTACGTTGACACTATGAAATTTAAATTATTTCGTATTTAATAGATTTGTTTTAGAAAATCAAACACAAATTTAATGTGTTGCATCAAAGAGGGGCTTGGATCAGTTTTTTGAGTGTATGATTAGAAATATCGTGGGAAGCAATGTGGAGAAGCAAGGGAGCAATTGATCTTTTTCTTAACACCTTATGTTATTTCCCAATGCAGAGAAGATATATCAATTGGTATCACTACGCACAGTCATGTTTCCACTTCCCATCATGCATTTAGGCATGGCTACAGTGTCATATACTGAAAGCTCAACATAGCCACTAGATGGCAATATTTAGTCACAATATACAAAGTCACAAGTCTTTTTATCCGTGGATCCCTCTCACAGAAAGAATGTTAATCATGTAAATGCCATTTTGAGGATTTATTGTCATAGTAAACAAATACAGTACTTATGTACTGTATGTTGAATGTATATATTCGTCCGAGTTTTATCCATTTTTTTTCTTAATGCATTGCCAAAATGTATATGATTGGGAAAAATTATCGGGATTGATTGAAATTGAATCGGGAGGAAAAAAAAAAGCAATCGGATCGGGAAATACCGGGATCGGCAGATACTCAAACTAAAACAATCGCGATTGGATCGGGAGCAAAAAAACATGATCGGAACAACCCTACATGGAACCCGCCGAAAGAAAGATTAGACTCTCTTCTTTCAGCAGGAAAAAAAAGAAATTTCATCTTTTTTCATTCTTTAGAAATCAGCATTACAAAATAGCTTAGTTTGAGCAATTTTTGTAATATTTCTGATGAAAAAAACAGCGAAATGGAGCTTTTTGTGAAAGCATACATTTCAAACATAACTTTGACTTTAACACAGCTATTTTTTGCTTTAGTTAAATCCCAAACATCTGAATAATGTTTTCCTTTTACAAAATAACATAAACAACAAGACAAATAGAGCTTTTGATAGCAAAGTAACAATTTATTTACATATAACTAACTGAGAGATGACGCTGTTGTGCCGCGACAGCCAGGTAAACTTTTCCCTCATCGCCGCCTGTCTCATAAAGATGGATTTTTTTGAGTCTCTGCGGGGTCTGCTCGGCGAGCAGCACGGACTCAACGGCATCGTCCGCTGCACTGGTGGTCCCGGTCGTTCTGCTCGGTCATCCAGCGCCTGGCATCCCGGCGTTTTCTAGGTTGTTCTCCATTCTGTCGTCTTCCGCCGGCGCACCAGCCGTGCGGGCCGGCCGTTAATTGCCGTTGATTCGGGTTGCGGGTCTTACCAAATGCGCTACTGCCCTCCAGTGGCCAGTTTTATTGCTTTAAAATGGATTTTCAGCTTTGTGCTTTGGAGCTAAATTGAATCAGAACCCAGAGATGTCTCTTTTAAAAAAAAAAAAAACGTAGAAGACGTATAAATACGTCTTTGGGACACTGAAACAATTAAAAATAGAATGTATTTATAAGTTTTTGGGAACAAATGAGTTAATAAATTGCCGAGCGAGGCGCCACCTAAGGAGAGGGAGGCGAGGTAGCGAGCGACGGCCGTTTGGATTGAGCGACTGACTTTGAAACGTGCGGAATGAATCAATAACTAAATTTAGCGCAAACTTATGCAATAATTTATCAACTCAAGGAAGAGGATGGGTGAGATTTGTCGTTTTCTTCAGATGAGTTGGGGAGTTGGGAAGAGTGACAGGCTGACAGCGCAAATGGTAAAGAAGTGGGTTGTGTGACGTAGTGTTTGACGTAGCCCTTTGTCTTGTTCAAGGGGGAACTGAGAATGCGTGAATAAATTGAAATGAATCAGTTTATTGACAATATTTTGGAAATGACTTTTTTTCAATGTTATATTTGATTTTTTTTTTTTTTACTATCTTTTCAATTTGTATATAGATGTGTGTGCTCGAGAAGCTTGATTGCATGTACATACTTTTGATAACGTGATGGGTGCAATCCTAACCTCACAAAGAGATATCTTCCAAACCCTTTTTTGTGTTAGATGATATATATATATATATATATATCATCTAACACAATTTTAAAAAATTTTTTAATTTTTTTATCACTACTATTTTGCACTGTTGGTCTACTGTATATAACCTTGTTTTGACCATAGTATGTGTAAAGGCCAAAACGCCTATGGCCAAACCGGCTGATTGTGTCGAATTGTCAAATATAAAACTATTCAATTTTATTTTTTTCTTTTGAATGTTTATCCTAACAAGTTGAATAAATATTATCAAGCTTTAAAACGGTTTGTCGAGGATGTTTGGTTGTCAATGGACGACAGTATTACAAATTTTGACAAAAGATTTGGGGATTTTGGGGTCCAAAATGTTGATTTCAATTGGTCAGGGAAGAAAACAACATTTTGCACAAGAAGGTCATGGTGTCCTGAAAAAATGGACCCAACCAGGCCATTGTGAACACTTTTTTCTTTGGAATATAAAGGCAGCATCAAAGGCATGCAAATTCGGACAAAATAGGCTCAGGTGTTCAAGGGTTTAAACGATTCCCTCATTTTCCATATTTATTTAAAGCAACACTACAGAACTTTTCAAACTTCATGAAATATTTTCAGAACATCTGTGATGCTGCGTCGACTGACAACTAGTCGAATGAAACCTCTTTTATGGCCTGAGGGGGTCTGAATCGCTTTCACCGCCACTCATTAACTTTGAGGAGGGTGGCAGGAACCCCACCACACAAAAAACTACAAATGTGCTGACTGCTTTATGGCATAAGTAATTTCCCCCTTTCTCCATTGCTTTCCAATTCCAATGTGGCAGCACAACTAAAGAGACGAAAAATTTTGTCCTAGGATACAAAGAAAAAGGGAGGCTACCAAGATAAAAGGACACTCAAGAATAAAGGTGGAGGGTGAGGGGAAACGGTACAAAAATCAATTATTTTCAACAAGGTAATATTATATTGTTTAGTCACAAATGGATTCATTACCTCATCACTCTTCATCCTTCACACAGCTAATGGAAACATAAATGTCGGCAGTCCAACTGCAGGCGACCAGGAGATCCGAATTTTACAACACTGTGCGCTGGTCCTTAAGGGAAATGCAGTCTTCCTTAGGGCAAAACACTACCGCTTTTGTCCACCTGTGCCGCTAAACTCGACCAAAATTGAAATTTCGCTAGTGTTGCTTTAAATATCTTATGGAGATAAAGGCAACAAAAAGGGGTTGAAAATGTCCTTTCTATTTGAGTTTTCATTCAGTGTTTTTATTAATTAACATTTGTAATTAAGAAAACAAAACGAAGAAGAAAAAAATGAAATTATTCCTATTTTTCCAAATTAAAATATAATTTAAAAAAATTTAAAAAATTCCCATCATTTTAAATCTGAATTTTTTTGCCTGTTCATTTTTTTTTTTTTTTTTTTTTTAAAGAAAACAGTAAATATTTTCTGATTTCTGTAGTCCTTAAGCTTTAAAGACTACAGAATTTTTATCAAATTTTTAAATAGTGAAAAGCATTACATTGATGCACATGATTTACTTCTACTGGCTACACAAAAGTACATCGTTGGTTGGATCTGCCACCCGAGCAGCTAGTTTGACTCCTGTTATCTACATTATAACAGACACTGCCCTCATCTAAACCCTACTCATCTTGAATGTTTTATTTCCCAGATTTGAGTGTGAATTCACCAAAAAGTCTCTGAGTGTTATAACCTTTGTTTTTGTTTAACATAGAAAAATACTGTATACAAATTGCTTCTTTCACACTCAGCCAGGAGTTCCGGTAACACATTGGCCTGGCCTGCTCTTGGCATATTTCACTGACACACAAATACAAACATTAGAAACCTTACACCTCTCGCTTAGAAGGGTGGTAGTGACTTAGTGCTGTGCACCATTCAAGCAATGGGTTTTGACCACAGAAGTAGAAATAAATGGCTCAGCTATATTCAAGAACAAAATGACATCTTTTTGTGGACTGTTTTCATGTGCGGTGAAAGATGTGTGTGTGCATTAATGGTTGATACTAGAGATGTCCCGATCAATCGGCATCCCGATCGATCACGTCATTTTCAAAGTATCGGAATCGGCAAAAAAATATCGGACATGCCTTTTTTTTTTAATATATATATATTTTTTTAATTAGATCGTTTTTTCTAATTGTATTTAACGTTACAGACATAATATGTTACACTCATCCAAAGTCTTTAGTTTTGGCTTAAGGTAGGGTTGTCAAATTTATCCCGATAATGGCGATAATTAATTTTTTTAAAAATGTATCATGTTAAAATATTTATTGCAATTAATGCATGCGCTGCACAACCCACTCACGCATTGCCGCGCTCAATCTGTAATGGCGCCGTTTTACCTATACAGAGAGCTAAAAGGCAGCTTATAATGAGTAGAGTGAATTTTGGAAGTCTTTGAAGCCTTTTTTTAATTGGCTAAGTCTTACAATCCCTCTCCCTACGATTAGAAATATCTTGGGAAGCAATGTGGGGAAGTAAAGTAGCATTAATCTTTTTCTTAACACCCTATGTTATTTCCCAACGCAGAGAAGATATATCAATTGGTAGCACTACGCACAGTCATGGTTCCACTTCCCATCATGCATTTGGGAATGGCTACAGTATCATTTTCTGAAAGCTCAACAAATACACTAGATGGCAATATTTAGTCACAATATACAAAGTCACATTTGTCCTTTAAGAATTACAAGTCTTTCTATCCGTGGATCCTTCTCACAGAAAGAATGTTAATAATGTATATGCCATCTTGAGGATTTATTGTCATAATAAACAAATACAGTACTTATGTACTGTATGTTGAATGTATATATTCGTCCGAGTTTTATTCATTTTTTTCTTAATGCATTGCCAAAATGTATATGATCGGGAAAAATTATCTGGAATGATTGGAATTGAATCGGTAGCAAAAAAAAAAAGGAATCGAATCGGGAAATATCGGGATCGGCAGATACTCAAACTAAAATGATCCGGATCGGATCGGGAGCAAAAAAACATGATCGGAACAACCCTAGTTGATACTGGTCTTTCAATAAGGGAAAGGTCAAAGTGTGTCCGCCTGTGAGTGCTTTGTGACAGTGGAGGGGCTTAGCGACACTCGCTGCTCGGTAGGGAAAGAAACAAGAGTGCTAGAAGTCAAGTCTACAGACAGCAGCTACAATAGAAAAAAAAAAACAACAGAAATAAGCTCGAGGTGTCGCTAGGATGCTTATGAAAGTCTCCAGTTTAACTTGGAAATTGATGTCCCGCGGACATTAATTCGAGTTCACTGATGGCCCTGTCACATACACCTGAACACCGTTAAAATCCCGGGATTTAAATAGGTAGCCCTTGTGTGTGAAAGCAATTTCAAAATTCCCGGGTCGACTGACAAGGAGATTACGCTGATATTTAACGGGTCGCGTCTTAGTATTATGTCCGTGACTTTACCGGACCGAGGCATGTGTAAAAGCACGCCCTGGGTCACAGCACGTGGGCTGATGATGTAAATATCATGGCGGGTCGATCGTCATTTCCTCTTTCTTCGCAGTAGGTCGAAAACATAACAAAATTAAATTGCTACGGGATTGTAGAGCCGGGGAAGAGAGTTCATCGTCCATCTTTGGAAATGTGTGGTTTATTATGTTGGCAATGTTAGGATCCGCAACTGCGGCAAAAAGGTTGTACCTCAAAGCAAAAAACAACACAGGGATGCGTACAAGGGTTTATTTAATACAAACAAAAATATAGGCGATTGCGGAAAAGTGGGAATAACACAATGGGTCCGTGACAGTAGGTCGACGGGGATCAATAATCCTAACCTAAGCTGTAGGCAGAGAGCCGATAAAACAACAAACCAAATTCACTCAAATACCAGCACAACATAGGGGATTTCAAAACAAGGGCGGCAGACGAACAAGCTAGCAAATGCACAAAATTTGAGAGTACAAGGTGTTGGATGGTGTCCAGCAAGTTAATATCTTAGCACCCTTCTCTTGGATCGCCAGGGCTTAAATACATTCTTGATGAGTTTGAATTGGATGCAGGTACGACGTCAGGAACTCCCACAAACAAAACACAATCTGGCCAACAGAATGTGACATCCGATGCTGACCAAAAATGACATAATGTCTGGGTTATAAAATCGTGCCAGCAGCCCTCCCCGCACAGACAGCACCAAGTTGGCAACACGGGACAAGGCTGTGAAAGTGTCAAACCCGCATCATTCGCGGGATATCTCACCATGCCTGAAAGCAATGACGCGAGTGAAATCCCGCATCTCCTTACACGGGAATTTACTGGGATATGTGTGTGAAAGGGGCTTGATTCGCTCATGTTGCTGTTACTCAAAAAGGATTCAGCCTCAGACAGATCATCCAATTATCATGCGGAGAACCAGAGCCTCCGGGCCAGCCGAGCCCCGCCCACTGCTCATAGACCGCTAGAGACACAAGAGCGCCTGATGGGCGGGATAAAACGTAGCCTTTAGCCAATGAGTCGTCTCATTTCGTTGGAGTGGAACAATGTACTCTCAACTCCGGATACGTACAGCTGACACTGTTTAAAAGATTGTGAAGCTGTGCCAACGAATGAAAACCAAGCCACATCACAACCAGTGATAAGAAGCTAATTCCGAACAAAAGTTGAGCACATTATAGAGAATATTTGCTCAATAACATGTACACACAACAGTATACATTTGATCACTTACAGTGGGGCAAATAAATATTTACTCAAGTACTAATTGTGCAAGCTCTCCCACTTGAAAATATTAGAGAGGCCTGTAATTGTCAACATGGGTAAACCTCAACCATGAGAGACAGAATGTGGAAAAAAAACCTGAAAATCCCACTGTTTGATTTTTTAAGAATTTATTTGCAAATCATGGTGGAAAGTAAGTATTTGGTCAATAACAAAAGTTCATCTCAATACTTTATGTACCCTTTGTTGGCAATAACGGAGGCCAAACGTTTTCTGTAACTCTTCACAAGCTTTTCACACACTGTTGCTGGTATTTTGGCCCATTCCTCCACACAGATCTCCTCTAGAGCAGTGATGTTTTGGGGCTGTCGTTGGGCAACACGGACTTTCAACTCCCTCCACAGATTTTCTATGGGGTTGAGATCTGGAGACTGGCAAGGCCACTCCAGGACTTTGAAATGCTTCTTACGAAGCCACTCCTTTGTTGCCCTGGCTGTGTGTTTGGGATCATTGTTATGCTGAAAGACCCAGCTACGTCTCATCTTCAATGCCTTTGCTGATGGAAGGAGATTTTCACTCAAAATCTCTCAATACATGGCCCCATTCATTCTTTCCTTTACACAGATCGGTCGTCCTGGTCCCTTTGCAGAAAAACAGCCCCAAAGCATTATGTTTCCACCCCCATGCTTCACAGTGGGTATGGTGTTCTTCGGATGCGATTCAGTATTCTTTCTCCTCCAAACACAAGAACCTGTGTTTCTATCAATAAATTCTATTTTGGTTTCATCTGACCATAACACATTCTACCAGTCCTCTTCTGGATCATCCAAATGCTCTCTAGCGAACCGCATACGGGCCTGGACGTGTACTTTCTTCAGCAGGGGGACACGTCTGGCAGTGCAGGATTTGAGTCACTAGCGGCGCGTTGTGTTACTGATAGTAGCCTTTTATACTGTAGTCCAAGCTCTCTGTAGGCCATTCACTAGGTCCCCCCGTATGGTTCTGGGATTTTTGCTCACCGTTCTTGTCATCATTTTGATGCAATGGGGTGAGATCTTGCATTTAGCCCCAGATCGAGGGAGATTATCACTGGTCTTGTATGTCTTCCATTTTCTCATAATTGCGCCCACAGTTGATTTCTTTACACCAAGCGTTTTACCTATTGCAGATTCAGTCTTCCCAGCCTGGTGCAGGTCTACAATTTTGTCTCTGGTGTCCTACGACAGCACTTTGGTCTTGGCCATAGTGGAGTTTGGAGTGTGACTGACTGAGGTTGTGGACAGGTGTTTTTTAAACCGATAATGAGTTAAAACAGGTGCCATTAATACAGCTAACGAGTGGAGCCTCGTTAGAAGAAGTTGCACCTCTTTGACAGCCAGAAATCTTTCTTGTTTGTAGGTGACCAAATATTTATTTTCCACTCTAATTTGGAGATAAATTCTTTAAAAATCAAACAATGTTATTTTCTGTTTTTTTCCCACATTCTGTCTCTCATGGTTGAGGTTTACCCATGTTGACAATTACAGGCCTCTCTAATCTTTTCAAGTAGGAGAACTTGCACAATTGGTGGTTGACGAAATACTTATTTGCCCTACTGGAATTTTTGATATTTTGGAGGAAGCTGAGCTTCCCTTGCAGTCTTAGAGCAATTGCCTGTGGTGTGCATGCGCAGTAACACACTGTGGCATGACATGACCACAAGAAGCATACTGTGCACAGAAAAATGGTTGCACTGAAAACTATAGTTTGTCATAATTTCAATGCAGCTTTCTTTTGTTTCGTAACTATTTTTCAAGTTTCTCAAGCGATCTGAAAATAGGTTGGCACTGTGGCATTTTCCTAAAATAACACTAAAGGGCAGGAATGACTTAAATACATACAATCAAAACCAGGAAAACGTCTGTATTCCCTCAGGCTGGCTATGCTATTTTACAGTTGGAACTGAGGCCTTCAATTCTGAGCCGGTTTTCTCCACCTCTTAATACTATCGTGTCACGTCGCATGATAGTCAACTTCAATGCTAAAAACAAAGGCAATACTATTTAACACTATACAGCTGTGTCGTGCATTATACATCATCGGGAGCAGTTCAGTATTTACCTAATATGACAAAGCATTGAGACAAATACGTTAGGCTTACCAAAGATTTGATTATTAACCCTTTCAGGGACAGCAAACACTACAGTTGACAGCTATTCAAAAGTTGACACTTAAGAACCCTGAGGCTTTATTAGGGAACTGACTATATTTGGTCATTTAAAAACATATATATTTAAATGAGCAATTATTATTAAATATTTCTTCATATTAATCACTCCTGTATTTGTTATGTTTTTCTATCAATATACATGTAGCCCCCGGATTATGAACGAGTTCCGTTCCTATGTTGACAAGGTCATCTGAATATTCACATGTATCGAAATTAACCCTTTAAGTACCCCTTTAAAAAACTAAATTTCAAAATAACTATCCAAAAACATGTATTATACTAGTCCCTCTAAAAAAAAAATAGCATATTGTGATAAAGTTAATTATTTTCTGTAATGTACTGATAAACATTAGACTTTCATATATTTTAGATTCATTACACACAACTGAAGTAGTTCAGGCCTTTTATTGTTTTAAAATTGATGATTTTGCAAATATGCTAATTTTTTTAGAAGGACTAGTACGTCATTCTACTGTCCTCGCCAAGACGTTGGACCTAAATCCTAGCTAGACAGCAGATAAGATGTGACCTTTCCCCTCTTTCTCTCACTCAGCTGCGTGACTTCTTCGTGGGGCAAATGCGCTCTTCCTCATGCGCACGCACGCTCTTCTTCGTGTGCGCAGATACATTTTTTCTTCGCGTGTACATGCGCTCTTACTCGCGTGCGGAAGTAATACCTGCTCTTTGCTTCCTGCGCCAAAATAAAAGCAAGCATCACAAAACAAAAGTCAACATTATAATTAAACACACATATCGCCAAAAGGCAGCACAGTCGTATTAATAAAATAGGTTACTGCGAGGTACAATAAGGCAGTGTTTTTCAACCGGTGTGCCACTAGGGTGCGTGCGTGAGAGATGGTCAGGTGTGCCGCGAGAAATTACCCAATATCGCTTTTTTTTTTAAAGTTAGAGATATTGCTTTTGTCACGTTCAAGAACTGCTCAGATTTCTAACCATCAGCCACCTTATCCATTTGTGACGACCGTCAATCCTCCCTCAACACATTGTCGAGGACAGCAATACTCCCCCAACACATTGTCGACGACAGCAAAGAGGCTGATGGCTAGAAATCCGAGCAGTTCTTGAAGGTGACACGAACAATACCTCGCTCATCTGCACACGACCGCAACCTTCAACCTACTCCTTCCTTCCTACTGCAATTCTGCCCGACGACGTAAAAAAAAAAAAAAAAAGGCGATATTCGATAGTTTCTCGCAGCACACCTGACGATCTCTTTTCTTGAACACGATACGAGCAGCTATCCAACAGCGCCATCGTGCCAAGCAAGTTTAAACGTCATCTCCAAACTAAACACCTGACGCTTTAAAACAAATCGATGGACTATTTTGTTTGCCTTTGTGAAAACACAGAGAAATGGATAACTTTTTTGGAGAAAAACGAAAAAGGTAAATGAGAAAGCCCTCAAAGACACTTAGCTTGTTGCTGAACTTTTTGCTAAATCCCAAAAGTCCCACACTGTGGAAGAGACATTAATACTACCTGACTGCAGAGCCTTTGCTATAAAAAAATACAAACAGAGCAAGACTGAGAACTGTTGAAGAAGATTCCTGCCAGGATATCGGTTTTGTGTTCATCTAAACAGGCTTAAGTTTCACACTGAGTAAGCATAAATATTGAGAAATTATTTTTAGTTAATCACAGCTTAAAAATTAATTAATCGTAATTAATCGCAATTCAAACCATCTCTAAAATATGCTGTATTTTTCTGTAAATTATTGTTGAAATGGAAAGATAAGACACAAGACGGATGTATACATTCAACATACTGTACATAAGTACTGTATTTGTTTATATCAATAAATCCACAAAATGGCATTAACATTATTAACATTCTTTCTGTTTAAGGGAGCCACGGATAGAAAGACTTGTAGTTCTTAAAAGATAAATTTGAGTACAAGTTATAGTAATTTTATATTAAAACTAGGGCTGTCAAAATTATCGTGTTAACGCGCGGGAATTAATTTTTTTAATTAATCACGTTAAAATATTTGACGCAATTAACGCACATGTCCCGCTCAGACAGTATTCTGCCTTTTGCTAAGTTTTACAGCAAGGTTTTTTGTGCTGTCTAACAGCGAACTCTTGTGGTCGCTTTACAACATGGTTTATTGCTTTCTTGCCAGTTCAATATGGCTGCACGACGTCTCGGGCTGACGCCTACGTTGTAATGTTGTGCTTATATGATCCTTGGACAAGATTTGTCCGTAAGTATGGTTGTTGTAAAGAATGTACATATTATGTTAGTAAGCGAAATGTTATATTTTTTGTATGAGACGCTTTTTGTTTATGTTTAGTGAACCTGTATAGTGTGCTAAGCTAACGTTGTTGCTAATGCAATGCTTGTGTACTTTTTTTTGTAGTTTCACTACGGTCTAAAGAGGACAGTGGTTTGAGGCCATTTTATTAATAAATCAGATGAAAAAGGAAGAAGTCTGATTGTTAAGGCGTCGTTCACTAGCTGTCTAGCTTTGGAAAAAGTAGACGCTTCGGAGTGAGGACAGCATAGACAGATTTAATTGACAGTAGAGTGAAATGCCCACTACAGTCCTTATGTACCGTATGTTGAATGTATATATCCATCTTGTGTCTTATCTTTCCATTCCAACAAATTATTTTACAGAATATATATATAATTTACAGAAAAATATGGCATGTTTTATAGATGGTTTGAATTGCGATTAATTGCGATTAATTACGATTAATTAATTTTTAAGCTGTAATTAACTCGAATAAAAGTTTTAATCGTTTGACAGCCCTAATTAAAACCCCTCTTAATATTATCGTTTTAATAAAATTTGTAAAATTTTCAAAAAAAAAACGAAAAACTAATAGCTCGCCATTGTTGACGTTGCCGAGCGGTGACGTCACACCGGGCTCCCTGCCGTTCTTCCACAGTGTCTTTGACTACGTAAGGTAGTGATTGAAATAAGGTGAAAAGTGTCAATGGCGAGTTTTAAATTAATTAGAGATCTAGCCAAGGCAAAGTCTGAGTAAGTTTTATGTGTATTTTGCATAGCTATTTTGACTGGGAATGCCAGTTATCTTTGCTTTGAGCGCTTTTCTTTTTGTGAACATTATTTTTTTGAGAGGTAGGAATATCATTTTTTGTTGTGGTTCTGCTAAATGGTACTGTAGCGCCCAAAATGCATGATGGGAAGTTGGGCAACCATGACTGTCAGCGGTGGCTGCAAATGCTCGTTGTGTTCAATTAAGCATGTTAAGAAAAAGATCGTCTCCTGTGAGACATAGGAATATTATTTTTGTTGTGCTTTTACTAAATGATACTGTAGCGACAAAACTGTTCCGCCCAAATGCATGATGGGAAGTTGGGCAACCATGACTGTCAGTGGTGGCCGCAAATGGTATACAGTATGTTCTGCGTTGTGTTCAATTAAGCGTGTTAAGAAAAAGATCGCCTCCTGTCATTCTTCCCCACGTCATTCGCCACAATACCAATAATTGTTGTGAAAGAGATGCCAAAGCTATAGCCAAAAACAGGTGCGGTCCAATGAATGCCTGTGTCCACTTGCATTTCTCTGCCTTTTCGCTCTCAATGTGCTAAAACGGCATCATTGTAAACTGTCTGAGGCAACACATGAACAGGTCATTTCGTCCATGCGTTAATTGCATTAAATATTTTTAATGTGATTAGTTTAAAAAATTAATAACCGCCCGTTAATGCGATAAATCTGACAGCAGTAATTATTTTATAATTAAATATACAGTACAGAAAGTAATTTTGAAACATTTTTGGCTTGTGGTGTGCCACGAGATTCTTTCCAATGTAAAAACGTGCCGTGACTCAGAAAAGGTTGAGAAACACTGCAATAAGATACTGTCTTGAAAGGTGGAAAAGCGCTATATAAGTATAACACCATTTACCATTTATGCAATTAAAAAAAAAAAAAAAATGGAGACAAAATGGCGGCCGAGACTCTGGCCGTAATCACGTAAATTGGGTAAGTCGTAACCCAGGGACTACCTGTATATACGTTGATGAATTACCGGTAATAATGTTAATAAAAGCTAAATTAATGAAAGTGAAACAAATAAAAACTGAAATACACTCTAGTTATGGCCCCAAAGTTGAATTTTTTTTTCTCATAGTATTTAACTCATTGCATGCCATTGACAGCAATAGACGTCCAGTCCATTTAAACTGGGAGGTGCTCATCTTCAGTGACACTGATGTCCCTAATCCATTTTGACTGCCACCCAGCGAATTTACGTCCACTGGATTGGACGTCTAGCAACGCCAAAGGTGCTCATACATGAGCATATACCTATTGCAAAGGAAGGAAAAAGAGCACCAACAGATGGACCCACTGGGGCACTCTTCTTGCATAGTTGCCACCATTTCTTGATGTTAGTAATAAGCATTTTGTGTATCCACCATTTGGATAAATCTGACATATGTTTCATTTTTCCACATATGGCTTAAATTTGTCTCCATTGGAAATGACAGGACCATATGACTGAATTTCTGATGGTTTGTTATAGTTTAACAATGGCCAATTTTGTGTCAAAGCTACGTGAGAATAAGCATACAGTGCCTGATTTTATTTAATTTTTTTCTAAGTTCTTCTTTAACCATCCAAACTTCTTTTATTTTCATTTATATGGTGTGTCAGATCCAGACTTTTGACGTATCCATTGTAAATAACTTGTTAATGAAAGGGAGTCTTCAGGTTCCACTATAAGGACCCGTAAAAAAAATAGTGTATGCCTAAGTATTTATTACAAACAGGACCGTTTATGTTCCTAAAGTTGTAATATTATAAGAAAAGAGGAGACACAACTTTAGCTCAGTGATAGTGTGAATATAAGTGTGAATCAGGGTTCCAGACTGGGAACAAATGGTTATATTTTGCGATGAAAAATTGGAGCCAGTACGAGTATTTCAACTACTCGCACATGCGTGACCAGTAACATTGGGTTTTTTCTTGTTTTTTTTTTTTTTTGCTGACAGACTCCTTCACGGTTAAATCCACTAGTTGGCAGTAATGTAACGAGCTAGCTTACCAAGGGAAGATACCAACAAAAAGAAGGTGGGAGAATTGGAGTGAGTTATAGTTGGGGTAGTGGGAAAACTTGACAGCACTTGCGAACAATGGCGAAAAGGATAATAAGCATAAGCGGATTTTAAGGGGGAGGCAGGGGGGTCAGACCCCCCCCCCCCCCCCGGTGGCCGAAAAGTGTCAATGCATGAAATTGACTTTCTTATATATCTTAAAGTTGTAAAGCAATAAAACTGTAACAAAAATGAATGAAAAGAAAAAAATATTTCTATGATGGCGTGAAAATTATTTTTTGAACAGATCATGTGAATAGCATCTTAGACGGTCATTTGCTTTGCATATAATTTTCAACAACAACAAAAAAATACGGGAGGACAATTTTATTTTTCAAATGATTTTTTTCTTTGATTGAAAATATTATTTTTTTGATTGAACTTTTTTGGGGGATTGAATGATTTAGACACAAATATCCTACCCATAATATGGCCCAAACACAAAAAAGGTTGCTTCAATCAAATAAAACTTTTTCAATGAAAAATTAAGTGTTCAAATGCAAATTTTTCAATATCAAATATTTTTTCGCATTTAAAAATGTTTTCTATGACTGAAATTTTTCTCTTTTTTTTTTTTTTTTTTTTGATTGAAGTGATTTTTCTTTTGGAAAATATATATTTTTTGAAGCAAATTATTTTTTTGATTGAATAAGACATAAACGTCCTAGCCAAAACCTTACTTCAATGAAAAAAGTTGCTTCAATCCCTCCAAAAAGTCAATCAAAGAAAAATAGCTTTCACATGCATTCTTTTGAGTTTCAAATTTATTTTTGCATTCAAACACTTTTTTTTTTTTTTTTAATTGAAGCGACTTTTTTTGAATTGAGAATATATATTTTGATTGAAGCACTCAAACCACTGTTGCTGGTATTTCGGCCCATTCCTTCATGCAGATCTCCTCTAGAACATTGATGTTTTGGGACTGTCGTTGGGCAACACGGACTTTCAACTCCCTCCTCACCCCGTGGCGTCAAAATGATAACAAGAACGGTGAGCAAAAATCCCAGAACCACACGGGGGAACCTAGTGAATGACCTCAGAGAGCTGGGACCACAGTAACAAAGGCTACTATCAGTAACACAATGCGCCGCCAGGGACTCAAATCCTGCACTGACAGACGTGTCCCTCTGCTGAAGAAAGTACACGTCCAGGCCCGTCTGCGGTTCGCCAGAAGAGGACTGGGCAAATGTGTTATGGTCAGATGAAACCAAAATAGAATTTTTTGGTAGAAACACAGGTTCTCGTGTTTGGAGGAAAAAGAATACTGAATTGCACTATACCCACTGTGAAGCATGGGGGTGGAAACATCATGCTTTGGGGCTGTTTTTCTGCAAAGGTACCAGGACGACTGATCTGTGTAAAGGAAAGAATGAATGGGGCCATGTATCGAGAGATTTTGAGTGAAAATCTCCTTCCAACAGCAAGGGCATTGCAGATGAGATGTGGCTGGGTCTTTCAGCATGACAATGATCCCAAACACACAGCCAGGGAAACAAAGGAGTGGCTTCGTAAGAAGCATTTCAAGGTCGTGGAGTGGCCTAGCCAGTCTCCAGATCTCAACCCCATAGAAAATCTGTGGAGGGAGTTGAAAGTCCATGTTGCCCAACGACAGCCCCAAAACATCACTGCTCTAGTGGAGATCTGCATGGGCCAAAATACCAACAACAGACTGTGAAAAGCTTGTGAAGAGTTACAGAAAACGTTTGGCCTCTGTTATTGTAGACGAAAGGGTACATAACAAAGTATTGAGATGAACTTTTGGTATTGACCAAATACTTATTTTCCACCATGATTTGCAAATAAATTCTTTAAAAATCAAACAATGTAATTTTCTAGGGGTTTTTTTCCCACATTCTGTCTCCCATGGTTAAGGTCTACCCGTGTTGACAATTACATGCCTCTCTAATATTTTCAAATAGGAGAACTTGCACAATTACTGGTTGACTAAATACTTATTTGCCCCACTGTATTTATACATGTTTTACGTTTTTTTTTTTTTTTTTTTTCACAAGAGACATCTCTGGGTTCTGATTCAGCTTAGCTACAAAGCACAACGCTAAAAATCAATTTCACAGCAATAAAACTGGCCACTGGGAGGCAGTAGCGCATTTGGTACGACCTGCAACCTGATTCAACAGAACGAACGGCCGGGCGCTGGACGACCGAGCAGAACGACTGGGACCACCAATTCAGCGGACAATGCCGTTGAGCCCGTGCTGCTCGCAGAGACAGGGACAGGTGGCGATGAGGGAAAAGTTTACCCGGGCCACAACAGCGTCATCTCTCAGTTAGTTATGTGTAAATAAATTGTTACTTTGCTATCAAAAGCTCTATTTGTCTTGTTGTTTATGTTATTTTTTAAAAGGACAACATTATTCAGATGTTTGGGATGTAACAAAGCAAAAAAATAGCTGTGTTGAGTTAATTATCGAGGGTTGATTGAATATTTGCTTGTGCTCATATATACCTAATACATATATTTTTTTAATTGATATAACCAGTAAATGATTATTGCTTGCTATAATAGGTTGTAGTATAATGTTTAAAGTGTTATAAAGTGTTAAAGAGGGTCGGGGTGACAACTGCCTTGCTTCATGACCGCAACATTGCGTAACTAGACCTTCTGGGACATCTTCAGCATCTTACGTCTAGACTTTCGAGGACATCTTCCATTCGAGGACATCTTCCATGGCCGCAGCGTTGCATAACTGAAGTGTCTGGGTCATTCTGACCACTTTATCTAAATGCTCTTGCTCACACACGTGTATTTAGTTAGTTCCGCCTACATGCTCACACATAGCCAATCAAAATCACATGGGTGTCTCCAGCTTGCTTTCCCCCTCCCTTTAGGGCAGCACCTTTCTGTGTTAGGACAAGCCCCTAATAAAAGAAAGAGCAAGGAGTTTAGTTTTAGATCAATTTTGGTGACTAAACAGCGTAATCTAGCATTTCACTGTCTAGTCCCTCCTTGCTCTCCTTGGCCAAGAAAACTGAGTGTCTTCTCTCCTTATTTTTGTGTAATTTTACAAATGTCTACCTAAGGATCTATTTTTGAACTTGACAAGCTGTGTTAAAGTCAAAGTTATGTTTCAAATGTATGCTTTAACAAAAAGCTCAATTTCTGTTTTTTCATCAGAAACTGGAAAATTGCTCAAACTAAGCTATTTTCTAATGATGATTTCTAAAGAATGGGAAAAGATATGAACTAACTTTTTTTCCAGCGGAAAGAAGAGAGTCTAATCTTTCTTTTGGTGGGTTCCATGTTTATATAGCAATCAAACAGAATTTTCTGTGGGCCTTGCAAAATCAGTCAAAAGCCAGTAAAACGGCTGGGAGCGAAGGGGGTTGCACCGGTGAAAATGGCTGGGAGTGAATGAGTTAAAAGAAATATTTTGAAATTTCACAATGAGAAATAAACCCATGAAAATTAAACAACAAAAGAGTTATTTAGCAGAATTTTTTTTTTTTTTGACGTTCAAGTTAAAATATCAAGGAAAAATGAAAGATTAAAGGAATAACGTCTATAATCCAAAAACTGTAGGTAATTCAAAGGTTCAATTAAAACGTTTGCATATAAAAGCCAAATAAATCTTGCACTGTAAAAGTTTGTAAAACATACTGTTCTCACAAATTACAAACACATGCAAAAGAAATGAACCTAAAAGTTAAATAAAACAGAATTGTGGTTGGGTATGTGATTCATTTGCATACCACGAGTAGTACTCATACATCAATTTGAGAATAATTGCTCTACATTGTTGAAGTATTCTCATGCAACAAATAGGCCTCCCATGTACTAGATAAAAATAAATTGACTTTGTTAATGCTTTGGTATCGCCCCAAAACAGTCATATTCAAGTATGAAAGCATTCAAATTTGTCAAAGGAATTCTAAGGTAATGATGTCTAAAAGGAAGCGAAATTTCAAGGATGCAGGTGCTTTTGCAGTGTGTCAAAAGGCACCCTGCAATTTGGCTTGGTTAGGAGGCCCTGACAGCTGACTCACAGTGAAATTACTCAGGTTGTCGCTGTCGAGTAGAAGCACAAATGAAGAGGCTTTTTGAGCAGAGTGAAATATAAAAGGTACGCACAAAGAACTGGAGGTGGCCTACCAGAACCACTGATTACCTGACAAGCACTGAAGCAAGAAGTAAGTAGACACAGATAAGGTTTGATAAATGTGCTGGGTGTTTGTTTTCAAATTAGAGAATATACTGCTGGACATGGTTGTGCTTCCGATATTGTAACTGCATCCATTGGAAGGGGAAAATCATGTTTCATCTTCAATGCTCAAGTGATCTTTTTGGCATAATAAACCAAACATGGGTTCTCAGCCCCAGTGACATTGTTTCAAGTGTTTTGTATATTATTATTATTTTATTTAGGTTCATAAGATTGTCTTTACTTGACATGGATTGCAATCAAAATCTTATGTAGTAGATTAAAGACCATATGGATAGACCCTGTTGCATGCCTTTGTTTTTTATGGGCTGGCACTGGTTGGAGTTACCAACCTGCAAGCATTTAGACAGTCACAGATACAGTACTTTTTCTCTAACATGCAGAAGCAGGTAACTGAAACCCCGGGGGTCAACTAGTCAGGTTTGATCTCATCATGGGGCTCCATTTAATGATTTCTTACTAGGCCAGTAACTGGTTTGATCTTCTTAGAAAACACCAGTAGCACAAGAAGAAGGGTACACGTGAATTAATTTGGCTAGGGAAACCATTGAGACAGGCTTGACAATACAGTATTGGAGTGGTGAAATATATTTATAGTGAGACTGTTTATTATCATGATGTGTTTATACCGTAAATTTGCAATCTATTGAATATTTTGCATATAATTTGTGACTACGCGTGGATCAGTCGCCCAATTTCACATGGTCTTTGTCATATCAAAGTCTCACTGGATTGGCATTCATATGAATATTTTATGCAAATGCAATACGGAGCAGGATTCCCACAAGTGTTTGAAATTCATGAAAGTGGTGTTGGGCTATTCAATGTTGAACGCATTTGAATTACGATTAAGGTGTGGGGAAATTATAACAGAAATTCCTAGTCTACTTGACTGCATGTAGAGCCGAACTACCAGTGGAAACCATCTTAGAGTTGATGTTTTAAGTGAAGCCATTAGCGGGCGGAGCTGTACTTTAAACATTGCTACTCTGTGCTTTAACTCTATGGACAAGTTTCCGAGGTACGTCCGCTTTACTTCCTTATGTCTGCGCGCAACTTCCGTTTTAGAATTTCTCCATCCAAAACAACAGTGGAGCTGGAGTAACATTACTCATCAAGATCCCTTAAGAATATCCTCAGTTGAAATCACATGCTTAACTTCTTGTCTGCAGCTGGTTTCCATTTAAGGCGTTAGGTTAGGTAGATCCACACTGGCGAATTGTAGCTACCAGCTGGTCGCTGATGAAAACATTCCACTTCCAACTATAAATATAAGCGCTTCCAAGAGATCACGCACAGCGCAGAAAGTCTCGGAGTGTCATCTACATCGTGCTGAATCCATTTTTGGAGATTTCGTGGGTTCCTCTGCTTTGATTTTGCAGTTTTAACTTTGTCAACAACACACTGCTTACTTCAACCACAATTCATGTTGTTCTTTCTAAACCGGAAGTTCGGAGCAGACATTTTCCAAGATGGCGCCGCCCATATTTCACTCAGGAAACTTGTCTATATATTCAGGATAAACGCACATAGCATCTATACATGAAGTAAATGAAAAGGGACTTATCAGATATCGTGGTGAAAATTGCATCAAAATGATGTTTGAGCTGTGAGTCTGCTCGTTATTCCAAATTGTTTTTCAAGCTTTCTTTCCTCAAAGCTGGTAACTATTGATATTATTGCAGTAAAATTTTAAAATATTTGAAATCAGTCTTTTATTATTATTTTAATTAATGTTACGTTTATTTTATTTATTCAACAGAAATACCCAAATAAAAAAATAAATAAATTAAAAAAAAGGAAGAAAAGGTAAAAAATATATATTCACCATTATCAGTATGGTAGAGCAATGGGTCAATATAAGTCTAACTGATCTCTTCTGAGAAAAATATATATAAATAAGTTCACCTGAAAAGTGTAGTGAAGATTAATATTAGTGTAACCCCAGTTCTATCAATTAGCTTATCGTTATTAGCAACATTGAGTTAGCACCAGGCCAAATTAACTTAAACTACTAATAAGATTTCATAACATTATTTCATTGTAAATGTCTTTTTAACTGAAACCGAGCCCAGCCAGAACATTTTTGCAGCACTTATACTCTGTACCACATCTAGCCGATGGCTAAACGTGGCATGGCATACAAACTATACCTAACACCAGAAGGGACATACAAACCTCAGTGGAAATGTCTGCATAGTTAAAAAATGTCCGCAGATACTCTGTGTGTCACAAATAAAAGAAAAAAAAAAGTAAATTATCAGGAGCAACAGAATGTAGCGGTAACACTGCCGTATGCTTGAGTATTTGAGATTCTGTAACTCTGACAAAGCCCTTCATCTTCAAAGTCGAAATCATAAGTGTTGTCAGTCGAGTCTAAGCAGGATCCAAGTTTTATCACCTTCTCATCCTTAGGGAATTCATTCAGGCTGACGTCTTCTTCCACTGAGGTAGGCGGGGGGTTATCTACACCCATAGACTTCACTATCAGTTGACGGGACATGGGGCTCGAGGCCGATCCGTAGGGGGCCTATTCTCAAAAACTTAAAATTCAGATATTTCCAAAACTAAAGCCGGTAGCGACCTAAAACCAAAAAAGGCACCTCCCTTAGGCACATACTAGTCCTTCTCAAAAAATTAGCTTATTGTGATAAAATTCATTCTTTTCTGTAATGTACTGATAAACATTAGACTTTGATATATTTTAGATCCATTACACACAACTGAAGTAATTCAAGCATTTTATTGTTTTAGTATTGATGATTTTGGCAAAAAAGTCAAGAAAAAACACACTTCTCAAAAAATTTGCATATTTCATCCGACCAATACAAAAAAGTGTTTTTTTAATACAAAAAAAGTCAACCTTCAATTAATTATATCTGCTATGCACTCAATAATACTCGGTCGGGAATCCTTTTGCAGAAATGACTGCTTCAATGCGGCGTGGCATGGAGGCAATCAGCCTGTGGCATTGCTGAGGTGTTATGGAGGCCCAGGATGCTTTGATAGCGGCCTTAAGCTCATCCACAGTGTTGGGTCTGGTGTCTCTCAACTTCCTCTTCCCAATATCCCACAGATTCTCGATGGAGTTCAGGTCAGGAGAGTTGGCAGGCCAATTGAGCACAGTAATGCCATGGTCAGTAAACCATTTAATAGTGGTTTTGGCACTATGAGCAGGTGCTGAAAAAGGAAATCTTCATCTCCATAAAGCTTTTCAGCAGATGGAAGCATGAAGTGCTCCAAAATCTCCTGATGGCTAGCTACATTGACCCTGCCCTTGACAAAACACAGTAGACCAACAACAGCAGCTGACATGGCACCCCAGACCATCAGTGACTGTGGGTACTTAACACTGGATTTAAGGCATTTTGGCATTTCCTTTTCCCCAGTCTTTCTTCAAACTGTGGCACCTTGATTTCCGAATGACATGCAAAATTTGCTTTCATCTGAAAAAAGTACTTTGGACCACTGAGCAACAGTCCAGTGCTGCTTCTCTCTCCCAGGTCAGGCGCTTCTGCCGCTGTTTCAGGTTCAAAAGTGGCTTGACCTGGGGAATGCGGCACCTGTAGCTCATTTCCAGCACACGCCTGTACACAGTGGCTCTGGATGTTTCTACTCCAGACTCAGTCCACTGTTTCTGCAGGTCCCCCAAGGTCTGGAATCGGCCCTTCTCCACAATCTTTCTCAGGGTGCGGGCACCTCCTTTGGTTGTGCGTTTCCTGCCACACTTTTTCCTTCCCACAGACTTCCCAATGAGGTGCCTTGATACAGCACTCTGGGAACAGCCTATTTGCTCAGAAATTTCTTTCTTTGACTTAGCTTCTTGCTTGAGGGTGTCAATGATGGCCTTCTGGACAGCAGTCAGGTCGGCAGTCTTGCCCATGATTGCGGTTTTGAGTAATGAACCAGGCTGGGAGTTTTTAAAAGCCTCAGGAATCTTTCGCACGGGTTTTGAGTTGATTCGTTGATTCAGATGATTAGGTTAGTAGCTTCTTTAGAGCACCTTTTCATGATATGCTAATTTTTGGGGATAGGGATTTTTGGTTTTTCTTGACTTTTTTGCCAAAATCATCAATATTAAAACAATAAAAGGCTTGAACTACTTCAGTTGTGTGTAATATATCTAAAAAAAAATATGAAAGTCTAATGTTTATCAGTACATTACAGAAAATAATGAACTTTATCACAATATGCTAATTTTTTGAGAAGGACTAGTATGAGTCTCCATGAGCAGTGACATCAAGTATAACAAAACTTAAAATGGCTATAAAATTCTCAAATTTTACGCTAGCTGCACAAAAATCAACAAAAGCAGAGATAATCACCTATATTTTCAGGATCAATAGAAATAGAAAGTTTTTGCCTAAAATAGCCACTTAGGTTTTTTTGTAATTTAGTGCAAGTTTTCAACAGCTAATAAATCATTCCATTTTCACATCGGAAACTTAATACTTGACGAAAACATGCAGAATCATCTTAATTTTACTCAACAAAAGAAAAATTTGCATTTTTCTATATACAATGATAATTAATTTAGGTTTGATTCTGATTTTACTATTGCCTCAGCACGTCTAGCAGGCTATCTGGCCCTCATCATTTTTAGATTGAAATGTTACATAAAATAAAACACGTAAAATGCGTTTTTTTTTTGTTTTGTTTTGTTTTTTTGTATGGACGCAGAAATGTCATATATTACTCATTTTTGCCCAAAAAAACGGGCAGTTGGCCGTAAATTACCTGATCATTTGAATGTAAAGTTATGCTATTGTGTATGGATGCAATATGGCGGCCATCACAAAACAAAGAGCTTTTTATGAAGAAAATTCTTATAGAAGAAATGCGTACATCCTGGAATTTCTATAGATATTAACATAAAAGTCATAGTCAAGATTCTTGGTTAAAAGCAAAAAAACAGGCAGTTTTCATTCATTTTACATAAATACTGTATTTCAAGCTTAAGTTACGCTATTGTGTATGGATACAACATGGCGGCCATCACAAAACAAAGAGCTTTCTAAGTTGAAAGAGCTTTTTAAGTGTAAAGTTCATGTTTAAAAAAAATGCGTAAATCCCAGAATTTCTATAGATATGAACGTAAAACAGTCTACATTCCTGGTTAAAAGCAAAAAAACAAAAAACGGGCAGTTATCATTAATTTTACGTAAATATTTCAAGCTTTGCTATTTTTTTTCCCATTAACATTTTTTTCACAACGCTTCAAAGTGCATGCATGGTGTTATTTTACATAATAATTACCTTCAATCCTCGACCAAATCACTCTTGAGACACTCCTGTCTGCTTGTATGCAGTGAAACTTTCATCCTTTTCCACCTAAATCCAGCATTTGAACGCAACGTGTGTTTGAGTTTATAGCAGTGAAAGCTGCACGACGCTCTGCCTGGCCTTCGGGAAGGCGTGGCGAAATGTTTGTAGGAGCTGTCTAGTCAACTGATGGTAAAGTCTATGATACACCCAGCCTTGATTCATCTGTTTTGCATATTTGATTATTTATGCATTCATATTCTGCACCAGTTATGGTCATGAGAGTTTTGGGGGTTCTGGAGCTTATCCCAGCTTACTATGGGCAGGAGGCAGGCTACATCCTGATCTGGTTGCCAGCTAATGGAGGGAACATATAGAGAAACAAAATTTTATTAAACATCTCAAATTTGTTTGGAAAAAAACATGTTGAGTTCAATAGTAATGCATAGTAAATGTTGCATTTATCCCTTCACTGATGTCATCAGGCTGATGTGTCAATAAAGCAGTCCGAGCCCAAAAAATGGGTGTCTCATAATGTGCTAAAAGCCGTCACAAAAGCCCCCTGAGTTTTCAGCGGGTGGATTTTAGTGCTGACATCATTTGACATACAGACCTAGAACATAAGCGCCAATGTTCAAGTCAAACAACGGTCACTTTATGAGTGGCATATAATATATATTTTAGGAGGTGTTGTTTAATGACTGTGTCCGTCACGCAGTCAGAGGTTCGAGATCAAAATCTCATCTCTGACAGTACATTGTGGGATATGAATGTTCTTCCTTTGTGAATGTTTTCTCAGTGTGTTTTCTCCCGCATTCAAAAACATCATGTTAAATTAATTCAAGATTCTTGATTGTGAATGGTTGGTTTTCTATAGACTGGTAACCACTCTACGGTGTACTCCACCCCTCAACCAAAGTCTGCTTTGATAAACTGAATGAAGGGACAGACAACACTTAGAACAAATTACCTTAATGCAAAAGACGTTAGCTAAAAGCACTTACGTAAGTATACAAATCGAGAATTTCTTCAACCTCTAAAGGAGAAAATGACACAGTTTACGAGCGCAGTCGTTTTTTGACATTAGTTGCACTCATACACATACACAAAAATGGACTGGCGCATACGATTATGAGTATTCATGACGTCAAGAGGGTAGGAGGGCAACCTGGGCTTCATTGGCTAATGTAGTACAAGCATTGATTAAATGTCTGCTCCCATGTTTTTCGTCACTATCAAATATCAGACAAAAAAAAATCTGTGTTTTTTCAATCTTTTAAGCCAGTGTTGTTTTTGTCAACGATGACTATAACGAAAATATTTCGTCGACGAACAATTTTTTTTACGACGACGTGACGGTAACAAGCTAAAAACGCGTCTTGAGAGACTAAAACATAACGAAACACAAAAATACGCCAGAACTTCCATCATGTGTAGTTAGCCTGCATCGTAGCAGTGTCTGGTTGTGTGACATGTCACGTGCTGCATTCCCCCATCCCCAGCTCACTGGTGTCCTCTCCTCTCCTCTCCAGACTTGCTTGTTTTGCAACACAAGGTAAGATTTGTCTTCTTAACTTGGCAACAGAGAATATGCAATATTGCTTTAGCCTTTGAAAGTCTGTGCTGACTAATCATCACACACTAAAAGTAACTCGTAGCATTAGCATTAGGCTAGTGATAACGGCGAGCATCCTCCTAAACTCTAAACCTTTTTTTACACACAGTACGTGGCGTCCAGGTGGGTATAATTAGTTGAAAGTAATGTACTGTTTTGCTTCTTAGAGAGTATTATCACCAGGAAGTTGGCGTTGTCCTTATGGATGCTACAACATGTGCTCATCTGTCACTGGAAATTGTTGGGATTTTTTTGACTAACACTTTTGAATTTTAGAGACAAAAACATTTTCAGTAAATGCCGACTAAAACTAGGCAAAATTAGTTGAATTTTCGTCAACGAAAACTAAACAAAGACAAACGAATTTTGAAATGACGAGAATATGACTAAGACTAATAAGTATTGTCGTCCAAAAGACTTAGACCAAAACGAAAGTGAAAAGGGCTGCCACAACAACACTGTTTTAAGAAATAACAGCATTTTCCACCTGTAAACAAATAACAAAAAACTTGCAACACTTGCATTTATGCGTTTACATAATTGTGCCATCCTACATGTACTGATTAGCAACAAGCTGCATGTGTTGCAGCCATTGCAGCACAGTAGTTTTAGTAAATAATATTAAACACCATTATAATTACAATCATCATTATGATTACAATCATCATTGGAATAACAATATCAAAGACAACAAGTCGTTTCAAGACTTTAGCTTTAGTATTTTTGGAGAACCGGACACATGAAAATGCAGGGATAGGAAGGACATACCTTCCATAACACAGCGGCAGCAGGGCTGCATAAACACCCGGTCTTTGTGGTGGCACGGGCTTGGGTCCACATCTGCCATCAAAAAATGTCCTCCCATGTTGTGATGATGGCAGATGGATGCGGTATTTCCAAACTGTCTTTTTTGAGGGAGTGATGCCACTCCAGCTCTACAGTTGTTTTGGGGAGAGAAAGTGTAAAACGGAAGTCGCGAGCAGAAATGCAGAAATAAAGCCGAAGTACCTTGGAAACTTGTCTATAGAGACTGGCGAACAGAGGCCGGAGGAAGCTGCGGGTGTGGAGATAGAGGAGGATGCATGAGATTCCAGATTCCGGTTCACTCAAAACGCACACCATGCTCATATTTTTCTACGATTTCTTTCTTCGTTTTAATGGTAAGCGTCACCTTCTTCCTTTTTTCACCACTACTACACCTGCACTAACCTTCCTGAGACCCATGATAAATTCTCTCACAAGAAAATCCAACGCGCAGCTGTCTTGCATATGTCGATGCGTTCGTATGTTGAGGTACCACTGTGTATCCGTTTTCTTATTAACTTAAGGTATGAGGGCAAGAGTTAATTTGTGCTGGATCTTGCCGGAACAAGATCCGGCACCTCTTGAATTTGTGTTTCCCTGTGTTCCGGGACTTATTTGGGCAGATCCGGCACCTCTCGTGTATAGAAAATAATAGTAATATAAAAACATTTTTTCAAAAAGGATTGTAATAGCCCCGAATGGGGGGAAAGAAGGAGAGGAGTTGTTGATGGCTTTCTCCACTTTATTGTGGCAACAATAAGAAAACAATAAACAAAAGAACAGCGAACTGCCGCCACATTCGACCGCAAACTTCTGATTCTCACCCGTCTCCCCCTCGCTTCCTACTACTCACAGCTCTCCAGTCCCAGCGTCTCTTAAAGGACCTGTTTTGTGCTTTTTTTGTTGATAAAGGTATCGAACACACAATGTGCTGAGAACTTTCTTTTATTAACACATGGAGCTAACAGCACGAACTTGTGGCTCTCAGCAGGCTGTGCCGCTCTATCTCACTCCCGCATAACGTGACCAAAACAACAGTAACGATGCGTGCACTTCAGGGTGCCTCGGAAAACATTATATCAGACTATTACACATAGTTACGGACATTACAGTATAAAATAAAATAATAACATGCATGAATTCATTTACAGAACAAATCCCAAGAATTATGGAGGACCAGGAGTGCAAAAATTCATCATTCATTTATTTATTTCAACTTTTATTTATTTCACTTTTTATTTATTTCATTCTTGCACTCCTGTTCCTCTGGAGGTGCAACCATGAAATAATTTTATCTGTCACGTTTGCTCGTCAAAGTTTCTAACGTCTGATTGGTTGCTCAGCAAAGCAAGTCTTAACTAGTCGATCTCAGATAATAGATTGACGCCTGAGGCATTGGCTAATTTTTATGTACACCCGATACATAAGGTGGCAGTGTAGATCCGTATAATCTGAAAAATAATTGCTCCCTCAAAATCACAAAAACGACGAAGATTAGTAGCGTCGCTAGCGTGGTCAGTGTAGCGGTAGTAGGCTTTGACGCATTTCGCGTGTTGTCCAAGCAAAACATACATATGTCAAAAATGTGCCCAGAGCTGCTCAGAGAAGCAGCAAATTTAATCGAGGACACTCTGAGGAGAACTCCAACAGCAGCCCATGGTGGAGTCCAGTCTGTGGCTTCTACATCGCGCGGGCCAGCACCTTTAAACGGGCTGATGTCTGCATACGGGAAACTCTAGTATAACTCAGAAGTGGAACGGTCCTTGGATATTTACCAGATTTTATTTATTTTATTTTTTATCAAGTTTTGAAATAAGGCTAAATGACAAAAATAACTAGCAGTTTTCTAAGTAGTTTTACTCTGAAATCTGACTTCATTTTTACATGATAATGATTTAGTTTGGGTCTAGGGGTTCTCCAGTGTCTCTCTAAAGTGGACCCGTTATCGAATAGGTCACCGTTTTTTTCCCCATATATTTAATAAAGGGACTTGCGCTCTGATGCCACGTCATTGCATTCTGAAGCCAGCGCATTGCATTACCGTAATGCACATAATGCAAACAATAATCCAAATGAGGGGCGGCTGGTTTGACTTTGTTTTTACGAGTGGAAGCTGGCTTGATCGCAGTTCTAAACTATCGAAAACTCATTGATCAACATCTTGATCTGACAGAGCCGAGATGATGCCAATAACGTTAATTAATTACTCTGTTTTGTAGGACACGTACTCAGGGTCCAAATGTCCTGCTTCAATTTGTTCTGAGAAATCTAACATGTCCCAAGAGAGCTCATGCAAAATCTCAGATAATGCCGCCATGTTGGGAAGAAATAGGACGAAGCAATCGCTTATTACTCGATCAACTCAAACCCCGCCTAGTTCACGCCCGCCCACCGAGTTTTATTAGCCAATGACAGATAAAATTATTTCATGCGGCCACACGGGGAACAAGAGTGCAAGAATGAAATAAATAAAAAGTGAAATATATAAATGTTGAAATAAATAAATAAATGATGAAATAAATAAATGAAAATTGAAATAAATAAATAAAAATTGAAATAAATGAATAAAAATTGAAATAAAATAAAGATTGAAATACATTTTGAAATAAATAAATATAAAATGAATTAAATAAATAAAAATTGAAATAAATAAATAAAAGCTGAAATAAAAGAATAAAAATTGAAATAAATAAAAATCGAAATAAATTTTGAAATAAATAAATAAAAATTGAAATAAATAAATATGAATCGAAATAAATAAATATAAATTGAAATAAATAATTAAAAATTGAAATAAATAAATATAAATCGAAATAAATGAATAAAAATTGAAATAAATAAATATAAATTGAAATAAATAAATAAAAATTGAAATAAATATTGAAATAAATAAATAAATATTGAAATAAAAGCATTTTAATGACACTTTTAATTATTTATTTAATTGTGTATTTATTTATTGAATTTTTGCACTCCCTGTCCTCCATAAAGAATTGCATGTCGTTTATAAAAATTTAACGTCATTTGTAGGAGTCAGAGATTTGTTGATGCACTGAAAAGCTGGACCAACAAATCACGCCCCTGGCATAAAAAAAAAAAAAAAAAAAAAAAAACTTGCGCCGTCTGGGGAGCAAGCAGCCAGGATCAAACGGTATTTCAACATGCCAAAAAGACAGTTGCATTTACTGTCTTTTTCAAAAAGACGGAAGATGGTTCAAAACGAGTCAGAAAAGCAACAACCGGCGATTAGGGCAGCTGCAGCGATCATGCTAACTGGCAGGACCGGGTGCAGCAAGAGACGAGCGCAGCAGCAGCTAGCCAGGTTCACGGACTGCCAGCCAAGCAGGGGCAGGAGGCTGCTACCGTGGCAGCAACTGGTCAGGTTTTCGCGCCACCCGGAGTGGGGGCCAGCTATAGGCCAATACCCTAATGGGAAATTCGGGTTTGGGCGGCATAATTTGTAAAGTGGTGGGAACTTTGGGGCCAGAGAAGACGGGGGGATGGAACTCGCAAAAGAATGGGTTTGTGAAATTTATTGTAATCTCTTGATTTAAAAAAAATTTTTTTTGGGGATGTTTTACAAGTTGGACTGTACGTTACTGTAATCCCACCTGTGGTCATGTGAGCGATTGCCCATGCTGTGCAGAGTATAGCCTAAATAATTGTAAATTGTTGTCATTACATTTATACCATAGATAATATCTGAAATTGAGGCTTGTAAGTCCCACAGCATGGCAAGTGGGCATTTGCGTGTTGTTTTCAGCACCATTTTCTGCATATGTTCCGGGGACTGTGCCCGTCTCGTCATCCCTGCGCTGTCATATGTTCATTCTGGCAGCTTATGATTTACAAATTAAGCACTGTATGAGGGCAAATATATGCAGACTAGTACAGATCGTATCTGCCTATCATTAATTGATGTCTCAAGTTGAGCCCTGTGTGTCTCTCTCGATGGCCGCCTTGTAAACATGTTGCAATGGTCCATGAGCTGATATTGATACCCTCAAAGGTGTTTAGCCCGGTTTCTCTTGTGTTTTGTGTGCTAATAACTCTTTCATCAGTGGGACCGTGTGTCAGCTGTTGACTACAGTATATTTGGACAGAAACAAACAGACTGGAGTAAAAATGTAATAAAACAGCATTGGCTGATGATATAGCGTAGATGTGAAAAGTAAAACGTGCTACGGGACAAAGAAAAAGAGGGCTACAAAAAAGGAAGGGGGTGGGCAGCACAATGAAACCTAAGCCTTGTGGACCCCATTCTCCCTACCTAGGGGCATTCTGTGGCTGGCAAAAAAAATGCACTGTATATTTGAGGTTTTAGCTCACGTGACAGAGGCAGGGTTTGTGAATCAAAGCGCACTATGACTTCAAGCGTGAGAGGGAGAGAGAGGGAAGGGAAAAGGAGAGGGAGGCGGAATGCAACAGGCTAAAGTCAGTCGTCGCAGTGAGAAACTTTACAACTTTGACTTCAAGCTCTTCTCATTTCTCTTCTGAGTTATAGCTAGTCTTGTAAAGTACAAAAACAAAGAAAAAAAGGCAGACATCTCAACAGACATCTGGTAAGTTTGACTTGTAGTCTTTTTTTTCCCCTTTCTTTTGCTTTATCTGAATTTTTCTTTCAAACTTGAGCACGTATCGGCAGTGCGTAAGAAAAGACAGACAGACATGTCAGAGCACGAGTGAAATGTGTCTTTGTTTGTTTGGACAGCGTGAGTGTGAGATTCAGTTTCCTGAGGACAGCTTTAATTGAGACCAGGGCAATGAGAATGAAAAATTTAAGGAAGAGAATAAAAGCAAATCAGGACTCACATGCACTCAAGGGCCACTCCGTGTGAGCAGATCAACTTTTACATGGCGTGTAAAAGCGGCGTGTCCCGGTTTGCTCCATTGATGGATACACACGACTGGCCTCTCTGATGATTCACCGATGCTGAGAGTTCAACTTTATGCTAAAATGTGTGTGTGGGGGGGTTATTTTCAAACTTTTAGAGAATGACAATAAATTGTAATTTGATTTGATATGTGGTCAGTCACCAGTCAAGTAGTTCAGGTGAGATTGTCCAGCAGCAGACAAAGTTGGCTGCAGGCTATGTGCCGTCAGACTGCCCGTCAAACTTGATGGATCACCTCCTCACAATAACAAATGGCCAAGGAGGTCTAGTACAGCTGTGTATGTACACATTCCATGTCTTATCCTATATAAAAACTTTACAAAATGCCAGATATACCGCGTATAATAAATGTGTGTCTATAAATACTGTGTGAATAATGAGTACCATGCCAAGCGCCTTCTCCCAATTAGATCCAAGCTATCTAGGTCGGCACCCTGACACTATACTGTTGAACGATCCTGCCGTGCTGCTTTATTATTTACGTCATATCGGTTCATCGTCATGTCAGTGTTCATCAAGTCGATAGCGGGGCCATAAACAGTTATGCGTAAACATTCAGGGCATGTTGAAGACTGACTCATATCCCCTAGACTTGCCTCACCATGCCTGCCTTGAACACATTCTAAGGGAAAAGTGGTTCTGAACGGATATTTAATTGGCTGTTTGGACTTAAACATAAGTCCGCCAGTTGAGGTCCCTTATACTTTTTTTTCTCATCTGCTCATTTGGTCTTTTTCATTTCCAATTTATTTTCTGTAACCGTAGACATCTGCAAATGTTGACTGAACCGTAAACTGCTCCATATGAGTAACTCAAATGAGACCCCTATAAAATAAACTTGTATGCATCTGTTGTTAGTTAAATCCCTACGCATGGAAACTCCGCGCATAATATTATTAGTATGTGTTTGAATTGATTAGCGCTGGATTTTTTTTTTAACCTTGCTGCAATCTTTGTTGTCTCCAATTTTTAAGAATGACTATCCCGCAGGCCTTTTTAGTCTTTTTTCTCAAATCTAGTCCCCACAAATGTCAAGTTATTTGCCAGTACTTGTCGTCTTGTTTGTTATTGTACAATGAGCCAAAATTTGAAACTTTGCATTCTCTACCCATCAAACGTTTTCTCGCTTCCCACGGTATTACACATTATTAGGGGTGTAACGGTACACAAAAATCTCGGTTCGGTACGTACCTCGGTTTTGAGGATACAGTTCGGTTCATTTTCGGTACAGTAAAAAAACAAAATGCAAAATATAAATGTGCTAGTTGTTTATTACACACCTTTGTGCTTTCAACAATAGGAACATTAGCCTATACAAAGCTAGAATTCTGCTCAAAAAGTAGCGGGTATTTGAAGATAATCCAACAGCAATTTGCCTTTCAGACCCCGCGTATTGGTCAGCTTTCTTTGTGAAAGAAAGAAGAAAAAAGTCCTGTGCTAAAGAGGAAAGCAATCCCAGTGACAAAGATTTTAACATGTATTTTACAAATGAAATGCCTCAATGAATCATTTTTTTTTTTTCATATGAACTGTTTTCAAATGCTTTATTGGTGGATTTTACAGCGCCACACAGAAATTAATGCATTGTGTAAGCAAGATCTGTGTATTATTCCTATTAGGGTTGTTCCGTTCATGTTTTTTTGCTCCCGATCCGATCCCGATCGTTTTAGTTTGAGTATTTGCCGATCCCGATATTTCCCGATCCGATTGCGATTGCTTTTTTTTTTTTGCTCCCGATTCAATTCCAATCATTCCCGATAATTTTTCCCGATCATATATATTTTGGCAATGCATTAAGAAAAAAATGAATAAAACTCAGACGAATATATACATTCAACATACAGAACATAAGTACTGTATTTGTTTATTATGACAATAAATCCTCAAGATGGCATTTACATGATTAACATTCTTTCTGTGAGAGGGATCCACCGATAGAAAGACTTGTAATTCTTAAAGGAAAAATGTGACTTTGTATATTGTGATTAAATATTGCCATCTAGTGTATTTGTTGAGCTTTCAGTAAATGATACTGTAGCCATTTAACTTCTGCCCAAATGCATGATGGGAAGTGCAACCATGACTGTGCGTCGTGGTACCAATTGATATATCTTCTCTGCGTTGGGAAATACCATAGGGTGTTAAGAAAAAGATCAACTACTACATTTCTTCCCCACATCTCTCATTCTTATTATTTAATTACAGGTGTTTTAGCTCATTTTAATTTATTTTATTTAAATGGGCTATTATTTATTTTATTATGTGTTTATATTTTACAAATGTGATATAGTATTCATTTATATAGTATATTTTATGTTGTATAACTTTAGATCCTATGTGAATATTAGTTCCTACTTGTTTTGTTGTGGTAGGAGGGTTTTGTACTGAACAAGGGGTCGTGTTGGTTATTATTATAGCAGAGAGGACAGCAGTAAATCAACAAAGACAAGTCAACTGTGCCATGATCTACCACTCAAGAGATCTGATGGACTCAAAAAGTGGGTTACGATTGCATATTAGTTTGAAAATCGACCGGCTCCACCGTATTTTTACACAAGTGACTTCCAGTCTGCCCTATCCTACCTACCAGTAGTAGTATTGACGCAGGAGGGTCGCGTCTCGCGTCAAATAATAAACTCTGCCGTTCTTTTCGCGTTCGTAGTGTTGAGCCGCTTCTGGGACGCGTCTAACACGCGGCCGCACTGCGACTGGTGTGCATTGGCTGATTGATTTTAACGCCCGCGTTTCACTGCGTTCTCGCGGTGACCACGTTGTCGCGGCGTTGATGTTTCTGAGTTATAATGTTGGTCTTCATTATAGTAGAGAAGACGGAGTAAATATAATCTACACATAGAAACTGTAACCTGATCGACTCACAGCCTCGAAAAGTAAGGGTTACATTACGTCAGAAAGTTGTTCTGTACGCCTCCGTTCCGAACCGAGCACCACGTACCGAAACAGTTCAATACAAATACATGTACCGTTACACCCTTACACATTATCCATCGAATTATTTAGCCAGATATTGTGAGAGCTATGCATGTCTAATTGGCTTCAGAGATTTGTAAGTCACTTCAATTGTGGCTTTTTTATGTGCACCAGTACGTCAAAAGGAGCTCACAATGTGCGCTGAATTGCGGCCTGAGGATGTTCTGTGCTCAGCACTGGCCACAGGTCCTTTTAAACACACCTCTACTATCTGGAGCCACAGACTGTGGGTGAGTGTGAGCGTGTGTGGGGGTTCAGGGGACTTTAGACTCACTTTTCACTTAAATACTAAATGAAAAGCTGGCTACCAAATGCCTCAATTAGGACTGACCCATGGCCCGGGTGTAAGGCCTGAAGCCAAAGAAGCTGACCCCTGGACCTACACGGACCTTGAGCAGCCCTAAGGCTTGACTCTACACAATGACAACATTGTGTGTTTTTATAAAACATCATGCTCATCCACATCATCGCCATTACACCTCTGCTAACACCAAATTTAAACCGTGTAATTCCAAGTTCCAAATAGTTCATGTTTTTCTGGAGAGTGCTTGATTTATTTGTTTAAAAAAATGTGGAGCTCATTTATCAAAGTCCTTGCCAGGGTAACAGCAAATGTTAAACCAAATGAAGTGTAGCAACAGCATAGTTTGCCAATATTGACATGCCAAAGCCTTGAAATCATCAATTAATTATAATATGAACACGCTACTCATATTTACACTGGAGATTCGTACAGTTTAGGGGAAAATGCATCCGTTGAAAAAGGACCCATTAACTACGGTTGGGCATCGTTTGAATTTGAACTGTTCCTGTTCTGATTCCATGCTTCGATTCCGGTTCCAAACGATTCTCGATTCCAAATCTTTTAATAAGCAGCGTCAAAAAAAATTGCATCGTTAATAATCATTTTCGAACTTTTTATTTTTTAAACTACATGAACTTTCAATTAACTTTGCTATGAATTGCTCACATGGCTCTTTTTAATATATAAAAGAGCCATTAAATTTAATTTATTTAATTTAAATTAGGGCTGTCAAACGATTAAAATTTTTATTCGAGTTAATCACAGGTTAAAAATTAATTAATCGTAATTAATTGCAATTCAAACCATCTCTAAAATATGCCATATTTTTCTGTAAATTATTGTCGGAATGGAAAGATAAGGCACAAGACGGATATATACATTCAACATACTGTACATAAGTACAGTGTTTGTTTATTATAACAATAAATCCACATGATGGCATTAACATTATTAACATTCTTTCTGTTAAAGGGATCCACGAATAGAAAGACATGTAGTTCTTAAAAGATAAATGTTAGTATAGTAGTAGTTATAGTTAATTTTATATTAAAAACCCCTCTTAATATTTTCGTTTTAATAAAATTTGTAAAATTTTCTATCAAAAAATAAACTAGTCGCTTGCCATTGTTGACGTCTCCGAGCAGTGATGTGACATGGGCTCCCTGCTGTATTTCCACAGTTTTTTTTAACTACGTAAGGTAGTGATTGAAATACACCACAAGGTGTCAATGGCAAGTTTTAAATTACTTAGAGATCAAGCTAATGAGTGTGTTTTGTCCCTCCACTGACGCCGTAGTTCCCTGTTTACTGGTCCATCCACGGTCATTTGAGTGCTGGCTTCACAACGTACGAGACCTCTGATAGTTTGTGTATTGTGACGAAATATTGCCATCCAGTGTATTTGTTGAGCTAAAAGAAATGTTTGAATAGAGTTTGACCAAAGTCTGAGTAAGTTTTATGTGTATTTTGCATAGCTATTTTGATTTGGAATGCCAGCTCTCTTTGCATTGAGCGCTTTTCTTTTTGTGAACGTTATTTTTTGAGAGATAGGAATATTATTTTTTTGTGCTTTCACTAAATGATACTTACGTTTGTTGTGAAGGAGTTGCCGGAGCTTATGCCAATAAACGGCGCGGTCCAATGAACGCCTGTGTCCACTCGCCTTTCTCTGCCTCTTAGCTCTCAATGTGCATAAAACGGCATCATTGTAATCTGTTTGAGGCAATGCATGCGCGGGTCATTCCGCGCATGCGTTAAATGCGTCAAATATTTTAATGTGATTCATTTTAAAAAATTCATTTCCACCCGTTAACGCGATAAATTTGACAGCACTAATATAAATATCAGTCTTTGAACTTAAATATGATGGTTTCTTTCTGCAGGAGTGCAGTTTCACAAAGATGTTTCTTTTTCAAAAGCTCACAGAGAAAAAACATTTACACATATTCTTTTGCCTATGTTTTAGAGTGTCTTATTCTGCAGGCGTTTTTACATGTTATTGAGCTGCCACTAAGGGGCTAACCTGGTGCAGAATATCAAACAAGCAAACAAACAAACAAACAAACAACTTGTTAAACCCAGTCCAGATCAGCAGCGGGTACAGTATAAAATCAGAATCAGTTTTTGTTGAGGAAAATGAACATATCTGCCTTCTAAGGAAGTAAGCGCAAGCGTTCTGGACAGATAGTGTCTACTGCAGTGGAGAACACACGTTCACTGGGTGTAGATGAAGTTTGAACGCATAACAGCTGTTGGCTGGTGCTTACTGCAGAGTAGATCAATAAATGTTTGTTATAAATTAAGGTAAATGGATTTTAATGGAGGCAGCAACGCGCTACGTAAAGTACGTAGCTGCTTATATAGCTACATTAGCCCGACGTAGTAATATGACTTATTCTCATCCTATTCCATCCATCCATCCATCCATCCATCCATCCATCCATCAATCATCTACCGCTTAATCCGGGGTCGGGTCAGGTTGCTTGGGTCCAAACTAAAAAGTAAATGAAAAAGTCCAAAAAGTGCCACTAAAAAGGTTCAAAGGGAAGTTAAAAATTTTGGACATTAAACTTAATCTTCGATTTAGCGGAGGTTTAATTAGTTGGCGGAGTTGATTTCATCAAATTCCGTGAAGTTTGTCAGTTATTTGTTGGTTTCAGGGCAGCGGAGTGGCTAAGCTAGTCCGACTTAGCATGCCAATAAAAAATTATATTAACAGATCTAACGCAGTCAAATAAATTCAAAATGAAGAACATTGTTCGAAATAGCCATGCGGCTAAAACAACATCACACCAAACTGCTGTGATTAATTTCATTCTGCAGGATTATTTATTTTTTAGATGCATAATGCGACCACAATAGATAGGAGTGCTCAGGCCACTCATGCTAAGTCTGTTGGGGAGTCCCTTTCGTTCCCAACAAAACAAAACAAAATCAGCGGTGAAAAAAACCAATGTGATGTCACTCCACTCTGCTTGCCTAGATAGCCTGTTCCCTGCAGAGCTGCTGGATTATAAATGTTGCTGTTCATACTACAATTATTCACACGCAATGGAAAGTTTTAATAACTTTATCCTGAAAACATAGCCAACACCATTGATTTTATGGGTCATCAGTGATTCTAATACGTGCATACAGGGGTCGCGTTAACCGAATATTTTCCGTCGTTGACCGATTTTTTAAAACGGTGACGGAAAAAACTGAAGTCCATCCGTCATTTTGACCGGTTGCAATTCACACCCCAGACCACAGGGTGGCGAGTGAGCATATTAATTAGCTATTGTCTCTCTTGATGCATGACGTCGTTGGCCTTCCTCTGAAAAATGTCAAGGCAACTGAGTGTCCGAAGTTTCTTCAAAAAGCCCCAAAACGACGATGGTGTTGATAAAAGAAGTGAAAAAACAGGGACTGCACAAGCGGTTTATTGGCATAAGCTTCGGCAACTCCTTCACAACAAACATAAGTATCAATTAGTGAAAGCACAACAAAAATAATATTCCTATCTCTCAAAAAAAGTGTTCACAAAACGAAAAGCGCTTCAATCTGTATTAATGAGGCCCTATTCTCACACAGTTAAAAAAAAAATGAAAAGAGAACTGGCATTCCCAATCAAAATAGCTGTGCAAAGTACACATAAAACTTACTCAGACTTTGGTCAACCTCTATTCAAACATTTCGTTTAGCTCAACAAATACACTGGATGGCAATATTTAGTCTCAATATAAAAACTATCAGAGGTCTCTTACGTTGTGAAGCCAGCGCTCAAATGAACGTGAATCACAATAGACCCAGTCTAAAAAAACAAACAAAAAAAAAAACAGGGAGCAACAGCGTCAGTCGAGGGACAAAACACACTCATTGATTTGCTTTCTCAGTAATTTAAAACTCGCCATTGACACCTTGTAGTGTATTTCAATCACTACCTTACGTAGTTCAAGACAGAAGAAGAACGGCTGTAACGTCACCGCTTGGCGACGTCAACAACGGCGAGCTATTAGTTTTTTTTTTGATTGAAAATTTTACAAATTTTATTAAAATTAAAACATAAAGAGGGGTTTTTATATAAAATTACTATAACTTGTGCTCACATTTATCTTTTAAGAACTCAAGTCTTTCCATCCGTGGATCCCTTTAACAGAAAGAATGTTTATGTTAATGCCATCTTGTGGATTTATTGTTATAATAGACAAATACAGTACTTGTGTACAGTATGTTGTGTCTTTATCTTTTGTTTCCAACAATAATTTACAGAAAAATATGGCATATTTTAGAGATGGTTCGAATTGCGATTAATTACGATTAATTAATTTTCAAGCTGTGATTAACTCAATTAAAAATTTTTAATCGTTTGACAGCCCTAGTAATGTAATATGTTACATTAGTCCAATCTACTGAAAATGAATGCTCAACCTAAGGGTGAGCAGAATCACATCTGTAGTAGTTGCTTTAGTCGAAGGATAACAAGTCAATTGCATGTGCAGCCTCAGTGAGCTGTGTGGTTACCGTTCAGTGAGAAAGGGGCATTTGTGTGTCTATTGCGATATTGGGGATGCAGTCAACACTATATTTTTGCAGCTTGTTGTCTTTTCCTTTGCTGAAACGTTATTTAAACAATTGTCTTTTTGAGTGTGAAAAAGTGGTCTTGGATTGAGCAAGTGCTGCCTTACATAATGTCATTTAGTTGAGTCAAGTTAAATAGGGTACATCAGTGAGTGTTGTTTTTGGCAGCCCTTTTAATTTTCTTTTGGATGATAATACTTATTATAATATCTTAGTCATCTCAAAATGTGTTTGTTTTCATCTAGTTTTTGTTGACAAAAACTCGACTAATTTTGTCTAGTTTTAGTTGACTTTTACTAAAAATATTTTCGTCTGTAAATTTTTAAATTTACCCTAAAAATATAGAAATGAAAAAAGGTTTCCAACTATTTTGAATGAACATTGACAGACGAGCACATATTGTAGCGTCTACAAGGACAACACCAACTTGGGTGATAATACATACTCACCAGGAAAACAGTACATTATTTTTAATTAATTACACCCCCCTCGACACCACGAACTGTATGTAAAAAACGTTGTCAGAGAGTTTAAGAGGACACTTGCCATTAGCATTAGCCTAATGCTAACGCAAATGCTATGCTAACGCTACGAATTACATTTAGTGTGTGCTGATCACTCAGCACAGACCTTAAAGGCTAAAGCAACATTGCATTTTCTCTCTGGCTGACAAAACAAATCTTACCGTGTGTGCAAGCCTGCATGGAGACCGGAAAAGACACACTGGTGAGTCGGGGAGGAGAGTGACACAACAAGACACTGCTACGATGCAGATTAACTACATATAAAAATGTCACACGTTGTGAACATGTAACGTAAACTATTGTGCATTTTCGTGTCGTTCTCGTCTCGTCAGACGAAAACTGGCACTCATCTCGTGATGTTTTAGTGTCGAAAACATGTTTTTAGGTCGTTATCGTCGTGTCATCGTCATGAAAAAAGTGTACGTTGACGAAATACTTTCGTTATCGTCATCGTCAACGAAAAAAACACTGCGGTACATACTGCGAAATGCATTGTTATGCAAGTATTGAAATTATTATATTAAAAATTAACAGCAAAGTTCAAAATAGTCAGGTAAAGAAAAGACCGGTTCATTGAGAATAAGCATGGAGCTCTCTGCCATTAAACATGTTCAATTAGGAAGATGAACAGAATTTATAGGTCTAGAAAAACAAGTATGGAGGTGTTGAGCCCAATGCATTTTTCATAAGGGTGCAACTTCAAAAAGTCTCCCACACATTGGGATGTAGCAACTTTTAAGGACAGAAGCACATCACTGTGTAATACATTAGATATGCTAACACTAAGTACTAATCAACCACATGATCAAATAAAGGCCACCATTGTACAATGCAAAGCAGAGAATTTCCCCCCATAGCTCTAGTTCGTCACCACTGGAGGCCGTCCAATCGTTTCCGAGCGTCACGTCTGTGTTCCGCCACGTACGCAATTTCGCGACTTCAACTAGGGTCACATGAAAGTGGTTTATTGTCATTGTTTGACATCGTGCTTTGCTGAATGGAATGAATATGGTTGTTTAAATGTGTGTGACTGAGAAGTTGCAGCATTTTGCTAGAGAAAAGCAACAACAACAAAAACAACAACAACAAACAAAAAAACCTAAACGAAATCAGAACAATGCAAATGAACTAGCAACTACTGTATGGCTAATTTGGATGTTTACGGTTTCGTAGTTGATGAAAGTGGTTATGTACATATTGCGTTGTGCAGGGAATGACATTTTTGCATTTAATTACTAAACAGCCATAAAGGGAAAGTAACAAATCATACAAATTGCTCAGATAACGTGGTTATGGCTTGTCTATCTTGACGTCGATCAACCCTCAGTTAGTTTTACTTATGACACTAATGTGATTAGGATGTTATGCTTTTCATAATGTTTATATACAAGATATACATGCTTTTATAAGGAAGCAAAAGAAATCAAAGGTTCAGAAACACTCAACTACTGTATTTTTATTTTATTTTTTTTTGTAAATATCTGCCGCACTTAAAATTCTTCTTTTTTTTTTTTTTTTTTTTTCCATTTTTTTAAATCTATGAATTCTGGTTGTGCTTAACGAGCTCAGTCCTATTTTGTCGGAGCATAATTGTATTATTGGGCTCCAATAAAGTGCTCAGCACGCACACACATTCATCAAACAAATATACGTATGTAACAAATTAATATATTTAACAATAATTTTAATGTTGAAAGATAAAGAAAATGACAAAAGCAGTACAGTGGTACCTCTACTTATGAAATTAATTGGTTCTGGAAGTAGTTTTTTAATCTGAAAATTCTGTAAGTAGAGACGCGTTTTCTATGTAAATTCCAAGCCCCCCAAATTCAGACGCAAATCTTTTATAAAGCATGAAATTGCATCAAAACATGTAATAAATACATGTTACAATTAGTTTATTACACAATAAACAATATGAAAGATGTCCTTTATACAGTGGGGCAAATAAGTATTTATTCAACCACTAATTGTGCAAGCTCTCCCACTTGAAAATATTAGAGAGGCCTGTAATTGTCAACATGGTTAAACCTTAACCATGAGAGACGGAATGTGGAAAAAAAAAACAGAAAATCACATTGTTTGATTTTTAAAGAATTTATTTGCAAATCATGGTGGAAAATAAGTATTTGGTCAATACCAAAAGTTCATCTCATTACTTTGTTACGTACCCTTTGTTGGCAATAACGGAGGCCAAACGTTTTCTGTAACTCTTCACAAGCTTTTCAAAAACACACTGTTGCTTGTATTTTGGCCCATTCCTCCATGCAGATCTCCTCTTGAGCGGTGATGTTTTGGGGCTGTTGTTGGGCAACACGGACTTTCAACTCCCTCCGCAGACTTTCTATGGGGTTGAGACCTGGAGACTGGCTAGGCCACTCCAGGACCTTGAAATGCTTCTTACGAAGCCACTCCTTTGTTGCCCTGGCTGTGTGTTTGGGATCATTGTCATGCTGAAAGACCCAGCCACGTCTCATCTTCAATGCCCTTGCTGATGAAAGGAGATTTTCACTCAAAATCTCTCGATACATGGCCCCATTCATTCTTTCCTTTACACAGATCAGTTGTCCTGGTCCCTTTGCAGAAAAACAGCCCCAAAGCATGATGTTTCCACCCCCATGCTTCACAGTGGGTATGGTGCAATTCAGTATTCTTTTTCCTCCAAACAAGAGAACCTGTGTTTCTACCAAAAAGTTCTGTTTTGGTTTCATCTGACCATAACACATTCTCCCCGTCCTCTTCTGGATCATCCAAATGCTCTCTAGCGAACCGCAGATGGGCCTGGACGTGTACTTTCTTCAGCAGGGGGCATGTCTGGCAGTGCAGGGTTTGAGTCCCTGGTGGCGCATTGTGTTACTGATAGTAGCCTTTGTTACTGTGGTCCCAGCTTTCTGTAGGTCATTCACTAAGTCCCCCCGTGTGGTTCTGGGATTTTTGCACCCCGTTCTTGTTATCATTTTGAAGCCACGGGGTGAGGAGGGAGTTGAAAGTCCGTGTTGCCCAACGACAGCCCCAAAACATCACTGCTCTAAAGGAGATCTGCATGGAGGAATGGGCCAAAATACCAGTAACAGTGTGTGAAACGCTTGTGAAGAGTTACAGAAAATGTTTGGCCTCCGTTATTGCCAAGAAAGGGTACATAACAAAGTATTGAGATGAACTTTTGGTATAGACCAAATACTTTTCCACCATGATTTGCAAATAAATTCTTTAAAAATCAAACAATGTGATTTTCTGTTTGTTTTTTTTCACACATTCTGTCTGTCATGGTTGAGGTTTACCCATGTTGACAATTACAGGCCTCTCTAATATTTTCAAGTGGGAGAACTTGCGCAATTAGTGGATGACTAAATACTTATTTGCCCCACTGCATATAAAACAAAAAATAAACAATAAAAATGATGGTCATTTACCTTTTACTGTAACTGCGGTCCTCATCTCGTTTTGCCCTCACCAATCACCATTTGTTTAAATTTGTGCACAAATTCTTCAGCCGCTTTGTGGTCGGCGCTACCTACTTCAACATTCTGAACAACAGAGTGAACTCCCGTACTCTTTTTGAACTTCTCGAAACATCCACATGCCGATTGTTGATGTGTTACGGCCATATTCTTTGGGGAGATCAACCAAATGAACCCCTTTATCAGAGTTTTCTATTGTCTTTAGCTTTGTTTGTATCGACAAAATAACTTTTCGTCTTTTCTATTCCTCTTTTCACCATCACTTTTTTGAGGGACATAGTGAATAAAAATTAACCTTTCTGAAATAAAAATACGGGACGGCCCCCTCGCGCCCAAAGCTGTACAGGCAGAAAAAAAGGGACATCCCCAAAACTCCTAAAATGCATAGAAATGTATCTATTCATGTAAGTTGCGTATTGGTCCAATACAGAACGCAACATTTAAATCCCAAGTACGGATCGTTCCTTATTTCAAGGTACGGGTGGCAACACTAACGTACGCGTAACCGGTGTGTTAATAACCGCGTTAGAGTACAACAGCGTACTAACGGCGTTACTTTTGTCAGTAGTGAATAATCTAATTATTACTTTTCCCATCTTTGCAACGCTGTTACTGAGGATATGAATTGGCGCTTTAGCGGCGTTACTACAATTTGGTTGAATTAACCGCTTTTTGTCTGATTTTGTTACAGCTGCCTGGGAGGTAGCAGAGCGGGAGGGGGAGGATGGAAATGCGTGGTGACGCCGTTGCAAACGGGATGCTAGGTGGCTCGGAGCATTAGCATAGCATTCCCGTTCCCGTTAGCATGAGCGTCGTCTTAAACTCTCTGGCAACTCTTTTTTGCATGCAGTTCGTGCCGTACAGTTGGGTACAAATAATTGACAAACATGCACAGTTTTCCTGTTGAATATGCATTATCAACACCAAGTTGGCATTGTCCTTGTAGATACTACAATATAATATACCAAATATAGTCACTTGGCCTAAAATTTTCTTGAATGACGTATGCATGAGCTTTGTTTGATGTCTTTAATCAAAACAACTAAAGCAAAGGCAGGATATTCAGAGCCTTACCTGCATATTGGAAAATGTATCTATATATAGTATTAGGGGTGTGACGATACATACAAGTGTGGGTTCAGTACAAAAGGAAAAACAAAAAGGCTTTTTTCTCACAGCATTTGAAATTACACTCTTATACAGGTGACAATTAAAAAAAAGTGTGACCTATGTTATTTACCTGTGTTTATAATAATAACCAACATGACCCCGTGTTCAATACAAAACCCTTCTACCACAACAAAACAAGTAGGAACTAATATTCACATAGGAACTAAAATAAATAATAGCCCATTTAAATCAAATAAATTGAAAACACACCTGTAATTAAATAATGAGAATAATACACAGATCCTGCTTACACAATTAAATTTATTAATTTCTGTGTGGCGCTTTAACTTGAGAAAATCCACCAATAAAGCTTTTGAAAACCGTTCATAAGAAAAAAAAATTATGCATTAAGGCATTTAATTTGTAAAATACATGATAAAATCTTTGTCATTGGGATTGCTTTTCTCTTTAGCACAGAACTTCTTTTTTCTTCTTTCTTTCAGAAAGAAAGCTGACCAATACCCGGGATCGGAAAGGCAAATTGTTGTTGGATTATCTTTAAATACCTGCTACTTTTTGAGCAGAATTCTAGCTTCGTATAGGCTAATGTTCCTACTGTTGAAAGCACAAAGGTGTGCAATAAAACAACTAGCACAGTTAAATTTTGCATTTTGTTTTCTTACTGTACCGAAAATGAACCGGACCGTGACCTCAAAACCGAGGTACGTACCGAACCGAGATTTTTGTGTACCGTTACATCCCTACTCTTTTCTCATTTGTTGTCACACTGAACTATTCGGTTCCGTTTGTCTGTTTCCACTATACGACTGCGGTTGTTACCAAATTGGAGGGTGCCAAGTTATTCTGGTCAAGTTCATGAGTATTGACCATGGAGACAGTAAATATTGTGTGCTAAATGCAACAGAACCGTCCCACTTTGTTTGGTTGAAAAGAGTGAACGCTTCCCATATTGTTGTTTTGGAGCTGCCTTGAAGCACACTAACAAGATCAAACAGTGTTTATTACAAAACGTGATGTTGTAACACAGATTTGTTGTGTTTGTGCGCAGTTCATTCATTCGCTGGTATTCACTTCTTGGGTTTCTGGCCATGTGTTTAAATGTTTACTGCTGCATTTATTCATCGCAGCATGTCAACGGAAGGGGGATTCCTTGAAGTAATATTTTTTAAAATAATTTACTGCATCTTTTAAGTTTAACTAAGGCCTATAATAGTCTTCACTCTGTTAGTTAATGAGCCCTGACATAGAAGCTAAAGGGTTGGCAGCCTAAGTGTTCACCCCTCCTGTCTGCGTGTTTAAATGGCCAAGGTAGTAAACTCGAAATTGCCATGTGAGCCTGATTTGGTCGAAAGCTTGTGCCAGGCAAATGAAAAGTAACTAACTTAAATGTGTTTGTTTTTCTGTCTTCTAACCAGAAATCCGCTTTGATGAAATGCTTTTCTGTTTTGGGGCGATTCTTTTGTTAGGCATTAATGAATTCAACTTGAAACCGTGGTGTAGACGCGTTACCAGTGTGACTCTCAGTAATGACCGTGTGTGTTTCATAACTGTAACCGCAAGCTGATTTGGAAAAAAACTATAAAATCCAGTCCCATTTACAAAGGATAACTAGATCCAGATGACTCCCTCACAAACAGCGGAACATGTGATTGAAAAAGTTTATGTCATTTCAACTGTTTAGATGTGGAAATCGAGTGAAAATAAGCAGAACTGATGGTAACTTATGTAGCAATTTGCTGGAAAAGACACTCGGATGGAAAGCCCCATTTATCCTTTTTACACCAAAGCTGTTTTTAATCCCCATTGTCTGGGAAAAAGGCAACACCAATTGGTGCGTGTGTATCGGCAGGACCGGGACCAGGTGACCCAGTCTGACCTGACCCAGCCTGCGCTCATAAAAGCAGCATTGAGGCCCAGAGACACAGCACTACTTTTGTTGCCCTACCCAAGGTGTATTCCCCCCGGAGGCAAAGAGCGGGGGCGGAGGGTGTTACTCATTAGAGAGAAAGAAACCATTCCACGGCTTAGGCGCACATTATTTCATAGTTTATTAGTAGAAATAAAACTGCTACTCTAGTTTTATGTTTGCTTTCTGTAACGACTCTGTCTGCTTTCTTGTTGCCCCATGCCGTTTCGCCACAGTTCCTTCTTTCTCTTATTAATCCACTTTCCAATGTGCCTCTAATTAATAGCACTCCACTCCTACACATGGCCAGCCAGATGCTTGGAACTCCGTCTCGTGTTCCTCATGCGCTCTCTTACCATCTTTTTTCAACTTTCAACACTTGATTTTTTTTTTCTTCTCCATGGCAAAGCTTTTTACACATCTGGCTTTCATACTCGGTTTTTAGTGTTTTTGGGGTCGGTTTTGTAAAAGAATTGACGCAAACCTGAGTGACCTTAAGGCGGAGGGATTCTTTGTCCTATATTTACTCCTTCATTCTTCAAGGTCAATTGCAGCTTTCAATGATGCTTCAGCTTGTATGAAGCTGGAACATTTTCCGCTTGATTATTTGCCCCTGAACATGATTAACGCGCTCTGGTTGAGCTTCACCGTGATGCCTGGAAAAGCAAGTATTTGACACCTTGATCAATATTTATGTAGTTTCTTGTGGAGAAAATGACTTGAATTGAAACTCATTTTACTAGTTTCTTTTGGCTTCACTCTACTCTTATCATATTTTCAAACCAGTGTGTACTATTAAAAAATAGTACAGGTGGTGCTGAACAAAGAAACCAAGTTATATTAAAGTGCGTAAAAAAGGATAAAACTAAGTCTTAAATATCATTATTATGTGAATTAGAATCATATTTTGAGACGATTCGACTACAGTGGGGCAAATAAGTATTTAGTCAACCACTAATTGTGCAAGTTCTCCCACTTGAAATATTTGAGATGCCTGTAATTGTCAACATGGATAAACCTCAACCATGAGCGACAGAATGTGAAAAAAAAAAAACCAAAAAATCACATTGTTTGATTTTTAAAGAATTTATCCGCAAATAATGGTGGAAAATAAGTATTTGGTCAATACCAAAAGTTCATCTCAATACTTTTTCATGTACCCTTTGTTGGCAATAACGGAGGCCAAACGTTTTCTGTAAATCTTCACAAGCTTCTCACACACTGTTGCTGGTATTTTGGCCCATTCCTCCATGCAGATCTCCTTTAGAGCAGTTATGTTTTGGGGCTGTCGTTGGGCAACACGGACTTTCAACTTCCTCCACAGATTTTCTATGGGGTTCAGATCTGGAGACTGGCTAGGCCGCTCCAGGACCTTGGAATGCTTCTTACGAAGCCACTCCTTTGTTGCCCTGGCTGTGTGTTTGGGATCATGGTCATGCTGAAAGACCCAGCCACGTCTCATCTTCAATGCCCTTGCTTATGGAAGGAGATTTTCACTCAAAATCTCTCGATACATGGCCCCATTCATTCTTTCCTATACACTGATCAGTCGTCCTGGTCCCTTTGCAGATAAAAAGCCCCAAAGCATGTTTCCACCCCCATGCTTCACAGTGGGTATGGTGTTCTTCGGATGCAATTCAGTATTCTTTCTCCTCCAAATACGAGAACCTGTGTTTCTACCAAAAAGGTCTATTTTGGTGTCATCTGACCATAACACATTCTCCCAGTCCTCTTCTGGATCATCCAAATGCTCTCTAGCGAACCGCAGACGGGCCTCGACGTGTATTGGCTTCAGCAGGGGGACACGTCTGGCAGTGCAGGATTTGAGTCCGTGGTGGCGCATTGTGTTACTGATAGTAGCCTTTGTTACTGTGGTCCCAGCTCTCTGTAGGTCATTCACTAGGTCCTCCCGTGTGGTTCTGGAATTTTTGCTCACCTTTCTTGTTATCATTTTGACGACACGGGGTGAGATCTTGCATGGAGCCCCAGATCGAGGGAGATTATCAGTGGTCTTGTATGTCTTCCATTTTCTAATAATTGCTCCCAAAGTTGATTTCTTTACACCAAGCGTTTTACCTACGCAGATGACAAGAAATTAGTCTTTTATTCTGCCGTTTAGCCACGCCTACCATTTTAGGGCTCCAGCGTCCCCAACACGAGGATGACGTCGGCAGGGTCATGGTTTCATCTGATTTAGAATTCAGCCCATTGAGGGGGAATTATTCAGAACGAGGAAAATGCGACGAAGAGAGCCGCAAAATGTCATTGAGTCAGTCTCTCTACGTACTCCACTATTTTTACAGGATATTCTTTTTATCAAAGTATTTTTCCCCATTTGCTAAATAAATGGCATGGTCATGACAAATAACAGTCTTGTTCTAAATGGAATATGAAATAATAAAAAAATGCATTTATTCCAGTGCTGTCAAAATTATCGCGTTAACAGGTGGTAATTAATTTTTTAAATTAATCACGTTTAAATATTTGACGCATTTAACGCACATGCCCGCTCAAACAGATTAAAATGACAGCACAGCATCATTTCCACTTGTTACTTATGTTTTTTTGGTGTTTTGTCGCCCTCTGCTGGCGCTTGGGTGCGACTGATTTTATGGATTTCAGCACCATGAGCATTGTGTAATTATTGACATCAACAATGGCGAGCTACTAGTTTATTTTTTAATCGAAAATTTTACAAATTTTATTAAAACGATAACATTAACAGGGGTTTTAATGTAAAATTTCTATAACTTGTACTAACATTTATCTTTTAAGAACTACAAGTCTTTCTATCCATGGATTTCTTTAACAGAATGTTAATAATGTTAATGCCATCTTGTTGATTTACTGTTATAATAAACAAATACAGTACTTGTGTACAGTATGTTGAATGTATATATCCATCTCGTGTCTTATCTTTCCATTCCAACTATAATTTACAGAAAAATATGGCGTATTTTATAGAGGGTTTGAATTGCGATTAATTACGATTAATTAATTTTTATGCTGTGATTAACTCGATTAAAAATTTTAATTGTTTGACAGCCCTAATTTATTCAGTACGACATGGCAAATTTACTCCATAATGGTCAAAACTGTCGTCTTCAACTTTACTGTCCCACCTCCCAAACGATATTTTATGCCACCGCTTTCGTCACATCCCTGCCCCGGCTTCGAAGAATGTAAAAAAACCAAGAGGCGTGACAGCTAGCCAACATGTCAGCCCTAACCGAATGACGTCTTAAAGTCTTATTTTCACTTTTCGAAGCGAAAAATCCTACAAAACTAGCCCGGATCATGTCACACAGCGGCGGGGTTGTCGATTGTCTTCGCTGATTAGCAACCCGCCCGGTGGCGAGCAAGTTACAGCTCGTTCCCCCACTGCGGACAGGAGAGCTCGCCGAGGAAGCAGCTGGAGAGTACCGCCAGACAAATCGGCCGACGTCGGAGGAGCGCATAGCTGCACATGGTCAACAAAATAATGGCGTAAAATAATGCTTTACTACACAGCGAAGACACAAAGAGTGAGAGAGCGGTGTACAGTTGTTGTGCAGCTAACATGGCGGGATGTGTCTGAGGAGAACTTTTCTACATGTCCGTCCATAAAGTAAATAATCCATTATTTAAAGAAAGTTTGTAGTGTTTACTTTGTAATCGCTGTATTCGCGGCCATTTTTAACACAAAGTTGCAATTTCTGATGGGGTTGAAAATTTGACAGAGCACCGGGCACACGAAGAGGGCAATATGTGTAGCGCTCTCCCGGCGGGCAGGCGAAGGACCGAGGCGGGTGTGCGACAGGCCGCCGGTCGTCGGCCGAGTGGCATTCTCAGTGGACAGGGAGCATGTCAGTCACAAAATGCAAGCCACCTCCGTATTAAAACGTTTGCCATGATCCCAGTATTTGACATAATACAAAATACGATGTTTTCTCACTTCCTCGCAAGTCCAATGGTCCCACAGTAGTAGGGCTTCTTTTGGCCAATATCCGCAGTGAATGGGAACCTTTTGAAACCCAAAAAGGCTCACACGCCTCTCCCTGGTGCAGCAACAATTTTCTGCAGCCGTTTGGCTGGCGTGATGCGAAAAATGAACAAATTAATCCGCAAAATCAGCTGAATCCACAGTCCATCTGCATGCTATAAAGCAATGCTGTATTGTGTGATGCTGACCCGGATGAGTCACATTCACATTCGTCCTAAACCAGAGACTGAAGCAGGAAATCACTCATTTTCATGGCGTGGGGTTAAAAAAATTAATATATAAAACGATCGCTTCCACACACATCCAAGCGGTTCATTTCATTCAGGAGCATAAAACACCACGTGAAATATGAAGTTAACATGCTTTTTGGTGTCATACGCACTTTAAAGTCAATTACCGTAATTTTCCGACTGTCAGCCACTACTTTTTTCCCTTCATTTTGAATCATGTGTCTTATAATCCAGTGTGGTTTATATTATTATATTATTTATTTGGGTAAATAGGTCACACTTCATTTGACAGCGGCGTCATAAGATTGCCATATGTCCGTCATTCTTATGACGTGACATTATCATGGGCATTAATGAATGCTTACGACAGATGTCATTAAGTTTCATCAGGCAAATTATGTCACTAACTCCATTTATGTCCAGCTCGGATCTTTTACATCCATTCAAAAGGGAAATAATTTGCCAGATCACACAAAATGACATCCGTCATAAGCATTTATTAATGCTCATGGCAAAGTCATGTCATAATTATGATGGTCTTATGACAGTCTTAAGGCACCACTGTCAAATAAAATGGTACCAAATTCCATAACTAGCAGCTAATGAAACAACTAGAACAGTAACAGAAGAAATAATTCGCACCGAACATGAAATTTGATTTGTTACTTACATCTGTAGCGCTGCAATTCATCCTAGGAGGCATGTTGGACAGCAACAGTATTGACAGGAGGTGGCAGCAGAGGTTGACTGTCTCCCAAGGGAGCAGTGATGGCCAAATGAAGCTTCTTGAAACAATGAAGGTTTGGAGCCAATTGGTTCAAAGCTTCATGGTGGTTCATTTGGTCTTAGGACAGTCTTATGATGCCGCTGTCAAATAAAGTGTTAGCAATTAATATCTTGTGGTGTAAATATCCCATAATACAGCGAGGACAGCTGCGGTTTATAGTCCAGTGCGGCTTATCTATGAACAAATGCCATTTTCGTGTCAAATTTGGTGGGTGGTGGCTTATACTCAGGTGCGCCTTTTAGTGCGAAAATTACAGAAGATGGACTTTGCAGCGGAAAATGTCTCCGACATCAAAAGGTTAAATGTGTGGAACATCTGTGTACACTCACTTTTGCAAGCTACATGTCTCTGCTTGTATGTGTATTCCGTTTATAAGCAGGCATGTGTATGTTAATTTTTGCAAAATGTGACATTCGCCACGTGTGTGTGATTTTTTTTTTTTTAATTCTTAACCAGCTACCCACTTTGTCCAACCTGAGTTTGACATTCTTTGATCGTTAAAACAGTCAAGTTCTTTGTGGAAATAGTTGCAGGGACTCTCCCCAACTGGCCCTCGCGGTGAAGAAAAACCGCAGCGGAGCCGAGCAGTTACAGAAATATGTCAATATGGGAAATATGACTTTAAAAACAACATTGACTGCGTTGACTTTGTGTGTGAGAGAGCGAGGAAAGAAGTAGCAAAGGATTTTTTTCTGTCATGACAACTGCAGATTTGTCATTCTAATGTTACCCAATGCTCTATATTATTAACGCTCATAAAATAAGATCATTTCCAGAGTTGTTTTAGGTATACTGTTTTAAAAGGAAGTTAAAATAAAGTTAATGGAACCTCGGAGTGACACTTTACATAAAACTGTTTGAACAAGCACTAAGCATAAAAACTGATATTTAGTGATTTCAAAGCAACACATACTAATTCTTCTGACTAGTTCAACTAAAACATTAAAGAAATGCGGAGTAATATGTTCCACTCCAGCCCTGCATTGTTCTTTTCGTCAATAATGATGATAACGAAAGTATTCTGCCAACGAACACGTTTTTTTTCATGACGATGATGAGAAAAAAACATGGCTTGGGAGACTAAAACATAACAAGACCAATGCCAGTTTTCGTCTGACGGAATGACAACGAGATGAAAATGTCACGAAACATAGTTTCTGTCAAATGTTCACAATGCGTGACATTTTTAAATTGTATGTAGAGTACACGTGTCGTGTCAAGCATTTGAGAAGTGTTAGGATGTGCTTTATGCATGGTAAGATTTGTTTTCTTATCTTGGCAAAAGAGAATATACAATTTTGCTCCACGCGCTTCATGCAACTTGTACCGTGAGCATAGCATTCGCGTTCTCGCTAGCATTAGCATTTAGCGTGGCGCGCGTCGTCTTAAACTCTCGGACAACTTTTTTTACATACAGTTCGTAGCATACAGGTAGGTATAATTAATTGAAAATAATGTATGGTTTACCTGATGAGCGTGTATTATCATCACGAAGTTGCTGTTGTCTTTGTATACGCTACAATATGTGCTCTTCTGTCAAGCTTCATTTGAAATAGTTGGAAAAATTTATTGATTTATTTTATTTATTTTTGGAATAAAAGTTAGTATAAGGCATAAAATTAGGTTTTTTTTTTACAGACAAACACAGTTGTCGTCAACTAAAACTGGACGAAACGTGTCAAGACAGACACAAACAATATACGGGCGAGGCTCTGAATCTCTTCCCTCTCCTATCTTTGCTCTAGTTGTTTTCATAAAAATAAATAAATATATAAATAATTTGAAAAAAATGTCACACAAAGTTTATGGATACGTCATTCAAGAAAAAAATTTTAATCGATTCAATTACAGCTTTAAAATTAATTAATCGCAATTAATCGCAATTCAAACCATCTATAAAATATGCCATATTTTTCTGTAAATTATTGTTGGAATGGAAAGATAAGACACAAGACGCATATATACATTCAACATACGGTACATAAGAACTGTATTTGTTTATTATAACAATAAAACAACATGACATTAATATTATTAACATTCTGTTAAAGCAATCCATGGATAGAAAGACTTATAGTTCTTAAAAGATAAATGTTAGTACAAGTTATAGAAATTTTATATTAAAACCCCTCTCAATGTTTCCGTTTTAATAAAATTTGTAAAATTTTCAATCAAAAATAAACTAGTACCTCGCCATTGTTGATGTCAATAATTACACAATGCTCACTCATGGTGCTGAAACCCATAAAATCAGTCAGACCCAAGCACCAGCAGAGGGCGACAAAACACAAAAAACCGAAGTAACAAGTGGACATTACACGGTGCTGTCATTTTAATCTGTTTAAGCGGGGCATGTGCGTTAAATGCGTCAAATATTTTAACGTGATAAATTCAAAAAATTAATTACCGCCCGTTAACGCGATAATTTTGACAGCCCTATAAAAAAGACAATGTTTTTGAGAAGAAAGGTAAAACAAATATCTGAAATAATGTGGTTGTACAAATGTGCACACTTTTTTTTTTTATATAACTCTGTGATCATGCTTAGAATTGAACAAATCACTTTCAAACTCACTCAAGTTAGCTAGTGTTAGCTGATACCCACTTAACAGGATTTTGAATGAGATTTATGGCGTCAATTACCTGCATGTTTTTTGCCATTTGTGGTTGGCCAAGTCCCTGTCCATTGTGAAATTTGTGGAAGTATTCCTCTACATTTAGACATGAAACCTCATCATTTAAATACCAGTCAACGTGAACAATTGTATACACTGGATGTACTTTCTTTCCTGGAGAAGCAAGCCTTATAAAAACTTTCCATACAGGGGGCTTGTTGTTTTTGGATAGCAGTGAAGCTATTATGCCTTTAAAAATGTTAGTACAAGACTAAAACATTCTCACAACGATGCTGCGAGTAGTGTATTCCAGCTACATAAGAGATATACCTTGTGTAGGTTTGGTCTCAACATTGGTAGGGACGATATAACAGCATAACCTGCATGTACACTTTTTTGCTGGGAACAGGACATTAATAAGACCAAAAACAGATGTGGTGAATGGGGGTCAGGCCTACATTTGTCACAGATATGAACCTAAATAATTTATAGGCTAAATGATCAATGCAAAATAAATCTGTATTGACTTTTACTAACTTTCAGACTGCAAATTTATAACATCTAAATCTTTTTTTTTTTTTTTTTATCTAGTCGAATAATTTTCTCCATCTTGTTTTGAGTGTTCAAGACTAGTTAATCAACAGATTAATGGGTAAATAGTAAATATTACCATTTGTTGTTGTTAAACCCATACATCTAAAAGTTGGTCATTTTTCACCTAAATCAAGAAAAAATGCTTTCAAATAATGTTTTGAACAACATCTATTGTTGAATTAATAACATTTGTGATTTTTTTTTTTTTTTTTGATGAAATATGCTTTTTGCTAAAATAAGTGTGTTAAGATTATTTTCAGCTAGCCATTTTTCCTATATCAAGAAATCTGACAAATTTACTTGAAGCACTGGCAGATCATTTCACTTATTTCCAGTAGATTTACAGTAAAAACAAGGGAATTTAACTAGTTTTAAGGAGGTGTGCTTTTGCAGTGCATATGTATTGGTTCAGGTGATACACCGTTGGATTCAAATCTTTGTTTTAAAAAGCTTCCTACTCGAGTTCGAGAAATTCACACGGATTAATGTTATGCTAACTCTGATGCAGGTCGGACTGTCAGTAAAAAATTAGTGGTGTGTTCACCACCACCACAACATTGACGTATTTTTACATTACTTACAGCTCGGGTTGTTCCGATCATGTTTTTTTGCTCCCGATCCGATCCCGATCGTTTTAGTTTGAGTATCTGCCGATCCCAATATTTCCCGATCTGATTGCTTTTTTTTTTGCTCCCGATTCAATTCCAATCATTCCCGATAATTTTTCCCGATCATATACATTTCGGCAATGCATTAAGAAAAAAATGAATAAAACTCGGACGAATATATACATTCAACATACAGTACATAACTACTGCATTTGTTTATTATGACAATAAATCCTCAAGATGGCATTTACATTATTAACATCACTTTGCATATTGTGACTAAATATTGCCATCTAGTGTATTTGTTGAGCTTTCAGTAAATGATACTGAAGGCCATGCCCAATGCATGATGGGAAGTGGAACCATGACAAGTGAAACCACGACTGTGCGTAGTGCTACCAATATCTTCTCTGCGATGGGATATAGCTTAAGGTGTTAAGAAAAAGATCAGTTGCTACCTTGCTTCCCCACATTTCTTCCCATGATATTTCTAATTGTTGGGAGAGGGATTGTAAGGCTCTAGCCAATTAACATAAGGTTTGAGGGAAAAATTGGACTGGCACATTCAGCAAGGTAAAACGGGTCAGGGTAAGTCTAAACCTAATTAAAATAATTCACTTTATAATGGTAGGGTCAGTTCTATCCTTACAACATATGGGAAGACAATCTAAATGACTTACAGTGGGGCAAATAAGTATTTAGTCAACCACTAATTGTGCAAGTTCTCCCACTTTAAAATATTAGAGAGGCCTGTAATTGTCAACATGGGTAAACCTCAACCATGAGCGACAGAATGTGGGGGAAAAAAAACAGAAAATCACATTGTTTGATTTTTAAAGAATTTATTTGAAAATCATGTTGGAAAATAAGTATTTGGTCAATACCAAAAGTTCATCTCAATACTTTGTTATGTACCCTTTGTTGGCAATAACGGAGGCCAAACATTTTCTGTAACTCTTCACAAGCTTTTCACATACTGTTGCTGGTATTTTGGCCCATTCCTCCATTCAGATCTCCTCTAGAGCAGTGATGTTTTGGGGCTGTCGTTGGGTAACCTGTACTTTCAACTCCCTCCACAGATTTTCTATGGGGTTGAGATCTGGAGACTGGCTAGGCCATTCCAGGACTTTGAAATGCTTCTTACGAAGCCACTCCTTTGTTGCCCTGGCTGTGTGTTTGGGATCATTGTCATGCTGAAAGACCCAGCCACGTCTCATCTTCAATGCCTTGCTGATGGAAGGAGATTTTCACTCAAAATCTCTTGATACATACCCCCATTCATTCTTTCCTTTACACAGATCAGTCGTCCTGGTCCCTTTGCAGAAAAACAGCCCCAAAGCATGATGTTTCCACCCCCATGCTTCACAGTGGATATGGTGCAATTCAGTATTCTTTTTCCTCCAAACACGAGAACCTGTGTTTCTACCAAAAACTTCTATTTTGGTTTCATCTGACCATAACACATTCTCCCAGTCCTCTTCTGGATCATCCAAATGCTCTCTACCGAACCGCAGACGGGCCTGGACGTGTACTTTCTTCAGCAGGGGGACAAATCTGGCAGTGCAGGATTTGAGTCCCTGGCGGCGCGTTGTGTTACTGATAGTAGCCTTTGTTACTGTGGTCCCAGCTCTCTGTAGGTCATTCACTAGGTCCTCCCGTGTGGTTCTGGGATTTTTGCTCACCGTTGTTGTTATCATTTGGACGCCACGGCGTGAAGAGAGAGTTGAAAGTCCGTGTTGCCCAACGACAGCCCCAAAACATCACTGCTCTAGAGGAGATCTGCATGGAGGAATGGGCCAAAATACCAGCAACAGTGTGTGAAAAGCTTGTGAAGAGTTACAGAAAACGTTTGGCCTCATAACAAAGTATTGAGGTGAACTTTTGGTATTGACCAAATACTTATTTTCCACCATGATTTGCAAATAAATTCTTTAAAAATCAAACAATGTGATTTTCTGTTTTTTTTTTCCCCACATTCTGTCTCTCATGGTTGAGGTTTACTCATGTTGACAATTACAGGCCTCTCTAATATTTTCAAGTGGGAGAACTTGCACAATTAGTGGTTGACTAAATACTTAGTGGCCCCACTGTAATTAATTGAAGTAATTATATAATGGAAATAAGGTTGCTTAAAAGTTGGTGGGGACAATTTCAGCATCCTGAAAAGTTGGTAGTGTTATGTCCCTACCGTCCCTATGCAAACCTACGCCCTTGCTTGTGTGTGTATATGCGTTTGTTTTTCTGCACATGTAGAACAGTTTACTTTTGAAGCCCGTATGAGTTGACCCGCTCCTGTCGCTCTGAAAGTGACAAGCGTCCATGTGTGACTGTGTGTACCTGTGATAACAATGACAGCTGAGCAGATTTTATTTCTTTCCACTCAACCTATTTTTACCTTTTTACTGCTTATTCGGTGTGTTTCTCTTTGTTCTTCAGTGGAAGACATTTGTATATTCAGATCTCCCTCCCTCAGCATGTGTGTGTGTTTGATTCGCATGCTGAAGCAGGCCCAAAACAACAAGACATTCTTTGGCTGAGCTGTATTTACCGCAGCTCTACCACAGAGACTTAAGCCCCGCCCTCTCGTGAAATCACTGAAGGGAATGAGAAAGAAACAAGAGAGGGCAGCCCTCGTATAACTTTTCCAGCGGGTCACTGAGGCACAGCGGGAGTCCAAAAAGAGAGAAAAGGTGGGATGAGATCGCGACGACCTTGAGCAAAGTGAAAGCACAGAAGGCTTCCTGTGGGTTACGATGAGCACGACTTAGTTTTGTGTGTGTGTGTGTTGTTGTAAGGGGTTAATTTTACCCATGTTGCTGGCAGGCTGGCAAAGGGAACACAGAGACCCTTTATATAATACAGTTGTGCTGATTGAAATCATATGGCATTGCCTGAAATCATTACACCACTTGGGAAAGAGAATGTCAGAGAAAGGCTCTTTCTTTTCACGCTATTTTTTTCACAAGCCTCTTTTTTTGTTCTCTCCATTAGCATTGGAATTTATTTTCACCACATTTTTTGACTTGAGGTGAGTTTTGGAGAATCTTGTCTTTTGTTTCTATGACCTAACTCATCACTCTTGTCTTTCGTCCTGTCCAGGCTGTGATTGTGAGGCCATCAGCATCACCTGTGCCTTTCCTGCATTCATTCCAACCAGGGAAGTGCCAACAATTTGAGGGACTGAATGGCACCGGTCCCCTTGAGATTCACCTGCGACCTCTGACCGTCAAGAAGACGTAAAGAAAAAATCACCACACTCGGACAGGCGGCGTTCCAGGTTACCATGGCAACCAACAGGGAGCATCAATTGCGTCACATGGCCGGCTTCCCTCGCACCATGTACCCTTTCCCCTTTAACGCCATGAGAAGCCATTCCCCGTTCGACCTGCTGGCCAGCAGCAACCTTTTTGGTCGCTTTGGGGCAGACCTTCCCAAAGAGATGGCAGCATTGTGTAAGTAAATTTCATTTAACAACCATACATCTGGGTCAGTTGAACTCATGGGCTGCCTTTGACAGCGATAGACATCCAATCCCAGTGAACTCTGTTTTTTTACACATTACTTATATAAACAAGGCCACTTTACTAAGTCCTTTTGGGGCTCTTCTGCAGACGTGAGAGTTATCATTAATATGCAGCTGACTAGGTCTAATTTGAGTACAATTTGCTCTGATTGGCCGGTGGTGGAGAGGGTGTGTCGGTGGGAAGCTCATGCACGTTGGCAATAGACCCCAATCACCAACGTCACACAATCACGTGATCGCTGTATATTGTGCCGCCATATTGTCCGTCATTGTGTGTCCGTATTGTCATTGATCGTAGTTTCTAAAGGTAGATTCACTTGCAAATTATGGAAGCTCCGTTGCTTTCAGATGCTGTAAACTCATTGGATGAGTTGCATAAAAGCCGTTATTTGGAAAAGCTTCGGTCGATCCAGTCGCCAGATCCATATTTGATGCCCAAACCGATGTTTCCTCCCGTCCGGTCCCGTCCCGTGCATCAGAGCTCCTCCTGAGACCACAAAATTTCCAATAATACTCCAGTTTATGTCACGATGAGAAGTCGGGTACCCAAAATGGGCACCGGCCCGAATATAAACCGACATTTGGTCAGCTGAGCGTCACCGTAAATGAAACTTGATCAAGGTGGAAAAGCGCTATATAAGTATAACACCAACACCAACAACGGGCCGGTGTGTGCCGAAAAATAGCTGCCCTGCGTGAAATGTCCCCCCTGATGGGAGCGCTTATTTATAACGCTTTATTGAGGTGAAAACATCAAATGTTTTCATGGACGCATTACAGTAATGGATTTACGACTGTAAGATCAGTTTTAAATAATTAAATTACACAAAATATTAGTACTGTATTTTAGTAACAAATCGCGGACTGGGCCACATAACCATCTTTCAACAGAAATGTATTAGTCTATAGGTTTTCACGACCATAACCCAATGACAATCACACCGGTATGACATTTATTAGTTCAAGCAGAGTAAAATAATACATATTCATGGTACAAGTAAGTCGTTTCCGTGTGGGCGCTCCCGTCAGGAGGGACATTTCACGCAAGGCGGCTATTTTTCGGCACAACGCCTGTTGTTGCGCTCACCTTCTTGCTGCGCGACCGTGGCGACGAGCTTCGTAGTCTCTGTTTGATGATGTCTGCAATTGTGTTGGCATCATATTGATGTTTTCACCGCTGTCTAATGGCTGTCGACACAAACGCACCATGGTCGAGACAAACAAACCGTGCTGCTTTCGAGATTTGCCCTTTAACAATGGGCACACAGCAACTACTAAAATGACCGTTTATCTTCGCTGTTACTGCAACCAACCGCCACACATGCCTTCACCATTTTGATTAATCACTGTTAACGATTGTCAGGAAGGTTTTTGGGTTCGTTTACTAGGCGGTGATTCCTTAGACAAGCAGAAAAAACACGCAGTAATAGAAGGAATGTACGTAGCGGTAATATGTAAACACGATGAGCTGACCGACAATATGGTGGCACCAGTAAGGGGGGCGGAGTTAAGACGTCACGTGATTGGGGTCTATTCATGTGGTGACTTTGACATATCGCGAAGATGGGAATAACAGTCGTTCTTCAATGAAACAGCTTTTACACAACCACAGTAGAAGCCAAAAATTTGGACACACGTCATTCAATGCAACTAGTGCTGCAATGATTCATCGATTAAATCGAGTAATTCGATTAGAAAAAAGATTCTAATTATGTATTAATTGAATTAAAGTGGTATTGTAATGGTTTGTTTTGAAAATGTTTGCATTTAGTTTTATTGATTTGGGTGGATACACTGCCCTCTAGTGGCAAAAGTGAATATATAACTCATTACACATGGTTGAATCCAGCTGCTCCCTGTTAAGAACAACATAAACTCTGTTAAGAACAACGTAAACTAAGTTTTTGTTTGAGCTAATGTTTTTTTAAATGCATTTGTAATTTAGTTTATGGGTATATTTAGCTGTTTTTTGTGGTAGTATCTATTTGAACCATTTGTTAAGAGCATTGTAATAAAATAAAATAAAAAAGTTAGCATTTTATCGCATTTAAGCTACCGGACTTTTGCTATGTAGGTTAGCCAATTGTTCTGTTGCTGTACTTAGATCCTCATTTATTTATTTTTTCATACCGAGGCTCAGCTCAGGTTTTAAATTTCTTGTGTTCCTTATTACTCGATTATTCGAACTAACTAGTTCATCGATTAATCCACTACTAAAATAATCGATAGCTGCAGCCCTAAATGCAACACAAATGAAGGTCCCAACCCCATTGATAAAGCAATAAAATCCACAAATCAACCCTGAAACGGCATACCTGTGAAGTCAAAAATGTAGGTGACTTCCTCTTACAGCGCATCAAAAGGATGGCAAGAGTGTGTAAAAAAGTAATCAGAGCAATGGGTGGCTATTTTAAAGGTACTAGAACATTATATGTTTTTAATTATTTCACCTTTTTATGCTCAGTACATAATTCCACACGTGTTCATTCATAGTTTTATTACCTCAGGGGTGGCGAGGCTCAGTGGTAGAGTAGTTGTCCCCCAACCCAGATTCTCCGCCCTGATGAACTCGTCTAAGTGTCCTTGATACTGAAACCTACGTTGCTCCTGGTGCTGCGTCACCAGTAGGTGGATGGCAAGATAGTGTAAAGCGCTTTGAGGGCCTTGAAAGGTGGAAAAGCGCTATACAAGTATAACACCATTTACCTTTCGTGAGAATTTACAATGTAAATAGTCATGAAAATATCATTTTAAAAAAATGCACGAATGAGAAGGTGTGTCCAAACTTTTGGCCTGTACTGTATATAAAAGTACAACTTTCACTCACTTTACACTCCTGTTGGTTTTGGGAGCGCTTGCACGCCGATAGGCATATTTCAGTCAGGAAGCAAAATGTCATCAGGATGTTAGGGGTTTACTCTGGTTTAAAAGTGCTTAGATATCCCGTTAATATTTCTACTTAAAACGTTCAAATGGAGCGTCATAGGCTGGAGGTCATCATCATGGCGTCTGGAGGCAAAGTACAGGTGATAGGAAAAAAAAAGAAAAAAAAATTGATCAGGGATCAGCCAAGGAGGCTGACTTTTACGCGCACAAGGCATGAATAGTGCCTCTCGGCCAGTTAGACAGCGAAGAGCACTGGGGGGTGGAGGTCAAGGGGAAAAACATGACAAACACTGGAATCAATCGTGCAACAAAATAATTGTAGTAAACCACAGCAAATGCTAATGTATAGGTTCCAATAATGCTTTATTTATATACTTCAGGCTTAATGCTTACATTTTAAAACCTGGAAATGCTACCCTCCAGATGGCTTTTGACAGTGTTCAATAGAGGTGGGAATCTTTGGGCACCTAACGATTCGATTACGATTCAGAGACTCCGATTCGATTATAAATCGATTATTGATGCCCCCCTCTCCCCATTTTTTTTTTTTTAAATGTTTTGTATATTTGTTCCAAAATTGTTCAAAAATCCTCTCAGGCTAAATAAACCAAACTACTATTTTAGTATCAAGTTACCGGTTAAAAACAGTATATAAAATACTCAAGCCCCCATTCTGTATCAGCAGCTTTAAACTACATTCAATTAATTTAATGTTGTGAATCAACCGTTAAAGTTGTTAAAATTGCGCACGTTATTCCATTATTTCCCTCATGTCTACTTTTGACATGTGAAAGTTTTAAAACTATTTCATCATTTAAAGATAGATTCAAGTCGAGATTTTGCGATTTAGGGGTATTTTAGATAAAAAGTAATTAGGTTCTCTACAACAGAGCCTTCTAGAGAAGTCTACTGCTTTTAGATGGCGCCTGTTTACTAGCGCGGGAAAGTGTCATTTCACATCTAGTCGTATATCTAGTAGTATATGTGATATCTACCATAGCCGTATGTTGCCGTACGTTTGTAGCAACTAGCAACTGGACGCTGTTTGTAGCGGCTGACGGCCGCAGTCAGGTATTATTGTTTGTTTTTTTTTACCTAGCGGCATTAGCTGCACATGATATTTACTCTCGGTCCGTTCTTCATTGCGTCCCGAAGACCGCGCTGACTGCGTTTTATTTCCGCTTTAGCTGGTATACTTCAATCATCGGAATTTGGATGTTTATAAATCGTTCTCGAATCTTCCACGGCCGAATCGCGAATAATCTAAGAATCGGAAATTTTGCACGCCTTTAGTGTTCAACCCTCCCAATATAAGTGGACGTGGCAGTGCATGCGTAATAAGGCACGGTGTGACGTCAGACCGTGAACATAATTTGGAATCTACCATCCGCAGAACGATTTACCTTGCAAACACGATCGCAATCAAATAAAACACTAAACAGATAACACACTTCAACCAGCTCAACTCCCCATTTTGAGCTATCTTATGCATTAGACAGTTTAAAATATTGGAAAATGAATTTATTACATCTTTAAATTCACAGCAGAAGGTTGAAAAGATCCACTTGTATGGATGCCTATCATCATCAATGGCACTGAAAGAGTTGAGCAGAATGTATTTTAAAATACTGTTCAAAACAAAGGCAGGACGGTGGTTTCATGGTTTCCACAGATCTTGGACTGTTGTCCAATGGTGTGAATGCGAATAGTTGTTTGTCAATATTGTGCATTGGCGACCATTATACGCCGCCTCTAGCCAGAGGTCAGCTGAGACGAACATCAGCTCACTGTAATGAGAACAAGCGCTGCAGAAAACGGGTGGATGGATCAACTGCTGTACAAAGAAACAAGCCCTAAATTCAAATTAATATCCATAACTGACTCCAAAATTCATCTGTGGTCAGATCCTCGTGGTAATTATAAAATGCGTGAAGAATTGGCATTTTTAATCTCAGTCACACAGTAGTGCACATGACACTGAGTGCGGCCTGTCTGTGCTGTGCTGTGTGAACAACACTGGAATTCCTTTCAGTTTGGAAAAGATTTTAACAGCTATTTTGAGGCTTACATTATTTTATAGCATTTTGTGAGCTGCGGTAGTTATTTTTTAAGTGTTCTATAAATAAAGTTAGGTTGAGTTGGGGCCTTGAACTCAACTTGGAATTTCTTCTTTTGGACTAGAGGGGGTGCTATTGTACTTTCATAATACCTATGGCATGCAAGCTCCCAAAGAGACCTAAACATTCCCGTCTAAACTTGTATTTTCCTTAACCTTTATGATCATCTGGAGAGGCTTTTAAAAATTCCTATTTAAGAACAAAAAGAACATTTAGATAGATATGCTATCAACTAAACAATGAATCTGGTGGTCAATTCTGGGTGTAAAGGACCTTGAAAACTCCCATCGGTAAAGGCCATACTTCAAATGAATGACGTCATCTAATATGTTGGTTATTTTATCCAGTTCTGTGAGAAGATCAAGGTTGACACCATTGCATTTAACCAGCCCAATTACGACTACAAAAATATTAAACATATTGTTAAATCAATATACCTGACAGTTGAAAGAGAGCATTATTACCTTGGAAAGTACTACTACCGTATTTTTCGGACTATAAGTCGCACCGAGTATAAGTCGCACCAGCCATAAAATGCCCAACGAAGAGGGAAAAAAAAACATATATAAGTCGCACCGGAGTATAAGTTGCATTTTTGGCTGAATTTTACTTGATAAAATCCAACACACAGAACAGATATGTCATCTTGAAAGGCAATTTAAAATACAAATGCAATAGAGAACAACATGCTGAATAAGTGTACAATATGATAATGTTACATGATGCATGAACAACGAAATGCGAACGTGGCCGGTATGTTAACGTAACATAGCTATTAAGAGTTATTTCAGATAACTATAGCACAAAGAACATGGTAACAAGTTTACCAAACCTTCAGTGTCACTCCAAAACACCAAAATAACATGTGAAATAATACAATAATGTGTTAATAATTTCACATATAAATCGCTCCAGAGTATAAGTCGCACTCCCAGCTAAACTATGAAAAAAACTGCGACTTATAGTCCAAAAAATACGGTAATACTTATTACACAGATGTGGTCAGTGGTGAAATGGGGGCCACATTTATTTTTCTAACTATTACTGCAGATTTTAAAGGATACAAATAAAAACTGAGTAAGAAGGAAAAAAATCCCTTCCCCTAAATTTCACATTTCAATATTCATTCACTGCATGCAATGTCTGCCATTCATGTCAATTTTAGCAAGAGGTATACTGAAATGACCAGGGGTAGGTAGAGTATCCAAAAATTGTACTCAAGTAAGAGTAGCGTTACTTCAAAAATAATATTACCCAAGTAAAAGTGAAAGCAGTCATCCAAAAAATGTACTCAAGTACAAGTAAAAAAGTATTTGGTGAAAAGAATACTCAAGTAATGAGTAACATTGAAAGTCACTGCTTACAAATTTGTTCGATTTTTTCTTTTTCTAAACAATGATTATTTTTTTTCTCAAAACAAACTTATCTATATTAACTGTACAATAACCCATTATATAACTACATTGACAAGAAATTTAAAAAAAAAAATCCCCCCCCCCAAAAAAATCATTGAATTCCGCCGAGAGGAAAACATGACAGAAATGAAGCATTATTCGTGCAAAGAGCATGAGTGCCCTCTAGTGGAGAAAATTGTTCCTAGGTTGAATAGTAAATACTGTAATTCCTTAGTGGTTACTATTATGAAATTAAAAGGCTCATATCTCCGTTTGTCCGTGGTCAGTCGGCGCCAAATAAAGATTGGGAGAGAGGTTAAACTCTGCGCTTTTGAGTCATGTTGAGGGCAACGCTCTATGTCAAATACTTCATTTTTTACTGTGCTTTAAAGACGCCACGTGATTGAACAGGCTGGCGTGATCATAGAACGGGACGCTTGTGTCTGAGTGGTATATTGTAGTCATGTTATCATTGTTGCAACATCTCATTGGTGAAATTGGTAGAGCTCTGCTTGGCATTGCTGGGAAAAAAATCTAATATGTACAGTGCTGGCCAAAAGTATTGGCACCCCTGTCAGATTCTGACAGATAATGCTCAATTTCTCCTAAAAAATGATTGCAATTACAAATGCTTTGGCAGTAATATCTTCATTTATTTTGTTTGCAATGAAAAAACACAAAAGAGAATGAAAAAAAATGAAATCATTATCATTTTACACAAAACTCCAAAAATGGGCATGAAAAAAAGTATTTGCACCCTCAGCCTAATAATACTTGGTTGCACAACCAAGACAAAATAACTGCGAACAACCGCTTCCAGTATCCATCAGTGAGTTTCTTACAATGCTCAGCTGGAATTTTAGATCATTCTTATTTGGCCAAATGCTCCAGGTCTCTGAGATTTCAAGGGTGCCTTCTCCAAACAGCCATTTTAAGATTACTCCACCGGTGTTCTGTGGGATTCAGGTCTGGACTCATTGCTGGGCACTTTAGAAGTCTCCAGTGCTTTCTCTCAAACCATTTTCTAGGGCTTTTTGAAGTGTGTTTTGGGTCATTGTCCTGCTGGAAGACCCATGACCTCTGAGGGAGACCCAGCTTTCTCACACTGGGCCCTACATTATGCTGGGAAATTTGCTGGTAGTCTTCAGATTTCATAATGCCATGCACACGGTCAAGCAGTCCAGTGCCAGAGGTAGCAAAACAACCCCAAAACATCAGGGAACCTCCGCCATGTTTGACTGTGGGGACCGTGTTCTTTTCTTTGAAGGCCTTGTTTTTTTCCCTGTAAACTCTATGTTGATGTCTTTTCCCAAAAAGCTCTACTTTTGTCTCATCTGACCAGAAAACATTTTTCCAAAACGTTTTTGGCTTTCTCAGGTGAGTTTTGTCAAACTCCAGCCTGGCTTTTTTATGTCTCTGGGTCAGAAGTTGGGTCTTCCTAGGTATCCTACCATAGAGTCCCTTTTCATTCAGACGCCGACGTACGGGTTGACACTGTAGTATCCTCGCATGCAAGACAGCCTAAACTTGTTTGGATATTAGTTGAGGTTCTTTATCCACCATCCGCACAATCTTTCATTGAAATTTCTCATCAATTTTTCTTTTCCGTCCACATCTCGGGAGGTTAGCCACAGTGCCATGGGCCTTACACTTATTGATGACACTGTGCACAGTAGACACAGGAACATTCAGGTCTTTGGAGATGGACTTGTAGCCTTGAGATTGCCCATGTTTCCTCACAATTTTGCTTCTTAAGTCCTCAGACAGTTCTTTGGTCTTCTTTCTTTTCTCCATGCTCAATGTGGTACACACAAGGACACAGGACAGAGGTTGAGTCAACTTTAATCCATTTTAACTGGCTGCAAGTGTGATTTAGTTATTGCCACCACCTGTTATGTGCCACAGGTAAGTAACAACTGCTGTTAATTACACTAATTAGAGAAGCATCACATGATTTTTCAAAGGGTGCCAATACTTTTGTTCGGCCCATTTTGGGAGTTTTGTGTAAAATGATAATGATTTAATTTTTTTCCATTCGCTTTTGTGTTTTTTCATTGCAAGCAAAATAAATGAAGATATTACTACCAAAGCATTTTTAATTGCAATTATTTTCTGGGAGACATTGAGCATTATCTGACAGAATTGCAGGGGTGCCAATACTTTTGGTTAGCACTGAAGAATAAAGAGGAAAAACGTAATAACTCCTGTGTAGCGGAGTAAGAGTAGCGTTTTTTCTTTAGAAATCTACTCAAGTAAAAGTAAAAGGTATGGCTTAGTAAAAGTACTCTTACAAGTCCATTTTTCTCAAAAAGTTACTCAAGAAAACGTAACGGAGTACATGAAATGCGTTACTACCCACCTCTGGAAATGTCTTTGCAGGTTTAAAGCTTAAGCTAACAAACAGAGGCTCCCTGTTTTACTGTACAAAAATACAACATCTGTAGTTGCTCTACTTTGTATTTGTGCTTTGCATTCTATACATGCATTGAAAAATCCAAACTACTGCATTAAATGGAGTGAAACCAGTCTAAAATTTGTAGTAATGTGCAGTAATTCCCGAGGGAAGGTTCAGGGTCTGTATTTGGGCCGATATTACAGTGAATAATATTATTATTTGTCAAGTACATGCATAAAAGATGCATTAAACAAAATATATATATATATAAATTATGAAACCTTAATTTATAGTTTTAATTTATTGATTAACGTTGAAAACATAAAAACTGCTTGTTGTAATTCACATTTGACCCTCACAAAGTACTACATCTGTATTGTGTTAGTCCACATAGCTGTAAGATATCTCTTACAACAATTTTTTGCTCTTGTGGTTATGGCACCGCTCAAAAGCAGTCAACAAAAAAAGATTTGCTGAATGCTGCTGGAGTTTGTCAACTTTTGACACCACTCCTAAATCCTCATGTAATTAGTGGCTGCCAATCAAAAGTTATGGCTGGTATGAGGAGAAGATTAAATGCAAAGTTTAACGGTGTTGTTTTTTACTCGTCATGCACAAACAAAATAGGTCTATTATTTTCAGTCTATTTAAATTCAAATGAATGGGTTATGTGTATTTACCCATTCAGTTTAGAAGAAGCACCACACGCCTTCCACAAACACTATGAAGCCATTTACTAGATTGTTATATGATGGCTTATTCAGACTTGTGAAGTTTATGTAAATGGCTCAGTGTAAACAGCAAAAAATCTGTCTTTTTTCCCCTTATTTGTCCCTTCACCATGCTCTTAACCCCTATTTTTTTTTCAAAAAATGCTTTCAAATATTGCTATCTATGAAATGAATGTTTGATTTTACATGTCTGTTCAAACACAAATCATCGCTTTTGGGGAAATTATTGGGTTGGACATGGGTCTCAAATATACTGCACAGGGGACAATATTTTGCAGCCCCCATTTAACAATCAATGGCATACCGCATGCATGCTTTTTTTAGACCGTGACGTTGCATCGTAAAGCGGAAGTAAAGCCGAAGTGGGACATTATAGACCCGCCCTCGCATAGAAACAACGTAATTTGTGCTACTTTTCTCCGGTAATCTTTCAAAAACGAACATGCCGATCACGCATTGCTTTTTTGGAACTTGTAGAAAAGACTCTAGACATTACGACACATGAAGGATATTTTCTTCGTACGTTTCCGGAAACCAAAAACTCGGGAGGAAAAAATGTGAAGACCGAATCAACTTGCGCGGACTTTAACACCAGCTCGGTGAATCCATTCACATTTCATATGCAGTAAACACTTTGTTGGGTTGGCATGGTCTTTCAGAGGACAAAGAGGTAAGCCATTTTTATATTTTTAACTTCTTTTTTTAGCGTAACGTTGTGCCGTACTGCTTCTGTTTGACAATGAATGACCTGAAAAGAATTACAATGGTATCTGACTGCCACTGTTACCGTTTCTGTCATATATATATATATATATATATATATATATATATATATATATATATATATATATATATATGTATATATATATATATATATATATATGTATGTATATATATATATATATATATATATATATATAACAACTTTAGTAAGGGGGAAGTGTAAATAAATTATAGAATTAAGATGTGTTATCAATGAAAAAATTAAAAGTGTTCGTTGGCTGTCACTGAGTAGCATTTGCGATCGCTACACAAAGCTAACTAAATTACCCCCAAGAACGGTAGAGACGTAGGACAACCAGAGGATATATAAGAAAGACAGGGCTGATGGTAAAGGATAGCTTGTTGAAACAGGAGAATGTCATTGTCAGTCAATAAAAAAGCTAAGGCTATGCTTAGGTCGGCTCGTTTTTTTCGTCTTTTTCAGCCTTCGACACTCAAGCCATCTCTTTAACTGAACATTTTTATGTTCTTCCACATCTTTGCCAGTGAATTTGGCACCAGGCACATCATTTTCAGAGAGAATTGGTAGGTTTAGCTCCGTAAACATCTCCTTCGTACACGATTTCCATTCATTTCCTATTAGGGACAAACGGTGGCTTGTCCCTACTTAGCAACAGTAGCTAATGTCATGAATATTAATGTGCGGAAGTGACGTGTTGCTTGCGGTACGCCATTGCAGTAGCAGTGTTGTTGGCATGTATTTTGCAATGTGAAAGAAAAGTAATAATAATAAAATTACAGTAGGACCTCTACATACAAATTTACCTACAGTGGTATGAAAAAGTATCTTAACCTTTTGGAATATCTCACATTTCTGCATAAAATCACCATCAAATGTGATCTGATCTTTGTCAAAAATCACACAAAGAAAAAAACACGGTGTGCTTTAACTAAAACCACCCAAACATTTGTAGCTTTTCTTATTTAAATGAGAATAGTATGCAAACAATGATTGAAGGTGGAAAAATAAGTGAACCATCACATTTAATATTTTGTTCCCCCCCCTTTGGCAGCAATAACTTCATCCAGATGCTTCCTGTAGCTGCATATCAGTGTGGCACATTGATCAGGATTTAATCTTGGCCCATTCTTCTCTACAAAACCGCTGTAGTTCAGTCAGATTCCTTGGATGTCTGGCATGAATCGCTGTCTTTAGGTCATGCCACAGCATCTCAATGATGTTCAAGTCTGGACTTTGACTTGGCTACTCCAGAACGTGTATTTTGTCTTTCTGAAACTATTCAGAAGTTGATTTACTTCAGTGTTTTGGATCATTATCTTGTTGCAGCATCCATCCTCTTTTTAGCTTCAACTGTATGACAGACGGCCTCAGGTTTTCCTGCAAAACATCCTGATAAACTTTTGAATTCAATCTTCCATTAATGATTGCTTATTGTCCAGGCCCTGCGGAAGCAAAACAGCCCCAAATCATGATGCACCCTCCACCATGCTTCACGATAGGGATAAGGTGTTGATGTTGGTGAGCTGTTCCATTTTTCCTCCACACATGACGTTGTTTGGTTTCATCCGTCCACAAAATATTTTGCAAAAACTGTGGAGTGTCCAAGTGCCTTTTTGCTAACATTAAACGAGCAACAATGTTTTTTTTAGACAGTAGTGGCTTCCTCCGTGGAGTCCTCCCATGAACACCATTCTTGGCCATTGTTTTACATATAGATGATGTGTGCACATAGACACTGGACTGTGCCAGTGATTTCTGTAAGTCTTTAGCAGATCCCCTAGGGTTCTTTTTTTTACCCATCTGAGTATTCTGCGCTGAATTCTTGGCGTCAACTGTGGTGGACAGCCACTCCCTGGGAGAGAAGCAACAGTGCCAAACTCCATTTGTAGACACCATCTCTGACTGTCGATTGATGAACATCCAGACATTTAGAGATGGTTTTGTACCCTTTCCCAGCTGTATACAAGTCAACAATCCTTGATCGCGGGTCTTCAGAGAGCTCTTTTGACCGAGCCATGATGCACATCAGACAATGCTTCTCATCAAGACAATTCTTACCAGGTGTGTGTTTTATAGTGGGCAGGGCAGCTTTAAACCACTCATCAGTGATTAGACACACACCTGACTTAAATTGTTTGGTAAAAATCGGTTTTAATTGCTCTTTAAGTCTCCTTAGGCAGAGGGTTCACTCCATATGTCATTGTTTGCATGCTATCCTGATTAAAATATGGAAACCCGTAAATGTTTGGGTGGTTTTAGTTAAAGCAGACACTGTTTTTTTTCATCTGTGTGATTTTAAGAAAGATCAGATCACATTTGATGGTGATTTTATGCAGAAATATGAGAAATTCCAAAATGTTAAGATACTTTTTCATACCACTGTACTCCGTGACCTGGGCTAGCAGTGAATGAGTTAAGCTGATGATAACTTTTGAACAGATGTCCACTGAAGTGGCCACTGTCCCTGAAAGCGTTAAATTAAGTTATTTTGTATTTGAGGCCTTGCTAAAGGACACATTGTTCAGGAAGCAAACTGGCATTTCAATATCATCCGGCAACATCCCACTTTGCAAGCCAAGTTCGTTTGACTGCCGTCCCAAATTGTTTGAAATTTAATGTCCTGCATATAAATAGCCACATTTACAGTATGAACCTGATGCCTACCTGAACACCCCATGCTGAGTGTAACTCCTACATTAGCCCACTCCAGTCAGCTTGAAGTCATGTCCCGGCCAGCTGCATAATCTTGAAGCCATAACGCAGCGCTCCCAGTGGAGAAAAGAACAAGGCGGCACAGTGATGCCAGTGAGTGCACTGTCCAAATCAAACATTTTACACAGCATGTTTGTGTGCAAACAAATCTGTGAAATGGTCATCAGGCATGCCTGTCAATCTCTTTGTGTCTGTGTGCGTGCGTGTGTGCGTGCGTGTAATTGTTCACGCTCCCCGTGCAGCTGTTATCATTTGATCTGCAGTCGTTTAGTGCCTATAGCAGCATATATTTCACCAGGCTAGTAGTTCACAGCATGTGATTACATCTATAACATGTCGCTCTCGATACTTTTTTACACATGAAGACAGATGTGCCGGACATGCACTTAAATCACATAGTTGAGATTTATTGGCGATGGTAATGGAAAATAGCGGTGGACAGCAGATGGTATTTGTTTCGGCGTAATTTGTACAAGTGAGCACTGATTTTTAAATGTATACGCTAGGGTTGTTCCGATCATGTTTTTTTGCTCCCGATCCGATCCCGATCGTTTTAGTTTGAGTATCTGCCGATCCCGACATTTCCCGATCCGATTGCTTTTTTTTACTCCCGATTCAATTCCAATCATTCCCGATAATTTTTCCCGATCATATACATTTTGGCAATGCATTAAGAAAAAAATGAATAAAACTCGGACGAATATATACATTCAGCATACAGTACATAAGTACTGTATTTGTTTATTATGACAATAAATCCTCAAGATGGCATTTACATTATTAACATTCTTTCTGTGAGAGGGATCCACGGATAGAAAGACTTGTGACTTTGTGTATTGTGACTAAATATTGCCATCTAGTGTATTTGTTGAGCTTTCAGTAAATGATACTGTAGTCATGCCCAAATGCATGATGGGAAGTGGAACCATGACTGTGCGTAGTGCTACCAATTGATATATCTTCTCTGCGTTGGCAAATAACATAAGGTGTTAAGGTAAAGATCAATTGCTACCTTGCTTCCCCACATTGCTTCCCATGATATTTCTTATTGTAGGGAGGGGATTGTAAGGCTTTAGCTTATTTTAAAGGCTCCAAAGGCTGCCAAAATTCACTCTACTCATTTTACGTTGCCTTTTATCTCTCTAAATGGGTAAAACGGTGCCATTACAGATTGAGCGTGACAATGCGTGAGTAGGTCGTGCAGTGCATGCATTAATTGTGTTAAATATTTTAACGTGATACATTTTTTAAAAAATTAATTACCGCCGTTATCAGGATAAATTTGATAACCCTACCTTAAGCCTAAACCCAAGACTCTGGAAGAGTGAAACATATTATGTTTGTAATGTTAAATACAATTAGAAAACGGTTTAATTAAAAAAAAAAAATAAAAAAAAAAAAAAAATATATATATATATATATTAAAAAAACGCATGGCCAATATTTTTTGCCGATTCCGATACTTTGCCGATCGATCGGGACATCTCTAGTATACGCCGTACGTTCAAAATCTGTACATTTTTCGCGCATTACGTTGTTTTTTCTCCGTTCAGATTTTGTCACCGTTTCGGCAACTAGACAATGTGCGTTACTACCAGTACTACGTTGGTTGAATGACGCGAGAAAAATCAAGAGACACGGAGAGAGAAACGCGATGTTAGGCTAGATGGCTCCAATATTTCCTAACTGTAGCCGACAGCCTACAATCTACGCCTAGATATCACATGCATATTGAACTACATGCGAAATGACAGACTCGGCGGCGTTAGTAAACAGCCGCCATCTTAAAGCAGTAGACTTCTCAGAAAGGCTCTGTTGTAGTGAACCTTCCTAGCGAACCTAAGTAACTTTTTATCTAAAATACTCCTAAATCGGCAAAATCTTGACTTGAATCTATCTTTAAATGATGAAACAGTTTAAAAAATTTCACATGTCGAAAGTAGACAGAAGGGAACTAATGCAAAAACGGGAGCAAAGGTTACTATGTTTTATTTTTTATTTTTTTAAATGAAAAAAAAAACATGAAAGGTAACACCAGTTACTTTGCCAAGTAACTAATTACTCTTACATTCAGGTAACTGAGTTACTAACTCAATTACTTTTTGGGAGAAGTAATTTGTAACTGTAATGAATTCCCTTTTAAAAGTAAGATTAACAACACTGGTCATAAAGATGAAGTCTGCAGAATGATAAGTGACGAAAGCGGAAATTTTATTCTGCCAATTTGTTGCCGAACACAATTTGCCTTCAACTATTGCTGATCACGTCTCAGAATTAGCAAAAGAAATGTTCCCTGACTCAAAGATTGCATCGGTAAGTTAATTTTATCATTTGACCTTTTTAATTTATAATTGGACACACTAATGAACTACCTTCAAGTCAAACTGAATTGTGAGCCGAAGTGCCATGAAGCACAGCCATCAAGACATAATACAAATGGCCAAAAGTGCTACATACAATTATAACAAAAGTCACTGTTAAATTTTAGTAATCATGATGTAGCTGAAGATATTGATTGCTCTTTGATTGCACCAGGTTATATGTTACAATACTACCAATTAGACATGTCCCGAACGATCGGCATCCCGATCGATCGGGTCCGATCACGTCATTTTCAAAGTATCAGAATCGGCAAAAAAATATTGGCCATGCCTTTTTTTAATATATATATATATTTTTTTTTAATTAAATCGTTTTCTAATTGTATTTAAAGTTACAAACATAATATGTTACACTCATCCAGAGTCTTTAGTTTAGGCTTAAGGTAGAGTTATCAAATTTATCCCGATAACGGCGGTAATTAATTTTTAAAAAAATGTATCACGTTTTAAATATTTAACGCAATTAATGCATGCGCTGCACTACCCACCCACGCATTGTCGCACTCTATCTGTAATGGCGCCGTTTTACCTACAGTGGGGAGAACAAGTATTTGATACATTGCCAATGGGTTTTCCCATTGTGAGTGTATCAAATACTTGTTCTCCCCACTGCATATAGAGAGATAAAAAGCAGTGTAAAATGAGTAGGGTAAATTTTGGCAGCCTTTGGAGCCTTTTTTAATTGGCTAAAGCCTTACAATCCCTCTCCGTACGATTAGAAATATCATGGGAAGCAATGTGGGGAAGCAAGGTAGCAAATGATCTTTTTCTTAACACCTTATATTATTTCCCAACGCAGAGAAGATATATCAATTGGTAGCACTACGCACAGTCATGGTTCCACTTCCCATCATGCATTTGGGCATGGCTACAGTATCATTTCCTGAAAGCTCAACAAATACACTAGATGGCAATATTTAGTCACAATATACAAAGTCACAAGTCTTCCTATCCGTGGATCCCTCTCACAGAAAGAATGTTAATAATGTAAATGCCATCTTGAGGATTTATTGTCATAATGAACAAATACAGTACTTATGTACTGTATGTTGAATGTATATATTCGTCCGAGTTTTATTCATTTTTTTTCTTAATGCATTGCCAAAATGTATATGATCGGGAAAAATTATCGGGAATGATTGGAATTGAATCGGGAGCAAAAAAAAAAGCAATCGAATCGGGAAATATCGGGATCGGCAGATACTCAAACTAAAACGATCGGGATCGGATCGGGAGCAAAAAAACATGATCGGAACAACCCTACTACCAATAAATTTATATTATTTTAAAAATTGAGTTTTATTTTTGTTTCATTTTGCACGCTATGTACAACGTAACATTAGTCACCGATTTGTAAGGGCTATTTGTAAGATTGCCAACGGCCTCGGGTTGACAGGTATGTAATTGTAATTGTTCTATTTAGATCCTATAGGAGTTAAATCAGCACAATTCATTGTATTGCTAGGATAAATCCATCCATCCATTTTCTTTAGCGCTTTTAAGTAATAGCGCTATAGAAAGTAATTTTGCATCAGAAGCAGGATACACTGGAGATTTGAGCCTAAAATTTCAGGATGTGCGGCACACATATTAGCACAGTTTTTACGTCGTACCAGTGATATAAAAGCAAACAAATACAAAGAGCACCATTGTGCAGGAATTAAAATAAAGTTCAATCTAATCCAAGCACTTAGCTACTTTGCAAAATTGAGCTAAACGTCTTGATTCATCCTGACACCCAATTCTCGGTGGGTACCCTTGCTTCCAAGCGGAAAGATATAAAGCTACTTGATGGATGGCATCTTTTGAATACTAATTGCTAACATGCCAACAAGGTCCCGCTTCGGTTGTTTGAAATGATTCTCAGAGGGTTTTCATTCTGATCGCATGGCCATTCCTTTACATCAAATAAAGCTGCAGTGATCTCTCATTATTTTGCTAATTAATCTGTGCATGGCGCTCCCTAATGAGATGAAACATTGGTGCGCTTGAAGTAAGCACACATACAGTATCTACTTCAAAAGCTCCTGGCAGCCTATTCGTTCATACAATGAGATTTGCCTAATGGAAGCAGCAATCAGTATAAACATACAGTATAAGAACTTTTTTTTAAAAATCCAAAATCCCATTGGAAACACTTGGTTTTTCAGGATTTTTAGTCATATTTACAGTGGATATAAAAAATTTACGTGCCTCTAATTTTTGGCATATGAGCACAGTCTTTTTCTTGAAATGTTTTCATGTATGTTTTTGTGAAAAAACATATTCACATCATTATATATACGTTGAATCTTGCGAAACAATACCACATTATTTGACTGCTTCTTCATAGGACAGTCCTAAACCTGACATGACAGCTGCCATGAACTTGTATGAATGCTTGTGACAGATGTTATTAGGTGTCATAACCCCAACCCTAACCGAAATCCTAACCCTGAGCCCAACCCTAAATTTGAAACAATGTCAACTTTGCATAAAAATAGAATTAATTTAGTAAATGAGACTGACATGTATATTAATAACCAGAGGTGGGTAGAGTAGCCAAAAATTTTAAGAGAGAATTTCTAAGAGTAACGTTACTTCAAAATAATATTAGTCAAGTAAAAGTAAAGGTAGTCCAAAAAATGAACTCAAGTACAAGTAAAAAAGTATTTGGTGAAAAGTAGAGATGTCCCGATCGTACGATCACGTCATTTTCAAAGTATCGGAATCGGCAAAAAAATATTGGACATGCCTTTTTTTAATATATATATATTTTTTAATTAAATCGTTTTCTAATTACAATATTTACCGCAATTAACGCATGCGCTGCATGACCCACTCACGCATTGTCGCGTTGAATCTGTAATGGCGCCGTTTTACCGATACAGTATATAAAGCTAAAAGGCAGCGTTAAATGAGTAGAGTGAATTTTGCCAGCCTTTGGAGCCTCTTTTAAAATGGCTAGCCCTTACAATCCCTCTCCCAACGATCAGAATAATTGTGGGAAGTAATGTGGGGCAGAAAGGTAGCAGTTGATCTTTTTCTTAACACCATATGTTATTTCCCAACGCAGAGAAGATATATCAATTGGTACCACGACACACAGTAATGGTTGCACTTCCCATCATGCATTTGGGCAGAAGTTAAATGGCTACAGCATCATTTACTGAAAGCTCAACAAATACACTAGATGGCAATATTTAGTCACAATTTACAAAGTCACATTTATCATTTAAGAATTACAAGTCTTTTGTATTAGTGGATCCCTCTCACAGAAAGAATGTTAATAATGTAAATGCCATCTTGAGGTTTTATTGTCATAATAAACAAATACAGTACTTATGTACTGTATGTTGAATGTATATATTCGTCCGAGTTTTATTAATTTTTTTCTTAATGCATTGCCAAAATGTATATGATTGGGAAAAATTATCGGGAATGATTGGAATTGAATCGGGAGCAAAAAAAAAAAAAGCAATCGGATCGGGAAATATTGGGATCAGTAGATACTCAAACTAAAACGATCGGGATCGGATCGGGAGCAAAAAAACATGATCGGAACAACACCGAAAAGAATACTCAAGTAATGAGTGGCATTGTGAGTAAGTGCTTACATTTTTGTAAACAATGGTATTTTTTTTCCCTAGCACAAAGTTATCTATATGAACTGTTGTTATATTGATTCTGTACAGTAACCCATTACATAACCACATTAAGCCAAAGAAAAAAAAATCATTGAATTCCAACAAGAGAGAAAAAAAAATAATAAATGAAGCATTATTCGTCCAAAGAGCCCTTGATTAGTTCCTTCATAGTTACTATTATGAAATTAAAAGGATCATATCTCTGTTTTTCCGTGGTCAATCGGTGCCAAATAAATCTGGGAGAGAGGTTAAAATCCACGCTTTTGAGTCATGTTGAGGTCAAGTACAAATTTTTTTCGGTGCTTTAAAGACACCATATGATTGAACAGGCTGGCGTGAACATGTAACGGCAAGGTTACGTCTGATTGGTATAATGGAGTCATGTGATTATTGTTGCGACATCTTATTGGTGAAATTGGTAGACCTACTCTTGGCATCGCTGGCCAAAATAAATAAATAAATAAACCTAATATGTAGATTGAAGTGGAAAACTGTAATGACACTTGTGTAGCTCAAAGTAACGGAGTATAAGTAGCGTTTTTTTCTTCACAATTCTACTCAAGTAAAAAGTATAGCTTAGTAAAACTACTCTTAGAATTACATTTTTCTCAAAAAGTTACTCAAGTAAATGTAACCGAGTACATGTAATGCGTTACTTTACTACTCACCTCTGTTCATGACAGGTGTCATGTCACAATTATGACAGTCTTAGAACACTGTCATAGGAAACATTCAAATAAAGTGGAACCCAAAACTTCCATAATATAACTGACCCACAACTATATTCCAACGATGGCTCATAATTTTCTACCAAGACCAACAAGATATCAAGACGAGGCCTCGATGATATTGAAGTAGTATCAAGATATTTTGAATAAAAGCCAACTTGAAGAGCCGAACTTTATTTGGTGTCAATCAGTGTTTTATGTTATAAATTGTGTACTTAATCCAATTCACCATGAATTTAATGCGATTAGCTAATTCTATACAAAGCCACATCCCCAGTTATAACATTGTAGACATTGTGCGCACTAGAGCAATAATATTATCTCAGTTGTTTTTTCAAAACGCAAATAAAATTCTATTGACTTGTTAAGTCTATAGGTCACAGTCAGTGTAGTTTTTGGCAGCCCTTTTAATTTTTGTCTTAGTATTTTGGACAAAAATACTTATTAGTCTTAGTCATAGTTTAGTAAATTCAAAATGTGTTCATCTTTGTCTAGTTTTAGTCGACAAAATCTCTTGCAAATTTCATCTAGTTTAAGCCGACAGTTACTCAAAATGTTTTCATCTGTAAAACTCAAAAGTCTTAGTCAAAAAATTAATAAAGGTTACCAACAATTTCAAATGAACACAGACAGACGAGCACATATTGTCTACAAGGACGCCAACTTTGTGATGATAAAACACACTCAGCAGGAAAAGCAGTACATTATTTTCAATTACCGTATTTTTCGGACTATAAGTCGCAGTTTTTTTCATTGGTCGGCTGGGGTGCAACTTATACTCAGGAGCGACTTATGTGTGAAATTATTATCACATTATGATATCATTCACATGTTATTTTGGTGTTTTGGAGTGACACTGATGGTTTGGTAAACTTGTTAGTATGTTCTTTATGCTATAGTTATCTGAATAACTCTTAATAGCTATGGCCACGTTTGGCAATGTGTGTGCAATTGTATTATTGACTTTTTTATATTGAAATGCATGCTTTTAGTTTGTGGCGCTTTCACGCCCAAGTGGGGGCGCACTCGCACTTGTTTACGCGAAGAAGAGCGCTCACATGACAGAAGAAGACGGACAGCTATGCAGCGTCTGAGCGAGTGGGCGAGAGAGAGAGAGAGCGAGAGAGAGCGAGAGAAACACGGCTGTGAACCTACGTTCATTGTTTATGCTTGAAAAATATCTCTACAGAGTCAACGCCTGTGTGTATCATCTTTTCTGTTATTGTTGTGTGTTTTCCACCCGCGATCGGACACTTAGAGCCAGTTGTGTGGTTGTTTGACCGATGTGCTAATGCTAGCGAACGCATGCTAACCGTTTGTGTCATTGCTGTAATAGCAGCTAATTATAATTTATTTACGTTGATGCGAACCTGTTTGGTATCGAGGACAAAATTGATTTGTATTACTTCTAATTTTAGTTTCACTCTTCAAATGATGGTGACAAAATGACGGCCAAAATAAAGTCAGCAAATTATACGGACGTCCAGCATCGTCATTTGGGAGTTTAGCTTGCTGTATAGCCAGGACCGAGCCGTAGCGTCCTGGTGAGGACAGTATATTCGCATATCGTTGTTCATGCATCATGTAACATTATCATACTGTACACTTATTTAGCATGTTGTTCTCTACTGTATTTTTATTTTAAATTGCCTTTCAAGATGGCATATCTGTTCTATGTGTTGGATTTTATCAAGTAATATTCCCCCAAAAATGCGACTTACATGTTTTTTTCCTCTTCGTTGGGCATTTTATGGCTGGTGTGACTTATACTCAGGTGCGACTTATAGTCCGAAAAATACGGTAAACCCACCTAGAAGCCCAGAACTGTTTGTAAAAAAAAGTTCAAGCGTTTAAGAGGATGCTCGCCTGTTAGTGTGTGATGATCACTCAGCATACTTTTAAAGGCAAAAGCAACATTGCATATTTCCTCTTGCCAAGACAAGAAAACAAATCTTACTATGTGTTTCCAAACAAGCAAGATGGAGCTCAGCCTAGCTTGAAACACATCCTAAAGGTGAAGCACATCTCACATGAGTGACACGACCCAAACACTGCTATGATGCAAGCTGACGTACTACACGTACACCACGTGCAATATGAAAATGTCACGCATTGAGAACATAAGACTGTCGTATTTTTGCCTCGTTGTTGTCTCGTCACACAAAAACTGGCATTTGCCTCATTATGTTCTAGTCTCCCAAGCCACGTTTTTAGCTTGTCGTCGTTACGTCATCGTCATGAAAAAATTGTTAGTCGAAGAAATATTTTTGTTATCATCATTGTTGACGAAAAACAGTTGTCACAGTGGTTACGTTAACATGCAGCCAATATTCAGGTTCAGGTCAATCACCTGTTTTTCTAGACATTTGGAATTATCCGTGAACATGCACGAGCATACAGGATTGTAAATCAATCAGCAAATTCCTCTCTCACATCATCATGCACAAAGAATGTGATGATGCAAATCACATTATTTCCACATTCCATCAGGAACCTTTTACTCGCTTTAGGGGTAAATCTCGCTACCCTGATAGCAAGTTTACATGGCCAGATACAGTATTTGCTTTAGAAAACGCGGGAGTAATCAAGTCTTTAAAGGGAACAATGGATAGAAAGACTTGTAGTTCTTAAAAGATAAATGTTATTATGAGTTAAAATAATTTGATATTAAAACCACTCTTGATCTTTTCGTTTTCATACAATTTGTAAAATTAGTTTAACTAGTAGGTCGCCATTGTTGTTGACGTTGCAGGGCGGTGACGTCACTGAACTACACTGTTGGGCTTCCAGAGTATGACTAGCGACATAAACGTGTCATCTGTTCAGCCCTTTCAATTTGAACCTGAGAGGAACATTCATGGGCAAGAACGCACTGTGGATATTTCACAACAAAGCAGGAAATGCAAAATGAACGGGAAAGAAGGGATGAGACGAGATCAGAGTAGGAAAAAAAACGGTGTTCTGCCAAAATGTGCTACACCGGTGAAACGTCCTACAACAGGCGAATTTGACACCCAAAGTACTACCGTGCGCTTTCAGCTTGTTTTTTTTAGATGCATAAGGACAGAACATACTAAAGATGCCCATTGGCGGAGTTTTGAGTTTTGGGGCAGGGGGGGCACAACATGTTGATGACCCTGAAACGAAGTGTCAGCAATAAAATTAACTTACAAGAATATTTATAATAATAAGTTGAAAATGAGTGTTTTTTTGTTTCCCATCATTCTTGAGGGGAAGTCTAAATCAGGCTGCTTAGGACATCTATACTTTTTGCCAAAATCGTCATCCATTAAATATGGTACGCCCGCCGGTGTCGTGCCAATGTAGTTACCCAGTCAAAAATTGTTGTATCCCCTGGGCGGAGCCACTGCGTTGCACTGATTTGCTTGATTTCCGTGTTTTGGTGATGTAGTTATCAACGAGTTTTTAAAACTGGCCCATCCATCAGAAAAAAAAAAACAACTTTTTTTTTCTTGCGTATAACGTAACATACGTACTCAACGTAAAAAAAAAAGCAATGTTTTACTGTTTTACTCGTAGGATGAACTATAACTGTTATTACTGTAATTTAAGTGCTGTATGGAGTTTCTCCAGTTTAATAAACGTCGATCTCCAAAGTACACAGTGCCTTCCATAATTATTGGCACCCCTGGTTAAGATGTGTTTTTTAGCTTCTAATAATTTTTTTTTAAATTCAAATAATATGGGACCTTAATGGAAAAAAGAGAAAAATCCAACCTTCAATACAAGTGCATTTACTCAGTGGGGAAAATCCCACATAAAGAAATAATTATTTGACATCAAATAATGTGTGTCACAATTATTAGCACCCCTGGTGTTAATACTTTGTACAACCCACTTTTGTCAACAAAACAGCACCTAATTTTCTCCTATAATGTTTCACAAGCTTGATTTTGTGTCTGGTGAACCATTTCTGTGTAGATTTGGTCATATGTTTAGGGTCATTGTCTTGCCGAAAGACCCAGTGACGACCCGTCTTCAGCTTTCGGGCAGAGGGCAACAGATTGTGATTTAAAATGTCCTGGTATTTCATAGCATTCATGATGCCATGCACCCTAACAAGGTTCCCAGAGCCTTTGGAAGCGAAACAGCCCCACAGCATCACTGACCCACCCCCATACTTCACAGTGGGTATGAGGTGCTTTTCAGCATGCGTATCTTTCGTGGCATGCCAGACCCACTTAGAGTTTTTGTTGCCAAAAAGCTCAATCTTGGTCTCATCTGACCAAAGCACACATTCCCTGTTGGAGCCACGGTCCCAGTTGAAGCCTGGACGCAGGTGTTACCGCCCCCCTTGGTGGGAGCCGGTAACACCTGCGTCCACTCCACTTGCTTGTCTTTGCCCTTAGCTCTCAATATACTTCAAACGGCGCCATTGTAGTCTGTTCGCGGCAATGCTTGAGCGGGTCGCTCCGCGTATGTGTTAATAGCGTTAAATATTTTAACGTGATTAATTTTAATAATTAGTTACCGCCCGTTAACGCGTTAATTTTGACAGCCCTAATTAAAACCCCTCTTAATGTTTTCGTTTTAATAAAATTTGTAACATTTTCAATCAAAAAATAAACTGGTAGCCCGCCATTGTTGATGTCAATAATTACACAATGCACATGGGTGCTTAAGCCCATAAAATCAGTCGCACCAAAACGCCAGCAGAGGGCGACAAAACTAAAAAAAAATAACACAAGTAACAAGTGGACATTGTATTTTGCTGTCATTTTAATCTGTTTGAGCGGGGCATGTGCGTTAATTGCGTCAAATATTTTAATGTGATTAATAGAGATGTCCCGATCACGTCATTTTCAAAAAAAAATATCGGACATGCATTTTTTATTTATTTATTTATTTTTTAATTAAACCGTTTTCTTATTGTATTTAACGTTACAGACATACTATGTTGCACTTATCCAGAGTCTTTAGTTTAGGCTTCAGGTAAGGTTATCAAATTTATCCCGATAACGGCGGTAATTAATTTTTTAAAAAATGTATCACGTTGAAATATTTAATGCATTTAATAAATGCGCTGCACGACCCACTCATGCATTGTCACGCTCAATCTGTAATGGCGCCATTTTACCTATATAGAGAGCTAAAAGGCAGCATAAAATGAGTAGAGTGAATTTTGGCAGCCTTTGGAGCCTTGTTTTAAATGCCTAAGGCCTTACAATCCCTCTCCCTACGATTAGAAATATTGTGGGAAGCAATGTGGGGAAGTAAGGGAGTAATTGATCTTTTTCTTAACACCCTATTTTATATCACAACGCAGAGAAGATATATCAATTGGTAGCACTAAGCACAGTCATGGTTGCACTTCCCATCATGCATTTGGGCATGGCTACAGTATCATTTACTGAAAGCTCAACAAATACACTAGATGGCAATATTTAGTCACAATATACAAAGTTACATTTATCCTTTAAGAATTACAAGTCTTTCTATCCGTGGATCCCTCTCACAGAAAGAATGTTAATAATTTAAATGCCATCTTGAGGATTTATTGTCATAATAAACAAATACAGTACTTATGTACTGTACGTTGAATGTATATATTCGTCCGAGTTTCATTCATTTTTTTCTTAATGCATTGCCAAAATGTATATGATCGGGAAAAATTATCGGGAATGATTGGAATTGAATCGGGAGCAAAAAAAAGCAATCGGATCGGAAAATATCGGGATCGGCAGATACTCAAACTAAAACGATCGGATCGGGAGCAAAACAACATGATCAGAACAACCCTAGTGATTAATTTAAAAAATTTAATTACCGCCCGTTAACCCGATAATTTTGACAGCCCTAGTTTTTATGTGTTTACGTAGCGTTGCATAATTGACAAAACCACTGTCAAAATGCCTATTTGAAAAGGGTTTTTGGCTGCAATTATTTTTCTTGATCTCTTTTTCTCAAGAAAAAAAAAAAACTGGCATTAGATTAGGGGTGTGTAGATGTTATGCGTCCACTATGTCATCCAGTGCAAACAGGGAAATTCTTTTGTCCTGAGTATTGGTGAGGAATGTTGTGTAGAGATTAAAAAAAAAAACATTTAAACATGTCAACATAGTGATATAATGAGGAAACATTTGTTTTCTTTTTTCCCCTACAATGGACGCAATATCTTTTGGTGGTTTCATCACAAAAATTCAGTCACTCTCTGTAGTGTGTGTGAGTACGTGTTCTGTGTGTACGCTTGAACTGAGTGCCTGTGATGACAGACACAAAGAAAAACACACAAGTCCCACTCTCTGCCTCAAGTTACTAATATCTCTCTCTTTCTCACACACACACGCAGATATTTCCATTGCCACTCTGTAGGCTGCACATTCCAACATTCATGAATGCCGAGCTTCTTGCATTCGTGACTTACTTGTGCGCTGTGTGATGGCCGCAGTGAGACTTTGTGCAAATATCTGCGGCCGAGCTGGAAAGAGAGAGAGAGAGGCCATTGTTCAGCTCTGTGTGTTTGTGTCAGACATGACGACGGGATGAATAGCTGAACAACCTGATTGTGAACGATTGTAATGTGACTCGCGTCTACAAGTGAAGCAATATCAATGAGTTTGCGAGTGTTTTACGTTTTAAAAAGCCAAACGCGTGCGCTTTGAGGTAGTAGCTCGACCTTTTTCGCAAAAGTGATGAAGGAAAATGAGGCGTCTTCTTCCACATTCCCCTGTATTTGTGTGTCTCTTTTGCACAAAGCAGCAACAGGGGGCAGGGTGCTTCGAGGCGGGGAGGGTAATTGTCTCAAGGTGTGGAGAGAGCTCAGCAGGCTGTTATTGTGCCACTCTACTCCCTGCAGTGTGTCATTATAGCATGTGTTTGTGTGCCCGGCCGTGATGTTGAAAGACAGGTAAAACAAAACAAGAAAAACAAGAGTGGGTCAGAGGGAGAGCTCATAAGATGTGTGAAATAGAGCGCTGCATCCCTTTAACTTCTAAATCATAATGTATTCAGTCAGGGGGTGAAAATGAAAGAAGCAAACAAAGAGGAAAAAAAAAACAATTGCAATACTCTGAATGTACAAAGCCAAAGGCATGACATGTTTGGGAGTGCATGTGCATGTGTGTGTATTTGTGTATGTGTGGTGGTGGTGGTGGTGGGGTGCCCCAGTGGGGGTTTCTTCTGGAGTTCATCCCTCTTTAAGGAGGGAAGGAAAGGGAGGAGTGGAGGGAGGAGAGTGAAGCTGTCTAGTATACAAACTATTCACACCGCAGGCCAGCGCGTGTGACGCCCGCAGCACACTCACACTTTAGGGCCAGCCGTCCAACAAGCTGCACACGCACAACTTAATCAGTTTGGACTCCAACTGAAAGAATTGAATTAGATAGCCACACATGCTTAAGCACATGATACTTTCCGAGAAATGAAGAAAACTCATGATTTAAAATACGTGACGATTTTTCACTTGGACCTTAATCAATCAGTGAATGACAAATTTAGTCGAGGTCCAAATAATGGATGAAGGTGCGCAATAATCATAAACAAAATCACAAATTATCTGATTTGGTGTTTGAACAATATTGTTGAATTTACTGACAATGACAGCCATAGAGGTCAAATCTGCACGTTACCTGGTGAGGGTCCCAGTGAATGAGTTGATATATTTATCAGGATTTCAAATTTTTACATTAGAGACATATAACAACTAGTTTAATAATAACTTTAAAATTATGATTAATCAATTTTAATAGCATATTTAATCATGTCATCAATATTTGGACTTTACAATAAAATGTAACAGGGGCCACCCTAAGTATGTTTTTTGTTATTGAGGTTCATGTACTAAAATTTTGTTAATTATATCAATAAAAGCATTCCACAGTATTTAAGTTTAAAAAACATAGGCAGAGTTTAATGGGCCCCCCTGTTGGCCGAAAGGTGCCATTGCATGTAAATGACTTCCCTATATATGATTTTAAAATAAAGAGTTTTCCGGTAAAATATTGTCTATAAAAGTTGTAAAGCAATAAAACAAACAAAAAACATATTCTTATAATGGGTCAAAAATATTTTTCGAACAGATCATGTGACTAACACCTTAGACCAGGGGTCCCCAAACTTTTTCCTGTGAGGGCCACATAACTTTTCCCTTCTCTGATGAGAGGCCGGGGTCAGTTTGTAACAGAAAAAGTGTGACAATTGCAGGAGTGCCTAAATGCAAAAAATTATTGTTTTTCAGAAAGCCACAATTGAATAACCCTTTCTGGGTTCTTCACAGAACAAAGGTAAATAAAATAAAAATAATAATATAATATAATATAATATAATATAATATAATATAATATAATATAATATAATATAATATAATATAGTAATAACACTATTAATTAAATAGATAATAACCAAATAACCCCCTATTGGTTCTTCACAGAAATAAGCCAGGAAATAAATAACACTATTGAAAAGGAAAAAAATAAATAAATCCAAATGCTCCCTGGTATTGTTCAGGGGGCTGGATCAAATGTGGAGGCGGGCCGTAGTTTGGGGACCCCTGCCTTAGTCGGTCAATTGCTTTGCTTAACCAAAACCACCCGAGGACCGACAAGGCAAGACGGATATATGTAATTTTTTCAAACCTAAGCTTTCAAAAGCCACCACAACTACTGAGCAAGAACCAAGGATTGAAAATGTGGAACATGAAACGCCGGAGAGCACTGCCAAAATGGTAAGCGGAGTTTCATTTTGCTCCACTAAAGATGCTAATTGCACAACAGAGCCCCCACCGGTGTCTTGCCAATGTAGTTACCCCCGTCAAAAATTGTATCCCCTGACGCGGGAGTGCGCGCACACACATTAGTTATTAGGTTTTTTTTCATGGATGGTCCATGTTTTATTACCTCATAGATAAGTACATCACCAAAACACAGAAATCAAGCAATTCAGTGCAGCGCAGTGGCTCTGCCCAGGGGATAAAATTTTTGACAGGGGTAACTGCATTGGCAGGACACCGACTGGCGTACCATATTCAATGGATGACGATCTAAGAGAAAAGTATAGCTGTCCTAAGCAGCCTGATTTAAGAATTCCCTTCAAGAAAGATGGGAAACAGAACACTCATTTTCAACTTATTATTATAAATATTATAAGTTAATTTTATTGCTGACACTGGGTATCAGGGTCATCAACATGTTGTTCCCCCCGCGTTCCAAAAGTCAAAGTCATCCTATGTTTAAAAATATCAATGTCATAGTAGCATCTCAATCAAAGTGATAGGACTCTTTTTGTTTTTTAATTTGTTGTATTTTTTCCTGAGAAGATTCAGAATTCCAAACAAACCTTAAAACCTAGATTAATTGACAGATTAATGATTAAAAAATAAATAAATGTGGGTCCAATGTTTGTAATTTAGATTCAAACCAATCCCTTAACAATGTTATTAATGTAATTAGATCTTTTTAGTCAAGCTGATTGGTAAAAAAAAGGAACAATTTAGTAAACGTAAAATAAGGTTTTTACTAGGGCTGTCAAAATTATTGCGTTAACGGGCGGTAATTAATTTTTTTAATTAATCACGTTAAAATATTTGATGCATTTAACGCATATGCCCCGCTCAAACAGATTAAAAGGACAGCACAGTGTCATGTCCATTTGTTACTCGTGTTTTTTGGTGTTTTGTCGCCCTCTGCTGGCACTTGGGTGCAACTGATTTTATGGGTTTCAGCACCATGAGCATTGGGTAATTATTGACATCAACAATGACGAGGTACTAGTTTGAAAATTTTACAAATTTTATTAAAACAAAAACATTAAGAGGGGTTTTAATATAAAATTTCTATAACTTGTACTAACATTTATCTTTTAAGAACTACAAGTCTTTCTATCCATGGATTGCTTTAACAGAATGTTAATAATGTTAATGCCATCTTGTGGATTTATTGTTATGATAAACAAATACAGTACTTATGTACAGAATGTTGAATGTATATATTCATCTTGTGTCTTTTCTTACCATTCCAACAATAATTTACAGAAAATATGGCATATTTTACAGAATGTTTGAATTGCAATTAATTTTTAAGCTGCGATTAACTTGATTACAAATTTTCATTGTTTGACAGCCCTAGTTTTTACAAAACAATTTCCTAAAGAGATGCCAAATCTGTGCAGTTCATGCATGATGAAAGTTGTTAGATGAATTTTGAGTCACAACCCAAAAAAGAGGCGTTTCTCGATGTTGCGAAAATGGTTCCATTGTGTTTATGTAAGCGCTTCGACCTCCGCATAGTTCATCATCTCGATGTACTGTTCATCCCTCAACATGCTCCTGTCTTCATGCCAACAGGTGTGTGTTGATTTTTTTTTCTTCCGTTACCGTTGTTTTGTATTCATCGCTAATGGCAACGGAGCAAGGTATCATTTTGGAGGACAGCGTTCATGCTTAAGTCGTTTCAAAAAGAGAAAGTTCAAAAGTATATTAGAAGGCGGGCCGCACACAGGGTGTGTTCTTATTTACATTAAATCTGAAATATGAAACTGGAAAAGTGGAAGGAGGGAAACTGAAGCTTCTATTGGTGGCCTATCAGACATCCAGCATGCTATCCGGCCCATCCCACCCCTCCTCCCCGGACCCCGCCCCCCTGTGCTCATGCGTTGCCTGTGCCTGCGGTGTAGAGCGAGAGGCCCACAAAGCCGGCGAGAGGAGAACTGAGATCAGTTACAGAGCTGAGGTCCACTGAGTGACCCGAGGGCAGTAATAAGGCACTCTGCAGGGAATTGGCTAGACCATTGGCTAGACCGCTGTAGACCTATCTACTTTGCCGGAGTGGCACTTTTCAGCTCCGGTGAGAGCCCAGCATGTTTGACTGCATGGAGGCTCTCGGGCTGGCCCCACGGCCCCTCTACAACGTGTCTACGCAGGGCTCCTGCATGCTGGCCAAGGCTCCGCCGTTCTTCTCCAGCCTGGACCCCTTCGCCTGGGCTGGGACCGGCAGCCTTCAGTGTGAGTACTCGGCTCATCCTCACATTGCTGATCGCTTATCATCAGGGCCGCCGCTGGTTTTATCAAGGTGCTCTCTCCACAGGAAGAGGCCGATTCCTCAGTGCTGTGCGACCATCCGTTTGTTTATATGTTTTCTGTGGTGCATATTTATACATCATCAAGTTTGTTTTCTTGGCCATTGACTTCACATGATTGACAGCTGCTTAAAACAATACGGGACATGACCCGGCAGCCGGTCTAGAACACAATGTCCAAACAGAAAGGGCTTTGACAGATTGAAGGCAAATGGGTCTTGAAATCACATTGTTGTAATTTGGCCCTCCGTATGAAAAAGTCACACTACGCGGGACTCACGTGAGGCTTTGCTTTCCTCTTTGGCATGTTCATTTTCAATGGCGATGATGTGTTTGTGGTCAAATGTGTGCCAGCTTTGCAGAGGCCCACATTGCATCAAGTGGAACAATCACGCTCGAGATAATAACAAATGCAGATCTTTTGTTATCGTCATGGAGTCCTTTGTGGAGCTCTTTTATTCCTCTTGGCCCTGCGGTGCGCAAACTCAAACATTGACTCTATCTATTCAAGTCAAATTGCAAAGTGCCGTTCAGATATCCAACTCGCACTCCCACTCTCCCGCGCTCAGCTCAAGTGGTTTGAAGTGTCCAGGCCCGAGCACTTCGAGTCCATATATCTTCGCTAATCACGAGGACGGCGAGCCATCGAACGCTGTCAAGTCCGCAGCGAAGCCTAATGATGACGGATGAGTGGTCGGCTTGACAAACACCACAGCAGGGCCTGTTCCGACTCGCTCGGGAGCTTCCCCGCATGCTTAACACAAATGTCCATTCAGACAACATACCCTCCCTTCAAAACAACTTGAAAAATAAGTTTTAAAACATAAGTTTAGATGTAGAACAAAATCCAACTTGATTCTCTCTCTCTGCATTGCAGCAAAGTAACTGAACTGTACAGCCAAAAGAGCTTTTACTCCTGGAATAACCTGTTAATCTATTTGTAGAGGAACAAGTTAATGACTGCGACTCACATCACTCATCATATCCATCTACTTGTAACATGAAACTAAATCATACGGCTTGTTTACTTACAATTTGGAGACTAGAATGATGCCAAGTATCAATTTTAATTGACGTAATGCTAGTATTTATTCTTTTACATCACTGGTTCATAGTTCTTTTAACTAGCTAGCTAATAGTGAAATTCTGATATGATGAACTCATTTTTCGAAGTCATTTGGTTAGGGCAAACGTAGTAACTTTGCTATTAAAGTATAGCAGCTCGATATATATTGATCAAATTTTAAATCCAGATTTCTAAAAAAACAAACATGATTATATCACTTTTTAAATTTCCCCATTTTCTGTGTGATAAAATATTCACGTCCCTTTCAACACTAGACCGGCTGGTTTGCATTCCACACTACCATGAAATAGAATTTTGTTTTTATTTTTCACTGAATGTGAACGTACCGTTGAGAAGTGGAGTTAAACTTTCCGGTTCTACTTTTACAAGGTTATACTATCTGAGATGGAATTTTTAAAAAAATATCCTTTCTTGGCACTCGTTTAACTCATTGGCTGTCGTTGATGGTGCTAGACGTCCAATCTATTTTGACTAGGAAGGGCGAATGAACGTTCAACCAGTTGAAATGGATTGGACATCCAGCGATGTCATTGGGAAGGAAAGATGAGCTTTTACAGCCAATCCTACCAATTTGATAATTGTACGTGAATTTAACATCTATTGCCAGCAGTGGAAGGCAATTAGTTCATTGCTATTAAAAAGTAATCTACTTTAGAGTGTTACTTGGAGCCGTAACAAGAGTGTATTTCTGTTTTTATTCATTTTTATTTAATTTATTGATTTATGAACGTATTTATTATTGTAAAAACTATATATATTTTTTAAAAAAATACAATAATGATTAATATATGTTTTAAAATAATGTAATAATAACTGCAAATATTTAAGTTTTTTTTTTTAAATGACTGTAGTAACCACTTTCCTGAAAAGGGTTGAGTTTCTGCACGTAGAATTTTGACAGCGTAAGCTAAATAAAAGATTTTGTTCTCACGCCGGAATATGTTCATTCAAATTAGGAAAATTAGGGATGATCAAGAACTCAAATGCAAGCGACTCGGGTGCAAAAATATGCGATGGAGACGTCCCTGGAAGTAAAATCTCTGGAAAGCTTTGCACACTTTCCTTCTGCATGTGGGTCAGTTGAGCACCTCTGTGCCTGCCTTTGTGTCAACGTCAGCGGGCATTAAAAGGAGCGGCGTCCGTAGCGAAGTGTGTCAGTGCATGCCGGCGTCTCCTGCGTGACGTTTTGTTTCTACTCTTCTTTTGAGCACCCACTCTCCCTTTGCCCGCTGACCCTATCCAGGAGTGTGTGTTGGTCCGCCTCTCTGATGTCCTCCTCGCGTACGGCTCAGTTTACACGCCTCGTCTTGTGTAACCCGCAGCTTTTAATGAAGCCATTATAATTAGAAAAGGCCTCAATTAAGAGATTAGCAGGCGTGTGGGGGCATGAAAGAGGAGTAGAGGGATGAATTTGGTTTTGGGATTAGCCCCGCGACCCCCTCCCTCCTATTGACTTCTTATATCTTGGTTTTTCAGGCCTTGAGGGGGACATCTCTTTCAGGTGGCATCTTTAAAGCTACCTTAACAATGCAGAAGGACCACCGCAGTCTCCAAAGTGAGATCTGCCGTATCGTGCGCATGAGTCAGGAAGTTTTCGTTTGCATAGTGAGGCTTTTGGCAAATCGCAATATCTCAAAAGTAAAGATGAGCTCGAGATAAATAAGCTCTTAAAAATTATTACAGTGATAAAAACAATAAGATAAAGCCACCTGTTTTGTTTGAAATCCATCGGAAAGTTAATCGTGACATTGCGGGACTATTGTTTTCAACATAATGTCAGTTACATGGATAGGGTAGTTAAGATTGTTTAACCTGTTCCTTTTTTTTTTGCAAAATAAATGCAACTTTTAAACATGATAACTTAATAAATTGTCATACTCAACTCAAAAGTTGTATAATTCCTAACTACCAGTAAGGTGCTTCACAGTGGGTCTGAGGTGCTTTTCAGCATGCGCATCTTTCGTGGCACGCCAGACCCACTTAGAGTGTTTGTTGCCAAAAAACTCAATTTTGGTCTCATCTGACCAAAGCACACGGTCCCAGTTGAAGCCCCAATACCGCTTGGCGAACTCCAGACATTTGCGTTTATGATTGTGAGTGAGGAAAGGTTTTCTCCGTGCATGCCTCCCAAACAGCTTGTTGGCGTGTAGACAGCACCTCATACCCACTGTGAAGTATGGGGGTGGGTCAGTGATGCTGTGGGGCTGTTTCGCTTCCAAAGGCCCTGGGAAACTTGTTAGGGTGCACGGCATCATGAATGCTTTGAAATACCAGGACATTTTAAATCAAAATCTGTTGCCCTCTGCCTGAAAGCTGAAGATGTGTCGTCACTGGGTCTTTCAGCAAGACAATGATCCCAAACATATGGCCAAATCTACACAGAAATGGTTCACCGGACACAAAATCAAGCTCCTCCCATGGCCATCTCAGTCCCCAGACCTTGTTTTGTTGGCAAACGGGGGTTGTACAAAGTATTAACACCAGGTGTGATAATAATTGTGACACACATTATTTGATGTCAAATAATAATTTTTTTATGTGGGATTTTTTCCCCACTGAGTAAATGCACTTGTATTGAAGGTTGGATTTTTCTCTTTTTTCCATTAAGGTCCCATATTATTTGGATTAAAAAAAATTCTTATCATCTTAACCAGGGGGTGCCAATAATTATATATATATATATGTGTATTTGGGCTGTCAAAATTATCGCGTTGACGGGCGGTAATTAAAATATTTGATGCATTTAACGCACATGCTCCGCTCAAACAGATTAAAATGACAGCACAGTGTCGTGTCCATTTGTTACTTGTGTTTTTTGGTGTTTTGTCGCCCTCTGCTGGTGCTTGGGTGCGACTGATTTTATGGGTTTCAGCACCATGAGCATTGTGTAATTATTGACATCAACAGTGGCGACCTACTAGTTTATTTTTTGATTGAAAATTTTACAAATTTTATTAAAACGAAAACAAGAGGGGTTTTAATATAAAATTTCTATAAATTGTACTAAAATTTATCTTTTAAGAACTACAAGTCTTTCTATCCATGGATCGCTTTAACAGAATGTTAATAATGTTAATGCCATCTTGTTGATTTATTGTTATAATAAACAAATACGGTACTTATGTACAGTATGTTGAATGTATATATCCGTCTTGTGTCTTATCCTTACATTCCAACAATAATTTACAGAAAAATATGGCATATTTTATAGATGGTTTGAATTGCAATTACGATTAATTAATTTTTAAGCTGTGATTAACTCGGTTAAAAATTTTAATCGTTTGACAGCCCTAATATATATATATTTCTGTCTCCATCCCTGTACCCGTGTATAATGCGCACTCATGATTTTACAAGTTGATTTGGGGGGGGAAAAGTGTGGTAAAATGACGGTAAACTTTGCTAAACAGAAAGATATTTTTTGTGAAGTGATTAATGCATTGTGCAGGGTGTTTAAATATACACTTCAGTGGTTCAGCTCAATTTCAGCTGTGGCTGAAAAAACACATTATTTAGAAAATGTTATGAACTGATTCAGTTAATTATTTGGATCATAATGTGTTTGTTTAAACAAAGATAGTCACTGGTCTACTTTCATCCAGGAAGACAGATACCCAAGAATGTTTACACTTGAGTTAAATCAGAAGATTTGGAAAATTTGTCTGGAGAGAATTTGTGTTTGAATGATTCATTAATCAAAAACTTTGAAAAACAGATAGCTTTAAAGTAACTCCCAAACTATGTACTTTCCCCTCATATGAATTGTAGATCATGTTGCACCCAAAGTACTTAAAAATAATCACTTCTCTAGCAGATTATCTTTGTTTTTCAAATTAGCCAATAATTAGATGAAAGTAGCTTTAATTTGATCATCATTGTTAAAAAACCGAAGGGTGTATTCAAAACCTGATGATATATTGGATGGACGAAGACGTATTTAACAAACCATCAAATAGACGTCCCCTCCCCACTTTAGTCAGGGCTAACTAAAATGAGGTTGGTATGCAGACTGTCCAGCTCAACTCAACTCAGTGCTAAGCTGCTGATGATTCACATTTGTTGTCCGTCTAAGATCCAAGGGCGTTGTTCACAAGTGTGTGAAGCTTGTCAAGTTGAAGTATTTGTCCAGGATTTCTGTTGAGCCTGTGCGAACGTGTGTGTGTGCGCGTGTGTGTGTGTCTACCTCCTTTTTAATGTCTGGTGCTTTGTTTTTTATGGAGCTGTCTTCTGGACAGCAGCCCGGTTTTCACAGTCTTTCCTTTAAGAGGCGCTACCAATGACAGGAAGGGCTCCTCCTCCTGCCCAGGCAGGAAGGCAAGAGAGGACAGAGGGGGGAAGAGGGTTATTACTGGGGGGTTTGGGGGAAGTGGGGGGGGGGGGGGTGCTGGTATTGAACTTAGAACAGCTGATGAAAGGGATTGTCACTCACATCTCCCCCATCCCCTCCCTGCTGTTGTGGTAATTACTCACTCAGCATATTTGCGCTGGACACCCCCCCCCCCCCCCCAGACTGCTCTTGAATCCCAACAAAGTAACTCCAAGCACTTGACAATGACAACAACAATCAATTTAAAGCAGTCAAATCGAGGAAGGCCCTTGCGTCTCAGCTGCGCGTTGGTGTGTATCTGCGATGTGGTTCTCTAACACCAACGGCCCACACACACTCATACACATATTCACATGTGGACGCACATTCCACAGGATGCTGTTGAACATTTGGTGGAGCCAGGATTTATGTAAAAAATTAAGTGCCATTTTTACGTGATTAGACTCACATGATTTTATGCTTCTATTGTTGGAATCCTGACTTTATTATATCAGGATCCTCCCCAGACAGGCATTTTGATTGACAGTTTGAAGTGGGGTTTTCAAATCAAATGAATTCACCATTCTTGTCAACTCTAACGTGCATAAAAGCATCATTTTAAAATTCTTAACTGTCATGCAGGTGTTAAAAATGATATGATAAAAAGAATACATTTACAATACCACCCAGCTTTTATGACTTGTGATGGACACGCAGAGTTTAGAGATAGGGAGCATTGCTGAAGGCAATGCTTGAAACATCCCACTTTATAACATTTTTAACTGTCATATAAGTGTAAAGGAGGTCACGTAAGATTAACTTGATGATAGACAGTCAGCGATAGATGATTGCATGTGTTTTTGGTTTGTCTCAGTTTTTCTATAATTGGAAGAAAAATAACACATTTATTGCTTTAGTCATAATCAGTGTTGTTAACAGTGTTGTTAATTTTACTTTAAAAAAGTAATTAATTACAGTTACAAATTACTTCTCCCAAAAAGTAATTGCGTTAGTAACTCAGTTACCTGAATGTAAGAGTAATTAGTTACTTGGAGAAGTAACTAGTGATAATTTTCATCTTTTTTTTTTCTCAAAAAAAAAAACAAAAAAAAACAGGTCACACAATGTGAAGTTTAAAAGGTTTTGGGGACAAATTGGCTCTAGCCCAATTCTTTACCCTCCACTTAACTAGACACAAGGGTATTGCGATAACTAGATAGTAAACTTTGCTATGTGTGGAAGTCATTTAAAGTTGTGAATCAACCGTTAAAGTTGTTAAAATTGCTCCCGTTATTGCATTAGTTCCCTTCTGTCTACTTTCAACATGTGTAAGTTTTAAAACTGTTTCATCATTTAAAGATAGATTTAATTCAAGATTTTGCCGATTTAGGAGCATTTTAGATCTAAAAAAAAAAAAAAAAAAAGTTACTTAGGTTCACCAGGAAGGATCTCTAAATCAGAGCCTTCCTGAGAGGTCTACTGCTTTAAGATGGCGGCTGTTTACTAACGCATGTAGTCCTTAAAACATGTTGCCAATGCAGCCGTGTCTGTCATTTGCATCTAGTTCTATAATATGTGATATCTACCGTATCATGTGGGCGTAGTTTGTAGGCTATGGCTACAGTCAGGTATTACTGGAGCCACCTAGCATCGCGTTTGCAACGGCGTCTTCCCCACTCCTGGTCTGCTCTCTCGTCTCCGTGTGTCCGTCTCTCTCAAGACTTTTTTTTTTTTCCCAACCAACTTAGTAACGCATAGTAACGCACGCCTTTCCCACCTCAGTAACGGTAACTGCGTTGCCAAGATGAGAAAAGTAATTAATTAGGTTACTCATTACTGAAAAAAATAACGCCGTTAGTAACGCCGTTATAGTCTATTTTAACGGCTAGGTGGCTCCAGTAATACCTGATTGTAGCCATAGCCTACAAACTACGCCCACATGATACGGTAGATATCACATATTATAGAACTAGATTAAAATGACAGACACGGCTGCATTGGCAACATGTTTTAAGGACTACATGCGTTAGTAAACAGCTGCCATCTTAAAGCAGTAGACCTCTCAGGAAGGCTCTGTTGTAGAGATCCTTCCTGGCGAACCTAAGTAACTTTTTTTTTTTTTTTTTTAAATCTAAAATGCTCCTAAATCGGCAAAATCTTGAATTAAATCTATCTTTAAATGATGAAACAGTTTTAAAACTTGTTGAAAGTAGACAGAAGGGAACTAATGCAATAACGGGAGCAATTTTAACTTTAACAGTTGATTCACAACTTTAAATGATTTCCACACATAGCAAAGGTTACTATCTAGTTATCGCAATACCCTTGTGTCTAGTTAAGTGGAGGGTAAAGAATTGGGCTAGAGTCAATTTGTCCCCAAAACCTTTCAAACTTCACATTGTGTGACCTGTTTTTATTGTTTTTTTTTTTTTAAGAAAAAAAAACATGAAAATTATCACTAGTTACTTTGTCAAGTAACTAATTACTCTTACATCCAGGTAACTGAGTTACTAACGCAATTACTTTTTGGGAGAAGTAATTTGTAACTGTAATTAATTACTTTTTTAAAGTAAAATTAACAACACTGGTCATAATGCACCGCGCATTTACTACGTAAGCATAGTCATGTGTTATGCAATGTATTTTATTCTCAATGTTACTGTCATCAACAGCAGAGCCGTAGCTATATTTAATCAACATTTTCAGAATTGAGAGTTCTGCCAATTATCGCATCAATTAATTATTGACTTGGTAAAATAATTTGCCATTTTTAAACAGGATAAAATGCGAAGTGTAAGAGGCGGGAATCTTTGGGCACCTCACGATTCGATTACGATTCAGAGGCTACGGTTTGCTAATAAATCGATTATTGATGCACGACCGCCCCAGCTATTAGCTGCTTTTAATGTTTCGTACATTAGTTACAAAAATAGTACAAAAATCCTCTCAGGCTTAAATAAACTACTATTTCAGTATCAACAGTTCAAAACAGTAAATAAAATAGTCAATTCCCCATTCTTTATCTGCAGCTTTAAATTACATTCAATAAATTTAATGTTGTGAATCATACGTTGTTGTTGTTGTTAAAATTCCTCCCGTTATTCAATAATTTCCCTTCTGTCTACTTTCGACATGGGAAGGTTTTAAAACTGTTTCCTCATTTAAAGATAGATTTAAGTCAAGATGTTGCCGTTTTAGGAGTATTTTAGATAAAAAGTTATTAGGTTCGCTACAACAGAGCCTTCCTGAGAAGTCTACTGCTTTACGATGGCGACTGTTTATTAACGCCACCGAGTCATTCATTTCACATCTAGTTCTATATACAGTGTATCACAAAAGTGAGTACATCCCTCGCATTTCTGCAGATATTCAAGTATATCTAAGTCCGCCCGTCTAATCAGACCATAGGACATGGTTCCAGTAATCTATGTGCTTTGTTGACATGTCTTCAGCAAACTGTTTGCTGGCTTTCTTGTGTACCGTCTTCAGAAGAGGCTTCCTCCTGGGGTGACAGCCATGCACACCAATTTGATGTAGAGTGCGGCATATGATCTGAGCACTAAAAGGCTGACCCCCCCACCTCTTCAATCTCTGCAGCAATGCTGACAGCACTCCTGTAACGAGTCACGTGACATTTTGGAGGGAAAATGACAAGCAGAGCTCAATTTGGACATTTGGGGATGTACGTAGTTTCTAAGGGGTGTACTCACTTTTGTTGCCAGGAGTTTAGATACTAATTGGCTATATTTTGAGTTGTTTTGAGGGGAAAATAAATTAACTATATTATATAAACTGCACACAGACTACTTTTCATTGTGTCAAAGTGTCATTTTGTCAGTGTTGTCCCACGAAAAGATATACTTAAATATCTGCAGAAATGCGAGGGGTGTACTCACTTTTGTGATACACTGTACATGTGATATCTACCGTAGCATTATGTGGGCGTAGTTTGTAGCAACTGGGCGTTGTTCCGAGCGGCTGTCGGCGTTTTTTTTTATCTAGCGGCATGAGTTGTGGTGGATGTTTACTCTCGGTCCGTTCCTCATTGCGCCCCAAAGACCGCGCTGACTGTGATTTAGTTCCGCTTTGCATAGTATATCTCAATAATCGGAATATGGATGTTTGTGAATTGTTCTCGAATCTTTAGCAGACGACTCGCGAATAATCTAAGAATCGGTAATTTCACACACCTTTATAATTTAGGGTCACCATTTCCACGTTTGACAGCTATATCAGTAACTTTGTGTATGGCTTTAAAAGGTGAAGTCAAACCTGGCGAACGATGTTACTTGTTTTCTTTGTAATTGTTTGTTCAATATAGTGGTTAGATTTCATAATATTGACATGTTACCTTATATTGGCTATCATAGACTGGTGTCAATGTATGTTTGCTCATGTGCTAAATCATTCTATGTGGGAAAATGATCATTGTGAAGGAAATTTGTCAAACTTTTACCTTAATTACTACCACAGCACTAATATAAGAAAAATGTGGTTTCTCGTTTACTGTAGAAGTTCAACTATGGACTGTCTTCAATGCCTCCCTGGGCCAAAGTCAAGCTGCACGCCATATGTCACTAGGTCGTCCGCACAGCCACCCACAAGCAATAAAAAAAAAAGACACATTCAATGTCAGCGTAAAGGCACACGCTGACAGATTGGTCAAGTCCAACTGAAACACGGTAGATGGCAAATGGACGGAGACAGGGCGGCGCGAACAGGCTGCTTTTCAATGTGAACTAGGTTGTAAAGTACGAGGCCAAACTGGATTGTGTTGATAAGACATTAAACTGATGGCTGAAAGGAAGGAAGGAAGGGATGTTAACAAGACACAAACGTAGCGGTGGAATAGTTGTACGGTGATGTAGGTGACAGAAAGTCTGCCAGGATGTTCCGAAAACATTCGTGCGTGTGCGTTGCGTCTCCAATGTAAGGCGATGAAGTCTAAAGTGGCTGTGGATTCCCTTCTCATCGTTCATGTTGCTTCTTGTGGGTCCTCCAAAAGGTGTGCTGACAGATGTTGTGACACACACCGGGGTGAGCCGCAGGTTAAGACCAGACCGCTGTTTCTTCAAGCCGAGCCGCTGAGGCTGCGCTCGGTTCAGAGCGATGACAGCCCGCTGACACTTTTTGGCTCCTCTCCCTCTTTTCGTCACGCCAGGTAGCATATCCCCCTCTCTCCTTCCTCCTCTTCTTTTATACCTTCATTGCCGGCTGACTTTTCCTCGCCCTTTCTCACCGCACTCAGACGTTGTCAGTCGGTACCTCCCGTCTGGCGCCAGATGCTCTACTTCTACTTCAATGGCATCTATTTTCCTTCTCTGAGACACTCTTACATTGTGACTATATCAACAGATCGGCTTACGGCTTTAGCTCCGCCCACACTCTCTCACCTGAGCTCTAAGAGCCTCAAAAGTCAACATATCACCAGTCCAGTATTTGTACATTCTCAGCAGAGGCTCTTATGTGCAAGGTAACATTATTGTGGGAATGCTTTGACAACGTAAAAGAGCACCACACGATCTTGCTCCTTTTTTGTAACCAAAACTGTCGTATTTATCTCCTCTCCTCCATACACCCAATTGACACCATTCCAACCTCAAAACCAAAACCCAAGTATTCAAACAAACAAAAAAAAAAGCCCCATTTGTTTCCAACAGCACACTCAACCTAACACATTGACATTGTTCATTGAATTCACATTGTCACTGATTAATAGTAACACCCCCAAAAACTTTAACATTTACTCCTATTGATTTTCAAACGAGACCCACGGACAAATTCTCCATTGGTGGACCCACTAAAGCCAAATTTTCTCATAGGGGTACTTGCCAGGTCGGGCTGTGTCACATTTAAGTGTTTCCATTGCAAAATTTGTGCCGGGTATGGGTTGTATCCGTGACCATTTTATGACACCTCTTTTAATTTTTTTTTAATCAAAGGTAGTGACCCTAAATTAACAGGAATTTACCTGAATTGACGCAAAATCAACAGGGAGTGACCCAGAATTTCCCCCAATATCCTCAATGCCTCAAACTCAATGGAAGTTTATTGACCACAATGAAAGAATCCCCATTCATTTTCTCCAGAAACATTTACTAGTTTGCAAAAGCGCTTTCAAAATGTCTCTCTAATAGGGTAGGTTCATACTGCAGGTCTTAATTTTTTTTGTTATATCTGTTTTGTTTGCGTGCCTGTTCACATTGCCTTTGTCCAGTGAGCCCATTCAATCGCATAGCAAACTGACCCACATGCGCAGAAGCATCAAAACAAATAAATACCCACAGTACCCACCGAATTCCGGCTCTTTTTAGAGAGCCGGTTCTTTTGGCTCGACTCACTAAAAAGAGCTGGCTCTTTCAGCTCCCAAATGGCTCCTCAGTTTTTTTGTTGTTGCTTAAATTAATTTACTACCAAAAATAATGTAAAATTATGAGTAAAACGAATTACTAATGTAAAAAATATACAGTATATCAAATATTTATTATTTATATGGCTTTATTTATATTCTTCTGAACATACTTAACATGGAGTACAATGTTGAGTGGTACAAAAAATATAAAGTACAAAAACAAATACCCTTCTCAAAACAAGGTCAACAAAAAGTTCCAATCTCTGATTGTGTATATTTGTAAGCTTTTAACTATTTACAGTAAAACAACATAAGTAAGCTCTGATTACCACACAACAAATACTAAATTAAAATTTGTAAAACAAAAAGAAAAAAGGCAGCATCCGAGTAAAAGTTTTAGCTAGTCTTTAGCGAAGATTGGCATGAAGAAAAACCATATCATAACCGTATATCATCCAAGTATATTATATATATTATACTGTATATACATTAGGGCTGTCAAAATTATCGCCTTAACGGGCGGTAATTAATTTTTTAAATTAAACACGTTAAAATATTTGACGCAATTAACGCACATACCCCGCTATGATTAAAATGACAACAGTGTAATGTCCGCTTGTTACTTGTTACCTGTTTTTTGTTGTTTGGCGCCCTCTGCTGGCGCTTGGGTCCAAATGATTTTATGGGTTTGGGGAGTGAGCATGATGTAATGACATCAACAATGGCGAGCTACTAGTTTATTTTTTGATTGAAAATTTTACAAATTTTAATAAAACGAAAACATTAAGAGGGGTTTTAATATAAAATTTCTATAACTTGTACTAATATTTTTTTTTTTAAGAACTACAAGTTTTTCTATCCATGGATCGCTTTAAGAGAATGTTAATAATGTTAATGGCATCTTGTTGATTTATTGTTATAATAAACAAATACAGTACTTATGTACCGTATGTTGAATGTACATATCTGTCTTGTGTCTTATCTTTTCATTCCAACAATAATTTACAGAAAAATATGGCATATTTTATAGATGGTTTGAATTGCGATTAATTACCATTAATTAATTTTTAAGCTGTAATTAACTCAATTAAACATTTTAATCGTTCGACAGCCCTAATATATATATATATATATATATTATAAAGATTAGTATATATCTAACCCCTCCCCCTTCTCCTCACTGCAGCGTGTGTATAACCCTCCTCTCCCTCTTCTACCACGCATCTTCAGCAATCACGTGCGACTTTAACGGAAGGGGGGGGGCAGGAGAAAAAAAAAGTCGGCTCCTATTAGGAGCGGGTCCCTATTAGAAGCCGGCTCCCGTCAGTCACTTCAAAGAGCCGGCTCCAAGAGCCGGATCGTTCACGAACGACACATCACTAGACTGCGTCAGGTTGCACTGACTCGGCCATGTAAGCAATATTTCAGTATTGCTCATTTGGTGCACAGAGAAACCGAGCATTATCAGTCTTATCCTTTTCTTCATTGTATTTTTTTATGACGGTGGTCAAGCCAGCCTCCTGGGTAGTAAAAGCAGAGTTCAAGCTAGGTGCTAACGCTATTGAACAACTTCATCACTGCCGTCTCGCTCTTTGCTGACGTAATTGCTGCTTGAATTCCGATTTGGGAGACTTGACACTTCAGACCACTGCCGCATTCTGGAAAAATGTGGTTCAGATCGGATTTAAACCGCATACGAAAGTGACCCAGATCGGATTTGAAATGGTCCACTTCAGACCGTGAAGTTAATGCCTCCCTCGAGTCGAAAAAACACGAAAAAATCTGATTCGTGCATTAAGACCTGCAGTCTGAACCTAGCCATAGATACTGCTGTCTTGATTGACACTGTATGATTCATATTGGTTGATTCAACAATTTGTTTATTACCAGCAAGGTGGGCAAGTGTTTAGCATATAGAATGTAGTCAGATAAATTGCCGGGAAAGACACCATACAAGCACAGGGGTGATGCACCAAGTCCTCTTAGGGAGGTCAAAGCTCAGATTTGAACCTGAGATATCTAGACTTTGAGTGTCAGGAATACACGGGCAGGCAGGTGGTGTGTGGACCCAAATACAGGGAAAGGGAAGCGAGACAGAATGGCGGTGCAAAAGGTTTTTAATTAATACCAACAAAAAACAAAGTACCAACAAAACAACTGGGGTATCCAAAAACTCTTAATAAACAAAAGTCAGGCTAACAAATCAACTTACTTTCAAAGCAGGGCGAGTAACACGAGGAACGGGTGGGGGGGGGGCATGCACGTGGACAAGTACATTGACAATGACGCAACAAGGAGTGACAAGAAACTGGGTGCTTATATAGACACAAGCGCAGACAAGGGGTAACGAGACTACGAGGAACAGCTTGGTAACACAGGAGGATGCAGATTACAGGATACACTAGGAGAAGGCACGACAGGTGAAATCAATGGGCAATCACAGGGACAAGTCACACTAGGAGAAAACCAACTCAAACCCTAACATTAGCCACGTTTACATGCTGACTTTTATTCATACCGATTCAAATCATTGCGAATGGAAATTTCACATCAGCTGTTTACATGTCACTTCATCTATTCCGATCCAGCGTTTACATGTGACTGCCTTTATTCCGAAAGGACGTTTGACAACTGCCGTCTGACATGCGCAGATTAATCAAAACAAAGCGTCACGTTGCAAAACATGGAGATCGATCGTCAGATCAGCTGCTGTTTTAACTTTTCGAGTGGAAACAAAACTTCAGAATGATACGCCGTTCATTTAAAAAGTTGTGTGGGTGCGCTGTGCGTGTGCTTGGAAGCCATTTTGCAAGTGACGTTACTTACGTCACCAAGTGACGTCACCACGTTAGTACGGAGCATGCGCAGAAAGAACGCAACCAGACACCATTCCGCTTCCCTGTTTACATGATATAATTTTACTTCTAATCGGTTTGGGAAAAGGAATATTCCACCCCTGTGAATCGGAATGAAATTCCATTCGGTTTGGGCCTGTTCATTCCGAATGAGGTGTTTATATGGAACACATTTATTCGGTTTGAACAAATATTCCGATTGTAATTGGAATATTTGGCGCCATGTAAACGTGGCAAGTGAGGCAGATGTATTAAATCACCAGCATTTGATGAAAAACAGTCAATTGCTTTATTTGACTAAGCTTAGCACACAGCAGCTTTTTTACACTGTGATTCTTCCAACTGCCTTAAAACTATTATATACAATGATATATAATTATTAGAGTTCCCCGCCAATGTAACAGTATTATTATTTCCTATACAGCTATTACAGGTTTATCTAATGAAGTTCCACCAATGCAGGTTTTTAAAAATCAATCATCTTAAAGTTCAAGCAGATTATTTTCCTTCTCTTTTTGGAAATGATCATTTAGCAAAAGACAAGGTAGTAGCACGTTATTGTTCAATGCCACTTGCACACACATTGAACTTTAAAGTGCCTGCTGGGCAAGTAGTTAGTAATGACCCTCTTCAGCCAAGGTCAAAGTTAAATGGTCAAGCTCTGATTGAAACTCTTTTCCACTGGGAAGTTTGTGTCCTCATGCTCACCTCCTTTCTTCTCTTTCAGTCTCTTTTCTTTTGTTTTTATTGGATTATTCCTTTGTGCTTCATCTCGCTGTATTTTGAAACCTTACCACCCTTGTTAATGACCGGCCGCCAGGTTCATTTAAGGGCTGCTTCAGCAAGGTGGGGGTGGGTCACATTTGGCTGGACCCTGCGTCGTCCGTTGAAGGTGACAGAAGGGGCGCTGACTTTGGGCATTTTGACCCCAGATTCTTGAATTTTTACTAGAAAGGGATGTGAGGATGGAGTTGTATGTGTGAATAGCCGCCCAAGGTGACTGGCTGCCAATAAAGGGGCCGTCAGCCTGGCCGGGGGCCTCCTTCCCAACCCAGACACAACCTTTATAGGGCCGCTTGTAAGGCTGGGCAACTATTAAACTCTGTCCTGCCTGCACTGAGGAATTTAGGGCCAGGAAACAAGGGGGTTGGGGTGGAAATGGGCAAAGGAAGGTGAAGTTGGGGTGAAGGAAGGTGAAAGTTGAAAGGCATGTTCCAGACAATCCGCTTCTTCAGTCATCACCTCCAAAGTTGTAGGAGGCCGATGCTGCTTCTTTCGCTTTTTACGTGAAGAGAATTTTTGGGATTGGTTTGCTTTGTCATTGCTCTTTGTCCTGTTTTTGTTTTTAGCTGAGCAAATGTCATAATGCAGTTTCCCCTGGGACAGAGGGGACAGGGGCCGAGTCTCGTAAACTTCCAGCTTTTGTTTGTTCACATGGGCCTCGAGGTATATGAGCACGTCTCATTGGTGGACAGCCTTCCACGTAAAAATGTGAGCTTGTGAACACAAACACACACAAAACTCCAGAAAAAGTCAACAGAGGAATCCCGCTCCCCCCCGTTGACCAGTAAACGGAGAAGCCAATCAAATCTCAGCTGCCAATCAGCGTTTTATCAGCGAGGCCATCTGGCCATCAGCTAATTGTGTGTCCTTTAAGTTCCTGTCAATCAGACGCCTCCCTCCTCCCATTTCTCTTAAAAATGTCCGCTTTTGAGATGGTCTTCTGGCTGCGAAAGCAGGCTCGCAAATGCTGTGAGCCTTCCATTACTGACTTCAATGCTTTTTCTTGTGTATGCAGCCGTGGAGACACAGAGCACCAGTTCAGAGGAGATGGTGCCCAGTTCACCTTCCCCGCCGCCACCACCTCGCATCTACAAGCCCTGTTTCGTGTGCCAGGACAAGTCGTCTGGATACCACTATGGTGTCAGCTCCTGTGAGGGCTGCAAGGTACGAACACCAACGCAGTAAAGCTGTTCCACCAGTATCAGTGTGCTGCCCTCTAGTGTTTCATCTAACATAGCTTTCAAGTCAATTTAGAAGCATCTTATACTTGTCACTTTAACCCCTTAAAGGGATCCCCTATTTTTAAGACAAGTAATTCTTATAAGATAAATGTTAGTATGAGTTATAATAATTTGATATTAAAACCCCTCTTCATGTTTTTGTTTTAATAAAGTTTGTAAAATTATTTTAAGTGATAGGTCGCCATTCTTGTTAAGTCGCAGTGCGTGACGTCACTGGGCCCGTTGCCGAAATTCCAGCGTCACTCGTTAGCGTTCCCAACATGTCGTCAGTTCTACCCTTCCTATTTGAACCAGATCTGAAAAGTGAAGAGCATGACAGCACTGTCGGTCGTTCACAAGACGAGCTTCAGGGAAAAATGCGTGCAGCAAATACCTGATAAGACAAAAGTAAAACTGGTGATGCACTCGCTGCAAGTGAGTCTCAATGGCAACAGAGCGAGAGAGTGCTGTTGGGAGCGAGAGTGTATGCTGTTGGGAACTCCGCTTTTATTAGCAGATATTTAAGGTAAGCATATTGCGTTTTTAAACTTATCCCAATATAATTGTGTAGATTGTTAGCATCCAGAGTTGTCGTGTGCTTTACACACAGTACAGGCCAAAGAGTACACCTTGTGTAATCCATGTTTTGAACATTGTAACGCGTGGTAGCTAGGATACGTGTATAAAAGTACCAAAAAGGGGAGAAGCTTCCACTTATGCACATTTATTCACAAAAAATAATATTTCCACCTTGACCACTCTTCACTCCGGAGTTCAGCAGTACGCAAACACGCGTTCCCTGACGAACTCCAACATTGTTGTAAGGTCCACGTCAGAGTCACTGTGGTCACTGTAGCGTGCCATAGTGCTTTAATTATTTAGTATGATTTGGGGAAAACACCCACGGAGAATAGTCAACAAAAAAGATAGCAATAGTAATCAAAATCCGCGTTGATACTCACTCGAAGATCCAGGAATTAGACCGATCCCATGGCAATGTTGCAGCCGCGATAAGGCCGTTGATTCCACAAAATAGACTGATCCGAAAAGCCGCTGTGGGACCGACGAATCAAAAAAATGGACAGATCCGAAACCAACATTGCAGACGCGGTGGGACCGTCGGATCCAGAAAATAGACGGATCCCTTACTTGACTGAGGATCCAGGAAAAATGTTCGGGCGCCAGTTGTAACGCGTGGTGGGTAAGATACGTGCATACAGGGAGCAAAAAGGGGGAGAAGCTTCCACTTATGCACATTTATTCACTGAAAATAATAAGTCCACCTTGACCACTCACTTCACTCCCCTTGTTTCCATTTGACTTGCATCCAAAAGCAGCACATCGTGGCATTTTACTTCACGAGTTTAGGCAGCGATAAGCAATTGTTGAACATGCTACACATTTGGAAAGATCCCAATTACGTCACCACTGCGAGCCCGCAAACCATGGCGCCAACTAACAGTCAAAATATGTACTAAATATTATAAAATATTGCCATTGATTTAACATTTTATGTGTTTCTAACAACATATTTTAGTACAAGAGAACAATTGTGGTTTATTAGAGCCTACATGTATTTAAGTTAGAGGATCACTTTAAAGATCTTGCCTCCACATATGTGGTCATCACATTTTGAGTCATTTAGGACACAATTTGCCTACATGACTTAAGATGTGATGTTCACATGTGTGGACGCCAGGTCTCAATTGCGTTCATGAATGAATAAAACTGAATTAAAGTAACAAAATGTTAATTAAAAAAAAAAAAAAAACACACAATCTGGTTATAGCTCCCAGTAATACTCTAAAGTTGTTGTTTTTTTCGTAGTACCTACTCAAATGAATTCCCAATGAAAAGTTAAGGTGGTAAAAATCAGAGGCGCATGCAAGGACAGTAGAAAGAACATTAATGAGCTAATTCCGCATTTCAGGGTTTTTTCCGACGCAGCATTCAAAAGAACATGGTGTACACATGCCACCGAGACAAGAACTGCCAGATCAACAAAGTGACCCGCAACCGCTGCCAGTACTGTCGGCTGCAGAAGTGCTTCGAGGTGGGCATGTCCAAAGAAGCGGTGCGAAACGACAGGAACAAGAAGAAGAAGGACGTGAAGGAGGAGGCGTCGCTGCCCGAGAACTACGAGCTTAGCGGTGAGCTCGAGGAGTTGGTCAGCAAAGTCAGTAAAGCTCACCAGGAGACTTTTCCGTCACTGTGCCAGCTGGGCAAATACACCACAGTAAGTGTAGCTCTAACAAGCTTTCCTTTCTTATGAGCCTACAGCCCAGTTTGGACATGTATGCACATTTTTTTTCCCTCTTTCCTAGAACTCCAGCTCTGACCACAGAGTACAGCTAGACTTGGGCTTATGGGACAAGTTCAGCGAGTTGTCCACGAAGTGCATCATTAAGATTGTGGAGTTTGCCAAGCGACTACCAGGCTTTACTACGTTAACAATCGCCGACCAGATCACCCTCCTCAAATCTGCTTGTCTGGACATTTTGGTACTGCGATAGCAAACGTCAACACACATCATACAGTGGTTGCAAAAAACAGTCAACTGCCAAGAAGACTCCTTTAATGTCACCTTGTTTTGTCTTCAGATGCTGAGGATATGCACGCGCTACACTCCTGAGCAAGACACCATGACCTTCTCTGATGGCCTGACCCTCAACAGAACACAGATGCATAACGCTGGCTTCGGCCCACTCACCGATCTGGTGTTCGCCTTCGCCGGGCAACTTCTGCCCTTGGAGATGGACGACACAGAGACGGGACTCCTCAGTGCCATCTGCCTCATTTGCGGAGGTATGAAAAATCCTCCCTTATGTCTAGATTTCAACTTCCATTTGGCCAGATTTTCAGACTGCTTTGCTCACTCATCAGACCGCATGGACCTGGAGGAACCTGGAAAGGTGGACAAGCTGCAAGAGCCTCTGCTGGAGGCTCTGAAGATTTACACACGCCGCCGACGCCCCAACAAACCTCACATGTTCCCCCGCATGCTGATGAAAGTCACTGACCTGCGAGGAATTAGCACCAAAGGTCTGTTTGACATGTGTACCAAAACTTAACAATCAAAAAAGTTGTGCCTCTACATAAGTGTTTCTTAACCTGGGTTCGATTGAACCCTGATGGTTCAAGGAGTGAGTCTTAGGGGTTCGATGAAGGTTAACACATACAGAGCCCAATTTTTGTGCGCTAATTCTAGGCAAAGTTGTGTTTTAGACCAGTTTTTTTGACTGGTTTGCCCTCAATTAACATGCTTTATTTAGTTTCTTTCTACTGCTAGTCGTTTTTCTGATAGGAGAAACTGGTTTGCTCAGTGGAAGGTTGACTCTTACTTGATGTGAGGAAGTACAACAGATCTACAGGCAGCATGGACTACGCTGACATTAAAAAAAAACATTTGCGTCACATTTTACAACATGAAATTGGTATGCGATGCAATGATGCGACAATAGAATGACAATGGCGACATGAAAACAAAAATAGGAACGGTGTCAAATTAATCGAGTTTCATTTACCAATGTGAAAAGTCAGTATTTACAGTGGGGCAAATAAGTATTTAGTCAACCACCAATTGTGCAAGTTCTTCTACGTGAAAAGATTAGAGGGGCCTGTAATTGTCAACATGGGTAAACCTTAACCATGAGAGACAGAATGTGGGGAAAAAACAGAAAATCACATTGTTTGATTCTTAAAGAATTTATTTGCAAATCATGGTGGAAAATAAGTATTTCGTCGATACCAAAAGTTCGTCTCAATACTTTGTTATGTACCCTTTGTTGGCAATAACGGAGGCCAAATGTTTCTGTAACTTCGCTTTTCGCTTGGTGTAAAGAAAACAACTGTGGGAGCAATTATTAGAAAATGGAAGATAAACAAGACCACTGATAATCTCCCTCGATCTGGGGCTCCATGCAAGATCTCACCCCGTGGCGTCAAAATGATAACAAGACGGTGAGCAAAAATCCCAGAACCACACCGGGGGACCTAGTGAATGACCTACAGAGAGCTGGGACCACAGTAACAAAGGCTACTATCAGTAATACAATGCGCCGCCAGGGACTCAATTCCTGCACTGCCAGACGTGTCCCCTGCTGAAGCCAGTACACGTCCAGGCTCGTCTGCGGTTCACTAGAGAGCATTTGGATGATCCAGAACAGGACTGGGAGAATGTGTTATGGACTGATGAAACCAAAATAGAACTTTTTGGTAGAAACACGAGAGAGAATACTGAATTGCATCCAAAGAACACTATACCCACTGTGAAGCATGGGGGTGGAAACATCATGCTTTGGGGCTGTTTTTCTGAAAAGAGACCTGGACGACTGATCTGTGTAAAGGAAAGAATGAATGGGGCCATGTATCGAGAGATTTTGAGTGAAAATCTCCTTCCATTAGCAAGGGCATTGAAGATGAGACGTGGCTGGGTCTTTCAGCATGACAATGATCCCAAACACACAGCCAGGGTCAACAAAGGAGTGGCTTCGTAAGAAGCATTTCAAGGTCCTGGAGTGGCCTAGCCAGTCTCCAGATCTCAACCCCATAGAAAATCTGTGGAGGGAGTTGAAAGTCCATGTTGCCCAACGACAGCCCGAAACCATCACTGCTCTAGAGGAGATCTGCATGGAGGAATGGCCCAAAATACCAGCAACAGTGTGTGAAAAGCTTGTGAAGAGTTACAGAAAATGTTTGGCCTCCGTTAATGCCAACAAAGGGTACATGACAAAGTATTGGGATTAACTTTTGGTATGGACCAAATACTTATTTTCCACCATGATTTGCAAATAAATTCTTTAAAAATCAAACAACTTGATTTTCTATTTTTTTTTTCCACATTCTGTCTCTTATGGTTGAGGTTTACCCATGTTGACAATTACAGGCCTTTCTAATATTTTCATGTGGGAGAACTTGCACAATTAGTGGTTGACTAAATACTAATTTGCCCCACTGTATATGCTCGCCAAGTCACAATGTTTTCAGAAGTCCTACACTTAATTATTTACTGTAAAAACTCAAGTAGTTGCTGTTTCTTTGCTAATTACATTATTACTGTGGCAACATCTTGGTGCCAAGAAAATATGTTCAAGTAAATTGAGGATTTTCATTCAGGCGAAAATTTTGCTCGTCACCTATCTTGTGACATCTGAGCCTCATGTCTGTCACACAGGTGCAGAGAGAGCTATCACACTAAAAATGGAGATCCCCGGCCCCATGCCACCGCTCATCAGGGAGATGCTGGAAAACCCGGATGCCTTCGAAGACAGCGGAGACTCGACAGAAACCCATACACCTGCCGCTGCGCCTCCTCCGCCACCACCTGCCATTCAGGCCATCAAGCAGGAGGAGAAGTCCACGTACGAATCGGCAGCCGAGGAAGAAGAAGAGGATGAGGACGATGACTATTGGGACGAGGACAAAGAGCGACTGGCAGACAGTGACTCCGAGCCGTGGTCAGAGGTGGCAGCGGCCAGCACGCACAAGAAAAACGGGACATCGCAGTAGGAGGCTTCAACACCTGGCATCCTCATCCTCTCACCATCAGGCTCTTATAAAAGAATTGCTAAGTTTACAGGGAGTGAAGGACGAAGCAAAAGCACTCAACAAGTGACTCGTTGTGGTCCGCAGTGACAGGAGGGAGGCGGGGAATGTCCCCCTCCTCAGGAAAAGGGCTACGCTTGTATAGAAAACATCTCTTTTTTTTTTTGTTACAAGAAATGCTACTTATAATTTCTTATTGTATGATGTATTGTTTAAGCTCTTCGTCCATTTTCTTTGTTTGTGTGTGTGTGTTTTTGCGCGCAAGTGACGCATCGTGAGAGCAGGGCTCTAACTTCCAGTGGTCTTCCAGGTGGACAATATCTTCGAAGAACAAGCAATAATTACTTTTATGCCATGAATAGGTTGAGGAATGGCAACTTATTCCCAGTCATACGATTCCTCAGAGTGATGACGACACACCCTATAGGTATATGTTGGTATTTTGGCATCAAGGCAAAAGTACTCTAAAATTCTGCTATATTTCAAATAGGGCTGTCAAATTTATCGCGTTAAATGGCGGTAATTAATTTTTCTAATTCATCACGTTAAAACATTTAAGGCATGCGCGGAACGACCCACTAACGCATTGCCGCAAACAGACTACAACAGCACCGTTTTACATATATTGAGAGCGAAGTGGCAGAGACAAGCGAGTGGAGTGGACACAGGCATTCATTGAGGCCGTGCGTTTTATTAGGAAAAGCTTTGGCATCTCTTCCACAACAATTATATCTATTGTGGCGAACGACATGGGGAAGAATGACAGGAGATGATCATCTTAACACCACGTCTTGAACACAACGCAGAGAAGATATACCATTTGCAGCCACCACTGACAGTCATGGTTGCCCAACTTCCCATCATGCATTTGGGCAAACTCTATTCAAACATTTCGTTTAGCTCAACAAATACACTAGATGGCAATATTTAGTCACAATATACAAACTCACATTTATCTTTTAAGAATTGCAAGTCTTTCTATTCGTGGATCCATTTCACAGAAAGAATGTTAATAATGTTAATGCCATCTTGTGGATTTATTGTTATAATAAACAAATACAGTACTTATGTACAGTATGTTGAATGTATATATCCGTCTTGTCTTATCTTTCCATTCCAATAATAATTTACAGAAAAATATGGCATATTTTAGAGATGGTTTGAATTGCGATTAATTACGATTAATTAATTTCTAAACTGTGATTAACTTGATTAGAAATTTTAATCGTTTGACAGCCCTAATTTCAAATCAAAAACTAGGTCTCCTGCTTGGTTGGTAACTATTTTTCAGTAAGGGAGGAGAGACTAAATTGACAGAAGCAAGCATAGACCAATATAAAAGAGGAGTAACCTGATTTGTGGTGAAAGGTGTTTGCCTCCGAATTTCAATGGGTTCATTTGCTGCATATTTGCAATTTATCTGCTCAGGTGGGATCTAGCCTTGTCCACGTTGCATATCATTTTTACCTATGTCAAAGGTTTGACAAGCACTATTTAGGATATTAAAGAGTTAAAACAAATACATCTGTTAGTATTACTATATTATTTCATTTCCTGCCTAGTGAGGATTCATAAAGAATCTGATCAATAAGCAGTACCGATATTGGAAGGGTTGTCACTAAATTCAGTTCCCACTCTAATTGGGAGCTGAAAACAATTACAATGACCCCAACTCAAATACGAAACTGTTGAGCATCTTTGTCAATGTCCTGGATATCCATTTAAGATTAATGTACTAACCAGTGAGACAACTTTTGCTAGATGAGCTGTATATTAAGGATGCTCAAAAGCCTTTCTGTAATGTTAAAACTCAGGCAATAGGCATGCACAAGATATAAATGGCTCAGAATAACATAAGAAAGATGACGCAGTGAAGCCATGAACATGGCCCAGCAGCCATTATGACCTTTTTACTGTACATAGAACAAATCCTCAGGTGTGTGTGTTTGTTTTTTGTTTTTTTTTAATATTAATTGCATAATCTGTCTTTAACCCTGTAAACATCTACAGTCAACTTCCGATCATTTTAAAAGGCCCTTTATTGTTCTACAGCTAACAAACATACACGTAAGATGCGGTCGTTTTCCTGATGCCAAATATTAATTTCTGATCACATCATTTTCACAGTTGTAACTGTGATGTTCAAATGTAGAACCTGAATGTAACAGAAGGTAATTTAAGGAGTAAATAAGAATTATCTAAGGAGGCTTGAGATGAATGTTGATTCACTTGAATGTCACAAGACCAAGATCAGTCAAATGCTTCTGCACTGTTAAATGTCATCCAGTTGTACACAGCATTTTGCATGAGGAGAACTGAATGGATCTCCAGCACCAGGATCTTATTGGGGGGGCAATAAAGTCTTTTGTTTCTTTTATGTTCTTCCTGAACTTGAGCCAGTGCAATAAAACTAAGCTGAATGCAGGGTTGATGGGGTACATCAGTATGCAAAAAAAAAAAAAAAAAGTATAAATTCAGACACAGCAAAATAACTTTGGCTCATTCAAATTCCATTGTTTTAATGGATTGGATACATTTGTGTTGTTTTATGTAATGGAGAATATTTAATGATGACTCTTGAAGTCCGAAACATCTCATTGTCTCTCTAACCTCCATCATCTCGATTTTGAGACATTTGAATATCTCATGAACGGGCTCATCTGTTGTTTTCTCTGTTTGTATTAAATCATGTAGTTTGCTTCTTATTTTGGAATGATTTTCATAAACGGCTGTCCATGTTTTCACACCTCTCGGTGTTGAGTTGTATTTATTTCTGTCATCATTTTCAGATACCTTAGTGAGCATGTCAAACATTAAAAGTCATCTGATAACACAAAAGTGAAAACTTTTACATTGAGCAGACATCCATAATGGATTTCAATTCATTATGGTGACTCCAAAGCAGCATTCCGAATGAGCAAGTAACATAAAATTTCATAATTGAATCCTGACAATGAAATGTGAGCCGCAAATGAAAGCATCAATTGGATCAGCAAGATGCTTAGCTTACACACAAGAGCCATGCAAAACTTTCTTTGCCTTTTCTAGGACTTAAAACAAATCTACTTAATTCAATGGTATTATCTTTTATGCGAATACACATTTTCTTTTTAATCTCCTTAACCGCAGCAAAATTAAAGGAAAAAAAATGCACCTGTTACACATTATCATTCTTGGAATTTACTAAAACTCAAAAGATTGTGATTCCCAACCATTAACTATGAGAACATGAGAAATTATCCAAATTAGTACTGAAATTATTATTTTATCACAAGTAATGTGCAGTATCTTTGATCATCTGTCCATGCTAGCAATGCAAAGTGACAGGCAGCAGAGCAATAAAACGAGATGCAGAGGTGGGGAGAGTAGGCAAAATTTTTACTCAAGTAAGAGTAGTGTTACTTTAAAATAATATTACTCAAGTAAGAGTAAACGCAGTCATCCCAAAAATGTACTCAAGTACAAGTAAAAAAAAAGTATCCAGTGAAAAGAATACTCAAGTAATGAGTAACATTTTGATTAACTGCTTATTTTTGTTTGACATTTTTTTTAAAACAATGGTATTTTTTTTTTCTCTCAGCACTAACTTATCTATATGAACTGTTGTTATAATGATACTGTACAATAACCCATTACATAACCACATTAAGCCAAAGGGGGGGGGGGGGGGGGGGATCATTAAATTAAAGAGAAAACAGTATTCGTCCAAATAGCATGAGTGCCCTGCCCTCTAGTGGAGAAAATAGTTCCTAGTTTGAATAGTGAATACTGTGGTTCCTTCATAGTTACTATAATGAAATTAAAAGAATCTTATCTCCGGTTTTCCGTGGTCAATCGGTGCCAAATCAAAGCTGGGAGAGTTTTAAATCCGCGCTTTCGATTCATGTTGAGGGCAGTGCTCTATGTCAAATACTTTACTTCATTTGTTACGGTTCTTTAATGACACGTGATTGAACAGGCTTGCATGATCATGAAACGGCAAGCTTGCATCTGATTGGTGTAATAGAGTCATGTAATTAATGTTGCGACGTCTCATTGGTGAAATTAGTCACGTTACTCTTATTGCATCACTAGTAGGGCTGGGCATCGTTTGAAATTGAACGATTCCGGTTCCGATTCCAAACGATTCACGATACCGATTCTTATAAGAGGCAGGGTCAAAAAAAGAAAAGAAGAAAAAAAAAGAGGCTTGGTAAAAAATTTATGGTTTAAAAATGTATTAGTTTATAATAATGTCTTAACTTCTCGATTTTTTTTTTTATTATATGAATTTAAAATGTATTATTGTTATTCTTATTCTTATTATTTATTATTTTTATTAATAATACAATTAATATGACATTTATGAATTATATGAACTTCTCACAGGGCTATTTTTAACTTGTATATACTAGTAAATATCAGTCTTTGAACTTGAATGTGATGAAGTTTCTTTCCACAGGAGTGCACTTTCACAAAGATGTTTATTTTACAAAAGCTCACGGAGAAAACATTTACTCATATTCTTTTGCCATACATGTACCTTAGCTGGGAGCTACGACGAAGCATTAGTATAAATTTTTCTATTAATTATAATTTGATGTAGATGAGGCAAAATAATTAGGTTTACTTATTTGTAAAAAAAAAACAAAAAAAAAACGATTCTGTTGTGTTTAGAGACACATGCAATGTTTATGTTGTGACAATACCAGTTAGGCCAGTCTGTGCTGCTGTAGGAGCGTACGTATAATGCGGAGAAGACGAGATGAGAGCGTCTGGCAAAAATGTGTTATGAAATATGTTTTCACTACTACAAGTTCATTAAAAAAGTAATCGAATGCTTCATATGGCTGCATCTTTCTAAATAAGCAACACAACAGATTCTAAAACAAAAATCCTTTCAACATTGTTGATTTTAATGGAGGCACATACTGCTTTAAAATGGCGGCTGTTTACTAACGCCAGCGAGTCTGTCATTTCGCATGTAGTTCTCTTTACATGATTTATCGCCGCCAAGTCAGTCAATTCGCATCTAGTTCTATATACATGATATCGACCATAGCCCGACGTAATAATACGACAATTGGTCTTGCAGCCACATTTACATGATATAGTTGTGTTGCAAATGTTGCACTGAGCTGACTGGTCTTTTTTTTTTTGTAAAGTTAAGCCAAACTTTTGAGCGCCGCCTCACCGTGTCCATGGTTGTAATCAAGTCGCAATGCACAACATGCGCTTCTTGTGGCTTCTTCTTCGTGGTTTTCGGCAGCAATTTTTTTCCGCTCAGCAGTCAGGGCATCGAAACATGGAATCGAAATTTTAAAATTCGAACGGTTCCGGGAGAACCGGAGTGTTAGAACCGGGTGCCATCGATGCTCGATGTTCGGTGCCCAACCCTAATCGCTAGCAAAAATAATTATAAATCCAATATGTAGAAGAAAGAGAAAAATGTAACGACTCTTTTGTGGGTCAAAGTAGTGGACTAAGAGTAGTGTTTTTTCTTTACAAATCTACTCAAGTAAAAGTAAAAATTATGGCTCGAAACATGTATTCGAAACTTTAAAATTTGAACGGTTCCGGGAGAACCGGTGTTCGGCAATTCCTTACTACGCAGCGAAACGTCCTACACAATGCTCAGCGCGCTTGCGCAAGCATCCACACGCATGCGCACATCGGTTAGAAGCAGCGTGTACTCACTATTTTTGTTTTTATTTAGTCATTTAGAACCTTTTCACTGCCTCAAAGATACTTTTTGCATGTATTACCCTCTCATACTTTTAACCATTTGTTTTTTTTGTGTTAGGCTTTGAAGCAGTTGACCACATTAGTCACGTAGCGTATTTAAACCGTCCTTATTTGATCTAACTACATTTAAGTATTTTCTGCAGGCATTTTTTTTGTACGTTATTCCTGTATGCATCTAAACAAAGCAAGTTTAGAGTGCACGGTAGTACTTTGGGTGTCAAATTCGACCACGTTTCGCCGATGTAGGAGATTTTGGCAGAACACCGGCGCGTTAGAACTGGGTCCCATCGATGCTCGATGTTCGGTGCCCAACCCTAATCGCTAGCAAAAAAATAATAAATCCAATATGTAGAAGAAAGAGAAAAATGTAACTTATCTTTTGTAGCCCAAAGTAGCGGAGTAAGAGTAGCGTTTTTTTTTTTTTTTCTTCACAAATCTACTCAAGTAATAGTAAAAATTATGGCTTAGTAAAACTACTCTTAGAAGTACATTTTTCTCAAAAAGTTACTCAAGTAAATATAACTGAATACATGCAATGCGTTACTACCCACCTCTGACGAGAGGGCAGATGATATTATTTATGTGTGTCCAAACAGTTTACACAAATTATAATTCCATCTGAAGAAGTATGAAGTATTTTGCCGTCATCTACTGGACAATTGGAGAATCACAACAATCAGATGTCTTATCAGCTGATGCAGATTCCACACGTAAAAACTGAATTAGTAACATGGAACTAATAATGTCAAAGTTTACAACATCCTTCTGAATAGTCATAATTTCATTCAAGATATCTCCAGCCCACTTAGTTGCAAGGATCCACTAGAGAATTGCAGATACCAGCAACTGAAATGGAGATATCTATAATACACTAATATTTTGATGTGTCATAATGAAACTTACACATGTGCTCAATGGTAGTTTCTGCATTTCTGTTCAGCATTATGTGCCTGTTGGCCTTGCTAATTTTTTTGCAATATAGTGTCCTCGTATGATGTGGAATTAGTTACTTGAAGTTGTATAGAACTTGTTTATATCTGTATTAGTATCATATTCAAGGTTGAATGATTATATTTTGTTTAGTTTCACATTTGTTTCATCATTAAAACCTAAAAAAAAAAACAATTTTCCTTTCAACACACACACAACCCATATTTAAGACATACTGTAACAATTACTATCATAATTTCAATACACCAATACGTTTTGTGACATTATTTGGGGGTTTATTCCACATGAAATTGTTTTAATGTAAAACTTTACTTCGTAATGAATTATCTTGGCTTAATAATGGTTGGGAAACACTATACGCAAGTCACTCGAACAAACAATAATTCAACACAAACAGCTCGGTCTCAACCTACACTTTCAACTCCTTGTGTCACCACATGATGGAGCCCGTCAATTCACTGCAGAGGAAAAATACTAAATTAAAGGCATGTGTTTGTGCAGATTTAGTTTCAAATGGTGGTGGTGGCGGGTGAGGTCACCTGAGGACTGGCTCAACAAGTGCTGGTAGCATCAGCTGTTTCGTGTCACCCTGCTGACCCATCTGATTCTGATTGAACCAGAACAGATAAACAAAAGGGGAGTTATCTAAATGTCAGCAAACGTCAGTGACGTCCCAATGTCATGTGGTCACGTCACACGACTTAAAAAATGTTTACTCTAAAGGAAGCAAGCTGGGACGGTTCACCAGTAGAAGAGTTGTGATACTTGAGGTTTCTACCAGCGGCTCTATTAACCCTTTATATGGCACTCATTTAAATCACTGCCCTACATCTTGACATCAGTGGCACTGAAGCTTTAGCATTTACAGCCCAGTGTAAATGAATTGTCTATCACCACCAATGACACGCAAGGAGATTAATACTATGAAATTTGAAAATAAAATAATTAAAATCAACTTTAGCATTTTATGAGGCGCCATGACCAGTGTACAGGTAGTCCCCAGGTTACGAACTAGTTCAGTTCCTACACTGGCGTGGTAACTCGAATTTCCAATTAAGTCGAAATTAAGCCTTTAAATACCCCACAAATCTCAAAATAACTATCCAAAAACATGCATTATACATCATTGTACCGTCCTCGCCAAGACATTGGAGCTAGTCCTAGCTAGACAGCGAGTTAAGTTCCGAAATGACGATGTCAGAAGTCCGTGTGGTTTGCTGACTTTATTCAGCTGCTCATGACATCAACACTTGCAGAATGAAACTAAAATAAAAATTAAATTAAATCAGTTTCATCGTCAATAACAGCAATTCAAATTTGTGTTTATGACTAGCTGCTGACACAGCAATAACAATCCACACAAATGATTAGTATGTGTCATTTAGCATCCGCGCATCATTAAAAACAATGACATAAACTCGCCCCAATTATTCGACCACAATTGAAAACGCACAATAAACAGTACAAAAGGTGTTATATACAGGTGTTGTCTCTTTGGATGCTTCACAAGCAACAAATGTGCGCGCAAGCTAGCAGCTGTCTTCTATCCCTTCTCTCTCACTCGGCTGCGCTCTTGCTCGTGTGTGCGTGTGCGCGCTTCTTCACGTGCGCAAAGACGTTGTTTTTTGTGTGTACATGCGCTCGCGTGCGGAAGTACTACCTGCTCTAGACTTCCTGCACCACAATAAAAGCATGCATCACAAAACAAAAGTCAACATTATTTAAAAAAAAAAAAAAAAAAAAAAAAAACGACTGGGAGACAAAATGGCGGACGAGACTTTGGCGTCAAAAAGTCGGGTACGTCGTAACCCGGGTACTACCTGTATTTTGTTTTTATCGATTTTAATGTATTCATTTATAACTTATTTAACTAGTTATTTTTAATATAAAGTATAGCATTTATAATCTTATTTTTTAACAGAAAATATATATGGCGGAAAACACTCAGGTGACTTGAAGTTCCGCTCTGAGACCCACAATTTCAAAATTGTCTGATATGCATGTGTGATACATTATTGAAAAGCTTAAAATCAAAATTTTCTGGGGGAAGAAAAAATTTGAACAGGAGGGCATTTAAAAAAAATAAATACATTTTTAAACAGCAAAACCCTATCTGGAGGTGAGAGCACGCGAGAGCACAATTACAGACGCCATGATTTTAACAAGATATTATCGCGTACTTACCTTGTTTCGATCCACAAACTCCATGTAGCATGTATCACCGAGTGCCAAGACACAGCTGTGAATGGCCACAGACGGATTTTTGGGGGATTTTATGGGTGAAACGTGGTCATATAACAAGGGTCGCGATGCAGAAATTGCAGACATCAAGAACTGGTCGAGATTTTCTTTTTCAAATATTTACCCTTTTAAATGTTTTTTTTTTTCAATTTTCTTTGTTTGGATCAATTAATTATCATCTAACATATTGGAGAAAATGCGACGGTAACAAAACAAATACAATTAAGCGATACTTATGAGGTAGATATCATGACTTTTTTACAGACACCATTTTTGTCATTGTGATGTCATTTGTTTAAAAGTTAAAAATATGCGAGTGAATAATTTTTTGAAGTTTTTTTGTTTTTTTAAACTAAATATTAGACATCAATTAATGATTCTAAACTAAAAATGACAGACATTTTGAATAGTATATATAATTAATTACCTTCGTTTTATGGCTAGGTTGAAACAAAAGCGGTTGCGCGACGTCTGTAAACGGGGGTTTCCAGGGTAAAACGGACAAATTAAAAATAGTTCAGGGACTTAATGCGCCATGAATCTGCTATGGCAGCATAAAGACATATTGTTCTATCAAACGCAAGTTTTTTTTGGCTTAAAATACAGCAGTTTATTTTAAAGAAGGGTGCAAGAGCAGAAACTGCTTTTTCAGTCTTGTGTTTTCCGCCATATACAGTACATATTGTATATTTATATAGTAATGTTAAAAAATACAATAATGAGTAATAACAAATATATAGAGTAGGCCTATATATAATTATAACGGAGATCTGGTGGCAACATGTGTCTGGCATGAACTCACTCTGTCATTCTCTCTTTTCACCTCTGCTTGCAGCTTCTCCAATTCGGTAGTTTCCCCTCGCAGTCGCTCTTCCTTTCTTCGCATCTCACTCCTCAACTCCTCCATTTTCTGTTTGTCAGCCTACGTAAACGGACACAGAATCTTAATTAACTTAATAAACTCTAGAGAATTTATATAGTATTTGCCGACTACCTCTCCTTCCTCACCTGTGCCGCGTTCCTGAAAGCTTCTCTCTCCAAGGCCCAGTTGGCGCGCTCTTCCATGAGTAGAAGCTTCTCCTCAGAGAGCTGCAGGCCCAACTGGGCCACCTGCAGGCGGCTTTGGTGCAGCTCAGCGTACGCATGGCCCTGACGGGTACCCAGCTCCCTTAGCTCCGTGCGAAGTCCCTCGGCTGAGCGCTCGCTCGCCTCCAGGCGACTCTGAAGGCCGTGGCGCTCCACCAGTGTGGCCTCATGCTCCGCCTACGAAGATAATGAACATCCTTTGTATGACAAAAAAACAGCATCTGACTTAATATTGCAGACCTGAAGCAACTTCCTCTTTTCTTCATCATGTTTGATCTGGCTGGATAATTTCATCAGTATCTCCCTTAGCCTGCAGGGGAGGACTTCGTGTCAGTAAATACAGTGCCTTGCAAAAGTATTCAGCCCCCTTGAATCTTGCAACCTTTCGCCACATTTCAGGCTTCAAACATAAAGATATGAAATTTAATTTTTTTGTCAAGAATCAACAACAAGTGGGACACAATCGTGAAGTGGAACAACATTTATTGGATAATTGAAACTTTTTTAACAAATAAAAAACTCAAAAGTGGGGCGTGCAATATTATTCGGCCCCTTTACTTTCAGTGCAGCAAACTCACTCCAGAAGTTCAGTGAGGATCTCTGAATGATCCAATGTTGTCCTAAATGACCGATGATGATAAATAGAATCCAAATGTGTGTAATCAAGTCTCCCTATAAATGCACCTGCTTTGTGATAGTCTCAGGGTTCTGTTTAAAGTGCACAGAGCATTATGAAAACCAAGGAACACACCAGGCAGGTCTGAGATAATGTTGTGCAGAAGTTTAAAGCCGGATTTGGATACAAAAAGATTTCCCAAGCTTTAAACATCTCAAGGAGCACTGTGCAAGCCATCATATTGAAATGGAAGGAGCATCAGACCACTGCAAATCTACCAAGACCCGGCCGTCCTTCCAAACTTTCTTCTCAAACAAGGAGAAAACTGATCAGAGATGCAGCCAAGAGGCCCATGATCACTCTGGATGAACTGCAGAGATCTACAGCTGAGGTGGGAGAGTCTGTCCATAGGACAACAATCAGTTGTACACTGCACAAATCTGGCCTTTATGGAAGAGTGACAAGAAGAAAGCCATTTCTCAAAGATATCCATAAAAAGTCTCGTTTAAAGTTTGCCACAAGCCACCTAGGAGACACACCAAACATGTGGAAGAAGGTGCTCTGGTCAGATGAAACCAAAATTGAACTTTTTGGCCACAATGCAAAACGATATGTTTGGCGTAAAAGCAACACAGCTCATCACCCTGAACACACCATCCCCACGGTCAAACATGGTGGTGGCAGCATCATGGTTTGGGCCTGCTTTTCTTCAGCAGGGACAGGGAAGATGGTTAAAATTGACGGGAAGATGGATGCAGCCAAATACAGGAACATTCTGGAAGAAAACCTGTTGGTATCTGCACAAGACCTGAGACTGGGACGGAGATTTATCTTCCAACAGGACAATGATCCAAAACATAAAGCCAAATCTACAATGGAATGGTTCAAAAATAAACGTATCCAGGTGTTAGAATGGCCAAGTCAAAGTGCAGACCTGAATCCAATCGAGAATCTGTGGAAAGAGCTGAAGACTGCTGTTCACAAACACTCTCCATCCAACCTCACTGAGCTCGAGCTGTTTTGCAAGGAAGAATGGGCAAGAATGTCAGTCTCTCGATGTGCAAAACTGATAGAAACATACCCCAAGCGACTTGCAGCTGTAATTGGAGCAAAAGGTGGCGATACAAAGTATTAACGCAAGGGGGCCGAATAATATTGCACGCCCCACTTTTCAGTTTTTTATTTGTTAAAAAAGTTTAAATTATCCAATAAATTTTGTTCCACTTCACGATTGTGTCCCACTTGTTGTTGATTCTTGACAAAAAATTAAAATTGTATATCTTTATGTTTGAAGCCTGAAATGTGGCGAAAGGTTGCAAGGTCCAAGGGGGCCGAATACTTTTGCAAGGCACTGTACATATCAACACAGACTAAAAATTTTGTGTTTATTCAGCAAGGGATTTTACACCAACTTTTGTGTTACAGAAAATAGTTGATTTTGTAAATAGGGACTGCACTGTTTGTGTAAGTGTCAGGTGTTAAAGACTTGCCTTTCCAACTCCACATTTCTCTCCTTCTCTCTATCAGTTAGCACCTTGATTTCCTCCAGCAAGTCTTTGATTTGTTGTTGACTTTGCACTTTTTCAGATGTTAGTTGAGTCAGTTCAGAGTTGAGATTTTCCTGACTGCATTCCACATCCTGCAGTGCAGTACATGAGCATAATTAATCCAACATGAGATGACCTGTATTAGGTCTTACCTTGTGTTTTCCTTCTGCCATTTTTAAGGCATCACATTTGTATGTTAGGGTTTGACGGAGATTTTCAATCTCCTCCTTCAATTCATCCCTTTGGCTCTTCCAGTCCTCCTTTGCATTTGAGTTGCTCCTCCTCTCCTCCTCTATTTCCTGTTTGGCTTCATCTACAGCCTGCATCAACTCAGCCTTCTCCCTCATGCACTCCTCCAGCTTACGCTATGGATGGCAAATAAGTGACAGCAAATTCAGTCGTACAGAAGAGTAGGACAGTGGGCAGCTTGCTTTTGCTACCTGCAGCAATTGCGCTCTAGGGACCACCAAGAGCAGCTCTTCCTCCTCCTCACCATCATCTTCTTCATTGCGCTCCTCCATCAGAGTCTCCAGTTCATCCAAAGGTCTGGGAGCACAGAAGGTGAAGGGGCGGCTTTGGGCGCAAACTTTCCCCATCTTGTCCACGTAGACAAAGCAGTACTCAACGGCGCTTGGGCGAGGCAGGTAGAAGGCTACCAAAAACAAAGAAACAATTTGAGTTTCTTTGAAGTGCAACTTTCGTTCCCTTGCAATGCAGAAAATAATTAGGGTTACGAGCGAGTTCCGTGACGTGACTCGAATTTCCGCGGGAGTCAGAATTAACCCTTTTAAGACATAACTATCCAAAAATTCCAAAAGTATCTTATTTTGTATAATGATGGGAGGATACATCGCCCTCTGGTGGTAGAGTTGGGTGTGGCTGGACTGTCGCCTTGGCTTCTATGACTGAGTAGGAGACTCGTCTGATATGGATATAGACCCTACCCACCGACATCACAAAATCACGTGATCGCTGTATGTTCCGCCCCATTGTCCATCATTTTGTGTCTGTATTATCAATGGTCTCAATTGATCGAGCAATTTATAATGCATTTCATGGAAGACCCGGTGCTTTCGGATGCCGTAAACTCACTGGATGCGTTGCATAAAAGGTGTTATGTGGAAAAGCTTCAGTTTATCCATTCGCCAGATCCATATTTGATGCCTAAATTGATGTTTTTCGACCCGCTGTCTTAGCCGTCTTTGCCTGACATCTGCTAGCTACCCTGATATTTACAACTATCTTGTCCACACAAAATCAGCCTATTCTCACGAAAGTTTGACAAACTTTAAGAGCTTGGAGGCTTATAAATACTTCGTTGCTGGTTTGGTGAAACAGGTCCTCGTCCACGAAAATTCGGCAGGAATCTATCTTGTGCTTGGAAAGGTGAGTTACGAAATTTTCAATTCAAAATCTTTTGTTCTTGCTAACATCCACTGTCAAGTCTAATGTATTTCATGTCATTTGTCAATGGAGCTAGGGCTTTTAATGTTTATATGGTTTAGCGATAGCACTCTCACTACATACATACGTGTATGTTGTCGGCGATTAGCCTAGCAATGATCTTAATTGTGGTTGTCAGCCCAAAACCCTCTAAATATATATTAAATGCATTTTACCAGATATAAAATGACTACTACATAATCTGTGGTAATCGTTTGGAGCCTAGTTTTCTCGTCGAATTGCAGCAGCCCATCTCGCTCTCCTCACCGGGTCTCGGAATCCGGTAGAACTTCAAGTCTCTCCGTCTATCTTCTCTGTTATTGCAACCGACCGCCACACACGCCTTCACCATTTTGACTATTAATGTTAACGAGCAGAAAAACACGCCGTAAATAGGAGGAATGTACGTAGCCGTAACAGGTAAACACGATGTGTTGACGGACAATTGGGCGGCACCAGTCAGGAGGGCGGAGTTGTGACATCACGTGGGTAGGGTCTATAGGACAGCTGCCCTCTCATTTGGGCCACATAAGGCTATATGTTTTTCAGCTAATATATGTTTCTGTATGTATTTGCAATTAAGATTAGAGCTACATTTTGTCGAGTTATGTGTGAGCGATTTGCTATGAAAATTGTAAATACGTTAGCATTCGTATCATTTAAGCTAGCGAACTTTTGCTAGGCAAATTAGGCTGATTTAATCTACTAAATTTACATTTTGATCAAACGAGATTTTGTGTCAGGTTTTTTATTGTTAAAATGTGCGTTGTTTTGAACATAAGTGTACCTATGTGTGCTACAGCTTTACAAATTGTCAAATGTGAAGGAAGGAAAAACCTTCAAAAACCAGAATTGCTTTGTTTGCTGTCTATCAAGCTTCACATTTAGTGAGGACAGGACACGTTAAGTTAATAAAGCTAAAAAAATAAGATACTGTGTGGTACAATAAGGTACTGTTTACGCAGCTTAAAAAAAAAACAACAAGAACTGGAGACTAACTGACTAACTCATTTGCATTGTTTGATGTTTACCTTGAAAAAGTGCACAGCAGTCAACAGTACTTCCTTCATTGTACCCTTCAGGTACAAGCGACCATGCGTATGTGTGGTACTCTCTCAGTGATGACCAGCCGACCTTCGGAGAAACAGGACACTCCAGTTGTAACCACCAGCAACTGGCTGCATTTTCCAACCGCTCATAATCACCCCCAATATGTACAAGGACTGTTTTTCTGGCTGAAGACAGGCCCAAAGCATAATGCTGCACTTCAACAGTTCAACCTTGGGTTTATTGTTAGCAGCATCATGCTTTGGGATGGCTGTTGTTGGTGTTGTTATGCAGAAACTGTTGCACCATAACACTTAAAAAAATAACAGCATAGTTAGCAGAAAACCTTTTGGTGCAAGAAATAAAAGGTAAAGGGCAAAAAAAGACTACCAGAACATCTTAACATCATTTGGGGTAAACCAGACACTCTTTAAATGGTGGCATCGGCTGTTTTTCATGCACTTGTCACTGTAACAACACCTTAAAGATTCCAATCCAGTCACTGCTGCTCCACATATGTTGAGAAGTCACGCTGTAGTGACACTCTATTCTGGTTTGAGGAAAGTAGAGCTGACCCACATTTCGAAACACTACGTTGGACTGTGGATATTGTATCTCCATGACGGTGATGAAGAGAAAGGCACACGCTGAGGACAGCTGAGCAGAAGAGACATTTGAGAGACACTGTGTTGGGCAATGCAACATGCGCTACACCAACAAGTTTATAAACAACATGCTCATGCTGTCACCATACATTCTGTTTGTTGATTGCTCTGTACTAAGAAACAGACACACAGATAAATAACAATGGTAGTTTTTTGTTTTTTTTTTTTTTTTACGGAAAAACAAAAATAACAAAAATGCAGTTTTAAGTGTTGTTTGGCTAGTTGTCACATGAGTTATTAGCTAAAGACTGTTGTTTTATGTCATTTTACACTAAGAATAACAATCTCATTAAAAAGTCTTACCTGGGAATTAGGGTTATCTTTTGAAGAAGTTCACAGCTCTGCTTGCTTCCATCATCTGACTAAATATTACCCGGTGCTGTTTGGGATAGCCGCGCCGGAGGACCACGGGAAATGCAGTTCACTCTCAATAAAATAAAAACAACAGAGTCCTATTTCTGGACACTTAATCCTCTCTGCTATTAGTTGTTTACTCACTTCTTTCATTTCTTGGCAGTGGGTGAAACTTACTAGGAAGAGTGCTTGAGTTATTTATGACAGGCACTACAAGTCACTCAAACACTACATGTTGTCTATATATTTTCACTTATATTTTAAGGCAAAGGTAGCCTGCCGGTAAAAATTAGAACACATGCACAAAAAGTGTACACTTTTAGTTAACATGATTAATCTAGCCTTCATATTTTAGGCTGTCTCTTTGTCCAAAATTATCATCCAAGTACATTGAGATTTCAATCAGACTTCGTCAATCGAATCATATACCGTAGCCCAATTTATGTGTTGAACCAGGTGAACTTTATTAGTAGAAGATTATTGACATTAGAGCTACCAAATAGGGCCATACGGTTAGCTTTACCCTGGAAGCGAAACCTTCACAATCTACGTCTACACTAGGACAGATCATTTTCTCCAGGGTATTTTGCCGACTTTTATTGAAACTGATCTAGCGCCTCTGTAACATGAGGTACCACGCAGTTCACTTTTCGGGGTTTAATTTTCCTCTACGCATTTTTATATACTCCAATTCGGTCGGCATTGAGTTGGGAGGGGCCAGCACCACAGCTTGCTGATCGGAGACTTAATGTGGGAGACGAGCTCTGTAATAAAACGCTAATTTCCGCGTAATCCGCGATGGGAGGACCGCTCAAGTCCAGCGAGCCGGCCGGTACCACATTTAAAATTACGGGTTGGCGCAGAGGCACATTCACTCATCAAAAGAGCTGGAAATGACCCACGAGACATAGGTTCCTGACACCTGTTCTACACTCTAGATCAGGGGTCGGGAACCTTTTTGGCGGCGAGAGCCATGAACACCATATATTTTCAAATGTAATTCTGTGAGAGCCATACAATAGGTTTCAAACTAAAAATACAAGTAATATGTGCATTTTATGTAATTTCAACACTTTTAAAGTACAATAAGGCTCTGAATTATTATTAATAACTTATAAATAATAATAATAAAATAAAATAATAATTATTAAATAATATTAAAATAATTATTTTAATATTTTGAGTCCACAGATAGACTGTTGTACTTACAGTTTTAAACCATCAGGGGGGAGGCGTTCGCCACATGGCGTGCATGGGCAATAAATTTTCTTGGCAGCAATGTGAGACGGACGTTGTAAACTGGTATTTTTTTCTTGTTTGAGGTGGGAAAAAGGGTGCAATTTGACTGTGTATACTAGCGGATTGCTTTATTTTATGATGATTGTGATGTGTGCTGTGTGTTAATATAGTTCAGAAATATGTTAATCGTTAAGTATTGTGGGCCCTTGAAGAGGCCATCAGACGGCAGAGTAGTGACGTAGCGGGAAGCAAGGAGGAGAGAGAGCGTACGGCGTGAGAGCGAAGTTAGCATGTTGCGGATAACGGTGTTATTTTGTTTATTATTTCTATGGTTGCCACAATAAAGTGGGAAAGTCATCACCAACTCCTCTCCTTCCTATTTCCCCATTCGGGGCTATTACAGTATGTTTATGTGTGACTGCAGATGTGTTCGTAATGACGAGCAGACGACGAGTGAATACTAGTAGTGTCTAAAATGCAGAAGTTAAATGTTTTGTCACAAAAACTTGTATTTGTTTATTAATATAATTATGTAGGAGTCCACATTTTAGAGCGAATAAGAAAGGAGCCGTCTGTGTGCAGCAATGCGAGACGGACGTTGTTTTTTTTTCTTGTTTCAGCTGTACAAGAAAAATGAAAATAAAGCAAAATTAATTGTGAAGCAACAGACTGAAGCATTTAATCACTGTCTGCGCCACGCTACAGATCCATAGCTATTATTTCAACCGACTGCCACACGCATCATCAGACTTCAGACGTTCTCCACTGCCGCACCTGTAGTGTCCCGAATGTCGCCTGATCACTGGGTTTGCCGATGGAAAACATGTGAGCGCCCCTTACTGGTTGTTCTTTTTAACGCTTCCCCTGTGGCTCTTACGCCCGCCAGGTTTCCCCCGAGGTCCTAGCGCCGTTCCCATTACATAACGAAACTTTTTTTTTTAATAACTGAAGATTTGTCTGCGAGCCAGATGCAGCCGTCAAAAGAGCCATATCTGGCCCGCGGGCCATAGGTTCCCGACCCCTGCTCTAGATGGTTAACTGTAAGCAATGACTGTGGAAAAGAGCAGCAGGAATGCCACGTCTTGATCATTCGCCTCCATTGCTTACAATGCCATCATGCCGCACTACAAATGGCGATGGCACGCTCCATGACGTCACTTCCTTTGTATCAGATAGTTGTACGGAGACAGCAGTCTATATTAAGCAGTGCGTAATATTAACCGCCTACATTATCCATGTAACAACTAATCCGGACAACAGGCATATTAGTGTAGCCGACATGCCGTATAGTCTAACTAATGACACGTTTAAGGCCATTATCCGTCCTAGTGTAGACGAAGTCTTGGTCAAATATGTTGATTTTCCATTTGTAGACACACTTCAGAAATACTACATATGCAACTGCTGCCACTTCATCCAAATCAGCACCAAGATCTGTTTTTTTTATATAGAGTAATAGATTTCAAGTAAGTAATGCTATGCCGTGTCTGTGTGAATGTGTATGAACATTTGTGGTGAAATTACCTGTTGCTGCTGCTAAGTTTGTGTGTGTGTGGTTGGCATTGGCGCCACCAGGGGGTGGCCAGGGGTGGCCACGGCCCTCCCCTATAAATTTGTTGGCCACCCCAATGGCCACACCGCTTGCCAGTATATCATTAGATTGTTGTAGCATCAGTTATGCATTTCATCCCAAATGCACAGCCAGAACTATGGACTATAGATTATGGCCTATGCACATTAAATCATTAGTAACATCAAATATTACACAATACACCAAAGTATATCAGTAGCCGTGTCCTGAAGTCTTTCTGATAGTTTTCGCCTGACCTTTTTACTGCAATAATATAATGAAAATCTGAAATTATGGCTTTTAGTTTTGGTGTGCCACCCCAAGATTTTAAGTGGCCCCATCTGGCCACCCCTACGAAAAATTTCTGGAGGCGCCACTTGTGGTTGGGGGGAGGGGGTGTGGTTACTGCGTGAATGTGAGCTAATGTAATAGCGTGTATAAAATGCTCAATAAAAGTACAGTACTCTCCATTTCAAATAAACACAAGAAAAGGGGGGTCTAAATGTCCCGCATAAAATCAATGGTAGGAAAATAATGGTACAACGCTCTGATGCATTCCGAACATCTACAGCGACATCCAGTGGCAGAGGAAGCAAGCGTTACTGAATGACGACAGAATGTCGAAAGTAAACGCGCCAGCGGACGTTTACTTTATAAACTTAAAAATACGAACTGTAAACATGCATTTTACCTTAACATATATATCTGACATAAGAGTAGAGCCAGCAGACTTACTTTTTTTGTCATGAGCTCTGTAAAATGTGACAACCAATGGGCGAATGAAGTGTGCATAAAGCTCTGCTCGCCTCGGTGGAGTGACTCTTTCGGAATGAAACAATTACGCATTTGATGTCATCGCGTGATTTGTATAGTCACGTGACATTGTACTAAAACCTAACAAAAATTGAATAGCAAGCGCAATTAAGGAAATGGGGAAAAAAATAGTTTATAGAGCCTGCAGTGTATGTGACTTTTATTTATTACAGCTGGTTTCATCTACATGTAAATGAAGTTGAACAATTTTTTTGTAACATTAATGTAGGATTTACCCACATGGCATTAAGACACCAATGAAAAACCTGGTCTGTTGTAAAGGTCATAACCTACAGGATACAATAACCATAACATTTATAACAAATACAAAAAGTACAGAGGTAGTAAATATGCTATGCATATGGCATCAAATATATAACAACACCAAAAAAATACAGCATGTAGAAACATTCAGTAGAAAACCATTCAACCACCCAAAGCATCTAGTCGTGTACACTCCGTGTACATGAGTGAAACAACAATAGAATAAATTGTTTAAAATTATTCAAGACATAAATAAAAAGGTACAAATTCCTGGACTTAATTCATTTTGCTGTCTGGCTGAGATTGTAATTTATTGTATTTGTATCACAAATTCCAAGTCAAACTCAGGATAATGAACGCTGTTGTGGCATCAAAGCTTTTGCAAATGCACATACCTTAAATTCTGGCTCACACCTCTATGGAAAAACTCAGGAAACTTGTAAATTGCCCCATTTGTGAGTTAAGATGCGTGATATAGGGCAACACGGAGTGGGAGTGAATATCAGAGGTCAGAGTACTGCAGCTTACTTCTTCGTTAAAAACAAACAAACAAACAAACAAACATCATGTTTGGTTAAATCAAGACTTCACATTGTCGATAATGTGAAGGTGAGCGTGAACAGCTTGTCGTCTAAATGGATTTTCCTGTCATGAGGTCCCTTGAGTGTGAGACGATTCTGGCAACGTGTTGTTACGAAGCAGCGAGAGGACACCCAGTTGTTCTAGCTTAGCTTTAGCCACAGTTTCCCAGCCCTTATTGGCCTGAGGGTTCCTGGGAGAAGGATGCATGATTCCCTCCACTCGCACGTCCATTCCAGCTGCAGAAAAAGCGCGACGCGCCCGCTGCTCCGCCACCTTGCCCACACCGATCACCATGGAGACACCCAGGGCCTCTACAATCTGACACAGGGCAATGTCACACAAGCGTAGGAGCTTCTCACGCTCACAGGCATTGAGCTCAGGTGGGGTCAGGTTCTTCCCGCTGCTGCTCATGAAAATAAGCGGGCAAAGGTTGTGCACGAAACAGTGGCGGAAGAACACTGCCGGTTCGCTACACAATTTTCTGAAGAAACCCCAGAAGCGAGCGCCGCTCACTTCACTCTGGGTGCAGGCCAGACCACTGATGCGGCGCTTTGGATGCTCGTTCTCAGGGCGACCAACTGTCCCTGTGATCCTCAGCCAGTCAACTACAGACTTGACTTCCCCAAAGGGCACCTTGGAGAGATGAGACAGGTAATCCATGAGTTTATTCACTTGATTTTATGTCACTCACATCTGAAGTATGACTGACACAGAATAACTTGCAAAACAGATTTAAAAACCAAAGTAGTATTAAGGTCACACTGTACAACAACAACAAAAACAAAAAAGATTAAAACAAGATGACTTAAAGCAACACTTTGTAACTTTTCAGTTTTGGTCAATTTTAGCGACACCGGTGGACAAAAGCGGTAGTGTTTTGCCTGAATGAAGACTGCGCTTCCGATGAGGTCCACGGCTGTGTTTGCCATGACGGCCAGCGCACACCCGAACAGTGTCGTAAAATCATTAATCAATCAAAAATCAATTAAACAATTAAACAAAATTTGTTTCCAGCAGCTGTGTGATGGATGAATATTAATAAGGTAATTAATCCAGAGGTGGTTAAACAAGCATATGACGGTTAGCAACCGTGTGCCTTATTGTGTTTCGGGTGACTAACTAACAAGTAAAATCCTGGCCAATGTTTATTCTGTATATCCTGGTAGCCTGCCCTTTTTTTTCCTCCTCAGACAAAACTTTTTGTCTCTTTTGTTGCTCTGCCACCTTTGCAGAATCCCCGCGAAATTGTTCGAATCAACGTCCGTCTTTACAATGAATTGGGAAAAAGGGAGGTGACGTATGCCGTAAAGCAGTCAGCACATTTGTAGTTTTTTTGTGTGTGGCAAGGTTCCTGCTACCCTCTTCAAATTTAATTAGTAGAGGTGGGAATCTTGGGGCACCTCACGATTCGATTACGATTCAGAGGCTACGATTCGATTATAAATCTATTATTGATGCACAAACCCCCACCCCCCAGCTATTAGCTGCTTTTAATGTTTTGTACATTGGTTACAAAAATAGTACAAAAATCCTTTCAGGCTTAAATAAAGTACTACTTCAGTATCAAGTTAACAGTTCAAAACAGTAAATAAAATACTCAAGTCCCCATTCTGTATCAGCAGCTTTAAACTTCATTCAATTAATTTAATGTTGTGAATCAACCGTTAAAGTTGTTATAAATGTTCCCGTTATTCCATAATTTCCCTTCTGTGTACTTTCAACATGTGAAAGTTTTAAAACTGTTTTTTTAGATAAAAAGTTAATTAGGTTCGCTACAACACAAGCCTTCCTTAGTAGTCTACTGCTTTAAGATGGTGGCTGTTTACTAACGCCGGCGAATCTGTCATTTCGCATCTAGTTCTATATACATGTGATATCTACCGTAGCATTATGTGGTCGTAGTTTGTAGCATCTGGGCGTTGTTTGTAGCGGCTGTCGACCGCTGTCAGATATTATTGGTTTTCATCTTGCAGTGTGAGTTGTGGATGTTTACTCTTGGTCCGTTCCTCATTGCATCCCGAAGACCGAGCTGACTGTGTTGTAGTTCCGCTTTACTTAGCATATTTAAATAATCGAAATATGGATGTTTGTGAATCGTTCTCGAATCTTCAGCGGCCGAATCGCGAATAATCTAAGAATCGGAAATTTCACACACATTTATTAATTAGTGCCGGTGACAGGATACAGACCATCTCAAGACATAAAAGAGGTGTCATTCGAGTAGCTGTCGGTCGACATATTACCACAAATGTTATGAAAATATTTTACAAAGGTTGAAAAGTTACCTAGTGTTGCTTTAAATTTAGAGTGGTAGGAATTAATCACAAATTTCATTTTGTATTCGTCAAAGTTGAGATACAGCATACTTGATTGTGATAACTGTCCCTGCATACTCTCTGATTAAGACAGTGAGGAAATAATGTATGGTGATACAGTATCATTTCAATTTTCTACTCAAAAAGCTTCCTAACAACGCTATTACAAGCTGTCCACACATTTTTAGACTAGCCAACGAAAGACATATTACTGATTGTGCTGCTGTTAATTCAATATTGAGCTCACCCCCGTCTGGGCCATGCCAAATGGTCCAGGATTCATGCCCAAAAACAGGAAGTGCTGGCCCGCCTGGCAATACTTCTCAACGTAGCAGCTATGTGTCTCCCACGCATACTCCAATGGGTTGTACACATACCGGACGGGTTCTCCGAAGCTGAGCCCACGAAGGTGCACGTTGAGCTCCAGTTCTAGCTTCAGGAACCTACGCGAAGGGGTGTCGTTCGGTTGATGATTCCAGTTCAGTGCTACGTGTTCCTTTGATTCCCTCTCGTTCCCATCACCTCTCCACATCTCACCGCCATTTAACATTATTGCTTTTCAACGTAGGTACTTGGATACGATAGCTATAAGGTTTTGTGTTGAAATTACATTCTTTGAAAAATTACATTGTTTGGTATTACTTCCTGTTGAGGTCTCGTTTTCCTGGAGACACTTTGAAGTGTTACCACCATCTACAGGCCTGGAAGATATGCTACATTTTTCGTTTTGTTTTGTTCCTGTCAAAACAGATTTTAAAAATGGAGGTCAAATCGTAAAAATTTCTCCTTTCATTTGTAAATCTGTTGATTGAAAAGATGGAAAGCAGAGAGTGGGTAAAGTTGGTCGTTAGGAGTAGGAACCTCTTGGTACCTCACGATGAGATACGATGTGCGATACAGAGCTCACGATAACAATGATCTGACGATACGGCGATACAACATTTATCGATACGTTGGTCAGGAAATCATTCTAGGGTATTTCACAAACAACTAATAAACAGAAAAACAATCTTCTGCTGTGAATTGGAAAGAGTTTATCACTAGTGGATGTTCAATCCGTTTGAAGTGGGAGGGATGGCAGCGAATGAACGAATGTAAAGTTGGGAGAACAAGTATTTGATACACTGCCGATTTTGCTGGTTTTTCCACTTGCAAGCCATGTAGAGGTCTGTAATTTGTATCATAAGTTCTCTTCAACTGTGAGGGACGGAATCTAATACAACAAGCCAGAAAATCACATTGAATCATTTTTAAATAATACATTTGTATTTAACTGCATGAAATAAGTATTTGGTACATTACCAACTAGTAAATATTTCGGCTCTTAGTTCTTTTTCAAGAACCCCTCCTGTTCTCCACTCATTACCGGAAGTACTGCACCTGTTTGAACTTGTTACCTGTATAAAAGACACCTGTTCACATGCTCAAACAAACAAACTCCAACCTCTTCACAATGGCCAAGACCAAAGAGCCGTGTAAGGACATCAGGGATAAAATAATAGACCTGCACAAGGCTGGGATGGGCTACAGGAAAATAAGTAAGCAGCTTGGTGAGAAGGTAACAACTGTTGGAGCGATTATTAGAAAATGGAAGAAGTTCAAGCTGACGGTCAATCTGCCTCGTTGTGGGGCTCCATGCAAGATCTCACCTCGTGGGGCATCACTGATCATGAGGAAGGTGAGGGATCAGCCCAGAATTACACGGCAGGACCTGGTCAATGACCTGAAGAGAGCTGGAACCACAGTCTCGAAGAAAACCATCGGAAACACATTACGCCGTCATGGATTAAAATCCTACAGTGCACGCAAGGTCCTGCTGCTGAAGCCAATGCATGTCCAGACACATCTGAAGTTTGCCACTGACCATCTGGATGATCCAGAGGAGCAATGGGAGAAGGTCATGTGGTCGGATGAGACCAAAATGGAACTTTTTGGTCTAAACTCAGCTCGTCGTGTTTGGAGGAAAAAGAAGGATGAGTACAACCCCAAGAACACCATCCCAACCGGGAAACATGGAGGAGGAAACATCATTTTTTGGGGCTGCTTCTCTGCCAAGGGTAAAGGACGACTGCACCGTATTGAGGGGAGGATGGATGGGGCTATGTATCGCCAGATCTTGCCTGACAACCTCCTTCCTTCAGTGAGAGCCCTGAAGATGGGTCGTGGCTGGGTCATCCAGCATGACAACGACCCAAAGCACACAGCCAAGGCAACTAAAGAGTGGCTCCGTAAGAAGCATCTTAAGGTCCTGGAGTGGCCTAGCCAGTCACCAGATCTGAACCCAATAGAAAATCTATGGAGGGAGCTGAAAGTCCGTGTTGCCCGGCAGCAGCCCCGAAACCTGAAGGCTCTGGAGAACATCTGCATGGAGGAGTGGGCCAAAATCCCTGCTGCAGTGTGTGCAAACTTTGTCAAGGACTACAGAAAATGTTTGGTATCTGTAATAGCAAACAAAGGTTTCTGTACCAAATATTAAGTTCGATGTTTGTGATGTATCAAATACTTATTTCATGCAATTAATTGCAAATTACTTAAAAATCATACAACGTGATTTTCTGTTTTTTTTGTATTAGATTCCATCCCTCACAGTTGAAGAGAACTTATGATGCAAATTACAGACCTCTACATGTTTTGCAAGTGGGAAAACCAGCAAAATCGGCAGTGTATCAAATACTTGTTCTCCCAACTGTATGTATGGCCATCAGTGGCAGCCAATGCCAGGCAATGATTAATTAAAGTAACCTGTTGATTTTCAGTTACTTACTGTTGATTTTGGGGTCACTTCCTGTTTATTTTTAGTTACAGAACAGGAAGTGACCTGGACATCACCCAAACGAATAGGCAGTGACTCAAACTCAACAGAAAATGACCTGTAAATGCCCTTAAATGAACAGCAAGTGACCTGTAAATGTCCTGAAAATCGGACAGAATGATTGTGAATGCTCTGGTTCCGAATGAACGAATGTTCCCAGTCTAAACGGATTGGGTGTCGAGCACCGTTAATGCTGCCTTAGAGTTAACAGACGCTATTATGGTAGAAGATTTTGGTAGCAACTTGTTGATTCCTATTTTATTATTATTATTTTTTTTTAGACATTGACACCTTTTTAAAATGATCTCTTGATTCTTGGCAGGAGCATATTGATAACCTTCAGGGATACAAAATATCGCGATATATCACCATTTCGATATTTTGTCACACCCCTATTGGTGGTGGACCCCCCCCCCCACACACACACACACACACACAAATTTTGCCTTGAAGAAAAATTTCAATTTAAAAAGTTTTGACTCGGTTGACAAATGTGAAATGAGCTAGTAAATAAGTACAATTTCTTTTAACTTTGGGATTTTATTTCTCAAGTGAGGAATATCAATTTAGACATCCCTGCTGAATCTGGCAGTGCTGCGTATGCCCTGAATGAGTTTAACAGTTTAAAATGGAAAAGAATTCTTAATAAGGTCAAAAGTCATGGACCATAAATATTGGACGCCACTGAAACTTCTTTAAATTAAAATTAAAAGGCTACTAGTAGTCTGGGTTCACTTTAATTCAGTGTTAGTACCATAATTTTCGGACTATAAGCCGCTACTTTTTTCCCCTCATTTTGAAACCTATATGGTTATAGTCCAGTGCAGGTTATTTGTCAGTTTATTTGGGTTATCAGGTAAAATTTTATTTGACAGCGCTGTCATAAGATTGAATAAAAGACCGTCATAATTGTGACATGACACTATCATGGGCATTAATGAATGCTTATGACAGATGTCATTAAGTATCATCCGGCAAATTATGTCACTAACTTCATTTATGTCCAGCTTGGATCTTTTACATCTATTCAAAAGTGAGATAATTTGCCAGATGACACAAAATGACATCTGTCATGAGCCTTTATTAATGCTCATGGCAGTGTCATAATTATGATGGTCTTATTAGTTTTATGGCGCCACTGTTAAAGTGTTACAGAATACCAGAGCTAGCAATTAATGAAACAACTGGATGAGTAACTGAAGAAATAAATAACGAAGAACATGAATTGTGATTGTTATTTACATCTGTAGCACTGCAATGCATGCTGGGAGGCATGTTGGACGACAGCAGTGTTGACAGCAGGTGGCAGCAGAGATTGACTATCACCCACCCACAAGGGAGCGGTGATGGCCAAATGAAGCTTCTTGAAGTAATGAAGCTTTGCAGCCATTTAGTTCAAAGCTTCATGTTGATTCATTTGGTCTTATGACAGTTGTATGACGCCGCTGTCAGATAAAGTGTTACCAGTTAATATCTCTTGGTGTAAATATCCCATAATATAGTGAGGACAGCTGCGGCTTAGAGTACCGTGTGCTGGTATGAACAAATACGGTTTTCTTGTCAAATTTGGTGGGTGGCAGCTTATAGTCAGGTGCGCCTTATCGTCCGAAAATTACGGTATATAATACCAGGTCATCTCCTACAGCATTGATGGGAGCGGGGGTGAAATTATAATAACAGTTAAAATGCAATAGAATTTGTGTACTCACACCATGGTGTTGCATAATTGCATAGTAAATGAAATGTCTTTTTTTCAGCAATAATCAATTGAAATACTGAGCCAGAAATCCTTAACAAATGTATTTATTTCAGCATAATAGTAAGAAGCCTCTCCTCCGATGTCCTTACGGTTGAAACTAATTGGATCACAAGGGTACATATTAGTTAGCCCATTTTACAAGAATTATTGTAACAGTTTTAGGAAGTTACTTGTATGCACTCTTTTTTTCCTACACAAAATAAGCAATATCAATATTCTATTATTTCAACTGAGGACCATAACTTTGCATGCAAGACTAATAAAGAAAACAACTAATCTGTGATAGCTACCGTTAGGCCATCATTTTCCTAATACCATGTTCAATATAATTTACTACAAATACCAGGGACTTTGCATGAAAAGGAATCTTTTTCTTTGTCAACCGTCTTCAAAAAAGCAACCTTAATGGGCTGTCAAATGTACTGATCCAAATTGTTCCGTTCATCTTCTCAGAGGAGAAAAAGGCTTTGTCTAAAACAGAGTACAGTTTGAAGGGAACAAAAAATATCTATCAGTCGGTTTGCGTTTTGCCCTCTCACTCCAGTGTTTACAATTTTAGAATAAAAAGGTACTTGCAATAAAACTCGGACCCACGTTTGACTCGAGTGAAAAATTAAAACCTCAAGGCTAAGAACAAGTGATTGAGACGTCAGGGTTCTTTTGCATGGTCCTAGTAAAAACTAAACAGACAACAAGTACTGTATCGCCCTTTTAACAATTGTCACTATGCACCAGCCGCATGCTTTGTGCACAGCTGGAAGAGTGTGGAAGGATTCCTCAAAGCTGACCCTCCGTCAGTCAGTCTGCTGTAAACACAGCAATGTGAAATCAACACTGTTCCTTTATATTGAACATAGTGTCTTTCTGGCAAACACAGAGGAACGAATACACCCTCGGATTGCACCTATCTTACATTCAGTCAACCTCAAGAATGTCTTATGTACACAAAGCTCTTTCTCATGAATGAGCTCACAACTCAAGGAGGGTCAAGTTTGAGAAATTAATCAGCAGGGAGTAAAGCAGCCGTGATGGAGCCTCTCTGCCTTTGCCAGTACATCAAAAATGCTCATTACAATAATGTTTAGCATCACAATGATTATTTGTGTATCCGCACTTTGTTAAGGCTACACCCAATGATATGACATACACCTGTTAAAACACACCAAGCACATAATATCTGCATTAAAAAGGCAATGGTTAGTGCGCAGCAGTGTTGGTTTCACCAGACCGGGCTTCCTTCGGTAAGAACCATCACGTGACTTCCCATCAGTGACAATGACATTTCGTGTCCCACTGGGGGTCACCAACATTCTGTAACCACATGAGTTTAGAGGAAAAACGTCCACTGTGACATAAAAGCGGCCTTGTCTCTGTAAATACATCTTATACAAAATAATAACTCATTGAGGAAAAGGTTAATTTTTTTTTTTTTTTAAAACAAGAACATTCTCACACAGAGAGAAATCTCAAAGTGAGGGTTGCGAACAAGGGGGATCAACACGTGGCTAGAATGGGACCACCCAGGTGCCCACATATTACCTCCATGGAAGTCCTGGTTAACATTAACATCCACTTGCTGGCAAGATTATAAGTAATTCTTGGCCAAATTAAACAAAAAATCCACTTAAGTCCAACTGTGAATGAATTAGCAATATTTACAAACAGTGTACCTCTGTCATTAGAGGCAAAGAACACTGGTCATTCAACCAGATGGCTTCACAATAGAGTTCCGATCAAGCTACTGTAGCCATGGTGACACCAACTAAAACACAGCTGCCACAGCCAACAAGATCTGGTTAACACCAGCCATATTTGGACTTAAATGACAGAGCCTAAGAGACACAATGAAATGCTTTTTCTTGCAACTACACCTCTGTTTTCCAATTTAAAAAAAAACTGCCGTCATTACAGAGTACCAACAAATAGTAGATGCACTGGATAAAAACAGATTAAGTACAAAACAGGAACACTCTTCATCACAGAAAAGTCTTGTCGTTAAGAAAATATGGAGGTGGGGTGGGGCGGAAGGGTCAGTTAAAAGAAAAAAAAAAAGTCCCGCAGTTATTAGTAATCCAAGACTAGAGCTGCATCGTCAGTCCGTGTTGGAGCCACCCAGCTCAGAGAGAGCATCAAGCCCGTCGGCCAATTCCGCGTCTGGCGGCCACACGGGCGCAGCGAACATGGAATGTCAGACGGCCAGTCGACCCGGAGGGGGGTGCATGGGGCTCCAGGTCGGGGGTGCGGGTGGGGCTTCTTGGGCATATTGGCGAGGTTCACAACACGGTTGGTTCTCCACTTTCGCTACACCCCGGCCTTGGCACAGCCGACGGTGCCGCAGCAGACGGTCTGTCCTTGAGAAATTCTTTGGGAAACAACAAGTGGACTTTGGTTAAAATATTTTAAACAAAATTTGGAAATTCTGAAAAATAATCAATTGAAATTATTTGTATTTATGGAAAGTAATTGAGAGTTGAGGGTAACTAACTAGTTGAGGTTGGATTGTTTGGGCACCTAATGATTCGATTACAATTCAGAGGCTCCGATTCGATTATTGATGCACCACAACCCCCCCCCCCCTTTAATTTTTTGTACACTAGTTCCAAAATTCAAAAATCCTCTCAGGCTAAACAAAAACTACTATTTCAGTATCAAGTTAACCGTTAAAAACAGTAAATAAAATACTCAAGTCCCCATTCTGTATCGGCAGCTTTAAACTAGATTCAATTAATTTCATGTTGTGAATCAACCGTTAAAGATTGCTCCCGTTATTCCATTATTTCCCTTCTGTCTACTTTCGACGTGAAAGTTTTAAAACTGTTTTATCATTTAAAGATAGATACAAGTCAAGATTTTGCCGTTTTTTTTTTTTTTTTTTTTTTTTTTTTTTTTTTTAGAAAATAAGTAATTAGGTTTGCTACAACGGAGCCTTCTAGAGAAGTCTACTGCTTATATATATATATATATATATATACATATATACAGGGGCGGACTGGGACTAAAAAGCAGCCCTGGACTTTGACTCAGCCCAGCCCACAAGATACGCTATACGAAGGGAAACAGACCCCGTAGGGGTGTCCGGGGGCATACCGCCAAACCCTCGGGGAGAATTAAAAAAAATTTTTTTTTTTACATTTTATTGTAAAATGCATCAATTTCTTGCACTTTAAGAGAAAATGAAGAAAATATGTCTAGACTGTCACTGTCTGACTTGGGGCGCTCAAAGTACTGCAAGGCTGAACTGGAGTTGGGTTCATTTTCTGTACTAGCTCTATGATAGACCTGAATAAACAAATGAAAATGTATTCTTAAAAGCAAGTTTTATGTATTTGGGCAAATTCCACATTCTGAAACTGTCAATGATTATGATGATGATGACAATAAATTCATTCATTCATTCATTCATGTATCCAATTGATTATAATATATCTCTATATATCTCTGTCTATAAAACGATTTCATTGTTTATGCCATAATTCAGTGGTCTCCAAACTATTCCACATAGAGCCGCAGCGGGCACAGGATTTCATTCCAACAAAACAAGACAACACCTCTGCACCAATCTGGTGTCTTACAAGTGTAATCAGTTGATTGCAGTCAGGTGCTGCTTGTTTTAGCAGAAACTTCATTGGTTAAACTGTCGGTACTCGATCGGTTGAAAGAAAAACCAGGCCCCGCAGTGGCCCTTGAGGACCGGTTTGGAGACCCCTGCCATAATTAATCTTGCCATACAAATAATAAATTTCAATGAAAATATAAAAAACATTTCAAGACAAATCCTGTATACATAACCTTCATTGGAAAGTATTAACCAGAAAACAAAACGATATATAAATGATTAAAAATATATATCAATTTAACTACCTAAACTTTAAAGTAAAACCATTCATTTTATTAATATTTTGTTATATTTCTTCTGAATTAATATTGCTGCTGCGTGTGCATACGTTGTTTTACAGCTATAATATTTTTTCTTAGGAGAGTGATAGTAGGACAAGCATATTATAACTTGACACGATTGCAAACGGGTACATCGACTAGCTGGCACTAACCCTTTAATTGTCATTTATTTCATTTAAAATGTACCTACCTTGTGGATAACAATTGCCAGTATACTGAGCAAGTGACCCTCTTCATCCCTTTTTACTTGCTCTGCGCTTGTCTGGGGAACTTCCCTCTCGAACTTCCACCAGCTTATCATTACCTCCTCCCTCTATTTTTCTCCCTCCCTGCACCGGCTGCACGTCAGAGCGGCTGCCCCCTCTCACCATCGCCGGGGCTGGGCTGCTGTTACCCAACGTGGCCGTTGCAGCCAGACTGCTGCTTGCGAAAATATTTGTCAATTTATGACATTTTAATGCTTTGCTCTCCAGTTTCTTTAATTTTTTTCTTCCTAACCTTCTCCGCGCCACCCTTCTCTTTTCTTTTTTTGCCACCACCATCCATATTGGGCATTAACGCTCGTCGCCATTTTGCTTCCACAAGGAACCAATGAAGGCAACTTTGTGCTTCTTTCGTTCTTCTATCGGACTGGCGATGAACAGCCAGGCGCATTGCTGCCACCTGTCGGATTGGATGCAAACTGTAGATAATCAGAGGCTGGGGGGGACAAAAACAGTGATCTATAATGAATGGCGGCCGCCGGCCGTCCAGGGCACCGGCCGTTCTGTGATCCTCCAGAACCCACAGATTACCAGTCCGCCCCTGTATATATATATATATATACAGTATATATATACGTCATTCAAGAAAAGTTTAGGGCGAGTGCCTATTTTTGGTTATTTAAAAAAAAAAAAAATATATATATATATATATATATATATAGTACTGTGCAAAAGTTTTAGGCAGGTGTCCTGCCTAAAACTTTTGCACAGTACTGTATGTGATATCTACCATAGCCGTATGTTGCCATATGTTTGTAGCAACTAGCAACTGGGCGCTGTTTCGGCCGGAGTCAGGTATTATTGTTTTTTTTTTTTTTATATAGCGGCATGAGTTGAACATGATATTTACTCTCGGTCCGTTCCTCATTGCGTCCTGAAGACCGCGCTGACTGTGTTTCATTTCCGCTTTACCTGGTACAATTCAATAATCGGAATTTGGATGTTTGTGAATTGTTTTCGAATCTTCCACGGCCGAATCCCGAATAATCTAAGAATCGGAAATAATTTCGCACGCCTCTAATAACTAGTGGAAAGGTATCACAGGAATAAATTCTTATTCTTTATTCTATTCTTAAATTTATCAAATTAAGGTGTAAGGAGATATCTTTGATTAAAACAAAACGGTGCTCCATTTAAGTTTTTTATTGGATTGTTTTATATCTGAGACCTAGAATATTTTAATAAAACATTTTGGTTTCAACAACACTTCATATTATTTTGTTATACAAATATTATAGTTTTTAAATAAAAAAATATATAATATAGTGTAACAAAACATGCCTTTTTTCCCCTAAAGAAATTCACTTATGAGAGACAACTATTTTCTTTAACACAACAGTGTTACCCTAGGTTAGTGATAGACTGTAGCTGTAGCACATTCCGACCTACTTACATATTCATGTCACATCATTTTTGTGGAAGCAGTTACATTTTAGCATGCATCCTAAGTCAGACTTGGTTTTTAGGTATTTGGAAAATAACATCTTGACAGACACATGTCAAAAACAATATTCATTATATTCGGGCTTTAGTCTGCATCCTTCAACCCCCCCCCCCCCCCCCCCAAAAATCTATCGATGTTGCACTTAAAAAGAAAATCTATCGATGTTGCACTTTCTTAAAAGAAAAGATCCATGCAAGATGTTCATTTTGGTGATGAAGCAGTCACGTTCATCTTCAGATTATAAAGGTTTTGTGAAAGGCACGTTTGACAAGCGAACCTGTGTGTACAGTTTGTTTAAAAATTTGATACAAATATTTTCAAAGGCTTTTTTTTCGAATATTTATTTATAAAAGGTTGTAACAGTTACCAAATGTGGGTCGCAGGTTGACAACATTTTAGGACCAATACTTTGAGGCAGAGGTCACAAACTGGTGCACAATTCGTAACCCAAAATGCGATTTATAGTCCCTAGTGCAACTTATATGTTTGTTTGTGTTTTGGGTCATGACGCAGTGCAACTTAAAACTCTGGAGCAACTTAATAGTCTGGAAAGTACAGTATGTATCAAAATATATCTAGAAGTTATGCTCTTTCAAACTTCAAATTTAGACTTAGGGGACTTTCATATTAGACCAAGAGGACCAGGGTCATGTTGGACAGCTACTTAGCAACAACACTTGCAAACGACTTCTTGAAAAAGTTCAGTATTGGTGTTGGTGTTACACTTGTGTAGCGCCTTTCCACCTTTTAAGGCCCTAAAAAGCGTTTTACACTGTCTCCTCATCTACTTAATGGTGATGCAGCACCAGGAGCAACGTGGGGTTCTGTATCTTGCTCAAGGATACTTAAACGAGTTCATCAGGGGGGAGAATCGAACCCACAATCTCTGGGTTGGTGAACAACTACACTACCACTATGCCACATCATCCATTATTATTCACCCTAATATTCACACTGCACCGAATTTTCCGGGTAGCATCACGTGGACGAAAGGCGCATTTATTGATTGGACAAATTTAGAAGAAGAAACAATATAAAAATTAGGGCTGTCAAAATTATCGCGTTAATGGGCGGTAATTTTTTTTTTAATTAATCATGTTAAAATATTTCACGCAATTAACGCACATGCCCCACTCAAACAGATTAAATGACAGTGTCATGTCCATTAGTTTCTTGTGTTTTTTTGTGTTTTGTCGACCTCTGCTGGCGCTTAGGTGTGACTGATTTTATGGCATCATCCATGAGCATTGTGTAATTATTGACGTCAACAATAGCGAGCTACTAGTTTATTTTTTGTTTGAAAATTTTACAAATTTTATTAAAACAAAAACATTAAGAGGGGTTTTAATATAAAATTTCTATAACTTGTACTAACATTTATCTTTTAAGAACTACAAGTCTTTCTATCCATGGATTACTTTAACAGAATGTTAATAATGTTAATGCCATCTTGTTGATTTATTGTTATAATAAAGAAATACAGTAATTATGTACAGTATGTTGAATGTATATATCTGTCTTGTGTCTTATCTTTCCATTCCAACAATAATTTACAGAAAATATGGCATATTTTATAGATGGTTTTAATTGCGATTAATCACGATTAATTAATTTTTAAGCTGTGATTAACTCGATTAAAAATTTTAATCGTTTGACAGCCCTAATAAAAATACCTCCCACAGAGCGGAGGAGAGGGAGCGTGGTGCGACGCTGCACGCAATGTAGCACAAGCGCACTCTGCTTCACTTGCATTCACAAGTGAAGCAGGGTGCGCTTAAAAAAAAAAAAAAGAATTAAAAAAAAAAAAAAAAAAAAAAGCAGAACAAGACCCACAATTTTTGAACGGACCAGAGTTCGTTTGTTTGGTCCAAACTAGAATTCGGATGCGCGTTCAAATTTACAAAACGAAGCGGACTATCTGAGAAAAAGAACTCTGGTTCGTTTAAAAAGGACCAATCAGCCAGTGTGAAAGCGCCCTTAGTCTTGAACAGGACCTTTTTACATTTTACCTGAATACACCTGCTTTAAAGAAATAAAATAATCCCATTCAATTTTAAGATTATTTAAATTCATCGTTTTCAAACTTCAGAATGCAATATCAGAATAAAAAGATTTTCAAAAAATTCCAGCACCCATGTTGCAAATCCCATAAGTTATTAAAATAATGAAAAATATGTTTTAAATATATAAATAAAAGCAGCATTAGATTAAGTCCCATAAGTTATTAAAATAATGAAAAATATGTTTTAAATATATAAATAAAAACAGTATTAGATAACGTCGGTAACAAAAACGCACAAATGCTAATAATTCCTTATGATAAAAAAAATCAAACATGTTGTGCCCACCTGCTGGCAGCGCTCACACTGGTAGGGTTTCTCTCCGCTGTGCACGCGCTTGTGTCTCTCCAGGTGGTATCGCTGAATAAACCTCATGTCACACATGTCACACGCAAATGGCTTCTCCCCTAGCAAAAAGCACACACAAGAGTCAATGCGTCAGTATTGTTTTTTTGCACAAATTAAATGTGTCAAACTGTCTTTGAGGACTATCATTGCAGCAATAGTAATTAGGAAAGCCTTATCTGTTACTTATGATTCTATAAAAGCCTGGTCATCAACTCATTATGTGTAGATCAGAGTGGAGTTATCATGGCCCAAATGTACACAAGATCTGGGCTGCGTGTGATGCTGGTTCAACATCCCATCAAAGTGGAGGTTGTGTTGAGGCGCGTCAGGGGCGTGCGAGCGGCAGAGGAGGGAGGGGACGCGGCAACGGAACGCATACCCGTGTGAGTGAGGCTGTGTCTCTCCAGGTGGTTACGCTGAATAAACCTCATGTCACACATGGAACAAGCATACGGCTTCACCCCTACACACACAGAGCAGCGTATTAGGCCTTCCCGCCACACACCACACAAAGTCAAGTACGTGCAACATCACCTCTGCCACACAGACACACACACAATGCAGAAATGTTCACACATACAACTACGTGAATACAGCCGGAACACAGAAGTCTAGCGCGTTGACACGTTCTGTATGTTCTGTCAGAAGCTTCGCTTTGTGCTCCCAAATTCACAAACCTTTAAATAGCAACGTGACAAGATGCAACAAATGCTGAATCTGGTTGTAATAGCCACTTCAACCATTGTACCGCAGACCATCGATTTTAAAAATTGGATACAGCGTCCCAAGAAATTGAGTTATTGACTTGCGGGGGAGGATGGACTGGCCTGTTTGGAACGCGTTTTTGAATAAAATTCCAATAGAAAATCTATTTTAAAAAGCCTTCAAATTACAGCAAAACACTAAATTACATTTCATCACACCTACTTGAGTCTCCTCTTTTAATCTGCTACTCTAAATATTAGTTCAAAATATCCCCTTAAGACCAACCAGTGTATACTTCTGAGGGGTGCTCCAAGTCACCACGGCAAAATTACCATAATGCTGCAAATGGTGTCACCTTCTTTAAAAACGTGTGCAATTGGAACATCATTCATAAGAATAGTAGGTCATTAATAATCAATTATTTTACCCAGGCCGGCCCAGGCCATTTGGGGGCCCTAAGCAAAATAATGCCAAGGGGCCCATATTTTTGGGCCACCATTTCGTCACAATGTACTGTGAAACCCATACATGCAATCCAACCCATACGTCCATATTTTGTATATTATTCAGATTTTGTTGCACTGCGTACTTCAAACTTCTCACCCCAAATGATTGTCAGTACTTACAGTAGATAGCGCCAAACCTTTTTCTAAAAGAGGAAAAGTTAAGGAAGAACTTTTATTTTTTAAGCTTGAAATTAAGTATCAAAACTCACAAAAGTCAACTAAAGCAAACTGTAGTAAACAAAATATAAATTAAACAATTGCCAGATTGGGGACCCCCTAGTGGTCAGGGGCCCTAAGCAGCTGCATAGTCTGCGTGTAGGCTGGGCCGGCCCGGATTTTACCTTACTTACTGTGGGTGTAAGAACTGTTTAAAGGGCTAACTCCATCTTTTTTAAGAATATACCAAAGAGATGACAGCCACTTGTCACGTTGCTACTTTTAAAGGCAAGAAGCCATGTTTGGTCAACTTCAGTCGAAATGATGCCTCACTGTAATGGAGTAGAGCAGGGCAATTTCTATCAGTAAAGAAAGACCATAATAAGAATAGAAAATGTCAAAAGAATTTCCAAACAATCTATTTAAATGAACGTCCAATAAAGGGGCTTACTCAGGCCACAAAATTAACTCATCTTTACGGGTGACTGTAGTAAGCACCCAAAATATTTTTTTAAAGTGATGAGATGTTATGTATGAGCTACATCGTTGGGTTGAACACAATAAACGCCTGTGCTATTGCTTCTTACAGGAAAAGCTTGTGAAACAGTCCCGGAGAAGACACTAAATGGAGGATTACACTAATCCACATTTGAGACGCTCTCTGGCTGGGATCTACAATTGTATGTTATGAGCTAAGCATCTGTCGATCCACTGCATATGATAAAAGCTTGAGTATATTATTGAAAAAAAAAAAAATCAAATTTTGTTAAGATGGAAAGATCTAGATATTTCTAGCAGTGTCTAAGCGATGCTTTTATGAATGAATATCGCGCCAAACACACTGAGTGACTGAAAAGATGAGGGGGCAGGTGTATGGACCCATACCCGTATGAGTGAGGCTGTGTCTCGCCAGGTGGTAGCGTTGAACAAACCTCATGTCACACATGGTGCAAGCAAAAGGTTTCACACCTAAACGTAGAGCATTAATACATTAATTTTCAAGACTTGTCATTGGTTCATCGATTAGTAAATTGTCATTGATGGGTTGTTAACCACTTTTCACTGAGCTGCAGAGGTGGGAAGAAGTCATTTTTTTGGCAAGTCACATCTAAGTGTCAAGTCACACAATTCACGAGTCACATTCCAAGTCAAGATTTGTCTTATGATATTACATTTACAAAGGTCATGTATGGTTTTAAAATCCATATTTATATATCAAGTCAAATAATAAAAGCAAGAAATTGCACTTCAACTGCACTTTTAACCAACACCATTTAACTCCTATTCAGCTAGGATAGTCTTCCATTTTACTGTTTATTCACAGAATAAACAAATTAGATGAAGGGTAATTATAATTGGTAGTAAAAAAAATTTACGAAAAGCGCTGACATACAGTGGGGCAAATAAGTATTTTGTCAACCACTAATTGTGCAAGTTCTCCCACTTGAAAATATTAGAGAGGCCTGTAATTGTCATCATGGGTAAAAATCAACCGTGAGAGACAGAATGTGAAAAAAAAAAAACACCCAGAAAATCACATTGTTTGATTTTTAAAGAATTTATTTGCAAATCATAGTGGAAAATAAGTATTTGGTCAATACCAAAAGTTCATCTCAATACTTTGTTATGTACCCTTTGTCCAGTCCAGGACCTTGAAATGCTTCTTACGAAGCCACTCCTTTGTTGCCCTGGCTGTGTGTTTGGGATCATTGTCATGCTAAAAGACCCAGCCACGTCTCATCTTCAATGCCCTTGCTGATGGAAGGAGATTTTCACTCAAAATCTCTCGATACATGGCCCCATTCATTCTATCCTTTACACCAGGGATGTCCAAACATTTTGCAAAGGGGGCCAGATTTAGTGTGGTAAAAATTTGGGGGGCCGACCTTGGCTTACGTCTTTTACGTAGAATGATATATTTAAGCAAATTCTAGCAAGTCATTCTGTATGTCACATTTGCTTTATAATTATTTTTAGTTAGTAATTTCAACAATCTCCCAACTACCCTTTGTGGTGTTCTCCTTCGACTTTCGGGCTCTTGCTAAATACTGCTGCTGTAAAATTAAACTAGCTTCAAGTTGCTTCAATTTCTTGCTACGCATCTTCCCTGTAATCTTGTTGTACACGTCAGCCTGTCTCGTTTGGTAATATCGCCTCACGTTGAACTCTTTAAAAACAGCAACTGTCTCTTTGTAAATGAGGCAGACACAGTTGTTGCGTATTTTAGTGAAGAAATAGTCCAATTTCCACCTATCCTTGACGGGTCGGCCGTCGCAGTCAACTTTTTTTGTTGTTGATTGTCGACATTTTAGAAAATTGGGAGTAAAGGGTCACACGGGGTAATGTTGCTTAGAGTGCTGCTGGGCCAGACGTTATTGATTTTATGACAGAAGCTTGGTGCCGGATGAAATTTGATCACGGGCCGCATTTGGCCCCGGGGCTGGACTTTGGACATGTCTGCTTTACACAGATCAGTCGTCCTGGTCCCTTTGCAGAAAAACAGCTCCAAAGCATGATGTTTCCACCCCCATGCTTCACAGTGGGTATGATATTCTTCGGATGCAATTTAGTATTCTTTCTCCTCCAAACAAGAGAACCTGTGTTTCTACCAAAAAGTTCTATTTTGGTTTCATCTGACCATAACACATTCTCCCATTCCTCTTCTGGCTCATCCAAATGTTCTCAAGCGAACCGCAGACGGGCCTGGACGTGTACTGGCTTCAGCAGGGGGGCACGTCTGGCTGTGCAGGATTTGAGTCCCAGGTGGCACATTGTGTTACTGATAGTAGCCTTTGTTACTGTGGTCCCAGCTCTCTGTAGGTCATTCACTAGGTCCCCCCGTGTGGTTCTGGGATTTTTGCTCACCATTCTTGTTATCATTTTGACGCCACGGGGTGATATCTTGCATGGAGCCCTTTCCACCATGATTTGCAAATAAATTCTTTAAAAATCAAACAATGTGATTTTCCTTTTTTTCCCCACATTCTGTCTCTCATGGTTGAGGTTTACCCATGTTGACAATTACAGGCCTCTCTAATCTTTTCAAGTTGGAGAACGTGCACAATTGGTGGTTGACTTGATACTTATTGGCCCCACTGTATTTCCAAGGCATATTTTACTATTACTAGCACCATTACAGGAGACCGCTACAGTAGGAGTTGGGGAGTGAACCCGCAGTGAACCCAACAATGATAATGGTGTTCGCAATGTTAAATTACCAGAGAGTTTACAGCCTCATTAACTACACAGCTAGCTAGCTAGTTACTGAGCCGATAATCTGACGTTAGCTGAGCAATAAATTACGGCAGTACTTACTGATCTCTGTGTCACTACAAATATCGAACCAAGTTGGAAGTTGTCGCCTCACTGTCTGTGATCTTCGACCCGCACATTTTTCTAAATGCAATCTTTTTTTTTTGTTCACCACCTCATAGTTTTTTTACAAAAACGACATTATCTTCGGTATCATTTTTGCAAACTGGGGCTTTGGTTAGGATGTCTATTTCGGTTCATGTTCCGCAATTTGATTGAATACGGACAGATTAGAACAACGTGGATCTAATTTGGTTGGGTGCTGTTCCGCTGGCACACAGAGAGTGAGAGAGCAAGAGAGACAGAACGTTCGTTATTAACATACATTTTAATCTTTGTGTTTTGGTGGGAAAAGCAAGTCTTTTCAAGTCCAAGTGAAATCACAAGTCATTGCTGTTAAAGTCCAAGTTAAGTTGCAAGTTTTTAACATTTTGTCAAGTCTAAATTTATGATTGATATTTATGAATAAAGTCCGACTCAAGTTCAGGTCATATGACTCTAGTCCACACCTCTGCTCGTCTGGAACTCAATCCAATAAATAAACTGAAGTTCTGTTTGATCAATTTTCACGTCCACACCTAACACAACATGAGCTGATGATGTCACAGTGTTTGCGATTCAAATATGATGCAGGAAACGGTTAATGAGACTCGACCAATTGCCTTTATAAACTAGCAGCTCGCCTTGTCCAAATAGCATAACCTATATTGGCATTGGGTCAGTGTCATTGTTTAGGTGGGCGGGTGCCTACCCATATGAGTGAGGCTGTGTCTTGCCAGGTGATAACGCTGAAAAAACCTCTTGTCACACATGGTGCAAGCATAAGGTTTCACACCTAAATGCAAAGTGGCAGTGTTACATGACTGGCGCTCCATTTTCATCCTTTGCCAGAACATCCCGAAGCTATTGGTTATTAACCACACAGTCGCCAATTCATGCAAAAGCCTATTTCATTCAGCCTCTTTGCAGTGCATTTAGCGGCTTTGCAGCACTACAGTTTGCAACAACAACAGAATAAAATGGCACATTTCTCAACTGTTTATTTCATGCAGCTATCTGCCAGTAACAGAGATGCCAATCCTTCCCACTTCCCGGGATGCCCATGAGGCAGTTATTGGCACAACCACTGACATTGCAGACGTCTACGAGTCTGATTGTGAATTCATGTGCATGAGCTCGTAACGTAAACATGTCGTATAATTAATGTGTCTGGCCCTGTAAGAGGTTGCCTTGATTTCACTTTTGTGAGCACACACTGTCTAGGGAGATAACGCATAGACACAATGGAGAACGTGTTATTTTAAAATCAGTAGGATCTATTCACGTCCGGAATGTCAGAAGTTGGGCTGCTTTCTTTCATCCTGGACATGCTGGAAAATTATGAACGTTGGCATCGCTGAAGTAATAGTCCCACTGTAACTGTTGCATTGTGAAAACATACTGCATTTTCTTAGGAATTATTGCCTTAAACTGCAAAGGTAAAAAGAGTGTTATGCTGAAGTACCCAAATGCAAATTTTGCACATTTCGCCTTGAATTTAAAGACTATTTAAAATAGGGCTGTGTGTGCGAGAGCTGGATGGGCAATTAGGCTTCAACAATATTAAGGGGCAGGTGCGTAGACGCATACCAGTATGAGTGAGGCTGTGTCTGGCCAGGTGGTAGCGCTGAACAAACCTCATGTCACACATGGTGCAAGCAAAAGGTTTCACACCTAAACGCAGAGTATTACAGGTATTACTTTCACACTTTGGTGTTTGGTGTTCACAATCCAACAGTGATGCAATGTACTTCCCTATTCAGAATTGATGGGTTGTAAACCAACATTTTCAGTAGCTATATCAATCTTGGTCAAAGGTGTGTATGCTTGTTTTCATCACCAATTTTTATACAAAATGGGGAAAGCAATGATCCACAGCTGTATCTCTAAGATGTATTTACAGAAATGCAAAATTGAGGCATCCATCACCAATGCTGCGTGTGATGTCATGTAAAGTCAAATGTGACTTAAGTGTCATAGGCAAGGTGGGCGCATACCCATATGAGTGAGGCTGTGTCTCGCCAGGTGGTAGCGCTGAAAAAACCTCTTGTCGCATATGGTGCAAGCATAAGGTTTCACACCTGAATGCAAAGTAGCAACATTATCATACTTTGCTTTACTTTGCAGTTTTTAATTTGTTAACATACTTAAACTATTGGTTATTAACCACACATTTCCAAATTATTGTAGCATCTCTCAATCTGTTTACATGTCTGTTCGTTTTTCTTAACCACACATTTCCCAATTATTGTAGCATCTCTCAATCTGTTTACATGTCTGCTCGTTTTTCTTAACCACACATTTCCCAATTATTGTAGCATCTCTCAATCTGTTTGCATGTCTGCCCATTTTTCTTGAAAATTCAAATTTTGGGTAGTATTTTGTATCTATTCGGGTAACTAACGCTAGCTATGGAAAGTTAGTGTCGCCACAAAAAAAGCAGGTAGAAAATGTTTTTTTAAATTGCCTATTACTACTAGTATGAACCGGTCAGTGGGATTTCCCTAAGACAGGAAAGTTACTAAACATGCTTGACAAGCAAGCCGTATCTCTAAAGCTACAGCAAATTGTGTAACAGGGTACAACATCCACCGAGAACTCTTTGGCTCCCTTCGTCAAAAGAAACGGATTCCGATTACTGCTTTCAAAGGCCACCAACATACACAAGCTTTACATTTTCCCTCTCTCACATCCAAACAATATGATCGCTGCCTTTCCCTCCTCATATAATCATTCCTTGCCCTTGTTTCTAATGTAATAAAAAATACAATTTGAGCGAATATAACTCATTAAATAACCGGTTTGTAATCAATAAACCACCAGAAGTACTGATTTCTCTTCTATGCGATACCTATCTATTAAAACAATACTGTAGTAGTTTATCTGCTTCTTCAAAGTCAAATACATTTTTGACAGTATAAGGTACAACCACAATTATATATTTCTACTACAAAATCTGTCATGAAAACAAAACAATTGATTAAATCCTGAGTATAAATTACAAATGAGTTATCTCCTGAAGTGAAGTGACAAATGAAAAGGTGCACACAAAATGTACTGGCCACGGTGTACGGACCCATACCAGTATGAGTGAGGCTGTGTCTCGTCAGATGGTAACGCTGACAAAACTTCATGTCACACATGGTGCAAGCATAAGGTTTCACACCTAAATGCAGAGTATCAACAGCATTAATTTGTGTCTCTGCCACAAATAAACAGCAAATCTTGATGTATATAATCCGGACTAAATTGATGTCTGTGGTTAATAACCAATGTCATACCCTAGCATTAGTTACATAGGCTAAGCATGTGCTTGTATAAACGGAGACCTTTTTACGATCAACTTATATTACACGAGCCGATCATGTCATTTGGTGCTACTATACTAAATCTGCACCATCAGCAATGTGCTAGAACACAGACATTTAACAGATGTTGCAGCATCCAAATGGTGTGGCTGTCTTAGGATTGGCAGGCGCATACCCATATGAGTGAGGCTGTGTCTCGCCAGGTGGTAGCGCTGAAAAAACCTCTTGTCACACATGGTGCAAGCGTACGGCTTCACCCCTATGCACACAAAGTACCAGCTTAAGCATGGAAAAGAAATTAATCAACTGCCGAAAATGATCGACGCTAAACTTTACTAATTGTTTAGTAAAGTTTGGTTGCACTCATCAGCGCTTCGTTTGCTGCAGAGATTCCACAGGTGAGGAAGGTCATCTGCCATTCCAATTGAACATGACTTTTCCCTATGCTTATGATTGCTAATTCTAGTGACTGTTCAAATTTCATAATACTGATAAGCAATGAAAAAAATCCCCTGGGGAGCAAAACGATCCAATCTGCAAACCTAGAAACAAACAAATCCAAAAGTATAATTGAGGTCCTAAATGGACACATTTCACAAAGCACAGCTGTCAATAGCCAATAAGAGATTTCTTGATTTATTTATATTTTTTTCAACGCTGATCGCAGGTTAGACAATTTTAGGCAGTTGGGAAAACTATGCACAATATAACATCTGCAATGCAAAATTGAACATACCAATTTAACACTGTATACAGCAGAGAGTGTATGACAACAAATACTATTACAACAAACAATCGTATGATGAGACAGTGAGACACTACTATAAAGTTTTCTCTTGTGTCAATAATTCAGCATATACCAAAATTATTTTGATAACAGAAGGCAATGAAAGTACATTTAAATGTGCAATAATTGGCCTTTGTTAGTGAATTACATATGAATTTTTAAAAAAATTGACTTAACAGGTGTAACCGAAATAAATAATTGGTACAATCCCTCACAGCAATTTATTGTCAACTAAGATGGTGAAATATTTGTACCCTCTTTAGGCAAAAAGCCTATGTACAAAATGCATTCGCTTCAGTAGTGGAACCCTGATTTACGAACGCCACAATGCCTGAGTATTCAATTGAAAAACCAAAGCCCCAACAAAAAATTGCCAATGTTCAAGCATTAAGTATTTTAGTTCATCCCTTTTGCCCACCACAGCAAACATGTTTTATGCCAAACGGTGCAACCATTTTCGGTAGGCAAATAACTCTAAGCTGCTCTTTGTGCTCTGTTTAGTGGTCTGTCACTACTTTACTTGGCAAGTGATAGCATTTCCAAGGCTAACATTGGCGAAAAAGCACAATTACATGTCAAATTGTTGTCAAGAGAAGAACCTGATTAAGTACAGAAGAAAAATGTATGGCAAGTAATTGGTAGCTCAACAGATGTGCTAATTTCGACGAGGCTTCTTCGTCGGAGTTCACCAAGTACAACAAAAAACTCTGTTGCATTTCAAGGTAAATTTAGTCTTATTTTCTTCATAATTGTAAATTTTAGTGTTATATTACTAATCATACTGGCTGTAAAGGACTCATAGGTACTCGTGACACTGTTTGGGGGTGTGTGTGGGCAGGGTAGCGGCATATAAATTAATAAGGAGGGCGGTTCCACTTTTTTTTTTTTTTAACTTGGCTATTTAAGAGATTGTTGATTGATCATGTCATGTTTGATAAGAAGTACTGAAAACTAGGCATATGCCGGTATGATATTCTGACGGTATGATAACCTTAAGCCAAAATATCCCGATTTCATGGTATTGCGGTATTGCAATTACAGCTGGAAATTGTGTTGCTTTGAGATATCTGGTTTAAAAACAAAAATAAAATTAAAAAAATAAAATAAATTTAAAAAAAAAAAAAAAAAAAATTCCATTGAATAGGATTTTTTAAAGTATATTAGCAAATTGGAACATAAGTATATTGTTTAGTAAAAATACAATTTTAAAAAATGACAAAATTCTGTATTGTAAATAAAATTAAGATATATATACACCGGTAGTCCTTTAGATGAGCCTAAACCCACAGCCACAGCTCAACATTATTACCATCAAACAAAAATTGAATTCTTTTCCATAAAAAGTAGAGGTGCACGATAATTATCGGTCCGATAATAGGAATTATGACGTCATCCCAATAACTTCAATAACATTATATATTATCGGGCCTATTAATAATATTTTAGGCACAGTGTCGGATTGGGGTGTGAGCGTTTGTTTCCACTCCTGTTTTGCCAGCATGCAAAGTTTTGTTTCTGTTCTAGAGGTCGTATTTTTCCTTCACTGAGTTATAAAACTTATGGAAATAAGCAAATGTTTGCATTTTACAGTGTTTACAAGTTCTTGAGAGGCCTTTTGGTTATTGATAACTTGGCAATTATAGAACAGCAAGCCTAAGGGGCCGTTTACATGGTGACTCGCCAAGAATACGAACAATTTCAAATTTGCATTTGCGTCTCCATTTGAACAATGTCACAATTCCGCATGAAAACGGTGTAGTATTCATGCCAGGCCCTAGGGGGTACAGGGCGACAGAGAATGATGCACTTTGACCCCACCAAGCTCCCACAGCCTGGAAAAAAATATGCCCTCCCACTCGAAGCAATGTCATTTTTGTTTTGTTCAAAACGGCACAAAAATTGAAACGCTCAACATATTTAATTTAGAAATATTATGTTTAGTAGTACCGCTGCGCACGCCAAAAGTGACGTGTACAAGTGATGACGTTAACGCTGCGGTCTCGCGCCGCAGGAGCCTTTGATATGCATGCCGAGGAGGCCCCCTTTAACCCCCCGCAATCGGATTCTTCCACTTTGGAGGCAGGATTCAGAATTTTTCGTCTTCGCCTTCCGTCTTTGCCGACACCATATGCACGCGAGGCCAGTCCGCTACTCAGTCATTGCGGTCTTTGTGTCGCAGAGTCGCCATGTAAACTGCCCCTAAGACAGTTGTTTCATGGACCAAGACGATAAACGTCTCCTCTCCAGTAGCACCAAATGTTTTTGTCTAAGGACAAGGCATAATACCTGTTGGGTTTATGTTTTAGTTCACTGCTCATTGTTCAGGGGAACACACCGTCAATGATATTGAATGATTGTGTTTGACTCAAATTATATTTATTTGAAAATATTAATGTGGCCACTTTTTTTTAAGTCAAAACTGTTCTTGTCTTTGTTTTGTGCATTATAATAATGTTCCTGTCATCATGAAAATTGTGGTTTAGTCACAGGCAAATCTATGCTGAATCAACCACTAGTATTTTTGACCAACAGGTGTTCAAAAACTCAGGTGAATATACATTGAAAAATTATATATATTATCGGTTATCGTATCGGTATTGGCCTTGAGGAGCAGGAAGTTATCGATATCGGTTTTAAAAAAATGGATATCGTGCACCCCTAATAAAAAGCTCGTGTGTATGACTCGTATCATGTTTACATGAAACACACACTCTCTTTCGCAACACAGACAGTTACTAGAGAGAAAAAACATGTTTTATCACCGCTAGACACACTAAACACGCTCGAGTTAACTCTCGTAGCTTGTGGGAAACGTTCATGACAGTGTTTATTAACCTTTAATCTTGTATAACTGCGAAATCATATTGGAGGTATTGCCTCCTTGGCAGCCACCCTCCACAAAAAGTGTTTTACATGTCGGTTAGCCCTCCTCCTCTAAGCCGCTGCCGTCTGTAACTTTTCTGTAGCCGAAGTATTCCCATACCAGCGTTTTTCTTCAATGGGGGGGGGGAAAAGTTCACGAGTTGCTCCTCCTCCAGCCATCGTGTAGCACAGCTCACTGAAACCGAGCAACAACCGGTGGGGGAGGGTTGAGCCTTTCAACTACAAGCGAGGGATTTCGCCATGCATTTTTGGGACATAAAAATAGCTAATACCTTAGGGACGGTATGACTGAAAATTTTTGCGGTTTTGAAACCATGACGTTTTCATACCACGGTATACCTTGAAACCGGTAATCGGCACATGTCTACTGAAAACCATTACATTGTGTTCAAAGCGTACAACATTTACTACAATAGGGACTTTTGCTGAGTCTATGACAATTTGAGTTTTTTGTGCTTTTTATGGGAAAATTATGTTCAATATCTAATTGTTTCCATTTACAAACCCCATTCCAGAACCATCTAAGTTCGTAAATTGAGGTTCCACTGTATTAGGCTTTCGATTCTTCGATGCCACATGACAACAAAAACACGATTAAGTAAGTAAAACAAACATGATACAAAAAATATTTTTACATAGTCAGGGAAATAGGAAGGAAACTTACCTTTAGACTATACTAGTGCTTGTAAAGTACACAGTTGAGATTACACAAACATTTTCTGCCACATAGTGACCCGTGTGGTAACAATTTAAAGGCAATAACATGACAATGAGCGTGTGACCCATATCTCATTTAAAGAAAAAAGACGTACCTGTGTGGGTGAGACTGTGTCTTTCCAGTTGGTAACGTTGTATAAATCTCATGTCACACATGGTACAAGCATAGGGCTTCACTCCTGAATAAAATACAAAAATGTTAGATGCTTTCAAAACTCACAAGCCAAACAGATAAAAGATTTAAGCACATGCAATTTGGTAATTTGTAACAGCATGCTATAAAATTGATCACAGTCAAGACATTACGCCAGAAAGACCTGGCAGACATCATAAGGTGTATAACTGGATATATAAAAAAAAAAAATTTAAACAGATCAAGAGCTATACAGTATTTAGGAGCTACTTTAATAACGTTTAGTCTTAGTGCAGATAGTGGTCAATGGTTTAGTGATGAAGATGTTACAAATGCACAATTTCAATGGTCAATTAGCCATATACTTATTCAATAAGGAGAAACGAAACTTCTCATACTAGACTTACAGACTACTGATGTCTGCCATCAAATCTAGTGTAATGTACCCGCTATTGATGTGTCATACAATGTTCTATGATAAACATGCTATAGTAACATTAGTTTTCAGTCGCACACAGAAATATATTTTTTTAGTGGACAGTTTTCCAACAAAGCCTACAGTTTTAGTCGAAACTTTCCACCAATTACATAATTATGTTATTGTAGGAAATGGGACTGGAAAAAAAAAAAAAGTTACACATGTTCTTGGTTGGTTATAGTCAAAGTTTATAAAGTAGAAGGGGAACAAATGAAGCATACCAGTATGAGTGAGGCTGTGTCTTGCCAAATGGTAACGTTGGAAGAACCTCATGTCACACATGGAGCAAGCGTACGGCTTCACCCCTGAATGCATACAGTACCAAACTTTATTAAAGTGCTCCTGTCAGCTATAAACACAAACGTATTTTTACATGTAGAAGTTAGTTTGGGGGCAATTACATACTAAGGATACTATCATATCTAACATGTCTCGAGTCACACGTTCATGCTGACACAAGGAATTTAGGTAAACCAAACTAAAAAGAACACTACAATAATCAACGAGCCCTTATTTATCTTGAGCAGCGTTTCCACTGCAAGGCACTTGTGTACACGGCTCACCTAAGCATGTATGGACAATATATAGCAAAGTGGAGACTGTGGAGAATGAATTCAACATGGTATACTACACTAGCATGTATAGTGGGGCAAATAAGTATTTAGTCAACCACTAATTGTGCAAGTTCTCCCACTTGAAAATATTAGAGAGGCCTGTAATTGTCATCATGGGTAACCCTCAACCATAAAAGACAGAATGTGGGAATAAAAACAGAAAATCACATTGTTTGATTTTTAAAGAATTTATTTGCAAATCATGGTGGAAAATAAGTATTTGGTCAATACCAAAAGTTCATCATAATACTGTTATGTACCCTTTGTTGGCAATAACGGAGGCCAAACGTTTTCTGTAACTCTTCACAAGCTTTTCACACACTGTTGCTGGTATTTTGGCCCATTCCTCCATGCAGATCTCCTCTAGAGCAGTGATGTTTTGGAGCTGTCGTTGGGCAACACGGACTTTCAGCTCCCACCACAGATTTTCTATGGGGTTGAGATCTGGAGACTGGCTAGGCCAATCTAGGACCTTGAAATGCTTCTACGAAGCCACTCCTTTGTTGCCCTGGCTGTGTGTTTGGGATCCAGCCACGTCTCATCTTCAATGCCCTTGCTGATGGAAGGAGATTTTCACTCAAAATCTCTCGATACATGGCCCCATTCATTCTTTCCTTTACACAGATCAGTTGTCCTGGTCCCTTTGCAGAAAAACAGCCCCAAAGCATGATGTTTCCACCCCCATGCTTCACAGTGGGTATGGTGTTCTTCGAATGCAATTCGGTATTCTTTCTCCTCCAAACACGAGAACCTGTGTTTCTACCAAAACGTTCTATTTTGGTTTCATCTGACCATAACACATTCTCCCAGTCCTCTTCTGGATCATCCAAATGCTCTCTAGCGAACCGCAGACGGGCCTGGACGTGTACTGGCTTCAGCAGGGGGACACGTCTGGCAGTGCAGGATTTGAGTCCCTGGCGGCGCATTGTGTTACTGATAGTAGCCTTTGTTACTGTGGACCCAGCTCTCTGTAGGTCATTCACTAGGTCCCCGTGTGGTTCTGGGATTTTTGCTCACCGTTCTTGTTATCATTTTGACGCCACGGGGTGAGATCTTGCAAGGAGCCCCAGATCGAGGAAGATTATCAGTGGTCTTGTATGTCTTCCAATTCTCTAATAATTGCTTCCACAGTTATTTCTTTACACCAAGTATTTTACCTATTGCAGATTCAGTCTTCCTAGCCCGGTGCAGGTCTACAATTTTGTCTCTGGTGTCCTTCGACAGCTCTTTGGCCTTGGCCATAGTGGAGTTTGGAGTGTGACTGACTGAGCTTGTGGACAGGTGTCTTTTATACCGATAATGAGTTAAAACAGGTGCCATTAACACAGGTAACGAGCGGAGTATCGTTAGACCTCATTAGAAGAAGTTAGACCTCTTTGACAGCCAGAAATCTTGCTTGTTTGTAGGTGACCAAATACTTATTTTCCACTCTAATATGGAAATAAATTCTTTAAAAATCAAACAATGTGTTTTTCTGTTGTTTTTTTTCCCCACATTCTGTCTCTCATGGTTGAGGTTTACCCATGTTGACAATTACAGGCCTCTCTAATCTTTTCAAGTAGGAGAACTTGCACAATTGGTGGTTGACTAAATACCGTACTTATTTGCCCCACCGTATTTTTTCTTTTTATTTATTTATTCAAATGTCACAAAAATGCAAGGATGAAAAATCTGCAGCACTTTGTCACTTATGGTCTCGTCACGCCATGCTTGGAACCTGACATGGTATAGGTACCATGTTTTGACAGAAAAAGTAGGACAATAGAGAGGAGAACCATGTAGGTATCGTGCAGTGGAAAGGCATAGGTTTCTTAGTGCTCTGACAGGTAGGGTGAGGCCTATACACTACAACACTCCATTGTGTGGTAACGTGAGAGGGGTTAAGAATAAACATGTACCCGTATGTGTCAGAGTGTGTCTCGCCAGGTGGTACCTCTGGAAAAATCTCATGTCACACATGGAGCAAGCATATGGCTTCACCCCTGTACACACAGAGCAAAAAAAGTTTTGTAAAAAGAAAAGCGCAACACCACAATGATATCTACAGGACACACCCTGTTATTATGTATCCAGACATGCCAAGGGCACTAGCACAAGTATACGGCACTACACGCAATGACCTATTGTTTCGTCTTTCACAATACAGGTTGAAAAAGTTCTAACTTTAAGTTTCTCTTTGGGCTAAGGTCAAAATGTGGCGACTCCGTGGAAGCTCTTGAACAACAGTTTCAAGTTGAAGAGTAACAAGTACTAAAAAAAATAGGCCTGAAAAGGCCAATGAAGAGAGTAAATGACTTAGGCCAGTATGAAGTTTTAAATGGATCAAAGAAGGGCAACCTCATACCAGTGTGAATGAGACTGTGTCTTGCCAAGTGGTAGCGTTGGAAAAATCTCATGTCACAAATGGAGCAAGCGTATGGCTTCACCCCTACACACAAAAAGTATATCAGTATAAGCTTTAAACAACAAATCAGAACCATCAACTCTTCCCTCACGGTGGCTCCGATTCATACACGCATTCTCCCAGCAACTAATGTTTTTACGTGTACAATGCCCATATTGCTGTGAGCCACATTAAAATGTGTTTGAAGATTTGTTTTTAGCAACAGAAAAATGCTGACAAGAGTCATGGTAGAGCATTCAGCGGGGGAAAAGCTGACGTTTCGTACTGTTACGTGTACACGTAATACTAGACTTCTTTTATAATTGGCTGTCGGAACATGTCTGGATACATCGTTATTCTTCCTAATATTTCAAGATATGTAAACTTTTAAGTCAACTAACGCCATGATATCTTTACTTTGAATTGAGTGGAGGAACTTCTACAAACATCTACCGGAGAAGCTAGAGTAAGCAGACGCATACCAGTATGAGTGAGGCTGTGTCTTGCCAGATGGTAACGTTGGAAGAACCTCATGTCACACATGGAGCAAGCATACGGCTTCACCCCTATATACACAAAGTAACACATTAGCGGCGACCTCGTTTTGGCATTAAAAGGGACAATCATTAAATTCTTTCTTAAATCCAATTGTCTTGGTAATTGGAAGAATTTGTTGTGTGGAATTATGGCACAAGAACAGCCACGGGATGTGAGCCAAGCATGCGTGAACGAGACACACAAATCAGCAGCAGCAAGACAGCAAAGAAATGTGGGATACAGCTATCACACTGGCCGACAGAAGCAGAACACATTCGCGCCACTAGTGACTATGATGAAGTGTTGTTTGAGACAATTTTTTTTTTGTTTTAGGCATGACTCCAAAGTGATGACTTAATCTGGTATTTAAACTTGTCATTCAATTCCTGCTCCAAACACACAACATTAAACATTTTCCTAAAAGCCTCAACTAAAAAGCCAGAGATAATTACAGCTCAGCTACATGAGCTGCAGTCATTAATGTGCATGTAGATGTGGGTGGACATCAAAGGACTATTGGTAACTCACCATGAAATTGCTTCAGTAAAAATGCTGGAGGAAATGACAACTCTACAAACCAACTGTAACATGTTGTTCCCCTATAATAAATTGTAAGCGTAATTCAAACACAAACACAATAATTATGAATTATTTAAAAAAAAAAAAAAAAAAAAAAATATATATATATATATATATATATATATATATATAAAATATAATTTTCAAAAATGTTGAAGTCAAACGGTATTACAACAGGCCATAGACTAAACGCAAAAACACACAACGCATACAAAGATGCCAAAGCCTGATGTCAAAATCCTGAAAAATTTTCCCCCATCGAAGAAAACAAAATCGCTGGTATGGAAATACTTCGGCTACAGAAAAGTTACAGACAACCGCAGCTTAGAGGAGGAGGGCCAACCAATATGTAAAACATGTTTGCGGAGGGTGGCTGCTGAGGAGCCAATAAACCAATGTAATTTAGTATTTATTCATAACTAAAGGTTAGTAAACAATGTCATGAACATTTCCCACCAGCTACGAGAGTTAACTCCAGCGTGTTTAGTGTGTCTAGCGGTGGTAAAATGTGGTGTTTTTTTCTCTCTCTGGCAACTGTCTGTGTTGAGAAAGAGTGTGTGTATGATGTAAACATGATACGAGTCATACACACGTGATTTTTTATGGAAAATAGTTCATTATTTTTGTTCTGATGGTAACGTTGAGTTGTGGCTGTGGGTTTAGGCTCACCCAAAATACTGCAGTTATTTTAATTTTATTTAGAATATTTCAGTCATTTTATTTTCTTTATTTTTATTATTACGGTATTTTAACTTAACATTACGTATACTTATGTTCCAATTTGCAAATGTTTTGAAAAATCAAAATTCTGTTCAATGGAAAAGTTTGTTATGTTTGTATCTCAAAGTAACACATTTTAGAGCTGTTATTGCAATACCATGATACCGTGAAACCGTGATATTTTAGCTTAAGGTCATCATACCGTCAGAATCTTATACCGGCACATGCCTACGCCCAACACAAATTGACACCAGCTCACTAAAAAAGAGCAGTGACATAGCCATATTTCCCTGCAACACTTGAAGCACATCCATTCAAGTATTACCATAATTGTAGAACAAGTTATTAACTAACTTGTCTAGGATCAAAAATTGCCGATTCACCAAGAAGTATCGAAACATTTCAACGACACTGAAAATTCCACAATACTGTATTATGTAAATGCAGAGGTGGGCAGTAACACGTTACATGTACTTGAGTAACTTTTTATGAATAATGTACTTCTGAGTGTAGTTTTATCACGCCATACTTTTTACTTTTACTTGAGTAAGTTTGAAACATTACTCTTACTCTGCTACTTTGGGCGGTACTAGAGTCATTATATTTTTCCTCTTTATTTTACATATTAGATTTTACTTGGTTTTTACGTGAGATGCCCACAGCAGTTCTACCAGTTTCCCCAATAAGATGTCACAACAATATACGCACGATTCCATTATACCAAGCAGACATAACAATACTGTCACATGACCACACACAGCCTTGCAGTTGGAAATCCTTTGACCACGCTGGCTTGTTCAATCACGTGGCATCTTTAAAGCACCGTAAAAAATAAACTATTTCAAAGGGAGCGCTACATTACTGCATCAACATTACTTGCAGATTTCAACTTTCCTTACAGCACGGAAAACCGGAGATATGATTGTTTTAATTTTATGGTAGGAAGTGTTTTCTCCACCAGGGGGCACTCATACTATTTGGATGGGTGATGTTTCATTTCTGGGGATTTTCCTAGTCGGAACTCGATGGTTTTTGTGTAGTTTTTGGCAGTATAATAATAACAGCTCAAATTGATGATGATGTGCAGCAAAAAAGAAAATACAATTTTATGTAAAAAAATCTGACATTGTGAGTAGTCACTCACAATGTTACTTAACAATTTAGTAATCTTTAGAGATGCACGATAATATCGGTCACCGATAATTATCAGCCGATAATGGCAATTATGACGTCACACAGATAATCCAGATAAAACGAAATTCAACCGATAATGCAATCCGATAATTATATACTTGATTTAGCCTCCAAATGTGCGCAATCAACAGTTTTGTCCAATTGTGCTAGTTTTAAGGAGGTGTTTTTGCAGTGTAGTAATGTGATATATGTTAGGAATGGCTTACTTTTAAAGGCATTTTTGTGCAACTTGGGTGTTTACTCTCTCAGTAATTGTTGCCAAAAGCTTACCATTACACAACGTCATTGCCATTGTTTAGTTGTTGGAATTTACTACCTGTTCACATTTGATGTGGAGAAAAATAGCACTAAATTACACTTTTGCACAGTAACATTTGATCTTTGTATACTTTAAAAATTTTACATTCATATTTGAATAGAATTATCGGCGTGACATTATCAGTTATCGGGTGGAAGGGGCAGGAAATTATCGGTTATCGATATCGGTTGAAAAATGTATTGTCGTGCATCACTAGTAATCTTTTCACCAAATACATTTTTACTTACTAGTAAATTTCTTGGACGACTACTTTTACTTTTACTTGAGTAATGGTATTGTGAAGTAAAACTAGTGTCTTACTTGAGTAAAATTTTTGGCTACTCTACCCACCTCCAACATTGTGGTGATAACTCTATAATCAACAACATACCAAGAATGTCCATAGTCAGAAAACTATGTGATTAGAATGTCAAGCTTTTCGGTAGAAGAGTGATTAAGACACAGTTCTAAATTTTGTATTTTTCTAATACTGGCGCACAAGAATGTGAAAAAGGAGTCAAATTTCTATTGAAATGTCATGTTTTGTCAAGCACTTTTCCCTAGATCGCAGCTTATGTACCAATATAAGAAATAATATAAGAATAATATATTGACAAAAGATTCTGAAAACTACATTTCAACATAGCTCTGGTTTTGTGTAAATAACGGATGTCGCAAGGTATCCACAACAAAGCAATTTGGCACACAAAGTGCAATCATATCTTACATAAATTATCTTGCAAATTATCATTCTTCTGATTGACGATGGTTAGACAAAAGCTGTGATGCAGATGGACTGGATCTGGCCGAGTGTTAGTGTTCACGGTTAGCCACCGCTTGTAACGTACGTTGCGTTGTGGACATGAAACAATTTAAGTTAGCATCCTTTAATTACAGCAATTTGCGATGAAAAATTGGGTTGAGAACTGATTTTAAGGCCAATATGAGAACAACAACAAAAACGTCAAATTCAAGAAAAATATTATACGTACAACATAAAAGGGTTGTTGTGTTTTGGACACCACGGTAAATTAGTTTTGTTGAATATTAATATACAAACAAATAATTATTTTCATGCAAAGTGGGTCTACCACAGGGGACACAGTCCGGGCATGTAAAAAGCAGTAGTATGGAGCTTCAATCATTCATCCTACAGGTCTGACAACCTCACAAATGGATGTCACAAAAAATAGCATGACACCTATTACTGGATTTTTTTAAGATGCCAAACTCAGGATGCAATTACTCTTTATTTTCTAATGAAAATGGTGAATATTTTCCTGGTGTCCCTATCAACATAAATGTCTACATGTGGCTCATTTAAGTTGACTTGTTCTAAATATATACAGTGATTTTGTGGGACAGCTTTTCTATACTCAATATGTCTGGAATATTTTTTTTTTTACTTTTGATCTTGAATTATCTTATGTATATTTGGTATCATTATACTTTCTCGGGGAAAAAAAAAAAGTATTTTTTTCTCTGAAGAATGATTTGTTATAAAAAAAAAAAAAAACTGAACGAGAATTGTCTTTAAAATCTTTCAAGAATTAGAAAAATACACATCTACCGGTATGTTGTTTTGCTTTGGCCTCTCTTTAAAAATAATCTTGATGTCAAAGCACATTTTTAGTGAAACAATCACATTCTAGTAAAGTCAATTTACTTACGTTAATGTGAAAATTCGTAAAAAAAAGTTGTCCTTCTATAGTATAATAGTCCCTTGATGTCCATGCAATGATTTTCAATAGAAAAAAAAAGTGTTTTTGCAACATAAAAATTGAAAAAAAAAAACAGCACAACGGCCCCTTTTATTGAGGACCAACACCATGGTCCAAGAGTCAATTTTGAAGTCCACCATCAAAAAAATCTTGCTTTTTTTTTACATAAAAAAACAATGCTTACTAAGAATCATATGGAATTCACCGAGTAATGAATTGGATTTTAGGAAAAATGCAATGTTTATCTCGGTTTCAGTCGATTTTTCAGTCTAGATGTTCAAACCTGTTCAAGGGTCACAAATACTGACAAATCACGGAATTAACTGAAACCCTGGCCAGCTGGTGAAGACCAAAACATGCCCAACGCCCCCACTTGTTACAACTAATCTTAGTGTATTTACGGTTAAAATTTCAAGTATTTGTTAACTGCAACATAACATAATGAATGAGTATTACTTTTATTCTTTTTTTTTAGTTTTTGTTCCAAATATGCTAGGGACATAGCTATAGTGACAGGTATTACAAATACTATACATATCTGTATACCTGTTGCCACACAGAGTAAAGTACGGTATTTCTGTAACTAAATAGACATGATCGTTAATTCATAATGCATACTTTTGAATTATGTTTGGTGATTTACCATTAGGTGTTTCTATTGTAAAACAGATGTCTTGGCGCCTCAAAGCCTTGAAAACACTAGTCTTATGGCTGCAAAATAAAATCTCACATCATCAAACAAGGCTAATATGATTGCACACATACTGAGATGTTTCAATCTAATACAGGGGTGTCCAAACTTTTTGCAAAGGGGGCCAGATTTGGTGTCGTAAAAATGTGGGGGGCCGACCTTGGCTGACGTTTTTTACGTAGAACAATTAGGGCTGTCAAAATTATCGCGTTAACAGGCGTTAATTAATTCTTTTTTAATTAATCACGTTAAAATATTTGACGCATTTAACGCACATGCCCCGCTCAAACAGATTAAAATGACAGCAAAGTGTCATTTCCACTTGTTACTTGTGTTTTTTGGTGTTTTTCCGCCCTCTGCTGGCGCTTGGGTGCGACTGATTTTCTGGGTTTCAGGCTTCAGCACCATAATTATTATTGACATCAACAATAGCGAGCTACTAGTTTATTTTTTGATTGAAAATTTTACAAACTTTATTAAAACGAAAACATTAAAAGGGGTTTTAACATAAAATTTCTATAACTTGTACTAACATTTATCTTTTAAGAACTACAAGTCTTTCTATCCATGGATCGCTTTAAGAGAATGTCAATAATGTTAATGCCATCTTGTTGATTTATTGTTAAAATAAACAACTACAGTACTTATGTACAGTATGTTGAATTTATATATCCATCTTGTGTCTTATCTTTCCATTCCAACAATAATCTACAGAAAAATGGCATATTTTATAGATGATTTGAATTGCGATTAATTACGATTAATTAATTTTTAAGCTGTGATTAACTCGATTAAAAATTTTAATCATTTGACAGCCCTAAGAACAATATATTTAAGCAAATTTTAGCAAGCCATTCTGTGCGTCACATTTGCTTTATTATTTTCTCACAACTAGCCTTTGTGGCGTTCTCTTTCGACTCTCGGGCTCTTGCGAAATAGTACTATGAAACAAGCTAGCTTCAAGTTGCTTCAATTTCTCACAACGTATCTTCCCTGTAATCTTGTCGTACATGTCGTACAAGTAAAGGGTCACATGGGGAAATGTCGAATGCTGCTGCCTTTTAGTGGGTAAATGAGGAGCAGCATTTAGTGTGTAAGCTACTTCATATGCTGGTAAAAGTACTGCTGACCAGTTTATTAAGTCGGTGTGCGGGCCAGACCTTATTGATTTTAGGACAGAGGCTGGGGGCCGGATGAAATTTGACCACGGGCCACATTTGGCCCCCAGCCCGGACTTTGGACATGTCTGATCTAATAGGTATTAAAGACAGATAATTATATGTATTATATTTATGTATCTAATGATAATCCTATGTAAATGACACCAGCTCCTGTATGAGGTAATGTTTTGAATCAAAAATGAAACAAATGGTTCATTCTTTGTGTTGCGTGAAAAATCTGGAAAAATGACATACGTTATTAAAGGTTTGGACAGGTTTTTAAAAACTTTCTATTCCTACATTCTAGCCAACTATAAAAAAATAGTCTTTCAACTCACTAATGCATAAAAGACTAAATGTAGTTTAAGCGTGGTTGTAAAAAGGTCACTTCTGTCTTCCTTAAAATCTTGACTCAGGATCAAGAAACCACAGATGACAGTATGAAGCATCCACACATATTTGATTTGGGGGAGGAAAAAAAACAATGTGCATATGTAGTCTGTGCGATCTATAGTATTCCAAATAGTAAAAGCTGCACTGAAACAACACATGACACAAGCAAAACTACATAAGCAAGGGTTTTTATTAGTGGACTTGGCACTGATGGACCACAATGTGACACACTGTCTGGAGCAGGTTTACTTGATGCTGAAGAAATAGAAGACTTAAAATGCTGACGTATAAAATTCACAAAAATCTGACAGATCAGATTTTTTTGCGTGGTGGCTTTGTTGGAAATTACTGTCCACAGACAAAATGAACTCTGAACATCCGACCATTATTTCAAGTGTCATACTGAAAGGTAGTCCGGAGTATATATGCAATATGGGTACGGTTAAAAGACGCATACCCGTGTGAATGAGGCTGTGTCTCTCCAGGTGGTAACGCTGAATAAACCTCATGTCACATACGGCACAAGCATACGGCTTCTCCCCTAAACCGAAGAGCACCAGTTTTAGTTCAAGCCCCCACAGAAACCACTAAAACTGTGAGGCAAAACCTATTATACCAAACAGGCCATTTTAAACCTTACAGTTGCTGCACAGTGCTATATCCAGACCATTATAGATGTGCCGTTTTTAAAGCACTAAGGTTATTAGTATGAAGCATACCTGTGTGAATGAGGATATGTCTTTTCAGGTGGTATCCACTTCTAAACGCTCCGTAACAGTGGTCACAAATAAAGTTTTTCTGTACTTTGGAAGATGGACCGTTCTCATCTCCACCTGTGCCCTGAGAAGGACAATAATAAACAGTTGTTCAGGAACACACCTTGTGCACCAGTCATTAACTAATGTTTGTTTCCATACCTTTTCCTGACAATCTCGTTAATGAATAGTAATACGAGTCTGATATTTTTATCCTACAATCGAGGTGTATTTTAAAACTTTTCCAGAAAGGGGATGAATTTACAATCCCTTCCAAACGGCCATGGTGCTGCTCCCCGTGCTATGCACACAACTGCTGTTATTGTGCACTGCTCAGCCCTACTCCCCTCCCCCCTGCTTTCCTCTCCAGAGCCTCTACCCCCTCCATGTCTTCCATGCGCTCCTCCCCCCGCCCCCACACACACACAAACAAATGTGCAGACTAGGGAGAGCCCCAAGAGGGGGAGCGCTCCGAGACTGTTCCCTGTTTTGCAATCACAGCCACTGACCTTCCCTCCCCTTCCCTCTTGTTCTCTCACTTTACAGGGCGCCACTGATTTCCTGTTCTTTTTTTTCTGCTGCAGGTCCTCATTGGTCCTCATGTCCTTCTCGTCCAGCAGGCGCGGAGCTTGGAATTCACCTTCCTTCCGGATCAGCTGAAATAAAGCACACAGAGGAGAAAAATATTTTTAAATGACTGGTTTTTCAAACCTATTCAAATTTCGAACACTTATTATTTACAAATCCAGTAGTGAAAATGTGCAGTTTTTGCCTGGTACTAAGAAAAAAAAAATCAACACTTTTCTTGCGTTTTCCCTGCCCATATTTTTTCAAGTGAATCATCCTAACCAGAGGTGGACAGCTCATGCCAGACGGCAGGATCATGTGACTCTGGGGACCACGGTCAGGTCCGTCTCTCTGAGGCGGTGTATGTCCGAGTGGCGCCATCATCTTTTTGGGTGGAGCTGCCATGGTGCTCGCCTGCATCAAGGCCATGCTGGAGAGCACCGCTTCGCAGCCAAGCAGACCGGCCTGGAAAGTTACAGATCAGATTTAAGATGAACCATCTGTTGACTTGCAGCTAATTGCATTGCATTTATCAACGACAACATCCTGAGTGACATAAGACTGATCATCAAAAGTGACTTGCAACCACTTTGGTGTTATAAAACACAAACCCATTTCATATGGTCGCGGACTGAGCTGCTGGGCAGATGTGACATTGCTGTGGTAACGGTGTGTGTGAGCGCAGGGACAGGGGTGGGGACAAGGTCATCCAGAGAGCCGTCAGTCAGGATGGTCAGGCTGGTGGGAAGCCACACCCACCTCACTCATCTAGCATTCAAACTGAAGAAGAGGAGGATGTGGATGAAATAGACAACACATGGAATCACAACAGCATCACTTGTCTTTATAGCTATGTGTTCTCTATTGGTCATGTTTATGCAAGTTTTGGGTTTTGGTACTATACATGTACTTTTATATAATACCCATCTCACAAAATTATTGACATAATTGTATAATTTTGCATTATAATGGGACATTCATTTATTGTCTTAAAAGATCTTACAGTAAAATGTGATGATCGTGTTAACAATCCTAATTTACATTTGGTATTGGTACTAATTTATTCCTGATCAATAAGCAGCACAGAAATATATGGCAAGAACTGACAACATAAATATCATGGGACAGTTTGACGGGGTACTTGTGATATGGATTTATATGGGGAAATGGCGTTTAATCAGCCACAGTGTTGTAAAATTTCAAAACAAACGTATTCTGTTGCTCTTTTCTTTGTGTAGACTAATTTTGTTGGATAAAAAAAATGGGGAAAAATACTGACGTGTAGTCAACTTCGAATGGCTAAGAATGATTTCTCAGATTTTGAAAGACATTCGGACTACACTAAATTGACCTTAAGCAACGAGCTAAACACGATCTTTGCAAAGCTTTTGATAACGAGAAGGGTCCATAATTGCGAATATCTATTGTACTGAGCCTAATGCATGTACTGTATTTTATAATTCGTTAAAATCAAGTACTATATTCAAAACCAAAGTTAAACATATACATCAAGTATTTGAATGCTACATTAGCTTTGCTTAGCTAACCTTCATACCACTTGTTACTGAGTAATAAAATGAACAACACTACTTTGCAGACAAAAAGTATACATTATGAAATATGTTATGGGTACGATGGTGGTACTTTTCTAGCACATTTCTTTCCTGAGGAACAGAAATGTATTTTCTGCATTTTGCTGGGCTTGGCCTTCGCTCTGCAACCAAGCCTGACGCTGGTTGAGCAGAGGTTGAACGGGCCACTACAATCTTACATCTCGCATGTTATTTTCCGTCATTTAATCATTTATTACACATAGGAGGCCGACAAAAGTATCCGTCGCGAAGCGACGGTAAAACAACTGAATTCTCTGCGTGAATCTTGAAGACAAAGCACGAGTCGCTTGAGACTAGATGAGGCGATAACGACGCTCATAATGGCCGTCGTGCAGACTCCCCCTCTCGACGCACAAGCTAACGTTAGCCATCGAAGCTAAAACATCGAGTAAATGTCTCTCTATCACCCTGGCCCTTCGGAGGTCGTCTAGAGCGGAGCAGAAAATTAATCGAGAAAATCCACCAACTGCAGAAAAAGCTAATCAAAGCGTGATCGGTTACCTTGTAGCTCAGGTCGGGCCGACGATTTTCCAAGAGCGTCTAGTTTACAAACACAGGAAACGCCACAGGATGTAAGGACCCACTCCCCCACGCAGCAGCAACAGCACAGCCTCCCCGAGCCAAGAGATCATCTTCTTCAACCACTCGGTGGCCAGCGTCGCCTCAAAGACCTCCTATGTCCTCGTGGAAACCATTTTGACATTAGATCACGGTGTTTACTCGACGTTTCGATGATTGTTGTGCGGTTGTTTTTCGTGGGAGTAGCCCTCGCGCGGTTTGCTGCGGACAGAGGCGCGACCATAGACTGAAGAGAGAAGCAGATGGAGGAGGAGGACGAGAAGAAGGGGAGGAGATGAGTACAGTGATCCCTCGTTTTTCGCGGTTAATGGGGACTAGAACCCCCCCGCCCCCCAAAAAAGAATTTAGTCTAACATTTGTGTGTGTGTGTGTGTGTGTGTGTGTGTGTGTGTGTGTGTGTGTTCAATATATTTATTCTGATTTATCATTGGAAAGAGATACAAAGTAACCCTAACCCTACAAAGTATAATTTAAAAACAGTTTTATGTATATATTTATATAAATGGTTTTTAAGCACTTCAAATGTAGTAATTATGATAGGTTTTAAACACGTTACTGTCCCACTGAATAATAATTATTTTTTTAACCTGTCCTGTTCAGCTGCTTGACACGGAGAATGGAGATCTGAGTGTCCGATTGATCTGAAAAGTTTTAATATAGCACATAGGAGTATGACAAACATCCATTGTGATCATTCAACATACCTCGTTCATCAGGAGAAAGCAGTGAATAGGAAGGGGATATGGAGGAACAAAAGAAAAGAGGGAGAGAGACCGAAAAAGCACAAACAACAACAAGTAATACATTAATCGCCTACTCTAACTAACTATGAATATGTTGGAGCTATCGCTAGCAAGTTGTATTTCCGGTTGACACCATGTGGGGGGCCTGATAACCAAGGAAAGGGGGGGGGGGTCTGAGAGATAAGTGATTGGAAGGTGTGAAGTGTACCTAAATCATCCATGTGGTCTAACACCCAGTATTTGTGTGAATCCCTTGCAAGTGTAAGTATGTTGGCATCCTATTCTATGCTGTCTTTTCGCTAATCCTGAGACAGAGGTTTCCTACTTGAGTGTGTCTAATTTCACTTAGTCATGCGTGAGTACCATCTAACGTGATAGTCCAGCAGGCGAATGGAGATGCAGCGTGGGTGCCACCCCAAGGCCCCAGCCCTCCTCCAGCCCAGCTGGAAGGGGGAGGGGGCAGTAAGCCAGCGCAGCCCATCCCTCCTCCAGCCCAGTGGCCCAATGGGGCCATCGCCACCCCCCAGGGATCCAGGGTGGTCCCCCGGGCCACCCGTGCCCCATCTACCAGTCTTCAGGGATGGGAAGAGGGGACGCACCGCCTACCCACGCCCACCCACCCGACCCACAAGTCGCAGCCCCCCAGCCACCGCGAAACACAGCAGGACCTCCAAAAGGCCACCTACCCCAGGGTGGGGCAGGGCCACAGAATTATTTTTAAACAAGAAAAAAGGATAGACGCCAAATCCTTAAAAAAAAAATAAAAAGTTTGAAAAAAAATTCTTGTCTTTATTAAATGCTTCATTTAGTGAGTCCACTCAAATCCACTCAAGCTGCTCACTTACACACATTGAGTTGCCACAGCAACTGTTTTAACAAGTTAAACGATGTTGACGCATGCGGCGCTTTGAAGTCTTGGCTTACAAGCGTCGCTGGCAAGATCGAACCTTAACTGTCTGTCCATCATCGTTAACTTAAATAAGCAACTCCAGTGCACTGCCTGACCAAGAAAAGCGCAGGAGCGAGAGTGAGAGATTACGTGATCGGATCGGGACAGCTCTATAAAATTTCATTTTATTCTATTATTTATTTATTTTATTTTTTCATTCTTTCATTTCTCACGATCGAAAAAATATAAATCGACAATTGTCATAATGTAAAAATAAAAGTCTGATCTAAACTGTTCCACTCATGATCCCTCGTTTTTCGCGGTTAATGAGGACCAGAACCCGTCGCGATAAGTGAAAAAGCGCAAAGTTGCGCACCCCCACCCCCTCATTTTTTTTTTTTGTTTTTTGTGTATGTTCAATGTATTTATTCATATTTAGCATTGGAAAGAGATACATTTTTTAAAAATCAAAGTATAATTAAAATATATACTATATATTTTCTTTTTTGAAAATAAACGGTTTCTAAACACTTCAAATGCAATAATTATGATTACTTACTTCGGTTACTGTCCCACCGAATTATTTTTAAACAAGAATGAAGTGCTGTACTGTAGTAGAAAAATGCCTGGCTTTATTAAATGCTTCTGTTACCTCCCTTGGCTGTGAATTTTAGAGTGACATGTGGAAATTACAAACTGCTCAGAGTCCCTTTTACATTTGGCATTCATTGCCACGAACACAACACGTCTGGCTGCCTCGAATGTTGCCACGATGGACGGAGGGCGCGAAGTTTCAAGCGCGAAGTAGTGGGCAATCCCTGTAATACATTTGCCCGCAGCCGTCACTTTTACTCGTAACATTCGGCCAGCTGTATAAAAGCGAACAATTACGGTATTATGTGCACGCAATACACTTTTAATTTGAAAAGTGGAACAGATGTGCTCACATGTGAAGCACTTGCCCGCATAGCTCAGTATATGGACCCTGGAGGTATAAATGGGTCTGAGCAGGTCATTACAGTCATTCATACTCATGGTTTCACCAAAACAAAACAAAATGATCAAATAATAACAAACTAAAGAGCATAATTAGCAAGTAATAAAACAACTAGAACAGTAACTGAACTTTGAACATTATTTACATCCATAGCGCAGCAATGCATTCTGGGAGGCATGGGGGAGTACTCGCAACACTACATGTTGGATGACAAAATAAATGAAATCTACAGCATTCCTCACCTAAAATTGAAGGTTGGAAGTGATTTGGATTTTTAAGAAGCATGGAAAGACAAAAACTAATGATGGCCAAATGAAGCTTTGCAGCCAGGTGGTTTGCATGTGGTTCAAAGCTTCATGGTGGTTCGTTTGCTCTATCATGCTATCAAGAAGTCTAGAAGCCCAAGAGGACAACAGTGTTGAGAATTCTATGGCAATTTGTTGCAGATATTGACATGAATAACAGCTCAGCCTCCAAGTGAGCTGGAATAAAACCAAGTTCATGTATGTCGGTGATGGACCAGATCCACCTCCTATTCGTATCGGTAGTGGCATTGCAGAGCCGGTCAAGAACTTTGTGTATCTGGGGTCCATGGTGAAAGATAATAGGGACCTAACCCTAGAGATTAATTGCAGAGAGCCATGGCAGCATCTACCCTGCAGTATCTCTGGAAACCACTCTGGCGGCACCAGACCATCTCATGCAAGACAAAGCTCCGGATTTACATCTCCGCCGTACTCTCCATCCTGCTTTATGGCTCAGAAACATGGCCCCTGAACCACACTCTCGCCACAAGAATCAATGGCTTTGATAGCAGGGGCTCTCAGAACACTCGAGAACATCAGGTGGCCCCAGCGAGTTTTCAATGAAGTGCTTAGAGTCCGTACGTGCCAGCCCAGAGCATCTTCTTTGGATGCAAAACGGCCCGCCCGCTGGTTCAGCCATGTCCTTCATCTGCCTCCTGACCATCCGGAACGAGCCATCCTCCAGTTTGACCCAAAGGTCGCAGGCTGGAGGCGACCACAAGGGAAGTCCCGCACCCGAATTCTCAACGTCATCGAGAGCGACCTCCAACTACATGGAGTTACTGTGGAGGATGCAGAGCAGGTGGCACAAGATCACCAGCATTGGAAAAACCCGGTTCATTTGGTCAGCTCAACGAAGAGGGACGGGACGCCCTGACCCCAGCTGGAGCACTAATGAATGAACCTGAATTTGCTTGTGTATTATAAGAACAAAATGCAACAAGTGCCTAATTTGTTATTCATTTTTATAAAGAAATAATAGCTTTTCCAAAGCGTTTGGCTTTGAACTTTTTTTTTTTTTAAGTATTGCATTAGCTTTAGAAAATATTATTTCATGGCCCAAATTCCGAGAAGATAGGCGATCGACATTGCAGTTTGCGCCCACTTTATACGGTAGCTTGTACTGCATTTATCCATTCATCAGAACACTACACCAGAGCCTGGGATTGACACTTAGATCTCAGAATTATGAAGCAGATGTGCTAACCACTCTTCCACCCTTCTGCCTTAAAGCATGGCGTATGATCGTAAATACAGTGATTTGGAGTACCAGTAACAACAAAAATGTAATTTGACAATAAAAAAAAGTCATATGTTATACTTTTTCCTAGCATTTCTTTTTTTATTTAAATATTCATTTATTTTATTATTTTACGATGATTTCTTTGCCCCGTCCACTGTTTATCATGAGATTTTTCATAATTCTCTCCCATGAAACTCAAAGTAGGCACAAGGTGGTAGTAGCACTTATCTATAAGAAATGATTTGTTTTCATTTTACTTTTGGCACTCTTGATGTGCCACAGATAAAGACATTGATCTGCACTGTAAATTGCATTATAAAGTTTGTGATATATATTGTTTGATGTGCACTGATAGTTTGGGCCTTTTTAACATTCTTTTCTAGTCTCTGTTTCTTCCTGTTTTCTTATGTCATTTTTCTGTTGGGTTGTGTGTCATTGACACCCTGTATGATTCCTGAAAAAAGATAATCTTAATAAAATGATAATATATAATTAATAATTTATGATATAAGGTGGAAAACACAGACAAGACTAAAAAAGCAGTTTCTGCTCTTGCACTCATCTTTAAAAGAAACTGCTGTATTTTAAGCCAAAACAACTGTTGCGTTTGATAGAACAATATGTCTATATGCTGCCATAGCAGATTCATGGCGCATTAAGCCTCCGAACTATTTTTAATTTGTTCGTTTTACCCTGAAAACCCCCGTTTACAGACGTTGCGCAACCGCTTTTGTTTCAACCCAGCCATAAAACTAAGGTAATTAATTATATTTATTATTCAAAATGTCTGTCGTTTTTAGCTTAGAATCATTAATTGATGTCGCATAGTTCGTTTTTTTTTTAAAAAAGCGACTTTAAAAAATTACTCACTCACATATTTTAAACTTTTATACAAATTACGTCACAATGAAAAAAATGCCGTCTGTAAAAAAGTCACGGATATCTACCTCATAACTATCGCTTAATTGTGTATTTTTTGTTATTGTCGCATTTTCTCCGATATGGCAGATGATAAATTATCGATCCAAACAGAAAAATTGAAAAAAAAAAAAAAAAATTTGAAAGGGAAAATATATAAAAATCTCGACCACTACTTGATGTCTGCAATTTCTGCATCGTGGCCCTTGTTATATTACCATGTTTTACCCATAAAATCAGCCAAAAAATCCAGCTATAGCCATTCACAGCTGTGCCTTGACACTCGGTGATACATGCTACATGGAGTTTTTGGATCGAAAGGAGGTAAGTTAAAGTCATGGCGTCTATAATTCTGCTCTCGCGTGCTCTCACCTCCTTATAGGGTTTTGCTGTTTAAAATCATAAAAAAAAAAAAAAAAAAAAAAAAAAAAAAAGCCTTCCTGTTCAAATTTTTCCTCCTCCAGAAAATTGAGATTTTAAGCTTTCCAATGATGTATCACACATGTATATCGGACAATTTTGAAAGTTCGCCAAATCGGGGGTCTCAGAGCGGAACTTGAGTGTTCCACCAGTGTTTTCCGCCATATATATTGTATAATTACAATATAAAGTTTAATACATGGCAAGCTGTTATAATAAGTTGTGGTTTAAAAAAAAAAAAAAACTTTCATTGACAAAAGGTACAGATGCACTTTTCTTTAAATAATGCAAAGTATAATTAAACAACTCCATGGTTACCAGTATTTATAATTCAATTTCAGCTCAAAAGGCAAACGTTGCTTAAACATTAAATTATTGGATAAAAGTGACAGCAAATTTTAATATGTTCCGAGTATCTAATCAAGTCCATCATTAAAAGCACTGCCTTTTACTTTTCTTCACCGAGTCCACTTATCAATAGTGAGTGACACAGGTGCAAAAACCAGGAACACTCAGCTGTTCTTCCCGGTGCAAGTGATTGTCAAACACTTCACCCTGGAAAATGGCTGACGGAAGAAGACGTGTTAATGCTTAATTGAAACGTCCTCTACTAAACGAATTTACGTTTCTTCTATTTCTCGCTTTGTAATGACAATTCCACAAAGAACGTACATAGTTTTTTTTCCTGTACTTGTAGTTTGTACAAAGCAACGGCGTTAAACTGGTAACAACAAGCACAGCCAAGCCAGGTAGACGTAACATAACACCAAAGGTCATTGGTGCATAAAGTCACATGACCCACTTCCTCCACTCCCGTGACACCTTTCATTTCACTCCACCTCGAATTTGTGCTCGCCGGGAAAGCGTTGCCAGGTTGGAAAATTTAATGGCAGCCATTTACTTAAAGGGTTGTATTAAATTATCAGTGATTTTACTCTTTGTTGTCGGTGGTATTGAGGAGAAGAGTGTATTTTAGCGCTTTGTAATCTTTTGGGACAGATTTTAGGAATTACACGTGACTGAAATTATGGGATATTTGGTAAAGAGTAGCGGAACACGACCCCTACTCGCGCAGAAAAACCATTAACTGGAACTGGCAACCATGCATTAGAACATCAAGTGTCAGGTGTCTGGAGGTTTCGTCAAAAGTCCACGGAAGTTTGTACAGGTAAGACTACTTTAAATGCGATACCATAAAACATACGAATTGATACGTCGTTTTGTTATAAGTCGTCATAAAGCAGTCACGTTATGTAATTCTTTGATTTGTTTTGGCCATAACATGCTTTCAATGCGCCTTCGGAATACCATACTAAACGTATCCTTCTATTTATAAATTAATTCATATTGCGCACACAGCGTTAACCATTTTTCAAACTTTATTTTTAAAATTTGAATTCTTAATCAGCTTCTGTGCCATACAGCTGTATTTTAATAAATTATTTACTGTAGGCCTACTGTATAAAGGCCATTGGGAGTAGGCTTCTCCGGTTCTCCTCAAATGTTGTTTTATTTCAATACCCAGACATTCTGTCAATTAAGTTTTTGAAAAATTTCTTCTTTGTGCAGTTACGCTTCAATCCAATGTTACTTTATCGCCTCTTGAGTCAGCCTGTAGTGCATCAGTATTCGAGTGTCTGTAAATTGGGATAAAAGTTCAGTATGCGTCTTGCACTAACCCAAAAATGATGAATACTTTTTCTTAGTTCATGTGAAACCCTCAGAGCTGAGCACCACTCTCATTATATTATCAACAAAAAAGAGCTGAGGCATCACCAAGGCTAAAACTCCCTTTCCATTAGTCATAATCGGAGGCCAAAATGAAACAAGCCTGAAAGAAAAGATCATAAGCATTTTACGCCATGTGGGATAGGCTCCAGCACCCCCGCGAACCTCCCCTTTTAGTAAGGTATTTCAGTTAATTGAACAGGGTCAAAGAAATTAATAAAATCTGAAAGTGTTTATATCCATTTGCTGATGTCATTGTTCATTCAGCAGCTCTGGCTTTGTACTGTTTGACACCCTGATGACTGTATAATATTGTCCCACAACTCCCCTGTAAACACACACCTAATCCTCTTAGAAAGATATTAACAGGTGTGGTGTTTGCAAATCACTCTCTACAATTAAAGAATGTTATTGTTGTTACGGCAAGAGAAATAATAAATGTCCATGTTAAAAATAATTTGTCAATAGTCCACATGATATGTTGTCAATGCAGTGGTTATTTAAGAGGGCCAGAGCGGACGACCTATACATTGAGAAAATCAGTGCATGGTGGTGGATATTGCGCAGGTTGCTTGTAATAGCAATCAAACACTTTGCTGTGTTTACTTTGAATTTAGCACCAGTGGTAAAATGCCACTCCCTTGTGCAATTCAAATGACAGTGGAACCTCAAAGGTCAAACACAGTCTGTGCAGTCTGACCACTAATTCCAGTTCTGTTGGTATCTCATGATTTACCACCTTCCCAATGAGGAAAAGGTGGAAAAGTAGATGTCAAATTAATGCCATCATTGAGCCTATAGCATATACAGTGCAAGCAATGATATGGGTTACACTTAAATCATTGACTGCCTTTGACGGTAAAGCAAAGGAACTTTGACTTATGAAGTGCCTTTAACAGACTGGGATAGATGTCCAATCCCTTTAGACAGAGGTTATCATTCACTGTCAGCCCTCTCACTTTAAATGGATTAAACGTCTGTTGTTATTGAGCGCAGCTAACGAATTAGACACGAATAAACTATTGATTTTGTTCAAAAGATTTCTTTATTCACTTGTCAGGAACAGTGCACTGGCGGTGCTTGAACCGATTACTCGATTAGTTGACGAGCAGTTATTCATTTCTTTTTGTACCGATCGCTTATCCAAAATTTAAAGTCGTTCTTTCAATCGATAGGAACTGGTTGGTTTGTGATGCTGTGTGATTGAGAGAGGAAAAAATATTTGTCTGAAAAATATAGAGATCGTCATCGGGTTACGAAAGAGCTGGTGACATAACCCGAATTTCCGCGCAAGTCGGAATGAACCCTTTAAGTACCCCTAAATACCCCCTATATCTCAAAATAACGACCCAAAAACACGTTTTATACGTCATTGTACTGTCATAGCCAAGATGCTGGAACAAAGTCATAGCCAGACAGTGAGCTAAGCTCCGAAATGACGATGGCAGACGACTTTGTGGTTTGGTGACTACTAAGCTTGTTAATGACATCAACACTTGCAAAATGAAACTAAAATAGAAATTAAATCAGTTTAATCTTCAATAAAAGCAAATTAAATTTGTGTTTATAACTAGCTGCTGATACAGCAATAAAAATCCACACAAATTATTAGCATGTATCATTTAGCATCCCCACATCATCAAAAACAATCACACAAACTCGCCCCAAGTATTCGACCACAATTGAAAACGCACAATAAACAGTACAAAAAGTGTTATATACAGGTGTTGCCTCTGTCTATAATCTGTTCTCTCTCGATCTCTCGAATTATAGTATGATGATGAGTTACCGTATTGGCCCGAATATAAGACGGCTGTGATTATAAGACGACCAAGACTTTCAAGACTGAAGTTTGAAAAAAGACTTTTTGAACGCCAAATTAATTTTTATACAGAAAATATTTACAGTACATCTGTAACAAATGATTATAACAATATATTTGAGAGAAAAACCATGTTATTTTGCCTCATTCAAACCTTAATAACTGAACATTTAAATATGTAAACTAAAGTGCAATCACATTCGTACATGAATGGCTTCTGGTTTTTGAAATGTAAATAAACCAATCTATTGTGATAAAATAACAAAATTGCAATAACTGCATTAGCCATCAAAGTGAAGTTTAACTGTAACTGGTCTTGAAACAAATCTGAATAAGGAAAAACAGTGCATTAAAATATTGCAAACTGGTTAAACTTGAGAGTAGCTGAGCTCTGACATGACAGAACATCGCTTCAATGATATCTGGCGTTGTGAACGGGTATAACGTCAAGACCGCGAATATAAGACGACCGCCACTTTTTCAGTCTTATTTCAATGCAAAAAACACCGTCTTATATTCGGGCCAATACGGTAATTCATTATGTGTTTTAGGCGTTCATCGAAGGAATGTTGGTGCATTAAAAAAAAAAACCACACCTAATACCCATTTAATATACACATTTTTGCGGCGTTTGTCTTTGCATAGCTCTTCTGTCTTTCCTATTGCTCCTAAATCATATTTATAGAGCACTTGGTGAACACCAGGAGTGGGACACATTCCCAGACTTTTGGAAGTTCCACTCTACTGAACACAGAAAAGGTAATGGAGGGTTATCATCTGTCTGCCACTGTTATAATATGGCTCGGTCAGAATACCGTTGAATAGCGATTGTGTGTTTTGAGCCATGCGGGTAGGAGCTTCCAATGAGTTATATCCACAGAGCAGAGTGCGCACTTGGCCTCTGCAAATAACATCTTCACTGTTTGCCGTTTCCATCTTGAAATAAATTAGGCACAGGAGTGGAAGTTTCAATGTGTGAATAAGATTTTGTATGTTAATTTTGACTTAAGGCACAAAATTCTGCTTAGCAAAAGTGTTTGTACAGTGAATTTTGACTTTTGTGATGAATTTGTGTTCCAGGAACTTGGGTCGCTGCAAAGATGGAAAGCGCTCCGTTCAGTCGAAACTCGTGGGTGACGCAGTCTTTGCGTGTTACCGCAAAGGAGTTGTCCCTAGTCGGCGGGCGGGGAAGAGGAAACGCCATTGCTGAGCGCTTCTCCAAGTGAGTCAACTTCAGGATTTCAGAAGTGTATTTAGTTTCGCTAGCAAAAACCACCCCTAATAAAATAATGAAGGATAGGCAGAGTCTTGTATTCATTATGAAGAATCAATGGCTTGATTACCTCAATACTATGGGTGTAACTACTGTGACATTAATTTGTCCGTTTTTCATTCATTCATTCATTTTCCATGCCGCTTTTTTCTTATTCCTGTAAAATAAAAATCGGACATATTTTTTGTTGTTTGACTTCTTTTCAGATACCAGAGAGCTGCGGAGGAGTTAAATGCAAATAAGACAAAAGGAGTAAGTAGTGCATAACCTGTTAATTCGAAAACACACCTCCACTTAAGTACATTTTTAAGTTTGTTTTTTTTTACCATTTTTTCCTGAATAAAGTGTTCCATATTGTTATCGATTGATAATGATGATAAATACATTAGAGGACAGTGTCTTCAAATTAGTTATTTCAGATGTGTGAATCAAATAGTGCTGTCGCAAATGACTGTTTTTCTCCCCATTAGTCTGCAGACTTTTTTTTAACGATTAGTCAACTAATCTAATATATACATATATTTTTAAACTAATCTAGCAATTAAGTTTTTGTTGACACTTATTCATTCACAAAAAAACGTTTTGGAACACTTAAATTCTTTATTAAAGTACAAATAAACAATGAGGTCAAATGCTGATAGCGTTAACTAGTGCAAAAGAATGGAATGTAAACGGATTCAGAACACTGACTTCACCTTTCCAACATGATTCAAAACAATCCTTACAAAAATAAAGTAATCTAGCATTAATATTATAAAATACTACTAAATAAAATGGTATTATAATGATTATTCATTGCCAATCAGATTTTTCATAAAGGGTGTCATTTTAAAGCTATTGTTAGTGTAGAATCGGAATTCTGAAGTATGTCAGATTAACTCCAGAAATCGGTATTTATATGTCATACGTGCTTTTTTGTGCTTTGTTTTTTTAAATGTTCACCGGAAGTACGTTCGCTAAACCGCTAACAGTAAGCTTTACACTCCGCAAAAAAAGTCCACTTTTCCTCTCCGCAAAAAAAGTCCACTTTTCCTCATTGCATGTGGTGTCAGCAATAATGTTTTTTTTGTTTTTTTACGTTTGCAAATGCCGTAAACCAGCGATTTTGCCAATGTTTTATAGCAGGCTAAAGTAGGTTGTCTTTTTTCCCCACATTAGCCTCAATGTAGCAATGCTAACGTTTACAGTGTTTAATATAGATGTGTTTCCTTAATTTGTATGTCTGAACTTTAATTCTACGGTATGTTGATGACCAATAAACATCTGTGAAAGGAACTGGAGTCTCATATGCCATCAACACGCACGCACCGATAAAATGCAGCCGAGAAAAAACATGCCCTAATTTTTATGTACCATGTTATAAATGGACTTATTGCATATCGCGACAGGTTTAGCAACTTCAATAAAAAAAAGTCGTTAGATGGACTTACGATCTGCCACCTTGTTATCTTCTGTCGTCTTCCAAAATTACAACTAGGTGACGGCGCTTTAGGTGTTCATTCTGGTCGATGCAGCCTGCTATGCAAGCTTGAGATTGAAGAGACAGGACACAACAGTGTCCATTGTTTCGTTGAAATAATCAGTGTTTTGGCCACTCTGGTGCGCTTTGCTGACTTTGTGCCGCTTTCCCGCTTGCATACCGAGCGTCCGCCATTTTCAACTTTTCATGCATATTTTTTTTTAACCCTTCATTAACTGTCGACTGGATGTTGTGCTTGTCAACGGGTTTAAGTCATCGATGATGTCGACTAGTCGGGACAGCTCCAGTATCAAACCAGTTCATTAGTTAGTGATCCTTTTTTGTAAGATTATGACCACACCCTCACTGGCTTTAGACAAAGCCAAATGCAGTACTCATTAGGAGTCAATATTTCATTCATCTGCTCAGTTTTAAAACTTGGTTGACAGTTCAATATCTGACTTTTTTGCAACAGTTTTTTTTAAACCTGAAAAAGTTGCTTTAATTTTGAAATTACGACCGTTGGACTTCCAAGGTTCCCCAGTGTCTGTTTTGCCACCCCTAAATGTTTGCCTTTTGAAGTGAACCAAAAGACATGTTCTTCCTGAATTGGATGAATAAATACACGTCATGCCATTAACACAAGTCTTGGCAAATTGTGTTGTCCTATTTGACCTCTCTTTGGCCACTAGTAGCAATGGGCAGGATATCAAACCTATAATCCCTCCTCAGTCAGTGTAATCCCTATGCAAAGGTCTGTAGTGTTGCAACTGTATGTTAGTAGCTTTGTCTGAATAAAAGACGACACAAACAAGCCTGGACTAATGATGCTGGTCAATACTGCATGGATAACTGTATGTCCACCATCATGAAAAAATCAAGGTAATAATAATGTGTGTTATGTGGTACCTTCCTAGAGGTCTGCGTTGCGGGGAAATGCTTTTTAGCTCCCGTCTGTTGAGTTCAATTTTTTAAATTGAGTTAAACAAGTATTATCTTTTTGTGTAACATCTCAGGGAAGGAACATTGTTAAAACATTAGAGACTGCTGTCCTGGTGGTTAGGCTAATTTAAATAAGTGGCGTAAAAAGACCATCTGTCAGTTGTGTTAGTATGCGCTTGTGTATCCGTGCACAAACACAGAGTTCTCACAATAAGTCATGAAACTTCAAGGATAAATTGTTGCTACGTTCTGTCGAGTGGAAATCCAAGGGTGCAGTCTAACTCTGAAACCTGTTCAAATGCCATGGCTTCGTCATGTAGAGAGAAGATCAGAAAAGGCACTGAAATCTATTGATGAAAGGGGGGAAATTATCAAGTATATTCCCTGAAGAATGGTTGGTAGCATATGTTCTGCCAAGCTGTACCTTTCAGCATTAATGGTGACTGCACAGATGTGCTGGTTACCCAACCATAGTTGCTATAATATCACCTGATGCAATTACTGTTTTTGTTTTTTGAACTTTATACTTGTAATCATTCTGGTGGTCATATTCCTCTTCGGCCTGGGGGACATGATGACCATGATTTACAAAAATAATTTCAAATGTGGACTGGTCTGACAACCGTGCACATCTTTAGTTTGCCGCAGTCAGTCCCAGAGTAGCGTGTGGTTAGAGAAGCCTTAGTATTTCTGGTTGTTGCTCATACTGTATGGCTTTCCTTTCACTTTTTATATAAGAGAGTATTGTAACTTGCATTGCTAACTTGAGGTTGAACCTTTTTAACTGATAATGGTGTTTCACATAATGATACTGTATTTTGATGCAGTGACGCCTGAGAGCTCGAAGGTCATGGGCTTTCAATGTTAATTTTCAGCCTTGTTCTCTCCAGATCCTCGCAATTTTGATATTCTGGACAGCATGATGAAATCCCTAAATTCATTTCAAGTGTCTAATAAGAAACTTTGTTGTTAATCTGTTGAACTACAGGGGTTGGACAAAATAATGGAAACAGCTCAAAAAATTAACAAAAACTAATTTAATATGGTGTAGGTCCACCTTTTGTGGCAATTACAGCCTCAATTCTCCGAGGTATTGATTCCAAAGGATTTTTTTTTGCCATTTTTCAGTTAGAATGCCCTCTAACTCTTTTAGAGATGATGGCAGTGGAAATCAACGTCTTAATTGAATCACTAAAACTGACCTTAAATGCTCAATAATGTTGAGGTCTGGGGATTGTGCCGGCCATACGAGATGCTCAACTTCATTAGAATGTCCCTAATGCCATTCTTTAACAATTATGTTCAATGATTATGATGCCAAAATGTTAGATGTTTCCATTATTTTGTCTAACCCCTGTATTTGCTCACATACTCTATAGCTACACAAACAGGATCATAGTCGGAGAATACAGCACAAAAACGATTACATTCACACCTAGCATAATTGAGGTTAGCATTTTGGTATTGCGTTCAACAACTTCTACAGGTTCTCACATGTCCCTTTCAGAAAATAAATAGCCCTGAGTTACAATGTTTGGACTGGGAAATCAGCTGATTTAGGTTCCTATCCCACAGGCAATGGTTCTCAATTACTTTTTTGCGTTTTTACGTCAAAGACAATATTTTGACGGATCATTGAAGCTGTTGTTTAGAGAGACCAAAATAATGTGATGTTGGCGGTGAGTTAAGATTGCTGCTACACAGATCTCCGAAACACACTACCAACGTGCAATGGGAACCAACTTCAAAATAAAAGCATTAATGTAGTTTCGCTTTAATTCTGAAATTGGCCCTCAAAAGATATCACTTTGGCAGCTGTAAGTGAACTCAAGTATGCTGCTACTTGCTCATAGTACCGGTTCGTTAATGCTACAGAGCATTTGGCAACCAATTTCTATTCTTGCCCAGCCTGACAGTCATTGTATCTCTGGTACACTGGCAAATTTTATATTGATTTGGAGACTGCAAGCAATATTTTTGTATCTCCCCCGGTTTTGCGCACGAATATCCAGTCTAATTACTAAAGTTGTGCGAAATTTCCGATTCTTATATTATTTGCGATTCGGCCGAGGACGATTCACAAACATCCAAATTCCGATTATTTAATTATACCAAGTAAAGCGGAACTAAAACACAGTCAGCGCAGTCTTCAGGACGCAGTGAGGAACGGACCGAGAGTAAATTTCATGTTCAACTCATGCCGTTAGATAAAAAAACAATAATACCTGACTGCAGCCGACAGCCGCGCCAAACAACACCCAGTTGCTACAAGCATACGGCCACATAATGCTACGGTAGATATCACACATATATAGAAATACATGCGAAATGACAGACGACGGTGGTGTTAGAACATGTATAGAGAATTAGATGTAAAATGACAGTTTTGCCGGCGTTAGTAAACAGACGCCATCTTAAAGCAGTAGACTTCTCTGGAAGGCCCTGTTGTAGTGAACCGAATTAACTTTTTATCTAAAATACTCCTAAATCGGCAAAATTTTGACTTGTATCTATCTTTAAATGATGAAACCGTTTTAAAACGTTCACGTCGAAAGTAGACGGAAGGGAAATTATTGAATAACTGGAGCAATTTTAACAACTTTAACGGTTGATTCACAACATTAAATTAATTGAATCGAGTTGATTGAATCTAGTTTAAAGCTGTTGATACAGAATGGGGACCTGAGTATTTTATTTACTGTTTTGAACTGTTCACTTGATACTGAAATAGTAGTTTGGTTTAGCCGGAGAGGATTTTTTAACAATTTTGGAATTAATGTACGACACATTAAAAGCAAATAATCAATTTATAATCGAATTGTAGCTTCTGAATCGTAATCGAATCAGTAGGTGCCCCAAGATTCCCACCTCTATTAATTACACTACATTTCGCCTGAATTTTAGTAAAATTGTGAATTTGTTGCTATCTGTGATAAGTAAAACAAAGTGATAGCAGTCAATTTTGTTCTGGGGAAATTTCGTGAGAAATCACGCTCTATTAAAAAAAAAAAAAATGTTGATTTGATTGGCTGTTAAGACATTTAGAAATCTTGGAGGGAAAAAGAAAAAAGGCGAATGTCAGTTTTATCGATCCAAGATGTTGCATTGATCATTTGTGATGACCTTACAGTACATGGTGCTAACTGTATTTTGTCTCATTGTGTTTGTACCCTCTCTGACATCTAGTGGGTAGGATGTCATCAGAATGAATAACACACATGTGTTGGGAAGCATCATAAAGCTAAAACTGTGGTCACAAAGGGTAAAAATCATATAAGGGTGAAAATTATGACGCTACAGAGGGTATAGGTAGTTGCCAAGGTATAGCTTAGACAAGAACACAATTGTTCACAATGAAGAACTTTAACAGATGGAGAAAAAGTAGCTCATCCGGGACATTATCCACACCTGGAACTCCCTTTAAAATTAGTATTAAGTCGAGAAGAAGTGTGATCAGGGACTCTGCCAAGAAGCCCGCATCAACATTAAAAGGAATGCTGGCAAGTATTATTCTTGTTGTTGTTATACAAAAATACATTGTTCCAACGAAAAAAAAACTCCTGCATAAAAATACACCATGTGGTCTTTACACATGTAAGAAAACGAGACCAAACAAAGCAACTTTATGACATCATAAAAATGCATAGTTATTACATAGCTATAGTGGAGCATGTTTGGAATTTGCCTCTTTACAATGACAAGGAAGGCTATGCTATTCTAAATCGGAATTTGGGCTTTCGTGACAACAGGAAAAAAAAAACTACCGTTTGCAATATAATTTCTAAAATGAGCTGTTTTGCATCTCGAAATAACACTCAATTATTTGCGGTTTGGTAGAACTACACTGCATCCAGGGCCGGAGTGGAACTCATTTTCAGCCCAGGAATTTCATCCTTCAGACTGGCACATCTCATATCATTTAAAATAGGGATATTCCGATTGCATATTTTTGCACCCGAGTCCAAGTCTCCTGATTTTGAGAATCTGCTGATAGTCCTGATCTGATCCCGGGGGGAAAAACATATTTGAACCAAAGTTCCAAACATGTTACAGTACTGTATTTCCTCCTCCTCTTTTTCTGGGAGTGTTGCAGAGGATAAAACATGTATATTTTTGTTTCTTTTGGGAATGCCATTGTATTTCTGGATTATTTTGTTACATTTTAGCTCTTAAAAAATATGTAAGCGTGCTGCCCAAAACAGTATATTTCCTTGTGCACTGCCCATCAGCTAGCTAACATTGAATCTCCTGTAATAAAACACAACTTTTTTTCTTGTTTTTATATGAAGTAATTTAAGTTTGTGAAACTGTAACAAAAAAACATGCATGCATTCAACACAACTGCAAAATACACACCGTTATACAAATACCATGTAGATGCCACACTTCACTTGAGCTACAAGCTTTAAGTATAGGTGAGCTTCCCATACAGCAGGACTTATAAACCAATTTCGTTCATATAGCATTTCCCCTTAAACACACAGATAGATTAAAAATACTAATAATACATTCAGTATCTGAGGCAGAAAGGTAACGGAACCCCTCCCCTTTTTTCTTTTTGACAAAGCATTCTGATCAAGTCAATTTTATGGAACTTTAAAAATGCCACGTAATTGATATTATTTCTAAAATTCACTCACCTAACATTGCAATCCTACTCCCTGCTCTGCACCTGTGGTGGGTCCATCACAGCTGGTGCTTGCTGCTGCTGCCTCTCTTGTGAGGTGCTACAAGCCAAAGTTTCCACAGTTGTGTGTTGTTGTCGTATCAAGTTGCATGTTATTTGCCATCTTGCCTTACCACTTTTGTAATCCTCTTTTGTTTGAGGCTTGTAGTATTGAAAAAGTGGCTGTTTTTGCACATTTTGCCGATTTAGAACAGTTTTTCTCTTAAGTCTTTTTTTTTTTACTCCGCCCTTGCTCTTTTTATCCATGATCCGGCATAGCACCGAACTATAGCAAATTTGGCTCAATACAGATGCCGATTAGCGGGCTGAGGTTCATGGTTTTTTAGCCTGCACACAACAGGATGCATATAGGTGACTTGAAGTTTCGCTCTGAGACCCCCAATTTGGCCAAATTTCAAAGTTGTCCTACATGCATGTGTGATACATCATCGGAAAGCTTAAAATCTTAATTTTCTGAGGGAAGAAAAATTTTGAACAGGAGGGCATTTAAAAAGAAAAGAAATTAAACCCCTAAACCGTTAAACCGTAACTCGAGGTGAGAGCATGAGAGAACATAATTAAAGACACAATGATTTTTGCGAGCTATCATCGCGTACTTACCTTGTTCCGATCCAAAAACTCCTTGTAGCATGTCTCACAGAGTGTCAAGACACAGCTGTGAATGGCCACAGCCGGACTTTTTGGGGATTTTACGGGTGAAACACGGTAATATAACAAGGGTCGCAATGCAAAAAATCGCAGAGATCAAGGAGTGATTGAGATTTTCTTTTTCAAATATTTACCTTTTTAAATGTCTCTCCCCCCCTTCTTTGTTTTGATCGCTTATTTATCATCTAAAATATCGGGGGAAATGCGACAATAACAAAAAAGGTACAATTAAGCGATAGTTATGAGGTAGATATTCGTGACCTTTTTACAGACACTATTTTTTTCTTTGTGACGCAATTTGTTTAAAAGTTTAAAATATGCGAGTGAATAATTTTATGAAATATGCGAGTAAATAATTTTATGAAGTCGTTTTTTTAAACTAAATATTAGACATCAATTAAAAACTTCTAAACATTTTTTTTTTCATTTTTGTTGTTGTTGTTGTTTGGATCGATTATTTGTCATCTAAAATATCGGGGAGAATGTGACAGCAACAAAAAAAATACAATTAAACGATAGTTATATCCGTGACCTATTTACGGTCACAATTTTTTTCATTGTGACGTAATTTGTTTAAAAGTTTAAAATATGCAAGTGAATAACTTTATAAAGTCATTTTTTTTAAACTAAAAATTAGACATCAAATAATGATTCTAAGCTAAAAATGATAGACATTTCAAATAATAAATATAATTACTTACCTTCTTTTCATGGTTGGGTTGAAACAAAAGCGGTTGCGCGGTGTCTGTAACCGGGGGTCTTAAGGGTAAACCGGACAAATTAAAAATAGTTTGTGGGCTTAATGCGCCATGAAACTGCTATGGCAGCATATAGACATATTGTTCTATCGAACACACCAGTTCTTTTGTCTTAAAATACAGCAGTTTATTATAAAGGGAGGTGCAAGAACAGAAACTTCTTTTCAGCCCTGTCTGTTTTCCGCATATATATATGTAATAATGAGGAAAAATAAAAAAAAAGACAGCCCACAGGGACAGCAGTAAAAGCACGTAATACTGTCATGAAAAAATATCAAACAAAAATTATAATACTGCAGTATTAAAAAATATTAAAAATGTGTAAAACCCGGACCGCCCCTCCTCGCCCACCGGGATTTGTCCCGATCCTCCCAATTAGCCACTCTGGGCCTGACTGCACCATACTGAAAGGGGTCACATTATTTTTGATTCACTTGAAACTAGGGCTGTCAAACGATTAAAATTTTTAAAGTTAATTACAGCATAAAAATTAATTAATCGTAATTAATCGCAATTGAAACCATATACAAAATAAGCCATATTTTTCTGTAAATTATTGTTGGAATGGAAAGATAAGACATAAGACAGATATATACATTGAACATACGGCACATAAGTACAAACAATAAATCAACAAAATGGCATTAACATTATTAACATTCTGTTAAAGCGATCCATGGATAGAAAGACTTGTAGTTCTTAAAAGATAAATGTTAGTACAAGTTAAAGAAATTTTATATTAAAACCCCTCTTAATGTTTTCGTTTTAATAAAATTGGTAAAATTTTCAATCAAAAAATAAACAAGTACCTCGCCATTATTGACGTCAATAATTACACAATGCTCGTGGTGCTGAAACCCATAAAATCAGTCGAACCCAAGCGCCAGCAGAGGGTGACAAAACACCCAAAAACACAAGTAACAAGTGGACATTACACTGTGCTGTCCTTTTAATCTGTTTTGAGTGGGGCATGTGCGTTAAATGCGTTAAATATTTTACCGTGATTAATTTTAAAAAATAATTCCCGCCCAGTAACGCGATAATTTTGACAGCCCTACTTAAAACTATTTCAAATAATCAAATTTAAAATTAGAAACAGCATAGTGAAGGCATTTAAATGACTGTTTTCTGCGTGGTAGGGCATTATTTCAATTACAGTGTTTTTTGTATTTGTGAGCTTTATTAAAAAATATGGTACATCTTAGTGTAAACTTCTGGAAAACACTCAAATTAAGATAAACGATGCAAATAATCACAGACTACAAGTTTTCTTGTTTACCACACTTTTGAGAAACACTACAATATGTTCTCACCTGGACCATAAAGTTTTTGTGTGCACAGTGTGCCCATCTAATAAAGTGAACCACTACAGACCGGGATATTTTAAAGACATTTTTAAGATTTATAGAGCAGGGTTCAGTGCAGTGTGTGCATGCAGAGCTACAAGAGCTTTGTATCCACACAGTAAACAAAGAGTTAACGTTCCTCGTTATGCTCGAGTTTGCTGGGCTTTCTGGCTCTTTCCTGGTGTCAGAGGGGTTGGACTAAGTTGTGGGAGCATATTTAGTCTGGTGGCTAACATTTGGCACACTTCCACCTCGCACTCATCTGGAGAAGAGACCGCGCTCATACCACACTGCCTGTTGTTGCCAGAGGTTGACTTTATTTCTTTTTGCTCTCAATTGATTTTTAGTTTTTCATTTCTTTTCTGTAGTACACAATGGTAATGATTGGTTATGTTGTTTTTTTTGTTTTTGCATCCAAATGTGTGTTAACTATTTGTGATACTGGTTGGTTATTATTCTTTGGGTCATTTCTTTCCGTATGAACAGATGGTGAGAGAAACTACGTGTAATTGTCATATCGATTCTAGTTTTTCTTGTAATTGGATGTCATTTGGTCTAGTTCTTCAAAGAATGCCTACAAACGTAGACTGAGATTTATGTGTGTGACTGACGCTCATGTAAAGATCCTCTTTTTCTTCAACGTGTCATTCCGCTTTTGCAATTCAGGAAGTTTTTTGAAGGTCATGCAGTAGCCGCCAGCCTGCCTCCCGTTGTTCTGCTGTCTTGACGGGCAACTTTATTATTTGCATGAATAGCAAACACAGTCGTCCTCAGTGTGTTTTATTTTAGTAAAAGTGAAGTTGTTTTTCGCAATGGAATGCGGCGTACATGCTCAGCCCTGTTCGATACGTCTTGGGCCATTAATTTTGCCTCAAGCGCACTCTGCAAACCTCAGTATTTCCGGGAATCTATTTCAGCGGCTGTTGTGTAAATGGGCAAATAAAGCCAAGCAAGGAGATTTTTTTCCTGTAAAGAATTTCCCCTGCAAGGGTCAGGTCTCTGCAAGCAAACTTGCGCTTTGATATTGTTTCGTTTTGCCTTTCGTTAACATTCTGTGTGCCGCAGGGCTTTGACGGAGCATCCTCCTCCCAGCGCTCAAGTAACCTGAGTGCTCTGAAGAAGCGCTGGGAGCAAGCAGGGAACGGCGGTCATCAGGACAGGACGCCATTCATCTCAGGGCCCATAAACAGTCAGAGCACAAACCCTGCCCTGGCCAGATCAACTTCTGTCGGTGAGCAGCCTCAGCCCAACCCTCAGCCCCAGGCCGAGCCCCCGCCCCCCACCCCCAAGACCACGGCGGCCTGGCAGCCTCCTCAGGAAGATCCGCTGAGCGCACCCGCCGCCGATCTGTTCCTCACGCCCCCGGTTGCTGATCCGCAAGCAGAAGAACAAAAAGGGATGGACAAAGATGTGCCGACAAACAACGAACCGCCCGAACAACTTGAAGAACAAGTTCCGACTAGTCCTTGTGCCTCGTGTGAAAAGCCCAGAGTGCAACTAAACAACCTGAAGAAGAAGTTTGAGAAAGCGGACGACACCCCCGTAAAGGTGATTACCTCCTTTGCTGATTTCTTTATTTACATTTGAAATGATTGACAAATCCCTTTTATTTTCAAAAAGGTGTTTGGTTGCCTAACCTCCACTGTAATTTACGTTTCCGACTGTGTTGTCAGCCTTACTACAAACTTAAAAACTAAACTACATACAGATGAAGTGTATTGTAGTAAGTCCCTTCACAAGTTCGTTCAGGTTTTTCAGTATGTCCGTCTTTCCTTTGGCACGCATGTACTAAAACAATCCATTAAGAGCTCACCTTGTCCAAGAGAGGAATGTAGGAACATTCCTGACCTAGGGTTGTTTCATCATTCAGACTGCTGTTATCTCACTTCCTACATTTTATCAACGCGCTCTCATCGGATTGTTCAGACCATCACTCATGCTTCAATTTTTAATATGACGTGCGCCATTCTCATGCATCAGCATTGTAACTTGGTCTAGACTGTATGGGAGTTTAACCTTTACGGTTCGGTATTGCTGAAAGACAGGAAGGCGGCCAAGCAATGGGGAAGTGGCCTGTGAGTAATGATAAGCTGATGAACGAGTATACTGATTAAATCAAATGTTAAAGTTTAGGGAGGAGGGTCAGTACCAACATTCATCTAGCATTCTCTTCCTTTCATCTAGAGTACCAGGCCCACTCTCCTAAGTGCTTCATCAGATGATATGACCTATGGTGAGATTTTGCATGAATTTCAACTCAACACAATAAGGACACAAGAAAACCATGAGTTTTTGTCCTCCATCAGTGTGTGACCGGGTGTTGGAAAAGTCATCACTGAGGGAGAAGCTGGCCAAATATTCTGCTGCAGTGTCCAAACTAAGCAACACAAAATCGGTGAGTAAATGAAGGCTCGCTTTCTTTTTTTTTCACATTTATTGTTTTTTCTTGAAAAGCCATTTGTTCTTTCAACATACCAGACGAAAAAAATAAGAATTTTTTTTTAGTTTTCTTCTGCTTTTCCTTTTTTTTTTTTGTAATGTTGTAATGTTTTACAAAATAAATAAATAAATAATAAAGTAAAAACAAAAACCGAGGAGCAGGAAACCTATTACTTCGCCATATTTTTTACATGAAAGAAATTGTTATGTATAAGCAAATGAATGAATGAATGAATATATTAACCAAAATCATTTCGTACAGGCTTAGCATATTCTGTCCATTTTGTCCACATCAAGTAAAACATGTCCAGTTATAATTTTAGTGCGTAGGAGATCCTTTCCGTAATGAAAATCTCTCGAGCTACGTCAATCCAGTCCTCTGTTGTTGGTGGTTCAGGTTTAAGCCACTTTCTTGTCAATGCTTTTTTGCTTGCAGCCAATAGAATGTGGATGAGTTTCTTTTCATTAAAGCTAATTTGTTGCACATTTATTTTACATAAGTACATGGTAACAAAGGACATGGGGATGTCAAAATTAAAAATCTTTTGTAGATGATGATGAATGTCCAACCAGTATTTTTGTATTACAACGCATTCCCAGATTATATGGAAATGGTTTGCTCTTCTGCTGCTACATCTCCAACATGAATCTCCCGTCCCTTGATAGTTTTTCTGGATCGGTGTAACAAAAAACCTCATTGTGTTCTTCCAACAAAATTCACCCCAGCTTTTTGACCTAGTCGTAATCAATTGTGTTTTACATGTATCAGTCCATTCTTCTTCTGTAATTATAATCCTCCCTTATTTTTCCCATTTCTCCTTCACATAGTGTGTGCTCCCCCCTTTACTCACCAGTACACTGTTGTATAATTTAGAAAGTATTCTTGTTGGGTGAGGTGATTTCGTTAGAGTTCTAAATGTTTGTAAAAAAACCTTCAACATTTTTTTTTAAGGTTTTGATTTATGTAGTGCCTGACCTGTAAATACCTGAAAAAGTCATCAGAACCCAAACCATGTTTTTGTTTTAAAACTTCAAATGATTGAAGTGTCCCCTCGTGGGTAAATGATTTATAATCTGTTAATCCTTTTGAAATCCAAAATTTGAATCTGTTATCATATTTATTGGGGGTGAATTCTGAGTCATAGGCGCACCATCTGTAAATTTTTGTTTCCCTTTCCAAATGGCATATTCTAATAATTTTGTTTAATGCTACAAACATAGTACTGGAAAGTTTTTGAAAGTTATTTGCCTGCTGTAATTTTGCGTCAAACAATAGAGCTTTCAATGGGATATTTTGTCTTGTTTTCTCCTCAAGATCTTTCCAACCTGATGTGTAAACCGGGGAGCACACACAAACAAGTGGTCTCAATGGCTCGCTTTCTCTGCTTAAGGGCAGATATCACTCTGTGGTGTAGGGCTAAAATCTTATTCTTAAAATTTAAACTTCCTTAGTCTTTATGAACAATATAATTAATTCTCATCAGTTTTATTAATAGGAATAAAATACACAGTTTTTTCCATTATCTAATTCTTTATATTTACTCACTCAGAAATTCAGCAGTAAAAATCAGTTTTTTGTTATCACATTGAAAAACTTGCGGTTCACATTACGTAAAAATAAGTAATATCTTGAATCTCAAAATTTTGGTGCCAAAAGCAGTGTTGCCCTGATACAGACCTTACGTCAGCAAAGTGAAACTTTTGGTGCTTGTAATGTAAAATAAGCAGCAAAACTACTTTAATCCCGTATTATTGCGATTATAATTATTATTCGTTTTTGTTAAGTGTTATTACGATTTTTGCTTAAATCCCTGAATTCTTTATAGATATGGACGTAAAACGGTCTCGATTCTTGGTTAAAAGCAAAAAACGTGCAGTTAGCATTTATTTTAAGTAAATATCACGAACTATGATGCTAGTCAGTGTGCAAATTAGCGGCCACAATATGTAAACAAAGGGCTTTTTCCGTTGAAACTTAGTGTGAATAAATGCTTAAATCCCTGAATTCTTAATAGGTGTGGATGTAAAACAGTCTCGATTCTTGGTTAAAAGCAAAAAAAAAAAAAAAAAAAAAAAACGTGCCGTAAGCAGTTATTTTACGTAAATATTGCGAACTATGATGCTAGTCCATAAGCAAATTAGCGGCCACCATGTGTAAACAAAGAGCTTTTTCTGTTGAAACTTGTTGTGAATAAATGCTAATCCCTGAATTCTTAATAGATATAGATGTAAAACAGTCTCGATTCTTGGTTAAAAGCAAAAAAAAAAAAAAAAAACATGCCGTTAGCAGTTATTTTACGTAAATATTGCGAACTATGATGCTAGTCCATAAGCAAATTAGCGGCAACCATATGTAAACAGAGCTTTTTCCCTTGAAAAATCTTGTGAATAAATGCTTAAATCCCTGTATTCTTTATAGATATTGACGCAAAACAGTCTTGATTCTTTGTTAAAAGAGCATAAAAACGGACAGTTAGGATTTATTTTACGTAAACATTGCGAAGTATAATGCCAGTGCTGCTAATTTCTCCCATTGATTTTTTTCACAATGTTTCAAAATGCATTCATGCATGGTACGAAAAATATAATAATCACCCTGAATCCTCGAACAAATCACTCCTGAGACGATCCTTCCTGTTTGTATGCGGTACAGCTTTCGTAATTTTTCAACCTAAATTTGGCGTTGGATCCCTGCTTGTGTTGACTAACTGCGACCGACTGCGAATAACTGCAGTGGACTGTAGGACGGCCCCCTACTTGAAGCGCAGTGGCTGACGGATGTGACCCGTCAATACAGTTATGAAGTCTATGTGCTACTTTAAATCTAAACGTGGTACCAAAAAAGGTATTCATTTCCAAAAAAGCATGTTTTTACAGAAGAACAATTATTCCTTTATTCATTAATCTTACGGGTTGCTTATCCTGACAAGGGTCGCCTGGTTGCTGGAGCCTATCCCAGCTAACCGTGGACAGTAGGATGGGCATACCTGAATCTGTTGCACACGAGTAAGAATTAGTTGAGTCAGTAAAAGAAATCATTCATGTTTTCAGCAAATGTAAATTGAAAGTGATCTTTTGAGAAGTACAGGTGTTGCATTTGTTTTTCTTTAATTACTGCTCTATTCCAACCTTCCTTCCCTGTTGATTTACTGCCATTTTACTGTCATCCTCCAGCCTGTGACGCCAGAGGTGCTGCCCTCCAAAATATCAATAGCTGTAATTCAGAAAGTCACACCTGGACCCGAGTGCAATGGTGAGTCAACACAATGAGTCACGCGACACCCATTGTCAGCCGTGTTCTGAACAGTTGGGAGGGGTTCATTTCTATCCTGGATGGAACATCTTCTCGCAAGTGTACTTTAGGGGTGTGCCATCTTAGGCACCCCACGATTCGATTTAATTACGATTCAGATTCGATCCGATTATTAAACGATGATCGCGGTTATCGCGATTATTGATGCATCGTACATTACTACTTAATAAAGTAGCCAAACAAATTTATGTCCATTATTTATTTAAAATATCCTAATGATTTAACAGGAACGATGGAAACATGCCCATACAACAAAAAGCTGCCCTTAAGTTGCTTATTTATTATTTTTTTTACAAGAAAGTGCAAAAACATTAACCATTTTAAAGGGAGTACTTATTTCTCTCAACAATGCAATAACATTTACACAGGTGGAATGAATCCACATTTTCTGGAAACAAAGTGTCTTTAGAAATAAGACTTCTTTTAACCAATATACTTAGTTTTCACAGAATTCTTTACTATTTCGCATGTTTGTCGTGTTACCTCTGTACTTAATTGTGGTTTTACATGTTCTGCCTATGAAATACACGTTACCGAATTAGCTAATTAGCTTAGCGCTCGGCGCTAACTTTTAACATCTCAAAAACAACTACAATAAAGGCTAAACGGTACAAGAGGGTTCGCGTACTCTCCTCTTAGATGCACACGGGTCTTAGCAACACACTCAGGACATTTTTCAATTGAAATGCCTTAAAACTACTGCTGGCTAAATGACAAGGAGCAACGAACTATCTCTCTTCCCCTCTTGCTCCCAAAAAAATAAATAAATAAACTTGCGCACAAACGTGCGACCACTGGGTTGCGCTTCTGGTTCTGCCTCTTTCATACACAAATTTATTTTCCAATCTATTAAAAAGGAGTAAGTCTCTCTCAGTAACCAGCAGCATCCATCATAACGTGTCTTGAATTTCATTCTGCTACGAGCGGCTGCCATAAAGTTATGAGGGAAAAGCATCGTTTTTGAACCTTTATGAATCGTAATCGAATCGTCACGTGTCAAATCGCGATACATGTAATAATCGATTTTTTTGGAACTCCTCTAGTGTACATGGTGAATCAAGTTGAACTTTAAAGGTTATACGCTTCCACATTTTAGGTTGGTCCTGAAGTCTGAACAAAGTTAAACATTTTGAATGTATTTTGGCTGTTTCAGGGGATAACAACAGTGAACTCCCCAAGCCATCCAAGGTGAGTCCAGCAGCTAAGCATTAGTTAAGTCAATAGATAAGATGCGTGTTAAGTATTCGGCCTGTGTGTTTTGTGTGTATAGAAGTTCTTCCCTCCTGCCAAGGAGACGTGTGTCGCTTGTAACAAGACTGTGTACCCTCTGGAGCGACTGTCGGCTCTTCAGCACATCTACCACAAGAGTTGCTTCCGCTGCTCCCATTGCAGCACAAAGCTCAGGTTGCTCTCCCTGTACAAATGGTTTTGTCTAAAGTGGGGATGTCCAAACCTTTATTGAAAATTGAAGGGATGGAAGGACTAACTTGAAATCTTTCCACTTTCATTTGGTAAAGAGAGAATCGTAATCGGGAAAAAAAGATGGGCCGGGGGTTAAAATATGTATTTTTCTAAAGATAACTCATTGGCTGCCATTCAAGTCGATGGATGTCCAATTGACTGGGAAAGATCGATTGCCAGCAGCCTTCCCAGTCAAAATGGATTGGATGTGTATCGCCATCAATGGCAGTGAATGAGTTAAGGGCTGCAAGTAACAAATAATTCAGAGGAATAAAGATATTGCAGTGTACATATACACTCACCAGCCACTTTATCAGGTACACCTGTCCAACTGCTCGTTAACACTTCATTTCTAATCAGCCAATCACATGGTGGCAACCCAGTGCATTTAGGCATGTAGACATGGTTTAAGACAATCTCCTGCATTTCAAACCGAGCATCAGTATGGGGAAGAAAGGTGATTGGAGTGACTTTGAACGTGGCATGGTTGTTGTTGGCAGAAGGGCTGGTCTGAGTATTTCAGAAACTGCTGATCTACTGGGATTTTCACGCACAACCATCTCTAGGGTTTACAGAGAATGGTCCGGCCGAAAAAGAAAAAATATCCAGTGAGCGGCAGTTTTGTGGGCAGTAATGCCTTGTTGATGCCAGAGGTCTGAGGAGAATGGCCAGACTGGTTCGAGCTGATAGAAAGGCAACAGTGACTCAAATAACCACCCGTTTCAACCAAGGTAGGCAGAAGAGCATCTCTGAACGCACAGTACGTCGAACTTTGAGGCAGATGGGATACAGCAGTAGAAGACCACGCCGGGTGCCACTCCTTTCAGCTAAGAACAGGAAACTGCATAAGCTCATCGAAATTGGACAATAGAAGATTGGAAAAACGTTGCCTGGTCTGATGAGTAGGTTTCTGCTGTGACCTTGGGATGGTAGGGTCAGAATTTGGCGTCAACAAAATGAAAGCATCGATCCATCCTGCCTTGTATCAACGGTTCAGGCTGGTGGTGGTGGTGTAATGGTGTGGGGAATATTTTCTGGGCACTCTTTTGGCCCCTTGGTACCACTTGTGCATCGTTGGACCGCCACAACCTACCTGAGTATTGTTGCTGACGATGTTCATCCCTTTATGACCACAAAGTACTCAACTTCTGATGGCTACTTTCAGCAGGATAATTGGCCATGTCATAAAGCTGGAATCATCTCAGAGTGGTTTCTTGAACATGACAATGAGTTCACTGTACTCAAATGGCCTCCACAGTCACCAGATCTCAATCCAATAGAGAATCCTTGGGATGTGGTGGAACGGGAGATTTGCATCATGGATGTGCAGCCGATAAATCTGCACCAACTGTGTGATGCCATCATGTCAATATGGACCAAACTCTGAGGAATGCTTCCAGCACCTTGTTGAATCTATGCCATGAATTGAGGCAGTTCTGAAGGCAAAAGGGGGTCCAATCCGTTACTAGCATGGTGTACCTAATAAAGTGGCCGGTGATTGTATTTACAATACTGAAGCAAACTTTTCAGAACAAAGATTAAATGTCCAGTGACTACAAAAATGTCAATAGAATTGAATAGAAATCCGTTATAGTCTTAGTACAGAGTACGATATTTAAAGCTTTGCTACATTGTGCACCACGTAAATCAAGCAAAACTTACTTAGTTGTACTTGAATAATTTTTTTGATGACTACTTTTACTTGAGTAATATTATTTAGAAGCAAGGCTACTCTTACTGTGATTTTTTTTTTTTTTTGGGCGACTCTACCCACTTCTGGTCAAGTCATCAGCCAATCAAATGTGCATATGGGGGTGGGGTTATATACCATTCAGCAAATGAAAAGGGATAAATGCAAGTCTGAACACCATGAAAATAATTCACTTACTAATGATAGGGTCGTTTCTATCCTTACAACATATGGGAATGGGAACACAATCTAATTTACCTCTATCACTGAACTTATATAATGTAAATAAGGTTGGTTAAAGAGTATGAAAACACCTGGGGAAATGCTAATATTCAATCATTTATCCATAAACGCATGCCTTTTGGATTCATATCATGCCACTTCGTGTAATTACACACATCGCAACACCAAGAAAATGATAGAAATTTGGATCGATTGTCAAGCTAAAACGACCGGCGCCCGAGATCCCGGAAATCTAGCATATTGTGTGTGTGATGTCACAACTAGGAAACACCCGGCTCAGTGCTTAGTACTGAATGGCGGCAGTGACGTGCGGTCAGGGGAGGCAGGTGAGGCAGAGCCTCACCTGTCATCATGACAAAAAAATAATAATAGCATCAAATTTATATTAATATTTGTCCATTGCTCTTTATTTATGACTCATTTCAAACACTTTTTATAGTCAAAATCGCTGAATTTGCCTATTTCCTGTTCAAATAAAGAAATGAAACGAGAGGTGCGGCAGCAATGAGTAAAGCCTCACCTCTGATTGCGCAATCCTTAACAAACTGGGTTGATACATGGAATTGGAGCGTGCTGGTTGCCGTACATCTGCATGTCGCCATTATAATGTTTCCAGATACGTTTATTTGACCTGATTTTCCTCAGTCTGGCTAATGTCTTTAACCCTTAAAGTTTAATGTTTGTTAGCGACATATTTAGTTTTGCTGATGGGAAATAAAACCGCAGTGAAAAGACACAGGCTGCGGCAGATAGTACTCTGCCGCACTGCAAGGGGGCGTACGTGAAACTGGACTTTCCGTTAAAAGTGGACGCGGTTAACACAACGCCGGTGTTGTCCGGAGCTAAAAGATTTGCTTCAAACTACGGGACCGAGGATAACTCGCGCTTTTCAAACGGACTGGTACACCCGAAAAGACTGTCTATGTGGCTGTCCTTCGAAAAATCGCCTTTGCTGCTTTCCCTGCCTTTTCTTCTCAACTTGTGCCAATGTCTCTACTAACACGAGATATTGTGACATTAAAAAACTACCACGAAGCTTCAGCAAACATGAGAGCTCGACCACTCACATTCAAAGCCTGTTTGCTTTAAAAACTTTTGGAAGCTCAAGGATCGATTTGGCTTTGACGAACAGCGGAAGCTGAACGGTAGCATCCTCAAAAGCTAAGGTAAAGAAAAAGAGTTTGAAAGACCTCATTAATGCAACCTGCATCCTAGCTAAACAGGACTTAACATTTGGTGGTAACGATGAGCGTGTAGCTCTTCTAAAAGTGGCATATATGTAGAACGATTACATGGTTTTGCTGAGAAAGATGAAAGGTTAGCTAGACATTTGGACACATCCACTGTGTTTTCTGGCTTGTCAAATAGAACACAGAACGATCTAATTGAAGCAATCCTCTCCATTGAGGCGGAGAGATTTTTTTTTTTTTTAAAGTAAAGGAAAATAAGGAGGACTTTTACTAAAAGGGCGTAGGTTTGCATAGGGACGGTAGGGACATAACACTACCAACTTTTCAGCATGCTAAAATTGTCCCCACCAACTTTTAAGCAACCTTACCTTTTTTGCATGATATAATGTTCAGTTATATAGAGAATTTAGATCTTTCAATAGTTCCGTATGTTGTAAGGATAGAATTGACCCTACCATTATTAAGTGAATTATTTTCACTATGTTTATGTTTGCTAATAAAAACCAGACATTTATTCAGGAAGTTTTCAAAATGTTTCTTTAGTATTTTTTGAAAACAAAGGTTTGAATTGAACAGTGTATCATCTAAACCAATGCACGTAAAAGTTATTATCAGTAGATAAGGATTTATTTTGCATTGATCATTTTGCCAATTAATTAATTAGGTTCATATACATTAGAAATGTGGCCCTTTGCCCCCTTCATCCAATCTGTTTGGTCCAATTAATGTCCCGTCCACAGCAAAAAGTGTACCTACATGCAGGTTATGCTGTTATATCGTCCCTACGAATGTTGAGACAAAACCTATGCCCTTCCAAAGTAACGCCGGTTTTTGTGGTGAAGGACAGGCGCAAGACCACAAACAGTTTTCATTTCAATCTTATTAAAAAAAAATTTTTTTAAAAAGAGCTTGGACCAAGAAAAATACAATAGAATATTTAAAAACTAAATTTTGGCCTTAAATAAAATATTATTTTTCTTTTCACACTTTTTGTTTAGCAATCTGTAATAAATTGATTAAAGTTTCAGAATTAAAAGTTTTAAAAACAACTGAATATTTCACTAAAGGTCAGAATTGAATTCTGTGGTTTTGTACACCACTCTTTACTCTCATTTATGTTGCATTAATTATAGAATGGTGACGGCCAACACATTGAGGGTGTAGAGCAAATGCATGTTATTTTCTTACTTTTACGTATCGATAATATGTACCGTGTGTGCCTGTTTTGTGAAGAATGCTGATGAGATATGAAATAACCAGTAGCCAATTGAATAAGCTACCCTTTTTGGTTTATATATTTGGAAATCTGACACTAAAGGAGTCAGTGCCTCACCAACCATGAACCTCACCGCACGTCACTGAATGGCGGCGATGATGGCGGACAATTTTGTTTCTAGTTGCAGCGACGAATCCGACGTAACGAACGTTCTTCTAATGGTGACGATGAGAGTTATGAACCTTCATTTCTTTGGTGTCTTGGGTTATCAATTTGAGCCCAAACGAAATCCAATGCAGCCTAATGAAAGGATCATTTGGGGGGGGGGGAACACACTGATGAAAAACCGGCTACAGATCGTGTGGGAAACACCGAATGGTTTCTTTTGCATTTCTTTTTTGTGAAGCTGATACACAGTGACCGCAAAATAATGTATGGAATAATTATCATTTATTTTGCTATCATAGGTTTTCGCTCTGCCAACAGACACAAATATGAATAGGATTAGAGGATTTGTGGGTAACACTTTATAAAAGCTATCCGTTTTACTAGTTAATAGACCATTAGTAAACTATTGATAAATGATTTATTGTTGATTTGTGAAGTATTTGTTAACAGTTTGTTAAGCATTTACAGGGTATTCTCAACCTGAAACAGTTTGTGTAGAAATGTTTCAAGTTTTTGTAACGTTTGGCATTTCTATCTTTTCAGGTTAAGAAATGCCATTCACTTCAAAAGAAAAGGCATTTTGATAAGGCATTTTGCAGGCAGCGCTCATGTTGCACATTTATGAAAATCTGCCATAGAACCAACAAATATTTGTTCTTTATATATTTAACCAATAAAACTTATGACCTTCAACATAAAGTGTATATAGTTTTATTAAGATCCATCAACTAGCATGGGCATTTAGAATGGGGTCAACCATATTGAAACACCCTGTAAATGCTTAACAAACTGTTAACAAATACTTCACAAATCAACAATAAATCATTTATCAACAGTTTAGTAATGATCTATTAACTGGTAAAACAGATAGTTATTATAAAGTGTGACCGATTTGTTGTATACATTTTACGAGCGATAATTTATACATGTGTCCAGTCCTATATACAATGCGTGATGTTTTAAAAAAAAAATTTTTTTTTTATAAAAGAGAACTCACTCTGGCCATTTCGAGCTTGGCTGCTCCCCTCCTTTGCTTAGCCTGGGGTGGTGGGGTGGTCTCATCAGTGCCAGTCATCGTCCTCTTTCTTGATATCTCAGGACATTTAGGTAGCTGCGCGTGTTTGATGGGCACTTCATCTGCTTTCAGAAGCAATTTCTTAGCAAACCCTGATTTCATTTGTCCATAGTTCGAATAGCTTTCAGGTGTAAAATGTACACCACTCAAAACCGTGACTGCGGCTGGGTCTGCAAAATTAGCCCTCTTTGCATGGACGAACTTTACTCATTGTCTGCGTAGTCCAGCTCTTTTTCTCGCGTTCGGGAACTCATGGGTACTACATTGTGACAAATGGCTATTTGTACACCACATAGCATGACAGGTATGAACCATTTTAGTAATTTTTTGATAAAACACGAACGCAACTCTCTCGTGGATAAACAATGATGGCACCTGCCTTGACCTTTTGTTTCCTGGCTGTGACGTCAAAGCCCCAGCCTGCTGTTTCCGGAATACTTTCAGAAATGTTCGTAATTTTCGATCTATTTTCGATAATTGCTCATGAATGTGATTTTTGTTGTTGTTAAATTTATTAGTATTTGTTATCTTGCCACATAACGGTTCTATTGATATCTCAACAGCCTCTTAGTATTATAATTCTCTTTAAAAGTTGGTTGGGACAATTTGAGCATCCTAAAAAGTTGGTCGCGTTATGTCCCCACCGTCCCTATGCAATCCTACGCCCTTGGTTTGGAAACCCCTGGTTTACAACACCTTGAATAAATGACGTTTATGTGACAGAATGTTGTTCAAAATATTTAAGTATGAAAATGGCGAATTTCTTCAATTACTGATAATGGACACTATCATGTTGAAACAAAAAAAAACTGACGTCGCAAAGGAGCGCAGCCATTTTGTAACGTCATTTATACCCTCCAAACACTGATAGACTCCAGCACAGAACGAACGATCGCTGCCAGCATTCCCCATTTAAACCCAGTCCTCACAGATTACATGAATTGGAAATCTGTCATTGTCAGATGGCAGGCAATGAGTTAACGATCTTAACTATTTTTCCTAAACTTTCATTTTCATATTTAAAGTAGGGCTGTCAAATGATTAAAATTTTTAATCGAGTTAATTACAGTTTAAAAATTAATGAATCGTAATTGCAATTCAAACCATCTCTAAAATATGCCATATTTTTCTGTAAATTATTGTTGGAATGGAAAGATTAGACACAAGATGGATATATACATTCAACATACGGTACATAAGTACTGTATTTGTTTATCATAACAATAAATCAAGATGGCATTAACATTATTAACATTCTCTTAGTGATCCATGGATAGAAAGACTTGTAGTTCTTAAAAGATAAATGTCAGTACAAGTTCTAGAAATTTTATATTAAAACTAGGCCTGTCAAACGATTAAAAAGTAATCGTAATTAATCGCAATTCAAACCATCTATAAAATATGCCATATTTTTCTGTAAATTATTGTTGGAATGGAAAGATTAGACACAAGATGGCTATATACGTTCAACATACGGCACATAAGTACTGTATTTGTTTTTTATAACAATAAATTAACAAGATGGCATTAACATTATTAACATTCTCTTAAAACGATCCATGGATAGAAAAACTTAGTTCTTAAAAGATAAATGTTAGTAAAAGTTATAGAAATTTTATATTAAAAACCCCTCTTAAATGTTTTCGTTTTATTAAAATTTGTAAAATTTTCAATCAAAAAAATGAACTAGTAGCTCGCCATTGTTGATGTCATTTCACCATGCTCACTCCCCAAACCCATAAAATCATTTGGACCCAAGCACCAGCAGAGGACACCAAAAAACAAGTAACAAGCGGACATTACACTTCTGTCATTTTAATCTGAGCGGGGCATGTGTATTAATTGCGTCAAATATTTTAATGTGATTAATTAAAAACATTAATTACTGCTCGTTAACGCGATAATTTTGACAGCCCTAATCAAAACCCCTCTGAATGTTCTCGTTTTATTAAAATTCGTAAAATTTTCAATCAAAAATGAAACTAGTAGCTCGCCATTGTTGATGTCAATAATTACACCATGCTCACTCATGGTACTTACTAGTGTTGCACCGATACCATTTTTTGGCCCCGATACCACCCCGTTTATATATATATATATATATATATATATTTTTTTTTTTTTTTTCTGCCAAAGAGCTACATAATTGGATGTGAAATCATTGCTATCAAGGCTTTGTCAGGCTATTGCTTACCTTTGCAAAATAGGAAAAAGACTAGTACAAAGTATAATACTCGCCCAACAGTAAGAAAGTAAAAATAAATTCATAATAATAAACTCTGAATGAACTGAGTAATCTTTTTTAAACCTCTCAAAGGCCAAACAGTGCAACTTTCATGAAGTTATTGTCACATTCTGCTGCTGGTTAGATTGTGTTTTGTTGCTGGGCTGTTAGTGGGGGCGTTCCTGACGTCGCACCTGAATCCAATGCAGGCTCATCAACGCAGCATTTAAGCACGGGTGAGCTCAGAGAAGGCTGCCGAGATATTTGCCTTGCTGATCGCCATTTGACATCTCGCACTATAGTCTCGCTACATTTGCTTGTTACGCCCCTGCATTGGTTTTTTTCTGTTAGTGTACTGCACTTGTTTGTCACCTCTACCCTGTGCAGGTATTTGAGTGTTTTTATTTTGGCTTTTTGGCTCGCTGCCTATCGTCTTAGTTAACCTTCCAGTTTGTAGTATGGAGCTCCGTCGACCTGCTGTCACGGACTCCTTTTGTTATTTCTACTATCCCGCGATCGCGTGTTATTTTTTGTTCGCAATCATGAAACCCTTGTACGTACCCCCCGCTTGTTGTCCGCTTCGAGGTCCAACCTTGTTTCCGCATTTGCGGACGCTAACAATTATAAGTAATAATAACTGACCACAGCATCCCGTCTGTCTATTAGCCTCCTTTTTTCGGGAGGGGTTTGGGGAGTCGCTTATTTCTCATTTCTGAAAGGTGGCAACCCTACTTTGGAAACAGTTCCCAAATTACTGCAGCAAGTAAAGTTGACGTAGTGAATTTACCAGAGATTGTTGCACCGGTCCAGGGCCCTTCCTCTGGATAGCAGTCCTGCTCTTGCAGGCTCAAACTCGTTGTGTTCGTTCACGTTTCGTCTTCAAATGTTTTATTAGGTTCGAGGTATTGAAACTGGCCAATTTAACTCCACATCTCGAAACTTTCAGGCCGCAAAATTGCATGCAGCCATTGATTTTAATCGAAGAGATTTGTATTTTGAAATATTTCCCGACCGCCGCCATTTATCCTGGTTTTATTTTTCCTTCATATGAAAAAGCGCCCTTGCCATTGGTCGGGAGTGGCTATTGGTCCGTTCTCATTGGTCTGGAGCAGGCCAATAGCGATAGCTGCTTGGTGTTCACGTGTCATCACACAACACAGAGACAGAGTGTAGTGAGCGCCAGGAGAAAAAAAAGGCTGCGGTCAAACGTTATAATAATGGACCTGTAAATGGTATCGGCGCCGTCTTTGTTGGTACTCGCTGATACCGATACCACCATTTCGGGCCGGATCGGCGCCCCCTGCCGATACTAGTATCGGTATCGGTGCATCTTTAGTACTTACCCATAAAATCAGTTGGACCCAAGCGCCAGCAGAGGGTGCCAAACACCAAAAAACAAGTAACAAGTGGATATTACACTGTACTGTCATTTTAATCTGTTTGAGCGGGGCATGTGCGTTAATTGTGTCAAATATTTTAACGTGATTCATTAAAAAAAAAGTTAATTGCCGCCCGTTAACGTGATAATTTTGACAGACCTAATGTAAAGCAACACAAGGTAATTTACTTTATTCATGTCATGTAGGCAACACTTGTACTAATACCAAATGTTTAAATTGGTGCCTACATGACCAAATAGCCTTTTTTTGTTTCATTTTTAACACCCACCGTGTCTGTTTTCAGCTTGGGTAACTTTGCCTCCCTGCACGGCAACGTGTACTGCAAGCCTCATTTCAGCCAGCTATTTAAAGCCAAGGGCAACTACGACGAAGGCTTCGGTCATCGGCCTCACAAGGAGCTGTGGACGGTCCGCAAGGACGGAGATGATGGCGAAGAGGTGGCGATAAGGTCTAAAGAACCAATAGCGGCAGCAAGGAGCAGAAGCGAGTCGGGAGAGAGCATGTTGTCCACCGGGGAGGAATTGTCGCCGACAGTCAAAGTCACCGACCTCGCCGCCAACCTAGAATCGAGGATGAAAAAACCCGTTGACGGCACGGAGAAGCCGGCCGAGTCCCGTAGGTTAAGGATCGCCTGGCCGCCTCCCGCCGGAGAGCCCCAGCGCAGCCCGACCGTGGAAGGAGCCGGAGAGGGGGCGGCCTCGGGACGAGCCTGGAGGGCAAAGTGGCCGCCGGAGGACGATTCGACATCTTTGTCTTCATCGTCCCACAGCGCTGAGCTGAAGAGCCTGAGGAGGAGCTCCTCACTTCGGGAGCGCAGTCGACCTTTCACCATGAGTGCCGCGGCCGACACCGAACGCAGTCCCGGTGCCAAGGAGCCACGGCAGCCACGCCGGCCGCTCAAGGCCTTGCAGGAATGGAGAGCGTCCCTGGAGAAAAAAAATGTAACTCAAGAGAGAATGCAGGGCAAGAAAGTAGAGCTGAAGAAGCAGCACATCGCTAGCGACAAGGCCAACAAAAGCAAAGGGGCAGAGGAGGAGGAGGGCGTGGAGAGCGAGTACCAACGAGACCAACCCGCTCAGGGAGAAAGCACGGCGGCGGAGGAGCGCTCGCTGAGCATCTCTTCCGACGCGTCGGCATCCCCCTCGCCGCCCGCGCACCCTAAAGAGAAGCGGGCACCGCACGACGTGGGCTTCTGGGAGGACGACAAAGACCAGAGCGACGCTGAAGAGTTGACGCCCGAGGCCATCATCAAGAGAAACCGTTGCTATGACTACGACGACTGAGAAGAGCATCTCGTCATCGACTCGAAGATCTTTCGTATTAAATTCTCAAGTGAATGTTTTCTTTTTGGTTTTAGCTTTATTGCTAATTGTTTAATAGAATACTGGAAGAGGAGTCAGATATTATTTTCTTACTGTGCTAAAGACAATTCGATTGACTGGAAGCAAAACGTCTCAGGTAAACAAATGAGAACGACCAATATAGAGCGCTATTCTGAAAAGCCTTTACTTTTGCCGAACACCTTAATGGCGAAGGCGGTGTTGCCATAAGTTGCCTTACTGTTTTCCAAAGGGAGTCGAAATGTCACGTTGGTGTCACTTTATTTTTAGCCTTTAGGTATGGATCTATCCTACCAAGTCAAGATGCTCATGAAATGTTCTGACTGCCACAAAAAAAGACGAGCCTGATTAATATATTTTTTCTGAATTTTTTTTCTCGATACTTGCTCTTGTGTACTAGCACAAAAACAATGTTTTTGTATGTAAAAGAGCGCTGATGGTTTTCCTGTATGATTGTCAAATAACTTTTACCATGAATTCCATTTCAGTGGCACTGTTTTTATGTTCAAGTATAATAAAATTTTACATTGATGGCAAGCTTTTCTTTATTTACACGTATATATGGCGGAAAACACTCAGGTGACTTGAAGTTCTGCCTTGAGACCCCCAATTTGGCCAAATTTCAAAATTGTCCTATATGCATGCATGACACATCATTGGAAAGCTTAAAATCTCAATTTTCTGGCGGAAGAAAAATTTTCAACAGGAGAAAAAAAAAATTAAACCCTTAACTGGAGGACCTCGAGGTTAGAACATAATTAAAGAAACCTTGCTTCGATCCTGAAACTCCGTGTTACATGTGTGAGTGTCAAGACACAGCTGTGAATGGCCACAGCCAGACTTTTTGGGAATATTTATGGGTGAGACACGGTAAAATAACAAGGGTCGCAATACAGAAATTGCAAACATCAACGAGAGGTCGAGTTTTTTTCAAATATTTACCCATTTAAAGTTTTCTTTGGATCAAATATTCATCTAAAATATCGGCGAAAATGCCACAGTAACAAAAAAAATAAGAGTTGAGGTAGATATCTGACTTACACTTTTTTTTTTTTCCCCATTGTGACATTTAAAAGTTTAAAGACATGCGAGTGAATAATTATATAAAGTCATTCTTTTGAAACTAAATATTAGACATCAATGATTCTTAGCTAAAAATGACATTTTAAATAATATTACGTTTTTATGGCTGGGTTGAAAGAAAAGTGGTTGTGCGGTGTCTGTAAAAGGGGGTCTCCAGGGTAAAATGGACAAATTAAAAATAGTTCTGGGGCCAAATGCGCCATTAAACTGCTATGGCAGCATAGACCTATTGTTTTATCAAACACAAGTTCTTTTGGCTTATACCATAATTTTTGGACTATAAGCCGCTTTTTTCCTTCATTTTGATACCTGTGGCTTATAGTCCAGTGCGGCTTATTTGTTGATTTTTTTTTAGGTAACACTTTATTTGACAGCGGTGTCATAAGATCATCAAAATTATGACATAACACCATCATGGACATTACTGAATGCTTATGTCATTAAGTGTCATATGGCAAATTATGTCACCAACTCAATTTTTGTCCATCTTGGATCTTTTGCATCCATTCAAAAGTGAGATCATTTGCCAGATAACACTTAATGACATGTTATAAGCATTCATGAATGCTAAGGACACAGACATGTCATGATTATGATTGTGTAATGACAGTCTTATGGCACCACTGTCAAAAAAAGTGTTAGCAAATACCATAACTAGCAATTGATGAAACAATTGGAACAGTGAAGAAATATTTAGCACAGAACATGATTTTTAATTGTTATTTACATCTGTAGCGCTGCAATGCATGCTATGAGGCATGTTGGATGACAACAGTCAACAGCAGGTGGCAGCAGAGGTTGACTGTCTCCCCCAAGGGAGCAGTGATGGCCAAATGAAGCTTCTTGAAGCAATAAAGCTTTGCACTAATTGGTTCAAAGTTTAATGATGGTTCTTTTGGTCTTATGACAGTCGGTCGTATGATGCAGCTGTCAAATAAGGTTGTACTGGTTAATATCTTATGGTGTAAATATCTCATGATACAGTGAGGACAGCTGCGGCTTATAGTCCAGTGCGGCTTATGTATGAACCAATGCTGTTTTCGTGCCAAATTTTGTGAGTGGCGGCTTATAGTCAGGTGCGACTTATAGTGTGAAAATTAGGGTAATAGAGCAGTTTTTTTAAAGGGGTGCAAGAGCAAAAACTGCTTTTTCAGCCTTGTCTGTGTTTTCCACCATGTATATACAGTGCCTTGCAAAAGTATTCAGCCCCCTTGAATCTTGCAACCTTTCACCACATTTCAGGCTTCAAACATAAAGACATGAAATTTAATTTTTTTGTCAAGAATCAACAACAAGTGGGACACAATCGTGAAGTGGAACAACATTTATTGGATAATTTAAACTTTTTTAACAAATAAACTGAAAAGTGGGGCGTGCAATATTATTCGGCCTCTTTACTTTCAGTGCAGCAAACTCACTCCAGAAGTTCAGTGAGGATCTCTGAATGATCCAATGTTGTCCTAAATGACCGATGATGATAAATAGAATCCAAATGTGTGTAATCAAGTCTCCGTATAAATGCACCTGCTCTGTAATAGTCTCAGGGTTCTGTTTAAAGTGCAGAGAGCATTATGAAAACCAAGGAACACACCAGGCAGGTCCGAGATACTGTTGGGGAGAAGTTTAAAGCCGGATTTGGATACAAAAAGATTTCCCAAGCTTTAAACATCTCAAGGAGCACTGTGCAAGCCATCATATTGAAATGGAAGGAGCATCAGACCACTGCAAATCTACCAAGGCCCGGCCGTCCTTCCAAACTTTCTTCTCAAACAAGGAGAAAACTGATCAGAGATGCAGCCAAGAGGCCCATGATCACTCTGGATGAACTGCAGAGATCTATAGCTGAGGTGGGAGAGTCTGTCCATAGGACAACAATCAGTCGTACACTGCACAAATCTGGCCTTTATGGAAGGGTGGCAAGAAGAAAGCCATTTATCAAAGATATCCATAAAAAGTCTCGTTTAAAGTTTGCCACAAGCCACCTGGGAGACTCACCAAACATGTGGAAGAAGGTGCTCTGGTCAGATGAAACCAAAATGGAACTTTTTGGCCACAATGCAAAACGATATGTTTGGCGTAAAAGCAACACAGCTCATCACCCTGAACACACCATCCCCACTGTCAAACATGGTGGTGGCGGCATCATGGTTTGGGCCTGCTTTTCTTCAGCAGGGACAGGGAAGATGGTTAAAATTGACGGGAAGATGGATGCAACCAAATACAGGAACATTCTGGAAGAAAACCTGTTGGTATCTGCACAAGACCTGAGACTGGGACGGAGATTTATCTTCCAACAGGACAATGATCCAAAACATAAAGCCAAATCTACAATGGAATGGTTCAAAAATAAACGTATCCAGGTGTTAGAATGGCCAAGTCAAAGTCCAGACCTAAATCCAATCGAGAATCTGTGGAAAGAGCTGAAGACTGCTGTTCACAAACACTCTCCATCCAACCTCACTGAGCTCGAGCTGTTTTGCAAGGAAGAATGGGCAAGAATGTCAGTCTCTTGATGTGCAAAACTGATAGAAACATACCCCAAGCGACTTGCAGCTGTAATTGGAGCATAAGGTGGCGCTACAAAGTATTAACGCAAGGGGGCCGAATAATATTGCACGCCCCACTTTTCAGTTTTTTGTTAAAAAAGTTTAAATTATCCAATAAATTTTGTTCCACTTCACGATTGTGTCCCACTTGTTGATTCTTGACAAAAAATTAAAATTTTATAGGTTTATGTTTGAAGCCTGAAATGTGGCGAAAGGTTGCAAGGTTCAAGGGGGCCGAATACTTTTGCAAGGCACTGTATGTGACTGGTCACAATATCAATGTGACGGGTTACTCTATATATCAGTAAAGACCAAAAGTTTGGACACACCTTGTTCGATGTAACACAACTGAAGATCCAAACCCCATCGATAAAGGAATGAACAGATTCCAAGTAAGTAACCCTGAAAAAGCCTACCCGTAAAGTAAAAAAACATTTTAGGTGACTTTAAGCGCATCAAAAGAATGGCAGAAGTGGACAAAAAAAGTATCACAGCAAAGGTGAAGATACTATCATATTATACATGTTTTTAGTTATTTCATCTTTTTTTGCTAGGTACATAATTCCACTCGTGTTAATTCATAGTTTTATTACATTCAGTGAGAATTTACATTGTAAATAATCATGAAAATAAAACGCACAAATGAGAAGGTGTGTCGAAACTTTTGGCCTCTACTGTATTTATAAATTTATGGACAGTGAGGAGCAGAAGTATTTGCACTCCTTGTGATTTTGCAAGTTCACCCACTTAGAAAATAGGCAGATGTCTGAAATTTCAATCATAGAACTACCGTATTGGGCCGAATACAAGACGGCCCTGATTATAAAACGACCCCCTCTTTTTCAAGACTCAAGTTTGAAAAAAGACTGTTTGAACACCAAATTTTTAAGAAAATAATTACAGTACATCCGAAACAAATGATTATAACAATATATTTGAGAGAAAAAGCATGTTATTTTGCCTCATTCAAATCTTAATATCGGAACATTTAAATATGTAAAGTGCATTCACATTCGTAAATGAATGGCCTATGGTTTTTTAAATGTAAATAAACCAATCTATTGTGATTAAACAACAAAATTGCAATAACTGCATTAACCATCAAAGTGAAGTCTGACAGTAACTGTAGTCTTGAAACAAATCTGAATAAGGAAAAACATTGCAATAAAAAATTGCAAACTGGTTAAACTTGAGAGAAGCTGAGATCTGTCATGACAGAACATCACTTCAATGATATCTGGCGCCATCTAGCGTCGTGAATGGGTATAATGTCTAGACCACGAATATAAGACGACCTCCTCTTTTTCAGTCTTATTTCAAAGCAAAAAACACTGTGTTGTATTCGGGCCAATAGGGTATTTTCACTGTTGAAATTCGTCTCCCCAGACAAGCCGCACGGAAACGGCGACAGCTGAACAAAGTGCCGCTTTGCTGATGCTGCCTGCGCGTGCGCCAACCGGGAAGGCGGAACTTCGCGCGTTCTCTTCTTATTTTAACCCTTTGTACTGACTCCATGTTTCAAAAGTTTTAAGAACACTCACCGAAAACAGTCGACAGTGGTCAAAAACAAGGCAAAAACAGACGACGGAGGGAACAATGCTGAATCCAAAGCAAGGCTACATAGCAAATGTTTCCGCGCAGCAAATCTGTCTTATCTCAGTGTCCAGTGTTTAAGTCCGTGGGCCGGCCGAAGGTGTGTCCAGGCGTTGCTTTGGGATCATCCCTCTCTGGCTGGGTTCGGGCTGTTTAGGTTCGTGCGTGGATGGGATATGGTTGCCACAGCGACAGACGCTGGTCTTGACGTCACAAGCGCCTGCTATCAACTTTGTTATCCGGGCTGGCACTACTTGTTTTAGGACAAAGCGCGCTGGTCTTTGTCCTTGTTCGTTTGTCGGGAGGACTGACTGCCAGAGTTGGTGCGTCAATCTTGCTTGTGGTGCACACGTTTTGGGCTTCTGTGATAAGATGGCGTTGTGTATCTATTCTGTTTCTTTAAACTATGGTGTGCTATTTATTTTACATTGGGTGTGTTAGAGTAGTGCAGTCCTACAGTGAATATGAGAAATGATACTATTCCCTGATTGATTATATTACGTGTGTTAGAGTAATGCAAACAGTTAGATGGTGCCTACGAGAAACGTACCATTTTTCCTTTTCCCCCTCATGAGCGCCGATAAGGCGATTCACTTTACTGTGTTCAAGGCCACTGAGTGGAGTCTGCCTAAACTATAGTTGAATGAACGTGTTATACTAATGCAAACAATTATATGGTGTGTGTGAGAACGGTACCTTTTCCCTTCACCACTTATAAGAGACAATCTAACATAAAAAAAAATTCCGGAACTCACATTGTATGATTTTTTAAATATTTGTAACTTACTGGGGTTCATAAGTATTTGCACCCGTGAGAATCAGCAATAATTATGACACTGAAAGAGTTGTCAGTCTACCTTAAAAGAAGTCCACCTTTACCCCATGAGTAACCACCCACCCACCACCACCTGTTCGAGCTCATAATTGTCACCTGCGCACCAAAAAGTCAGTCATAATCCCAACTGCTGTCATGAGCAAGACCAGAGAGCTTTCGAAAGACACCAGAGAAAAAAATGTTGAACTCCACAAAGCTGGAAAGGCTATGGGACAATTGGAAAGCAGCTTGGTGGGAATAAACAAAAGTTGCAGAAATTATTAGAAAATGTCTAAAAGGCTAAACATGACTGATAATCTACCTCGGACTGGGGCTCCATGTAAAATCTCTTCTCGTGGGGCATCACTCATGATGAAGAAAAGTGAGGGCTCAGCCTAGAACTACACGGCAGGGGCTGGTCAATGACCTGAAGAGAGCTGGATGCACAGTTTCAAAGGCTACTGTCAGTAGAACACTACAGTTCAGTTAAAATCATGCATTGCTCAGCTTCAGAAGGTTCCCCTGTTGAAGCCAGTACATGTGAAGGCCCATTTGAATGATGCAGAAGGGTCATGGCAGAAAGTCATATGGTCAGATGAGACCAAAGTTGAACTTTCCGGTGCAAACTTTACTCGTCGTGTCGAGGAAAAAGAAGGATGAGTACAATCCCAAGAACACCATCCCCACTGTGAAGTATGGGGGTGGTAACCTCATGCTTTAGCCGATGCTTTTCGGCAAAGGGGACAGGACGACGAGGATGAGTGGTGAAATATATCGACAGATTTTGAGTCACAACCTCCTTTCCTCAGTCAGAGACTTGAAGATGAGTTGTGGCTGGATCTTCCAACATGACAATGTTCAGAAGCACTCAGCCAAGCTGACCAATGAGTGGCTGCGTAAGAAGCATATCAAGGTTCTGGTGTGGCTTAGCCAGTCTCCAGACCTCAATGTTTTCTCAACAACAGTCCCGGAACCTGACAGATCTAGAGAAGATTTTTGTGGAGGAATGGGCCAAAATCCCCGTTTCCAGATGTGAAACCCTGGTAAAGAACTACAGAAAGCGTCTGACCTGTAAATGGCAAACAAAGGCTTCTGCACTAAATATTAGCACTGATTTTTTCAGGGGTAGAAATACTTGAACCCCAGTAAATTACAAATAAGTTATTGAAAATTCAAGGGCGTTGGTTTGGGCTCAATATTGCTAGGGACGATAACCCTAACACAATAATAATGCCAGTCAAGTATAACACTACTGCTTTTGTCCACAAGCAATGCCAAACTCAACAAAAAAAAATGAATGCTTCTTTGGGCTCCTTAAAGACCATATAAATGAAAATGAAAACTCGGGAGAAGGGGGTAAACCTTGGCTCACTACATTTCTTACGGTTTAATTAACAGTAGAAAACATACAGGAAGATATTTCTCTCAAAGGAGCTTCCTCTTAGAGTTTTAGAAACTCATATGGATTAATGCTATGCTAACTCTGATGCAGGTTGGACTTTCAGTAGCAAATTTAGTGGTGTGTTCCCCACCTCCACAACATTGCCGCCTTTTTACATTACTTATAGTGGCTGCTGCTGGCAGAAAAAAACTAATCTTCGAAGGGGGCGGAGGAGGCGGCATCTCGTATTTCTGTCGTGGCTGTGAATGCGTGGGTGGGGGGGTCAAGTCATCAGCCAATCAGACATGCATTTAAGGGGAAAACATTCAGCAAGTGAAAAGGGAGCAATGTAAGTCTGAACATGAAAGTACTTTTATTCACTTAATAATGGTAGGGTCAATTCTATCCTTACAACATATTCTATATACAGTGGGGCAACTAAGTATTTAGTCAACCACTATTTGTGCAAGTTCTCCCACATGAAAATATTAGAGAGGCCTGTAATCGTCAACATGGGAAAACCTCAACCATGAGAGACAATGTGGAAAAAAACCCCAGAAAATCACATTGATTTTTAAAAAATTTGCAAATCATGGTGGAAAATAAGTATTTGGTCAATACCAAAAGTTCATCTCAATACTTTGTTATGTACCCAGAAACGTTTTCTGTAACTCTTCACAAGCTTTTCACAAACTGTTGCTGGTATTTTGGCCCATTCCTCCATGCAGATCTCCTCTAGAGAAGTGATGTTTTGGGGCTGTCGTTGAGCAACACGGACTTTCAACTCTCTCCGCAGATTTTCTATGGGGTTGAGATCTGGAGACTGACTAGGCCACTCCAGAACCTTGAAATGCTTCTTCCGAAGCCACTCCTTTGTTGCCCTGGCTGTGTGTTTGGGACCATTGTCATGCTGAAAGACCCAGCCACGTCTCATCTTCAATGCCCTTGCTGATGGAAGGAGATTTTCACTCCAAATCTCTCGATACATGGCCCCATTAATTCTTTCCTTTACACAGATCAGTCGTCCTGGTCCCTTTGCAGAAAAACAGCCCCAAAGCATGATGGTTCCACCCCCATGCTTCACAGTGGGTATGGTGTTCTTCGGATGCAATTCAGTATTCTTTCTCGTCCAAACACAAGAACCTGTGTTTCTACCAAAAAGTTTTATTTTGGTTTCATTTGACCATAACACATTCTCCCAGTCCTCTTCTGGATCATCCAAATGCTCTCTAGCGAACCGCAGACGGGCCTGGACGTGCTCTTTCTTCAGCAGGGGGACACGTCTGGCAGTGCAGGATTTGAGTCCCTGGCGGCGCATTGTGTTACTGATAGTAGCCTTTGTTACTGTGGTCCCAGCACTCTGTAGGTCATTCACGAGGTCTCCCTGTGTGGTTTTGGGATTTTTGCTCACCATTCTTATCATTTTGACGCCACGGGGTGAGATCTTGTATGGAGCCCCAGATCGAGGCAGATTATCAGTGGTCTTGTATGTCTTCCATTTTCTAATAATTTCTCCCACGGTTGATTTCGTTACACCAAGCGTTTTACCTATTGCAGATTAAGTCTTCCCAGCCTGGTGCAGGTCTACAATTTTGTCTCTGATGTCCTTCGACAGCTCTTCGGTCTTGGCCATAGTGGAGGTTGGAGTGTGACTGACTGAAGTTGTGGACAGGTGTCTTTTATACCGATAATGAGTTAAAACTGGTTCCATTAATGTAGGTAACGAGTGGAGGCTCGTTAGACCTCTTTGACAGCCAGAAATCTTGCTTGTTTGTAGGTGACCAAATAGTTATTTTCCACTCTTAATTTGGAAATAAATTCTTTAAAAATCAAACAATGTGATTTTCTGTTTTTTTCCCCCACATTCTGTCTCTCATGGTTGAGGTTTACCCATGTTGACGATTACAGGCCTCTCTAATATTATGAAGTAGGAGAACTTGCACAATTGGTGATTGACGAAATACTTATTTGCTCCACTGTACCTGAATTCATTATATAATGCAAATAAGGTTGCTTAAAAGTTGATGGGGACAATTTCAGCATCCTGAAAAAAAGCTGCTAGTGTTATGTCCCTACCGTCCATATGCAAACCTAAGCCCTTGTGAAAAAAAAAAATCATACAATTTGAGTTCGATTTTTTTTTTTTTTTTTGTAGATTATGCCTCTATAAGTGGAAATGAATCTATGATTGAAAATTTTAGGCCTCTACGTATTTCTAAATGGGTGAACTTGCAAAATCACAAGGGGTGCAAATAATGCTACTCCTCACTGTATGGATGCACCCCCCCCCCCCCCCCCCCCCCACACACACACACACTCACACTCCATGACCCATAAATGAAGTGCAGCAAAATCACTAAAAACATTCCTGGCACTGAATTGTTTCCATTAGAAACTGGATGGAACAATTTTCACAAATTTATTCAAATGCGCATTCAATAGCAACAGCTGACATTATGGTGGCAAATACAGTTGCACTTTGAAATGAAAGTTTAAAAGAATACAAGTTTAATGAATAACATTTCATTTGTAGTAACCGAAAAGGTGTCAAAAATACATTTGTAGTCCCAAGGTCATACTGAAATAAAATCTATTTTGTACATTTTTGGCATACATGTGATTGCTTTCGGTAATATATATATATACAGTATAGAGGCTATGCTTAGGTAGTGATGACAGGCAAGCAGAGTATGAAAATGTGCATGAGGTCACCATTAGGCCATTTTTATTAATATTTGGGGGGGGGGGGGGCTCCAACATAAAAACATACAGTCACAGACCACTTTATAAGGTACACCATGCTAGTAACGGGTTGGACCCCCTTTTGCCTTCAGAACTGCCTCAAATCTTCGTGGCATAGATTCAACAAGGTGCTGGAAGCACTCCTCAGAGAGTTTGGTCCATCGAAATTGGACAATAGAAGATTGGAAAAACGTTGCCTGGTCTGATGAGTCTCGATTTCTGCTGCGACATTCGGATGGTAGGGTCAGAATTTGGCGTCAATAACATGAAAGCGTGGATCCATACTGCCTTGTATCAACGTTTCAGGCTGGTGGTGGTGGTGTAATGGTGTGGCGAATATTTTCTTGGCACTCTTTGGGCCCCTTGGTACCAATTGAGCATCGTTGGAACGCCACAGCCTACCTGAGTATTGTTGCTGACCATGTCCATCCCTTTATGACCACAATGTACCCAACGTCTGATGGCTACTTTCAGCAGGATAATGCGCCATGTCATAAAGCTGGAATCATCTCAGACTGGTATCTTGAACATGACAATGAGTTCACTGTACTCAAATGGCCTTCACAGTCACCAGATCTCAATCCAATAGAGCATCTTTGGGATGTGGTGGAACGGGAGATTCGCAGCCGACAAATCTGCACCAACTGTGTGATGCCATCATGTCAATATGGACCAAACTCTCTGAGGAATGCTTCCAGCATCTTGTTGAATCTATGCCACGAAGAATTGAGGCAGTTCTGAAGGCAAAAGGGGGTCCAACCCGTTACTAGCATGGTGTACCTTAATAAAGTGGCCGGTGAGTGTACATGCTGATGTGAGAAAACAGGCACTTTTTGGTGACAATAGTCTATGATTGGCTGCCACAAAGCAGATTGATACAAATGAAAAAATAAAGCTTGCTATCCTCTGACAATATCCAACAACCGTTTCATATCCTGCTAATTCTAATGATCGTTTTTGGCTTGTGGGAGGAGATTGAACACACGACCTTTCTGTGCACATCTGAAGATGAGGAGAATACCAGGAAGACAGAATTGTGCAGGTAAGATCAGAAAGTCTTAGTGTTGCAAACAATAATCCCAAACAACAACAAACAAAATGCAAATAAAAGAATCTGCAATTCAAAAGGACATGTATAGCTTGAATAAATAAAAAAACCCAACCTTTTTTATATTTAAATATACCTGAGAGCAACAAAAACTTATGGCTTCATTGTCAAGAATGCATTTTAACTAATTATACTTCTGTTTTTGGTCATTCATTATCTTATCAAAAATCACATTTTCCCTTTTAGTATCAAAACAACTTTGAGAGTTGATCAAAAGCTTAAAAGATGTTTTGTAATTTGTGAACAAGAAAAGAAAAAACTAATCAGTTTCATGTCAAAAAATGTGCCTTGGCTAAATATAAACACAAATCCATGACTGCATTAAAAGACTTTCACCACATGGTGTCGCAAAACCCCCAATTTGTGGGAATGTCAGCGTGCATGCTGAGGCAGCAGCCCGAAAATAATGGGAGAATATTTGATTTCTGTGAATATTTAGCTTGCTCGGCTTTTTCTTTTTAATGTAAAACATGAACAGCACACTGTGTGATCCAATTAGAACTTACCCAAAATAAACATTTGGATGATTAGGAATCAAAGTTCTGGGATTCTTACAGCATGAGAAGGCTACAGTTGCATAGCGGCCCATTGATCAAAGTCCCCGTGACAATGTTCACCCACTGAGAGGGTGCAGGTCCACTTTCACCTTCTCCCCTGCGCTCATCATGCCGATAGTGGGGTAGAAGCCGCCCGTCGGTAACGCCACTTCCCTGCGCCCCACCACCTTTCTGTTCCGGGTGAAGAACACCTGCCGTAGGAGGACAGCAGACTTTATGACGGGGGTAGAGATGTCCCGATCGATCGGGTCCGATCACGTCATTTTCAAAGTATTGGAATCGGCAAATAATATCGGCCATGCCTTTTTTTAATGTATATACTGTATATTTTTTAATTAAATCGTTTTCAAATTGTATTTAACGTAACAGACATAATATGTTACACTCATCCAGAGTCTTTAGTTTAGGCTTAAGCTTAGGTTATCAAATTTATCCCAATAACGGCGGTAACAAGTTTTTTTTTGAATGTATCACGTTAAAAAATTTAACGCAATTAATACATGCGTTGCACGACCCACTCACGCATTGTCGCGCTCAACTGTAATGGCGCCATTTTACCTATATAGAGAGATAGGTAGAAGGACTGCGGATTCAGCTGATTTTGCGGATTACTTCGTTTATTTTTCGCGTCATGCCAGCCCAATGTGCTGCAGGCTTTTGTTGCTACACTAGGGAGAGTGATGTGAGGCTTTTTGGATTTCCAAAAGATCTTGTTCACCACCAAGAATGGGCAAAACAAGTATGAGAATTGAGCAACCACTGGACGGATGACTAAGTGAGTAAGCTACGTGTTTTATGTTACCTCAAACATTGGGATCATGGCAAACGTTTTAATAAGGAGGTGGCTTGCATTTTGTGGGTGACAATGCTCCCTTGTCCACCGAGAAGGCCACTCTGCCGACAAAAGCCGTTAAAGGCGTGCCTCGGCTTAGGCCCGGGGAGCCCCCCGCTCTCGTCTCCGGTTCTCGATTGTGTCCAGACTTCCAGCCCCCTCGGTCCTCTTTGCGTGCCCGCCTATTGAGCGCTATACTCGGCTGGGGCTCGGGCAGCTACGCGCTCCGACGTCAGCTGGTTTGTCCACCGAGAATGCACCATTTTCGCCGTTCATAGCCTTCTGTGTCCCTGGCCACGAGCACTGCCTGCCTGAGTCGGGGTAATTTTTTGTTTTCGAAAGGCGAGCAAAGCTGGGAAAAGTCGCTCGGTTCGGGTTACAATGTCACCTAGCTCTCAAACCTGTTTTGTTTAAGCTCTTTCCTCAGTCTCAAAAGCCGGGGCAGGGAAATGATAAAAGCCGGACTAACTCCGGTGGCATAAAATACCATTCGGGAGGTTTAAGAAGTCGGCAGTTTTGACCATTATGCAGTAATTTAGCCCTGTCGTACTGAATAAATGCATTTTTAATATTTCATATTCCATTTAGCGCAAGAATGTTATTTGTCATGACCATACCATTTATTTAGCAATTGGGGAAAATACTTAGATAAAAAGAATATCCTGTAAAAATATTGGAGATATTAAAACCATATTTTGCTCCTCTCTGTCGCATTTTCCTCGTTCTGAATCTTCCCCCTCAATGGACTGCATTCTAAATCTGTTGAAATCGTTACTCTGTCAACATCATCACCCAGATGGAGGCGCTAGAGCGCTATAATGACAAGCGGGGCTAAACTGCAGATTAAAAGACTCATTTGTCATCATCTGCGTTTTGCCAAATTGTTGTATATAGTCGAATCGTCTCAAAATATGATTCTAATTCACATAATAATGCTATTTAAAACTTATCGTGTCACAGGCACTTTAAGTGTCTAGCGCCATCTAGCGTAAAAGCTGAGAAGTGCAAGAGAATTTAGGCTGAATCTAAGCTTTTTGTGCGGGCCTTATTCGAAATTTTCTCAATTTGCTGCAGGCCCTAGTTTGGACACTCCTCCTATATGACCTTTTTATGACCTCACCGTGACCTTGGCTCCCTCCAAGTCTTCCCCTTCATCATCGTCATCCTCGTTGTTGTATAAGTCCTTGTATAAGTCGTTCTGAACATCAGCGGGCTGCGAACAAGCTTCCGGGTCCCAGTCGTCCGCCACATCTAAACAAAGCGGTTTGGACCAAGACACAAATTAGACAAAGGACTGGACCGCTGCCAGGTGAAGCGTGAAGCAACTCGCCTACGCCCTCATGGCAGAAGTCACGTGGAAACATGATGCCGCAACCCATCAGGTCGCCTTCGAAGCAACGTGGTCCGAAGGCGTCGCCGACGCCGCTGCCCTGGAACAACTTTCCGTCATCTTCAAAAGAGAATATCGCATGACTTTTCCTGCCAAAACATTCTTCCAAGACCTTGGCCATATTGACAAAGTTGTTTTAGGTCAAAATTAGTCTGAAATGTTGCCCTTTGACGAGACTGTTCATCAGCCACACGCGGCTCTGGAGTGACATGGAGCTCTCTGAACCCTCTGATGCGGCTCAGTTTTATTTTAATGAGATGGAAAACTTATTTTGCCACTTGCAATACAGTATTTACGAAAGTTTAGCTTCTCATTAGTAGGCAAACAAACCCAGGCTCACGGTTTTGTGTTTTTGTTAGTAGAAAACTCACCAACTATGTAAAGTCATGATTGCCACTCAGAAAAAATACCCACAAGTCTTTGCGCCTGGCCAATTTATGGTCTGCGTGAGCGTTGTGTGATTAAAAGTATGTGAAAAAAGAGCACTCTTTCTGCCTTCGATAAGGAGGCAAGACTCCATTGTTAAGTAGAATATGCACCACATCATATATACGCACACTAGTGCTGCAACGCTTAATCGATTAACCTGAGTAATTCGATTAGAAAAAAGCTGTCAAATTTTGTTGCTTCGAGGATTCGTTTAGAGTTGTAATAGCTTGTTTTGAAAGTACAGTGGTACCTTGATATACAAGCGCTTCGACACACGATTTTTTTTGACATGCGACGTAAAATTTGACTCGCCATTTGTTTCTACATTGGACGACATGCTCAAAATACGATTTATGAGAGCGCCGCAGTTTCTTTGTTTTGCCGGAAGACGGACACACGGTGGATTTTCTTGTGAGAAATCAACATGGATTCCAAGAAATGTTAGAGCAGGTGTTGAACAATGAAAAAGGTGAGGCGTACCATTAAAATGATGATGGAATTATAGAAAAATATGAGCATGGTGTGTGCATCCATGAACTGGTTCGACAATATGCCCGTAGAATGTCGATCTCGACGGTTGTCCTCCGACCTCGGTTCGCCAGTTAAGGTGAAAATTATTTATTGTGGTAACATCGCTAATGAAATCGCCGGCTTCGTTAGGTTTCTAATCATTTATTCCAACAACAGGAGTGCTGTCAGCATTGCCGCAGAGATCGAAGAGGTGGGGGGGTCAGCCTGTTAGTGCTCAGACCATACACCGCACTCTACATCAAATTGGTGTGCATGGCTGTCACTCCAGGACGAAGCCTCTTCTGAAGACGGTACACAAGAAAGCCCGCCCGTCTCATCAGACCATAGGACATGGTTCCAGTAATCCATGTGCTTTGTTGACATGTCTTCAGCAAACTGTTAGCGGGCTTTCTTGTGTACCGTCTTCAGAAGAGGCTTCCTCCTGGGGTGACAGCCATGCACATCAATTGGATGTAGAGTTTGGCGTATGGTCTGAGCACTAACTGTAGGGCTGCAGCTATCGAATATTTTAGTAATCGAGTAATCGACTGAAAATTCTATCGATTAATCGAGTAATCGGATAAAACAAATATATTTTTAGGTGAAGAGCAATTATAAATATACATGAGAAAACAAGACATTTCATCTAATCTTGAACCATTTTCAGTCAATCAATGTCTTTATTTTTTATGTATATTGTAGCTAGAATTTTAAAAAAAGACTAATTCACTGCTTTCACTCAAAAAACTTTTAGGTCTTATTTAAAAAAAAAAAATATATATATATATATATATTACCTAAAAATGCCGTTACGCTTGATAACACACGTCACTTAAAAGTTAGGATTTTTTCCCTCGTGGTTCAATTGAATTTCTCTTTGTGTCAAGCCATTTTTAAGTTCTAGTTAAGTTAGTCTAAACTGTAAGTCCTGATAGGATTTTGAGTTTTTGCAGTGTTCAAAATAAATGTATGATACAGGCTGTACTGGAGCACATTAGGGACCAGTGCTACTTGGTGTTTTATCCAGCAATGACTACTGAGCTAAAATTGATAGTTAGCATGATTAAGTTTTTATTTTACACCCTCATCACTCCACAATGCTATGTTATGTTAAAGCCTGTATGTAAGACACGTTAGCCACGCAGCGACAGTAACGTTAATCTTATTTATTAGCGCTTAGCGCTCTTTATTAGCGCTTAGCGCTGTACTGCTTTAAGATGGCGGCTGTTTAATAACGCTGCCCAGACACGGCCGAGTCTGTCATTGCGCATCTAGTTCAACATACATGTGATCTTTATGAGACGCATCAGACGCTAGCTGTTACCAACGTAGCATTGTGCGGGCTAGTATTTGGCAACGTCGGCGTCGTTTGTGGCGGCTGTCAGCTGCAGTAAGTTTTTTCTCCGCACGTGACAGCGCGTTGTCCCGCATTAAAAGTAGTCCGAGCAAAACGTGATGCTTAGAGCTGTCAAAATAAACGATTACTCGAGGTGAATAAAATTACTCGGATCAGTTTTTAAACTCGAGTTACTCGAGTTGCTCGAGTACTCGTTTCAGCTCTAACTAACAGGCTGACGCCCCCACCTCTTCAATCTCTGCAGCAATGCTGACAGCACTCCTGTAACGAGTCACATGACAGTTTGGAGGGAAAATGACAAGCAGTACTCAATTAGGACATTTAGGGATGTACGTAGTTTCTAAGGGGTGTACTCATTTTTGTTGCCAGCGATTTGGAAATTAATGGCTATATTTTGAGTTATTCTAAGGGGAAAATAAATTAACTATTATATAAACTGCACACAGACTACTTTTCATTGTGTCAAAGTGTCATTTTGTCAGTGTTGTCCCATGAAAAGATATACTTAAATATCGGCAGAAATGCAAGGGGTATACTCACTTTTCTGATACACTGTATGTGCATGCGGCTCCTAGTGTCTTTTCTGTGGTAAATTGGTTGAAATGGCTCTTTAGGAGTTAAAGGTTGCCAAGCCCTGATTAAGCTGATTCATCACCACTCACCTGCATGGTAAGCGATGGACCCTCTGCTCCAACCTGGATGTCTGTTCTTCGGGTAATCCTGTGAGATCAAAGTACAACTTCAGTCGAGTAAGAATTGGAATGTTTTTTTCCTTAGTCCTATTAGCCTTATAAAAGTGGATTTCTGGTCTATAAGGACCAAGTATGTACAATGGCATGTAAAGATTTCTGAGAAATGATCAGTATTGTTTTGAGTTGTTGGCCAGTTACAGTCATGTAGTCATATCACCTAGGCAAGGCAAATTTATTTATATAGCACAATTCAACACAAGGCAATTCAAAGTGCTTTACATCACATGAAGATCATAAAAATCACATTTAAATCAATACAACGTAAAAACCAAGACAATCAAAATCGGGAATAAAATTATACATAAAAATCGCATTTAATAACAAATAGAATAAAAATAAATAAATACAAATTAAAACTACTACTACTAATAATAATTGAAATCAGCAATGGAGATAAGCACAAGAGGAATAGAAAGCAAGTAGATTGAAATATATAGACAGTTATGGATATGCAGTGCTAAACAAAAGCGTTTTTAGCCCTGATTTAAAAGAGCTAACAGTTTGAGCATACTTCAGATGTTCAGGTAACTTGTTCCAGAGGTGAGGAGCATAATAACTAAATGTTGCCTCACCCTGCTTGGTTCTTGTTCTTGGAACATGCAGAAGACCGGTTCCAGACGACTTTAGGGGTCTAGATGTCTCATAGGAATCTAACAAATCAAGCATGTATTTTGGTCCAAGGCCATTAAGTGTTTTGTAGACGAGCAGTAGTATTTTATAGTCTATCCTTTGACTCACTGAAAGCCAGTGTAGCGATTTCAAAACCGGTGTAATGTGGTCCAGCTTCCTTGTATTTGTGAGGACTGTGGCTGCAGAATTCTGTACTAGCTGCAGCTTCCTGACTGATTTTTTATCAAGACCCGTAAATATACCGTTGCAATAGTCTAATCTGCTGAAAATGAATGCATGTATAAGTTTTTCCATGTCTTGTCAGAATATGACATACAGTAACTCCTTTTAACTCCACAATCATTTTTAATACTTTTACAGATAATATTTTTTGCAAACGAACGTTTCAGTTCGCAGCCAAAAAATATTTCTTTGGGTTTTGATTTTTATTATTATTATTTTTTACCAGCACAGAATTATTTCATACAACTTTGGAATAGACATGTGCCGATTACCGGTTTCACGGTATACCGTGGTATGAAAACGTGATGGTTTCAAAACCGCAAAAATTTTCGGTCATACCTTCCCTACAGTATTAGCTATCTTTTATGTCCCAAAAACACAGGGAGATATTCCTTGCTTGCAGCTGCAAGGCTCAACCCTTCCCCACTGGTTGTTGCTCAGTATCAGTGAGGCAGCTGTACTACACGATGGCTGGAGGAGGTTAAACTCTTGAACCCCCCCTCCCCCATCAAAGAAAACAAAATCACTAGTATGGGAATACTTCAGCTACAGAAAAGTTACAGACGGCCGCGGCTTAGAAGAAGAGGGCCAACCGACATGTACATGCGGAGGGTGGCTGGTGAGGAGGCAATACTTGATAATCAATATGATTTCGCAATTATGCAAAATTCAAGGTTAGTAGACACTATCATGAATGTTTCCCACCAGCTACGAGCGTTAACTCCAGTGTGTTTAGTATGTCTAGCAGTGGTAAAACGTGATGGTTTTTCTGTCTGGCAACTTTCCGTGTTGAGAAAGAGTGTGTATAATGTAAACATGATACGAGTCATACACACGCGCTTTTTGTGGAAAATAATTCAATTTTTTTCCTGATGGTGATAATGTTGTTTATTTAAAATATTTCACTTATTTTTAAATTTTATAAAATTAATTTTAGCGTAACGATTTATTTGTGTTCCAATAACAATCCCATTCAATGGAAAAAAGTGTTGTGCTTTTTTGACCCAAATATCTGAAAGTAACACATTTTAGAGCTGTAATTGCAATACCGTGATATTTTTGCTTAGGGTTATTATACCGTCAGAATCTCATACCGGCACATGCCTACTTTGGAACATTGTTTCACCAATAAGTTCTTCTGGCAAGCTCAAACTTTTTCTGGCATGATCTTGATCCCATAAATCGACAGGACCAAAACCGCAAATATGCAAGTGTCCACTGTACTCACAAGGAGCCTCGATTCATTCTGCTGGATGAATGGCAACAGGTTTATTACTCATAGCAGTTGTCTTCTAAAGGATTAACAGAAAGTCCCAGTAAGAAAGTAAGTTCCAAAGAGCACTCAAACGCACACCACTGTACTGTGATATAGTTTTACTGTACTGTAATATTATTTTGAATGCTGGTAGTTGTAAAAACTATTTGCATGTAGCAATCATTGCATGGGATGGGAGAGGACTGAAATGCAGCCAATGTTAGAAAGACCTTATTAAGTTTAGTAGTTGTAACTTTTGACATTTAGTTAATGGTTGATGTTCTTCCTGCCAGAATATTGAGTGCTTTGTCTTTTTTACAGTCGCTTTTACTTTCAGTCATTACCCAGAATGCCTTTTATAAAAAGTTAAAAATAATTACATGTTTATTGTCTTTAGTGGCCAATTCTATTCCATTATAGCAGGAGTGGCAATATATGTTTACTACATCGTAATTTATTAACTCTTTCAGTGTCTGTGAATCATTGGGTAAGAGTGGATGACTACTGCATTCAGTTGAACTATTTTGGAATTTATAAATCAGTCACGTATTGTGGATGGTACTGAATCCTAACATACACTATACTAGTCTAGGGGTGTGTATCGCCATGATCATGGCGATACGATTCGTATTACGATTCACAGGCCACGATTCGATTCCGATATGGCTTTCATTATAACATTTCCTCTTTTTAGTGCAAACCAGCTTTAGTACAAACCTGCTTAAATGCAGGATTCTAAATACGAAAGAAAAAAAACAGCTTGATGGATGAATAGCATGTTAATAACGAATGGTTATTTAAAAAATGGCAGGTCAAGACAATAGCTTGAGCATCCAGATATAGCAACCACTACAGGGCCAAAAGACCAAAAATAACTTGGCATTTCCGCAGTACAGGTAGTCCCCTGCTTATGACTTACCCGACTTACGTGATTTGAACTTAATGAAACTCACGCGTTTTATTATTATTTTTCCTTTCGAATGTTGACTTTTTGTTTTGTGATGCTTGCTTTTATTTTGATGCAGGAAGCGTAGAGCAGGTTGTACTTCCGCACGCGAGCGCACGTACACACGTACACATGAGGAAGAGCGCATCCAAGTGAGAGATGACAGCCTGTGCGCACATTTGTTTCTTGTGAACTTCCAGAGGCGACTGCTGTATATAGCCCCTTTTGAAATGTTTATTGTGCGTTTTCAATTGTGGTCGAATACATTGGGACGAGTTTATACATGCTAATTGTTTGTTATTGCTGTATCAGCCGCTACTTGTTAACGCAAATTTAAATTGTTGTTAGTGAAGATGAGACTGATTTAATTTCATTTTATATCAGTTTCGTTCTGCAAGTGTTGATGTCACACGGACGTCTGACATCGTCATTTCGGAGCTTAGCTCGCTGTCTAGCTAGGACTTCGCTCCATCATCTTGGCGAGGACAGTACAATGACGTATAACACATGTTGTTGGATAGTTTTTTTTATAACCCCTTCAGACCCGCATTTTTTTCTGCAAGGCAAAAACAACAACAACACAAAAAACTTTGCAGATTTTTACTCTACTCAAACACAGTTTTTAAATGTTAGTTTTTAATGGGAAATGAGCATTAATGTTTGCTGTTTTGAAGTCAGCCATTTTCAAAGAGCCAAAAATAGCAAAGAGGGCATGCTAAACCTCATGACTTGATTTCGATGGGTAGAGTTTCATCCAATCATCTCCCAGAAGTGGCGGTAGCAACTAAACAAACATATCATTTCCTTCAGCAGCATGCTCAGGTCTGAAGGGGTTAATTTAGAAGATTTTAGAGGTATTTAAAGGGTTAAATTCCAATTTACGCAGAAATCCGGGTTATATCGCCAGCGCAGGAACGGATCCTGTTCGTAAACCGGGGACTACCTGTACTTCACTTTTGCATTGCACAGCTTGCATATGGCGTGGCTCTTGTCACACTCCATGCCTCCTTTTTTGCAGTAAAAGCCTAAATGAGCCCAAATTTCAGACTTCTAAAGGTGCTTCGGGGCATTGCATATCTCCATCTCCACCATGTTGAAACCTTTGCTCCGTGGCGGTAAACCCCGCGAGACTAAAGTGTAAAGAAGCCACCGGGATAGCTCTCGTGAGAGGTGGCTGTTACTTCAGCAGATTGCAAGGCAAAGCTGTTGCGCCCAGCCAACTAGTGGACAGGAGTAGAAGTGCAGCCAATGTATTGTTTATTTCCACCAAAAACATACAAGCATGGATCGATACAGACGTCTTTTTTCAATCGATACGACAATTGCGTGGCTTAAAATCGCAATATATCTCAACCAATATTTTTAACACCCTTATGTACTACTGTTTTAAAAATTGTTTCAAAATTGGTGTGACCTCTGTGCTCATGCTAGCTTTATCTTTCAACTTGTCATATTATGCTGCAGGGTGAGGTCTCCAGAATTTCCCTTCTGACGACTTTGACCTTGCAGAAGACAGACAGCAGAAGCTTCTAGTTTATAGTCAGCACTGCGCCCATCTAGCTTTAGCCTTCAACTTGTGCGGGGTGAGGTTGTTTTAAGTCTTTCAATATTTTTGTTCCAAATACTTTTGACTTGACTTTCCCTCACCGTGGAAGAACATGGCTGACATGCATTAGGAACGTCACAAGTTTGAACCACCCGACTGGCACATGATGGGATAAGGGAACCTCAGACAGTCCAAGTATAAAGTTGCGAACAAATTAGTGTTGTAAAAGTCTATCCAAATCAGATTCATAGTGAGATTGATGAATTTTTCCCTAAAGAGAACATGGAACTCAAACCGTTGTGGAAGGATTGAGAAAAGAACTGGTACCCTGAAAGAAAAAACATACTTATGTTTTGATTATTAGATTAAAAGAACCGACTGACAGGTGGATTACGTGAAATAAAAAGCTTTAGAAAAACTACACAAGCACATGTAGAAAAATATGGGGCAAAATCATAAGGTAAATGACAGGTCTATTCTCCTCTAAAAAACAAATTGCGCGACAATGAGCCGCCGCCGCAAGGTAAAGCCAATGATCACATGCCCCGACATCTGAGGCCCTCTTCTTTAGTGTTATTTCAATGACACAATTGTTCGATAATATGTAAACATTCAACAGGTCTTCTGTCAGACACAGCCCATTTCCAGAATGTGAATCATTTGCAATCAAACAGTTTCCCCCAATATGACCGCACTTTCCTTCTTAATGAGGCAGATTAGCATCTAAGTGGAACAACCTGCTCTGGACGGAAACGCATATTGTGTGGGCACAATGAGACAATATTTATTCTGTTGTTAGCTTTTCCTCCCTCATCCATCATCACGCAGACTGGAAACAGTGAGCGCAACGCTACATGTCGAAGGGAGGCTCCGGAGATGTGACCAAACGTGGATTGTCAAACACTGTGATGGTGAAGCACGCCAGACACCTCATGACGTACCTTGCGCGCCAAACCTAGGGCGATGTAACACTTCTCCCCAGCATCTGTGATCTCCAGCTCGTAGTAGTGGAAGCGAGTGTTGAGTGGCCGAAGGGCCTGAGCCAAGCCCACGTCAACAATGCTCTTTCCTTTGCCCATGTACTCCAGCAGCTGAAGAAATAACATGTTCACATTAGCACTTCAGACATCCACTTGATTGAATAGCCCAAAACATGTCTTGGTAGAGCTAAGAATGCTGTCATTCCACTAAGAATGAAAGAGATATCTTTGGTCAAACAAATAAAATGAGTAATGTAGACTCTAAATGACTGACTTGACTTATACTAGTCCTTCCCAAAAAATTAGCATATTGTGATAACGTTCATTATTTTCTGTAATGTACTGATAACTTTCATATATTTTAGATTCATTACACACAACTGAAGTAGTTCAAGTCTTTTATTGTTTAAATATTGATGATTTTGGCAAAAAAGTCAAGAAAACCCAAAAATCCCTATCTCAAAAAATTAGCATATTTCATCCGACCAATACAAAAAAAGTGTTTTTTAATGCAAAAAAAGTCAACCTTCAATTTAATATATCAGCTATGTACTCAATAGTTTGTCGGGAATCCTTTTGCAGAAATGACTGCTTCAATGCGGCGTGGCATGGAGGCAATCAGCCTGTGGCACTGCTGAGGTGTTATGGAGGCCCAGGATGCTTCGATAGCAGCCTTAAGCTCATCCACAGTGTTGGGTTTGGTATCTCTCAACTTCCTCTTCACAATATCCCACAGATTCTCTATGGGTTTCAGGTCAGGAGAGTCGGCAGGCCAATTGAGCACAGAAATGCCATGGTCAGTAAACCATTTACCAGTGGTTTTGGCACTGTGAGCAGGTGCCAGGTCCTGCTGAAAAAATGAAATCTTCATCTCCATAAAGCTCTTCAGCAGATGGAAGCATGAAGTGCTCCAAAATCTCCTGAAAGCAAGCTCCATTGACCCTGCCCTTGTTAAAACACAGTAGACAAACACCAGCAGCTGACATGACACCTCAGACCATTACTGACTGTGGGTACTTGACACCCAGCCCAGGTCAGGCGCTTCTGCCGCTGTTTCAGTTTCAAAAGTGGCTTGACCTGGGGAATGCGGCACCTGTAGCCCATTTCCAGCACACGCCTGTGCACGGTGGCTCTGGATGTTTCTACTCCAGACTCAGTCCACTGTTTCTGCAGGTCCCCCAAGGTCTGGAATCGGCCCTTCTCCACAATCTTTCTCAGGGTGCGATCATCTCTTCTGGTTGTGCAGCGTTTCCTGCCACACTTTTTCCTTCTCACAGACTTCCCACTGAGCTGCCTTGATACAGCACTCTGGGAACAGCCTATTCGCTCAGAAAGTTCTTTCTGTGTCTTAGCCTCTTGCTAGAGGGTGTCAATGATGGACTTCTGGACAGCAGTCAGGTCGGCAGTTTTGCCCATGATTGTGGTTTTGAGTAATGAACCAGGCTGGGAGTTTTTAAAAGCCTTAAGAATCTTTTGCAGGGGTTTTGAGTTAATTCGTTGATTCAGATGATTACCGTAATTTCCCGAATATAAGGCGCACCCGTGTATAACGCGTACCCCAAATTTACTTGTATAATCTAGGGGAAATTATTGTACCCGTGTATAACGCGCACCCTAATTTTAGCACCAAATAGAAGAATACAAGAAAACAGAGCTTGTGTACAGATACAGAAATGTCATTTTACTGACTGGTGAAACACAGCACAAGCATAGCACATTAGAAGTTCAAAACATTACCGTAAACTGACAATATGTACGGTAATAATATGATTTGACAACTTCTCCAACTTACCAGAATCCAGGAGAAAACAGAACAGATGTGGCTTTTCTTTTAAAGGCTGCTGTATAACTTGCTTGTTTCATCATGATGAATAAATGTTTCTTCCATGAATAGATACGGTAAAATAAAAGTGAGGCTAGAAGTGGGAAAACCGAAAGCTCGCATCGCTGTAGACTAACAAGAGGAACTATTGTTATTTGGGTTTGAGTTTCCTGAGGGACAGATATATTTGATAGACACAGAAAGTGTGTTGTGTTACATTTGTCACGGTCCGAGTTGCGGAGCTGCAATAAACGTTGACTCAAATGAGTTCAAGAAACTAAATTCTGTGCTTTACGAAGAGTGAAAAAAGCAGAATTTAACACAGACGAAATCATTCGACCAATCAGAGTGAAGTATTACCGTGTAACGAGTTATAACAGAATTCACCGGCGGAACTTATGTTTGCACGTTGTATAGTTCCCGGGGGGAGGTATTTTGTTGAAGGAACAGCCGGAAAGATAGTTATATTCCGCGGGTTGCACGTGAGACAGACATTGCTACCGCATTTTGTTGCAGCCTAAATGTCAATAAAGCAACGCGGATTAGCTCCGTTGTTGGATACTCCGCCTCCGACTCCTTCCCTAGCTCGCCACGACTGAAACAAAATGGTGACGTCACGTACCGTAATGGTCGGCAACGGCTCGCCGCATATTTTTCTTCAACACAACATGGCCGTGTCAATAAAAAAAGAAAACGGTCTTTACATATATATATATATATATACATATATATTTATTAGGGCTGTCAAAATTATCGCGTTAACGGGCGTTAATTAATTTTTTAAATTAATCACGTTAAAATATTTGACGCAATTAACGCGTGCACTGAATGAGCCGCTCTCGCATTGCCTCAAACAGATTTCAATGAGGCCGTTTACGGACATTAAGAGTGAAGAGAATGCCACCGGCCGCTTGGGGGCAGCGGAGCGCCGTTCCATACTAATGTTATTCCTTCTAATAGTGGGAGAATTAGTAGTTGTGAGACATTTATGCTGTTGCTTTGTGCTCCACACATATTTCGGTAAGTTTGCTTTCTTTTAGTGGCAATTATGTGTCTTGTTGTATTTTGGGTAAGATATGCACAGAGATATATCTTTTATAAAGGCGAGTGAACACAGGCTGCGCCGTTTATTGGCATACGCTTCTGCAACTCCTTCACAACAAACAGAAGTATCATTTAGTGAAAGCACAACAAAAATAATATTGCTATCTCTCAAAAAAAATAATGTTCACAAAAAGAAAAGCACTTCAGTCTGTAGTAATGAGGCCCTATTCTCACACAGCTAAACAACAATGCAAAGTGAACTGGCATTACTCAGAGTTTGGTCACTCAATTCTTATTATTGTTATTTTTATTCTTCTTATTATTATATTAACTCTACTTTTGATTGAGAATTGTACAAATTTTATTCAAACGAAAATATGAAGAGGGGTTTTAATTAGGGCTGTCAAAATTATCGCGTTAACGCGCGGTAATTAATTTTTTAAATTAATCACGTTAAAATATTTGACGCAATTAACGCACATGTCCCGCTCAGAAAGTATTCTGCCTTTTGGTAAGTTTTACAGCAAGGCTTTTTTTGCTGTCCAACAGCGAACTCTTGTGGTCGCTTTGCAACATGGTTTATTATTTTCTTGCCAGTTCATTATGGCTGCACGACGTCTCGGGCTGGTAATGTTGTGCTTATATGATCCTTGGACAAGATTTGTCCGTAAGTATGGTTGTTGTAAAGAATGTACATACTATGTTAGTAAGCGAAATGTTATATTTTTTGTATGAGACGCTTTTTGTTTATGTTTAGTGAACCTGTATAGCGTGCTAAGCTAATGTTGTTGCTAATGCAATGCTTGTGTACTTTTATTTTGTAGTTTTACGACGGTCTAAAGAGGACAATGGTTTGAGGCCATTTTATTAATAAATCAGATGAAAAAGGAAGAAGTCTAATTATTAAGGCATCGTTCACTAGCTGTCCAGCTTTGGAAAAAGTAGACGCTTCGGAGTGAGGACAGCATAGACAGATTTAAATGACAGTAGAGTGAAATGCCCACTACAGTCCTTATGTACCGTATGTTGAATGTATATATCCATCTTGTGTTTTATCTTTCCATTCCAACAATTTATTTTACAGAATATATATATACTTTACAGAAAAATATGGCATATTTTATAAATGGTTTGAATTGCGATTAATTGCGATTAATTACGATTACGAATTTTAATCGTTTGAAAGCCCTAGTTTTAATATAAAATTACTATAACTTGTAACTATAACATTTATCTTTTATGAACTACAAGTCTTACTATCCATGGATCACTTAAACAGAAAGAATGTTAATAATGCAATTTGTGGATTTATTGTTATAACAAACAAATACAGCACTTACTGTATGTACAGTATGTTGTATGTATATATCTGTCTTGTGTCTTCTCTTTCCATTCCAACAATAATTTACAGAAAAATATGGCATACTTTAGAGATGGTTTGAATTGCGATTAATTGCGATTAATTACGAATAATTAATTTTTAAGCTGTAATTAACTCGATTAAAAATTTTAATCGTTTGACACCCCTAATATTTATATTTTTGTCTCCATCCCTGTACCCGTTTTTTTAATGCGCACCATGATTTTACAAGTTGATTTTGGGGGGAAAAAGTGTGCGTTATATTCGGGAAATTACGGTAGGTTAGTAGTTTCTTTAGAGTACCTTTTCATGATATGAAAAATCTCGGAGTGATATTCGATTGCAGGCTCAACTTTGAAAAACAGATTAGTTCTGTTGTAAGAGCAAGTTTTTTCCAGCTCCGTCTCTTGGCCAAAGTGAAGCCTTTTCTTACTCGCCACGACCTGGAAAAAGCAATTCACGCTTTTATAAGCTCAAGGCTGGATTACTGCAACGCACTTTATATTGGTCTTCCCAAATCCTCGGTTTCTCGTCTCCATCTTGTTCAAAATGCTGCTGCTCGATTTTTAACAGATACACCTAGACGTGAACATATTACCCCCGTGCTATCATCGCTCCACTGGCTTCCAGTCCATTTTAGAATTGATTTTAAACTTTTACTGTTTGTTTTTAATTCTATCAATGGCCAGGCTCCTTCTTACTTATCAGAAATTTTAACCATCCGTAACTCTGGCAGGAGTCTTCGCTCTACCGGCCAACTTCATTTGCAAGTCCCAAGGTCCAAACTCAAACAGTGGGGAGACCGATCTTTTGCGGTTGCTGCACCCAGGTTATGGAATAGTCTTCCCCCTGAAATCCGCACCACTACAAATTTGGGCCTTTTTAAATCTCGTTTAAAGACACACCTTTTTAGACTCGCCTTTCCCCAAGATTAGTTTAGCCTGGTTTTATTTCTTTAGGGTTTTTAATGTTTTCGGATTTTATCTGTTTTATTGTTTTGTTTGCTGTCTGACTAATCGTGATGCATTGTTTCGTTTCTTTTTTCTTTTCTTTGCTTCCTAATGTCATTGTATAATACTTTCCTGCCTTTTATTTACTATGTGCCTTGTCTTTGTTGTAAAGCACTTTGGGGACCTTTCGGGTTTTGTAAAGGGCTATATAAATAAATTTGATTGATTGATTGATATGCTAATTTTTTGAGATGGGGATTTTTGTATTTTCTTGACTCTTTTGCCAAAATCATCAATATTAAAACAATAAAAGGAGTTGTGTGTAATGAATCTAAAATATATGAAAATGTAATAATAAATAGTGATTTAAAAATTATTCTTTAATTTTACAAATAAATGCTGAAAACTGGTGATCATATTTAGATTTTAAAAATTATGCAAAGATAAAGATATTTTATTACTGCAGCCTTACTAAAGCATGTAGCTATACTTCAAATAGCCAAAAAGCTAGAAAAAAGCTGTTTGTTTTCTTCCTCTAACAGGCCTCCCGAGGCCTGTGCTGAACACTTCTGTGCTGAACACTTCAGCTTGCATGCAGGATGAATATGTGCTGATGTACAACAGAATGGACGTTGATAAAATGATAGGGGACTAATTTGTAGGAATCACGCATGACAAAAAGGTGTTGCAGATGCACGTGTTATTTGCTGGTGCCTGAGGGTTATTCAGCCACGATTCCCTCCTGCCTCCTATAATTGAGCTCAGATTTGCACATCAGCGTCTGAGTCAGACACCAACACTGCAGTCTGGACGTCTCCAATATGGGTGGGGATCGTAAAAGGGAGGGAGGTCAATGACCTCTTCAAATTAATAATTTCATTCTATCATTATGAATTTGTGAACACTTACTTCTGTATTTGGCATTTTCTACATTATTGACTCAGTTATGATTCATATTGTCATTTCAAAGGTGGGAACATTCATCCCACTATCCCCGCAAGTGACCTAATGTAATGCATAGAAACTAACCAGTTATATATCTCAATGCCAGTTGATCCAAGACATATAATTTACATACAACAAGAATCACATGGCACACAGTCAAACAGAAATGGCGCAAAAAGCATAAACACTACAATCATCATAAGAACATGATGATTTCGTCTCCATCTTCTCACAAATCTGGGCTTGTTTAGTCAAACACAAAGCTATTCTTCAGTTATATAAACAGAAACAGGTGTATTGTAGAGGCACACCACTATAAAGGATTGCAATTGTACCGTAACATAATCATACTGACTAATTTCCTAAAATTTTCCTTTTCAATTTTTTTTCTCTCACAGAGGAAATACACCAATGATGATGCATAGATGCTCATGTCAATGTCGACGTTCATAAAACATTCAATCTTGGCTGGTATTACCGTTTGACATGCACATTCATCCACCATTTAAAGAATAGGCTGTAACATTAAATATATGACACATAAATAATAATACATTTATAGAGCGCTTTTTACCAATGCTCAAAGACTCATTACAGTTGAAACAAAGAAAAGGCGCACACAACGTGAGCAGTACAAAACAATAGAGAAAAGATTTATGAATTAAAAGCAAGTTTAAAAAGGTGAGTTAAAGTTTTTAACATTTTTTATGAATGTAGGAAGGTCTCAACAGGTGTGGGTGGGTTTAGGGAGAGAGTTCCAAAGGGAAGGGGCATCAACGGAGAAAGCTCTGTCCGCCCAAGTTCGGTGTTGTATTTGTGGGGGCAGTGAACGTTTCCATTTTTTTTCTTACTGTTGCATTTTCTCCGATATGTTAGATAAATAATTGATCCAAAGAAAAATTGGAAAAAAATAAAAACAAAACAAAACAAAACAAAAAACGTTCAAAAGGGTAAATATATGAAAAAAAAAAAAAAAAATCTCGACCACTCCTTGATGTCTGTGATTTCTGCATTGAGACCCTTGTTATATTACCATGTTTCACCCATAAAATCCAAAACAAATCCAGCTGTGGCCATTCACAGCTGTGTCTTGACTAGGGATGTCCCGATCCAGATTTTTACACCTCCGATCCGGTACCGATATTGTTTTGCACTTCCGATCCAATACTGATACTGGCCGATACCGGCCTATCTGAGCATGTATTAAAGTTTAAAGTTATTTAGCCTCCTTACTTAGTTGTCAGACTCATGTTGAAAAGGGTTTTAGTACTCTTGATAACAACTAGCCAGCTGAATTAGGTGAGTTTGAATAACACACAATGGTTGGTAACAAGAAACTGACCTGTTTATGCAGTGACAAACACAAAACATTATAAATAACAAACAGAAATGGCATAGTCAGTCAGTAAAACGTGCAAATAATATTGTAAACTGTCAGTGGAAAATACCACAAACCCCCCAAGCTATTAGATGCTTTTGTGTTTCGTGCATTAGTTACAATAATTGTATAAAAAGCCTCTCAGGTTTAAATAAACGACTATTTCAGTATCAAGTTAACGTTTTAAAACAGTAAATAAAATACTCAAGTCCTCATTCTGTATCAGCAGCTTTAAACTACATTCAATTCATTTAATTTTGTGAATCAACTGTTAAAGTTGTTAAAATTGCTCCCGTTATTCCATAATTTCCCTTCTGTCTACTTTTGACATGTGAAAGTTTTAAAACTGTTTTGAAGATAGATTCAAGTCAAGATTTTGCCGATTTAGGAGTATTTTAGATAAAAAGTTAATTACGTTCGCTTAGAAGGTTCACTACAACGGCCTATAAGGGAAGTCTCCTGCTTTAAAGGGTATGAAAACGGAAAGGGGGTGTGAGACATCAATAGAACCGTTATGTGCCAAGATAACAAATATTGATAAAGTTAACAAAAAAATCAATCACATTAATGAGCAATTATCCAAAATAGATCGAAAATGACGAACATTTCCGAAAGTGTTCCGGAAACAGCCAAATGGGGCGGAGACGTCATAACAAGGAAACAACAGGTCGAGGCAGGTGCCATCGTTGTTTATCGACGAGAGAGTTGCGTTCGTGTTTTATCAAAAAATCGCTAAAATGGTTCAAACCTGTCATGCTATGTGGTTTACAAATAGCCATTTGTCGCAATGTAGTACCCATGAGTTCCCGAACGCGAGAAAAAGAGCTGGACTACGCAGACAATGAGTAAAGTTCGTCAGTGCTAAGAGGGCTAATTTTGCAATTTTACAGGTAAACGGGAACCTGATGAGCCAGAAGATGTGCCTACAACCTCAAAGAAAACAAAATTTATGCTACTTCCCAATCACTAAAGACCCACGAACTGCGAAGGAGTGAATTCGTGACCTGTATGTGAATAAATCGAGTGATTCCAGCATGTCTGTGGAACAGGAATATCAGCTTATAGAGATCGCAAACCACGGCGACTTAAATGTACATTTGAAACAACAACTCTACCGAAGTTCTGGATTAAAGTCATTTCGGAATATCCCGACATCGCTAGGAGCGAGCTGAAAACTGTGCTACAATTTCCAACATCGTGTATTTGTGATGCTAGCTTCTCTCACTCTCCCATCTCGGGACCATCTCGTCTCAACGAAACAAACTCAGCCCTCCCACTGATTCAGCGGGTGAGTTGTATTTTTTCCCTGCACTTAACACGACGGGGCTAAAAACAAATGCTATTTTACATTTGCTGTATTTTTCTGCCGCACATTGCTGGTGTTCTGACAAAGTTGGCATGCGCTTAACGTTAAAAAGGACCGCGAATGCAGCGATTCCTAAGTACACACTACAAACTTTCTTGAAAGAATGAATATTAACTTATGTTTGCCATGTTTGGCGCACACAACAACTGCACGTAGCCCTCTCACTTAACGACTTCGCCGTGTCGTTAAGCGTTAATTTACGCCATTTCCGTGTTGCACATGTATGTTTGTGATGTAAATAGTTTTTTAGCACCATTGGATAACATTGAGAGTCCAACTGAATATAAAAGTGGGACACCGGTCCGTGAAAAAAAGACCCAAATCACACCGGTCCGTGGTGCAAAAAAGGTTGGGGACCCCTGCTCTAATCCCATTCATATTTGTGTCGGTTGGCAGAGCGAAAACGATGATAGCATATTAAATGATAATTATTCTATACATTATTTTATTTTGCGGTCACGGTGTATCAGCTTCACAAAAAGAAATGCAAACCATACCATTTGGTGTTTCCCACACAAACTGTTGTCGGGGTTTCATCAGTGTGATTGCTCCCCTCAATGATCCTTTCATTAGGCTGCATTGGCTTTCGTTTGGGCTCAAATTGATAACCCAAAACACCAAAGAAAGGTTCATAACTCTCCTCGTCACCATTAGAAGAATGTTCGTTTCGTCGGATTCGTCGCTGCAAATAGAAACAAAATTGTCCGCCATCATCGCCGCCATTCAGTACTAAGCACTGAGCCGGCTGTTTCCCGAAAGTGACGTCATGCACACAATATGCTAGATTTCCGGCATCTCGGGGGCGGGTCCTTTTAGCTTGACAATCGACCTAATTTCTATCATTTTCTTGGTGTTGCGATGTGTGTAATTACACGAAGTGGCATGATATGAATTCAAAAGGCATGCGTTGACGGATAAATGATGGAATATTAGCATTTCCTCAGGTGTTGTCATACCCTTTAAGATGGCGGCTGTTTACGAACGCACGTAGTTTTAATGCACGTGTTGCTAATGGTGTCGAGTCTGTCATTGTGCATCTAGTTCTACAGTATATACATATGATATCTATTAGACAAGCATGATGGACGGCATTGCGTCCCGAAGACAGCGCTGTGTATTAGTTCTGCTTTACTTGACATATTTCAATAATCGGAATTTGGATGTTTGTGAATTGTTCTCGAATCTTCAACGGCCGAATTGCTGAAGGATGTAATGACGTCTGGGCATGTTGTACCGTGGTTCTAATGCTGCGTTCCAGAAAAGTGGGATGTCGGACTTTTCCGACCTCTGTCTAGGAAAATATCATTGGAACGCCACTCGAACTGGGAGGTCCAAGTCGCGAAGTCGGAGAAAAAATAACTACCCCGACTTCCAAGTTGTTTCAATCTGACGTCACTGGACAAAATGGCGCTCAAGAAAACGTATTGAATGATAACACAATAATGAAGTAAATCAAGTTTATTTGAGACGCCATGTATTTTTTCTCATACAGTGAATTATCTTTGTTGTGTTTTTATATTGACGATCAGCAAAGGATGTAACTAAAAAAAGGCAGTTTACAGTGTGGGCAATAACGCAGCCGTCGTTTTTCCTCTACTATTTGATCGCTTATAGGAAGGCAGGTTCGCTGGAGGTCAAAATGTCTTTGGATGGCCAAAATAAAACACACCTCGTCGTGATCAGCCATCTTTGTTGTTTACATTTGCTCGGAACGCTTTGAGGTCGGAACTGGTACCATCCGAGTGGGATAAATCCGACTTCCCACTTCTCTGGAATGCAGAATAAAAGTGTTGGATGGTGCGTCTTTACTCACGAGAGATAATGGCTCGTCATCCAGAATGAATTCTTCGGCAATGACTCTTGTTATTCCCTGGGCTTTGGGACTGTCGAGTGCCGGTTTGTCATGCATAGCAAAAGTTTCTGCCAGTGTTAGTTGCGTAGGACCTTTCTTTTTGTCTTCAGTTTTCTTAACATACTCCTCATATTTTTTGTGGCGGTATTTCGCTAAGTGCTTGATTAGGTTGGTTGTAATAAAACGTCTTACAGCTTTACCACTATGGTTGACTTTATTGTGGCATATATTGCACTCTGCCTCTTCGTCTTTGTCGTCCTTTAAGGTGAAATGCTCCCACACAGCTGACATTTTTACCGATAAAGTCTCTCGGTGAATTGGGAGCCGGTAATGTAAATGTAATGTGTTGAAGGTGTGCCGTAAAATGCGGACCGGAGTTTAGGGAAACCGAAGCAAAAACTGGAATGGATTATGTAAAACGGTGCGCTGGAAAACCCGGACCGGATTTTCAAAAAAAAAAAAAAAAAAAAAAAAACTGGATCGGAAGTCTGGATCGGAATTTTTCCGTGTCGGCTGATACGATACCGATGCGCATTTTTTTGCCCATATCGGCGTCGGATCAGGACATCTCTAGTCTTGACACTCAGTGATACATGCTACATGGAGTTTTTGGATCGAAACAAGGTAAGTATGCGAAATCATCTCGTTAAAAGTCATGGCGTCTGTAATTCTGCTGTCGCGTGTTCTCACTTCAGATAGGGTTTTTCTGTTTCAGAAACATTTTTTTTTTTTTAAATTAAAAAATGCCCTCCTGTTCAAAAATTTTCTTCCCCCGGAAAATTGAGATTTTAAGCTTTCCAATGATGTATCACACATGCATATCAGACAATTTTGAAAGTTAGCCAAATTGGGGGTCTCAGGGCGGAACTTCAAGTCACCAGAGTATTTCCCGTTATATGTGTGTGTATATATATATATATATATATATATATATGTATATATATATCATGAGCGCATTTGAACACATCAAGCGGGAGAGTGAGGGCAATGAAATAACAATGAAAGCCTGAAATTGCTACTTGGTATGTTACGATCGTTGCGCACTCACCTCTTGGGAAATAACAACTAGAATCATGGTGTGGCTCTGCATATATTTCCTGGAAGTATAAAACCGCCACCAGGAATCTCGACAATTTTGACAGGCGAAAAAGTCATTGAAGTCAAACTGATTGCACACCTATCTGACTTTGGGTACCACACAGGTTACGTTCGTGGTTTAATTTTCCCCTAAGCATTTTTATATGCTCCAGATCGCTCGGCACTGAGTTGGGAGGGGCCAGCACCGCTGCTGGCTGTGCAGAGATTTAAGGCGCAAGACGAGCTCAGTGCTTATGCCCAGTTCCGTGCAATCGGCGACAGGAGGACCACCAATGGGCACTGAATTGAAGCATATTATTGCTGCGTATGTTTGAAGGTCCAAGAGAAATGTGTGAATGGACAATCAGCTCATTACAGCTCGGTCATATCAAATGAGCCAGCCGGTTCCACATTTAAAATTACAGGTTGGCTGAGAGCCGGATGTATCATTAAAAGAGCCAGATATTGCTCGCGAGACATAGGTTCCCGACCTCTGCTCTAGTGTGTTGTTCTTCGTTTTCTTATTCATTGGTAGCCATCTTGGCTAGAGCAATAAGCGATGCTTCTTTTATAGCAGTGTTTATAACTGGCGGCCATGATTGATAAGACGTGTGTTTCAATCGAAAAGTGAACTCAAATATTGATTCCCTGATGATCTCTACCTTTTGTGCCCCAGCACAATGGTTGGGAATTGCTGTCATATACTTAATTGAGCCCTAATGCCTCTTTCAAATTACATACATAGTTTAGGTATCAAAAATCCTTGACTGAGCTCAGAAAAGATTCAGTTCATATTATTCTCTGCATTGTGATTCAAACTGCCAAACAGTGAACTATTACCACTGCTCTACCAATAAATCCTCCTCTGCGTGTTACTTACAGTGCCAGACACTCGCACGTCATGGAGGCGGCCCCAGTCATCTTCATGGCTATCTACTATCATCAGTCCCTCATCCTCCTCCATCCTCCATTCAGCATTCAGGTCCAGCAACACTTCCTCCCCCAGCGAATGCATTCCGACAGCAGGGTAGAGAGCTTCATCTGCTGGCATTTCCAAGCTGCCAACCTGGACACGTATTCACATGTTGTTCAACATCAGGCAATTGGAAGTCAACAAATCACAAGTGCTGTTCAAAGAGTACTTACTTCTTTTCCATTCTTGGTGAAAAACACAATCAACTGTCCATCATCAGACTCCAGGGATATTCCACAGCCGATTCGGTCCCCTCTGCAGCATTTTGGGCCAAATTGTTGTCCTACAGTGTTGCCATTGTAGAGCCTGCAGAAATATGAAACATAACGAATCCCTCAGCAATCATGAAAGCACTAGCTTCGAAAACATCCATTGTCTCACTTTTGAATGGATGCATAAGATCTGAGTTGGAAATGAATTGTATTAGTGACAAAATTGGCCGGATGACAATGACATCTGTCATAAGTAGGGGTGTAACGGTACACAAAAATCTCTGTTCGGTACGTACAGTACCTCGGTTTTGAGGTCACGGTTCGGTTCATTTTCGGTACAGTAAGAAAACAAAATGCAAAATATAAATGTGCTAGCTGTTTATTACACGCCTTTCAACAATAGGAACATTAGCCTATGCAAAGCTAGAATTCTGCTCAAAAAGTAGCGGGTATTTAAAGATAATCCAACAACAATTTGCCTTTCAGACCCCGGGTATTGGTCAGCTTTCTTTCTGAAACATAGAAGAAAAAAGAAGTCCTGTGCTACAGAGAAAAGCAATCCCAATAACAAAGATTTTAACATGTATTTCACAAATGCAATGCCTGAATGAATAATTTTTTTTCTTATGAACGGTTTTCAAAAGCTTTATCGGTGGATTTTCTCAAGTTAAAGCGCCACACAGAAATTAATAAATTTAATTGTGTAAGCAGGATCTGTGTATTATTCTTATTATTTAATTACAGGTGTTTTAGCTCATTTCAATTTATTTTATTTAAATGGGCTATTATTTATTTTATTATGTGTTTGTATTTTACAAATGTGATGTAGAGTTCATTTATATTGTATATTTTATGTTGTATAACCTTAGTTCCTATGTGAATATTAGTTCCTACTTGTTTTGTTGTGGTAGTAGGGTTTTGTATTGAACACGGGGCCGTGTTGGTCATTATTATAGCAGAGAAGACAGCAGTAAATCAACAAAGACAAGTCAACTGTGCCCTGATCTACCACTCAAGATCTGATGGTGTCAAAAAGTAGGTTACGATTGCATATTAGTTTGAAAATCGACGGGATTTACCGTATTTTTACACGAGTGACTTCCAGTCTGCCAGATCCTAGCTACCGGTAGTAGTATTGACGCAGGAGGGTCGCGTCTTGCGTCAAATAATAAACACTGCCGTTCTTTTCGCGTGCGTTGCGTTGAGCCGCTTCTAGGACGCGTCTAACACGTGGCCGCACTGCGACTGGTGTGCATTGGCTGATTGGCTTTAACGCCCGCGTTTCACTGCGTCCTCGCGGCGGCCACGTTGTCGCGCTGTTGACGTTTCTGGGTTATATACTGTCCTACCGTGTTGGTCCTCATTATAGTAGAGAAGATGGAGTAAATATAATCTACACAAAGAAACTGTAACCCGATCGACGCACAGCCTCGAAAAGTAAGGATTACATTACGTCAGAAACTCGTTCGGTACGCCTCCGTTCCGAAACGAGCACCACGTACCGAAACGGTTCAATACAAATACATGTACCGTTACACCCTTAGTCATAAGCATTCATTGATGGCCTTGGCCATGACATAATTATGATAGTCTTATGACACTGCTGTCAAATATTGTGTACCTATAAACCCAAATAAATAAACAAATAAGATGCACTGGATTATATGCTGCAGGAATCAAAATGAGGGAAAAAAGTAGCAGCTTATAGTCCAAAAATGACGGTATAGATTAGTTGTGGGAACCTCTCGGTACCTGACGATACGATACGATTTGTGATACAAAGCTCACGATAACGATGATTTCACGATATGGTGATACAACAATTATCGATACATTGGTCAGGAAATCATTTTAGGATATTCTACAAACAACTAATAAACAGAAAAACATTTGATCTTTATCCTTCTGCTGTAAATTTATCACTCGTGGATGTCCGATCCATTTGAACTAGGAGGGTGGCTGAGAATGAACCCCTCCCGCCTCAAACGAGCCCCTCCCACTTCTATGGCCATCAGTGGCAGGTAATTTTGGGCCATTTCAGGTATTACCTGTTGATTTCCAGTCACTTCGTGTTGATTTTGGAGCATTTCAGGATCACTTCCTGTTGATTTTGGGTTACAGATCAGGAAGTGACCGAGGAATGAATAGGCAGTGACTCAAATGCCCTAAAATAAATAGAAAGTGATCTGTAAATACCCCGAAAATCAAAAAGAGTGACTGTGAATGCTGTTTCATTTGCCCTTTCCAGGCTTAATGGATTGGGCGTCGAGTGCCGTGAATGACAGGCAAAGAGTTAACTGAGACACTTTTATGGTGGAAGATTTTGGTCGCAACTTGTTGATAGGCACGTGCCGGTATGAGATTTTGACGGTATAACATTAAGCAAAAATACCGCGGTTTCACGGCGTCACATTATTGCGATTATAGCTCTAAATTGTGTTATTTTTAGATGTTTGGGTTAAAAGAAAAAAAATCCATTGAACAGGATTTTTAAATTTTTCACAACATATTTGCAAATTGGAACATCAACATGAATATAATGTCGAAATAAAAATAACTGAAATGTTTCAAATTAAACTTATAGACTAAACCCACAGCCACAGCTCGAGTTGCTAAACAATAGAACAAAAATATTTTAATATTAATATTTTAAAAATATTCAAATTATTTCCCTAAAAAAGTAAAAACACTTCTAAATAAAATATACAGTATGTATATCAGGCACTTCTCCATCTCAACATTTTTAGAGACTTGCTCATTGTCTACATATTTCTCTCTCAGTCCAAGTTATGATGCAAGAATGTGAGTATTTTCACCTTTTCTGGGTTAATATACCACCACTACTACATTAATATTAATTAGTTCAATGTTGATGAAGAGCAAGTGTGTCGCCAGAGAGAAAAAAACACCACAGGCATGTTATTTTGAACAGATGTTTACAATGGCGAAAGAATTAAGGTTGCTAACAGTCCAGGATTGTGCGGGACAACCCAGATGTTTACAATGGCGAAAGAATTAAGGTTGCTAACAGTCCAGGATTGTGCGGGACAACCCGGAACCCTGAATGTTCCAGGTCGTCCAGCGCAATCCGGGACTGCTGGCAGGTACCCTAGCGTGGAAGACTCTAAAAAAGTTGGCTAATGGTAGAGAGGAACCCGGTTAAAAGTCTTGGCACGCTAACTAGCCACATTATCTGCCTCATTACCAAGCTAGTTACGTGACGTCACAGTATTTGTCTTACTATCTCTAGACACAGTAAACACGCTGGAGAGAACTCTCGTAGCTGGTGAGAAACGTAAATGACAGCGTGTACTTACCTTAATTTTTGTATAACGTGACGAATGATGGTCACATAAATGTGAAATCAAGTTTGAGGTGTTGCCCCCCCCCCCTTGCAGCCACCCACCGCAAGCAAGTCTTGACGTTGGATGTCCTTCTTCTCCTAAGCCGCGGCCGTCTGCTTCTTTTCGGCAGCCAAAATACTCCCATACAAGCGATATATATTTTTTTTTTTGACAAGGGAAAAAGCTTACCACCTACAGCCATTATGTCAACTCTTGTCTATAGTACAGAGTCACTTACGGACATAGCAACAACCGGAGGGGGAAGGGTGAACGCTCCCGCTTCATTTACATAAAAAATAGCTAATACCGCACTACAGCATGATGGAAAATTTTAGTGGTTTTGAAACAGTGACATTTTAATACCACAGTAAATGTTGAAACTGGTAACCGGCACATGCCTACTTGTATCATACGGGATTTTTCATTATGTACACTACGGTTCAAAAGTTTGGGGTCACTTAGACCCCAAACTTTTGAACGGTAGTGTATTTCTATACTTTATCACACCCCTAGTATAGATAATCCAGTTAAAACAGATTGATATTATATTAGCTTTAACATTGTTTAAAATACCTTTGTGTTAATATTTTTTCTTTTAAAGTCTTAATTCTGCTGGACAGTATGTTGATAAAACCTTTACTGATGGGATGGATCCAGCGAGGATTGTGCTGTTGATTCCGCTCTGTTACCACCTCTGTGAGACTTTTTAAGGGGAAGTGTGACAGTCAAGTACTACATTCATATTAATTCACAGCATATAAGAAACCAAAGATGCACAAAATTGTTGTGCAATTACAGTTGTGTTTAAATTTATAGGTCAAGGTTCCCAAACTGCAAGTCAGACAAAGATGAATATGTTAAGTGAGCTGCTTCCAACTCCAATGTTATTTGGTCCTTAACATGAACGCAAGTCATGCTGTGCATACCTTGAAAAAAAACATTGTCACACATACTTGCCATCATCTGCATGAAAAGCCACAGAATTTGGGAGCCAGCCCGGTTGATGGTCCAGCTTGTAAAGTTGAGGCACTAAACCGACAGCAATCATCCCTCTCACTCCTGTATCGACAATTGTGACCTAGAAGAAACCACAGTAACAGATCAGTCAGAATATACTTTAAAATACGACAGCTTAATTACATCTAGGGCTGCAACTATCGAATATTTTAGTAGTCGATTAATCGATGGACTAGTTAGTTCGAATAATCGAGTAATCGGATAAGGAACATGAAAATTTAAAATACCTGAGCTGAGCCTCAAACGGTATTTAAAAAAAAAAAAAAAAAAAAAAGAAGATTTACAGTATTTACAACAAAAGAACAATTGGCTAACTTACATAGAAAAGTCCGCTAACTTAAATGCTATAAAATGCAAAAGTTTTTGTTTTTTTTTTAACAATGGTCTTAACAAATGGTTCGGACACATTTTCCCACAAAAAAACAGCTTAATATACCTATAAACTAAATTAAGAATGAATTAAAAAACATTAGCTCAAACAAAAACTTAGATTACGTTGGTCTTAACAGGGAGCAGTTGGATTCAGCCCTGTGAAAAGAGGCAGACCAGAGGGCAGTGTATCCACCCTCATCAATAAAAGTAAATGCAAACACTTTCATAATAAACCACTACAACACCACTTTAATTAAACGAATACTCGAAGCAACAGAATTTAATTCGAATATTTTTTTTCTAATGGAATACTCGAGTTAATCGATTAATCGTTGCAGCACTAATTACATCTTATTACACAATACATTGTAGAAACCACAGTGGCTTAGTTTACAACCATTATCCCGAGCGGGAGGCATTCAAAAGTGTATGCCGTGCTAAGTGAAAATAGCTCGAACCTCTGTGCTCACCCACCACCTAGCGCGGACAGCGCCCCACACAAAGCAGGGATGGCCTAATTTTGGCTTTGGAGCCGTGATGCAGCTAGTCTTAACAGTCCGCCAACCTGGCCAGTGGCTCTGCTTGGCACGTTTTAGTTTCATTTTGACAGCCAGAAAACCAGAATTGTTGTGAGTCTTGTGTGAGCACGCATGTCTGGTGACTGTAATTGGAAATGCTGATGTGTCAGCCAACCAGGAAGTAAACAGCAACATTTTTCCTTGAAGTAGACCACATTACGAAAATATGTATGTATCTCTTAGTGTTGCAAAATAAATCCCTGCCTTTGGTCAATATAAGGAGGAGGAAGAGACTGGGGTAAAAATTCTCAAATTTAACATCTCTAACTTAGAGAGCTTAGTCTCGTTCATGTCTTCGACACTACAACCCAAATTTCAATTAAGCTGGAATGGTGTGTTAAACATAAATAAAAACAAAATACATTCATCTTCTGTACCGCTTTTCATCACAATGGTCCCGGGGGGACTGGAGCTTATCCCGGTTAATATTTTTTATTTGTAAAAAAATGTTTTAGCAGATACCGCTAGTAGTGACAAGCCTAGAGTGCCCTGCAGTGTTGTCACTAATGCTTACTCAGTAACGCGTTATTGTAAACTTTATTACTTTCTTTCAGTAATGAGTAGGGGTGCACGATATCCATTTTTTGAAACCGATACCGATAACTTCCTGCTCCTCAAGGCCGATACAGATACTATAACCGATAACACATTTATAATTTTTCAAAGTATATTCCACATGGGTTTTTTAACATGTGTAGGCCAAAAATACTAGTGGTGGATTCAGCAGGGACTTGCGCGTGGAAGTAAACATACGAGGAGAGCGGAGTTTATTCAACATGGCTAGCGCGAGACAGACTGTTGTCAATGACTTGTGTCGATGTGTTTTTGGTAATTTAAAACATTTTACCGTGGATTGGAACAGATTCTCTGCTCTCCTGTTCGCCATCTGTGTTGTTGTGGAGACGACTTCCGACGTGGAAGAGTGACGTTGCTCGTTAAGTACACGTCACGCAAATAAACGAATCTGATTTGTCGATTGATTTTGTACTTGCTCGAGAGGCCGTTAATGGGCTGGGTCCCAGACTATACTCTCAGTGTTTGAAAAACACAGGGAGAACAGTCTGGCCGTGCCAGGCAAGTCTTTATGCACAAATCCGATTTTTTGTCATATCTGTTTTTTTTGACCTGCCCGTTCAGACTGCCTTTGTCCATTGAGACCGTTCAAATATTATGCATGCGCACTAATTCGGAGTCCGACACTCGCCGAGCAAGAAGAGCCGCATACGCAGAAACATCAGAACAAATGACTACATGCTTCATGCTACATGCGTCATTCCAGAGCAATCATATTTTGATTTACAAAAATAGGACACAAATAACAGACATAAATAATCCCCGTTTAGGCTTAAATTCAAAATTTCTGTGGATCGATACCATGCACCTACTGTCCATGCATGTCACACACACATACGGGCAGTTTACCCAGACTCTCGGCCGTGTAAGCAATCTTGAAATATTGCTCATATAGAACAGAGAGAAAAAAGATCATTCTCAGGCTTATCCTCAACCCATTTTTATTTTTTTATGACTGCTGCCAAGCCCGTCCATTCCCCGAAAGCCGTTTTCAAGTCAAGCTAGGCGCTAACGGACAGCTGCACCGCTACCGTAGCGCGCTGCTTCTCTCGCTCTTTGATGACGTAATTGCTGCATGAATTCCGATTTGAAAGACTTGCCAGTTCAGACTGCCGCAACGTTCTGGAATAATGTAGCCCAGATCGGATTTAAACCACATACGAAAGTGACCCAGATCGGATTTGAAATGGTCCACTTCTATGTGACTTGTCCCGTTCAGACAGTCAAGTTAATGCCTCACTTGAGTCGGAAAAACACGAACAAATCGGATTAGTGAATTAAAGGGTATGAAAACACAATGGGGGTGTGAGACATCAATAGAACCGTTATGTGCCAAGATAACAAATATTGATAAAGTTAACAAAAAAATCAATCACATTAATGAGCAATTATCCAAAATAGATCGAAAATGACGAACATTTTCGAAAGTGTTCCGGAAACAGCCGAAAGGGGCGGAGACGTCATAACAAGGAAACAAAAGGTCGAGGCAGGTGCCATCGTTGTTTATCGACGAGAGAGTTGCGTTCGTGTTTTATCAAAAAAATCGCTAAAATGGTTCAAACCTGTCAAGCTATGTGGTTTACAAATAGCCATTTGTCGCAATGTAGTACCCTTGAGTTCCCGAACGTGAGAAAAAGAGATGACTACGCAGACAATGACTAAAGTTCGTCAGTGCTAAGAGGGCTAATTTTGCAGACCCAGCCTCCGGCACGGTTTTTTGTTGTGCGCATTTTACACCTGAAAGCTATACGAACCATGGGCAAATGAAATCAGGTTTTGCTAAGACATTGCTGCTGAAAGCAGATGCGGTGCCCGGTGAAAGAGGACGATGACTGGCTCTGATGAGACCACCTCACCACCCCAGGCAAAGCAAAGGAGGGAAATGGCCAGAGTGAGTACTCTTTTATAATAAAAAACATATCACGCATTGGATATAGGACTGGACACATGTATAAATTATCGCTTGTAAAATATATTGAACAAATCCTCAAATCCCATTCACATTTGTGTCGGTTGGCAGAGCGGAACCGATGATAGCATATTAAATGATAATTATTCTATACATTACTTTATTTTGCGGTCACGGTGTATCAGCTTCACAAAAAGAAATGCAAAACAAACCATTCGGTGATTCTGTTGCCGCCGGTGTTTCATCAGTGTGATTGCTCCCCTCAATGATCCTTTCATTAGGCTGCATTGGCTTTCGTTTGGGCTCAAACTGATAACCCAAAACACCAAAGAAAGGTTCATAACTCTCCTCGTCCCCATTAGAAGAATATTCGTTACGTCGGATTTGTCGCTGCAAATAGAAACAAAATTGTCCGCCGTCATCACCGCCATTCAGTACTAAGCACTGAGCCGGTTGTTTCCCTATAGTGACGTCACGCACACAATATGCTAGATTTCCGGCATCTCGGGGGCGGGTCCTTTTAGCTTGACAATCGACCTAATTTCTATCATTTTCTTGGTGTTGCGATGTGTGTAATTACACGAAGTGGCATGATATGAATTCAAAAGGCATGCGTTGATGGATAAATGATGGAATATTAGCATTTCCCCAGGTGTTGTCATACCCTTTAAGACCTGCAGTATGAACGTAGCCTTAGTTTCCTTAGTGACTGTACGTTACTATTTTGTTATTGCCTCATAATGTACGTACAATGAAGAATATTGTAGTCATATACGAAGAGCATTTTGAATTGAAAATGTCAGAAAGGTTCCCACTACGTCTTCGTTTCCATGGTAACCGCTCATCGTTAATTCCCGTTTTGGTCCCAAGTCACACGCGCTAAGTGTTTTGGGACTGAGAAAGGCGTGTGAAGCGAAGGTGCTCATTCGAGGCGAGTGCAGGCACCATTTGAGATGCGCGAGGGAATGTTGATCTGTGTGCGTCCATAAGTGAAAGTGAGTATTTTTCCTTCATTCTGGAGGAATTCAGCAATATGTTGGATCTTCTTCATGCGCAGCCGTTTCGTAGAAAACTATGGTGAATTTTTATCTTTTCTCGTCTTATCAGACGACAACTGGCATCCATCTCGTTATGTTTAAGTCTCCAATAACACACCTTTAGCTCGTCTTTAAGGACGTCATCGAAATATTTTTGTTATCGTCATCTTTGACGAAAACAATACGGTCTCTTACCATTTTCGTCTCGTCGGACGAAAACTGGCATTCATCATGTTATGTTGTAGTCTCCCAAGCCACGTTTTTAGCTTGTCGTCGCCATGAAAAAATTGTTCGCCGACGAAATATTTTCGTTTTCGTCAATGTAGACGAAAACAACAATGTTGCTAAGTCAATGATGTTCCTAAGCAAAAGTTGGCCGTGTGATCAGCTAGTGCCAACATATGCAACAAATGTCAAACCTCTCAGCAACCTGAAACAGTTCCCTTTTTGAAAGTAACTTGGTGTACATTGTCTGCTTGCGGTTTAAAAAAAAAAAACAAACGTGTGGAAGCTTAAGCAAGAAGTGACAAATCTTATCAGCTAGTGGGATGTCCAACTCATATCGAAACTACTGAGTCAGAATGAGCTAGGAACCAGTCTGTTCTGTTGCTATCACACCTGGATTCTGAATGTGTGACGCGATTCCTGGGAAGGCCTACATGGAAGCGTACAACCTAGAGCACTGCTGGCAGACGAAGGAAAAGCAAAACACAAAACTTAAGTTCTTTCCCATGACCTCAACAGATCTCTCAGAAATCCCTCGTGATTTAAACCGAATAAGAAATTTTACTTTATTTTTTTCTAACTGTCACATGGCCCATAAATACTGACATCAGATCTACGAGGAGGCCGCGTTGCTGATTAGGCCCCCAACCCCACTGACGCAAATGGCCTCTTTCCCTCCCTTCTCTGCTGTGCCTCCCACTTGGTGAGTCATAAGAAAGAAGCTCATGCAAAGAGAAAGGTTAAAAGGTGTGGTAACTCTATCACTACACGGTAGACCGGGCCGTGTGGGTGTACTCTGCAAGTTTGAACATGGTTTCTACTGCCACTGTAGGTTAGCCGAGTCTAATAAATCATAGATGGTGTAACCTCCAAAGTTGACTACACAAATAATACGAACAAATGTTTCTGGAAAAATAACACAGCATAATGTTTATTAAAGGGTATGTAGCGGCAAAGGGGGTGTGAGACATCAATAGAACCGTTATGTGCCAAGATAACAAATATTGATAAAGTTAACGAAAAAAATCAATCACATTAATGAGCAATTATCGAAAATAGATCGAAAATGACTAACATTTCCGAAAGTGTTCCGGAAACAGCCGAATGGGGCGGGGACGTCACGACAAGTGATTGACAGTCGAGGCGGAGCCAGGTGCCATTGTTTTTTAACGACGAGAGAGTAGCGTTGGGGTTTGTTTGACCAAAACATCACAAAAATGGTTCAAAGCTGCTGTGCTATGTGGTGTACAAATAGTTATTTATCGGAATATAGTATCCATGAGTTCCTGAACGTGAAAAAAAAAAAAGCTGGACTACGCAGACAATGGGTAAAGTTCGTCCGTGCAAAGAGGGCTAATTTTCTAGACACAGCCTCCGGCACGCTTTTCTGTGGTGCGCATTTTCCACCTGAAAGCTTCTCGAACTATGGACAAGAGAAATCGGGTTTTTATCTAAAAGATTGCTGCTCAAAGGAGATGCGGTGCCGACCATACACGTGCAGCCACCTAAATGTCCCGAGATATCAAGAAAGAGGACGATGACTGGTAAAGGAGGCTAAAGCTAAGCAAAGGAGGGGAGCAGCCAAGCTCGAAATGGCCAGAGTGAGTACTCTTTTATAATAAAAAAATGTCACGCATTGGATACAGGACTGGACACATGTATAAATTATCGTTCGTAAAATATATAGAACAAATCCTCTGATCCCATTCATATTTGTGTCTGTTGGCAGAGCGAAAAGCTATAATAGCGCAATAAATGATAATTATTCTATGCATTACTTTATTTTGCAGTCACGGTGTATCAGCTTCACAAAAAGAAATGCAAAACAAATCATTGGTGTTTCCCACACGATCTGCTGCTGTTGTTTCATCAGTGTCATTGCTCCCCTCAATGACAGTTTCATTACGCTGCATTGGCGTTCGTTTGGGCTCAAATTGGTAACCTAAAACACCGATTAAAGCTTCGTAACTCTCCTCGTCACCATTAGATGAACATTCGTTACGTCCTTCTACGTCGGATTCGTCGCTGAAACTAGAAACGAAATTGTCTGCCATCATCGCCGCCATTCAGTATTAAAGCACTGAGCCTTTTTCTTGTTGAAGAAACACCCCTCACTGTCAATTCTGAATTCTCTTTTATTGACAACGAGGGGTGTTTCTTCATGAGGGAACCTGGAATATGTGCAGGACGAACACAACGCATCAGCATAAACAGCTCAAAACACCCCTAATTCTCCCCTCACTAGAAGGAATTATATTGATGCAGACAGGCGCTGCCCCCCTAGTGGCCGGTGGCACTCTCTTCACTTGTCGTGACGTCACGCACACAATCTGCCAGATCTCGGGCGCCGGTCGTTTTAGCTTGACAATCGAGCCAAATTTCTCTCATTTTCTTGTGTGTAATTACACGAAGTGGTATGATATGAATACAAAAGGCATGCGTTTATGGATAAATGATGGAATATTAACATTTTCCCAGGGCAATGTGCTTGTGCCCGTTATGCTCCTATGTTAGGATGATTTCCAACAACCAATGGAGATAAAACATTTTTTACCCACATAGTAATACTGATCCACAGCAATAATGTGGTACAGTATTGGAATACCTTAATCAGCAAGTGACTTTGCATCGCTTTTTGAAATTTAAACATTACTGAAGCATTCGGCCTCGATCCCTTAAGTGCCCAATCAAGAAAGGATTTCACTCTTAATATTGTCATTGAATATAACGGTATTCAACATAACGTACCTCACGGTATCCTATTTTTTACATTATTTCATTAATATGACTATGTTTTGGATAGTTATTGTAAGATTTAGGGGGTATTCAAGGATACTTAAAGGGTTAATTCAGACTTACGCGGAAATTCGGGTTACGTCGTCAGCGTAGGAACAGAACTCGTTCGTAACCTGGGGACTTGGCTGTTCAATACTCATGAACGTCAGGGTGGGGAAATTGGACTGTTTTTTTTTTTACTGTTGATCGACAGTGATTGTGTGGACCCGAAAATACTGTACATATTTCTAAAGTTTTTTTTTTTGTATCACCTTTCTCAATACATTTTTCACTCAAATCACATTTGTCTGTCTTTATTCATTGCCGCTGCCCTCCCGTAGCCGAACCTGGCCTTCCTGATTTCCCCACTATTTGTACACCACAGTGTTGCTATTAACATTACGGCTTACACTTGTTACATGCATCAGACTATCGTTTTTGGTCGCAAGATCGGATCCGCTTCAGTACTGACTAGAGCTGGGAATCTTTGGGCACCTCACGATTCGATTACGATTCAGAGGCTCAGATTCGATTATAAAACGATTATTGATGCACTCCCCCTCCTTTTTTTTTTTTTTTTTTTAAATGTTTTGTAAATTAGTTCCAAAATTGTTCAAAAATCCTCTGAGGCTAAACCAAACTACTATTTCAGTATTAAGTTAACATATAGCAGTAAACAAATATACAAAAATAACATTAAATAAAAAACTCTAATTTCCCTTCTGTCTACTTTTGTCAAAGTTTTAAAACTATTTCATCATTTAAAGATAGATTCAAGACAAGAGTCTGCCGATTTAGGAGTATTTTAGATAAAAAGTTAATTAGGTTCGCTATAACAGAGCCTTCTAGAGAGGTCTACTGCTTTTACTTACGCCGGAAAGTCTGTAATTTCGCATCTCTGTTAAATAATACATTTTGTAACACCGCCATTGTCTGTCATTTTGCATCTAGTTCTACATATATATGATATCTACTGTAGCCGTATGTTTGTAGCAACTGGCAACTGGGCGTTGTTTGTAGCGGCTGTCAGCCGCAGTCAGGTATGATTGTTTTTTTTCGGCATGAGTTGAACATGATATTTACTCTCGATCCGTTCCTCATTGCGTCCCAAAGACCGCGCTGACTGTGTTTTACTTCCGCTTTACCTGGTATAATTCAATAATCGGAATTTGGATATTTGTGAATCGTTTTCGAATCTTCCACGGCCGAATCGCGAAAAATCTAAGAATCAGAAATTTCGCACGCCTCTAGTATTGACATATATTTTCAGAAGAAGATTTAAAGTGATCCTCTAACTTAAATACATGTATGCTCTAATAAACCACAATTGTTCTCTTGTACTAAACTATGTTGTTAGAAACAATAAAATGTTAAATCAATGCTAATATTTTATAATATTTAGTCCATATTTTGACTGTTAGTTGGCGCCATGGTTTGCGGGCTCGCAGTGATGACATAATTGGTATCTTTCCAAATGTGTAGCGTGTTGAACAATTGCTTATTGCTGCCTAAACTCGCCAAGTAAAATGCCACGATGTGCTACTTTTGGATGCAATTTCCAGTCAAATGGAAACAAGGGGAGTGAAGTGAGTGGTGAAGGTGGAATTATTATCTTTTGTGAATAAATGTGTATAAGTGGAAGCTTCTCCCCCTTTGTGGTCCCTGTATGCACATACCCAACCCACCACGCGTTATAACTGGCGCCCGAACATTTTTCCTGGATCCTCAGTCAAGTAAGGGATCCGTCTATTTTCTGGATCCGACGGTCCCACCACGTCTGCAATATTGGTTTCGGATCTGTCCATTTTTTTGATTCGTCGGTCCCACAGCGGCTTTTTGGATCAGTCTATTTTGTGGAATCGACGGCTGCGACATTGCCATGGGATCGGTTTAATTCCTGGATCTTTGAGTGAGTAAAAAACGCGGATTTGGATTACTATTGCTATCTTTTATGTTGGCTATTCTTTGTGGGAGTTTTCCCCAAATCATACTAAATAATTAAAGCACTATGGCACGCTACAGTGACGACAGTGACTCTGACGTGGACCTCACAACAATGTTTGAGTTCGTCAGGGAACGCGTGTTTGCTTACTGCTGAGCTCCCAAGTGAAGAGTGGTCAAGGTGGAAATATTTTTTGTGAATAAATGTGCATAGTGGAAGCTTCTCCCCTTTTTGGTACTTTTATACACGTATCCTAGCTACCACCCGTTACAATGTACAAGACATGGATTACACAAGGTGTGCTCTTTGGCCTGTACTGTATGTAAAGCACACGACAGCTCTGGATGCTAACAATCTACATAATTATATTGGGATAAGTTTGAAAACGCAATATGCTTACCTTGAATATCTGCTAATAAAACCGGACAGCGTACACTCTCGCTCCCAACCGGAGTTCCCAACACAACAGCACTCTCTCGCATCACCAGTTTTGCCCAACTTTTGTCTTATCAGGTATCTGCTGCACGCATTTTCCCTGAAGCTCATCTTGTGAACGACCGACAGTGCTGTCCTGCTCTTCACTTTTCAGATCTGGTTCAAATAGGAAGGGTAGAACTGACGACATGTTGGGAAAGCTAACGAGTGACACACTGGAATTTCGGCAATGGGACCAGTGACGTCATGCACTGCGACGTAACAAGAATGGCGACCTATCACTTAAAATAATTTTACAAACTTTATTAAAACAAAAACATTAAGAGGGGTTTTAATATCAAATTATTATAACTCATACTACCATTTATCTTTTAAGAATTACTTGTCTTAAAAATAGAGGATCCCTTTAACCATTTTCCAGTAGAAATTGACGACATAGAGTGTGACATGCTGACATGTGTTTGACAGAAATTCTCACAACAGCTTGATGTTGTCCTTGTTGCCGGCATTGGCCAAATTGGAGCACTTGTAAAACATGCGAAAAAAAACAAAAAAAACCTTAAAAGTAAGTTTCAACAGGTTTCCAAGCTAGATTTTGTGTGATGATTTTGGCTCATGAATCATCCTGTATTATCCCAATTTGTATGATTTTTCATTTTTGAGCATTTGAATTTTTTTAAAAACAAATTAATCAATGAATTCGTGGGTCTTATCATACAAATCTTAAGTATTTTTTTTTCTCTAAACAATGAACATCAGTGATGTTATCTCCAATAAACCTAGTGTAAAAGAGGAGACAAATAACTGTGTGCAAACTTGCTACAAACAAAGCCAGGAAATTCCGTTTTCAGGATGAGTAACTGCACATTACCAGTAGTAGTGAATTAAAAAAATAGGAAATGTGGATGTTTACGTTCCAAGTTGATTTACAGTGTGTGCCCCTAAATATTTTGAAATTGCGGGCCAAAATGCTTCTTGGAGAAAATGAAATGGCTCACCATCGGCTGTTTTTTGACTCAGTAACAGGAACGTGCCTCCAAATACAAACACACCAAAACAACTCGGAAATAAGTTACAACTGTGTGCACAGTAGCAAACTGGCCGGCAATCAGCTGCCATGCTCCATGTAGGCAGAAGCACGTACTCCTTCTTGAACTGAATTTATCAGAGGCTGTATGTCCAAAAAATACCATCTGGATCTAGTCAGAATCTTTCACGATTCAAATGATTAACGCCAAATTGACGCAATGAGGAATTTCTCACTTGATAAACAGCCATGTCAGAAGACATATTCTCCTCCTAAAATAATTAAAACTTGGAATCGCACAATATACTGTATAATTCCACTCTTCGAAGTCATTCTCCTAGTTGGAAGGGCCTCTCTACATGCACAAAATGAGTCGACAAAACCACAAATAACCCAACGACAGATAGACACGATTTATTGATTGGGAATTCAGGTACTCCAGTACTGCTTGTGTGTATAAATTGTGTTTTGAATAAACTAAGGTGGAAACTACATGTTTTACTTGAACTTATTCTGACAATTTGAGCAACAGCCACTTCATGAAAACCCCAACAGGGAGCATAATTTAACTCAATATTGTGAGAGAATTTTATTATGCTTAAAACACAACCATTAGACATTATATTTTGTATGCTGTTGTCATGCTTGCATGAGAACATTGTAGCATAGAGCGTCATTGTTAATCTGTTTGAGTGTGCCTTCGCATGGCCTCGACGATTGAAGACTACCACAATATGCCCAAATATGGACTGTTATGTTCCCATGTTTTTCAATATGCCCTGAATGAATACAAGCGAGGACTGTGGTTTCTTATCATCGTTCTAGCCGGGACCTGTGCCCAAGGTCTCAGCTCAAAGATGTTTTTGTATTGAAAAATACCCAGGTTTGTGAGATGATGAGTTTTATCTCTTAGTAAGTTTCGTTTCATGTGGGGCTTCGGCACCGTCCCTTCAACAGTATAAATGTCCAGCCTCCATTGTACTTCTTCGTACTTTCTGGGTGATCACAGCTCCTGGCTGGGTCACATCGGTTTGTTCCGGAGAGCTCTTGCTCATAAAGCCTTCGAAGAAAAGCAATCCATGATTAGGGTTGTATTTAGACCTGTCCCGACTAGTCGACATAGTCGACGTCATCGATGACGTAAATCCGTCGACGAGCACAACATCCTGTCGACGGTTAATGAAGGGTTAAAAAAATATATGCGTGGAAAGTTAGAATGTCGGATGCTCTGTTTGCAAGCGGGGAAAGCGGCACAAAGCCAAAAAAAGCGCACCAGAGTGTCCAAAACATTGCCTTATTTCAAAGAAACAAAGGAGAGTACACTCTTCTGTCCTGTCTCTTCAATGCCAAGCTTGGCTGCACGTCGGCCGTGAATAAACACCTCAAGCGCCTTCACGCAGTTTGTAATTTTTTTTTTTTCTTCATTTTTTGTACATCAGAGGGTGCTGTCGCCTTACTAAATAATAATGTTTCATTGACAATGGGTCTATAAGTGCTATTAGTATTGTTCTTAAGTGCTAATTGAAAGGTTTATTTCATGTTATGGATTATTTTATGGTATAGAAAATTATATAAGGTTAAAAGGTCATAAATATATACAGTATATACAGTGATTGCACTCAAGGGAGAGATTGTCAATGATAAGGTAATAAATTAAGGTAAAGGCAATTCATATAGGCAATTCATTGATATATAAATAAGGTTTAAAAGGAAAAAGTGAAAAGTTTTTGTTAATTTCTAATTGTGTTGCTTTATTTGTGTGCACCGTAGCTCTTACAGTGTGTTCACATCAAGGATGGAATAAAAGTTGTAAACAATCAGTTTAAGAGACCATCTTTTCAATCAGGATGCTACACTAATGAATTCTATCAGCATTTGAACTCATTGTTTATTTGTGATTTATTATTGTTATTTACGTGTTTATTTGTACTTTAATAAATAATTTGAGTGTTCCAATATGTTTTTTGTGAATTGATAAGCGTCAACAAAAATTTCATTGCTAAATTAGTAAAAAAAAAAAATGTTTTTAATTTTATTATTAGATTAGTTGACTAATCGTAAAAATAGTCGGCTGACTAATCGGGAGAAAATTAGTCGTTTGGGACAGCCCTAGTTGTATTCATTTCTCTAATCGAGCTATCGAGGTAACACTTATCTTGGAGTTCAAAGTTAAACTTCCTTGACAAATAAAACACTAATATTAAAAGGAACCTTGGACTTAAAGACTTGTAGACTCTAATAAGCCACAGTTGTTCTTTTACTTAAATATGCAATTAGAAACACAGATATTATTGCCAGTGATTTAAAAATCTATAATATTTAGTACATGTTTTGACCTACAAGGGGCGCGAATTTTTACGCGCGCAATGCACGCTGGGGGTGATGACCCGGTTGGGCTGGAATGGGAGAATTGCTGTGCTAGCTAGCAAGCGAAGCTAGTATGACGACTAGCATTTTGTCACATTCTGCTGCTGGTCAGATTGTTTTGTTACAAAGCAGTGGGATGAGTTCCTAACGTCATACCTGCATCCAATTCCAGCTTATCAGCAGTGTCTTTAAACCGATCCTAGGTGGCTTGCCGAGAATTGATATTATGTAATCTCTGTTATTGTTGTCAGCTTGCTATCTGAAGTCAGCCGCGTTTCTTTTCAGTTGCATTTCCCTTAGACACATAACGCATGTGGCTTTATAAAGAAAATCATGAGGTATAGTCCTGTGGTTTGCGCGCTCATCTGTCGTACGGGAAACGCGGGTTCGATTCTCGCAGGAGACCTTCATTAATTTCTTTTGCTGCTCGTTTTGTGAAATATCGACAGTGCTGTTCTGCTCATCACTTTCCCGCTCAGGTTCAAATTGGTAGGGCAGAGCCGCCGACATGTTTATGTAGCTAAAGAGTGAGGCTGTTTTTTTTTTTTTTTTTTTTTTTGAAACTGTGGTAGCGTGGTAGTCCAACAGCGCCGCCCAGTGACGTCACCGCCCAGAATTCATTGTGTCGTCAACAACAGCAATGCTGACCTTTTAGTTAAACTAATTTTACAAATTTTATTAAAACGAAAATATTGAGCTGTTTTAATATAAAATTATTATCATTCATACTGACATTTATATTTTAAGAATTACATATCTATCTGTGGTACCCTTTAAAACTGGGGTTCAGAACATTGTTATTCTTTCATGCCATTCAAATAAGAAAAAAAAATACCATAGTTAATAAACGAACTATCATCATGTTGCAGTATCACCAGCTTAATGCAAACATATTTTTAGAATAATAGTTAGCCCCAAACCAAAATGCTAATATGACGTGAACAATCAAAAACGATCTCCATAAATCTCCCAAACTTTTGTTTTATGTTGAAGAAAAGTTTGAAAATATATATATTTTCAAATTCATTGAGTTGTACAGGTAATACCGAGGTCAGATTAATGATGATAACATTGTTTTGACGTGATTTACTTTTTCCTCATTTGGGATATTAAAACTACATGGCATTTGAACAGGGACGTATACACTTTTTACAACCACTGGCAGTAGAAGTATCTAGAAAGCACTGTATGAACAAACGGATACTGTCGCTGACATTTTTGAAAGGGGCATCTTGCAATTTTAAAAACACAATTTTGTCAGTATAATATGACATTAGTACTCAGAGAAAATGAATTTTGAGGAAAAACAATCAGAACTTTGAGCTCCTAATTGGACTGTGGAAGTATCGATTATTTTCCTACACTTGTCAGCACTCACAGCAGGCAAATCCCACACTTTAACGTAGATTCGTGTTAAATTATGATTGAGAACTAAATTTATAGCAGAACATCCATATATATTTAAAACAGGAAACAACTTCCGAGATGAAACAAGGGTGAATTTAGGAGTTGTCTTGGGTGACCGACAGGAAGCTTAGAGATTCAGAACAGACACAGAATTAAGATTTTTGCTAGACCGATTAAGTTTACAAGTCTTTTTGACTTTTAATTAATTGCAAATTCCATCCAAAGGTAACTTTAAACTGCTAACATGTACAGTTATAGCAACACTGTATGAGGATTAAGTCAGTAAATCATGCTACCAACCGCTGTGGCGCCAGAAACGTTGGATAGAATGAAGACGTTTTTAGGTAATGGTAAAATTGTTTTTGTAATTTCTTTTTTTGGCTTTAAAAAATCCTTTTGGAAAACAGAGTAAATGTTTTGGGGAAAAAAGATAGTTGGAAGGTGAATTGATGAATGTTCAGGTCAACAAAAACTATGATGTAATGGCTGCTTAGTGCCTACACCCTGACTCGTAAATATTCCGATATGGCAAGTAAGGTTGTGAAACATTGTTCTTTGTTTAATGTCCTGTTCTGATCAAACTGCTGCTATGGTAACATGCGTGCTTGTGTTCATGGCCTAGGCCAGGGCTCTTTCATGCTTCTCCTGTGGCTCACTGACTTTGGAAAATAAATCAAAAATTAAAAAAATGACAATTTTAAATTTGTATATTAAGTTAGAGTCAGAGGTGGGTAGAGTAGCCAAAAATTTTACTCAAGTAAGAGTAGTGATACTTCAAAACAATATTACTCAAGTAAAAATAGTCATCCAAAAAATGTGCTCGAGCACAAGTTTAAAAGTATTTCGTGAAAACAATACTCAAGTAATGAGTAACATTGTGAGTAACTGCTTACAAGGTTTAAGTTTTTTTGTTTGTTTTAACCCTTTAACACCGAATGTGTCGGATGCGACACATTTACGCATATCATCAGTGAAGCCTTGTCACGCTGTAATTATGTCACCCACGTGCCGCTGGTTGCTCTCACTTGAAAGTAGGGCTGCAGCTATCAAATATTTTAGTAATCGACTGAAAATTCTATCGATTAATCGAGTAATCGGATAAAACATTTTTTTTTTTTTTAGGTAAAGAGCAATTATAAATATACATGAGAAGACAAGACATTTAATCCAATATTGAACCATTTTCAGTCAATCAATGTCTTTATTTTCGATGTACATTGTTGAAAACGGCCAACAATTGCATCTAAGATGTGACTAGAAAAAAAAATTCACTGCTTTCACTCAAAAAACTTCTAGATCTTATTAAACATATTTCGTACCTAAAAATGTAATTACGCTTGATAACACACATCACTTAAAAGCTACGTGTTTTTCCCACGTGTTTCAATTTAATTTCCATTTGTGTCAAGCTATTTTTAAGCTCTAGTTAAGTTTTAAGTTAGTCTAAACTGTAAGTACTGATAGGATTTTGTCTAAACTGTAAGTACTGATAGGATTTTGTTGCCTGGTACACCAGACTCACCGCTGTTCCAGCTATTGAGTCTGGCTACCATTCAGCGGATACAATTTCCTGGGCGAAGCAAGCCACAGCAAACAGACAGCGGAGTGGACCAATCAGCGACGGGCAGACGTGACGTTAGTAAAACGACGAGGGCAGGACGAGGGACTTGCGCGCGGAAGTAAACATACGAGGAGAGCGGAGTTTATTCAATATGGCTAGCGCGAGACAGACTGTTGTCAATGACTCGTGTCGATGTGTTTTTGGTAATTTAAAACCGATTTTACCGTGGATTGGAACATATTCACGGCTATCTCGTTCGCCATCCGTGTTGTAGTGGAGACGACTTTCGGCGCGCAAGAGTGACGTTGCTCGTGAAAAACACGTCACGCAAATAAACGAATCTGAATTGTCGATTGATTTTGTACCTGCTCGAGAGGCTGTTAATGGGATGGTTCCCAGACTTTTCTCTCAGTGTTTGAAAAATACAAGGAGAACAGTCTGGCCGTGCCAGGCAAAGGATTTTGAGTTTTTGCAGTGTTCAAAATAATTGTATGATACCTGCTGTATTGGAGCACATTAGGGACCAGTGCCACTTGGTGTTTTATTCAGCAATGACTACTGAGCTAAAACTGACTGTTAGCTTTATTATGTTTTAATTTTACACCCTCATCACTCTACAGCGCTGTGTTTTTACAGATTAAATAAAGCCTGTATGTAAGACACGTTAGCCACGCATCGACAGTGGTCATAATCAATAGAAACCTAGCCCTCCGAAGGGCTAACGTTACGTGAGCAAGTGACAGTAATGTTATATTTATTAGCGATGAGAAGTCTACTGCTTAAAGATAGCGGCTGTTTACTAACGCTGCCCAGACGCAGCCGAGTCTGTCATTTCGCATCTAGTCCTAAATGCATGAGATATCTATGAGACGCATCGGACACTACCTGCTACTAGCATCATGCGGGCGTAGTTTTTAGCAACGTCTGCGTAGTTTGTAGCGGCTGTCGGCTGCGGTAAGTTTTTTTTTTTTTTAAATGCTTCTTCCTCTACGCACGTGACGTCAGCGCGTTGTCCCGCATTAAAAGTAGTCCGGGCAAAACGTGATGCTTAGAGCTGGCAAAATCAAACGATTCCTCAGGGTGAATAAAATTACTCGGATCAGTTTTTAAACTCGAGTTACTCGAGTTGCTCGAGTATTCGTTTCAGCTCTACTTGAAAGTAGGGAAGATGATGTCCACACCAGTTTTTATTTGAAGTCAATCGACCAAGTAAAACGGGAGATAACGTCATTTGAGTTTTATAGTTTTATTGCACTCATAAATATGCATTAAAACGCTACATGTACTATGTGTCTATCTCCATATTTCCATCATTTCTTGTCCTTTTTCAAAACCGAAAGCAGTACAAAAGACTACATATCCCAAGAGCCCTTGTGATGTCAAGACGGACGAACCTAATGTGAACATTTTTAATAAACTGCCGAGCGAGGCGCCGACTAAGGAAAGGGAGGCACGCAAAGCAAGCAATGGCCGGTTGGATTGAGCGAGCGAAACGTGCAGACTGAATCGAAAACTAAATTTAGCGAAGCTGATGGTAAATGGTGTTATATAGCGCTTTTCCACCTTTCAAGGCGCTCAAAGCGCTTTACACTACATCGCCATCTACCTACTGGTGATGCAGCACCAGGAGCAATGTGGGGTTCAGTATCTTTCTCAAGGATACTTAGGCGAGTTAATCAGGGCAGAGAATTGAACCCACAACCTCTGGGTTGGGGGACAACTACTCTACCACTGAGCCACGCCATCCCCCAATCCGTCCCTAATGCATTATTTCATTAACTCAAGGAAGAGGATGAGCTGTATTTGTCGTTGTTTTCCTCGGATGAGTCGGCGTCTCGGCAAGTAGAAGTGACAGCAGTGCGCAAACGGCGGAAGAGTAGGCTGTGTGACGTGTGTGACGCAGCTCAGTGACCTGTTCAAGAACAAACTTTATTGAGTGCACACATAAAACAAAACAAAAAAACTTTATTGGGTCGCATGCCTGAAAAAATTGAATTCTACTGAACTACTTGTCAATATTTTAGAAAATACTATTTTTCAATGTTACATATTTTTTCTTCACTATGAATCTTTTAATTTTTATATAGATGCGTGTCCGAGAAGCTTGATTGCATGTACATATATGCATTTGATAAGGTGATGGGTACAATACCTAACTTCACAAAGAGATATCCTCCAAACCCTTTTTGTGTTCGATGATGTATATAATTTTTTTTCTCACTATTTTGCACTGTATATAACCTGTTTTGACCATAGTATGTGTAAAGGCCGAAAACGACTATGACATACTTGCTGTTTGTGTTGAATTGTCAAACATAAAACTATTCAATCTTATTTTTTTCTATTGAATGTTTATCCTAACAAGTTGAATAAATATTATCAAGCTTTGAAACCGTTGGTCGAGCATGTTTAGTTGTCAGTGGGACATCAACATTACAAATTTTGAAAAAAAAAAAAAAAGGGATTTTTTTGTCTTTTGGGTCCAAAATGTGGATTATAATTGGTCAGTGAAGAACACAACAGTTTGGACATGAAGTTAAAGGTGTCCTGAAAAACGGGACCCAACTTGGCCATTGTGAACAATTTTTTCTTTGAAATATAAAGGCAACATTAAAGGCATGCAAATTCGGCCAAAATAGGCTTGGCTGTTAAAGGGTTGAACAATGTTTTTTTTTTTTTCCAGCACAGTTATCTATATGAACCATCATTAATATACTTTGAAGAACACGACTATAACCTAATACATAATAACCAGGGGTGCACATAATTTTTTTGCCCAGGTTCTCAGAGGAGGACCTGGAGATGTGACTTGGTCCTCATTGAGCTTGAGAGCCAACCCGCCTCCAGTAGCCACTTTTTAGCAAAAGTCCTTTTTTTCGGTAGCTCCGGTGACGTCTCTGTCGTCTGTCTGTCTTTTGACGGGGGTGGGGGAACACGGAAGTAATTACTCAGTGTGGCCTGCCTCTTCGACATTTTGAGAAGTTATTTTCTCGTGTCTGCCGCAAATACAGTGGTCAGCCATTGGTACGCAAAACCGTTGAGGGCCAGCGCATTTGTCTACGTCCAGTACGCATGCGCGCATGCGGACCACTTATGTGCACCCCTGATAATAACATTAAGCTAAAAAAATACAATTTTTTAATTTTTTTATTATTTTTTTTAAATCATTGAATTCTGTCGAGAGAAAATAAAAACATGATGAATGAAAAAATGAAACATTATTTGTCCAAAGAGCATGAGTTCCCTTTAGTGAAGAAAACACATTTCCTTTTATGAAACTAAAAGAGTCATATCTCCGGTATTCCATGGTCAATCAGTACCAAATAAAAATTGGGAGAGAGCTTTAAAACCGTGCTTTCGAGTCATGTTGATGGCAGTTGAAAATTTTTATTTTTTCTGTGTTTCTGTGTGGTATTGATATTGTTGTCTTTTACTTAAAAGAGGCATGGTCTATTGTTTTTAGTTGGGATTTCTTAAAAAGTATTTTTGAATTTAAGAGTAAACGTTTACTGCGTTTAAATGGATGTACTTAATATTACTTAGTATTATTTAGAGGCGTGTGAAATTTCCGATTCTTAGATTATTCGCGATTCGGCCGTGGAAAATTCGAGAACGATTCACAAATATCCAAATTCCGATTATTGAATTATACCAGGTAAAGCGGAAGTAAAACACAGTCAGCACGGTCTTTGGGACGCAATGAGGAACGGACCGAGAGTAAATATCATGTTCAACTCATGCCGCTAAATAAAAAAACAATCATACCTGACTGCGGCTGACAGCCGCTACAAACAACGGCCAGTTGCTAGTTGCTACAAATATACGGTTACAGTAGATATATATATATGTAGAACTAGATGCAAAATGACGGACGACGTCACTGTTAGAACATGTATTATTGAACAGAGATGCGAAATGACAGACTTTCCGGCGTAAGTAAACAGCCGCCATCTTAAAGCAGTAGACCTCTCTAGAAGGCTCTGTTGTAGCGAACCTAATTAACTTTTTATCTAAAATACTCCTAAATCGGCAGAATCTTGTCTTGAATATCTTTAAATGATAAAATAGTTTTAAAACTTTGACAAAAGTAGACAGAAGGGAAATTATGGAATAATGGGAGCAATTTTAACAACTGCAACAGTTGATTCACAACATTAAATTAATTGAATCTAGTTTAAAGCTGCTGATACAGAATGTGGACTGGAGTTATTTATTTACTGTTATTTTTGTATATTTGTTTACTGTTATATGTTAACTTGATACTGAAATAGTAGTTTGGTTTAGCCTGAGAGGATTTTTTAACAATTTTGGAACTAATGTACAAAACATTAAAAAGGAGGGGGATGCATCAATAATTGTTTTATAATCGAATCGGAGCCTCTGAATCGTAATCAAATCGTTAGGTGCCCAAAGATTCCCAGCTCTAGTATTATTAATATATACTGTATTCTTACTGTGTTATTGTAAATTGGTTAAAAAAAAAAAAAATTGTGTGTGGGGGCAATAATAACGCATATCGCAATAATTTATATTTACGATAAATTTGTTATCGACACAGGCCTAAACGCAATTGCTTCGAGTGGGTGGGTATGTTGTCTTCTGGGCTGAGGAGGTTGTTGTCAAGGAAGTACATCATTGGCTGTCGCCTTGTAAAACTGCATTGCCCCCCAGGGCCTATATCGTTTTCACGTGGACCTGCAACATCGTTCGAGTGGAGACGGAACCAAGGCGGAACCATGTAAATGCAAATATGAAATGTGTCGTATTTTCGGATCGTCACCATGTAAACGGTCCGTTCGAGTGGCATTGTAATTGCAAGTAGGTCTGAGAAATTTGAACAGTTAGAGGCCTATATTAGACAAAGAATTGGACAGCATTTATATTTGTAAACTAAAATGGCCATGTCTCAACTTTTTATTTATTTATTTATTTAAATTTGTTGACGCCATGGAATTTGAAACGTTTTTTTTTTAATCAAAATGATACATTTCCACAGTTTAAACTTTTGACATGTCATCTCTGTTCTATTCTAAATAAAATATAACTTTAATTCTAAATCATTGCATTCAGTGTTTGGTCACAATTTGCATAGTCTTCCATATGATTTGGAAGGGACCATGTGCAACCTTGGATGAACTGCCATCTCACGTATCCTTGCAGTTAGGAAAAAGTGTATTGATTTCTTAATATGACTCATGCAGGTGGAGACACAAAAGACAAAACCCAAGGTCTGTTAAACTTCCTCTTGACATAACACTATGTCTTGAATCTACATAATTTGCAGATGATTTCCATGAAATAATCCATTCTTTAAAGGGAGATTTACAGCCTAGGGAGGGGGAAAAAAAAACTGACGCTAAGGAACCCGCACCCATTCAGGAAAACAAATAAGACAATTCCAGACAGATCTTTGTTAACAAAAGTGCATCACTCGATGAGCTATTTCATGTGGAGGTAAAGAGCGGAAAATGTGAAGACTTTGCGGAACACCATAAAAGGAGTACATCTCCCACTGGGGGCAAATCACGTTCGATGCTCACATTTCCTGACTGATTCATTGACAGCACTTCCTTGACCCAGACTTAAAATGAAGGCGGTTTTGTCTACTTCTAGCACAGATGGATGAGCCTGCGGGCCCTCAGCGATACAAACAGTAAGCTCTTTTTGCCGAACACACCCCAGAGACACTAATTATGGGCCTAGCAACCCACCGCAATTGAAGCCAATTTTTTTGTCGTTTGTCAGAAGAGCACGATAAACACACCCTATTACATACCTACAGAGGAGAGTGTTGTCACGATCACATAATTATGACTTCATGTTATTGAACAGTACAGTACCTGCCCACCAAGAGCCTGGTGAACATAGTGCATCAAAATAAGTCAATTTATAGTAAAGGTTGACAAAATACCTTGCACTGAATACACTCACGTGTTCAGCCATCTTAACTCATTGCCTGCTATTGACAACGATAGACGTCCAATTTACTAAAACTGGGAGGACTAGCTGCGAATGTTCATGTTTCAGTGCCGTGTACAGTGCTAGACGTCCAATCCATTGTGACTGCAAGGGCTGGCAAGGAATGATTGCTGTCGGCCCTTTCAGTCAAGATGGATTGTGGACATCGAGCGCCATCAATAAATCCCCCGTTTCAACAACAGAGGATTGGACTGACTCAATCCTTATTTTACTTACATCCATTTTTCTTCTTTTTCTGTTTATAAATATAGTGACAACATTTAATTTTTTTTTTTTTTTACATTTTTACAATTACATATTTAGCAATATAACTGCACATTTAATGGAATTGTTCAGTAACGTGCACCACATTTTAAGAAGACTACCAACGAACATAAATTTGAACCGGAAAAACAAAAGTGTGGAATAGTATAGACAAACTCCAACTGCCCATACAGAAACTGGTGAAAGTGTATACATTCTTGTTGACTGTTTCTATCCTAATCCTTCTCCCACAGGAAAATGGTGTGTTTGAGTACTAATCCGACCAATTTTGGAAACTTATCCCACAGTGAATCAAGTTGGACGTAGCCTTACGTTTTCATGCATTCAACACATACACAACACACTACACACATATACTAGTCCCTCTAAAAAAATAGCATATTGTGATAAAGCTCATTATTTTCTGTAATGTACTGATAAACATTAGACTTTCACATATTTTAGATTCATTACACACAACTAAAGTAGTTCAAGCCTTTTATTGTTATTATATTGATGATTTTGGCAAAAAAGTCCAGAAAAACCAAAAATCCCTATCCCAAAAAATTTGCATATTTCATCCGACCAATACAAAAAAGTGTTTTTTTGTACAAAAAAAGTCAACCTTCAATTAAATGTATCAGCTACAGTGGAGCAAATAAATATTTAGTCAACCACCAATTGTGCAAGTTCTCCTACTTGAAAAGATTAGAGAGGCCTGTAATTGTCAACATGGGTAAACCTCAACCATGAGTGACAGAATGTGGGGGAAAAAAAAACAGAAAATCACATTGTTTGATTTTTAAAGAATTTATTTCCAAATTAGAGTGGAAAATAAGTATTTGGTCACCTACACACAAGCAAGATTTCTGGCTGTCAAAGAGGTCTAATTTCTTCTAATGAGGTTTAACGAGGCTCCACTCGTTACCTGTATTAATGGCACCTGTTTTAACTCATTATAGAGGGACTTTTTCACTATGTACTATGTAATTGTGGTTACAAATTACATTCAAATACGTTTATTTGAATGGGTTTGAGTCTTACCTCAAAATAGCGATTTCTCTTTGTCAATGGCCTAGCAGCCACAAAACAGCCCACTTCATCGGAGTTACCATGGTACCTGCAAAGACAATATGAAAACAACTTCACAACATTCCAGAACATTTTAATGTGTGGAATATAGTGCTGCAACGATTAATTGATTAACGTGAGTTATTTGATAAGAAAAAAAGCTCGGAATAAAATTAATCTACATCGAGGATTTGTCTAATTTGAGTGGAGTTGTCATGGTTTGTTTTGTAAATGTTTGCATTTAGTTTTATTGATTTCGGTGGATACATTGCCCTCTAGTGGCAACAGTGAATATGAACTTATTTAATAAGGCTGAACCCAGCTGCTCCATGTTAAGACCAACATAAGCTTTTTTGATTCGTAATTCAGTTTATAAGTATATTTAGCAGTTTTTGTGGGAATGTGTTTGAACGATTTGTTAAGAGCATTATTAAAAAAAAATTTAAAAAAAGCTGTTATTTTCTAGCATTTGAACTACCGTAACTGACTTTTGTGATGCAAATTAGCCAATTGTTCTTTTGTTGTACTTAAATCATTTATTTATTTACTAAGCTCAGTATTTATTTTTAAATGCATTTATTGCTTTTGTGAAATGAAAGTGCAATTTTGCATATTTTGAAGAGACACTGGGGAATTTTATTTTTGTACTCGCATTTAATACTCTTTTGAAAGTGCAATCTTAACAAGCCTTTTTTTTTTTTTTTTTTTTTTAAACACTTCTTAAATTTATTATGTAATGCATTGAAGGTTCCTAAACCAATTATTCAAAGTAATTGATAGAATAATGAATAGATTAATAGAGGACTTAAATAATCGATAGGTGCAGCCCTAGTGGAATATAACAAATTCATGATTGTGGAAGCCGTATTTTGTCTTCCCTTCATAGTAAAAGCAATTAATGAACTAGTACACACTTTGGCCATTACCTGAGCACATCACCATCCCTTAGCATTCTTTTCATGCGGTCCCGGTAGCGTAGTGGTCGTACTTCACGAATTTCTCGTATTCGCCTTCTCAAGTTCAAAAAGCGATAATGGAGGTTGATATCTTCCATTTGTGGAAATCATCACAATCTGAATCCCAAAGAAATAAATTGGATTATTCAATCACATACAGTCAAGACAAACGACACACGAAACGTAATTTCATACGGAAGGCGGAGGTGGGTTACGTATTCAGTTCCCATATGTCTGTATGTTTGTGTTCAAGATTAGAGGTGTGTGAAATTTCCTATTTTTAGATTATACGCGATTCTGCCGTGGAAGATTCGAGAACGATTCACAAACATCCAAATTCCGATTATTGAAATATGCCAAGTAAAGTGGAACTAAAACACAGTCAGCGCGGTTTTCAGGACGCAATCAGGAACGGACTGAGAGTAAACATGATGCTCAACTCATGCCGCTAGATAAAAAAACAATAATGACTGGCTACGGCCGACAGCCGCTACAAACTACGCCCACGTAATGCTACGGTAGATATCACATGTATATAGAACTAGATGCCAAATGACAGACTTGCCGGCGTTAGTAAACAGCTGCCATCTTAAAGCAGTAGACTTCTCCGGAAGGTTGTTGTAGCAAACCTTCTGAGCGAACCTAATTAACTTTTTATCTAAAATACTCCTAAATCGGCAAAATCTTGACTTGAATCTATTATCTCTAATCTCTTTCACATGTCGAAAGCAGACAGAAGGGAAATTATGGAATAACGGGAGCAATTTTAACAACTTTAACGGTTGATTCACAACATTAAACGAATGTAGTTTAAAGCTGCTGATACAGAATGGGAACTTGAGTATCCTATTTACTTTTTTGAACTGTTAACTTGATACTGAAATAGTAGTTTATTTATGCCGGAGAGGATTTTTGTAATTAATGTATGAAACATTAAAAGCAGCTAATAGCTGGGGCGGGGGGCATCAATAAACGATTTATAATCAAATCGTAGCCTTGGAATCGTAATCGAATCGTTACGTGCCCCAAGATTCCTAGCCTGGAACTCCAGACTCACCGCTGTTAAGTGTTTCAGCTAAAGAGTCTGGCGACCGTTCAGCGGCTCAAATTCCCAGGGCGGAGCAAGCCACGGCAAACAAAAAGCGGAGTGGACCAATCAGCGACGCCGGATGTGACGTTGGTAAAGCGACAAAAAACTTTAGCGCGAGGACGTAAATACACGAGGAAAGCGGAGAACGGAGAAGTTTATTCAACATGGCTAGCACGAGACAGTTGCTGGGGTTTTAGCGACTGGATGCGTTTTTGGTCATTTAAAACTGAACTTACCACGGAGTGGAACATATTCTTGGCTCTCCCGTTCGCCATCTGTGTTGTGGACCGTGACGTTGCTCGTTAGGAATACGTCACACAAATAAACAAATGTGATTGCACGGTCGATTTCGTTCGGGCTCGAGAGGCCATTAAGGGGCTGGGTTACAGACTATTCTCACAGTGTTTGAAAAATACAGGGAGAGCAGTCTGGCCGTGCCAGGCAACAAGATTCCCACCTCTATTCAAGATACCAACGAACAAAGGGAATATTAGCTAAACTACAGGAAATTTTGTAATACGAAATAGAATGGGTGATTAAATGTGAAGAGTAAATTGGTGAAATACTGAGAAGGGAAAGAGTGATGACATTTTGGGACATGAGGGCAAAGGCAGAATGCCCACTGTTCCAAATAAGGCAATGCTTTAAATTTGGCTGCATAGCCAGAAGACTGCTCTCTCAGACTGCTCCTCTAGTCTTTCACGGTTTTTAGTAGCAAACGAGAGCCTTTCCCAGATGACTCGGGGCAAAGTCAGACTAATCCATTGACTGCTTGCTGGTACATACAGAGGCAGACAACACTGTGTAGAAATGGAAATTTTGAACAGACTAGTCCTTCTCAAAAAAATAGCATATCGTGATGAAGCTCATTATTTTCTTTAATGTACTGATAAACATTAGACTTTTATTTATTTTAGATTCATTACACACAACTGAAGTAGTTCAAGTCTTTTATTGTTTTAATATTGATGATTTTGGCAAATAAGTCAAGAAAAACCATAAATCCCTATCTCCAAAAATTAGCATATTCAATCTGACCAATACAAAAAAGGGTTTTTTCATGCAAAAAAAGGCAACCTTCAGTTAATTATATCAGCTATGCACTCAATCCTTGGTAAGGGATCCTTTTGCACAAATGACTGCTTCAATGCGGCTTGGCATGGAGGCAATCAGCCTGTGGCACTGCTGAGGTGTTATGGAGGCCCAGGATGCTTCGTAGCGGCCTTAAGCTCATCCACAGTGTTGGGTATGGTGTCTCTCAACTTCCTCTTCACAATATCCCACAGATTCTCTATGGGGTTTAGGTCAGGAGAGTTGGCAGGCCAATTGAGTACAGTGATGCCATGGTCACTAAACCATTTACCAGTTGTTTTGGCAATGTGAGCAGGTCCCAGGTCGTGCTGAAAAATGAAATTCTAATCTCCATAAAGCTTTTCAGCAGATGGAAGCATGAAGTGTTCTAAAATCTCCTGATAGCTAGCTGCAGTGACCCTGTCCTTAATAAAACACAGTAGACCAACACCAGCAGCTGACATGGCACCCCAGACCATTACTGACTGTGGGTACCTGACACTGGACTTCAGGCATTTTGGCATTTCCTTCTCCCCAGTCTTCCTCCAAATTCTGGCAACTTGATTTCCGATTGACATGCAAAATTTGCTTTCATCTGAAAAAAGTACTTTGGACCACCGAGTCCAGTGCTGCTTCTCTGTAGCCCAGGCCAGGCGCTTCTGCCGCTGTTTCAGGTTCAAAAGTGGCTTGACCTGGGGAATGCGGCACCTGTAGCCCATTTCCAGCACACGCCTGTGCACAGTGGGTCTGGATGTTTCTACTCCAGACTCAGTCCACTGTTTCTGCAGGTCCCCCAAGGTCTGGAATCGGCCCTTCTCCACAATCTTTCTCAGGGTGCGGTCACCTCTTCTGGCTGTGCAGCGTTTCCTTCCTGCCACACTTTTTCCTTCCTACAGACTTCCCACTAAGGTGCCGTGATACAGCACCCTGGGAACAGCCTATTCACTCAGAAATTTCTTTCTGTGTCTTAGCCTCTAGCTTGAGGGTGTCAATGATGGCCTTCTGGACAGCAGTCAGGTTGGCAGTCTTGCCCATGATTGCGTTTTTGAGTAATGAACCAGGCTGTGAGTTTTTAAAAGCCTCAGGAATCTTTCGCAGGGGTTTTGAGTTAATTCGTTGATTCAGATGATTAGGTTAGTAGCTTCTTTAGAGTACCTTTTCATGATATGCTAATTTTTTGAGATAGGGATTTTTGTTTTTTCTTGACTTTTTCACCAAAATCATAAATATTAAAACAATAAAAGGCTTGAACTACTTCAGTTGTGTGTAATGAATCTAAAATATATGAACGTCTAATGTTTATCAGTACATCACAGAAAATAATGAACTTTATCACAATATGCAAATTTTTTGAGGACTAGTACAATGCCTTGCATTGGCAGTCAAGCGAGTGAACTACTGCAGCATCAGTGACATTAGCCTCCTTGACTGAAACATCACATATGCCTAAGCACACACACACAAAAAATAATGTATAATATATAGTTTACTTTAAAAAATGTCGCACTGTCTGAGACCCATCCAAAGTTGAAACAACATTGCATAATTGTGGTTAAGTCATTAAACATGGATGTGATGATGTACTTGTATAACAGCTCTAACAACTCATTTAGAATACGAGCCTAGACTGAAGAAAGCGTTCAAATGGTTTTGGGAAGCAGATCAAAAACAGAAACTTCAGTAGGGAGACATGTTCGTACATATAACAACGAGTTATTATAGTTCGAAACATGTACTAGGCTTGGTTTAACGTACAACGACTAAGGTTTTTCCTCTAGTGCTTTACTCCACTTACTTATGTAATCAGAATACTAAAGGGTCATTGGAATCATATGTTCCATTACTGTTTTATTTCACTCACAGAACACGGACGTGTATTTAAATAAAATATTCATGATACTGGGTTGAAGGCAACCTCAAATACATGAGATAAACAATTGTCATCTGCAACCAAGTACAATCCTATTTCATAATACCTGTACATTAGTGAATATCCGCCCCGATATGGTATGTCCAAAGATAAACAAATGTACAATTAAGACATTTTACCGACAGATATATTAGGTCATGTACCGCACCGTAAGATTCCCAAAAGTATACGGACACGGTTGGCCGGCGGCTAGCTGCGACACTTTCACGCTAAGCGGTTAAAAGCGCTGACAAGACATTCATATGTCATTTTTAGCTCAAATTAAATGTATTCCCGCTTTTGCATATTACTTCCTTACTCTTTGACAAGTCGCAACTCGACGTTCCTCGGACTTTCTCCCAATTTTAGCCAGCTGAAGTCTCACTCCTTGTCCACTCTTCAACCGGTGTTCCCGGAAGTTCCGCCTCTGCAGCCAATCAGAGCAAGGGATTAGCAAAACGTGCGCGTCAATATTTTTACGTGCACGTGAGTAACTGCGCCTGAAGTTTCTCAGCGTTTACAAGGATAATGTCAGGAAATAAGTAATATTTTATGAATATACAGAAAACGTAGATTTTTGTTTTCATATTTGGAGTTGGTGCTGACGTGTTGTTTGTTTTTATTAGATATGTTAGTGAGTGATCCCTCGTTTTTCGCGGTTAATGGGGACCATATCCCGCCGCGATAAGTGAAAAACCGCGAAGTACCGCATCCCCGACCCCCAGCCCCCCATTTTTTTCTGTATGTGCAATGTATTTATTCTGATGTAGCATTGGAAAGAGATACATATAAGCAAGCCCGTCGACAGTCGGGTGGCAACCAGGTATGTTGTCCCGGGCCTCAGGACCATAGGGGCTCCTGAATGACCCTTAACTCATTCACTCCCAGCCATTGTCACCGGAGCAAGGTCCTTCGCTCCCGGCCGTTTGACTGGATTTTGACTGATTTTGCAAGGCCCACAGAAAATTCTGTTCTATTGCTATATAAACATGGAACCCACCCAAAAAAGATTAGACTCTCTTCTTTCAGCAGAAAAAAAAGTTAGTTCATATCTTTTTCTATTCTTTAGAAATCAGCATTAGAAAATAGCTTAGTTTGAGCAATTTTCCAATTTCTGATGAAAAAACAATTCAATTCAGCTTCTTGTAAAAGCATACATTTCAAACATAACTTACACTATCATAATTAACACAGCTATTTTTCGCTTTTGTGACATCCCAAACATCTGAATAATGTTTTCATTCTACAAAATAACATAAACAACAAGACAAATGGAGGTTTTGATCACAACGTAACAATTTATTTACACATAACTAAACTATTGAACCGCTGAACCATTTGCGCACATAACAACGGGGAAGGCTCTCGGCTGCTCCTGGTTGAATGAGGTGGTAATCTGATGAGTCCGGATCAAGATCTGTCTCACTTTTTTCATCATCTTCCTCATCTTCATCGTTGGTTTCAACCTCGGGCTCAAGAGTAACGCAATGTGAGCTCCGCAGAACGCGTGTGGAACCTGACGCTGTTGTGGCCGTCACCATCTGTCTCATCAAGATAGATTTTTAAAAAATCCTTTCTTTGACAATGGTTTCGTTTTCTTTTCAAAACACTCCTCCAGTGTCGTTTGCCTTTTTTGTCCGATCATTCTCCACATTTTTCTTGAATTCTCACGCGTCTCGACAAGATCCCTCCAACTTCCGTTTCCTATTTTTCTTCACTTCCTTTCTAGGCCCGAGATGAGTTCTTACAAAATGCGCTACTGCCCTCCAGTGGCCAGTTTTATTGCTTTAAAATTAGTTTTGAGCATTGTGCATTGCAGTTTAGGTGCAACAGAACCTAGAGATGCCTCTTGTCAAAAAAACGGAAAAGACATAAATACGTTTTTGGGACACTGAAACCATTAAAAATAGAACATATTTATAAGTTTTTGGGAGCAAATGAGTTAATTTATTTAGCTTTACATTCACATATTTCTAGTTTTATTTAAATCATTGTCTGATTAAATATATGTTCTACTCGATATATACTTAAAAACCTTAACATATTAAATATTTCCAATATATATTTTTTCCTTTTTTTTTTTTTTTTTTTTAACATTTTACATTCGCCATCACCGTGACCAGAGCCCGATTCGCGTCTGTCACCGGTCGCTTGTAGCCTATTGAGCTGCGGTATCACAAGACATGCTGCTTGCGTAAGAGAGAAAGCGATGGGAGATCAGGGATATATGTTAGTCTGTGGGGAGCAGGTGCGCAAGGCTGATCAGACTCAGGTCCGGCGGCTGGATTTATTTTGGGTTTACAACCCACTGTGTATTATAATACACAGCTACGCATTTTCTTGTCTTTGCCAGTAACTGTAGCTGAAGGAGAGCGAGCCCTCAGTAAAATGAAAATAATAAAAAACTATCTACGCTCCACCATATCACATGGCAGGCTTAACAACTTAGCCATGCTCTCCATTGAGCGTGAGCTTGCTCAAAAACTGGATTTCACTGATGTTATAAATGACTTTGCTGTCAAAAATCTAGGCGCATCACTGTTTGAGGGCTTGATAACCCCAGAGATGTGGAGGGGGCAGGCACAGGATGTTTAGTTATGCTGTTTATTGCTTAGGAGGCAGGCATAGCACTCTCAGTTCTATGGTATTGTAGCCTACATGGAACAATAGATGGAAATTGTTTGTTTATATTGTGTCAAATCACATTACGGGCTGTTAAATTTAACTGTCCATCTTATATTAAATAATTGGAAAATTTCCACTGTCATTGCTTGCAAAGCGTTAAAAGTATGTTGCCATGATAAGCCGGTGGCAGGGGTGGGGTGGGGGGGCTATAATGGTGTCTTGTTCACGGGCCCCTGCAAGTTTGTTGACAGCCCTGCATATACGTAAGCATATAAGACATGTTTTTTCACGTTTTTTTCCCAAAGGTTAATTTTTAAAAAAGTATATCTATACATACATACATACATACATATATATATATATATATATATATATATATATATATATATATATATATATATATATATATATATATATGTTTTTAAACGCTTCAAACGTAATAATTATGATACATTTTGAACATGTTACTGCCCCACCAAATTATTTTTAAACAAGAATAAAGTAGGAGTAGAAAAATGCTTGCCTTTAAATGCTTCACTGAGTGAGTCTACTCAAATCCGCTTGGAGCTGCTCACTTACACACAATGAGTTGCCACAGCAACTGTTTAACAAGTTAAAGAATGATTGACACAAAATCAAACACAATAACAAAAATTGTACAATAATCATATTTTCTATAATTCAATTTCAGTAGGTTTAACCCAAAAAGTGTTGTTGAAGTACGAAGTCATCAGCTCACCATGTGGCCACTAAAGCCCCTTTCACATACGCCTAAACACTGTTTAAATCCCAGGATTTAAAGGGGCAGCCCTTGTATGTGAAAGCAATTTCCTTGGTCGACTGACACGGAGATTACGCGGACATATATTGAGTCGCGTCTTACTACTATGTCGGGAACTTTCCCGGGACGAGGTGTATGTGAAAGCAAACGTTAAATTCCCAGGTCACAGCACAACGGTTGATGATGTAAATACTGTATCATGGTGGGCCGATCGTCACTTCCTTTCTTCCCAGTAAGATGAAAAGCAGTAAACAAACATCGCAATTATCAACATAGCAAGCAAGAAATAGCTAAATTATTCTGAAAACTAAACGAAATTAAATTTTCACTGGATCGTAGAGCGGAGGAAGAGAGTCCATCGTCCATCTTTGGCAATGTGTGGTTTATTTTGTTGCCGATGTCAGGGTCCGCAACTGCGGAAACAAGGTTGTACCTCAAAGAAGAAAGCAACGGATGGATCGTTCAAGGGTTTATTAAATACAAACAAAAATACACGCGATCGCGGAAAAGGGGGAATAACACAATTTGACCAACATTGTGACAGCCAATGCCGACATAAAATGACATAATGCCCAGGTAATAGAAACGCGCCAGCAGCCCTCCCCACACAAAGAGCGCCAGTGGGCAACACGGGACATGTCTGCGAAAGTGTCCAACCTGAGTCATTCCCGGGATATCTATTCATGCGTGAAAGCAATGACGTGAGTAAATCCCGCGTCATCTTACACGGTAATTTACCGGGATATGTTTGTGAAAGAGACTTAAGTATGTTGATACTTGCAGTGAATTTTCTAAAATGTTTACTCATAATGCAGCTATTCAGAAACGCAAACCCTTTTTGTTCACATCCAGCACAAAGAAAGTTGTCCGTTGACATTTGGTATAAACCAAAACTTAGAAATACTGTTATAATTCAAACTTGTTTTGAAATCAGAGAAACAGATCTATTGTGTCTAAGCTTATGTGTGCTCAACTCACCTTTATTTAAAGAATACTTTAAAAACAGCAACTGCAGCTCAAATAAGGTGCTGTACTTTGGGTTACCAGGGGCAGAACTTAGGGGGGTGCTGGGGGTGCGATCCCACCCAGGTCCGGGTCTCTAAGGCTACGTTCATACTACAGGTCTTAATGCACGAATCCGATTTTTACGTGTTTTTCTGACTCGAGTGAGGCATAAACGTGACGGTCTGAACGGGACAAGTCGCATAAAAGTGGACTATTTCAAATCCATTCTGAGTCACTTTCGTATGTGGTTTAAATCCGATCTGGGACACATCCAGAACGTCGCGGGTGTCTGAACTGGTTAGTCCCCCAAACCGGAATTCATGCAGCAATTACGTCATCAAAGAGCGAGAGAGACGGTACGCTACGGTAGCAGTGCAGCTGTCCGTTAGCGCCTAGCTCGCCTTGAACACGGCTTTTGGGGAGGGGTCGGGGTTGGCAACAGTCATAAAAAAATTAAAATGGGTTGAGGATAAGCCTGAAAATGATCGGTTTTCTCTCTGCTCTATATGAGCAATATTTCAAGATTGCTTACAAGCTTCTGCGCATGCGGGTCTTTTTGCTCAGCGCGTGTCGGACTGCGAATTAGTGCGCATGCGTAATACTTGAACGGTCTCAATGGTCGAAGGCAGTCTGAACGGGCATGCCAAAAAAACAGATATGACAAAAAATCGGATTTGTGCATTAAGACCTGCAGTATGAACCTAGCCTAAGGCTAGGTTATGAACGTAGCCTAAGGCTAGGTTCATACTCGACTCGAGTGAGACATTAACTTGATGGTCTGAACGGGACAGGTCTCATAAAAGTGGACCATTTTAAAACCGATAAAGGTCATTTTCGTATGTGGTTAAAATCTGATCTAGGCCCCATTTTTCCAGAATGTGGCTGCAGTCTGAACTGTCAAGTCCCCCAAATCGGAATTTACGCAGCATTTACGTCAGCAAAGAGCGAGAGAGATAGGGTGCTACATTAGCGATGGAGCTGTGCATTACCGTTAGCGCACAGCTTGAATGCGGCTATTAGGGAAGAGGCGAGCTTGACAAGTCTTAAAAAAATAAAATAGAGGATAAGTCTGAGAATGGTCGGTTTTCTTTTTGTGTTCAATATGAGCAATATTTCAAGACTGCTTTCATGGCTGAGAGTCGGGGCAGACTGTCCGTATATGAGTCAATTCATATAAACTTTGAATGTAAGACTAAATGGGGATTATTTATGTCTGTTATTTGTGTCCTCTTTTCGGAAATCAAAATATGATCACCCTAGAATGACGTTGAGCCAGCATTTGTTTTGATGCTCCTGCGAATTAATGTGCATGCGTGATACTTGAACAGGCTCAATGGACAAAGGCTGTCAGATATGACAAAAAATCAGAATTGTGCATCAAGACCTGCGATATGAATCCAGCCTAAGAGGCCCGGTTTGTGGGCGTAAAATGGACGTGGTTGGGCGTGGGGAGGGTCAAACAGAAATCTAAAATGATGCGTCGAGCTGTAATAAGAGCGTCTAAGTGTTGGACGATTGTCTTGAGAGGCCTGCGAAAGTGTGGAGGGGCCTGCGAATAATAAATAAAATTATAATGTATTATTATGATTAATATTAAAATAAATAAAACACAGTACTGAATCCAAAAAAAAAAAAAAAAAATCATACAAAAGATCCCTTCATATTGACGTTTTACATTCAAGAGGTCCAAATTTGTATTCTCCCTTGTATCTTGTGTTTGCATGATCCATGTTGTACTTGAGATACTAAGAGATTTTACTTGTAATCTTTGTTTGTTTTTAGGTCAAGCAAATGACAGTATTGAACTTAGAGTAACTTTACACAAGGTCATAAAGAATTTCATTTATTATTTTTGGAGTGCCATGATTGGTCATTTCAGATGGATTAAACCTAAACTGGCAAAAAAAAGCAAAGTATTAGCAGCTGTCACTGCTGATTTATGTTGGAATAGAAAACATGACTATCCTTCAAGATGACAGACAGCAAATGGTATCAGCGTGTGTGTGCGTGTGTTTGTGTGACAAGGAGAAATGGGGTGTGCTCAGCTCTGTGGAAATGAGAAAGAAAACTAGCATTCTTCATCACGCACCCTCCCATACCTCTCCTCACTGGTTTGGCCCTTTAAAAGCTGCTGCCAGTGCTATCTGTCAGCCTCATTATCACAATTTCTTGGCTTGAGCAAATTGCTATCCACCTTTCGAGGCTCAGTGGAAATAAACAAAGAGGCTTCGCTGTCCTCGGAGAAAACAAGCGTCAACAAATCAAGGCTTTGGACAACTTTCAAGTGTGAGATGCTTCTGTGTGCAAATATGCTGGGGCTGCTTTTGCTGCAGCCACTTCTTTCGAGCCCAAGGCCGCTAACTTCACCGTCTAAAGGGTGTCCCGGCTGCAAAGGAAAAGCTTCTCAATTACTCACGGCGGGAGATATGAATGGCAGCACTCTGAGCATTGGTGAGCCATGTGGAGTCTACACACAGAACTGTGCCAATGGGCTGCGATGTGCGCCCACGCAGAGTGACCCGCGGCCCCTCCGCACCCTGCTGGAGGGCAGGGGTGTCTGCAGTAACGTCAGCATCATCAGCTGGACGGAAAAGAGCCAGACTGCAGGTAACATTTCCGGCTTGCGTTTGGAAGGCGACGTTGATGAATGGTCATGCATCAGCAACTTGAGTTTGGATGTTAAATACTTGCTAAATCAGGGGTGTCCAGGCCAACTGTCGCCTGCTACCCAAGTTTTATTGGCCTGCAGCAAAATTATGAAAATACATTGTTGCACTTCTTTAACACTATAGAGAGCTCGTCACTTAAACTGTGCCTCTTCATTAACTCATAGGTCAAAACCTGACATGTTGAAATCAACGTAGGAAACTGAAGAATTTCAGTATTTTGTTTCGCGCAAATTTATATTTCAAAAATAATCCAGTGACATAAATTGCACTATTTTGGTTGTAATTTTCTTGATTTTTTTGCTGTCACTGGACATTTTCTCATTGTTCTGCAAAGTTCGTTTCAGTCGTGTAAATGTAAATGTATATATTGTAATATTCTGATTATTTTGCCGCTTTTAACCCTTAACTTATTCCCTGCCATTGACTGTAATTGACATTAAATCAATTTCAACTAAGAAGGCAGGCATTGAGTGATCATGTTTCACTGCCATTGACGGCGATTGAAACTAATTGGACTTGGGGGGCTGGCAGAGATCGAATGATCACTATCAATCCTCCCAGTCAAAAATGATTGGACGTCTATTGCCGTCAATTGAAGTTGATACTTACATTTTAAATCCCAATCTTTTAAAAAAAAAATCTGATTCTGATCCACTTTTTAACAAATTAAAGTGGAAGGATTTTAAGTTTGCCCTTACATCCTTTGATTTGTTGGAAAGTGGCCATCGGAGAAAAAAGTTTGGACACCCCTGCTCTAAATGGAACATTTAGCATTTTAGTTCCTTTGGATCAAGGGCGTAGGTTTGTAGAGGGACGGTAGGGACATAAGACCACCAACTTTTCAGGTTGCTCAAATTATCCCCGCCAACTTTTAAGCAACCTTATTTGCATTATATAATGAGTTCAGTGATATTGGTCATTTACATTGTCTTCCCACATTTTTTAAAGATAGAATAGACCCTACAATTATTAAGTTAATTATATTCATTATGTTCAGACTTACATTTATCCCTCTTCACTTGCTGAATGTGCCGGTCCATTTTTTTCCCTTCTCAAACGCATGTTTGATTGACTTACTTGAGCTCTCCGCTACATATGCACACACTCACACAGCCCCGACAGATTCAGGTCGACAACGTGCCGCCTCCTCCGCCCCCTTCGAAGAGGAAGGATATGAGAAGTTTTTTTCAGCCAGCAGCAGCCACTGTGGGTTATGTAAAAAGATGTCAATGCTGTGGAGGTGGGGGGAAACACCATTCATTTTGCTACTGAAAGTCTGACCTGCACCAGAGTTAGAATAACATCAAACTGTGTGAACTTGCTAACCTGCAAAACAACTGCAGTCAGGCCAGCCACCACAAGGAACAATAAAGTCAAGCTAGCCATCCCTCATTGGGATCATTGTTTGCATTATGTACATTACGTTAATGCAACACAGTGGCTTCAGAGTGCAAGTCCCTTTATTTAAAAAAAAAAAAAAAATGCATAGAGCTATTCAAGAACGGGTCCACTTCAGGGGACACTGACATGAACATGAAGTGACATGGAAAAAAAGTCTGTAAAATGATATCACACATCAGTATTTTTTAAGAGGACTTTGGTTCGAGTCTGAGAGAAGTCTAGTTTGCCTCAGATGTAGACGGGTCCTTGGATATCTCAGATCGTTTTTCATTATATTTTCCCCAAATCTCTTTTATATTACTATACTTTAGTTTGAGTCTAGAAGTGGATCCATTCTTGGGTAGCTCCCCGTTTTTGTTTTTTTTTAAATAAAGGGGCTTGTACTTCAAAATGTTTCTTTAGTAGTTTTTGGAAAAACAAGATTTGAATCGAACGTTGTATCACCTGAACCAATACAAATGAAAGTTAGTATGAGTCAATAGAGATTTGTTTTACATTGATGATTTAGCCTATCAATTAATTAGGTTCATATTCATGAGAAATGTAGCCCTGACCCCTGTTCAATAATCTGTTTGGCCTCATTAATGTCCCATCCCCAGCAAAAAGTGTACATGCAGGTTATGCTGATACAAATATCGTTCCTACCAATGTTGAGACCAAACCTACGTCCTTGCTTTGGATTAATTCATTATTACAGAAAATAGCATCACTTTTAGCTTCACAAAAATTTGATTTGGTCTCATTTACACTTCACTCTACATTTAGTCAATGTAAATAAAAAGACAATCTTAATTCGTCAATGTATTTAAAATGGAAATAGCTGTCAAGCAGTTAAGCGTAAACCCATTCAACAATCATCTGAGATATTTTGTCTGTCCTTAGATCCTGCACCTACTGAAAATCCGGTGGAGGTAACCATAATCTTCTTTAATAATTACACACTATAGAGACAGTTAATGATTAGTCATATGATCCTCTCCTCTCACAGGCACCATGTCGAAAGCTGCTAACCACACTTATCAGGGGCCTTGATAGCTATTTATTCAAGTCTCATCATGATATCTACATGCCCAACTGTGATAAACGTGGCTTCTTCAGAAAGAAGCAGGTGAGTTGGAAGTTATTGCATTTTTAACGCGTGATAAATAAATTCACAGATTGATGGTTTTACAACAGATGTGTCTTTGCATAGAAATGACAGGTGGCATTTGACTTCATCTTTTAATCATTCATTGTAATTGACGTTGAAAAATATGATATCCACTTAAAACGGGAGGGCTGGCAGTGATCAATGCTAATGGGGTGGTTGACTGGGTTAGCAAATCCGCATCACAGTTCAGAAATTAATGTTTCTAATTGGGTGGGGGTTTCCTTCTAATTTCAAAAACATGCATTGTAGGTTGATTGAAGACTCTAAATTGGCGGTAGGCGTTAATAGTTTTTTGTTTGTATTCCCAGCAATTGGCTGGTGACCAGAGCTGCGTGTATCCTTCAGTGGTGATAACACAACTGCAACCCTCAATAGGCAGAGAAGAAAATGGATTGAATGATTCATTGGATTTAAATCATACTAAAGGCATTCAGAATAGCACAGTAATTAAACAAATAAGAGCAACATGGACTAAAATGATCCATTTAAATCACCAGTCATATTTTCCCCCCAAATGCCATATATTCTATCAGTGTATGCAAAAGTATGAACTCATTGTTATCTACTGAAAAGCTATATTGTCAAAATTTCATCTTTTAAATTTTTATTTTAATCCTTTCAGAGACAGTGTTCATAACAGGGAATAGCTACTGTATTCCAGGTTGACACTTAAAACATTTAACGCTTTATAGGGCAAGTGACTGTTTTTGGTAATTAAAAAAAAAAAAAAAAACGTAAATATTAGGAATTATATATATATTAATTTAAAATGGGAGGACGTGCAGTGAATGCTCATTTTTCAGTGAATGAATGAACGTTTATTCGCCACTCCCTGTCAAAATTTGATTTGACATCTAGCGCCATCAAAGGCAGCCGTTTGATATTTTTATGTGAAAACGTGCCAAATATTGCCAACGATCTTACCGCTTTGTCAGTGTTACATCAGTAAGCCAGAGAGCATCATATAAGGTGGCATACCAAGTTGCTCAGTGCAAAAATAACCCCACACTACAGCAAATGAGCTGATACTGCCTGAACTAAGAAAAAAAAAAAAACAACAACAACAACAACAAAACAACAACAACAAAAACTGGCTCTCTGTCCAATGACACTGTCATTTTTGTTCTATTCATTTTTGTTTTTTCGGTCAAATTGTTTGGCATATTGTCATCACGAGTTAATGTTGATAATCAATTTGATTATTTAGTTATTTAATTAAAATTGTGTTTCTCAGTAGCAAATTGTCAAAAAAATTACCTTGAGTGTAGTTACAAACAAAACATTGTCAATAAACTTCTACTTTGTTGTAAGTTCATCTACATTACTTTTTTTCCCTTTAATATTAAAAAGGACACAATGTCACACAGAAGTGTACTTGTCATAATAATTTTATAGCCAATGATACTATTGCCACTGGCGGCAGAGAATTGGAGGGGGTGGGCGTGAAACGTCACAGATAATAATTGAGAAGCACTGTAGTAAATTAAGATATACAAATAAGTATTTAGTCAACCACCAATTGTTCTCCTACTTGAAAAGATTAGAGAGGCCTGTAATTGTCAACATGGGTAAACCTCAACGATGAAAGACAGATTGTGAAAAAAACAGAAAATTACATTGTTTGATTTTTAAAGAATTTATTTCCAAATTAGAGTGGAAAATAAGTATTTGGTCACCAACAAACAAGCAGGGTTTCTGGCTGTCAAAGAGGTCTAATTTCTTCTAACGAGGTCTAATGAGGCTTCACTTGTTACCTGTATTAATGGCACCTGTTTCAAATCATTATAAAAGACACCTGTCCACAACTTCAGTCAGTCACACTCCAAACTCCACTATGGCTAAGACCAAAGAGCTGTCGAAGGACACCAGGGACAAAATTGTAGACCTGCACCAGGCTGGGAAGACTGAATCTGCAATAGGTAAAACGCTTGGTGTAAAGAAATCAACTGTGGTAGCAATTATTAGAAAATGGAAGACATACAAGACCACTGGTAATCTCCCTCGATCTGGGGCTTCATGCAAGATCTCACTCCGTGGCGTCAAAATGATAACAAGAACGGTGAGCAAAAATCCCAGAACCACACGGGGGATCTAGTGAATGACCTACAGAGAGCTGGGCCCACATTAACAAAGGCTACTATTAGTAACACAATGCGCTGCCAGGGACTCAAATCCTGCACTGCCAGACGTGTCCCTCTGCTGAAGAAAGTACACATCCTGGCCCGTCTGCTGTTCGCTAGAGAGCATTTGGATGATCCAGAAGAGGACTGGGAGAATGTGTTATGGTCAGATGAAACCAAAATAGAACTTTTTGGTAGAAACACAGGTTCTTGTGTTTGGAGGAGAAAGAATACTGAATTGCATCTGAAGAACACCACACCCACTGTGAAGCATGGGGGTGGAAACATCTCGCTTTGGGGCTGTTTTTCTGCAAAGGGACCAGGACGTCTGATCTTTGTAAAGGAAAGAATGAATGGGGCCATGTATCGAGAGATTTTGAGTGAAAATCTCCTTCCATCAGCAAGGGCATTGAAGATGAGACGTAGCTGGGTCTTTCAGCATGACAATGATCCCAAACACACCGCCGGGGGAACAAAGGAGTGGCTTCGTAAGAAGCATTTCAAGGTCCTGGAGTGGCCTAGCCAGTCTCCAGATCTCAACCCCATAGAAAATCTGTGGAGGGAGTTGAAAGTCCGTGTTGCCCAACGACAGTCCCAAAACAGCACAGCTCTAGAGGAGATCTGCATGGACGAATGGGCCAAAATACCAACAACATTGTGTGGAAAGCTTGTGAAGAGTTACAGAAAACGTTTGGCCTCCGTTATTGCCAACAAGGGTACATAACAAAGTATTGAGATGAACTTTTGGTATTGACCAAATACTTATTTTCCACCATGACTTGCAAATAAATTCTTTAAAAATCAAACAATGTGATTTTCTGGTTTGTTTTTTTTCTCCACATTCTGTCTCTCATGGTTGAGGTTTACCCATGTTGACAATTACAGGCCTCTCTAATATTCTGAAGTGGGAGAACTTGCACAATTAGTGGTTGATTAAATACTTATTTGCCCCACTGTATGATTTGCATACCCACATTTGGGCTCCTGTATGTGGTCTGTTTTGTGCGTAGTGTTGGTCCTCTCGAGGTAAACAACGAGGGAGCTGCTGGTGCGTTGATGAGAGTGGCATGCCGGTGACATCACATCAACAGAAAGGCTTGACTTGTTGAAGACGATGGTCATTGTCGGATTCAAGAAATCACATACATTTGACGGCCAACATGGAATCTAGAACCTCATCTGAATGTGCATCTATGTTTTTCATTCCATGAGCAACAAGCGGGTTCAGGTATAACTTTGGCCATTGGTGCCCTCTAGAGAACATCGAGTGAACTGTTTTGATGGACGCAATACTGTAATGTTTGTACAAGACTGCACCGTTATAGGTTCACTTGTACAAACTAACACAACTTAATACACACGTTTTTAAACAAAAGTTAATATTTGACCGTGTTTGACAATGTTTATTAACATGAGCGTTGTTTGCAGTGCACCGTAATCAGAGGTGTTCCACATGAAAATAAACTGGCAATAGTAGTAGTTTACAGGAAACAATGAGAATTCACTGTTAGAGTAAAGTATGTTTTGTTTTCTATAATTTACTTGAGACATAATAAAGTGAGCTAATATTTATGTTACTGTTATTTCCATTAAAAATTTCAATTTAAGTACAGTATTTCCAAAACTCTTTTATTATATGTTAAGTTCTATAGAATTTAATTTTGATGGATTTTTGTCTCAACCTCAGAAAAAAAAAATAATAATGGTGGCTTAATATTAATATTATTGTTTTAAACTTGAACATGCAATTTTATGGGACTGCTTGGCAAAAACAATGTGAAGTATTTTTGTTTGTGTGTTAGCTAAACGTCCCAGGGATTTTTAAAATACATAAATATACGCATATTTAAGAAATTTACAGAAATGTTCCATCCTTTTGCATCCCTGAATCAATATGACCATAATGGTAACCTCACGGTCAAATTAATATCTCTTGAGATTGTAAGTGCACCTATAAGTGTCTGTTGTGTTTGCATGTCCTGCCAAATGTTTCATAGCAAAATATCCAATGTTTGTCATATACTACTTCATATCACATGTAGTCTTTTGCTCAGTTGTGGTAAACTATTTTCTTTACACATCTTGACACAACAAGATCAGTATTTTTACACCACTGCTATTGGAGCAATGTATTGTATATAGTATATATTTGTCATGTTATTTATGTTTTTCATACTTTAATTTATGTCCAGATAATGTTAAAAAGGCAGTAACCAATGCTAATTAGCAGGCACACAAAAAACAATGTGGAGTTTGGAAGCTGAGGAGGATGTTTTTACTTTTATTTTTGCCTTAATAAAAACTGATTGTACCATAAGAATGGATAATTTATGTCTTTTTACTTGCTTGACTTATTTTGTTGTTAGTTTAATTATAATGATGATTAATATAACAATAACTCTGTACCCCTATTTATATGAGCGATTTCTAGAAACTATCTATCCTAATACAAAATATTGCTACTCAAATATAAAGCTAAATAAAAGGAGGATCACTACATATTATATGTGTGTAACAAGGTGAAGAGTCAGGGTGCACGGCCCTGAGGCGTTCAAGAGTATGGGAAAATTGGGTACCCTGACTTTCCACCTTGTAATGTTACATCTGTGTACATAGTTATTTTCTAAAGCTAGAGAAATGTGCCGAGAATGTTGGCAACAAACGTGTCTCATTTTGTGCAGTGGCACCACCAGGGGGTGGCCAGGGGTGGCCACGGCCACCCCTATTCATTGGTTGGCCACCCCACTGGCCACCCCGCTTGCCAGCATATCGTTAGATTGTTGTAGCATCAGTTATGCATTTCATCCCAAATGAATGCATTTATTTTGTTTTGTTAAATGTAGGGCTGTCAAATTTATCGCATTAACGGGCGGTAATTAATTTTTTAAAATTAATCATGTGAAAATATTTATCGCAATTAACACATTCGCGGTACAACCCATTCACGCATTGCCGCAAACAGCCTACAATGGCGCCGTTTTACTTATATACAGAGATAAGAGGCAGTGTCAAGTGAGTGGAGTAGATACAAGCATTTATTGGGGCCGTGCTTTTAATTGGCAAAAGCTTTGTCATCTCTCCCACAGCAACTATAAATACTGTGGGAAGCGACATGTAGAAGAATGACAGGAGTTGAACTTTTTCTTAACACCGTATAGTGTACCCAACGCAGAGAAAATATAGCATTTGCAGCCGCCACACAGTCATGGTTGCACCACTTCCCATCATGCATTTGGGTAGAACAGTTAAGTCGCTACAGTATCATTTACTGAAAACTCAACAAATACACTAAATGGCAATATTTAGTCACAATATACAAACTCACATTTATCCTTTAAGAATTACAAGTCTTTCTATCCGTGGATCCCTTTCACAGAAAGAATGTTAATAATGTTAATGCCATCTTGTGGATTTATTGTTATAATAAACAAATACAGTACTTGTGTACAGTATGTTGAATGTATATATCCGTCTTGTCTTATCTTTCCATTCCAACAATAATTTACAGAAAAATATCGCACATTTTAGAGATGGTTTGAATTGCGATTAATTACGATTAATTAATTTTTAAGCTGTGATTAACTTGATTAAAATTTTTAATTGTTTGACAGCCCTAGTTAAATGTACACCTTATGCCTAATATATACATAACACAATAAAACAGAATTGTTGTGGAACTCAAAATGTTGACTGTACAGTTATGAACTATGCAGATTAAATCATTAGTAACATCAAATATTACATAATACACCAAAGTATATCAGTAGCCGCGTCCTTAAGTCTTTCTGATAGTTTTCACCTGACCTTTTTACTGCAATATTATAATGAAAAGCTGAAATTATGGCTTTTAGTTTTGGCCACCCTAAGATTTTAAGTGGCCCCATCTGGCCACCCCTATGAAAAATTTCTGGAGGCGCCACTGATTTTGTGAATATAGTATAAGACGGTCGCAATCGTTTTGAACCAGGTGACCAATGCGTCACAGCGCCACCAACCTGCAGCAGAAAAGTTTAGCCATCATCATCCAGCCCACTTTTGCAAAGAGAAGAGGACGTCGCGAGGTGACCACTTGCACGCCGACATAGTCACAAAACTCTTGTGCCGACGCCAAAGTGCTCTGATGTCCTCTCCGAGCGCAGCACGCGTCCCTCACAAGAGGAAGACCAAGATGAAGCACTTCGTGCAGCAGAAAGTGGAGGTGTTCCGCGCCGCGGAGCCCGTGTCGAGCGTGCTTATGTGGGGAGTCAATCACTCGGTGAGTTTATGATGGAGAGCTGCGCGCGCGCGTTACACGCGTCGTGTTTGTGTGCGTGTCCAGCAGAAGTGGTAAAATGTAGGGATGCAACGATACAGTTAAGTCACGGTTCGGTACGATTTTCGATACGAGGGACACGATTTTCAATTCGATTCAATAAATTTAACTCATTCACTCCCAGCCATTTTCACTGGAACAAGGCCCTTCGCTCCCGGCCGTTTTACTGGATTTTGACTGATTTTACACGCCCACAGAAAACTGTTCTATTGCTTATAAACATGGAACCCACCAAAAGAAAAATTAGACTCTTCTTTCAGCAGAAAAAAAAGTTAGTTCATATATTTTTCTATTCTTTAGAAATCAGCATTAGAAAATAGCTTAGTTTGGGCAATTTTCTAATTTCTGATGAAAAAACTGAGAAATTTAGCTTTTTGTAAAAGCATACATTTCAAACATAACTTTGACTTTAACTCAGCTATTTTTCGCTTTTGTGACATCCCAAATAGGTGGTGCCCAGACTGCCGTTAGTACTACATCCAGTTTTCTTTCGGTGAGCAGAGCGTGTCCGTGGATGGGCACTGCCCCCCCCCCCTTCCCCCGGTAATGGCCCTGGCTGAGAACAATCTTTACTGTTTTTAAAGTGAGGCGGGGCACACTGTTGATTGCTTTTACTCTCTTTGCTGGTATGTTTACCACATGAGAAAAACATCCTATTTGTGGTCCTAGTCCATCTGTGTTATGTACTGAATTAACAGTATTTATGGCATGATCTATAGTCACTGGTGTGGATTGTTTTTGCCTGCTTAACTTCCATTTAGTCATGGCGGTTGTCATGGCGGTTTTTTATTCATTGATGTAGTATATGGACTACGTATCCCATGATCACTGTAGACTCACGCAGCCAATGTCATGGGACTTGGGGGATCTAACGTGGCACATCTAGTTTGCTATTTAATGATATCTAGTGTGTGCGTGTGAGTATTAAGTATCGGGCATTAAAAAAAGTTAACAAACGCCACAGAACTCACGTTTGCTCATTACTATACAACACCAGCATTTGACGATCGACTTTCATAAACAGGACGAGTTTGAAGTACAGCGCTCTTAATTTGCCACTCATTGTTCATCATGTACCCGTAAGTTAGTTCTTTGTGACCCACAGTCTTAATCTGTCTTTTGTCAAAGCTAGGTTATTCGTAGCAGCCAAGTCGTCAACAATATATTGGCGGACTAAGTCATACGTATCCGTAAAGGCAGTGTTTGTTAAATATGTATGAGTGGGAAAAGCATATCAGCTCACCCAAAATGCTGCCAAACAACGGATCTGTACGATATTGAAACCGGCAAGATGCCTCTGTTAGTTTCTCTTTCCTCACAAGCAGTGATTTTCGTGCGCCACACCTCTTACCTTTTATGAAGATAGGGGGAGGGGTGGAGGAGGGGGGCGGCTATCGGCAGAGTTTGTTTTTTCAAGGCAAAGCTATGCCATACATTTTAGCGAGAGAAACGACAAAAATAAATTCGGAAATTACATTTTGGGAGCTTTTCATTTGGATCGAATGTTTTTGCGTATGGAATCGAAGAGGGCGTATCAAACAGTTCAACATAAAACCGAATATTGTTGCATCCTTAGTAAAATGCTCAAACTTGACTTGTATAGAGAGGGAGGTAGTAACCAAGGGCACAGGTTTGGCCTCAACTTTTGTAGGAACGATATGGCATAACCTGCATGTCCACTTTTGGCTGGGGACGGGACATTCATAATGATCAATGCAAAATCTGTATTCTTACAGTATACTAACTTTTATGTGTATTGGTTCAGCCTACTACCAAAAACTACCAAAGAAACATTTTGAAAACTTCCAGAAAAAATGTCCAGATTTTATGAGCAAATTTAAATGGCATTATTTGAACATAACCTAAATTATATTAACATACATAATAAATACAAGCTTGTTAATAATCTTTTAACGATCCAGAAATTAAAAATATAATCATTTGTATTAAGACCATTCAAAATTGTCTAAATACAGTGATCCCTCGCTACTTTGCGCTATAAACTTCGCACCCTTAGTCCATCGCAGAGTTGCTTATTAAAGTTCACGATGATTGACAGAAGTTAAATGTTTGAGCTTGCCACAGAAGCCTGGAACCGGAAGCCTCAAAGCGCTGCATGCGTCAATCATCATTTAACTTGTTAAACAGTTGCTGTGACAACTCATCGTGGGTAATTGAGCAGCTTGAGCGGTTTTGAGTGGACTCACTCAATGAAGGATTTAATAAAGACACGCATTTTTATACTTAATTCTTGTTTAAAAATAATTCTGTGGGACGGTAATGTGTTTAAAACTTAATTATGACATTTGAAGTGCTTAAAAACCATTTATAAAAATATATGTACAGATAAGTTGTTTTTTTTAAAATGATACTTTGGGGAAAAAAGTGAAAAAAAAACATGTCCTGTACGTATCTCTTTCCAATGCAAAATCTGAATAAATACATTGAACACTAGCAAAAAAAAAAAAAAAATTGTGGAGAGAGGCGCTATTTCGCAGTTTTTCACTTATTGCGGCTGATTCTGGTCCCTGTGAACTGGGAAAAACGAGGGATCACTGTAAAGAAATTAAATATAACTGAAAAAACTTCTACGTCAGGGAATAACAAGAATACATAAAAAATTGAACCGTCCTTGAGATAAAACACTACTGCTTTTGTCCACAAGCACAGCCAAACTCAACAACAAAATGAAAGCCCGTGTGGGCTGCTTTAAGACCACATAAATATAGTAAAAAGTAAAACTGGGGGAAAGGGGGTAAACCTTGGTTCACTACATTTCTCACAGTTAATTTAACATTTACGGTAGAAAACACAGGAGTTTGGCAGGTTAGCACATTTACACGGTATAATGTTATGCTAACTCTGATGCAGGTTGGACTTTCAGTAGAATAATTAATGATGTGTTCCCCACTTCCACAACATTGACGTCTTTTTACAGTTGTTACAGTGGCGGCTGCTGGCTGTAAAAAAAAAAAAAAAAAAAAAAAAAAAAAAAAAAATCTAATATCCCTAATATCGCAGTTTTCATTCTGACTCCCGACCAACATTCATCTCAAGGTTGCGCAGCTTCGTAGTAGGCTGCATCGCCATTCCAGTTGTGGACTCATGGCCTGGGGGACTGGTGTCGCTAGGTCCTTCATAAGGACCGTCCCAGCGATCACTGTCCCACCTGGCACAATCAGAAGAGTAGCTGCCAGCAGCGCACCAAAAGGAAACATCCTCGATATCGTTCCACTTCGAGTGTGGTCAGACACAGCGGCCGCCATCTACCCCAGCTATCCTCCACAATATCCAGACTCTAAGGTGTTTTCCGGGCAGGTGCGTTGTCTTGGGCAGGATAGTGGCCAATCAACCAGTTCCATGTTGTTATAGAATTTGAAGAACTTGAAGTCAATTGTCTCTGCATTTACAGCCAACAGATGATATGTCCTTGTGAGTTCTGTTTGCATTGGCTTTGAGTCCATTGTTTTGGGTACACTCGGTTTTGCTTCCAGGTTTGAGTTGCCACCCAGACATTATGTAACATTTGTACAGTTGTTATTATGTCCAAGAGTTAGCTTGAGTCAGTAACATAATTATTTAATAAGGTTTGTTTATACCTCCTCTTAAAGACAGACAATTTAAGTTCTTGTTTTCCATGACCGACCAAAAATGTGTGCAGATCAACGACTTGAGCCAGGTGCCAGTCCCTGTCATGTTGCTTCCTGACGATTTCCGAGCCAGCACCAAGGTCAAAGTCAACCACTACCTCTTCAACAAGTATAGTACATCTCTTTCTCTTCATGTGCCTACTCAGGACAATAGAGGGTTTGAAGTTTAGCAATGCCCCAATCAGAATATACTGTACGTATATCATCCAATACTTCTCACTCAGTACATTTTGATTTGTCCTAATTTTTTGGTTTCCCCACAGTACATTACTAGTATTGCTTGCACACTCACATCACCTTACTTATTAATCACACTTCTATCTTAATGTATTTTATCCTTTGCTATCCCTTCCCCGTACAGTGTCCCCTTGGTAAGCGTAGTCAATGACAAAGCAACGCTACTAACATTAGATAGTATGCATAATATATTGAATCATGTTTTTGTACCACTGTTCCCTCTATTCTTTCTTTCTCTCTGTCCCCTCAACCCTTTCCTGACCAACTCCATTCCCTGAACACAATATAAACTTCTAAAAAAGCAGTTCACCAAATTCCCATGTGGTACATTAAAACAATTCCAGACTTTAAACACACTCAGATTAACCATTCTCCATGTGAAAGTGTCTGAACTGTCCCCCCTCAAAAACATATAATTTGTTTCATGAAAATATACCTCAATGAAGGGGTCATTTACTTGTTGATGCTCTGACAATACGGCACATTTCATCTTTGCATTTAGATGGTTCCGTCTTGGCTCCGTCTCCATTCGAACTATGTCACAATTTCACGTGAAAACGATGTCGTATTCATGCCAGTCCCCAGGGGGCAGTGCAGTTTTATAAGGTGACCCAGGAGGCACTTCCTTGACAACAACCTCCTCAGCCCAGAAGACAAGATACCTGCCCACTCAAAGCAATGGTGTCCACGCGTTTTTTTGTTGTTGTTGTTAATAGGCACAAAAAAGGGGAACGTAAAATATATATGAATTAAAAATATTATAAAAACAAAACAGTAAAATTAAAGCCGACATTCTGCCATGTTTGCGGTTTTGAATGTTTAGTATCAATGACTGCGCATACCCAAAGTGATGTGTGCGAGTGCTGACATCATCGGCGTGAGAGCTTTCCATTTTTATGGTTGGGGAGCAAGCCCCACAATCGAATGCTTCCGCTTTGGAGGCAGGAATCAAAAGTTTGCGTCTTCCCCTAACCCTAACCCTTCGTTGTCACCGTATAAAAGAGAGACCATTCCGCAACACAATTGGTGAGTCTTGAGCCCTTTTCACACACATATTCAGGGAAATTCACATTTAAGGTGACGCGGGATTTACTCGCGTCATTGTTTTCACGCATGTACAGTAGAGATGTCCCGAGAATGATGCAGGTTCAACACTTTCACATACTTGTTCCGTGTTGCCCACTGGCCTACTTAATAAACCCTTGAACGCAAACCTCCGTTGTTTTGTGCTTTGTTGTACAACCTTGTTTCAGCAGTAGCGGACCCTAACATCGGCAACAAAATAAACCACACATTTCCAAAGGAGGACGATGGACTTTCTTCCTTGGCTCTACAATGTTTTCAGTTTAATTTAGCTATTTCCAGCTTGCCATGATGATAATTGCGATGTTTGTTTACCACTTTTCGTCTTACTGCGAAGAGAGAGAAAGCGACGATTGGCCCACCATGATATTTACGTCATCAGCTATCGTGCTGCGACCCGGGAATTCAACGCCTGCTTTCACACACACCGCTTCCCGAGAAAGTCCCGGACATTATACTAAGACGCGCCCCATTAAATGTCCGCGTAATCTCCGTGTCAGTCGACCTGGGAAATTGTTTTCACATACAACTGCTGCATGGTTAAATCCCGCGATATTCCCGGTGTTTCGGAGTCAGTGAAAGGGGTTTGGTGTCGCAGCACCTTAGTTTGGTACAAACTTCGTTCTCTCCTAGGTGAGATGAAGCAAGAGCTTAGCAGAGGGGGGCGTCTATAGAGCCATTTTAACTAGGGCTGTCAAAATTATCGCGTTAACGGGCGGTAATTAATTTTTAAAAATTAATCACGTTAAAATATTTGACGGAATTAACGCACATGCCCCGCTCAAACAGATTAAAATGACAGTACAGTGTAATGTCCGCTTGTTACTTGTTTTTTGGTGTTTGGCGCCCTCTGCTGGCGCTTGGGTCCAACTGCTTTTATGGGTTAGTACTATGAGTGAGCATGGTGTAATTATTGACATCAACAATGGCGAGCTACTAGTTTATTTTTTGATTGAAAATTTTACAAATTTTAATAAAACGAAAACATTAAGAGGGGTTTTAATATAAAATTTCTATAACTTGTACTAACATTTATCTTTTAAGAACTACAAGTCTTTCTATCCATGGATCACTTTAAGAGAATGTTAATAATGTTAATGCCATCTTGTTGATTTATTGTTATAATAAACAAATTCAGTACTTATGTACCGTATGTTGAATGTATATATCCGTCTTGTGTCTTTCCATTCCAACAATAATTAACAGAAAAATGTGGCATATTTTATAGATGGTTTGAATTGCGATTAATTACGATTAATTGATTTCTAAGCTGTAATTAACTCGATTAAAAATTTTAATCGTTTGACAGCCTTAGTTAATATAAGATTTCTATAACTTGTACTAACATTTATCTTTTAAGAACTACAAATCTTTCTATCCATGGATCGCTTAAACAGAATGTTAATAATGTCAATGCCATCTTGTTGACTTATTGTTATAATAAACAAATACAGTACTTATGTACAGTATGTTGAATGTATATATTCGTCAGGTGTCTTATCATTCCATTCCAACAATAATTTACAGAAAAATATGGCATATTTTATAGATGGTTTGAATTGTGATTAATCACGATTAATTAATTTTTAAACTGTGATTAACTCAATTAAAAATTTTAATCGTTTGACAGCCCTAATTTTAACTAGTTCAGGGGTGCCCAAACCGGTCCTCAAGGGTCCCGGTTTTTGGTTCTACCGATCAAGCAAGGACAGTTTTACCCAGAGGTGCCAAAGTCTGGTCCTCAAGAGCCCGTGTCCAGCTTGTTTTCCATGACTCCATCCTTTAACACACCTGAATCAAATGATCACCTTATCAGCAAGCTTTGCAGGACCCTGATAACGATCTTGATATTTTGATTCAGGTGTGTTGGAGGAGGGTGACATGGAAAACAAGCTGAATAGGGGCTCTCGAGGACCAGACTTGGGCACCCCTGGTTTAACCAATGAGGTTTCTGCTAAAACAAGTAGCACCTGGCTATTGATTACACTTCTAAGGGCCCAAATACACCTGATGCATGATCGTTCCGGTTCCGGTCCGGCTCATTGTAAGGTCGAGGCAGGTGCCATCGTTGTTTATCGACGAGAGAGTTGCGTTCGTGTTTTATCAAAAAATCGCTAAAATGGTTCAAACCTGTCATGCTATGTGGTTTACAAATAGCCATTTGTCGCAATGTAGTACCCATGAGTTTCCGAACGCGAGAAAAAGAGCTGGACTACGCAGACAATGAGTAAAGTTTGTCAGTGCTAAGAAACAGGGAAACGGGAACCTGACGAGCCAGAAGATGTGACTACAACCTCAAAGAAAACAAAATTTATGCTACTTCCCAATCACTAAAGACCCACGAACTGCGAAGGAGTGAATTCGTGACCCGTATGTGAATAAATCGAGTGATTCGAGCATGTCTGTGGAACAGGAATATCAGCTTGTAGAGATCGCAAATCACGGCGACTTAAACGTACATTTGAGACAACAACTCTACCGAAGTTGTGGATTAAAGTCATTTCGGAATATCCCGACATCGCTAGGAGCAAACTGGAAACTGTGCTACAATTTCCAACATCGTGTATTTGTGATGCTAGCTTCTCTCACTCTCCCATCTCGGGACCATCTCGTCTCAACGAAACAAAGTCAGCCCTCCCACTGATTCAGCAGGTGAGTTGTATTTTTCCCTGCACTTAACACGACGGGGCTAAAAACAAATGCTATTTTATATTTGCTGTGTTTTTCTGCCGCACATTGCCGATGTTCTGACAAAGTTGGCATGCGCGTAACGTTAAAAAGGACCGCGAATGCAGCGATTCCTAAGTACACACTACAAACTTTCTTTAAAGAAAGGAATATTAACTTACGTTTGCCATGTTTGGCGCACGCAACAACTGCACGTAGCCCTCTCACTTAACGACTTCGCCGTGTCGTTAAGCGTTAATTTACGCCATTTCCGTGTTGCACATGTATGTTTGTGATATAAATAGCTTTTTAGCACCATTAGATAACATTGAGAGTCCAACTGAATATAAAAGTGGGACACCGGTCCGTGAAAAAAAGACCCAAATCACACCGGTCCGTGGTGCAAAAAAGGTTGGGGACCCCTGCTCTAATCCCATTCATATTTGTGTCGGTTGGCAGAGCGAAACTGATGATAGCATATTAAATGATAATTATTCTATACATTACTTTATTTTGCGGTCACGGTGTATCAGCTTCACAAAAAGAAATGCAAAACATACCATTTGGTGTTTCCCACACGAACTGTTGTCGGGGTTTCATCAGTGTGATTGCTCCCCTCAATGATCCTTTCTGTCAGACCTGGATGACGAGGCGGACTCAGCTGCGGAGGTTCAGGCAAAACTTTTATTTTGAAAACAGGTTCTTCCGCTGACATGCGGGAAAAAATGCACAAACAAAAACTCTCCAATGGAGGAATAAGTCAAAGCAATCACGATCAGAGTTCAAACAAAAAAGCACTCCATACGGGAGGAAAGGGCAAAAACACAAAACGCTCCTAATGGAGGAAAAGGCCAAGATAGCGAATATGAAAAAATTCAAACACAAAGCGCTCCAATGGAGGATAACATTCAGTAGAACTGCACTAGACTATGACGGTAGGCTATGACGAGAGGCTGACGTGACTGACCTTGGACGAAAGACACTTCTGCACAAGACAAGGGGAACTAGGGCATTAAATACACACAAGGTAATGGGGAACAGGTGGAAACAATAGGTAATTAGGTGACAAGAGGAAGGGCAAGTGTACAGACACAAGGAGGGTGAAGCCTTCAAAATAAAACAGGAAATGACGTGACACAACTCCATGACGTGACAGAACCCCCCCCTCTAGGACCGGCTACCAGACGGTCCAGGCTGGTCAGGATGGTCCCTATGGAAGTCCTTGATCAAGGAGGGGTCCAGGATGAACCGTGAGGGAACCCATTGTCTTTCCTCCGGGCCGTAACCCTCCCAGTCTACCAGGTATTGGTGGCCACGACCTCGGGGTCGCACCGCCAGCAGCCTCTTGACCTGGTAGGCAGGGCCACCATCGAGCTCCAGAGGAGGTGGAGGCGCTGGCGTAGGTACCATGGAGCTCTCAACAACAGGCTTGACTTGGCTAACGTGGAAGGTGGGGTGGACCCTCAGGGAGCGTGGAAGACGTAGACGCACTGCTGCCGGGCCTACGACCTTCGAGATGGGATACGGACCCACGAAGCGGGGGGCCAACTTCCGGCAGGTGGCCCGGAGGGGAAGGTTTCTGGCACTTAGCCACACTCGCTGTCCCTCCTGGTAGGTGGGTGCTGGGCGTCGGTGGCGGTCTGCGGCCTTCTTCACTCGATCCCCTTGGCGGACGAGGACTTGGCGAGCTGCTTCCCAGATGCGTCTGCTACGGCGGACCAAAGCATGTGCGGACGGGACAGAGACCTCCCGCTCCTGTGCGGCAAACAAAGGCGGATCGTAGCCATGGACGCATTTGAAGGGTGACATACCTGTGGCGGAGGTGGGAAGAGTGTTGTGGGCAAATTTGACCCAGACCAGGTGGTTGCTCCATGTGGATGGGTTCTGGGATACCAGACACCGGAGGCCGGTCTCCAACTGTTGGTTGAGGCGCTCGGTCTGGCCGTTGGACTCCGGATGGTATCCTGACGTGAGGCTGGCCTTGGCTCCGATGAGACGGCAGAATTCCTTCCAAAAGTGTGACACAAACTGTGGCCCCCGGTCAGAGACAATGTCCCGGGGGAAGCCATGAATGCGGAAGATCTGTCTCATCATGATCCCAGCAGTGTCCTTAGCAGAGGGCAAGGCTGGCAGGGCTATGAAGTGGGCCATTTTCGAGAACCGGTCGACTACTGTCAGGATCGTGGTGTTTCCCTGAGAGACAGGGAGGCCCGTGACGAAGTCCAAAGATATCTCAGCCCATGGTCTGGAGGGAATCGGGAGAGGTTGAAGGAGGCCCATTCGTGTTCTGGTTGACGTCTTGTGTTGGGCGCAGACCGAGCAAGCCCCGACATACTCCCGGACCTCCGCCTCCATGCCTGGCCACCAGAACCTCCGGGAGATGGCGTGCTTGGTGCGCCTGACTCCCGGGTGACAGGAAAGCGGCGTGGAGTGGGCCCATTGGATCACCCGGGGGCGTAGGTCAGCCGGGACAAATAGTCGGTTCTCAGGGCACCCCCGAGGAGTCCGGGCCCCCCCAATGCCTGCTTAACCTCCGTTTCTATTTGCCAAGTTACCGCCCCTACCACACAATTCAGTGGCAGGATGGGTTCAGGTTCCTTGGCTACAGGCTCGGGGTCGTAGAGGCGTGAGAGGGCGTCTGCTTTGATGTTCTGGGACCCCGGCCTGTAAGAGATAGAGAAGGAAAAACGGTCAAAAAAGAGCGCCCACCTGGCCTGGCGAGAATTGAGTCGCTTAGCCGTCTTGAGATACTGTAGGTTTCGATGATCTGTCCAAACTATGAAGGGTTGCTCCGCCCCTTCGAGCCAATGCCGCCACTCCTCCAGGGCGGTCTTGATGGAGAGTAGTTCACGGTCGCCTACGTTGTAGTTCCGCTCAGCTGGAGATAGGCGCCGGGAAAGGAAGGCGCAGGGATGCATCTTTCCATCATGCTCCGCTCGCTGGGACAGTATAGCCCCAATGCCCTCACAGGAGGCGTCGACCTCCACCACGAATTGACGACGGGGGTCAGGCATGGTCAGGATGGGGGCAGTGGTGAAGCGGGTCTTCAAGGCCAGGAACGCTGCTTCAGCCGCAGGGGTCCAATCGAAACGCACCTTGGTGGAGATGAGAGCGTGGAGAGGGCCTGCAATTGTACTAAAACCGCGGATAAAACGCCTGTAAAAGTTGGCGAACCCGAGGAACTGCTGAAGCTTCTTACGACTGCTCGGAGTGGGCCAGCTAACTACAGTGTTTACTTTGGCAGGGTCCATCTGAACACCCCCAGGAGTCACAATAAAACCCAAAAAGGAAATCGTGTCGACATGGAATTCACTTTTCTCAGCTTTAACAAAAAGGTCATTGGCGAGAAGACGCTTTAAAACCAATTCAACATGTTGTACGTGGGTGGTAATGTCCGGGGAGTATATAAGGATATCATCAAGATAAACAAAAACGAAACGGTCAAGAAAATCTCGGAGAACGTCATTGATCAAGGCCTGGAAAAACGCGGGGGCATTAGTGAGACCGAAGGGCATGACCAGGTATTCGTAGTGGCCGTCTGGGGTGTTAAAAGCAGTCTTCCACTCATCTCCCTCCCGAATGCGGACTAGATGGTAGGCGTTGCGCAGGTCTAACTTTGTGAATACCTTGGCCCGCTGCAATTGGTCGAAAACCGAAGACATGAGGGGGAGGGGATAGCGGTTCTTGACGGTGATGTCGTTAAGCTGGCGGTAATCTATACAGGGACGGAGCGACCCGTCCTTCTTTCCAACAAAAAAGAAACCTGCCCCAGCCGCGGACGAGGAAGGACGGATGAGCCCCGCTTTCAAGGAGGCCTGGATATATTCGCGCATAGCGGCCTTTTCAGGACCGGAGATGGGATAGAGGCGCCCCCTGGGGATGGAGGAGCCCGGGACAAGATCAATAGCGCAGTCATAGGGGCGGTGGGGTGGCAGAGCCTGGGCTCGAGCCTTGTCAAATACCTGGCGCAAATGGTGGTAGCACTTTGGGATGGAGCTCAAGTCGATTTCTGGTTCTGGAGTGACAGAGAGAGAAAACTTGTTAATTGCGGTCTCGCCAACAACAGGAACCTTGACCCCTGGGTTCTTCTCCACAAGACAACGTCCCTTACAGTTCGCACCCCACCCCAGTACAGAGCCAGAGTTCCAATCTATATAAGGTTGGTGCTTGCGGAGCCATGACAGTCCTAAAACCAGTGTCTGGGCTGGGGCAGAAAACAAATGGAAAGACATTGTCTCAGTGTGTCCTTGGACAGTGACTTCTAAAGGTTCGCATGAGTGGGTGATAGAAAACAGTCTCTCACCATTGAGAGATCTGGCCACCAGGGGTCGTTCTAGAGGGATAGCACGAAGGCCCATTAGATGGCAAACCCCCCAAGGCATCAGACAGTCGTCCGCGCCGGAGTCTATCAGGGCAGAGAGTGTACATGACAAAGCTCTGTGCTTTACCTGGACGGTGGTCGTAGAGCGGTGGGCGGGGTTTGCTGCTTGACTGGCATGGCTTTGTCTGGGCCTGCGGGCGGCGCAACCTGCCACAAGGTGTCCCGAACTCCCGCAGTAGAAGCATAGCCCCTCTAGTTGTCGGCGCTTTCGTTCCTCAGGGGAGGTGCGTGTGGGACCAAGCTGCATGGGTATGGCATCGTCAGGATCCCTAGGAGGCGAGGCCGGTAGGATGTGGGTGCGGCGAGGTCCTGACTGCTCCAGCGACTGGGGAGGTGGTCTCACAGCTTGGATAGGCCGGCTCCTGCTCAACTCCTCAAGGCGATGATCAGTGCGTATGGCGAGGGCAATGAGGTCGTCCAACCCCTCCGGGAGGTCGAGTGGTACAAGGCGGTCCCGGATAGTTGGGGAGAGCCCCTTAAAAAAGGTGTCATAGAGTGCGGTGTGGCACCAGCCGCAACCTGCGGCCAGGGTACGGAACCGAATGGCATAGTCATTGACCGAGGCTTTACCCTGACACAGGCTGCTGAGCTCTCTTGCTCGGTCTCTTTCGGAGCACACTGGGTCGAAAGTGGTCTTCAGGGCATCTATGAATGAGGACAAGTTGTGGCACGAACACGAATCACGCTCCCACTCAGCCATGGCCCAGGCTCGGGCCCGTCCCGACATGTGGGACACCATGAAGGCAATACGAGAACGGTCAGTCGTGAACTCATGGGGGGAACAGTCAAAGTGCATACTGCATTCCGTGACGAAAGCTTGGCTAGTACCTGGGTCCCCGCAGAATCGCTCTGGCGGTGCCAATCTTGGTCCTCTTCCGGGAACCAGGGAGGAAGAAGCAGGAGGGGTGAAGGCAGGGGTATTGGAAACGGAAGCTGGTTGTGCTTGGAGCAGCTGGGCTGTGAGCTCCATCAGCTGATTGGTCATTTGGACCAGCTGTGCAGCCATCGTGGCTTGGAACTCCTCCTGGCGGGTGAGACGAGCCGATTGCTCTCGGAGCGTGGCAAAAAATTCGGTAGACTCCGCTGGGTCCATTTCTGGCAGAAGTGTTCTGTCAGACCTGGATGACGAGGCGGACTCAGCTGCGGAGGTTCAGGCAAAACTTTTATTTTGAAAACAGGTTCTTCCGCTGACATGCGGGAAAAAATGCACAAACAAAAACTCTCCAATGGAGGAATAAGTCAAAGCAATCACGATCAGGGTTCAAACAAAAAAGCACTCCATACGGGAGGAAAGGGCAAAAACACAAAACGCTCCTAATGGAGGAAAAGGCCAAGATAGCGAATATGAAAAAATTCAAACACAAAGCGCTCCAATGGAGGATAACATTCAGTAGAACTGCACTAGACTATGACGGTAGGCTATGACGAGAGGCTGACGTGACTGACCTTGGACGAAAGACACTTCTGCACAAGACAAGGGGAACTAGGGCATTAAATACACACAAGGTAATGGGGAACAGGTGGAAACAATAGGTAATTAGGTGACAAGAGGAAGGGCAAGTGTACAGACACAAGGAGGGTGAAGCCTTCAAAATAAAACAGGAAATGACGTGACACAACTCCATGACGTGACACTTTCATTAGCTGCATTGGCTTTCATTTGGGCTCAAATTGATAACCCAAAACACCAAAAGAAAGGTTCATAACTCTCCTCGTCACCATTAGAAGAATGTTCGTTACGTCGGATTCGTTGCTGCAAATAGAAACAAAATTGTCCGCCATCGTCGCCGCCATTCAGTACTAAGCACTGAGCCGGCTGTTTCCCGAAAGTGACGTCACGCACACAATATGCTAGATTTCCGGCATCTCGGAGGCGGGTCCTTTTAGCTTGACAATCGACCTAATTTCTATCATTTTCTTGGTGTTGCGATGTGTGTAATTACACGAAGTGGCATGATTTCAAAAGGCATGCGTTGACGGATAAATGATGGAATATTAGCATTTCCCCAGGTGTTGTCATACCCTTTAATGCTGTCCTTATAATAACAATCTGCTGCATCATATATCACTTTGTGACTTTCCAACTCCATGATGAAACGTTCTTCGTCCATGTTCGCTGGTGTTTAAACCGTGAATAAGCAACTGGGCTGTTACGTCCAGGCCCAGCTCCGCCCATTTTGTCAGATGCGTGTCCGGCAAAAATAGAAAATAGCCTATACCATCCGGCGGGCTGCGGCACGCTGGAGGTGGTTCGCAGTAGTGACGGGCTCTGTCGTTCACTTGAGTAAACGAATCCATTCCGGATCGTTCAGTAAAAAGATTCGTTCAAACGAATCGTTCGCCCCCCTCATCTCCCTCCCCGCCCAAATGAATCGTTCGGTTAGTGAACGGGAAGTGGCGTTGCCGAACGAATCACCAAAGACCGCTTCGCAGTATAACTGAACGGGAAGTGGCATTCTTGGTCCCTCCCTCTCTCTTGCACACAGGCTCCTCATTGACCGCTTGTCGTAGTTTCAGTAATGAGTGACAGGCAATATTATTCTGCTTTCACAGACAGCCTCGTCTCCCTCCCGCTGCTGCAAAAGCGAGGGAGAACTTCCGCGTCGTCTGTCCTAGTTCTATGGGCTCAAAGTCATGGCTCGTGCTTGCATTTCGATTTAGGACACGGTTAAACATTTTCCTTTTGTGGGGGGAGTGGGGGTTTGGGGTCGGGGGCGCACGGACTTTCTTTAGCATGTTCTTGATCACATATACAATGCTGCTGCTAGCCTGCTACCAGCCAACGCAGCATGCTTGCTGTCACAAAAATAAAAATAAATCGAAAGTTTAATTTCTAAATATGGAACGACCAACACATCATATTTACCTCTCGCTCTGTTGTATTTTTGTTTTTATGCTCATCACTATTATTTTTAGTTACTACTGTTAAAACTATAAGTGTAAATAGCTAGTTGTCGAATGTGCTGCTCTGAAATAAAGACAATACTACATTTTGATATTTGACAGTTTAATTGCAAATCCATATTAAGATGATCGTATTGAATTTTTGCACTGGTATTAATAAATAAAATAATCCGGTCAGCTCCCCTGTCGTCCCCGCATCTCAGATCGTCAAATGCTGACGAGAAATGATTGTTTGCTCTTTACGATGTCGCCTTTCTACCCTCATTAGTCTGTTAAGAAAAATGTAGACATATTGCGACATCTCCCGTGTCCGCGTGCGTTGTTTTGGGGCGCTTGAGTAGCGCATGATGGACGGGTTGACATAATTTGTCAAACCAACCGACACGCTCTGACACGAAAAAAAAAAAAAAAAAAACACTCGGAAAAAATTGACATGTATATAGTTTCATTGCAAATCAGTATTATGGTGATCGTATTGAATTTTTGCACTGGGATTAATAAATAAAATAATCCGGTCAGCTCCCCTGTCGTCCCCGCATCTCAGATCGTCAAATGCTGACGAGAAATAATTGTTTGCTCTTTACGATATCGCCTGTATACTCTCATTAGCCTGTTAAGAAAAATGTAGACATATTGCGACATCTCCCGTGTCCATGTGCGTTGTTTTGGGGCGCTTGAGTAGCACATGATGGACGGATTGACATAATTTGTCAAACCAACCAACACCTGACACGAAAAAAAAAAAAAACACTTGGAAAAAATGGACAAGTATATACAGTTTCATTGCAAATCAGTATTATGGTGATCATACTAAATATTCTTTTTTTCTGTGCACATATGAGGTAAATATCGCTGCCACGAAGCCTCCTTATAGTGACAGTTCTTTGGCCCCTTCATTGCCGTCACGCGACCGCAGCTCAGCTTTTACTTGCCTCGTAGCTACCCGTGTTTTAAATTACTGTAAATTTGATAGTATGTCGTAATAGGTAGTCGCGAGTCTGTTGAGAAAAGTAGTACACTAAACCATGCTCGCTAGATTTGTGTGGTGTTTTTGTCATTTTGAGCTGCATTTGATAGGCTCCACGTTAACAAATATGTGACAAAGTCCTTTCCTTTCATTTTTTGATTTGTTCACCGCATAGTCATTATTGGAAAGTCAAGTTAGCAGCAAGCTAGGTCAGGAACCGGAGGACCGAGTCACTGAACGGGAAGTGACAAAACTCAGTCTTGCCCCCCCTGCCTGCACGCTGGCTGCTCATTGGCCACACGTGGAAGTGAGTGACATACGCCCTGATTCTGTTTCCGGTCCCTCCCCTGCCCGCGATGAGGCTGGCGTCTGATTGGTCATGTGCGATGTCAGAAGACGCTGCCGCTTGCTCAACGCCCTCCCACGCAGTGAACAAGCACCAACTTCATAGAACGAATCAGTGCAGATGGTGATTAGTTCGGTCTCGGTCACCCAAACAATTCGTTCAAAAAGAACGAATCGTTCGCGACCGATACAACACTAGTTCGCAGTCAATCCGGAGCACTGACGCGGCCGGTATACGTTGGACAATAGGATATAATGGGAACGGATTGGCTCCGGCGCTATTTTTTACCGGAGTCGGAATGGAACCGCAACGATCATGCATCTGGTGTATTTGGGCCCTAAAACTCCATATTGGTGCAAAGGTGTCGTCCTGTCGTGTTGGAAAGAAACCTTCACCCACTGCGGCCCGTTGTAGAATAGTTTGGGGACCCCTCGACTAGATACTTGAAGCCACCTCAGTTTTCAAATTTGCATGAATCACAATTGTTCTTATATGTCACATCTTTTCAATATATTTACCTGGTAAAACATACGGGTAGTGTTATTGGAATCGTTTTGTGCAGTTGGGACATTTATGAGTTTCCGACATACTCGCAATGTAAAGAAATTAGTTTCCTCAACCTTCCGAGAAGTATAAACCAACTCAAATCTGGAAAATTGAGTAGCTTTAAATAATCCCTTAATCCAGTCAGGAATCCAGGTTGTGTAACAGTCTCCAGAAGAACAATAAAATGTGTTTTGTCATGTGAGCTACTAGAGAGTTTTGTACTTACCAGTGCATTCGCTCTATATGAAGTTGTATTTAAGTGCTCAAAGTATGCATGCATTCATGAGTAGTTGAACAAAGTTTTAATATAGCTACGGAAATCTTTTGCATTTTCAAACACATAATTGTTCAAAGTAACGATTTAATTGAAAAATATGTATATTTAAAAAAGGCATGTCCGATATTTTTTTGCCGATTCCGATCCTTCGAACATGACATGATCGGACCCGATCGATCGGCATCTTTAGTTTATACTGTAGTCGAAGATAACAATCTTGTGTTGTTTGCTTCTCAGAGAGAATCTCCCGGGACTGTTTAAATTTAAAGAGTACTGTCCACAAGTTTTCAGGAACCTGCGAGAGCGCTTCGGCATCGAGGACCAAGATTACCAGGTACAGATTAAGGAATAAACGTATGGGCCAAACACCTTCTTCTGAAATGACCTGCATTGTTTTCCAGCATTGTCTCTAAATTTGCATGCGTTTGAGTGATATTTGCATTTCTGTGCCCCTCAGAACGCATTGAGGTATCATAGGAAATGCTGTTATCCACTCTCTGTTCTTGTTACTGATGAAACATTACAGGAAATGCACAATACGAGCAATATATTGTCCAATCGTCCGGTTTGTAGCGATTTGCATATCAGTGAAAAGATTTGCATGTTAAAGACTGTAGAAAATGCGGTATGTAAAAAAGGATGCCTTTTCATCAACAGGTGTCTCTGGCTCGCAGTCCGCCCCTCAAAGACTGGGAGGGAACATGTGAGGGCCTGCTGCTTGTGTCATATGACCGCACTTTGGTGGTCAAAGAAATCTCCAGTGAGGAGGTGGCTGAGATGCACAACATTCTCTCTGAGTATCACCAGGTGACACATGCATTTAAAATACCTTCCCATGATGTAACAGTTTATAAAGTTGCACCAGTGGGAAGGTTGTTGATCTGTTTCCTTAGTTTCAGCTTTTTACAGTAAGTGGTAAAATGCCAAAGGTACTGTGTGGTCATTGTTAACTTGGCAGCCAACACAGTTCCTTTTTTCTCATGCAGCATGTTGTCACCTGTCACGGCTCGACGCTGCTCCCTCAGTTCCTGGCCATGTACAGAGTCACAGTGGAGAGTGAGGATAATTACCTATTGGTCATGAGGAACATGTTCAGCCACAGACTGCATGTACACTGGAAGTATGATCTCAAGGTAAATTGGGTAAGATTAACTGGGGTAATGTTGACTGCGCTGACGTACAATGTTCCCATTGTCAATGCCTTTAGATTTTCTTAGATTTTCATCGCCAACAACTTAAAATTAAAGTATCATATAAGACTGGTGGCCAAAAAGGGTACTGCAATCAGGATCAAAATATTGACGCGCACAACATCCCTTTCTCTTTGGGTTGCCAGATAAGCGCTTCGCAATGGAGAATCATGCTGTGTTATCAATTACCAATATTGCATTTCAATCAGAAAAGACAGAGGTCAACAAACAACACATTGTTAGTAGGGCTGTCAAACGATTAAAATTTTTAATGGAGTTAATCACAGCTTAAAAATGAATTAATTGTAATTAATCGTAATTAATCGCAATTCAAATCATCTCTAAAATATGCGATATTTTTCTGTAAATTATTGTTGGAATGGAAAGATAAGACAAGAGGGATATATACATACAACATATTGTACATAAGTACTGCATTTGTTTATTATAACAATAAATCCACAAATGGCATTATTAACATTCTTTCTGTTAAAGTGATCCACGGATAGAAAGACTTGTAGTTCTTAAAAGATAAATGTTATAGTTACAAGTTATAGTAATTTTATATTAAAACCCCTCTTCATGTTTTCGTTTTTATAAAATTTGTAAAATTTTCAATCAAAAGTAGGGTTAATGTAATAATAATAAGAATAAAAATAACAATAATAAGAGGAATGACCAAAGTCTGAGTAAGTTGCCAGTTCATGCCAGTTCACTTTGCATTGTTGTTTAACTGTGTGAGAATAGGACCTCATTACTACAGACTGAAGTGCTTTTCTTTTTGTGAACATTTTTTTTTTTTTTGAGAGATAGGAATATTATTTTTGTTGTGCTTTCACTAAATGATACTTATGTTTGTTGTGAAGGAGTTGCCTAAGCTTATGCCAATAAACGGCGTGGTCCAAAGAACGCCTGTGTCCACTCGCCTTTATAACATATATATCTCTGTACATATCTTACCCAAAATACAACAAGAGACACATAATTGCCACTAAAAGAAAGAAAACTTACAGAAATATGCGTTGAGCACAAATAGCACAATGTAACAGCATAAACGTCTCACAACTACTAATTCTCCCATTATTAGAAGGAATAACATTAGTATGGAACGGCGCTGTTCCCAAGCGGCCGGTGGCATTCTCTTCACTCTTAATGTCCATAAACGGCGTCATTGTAGTCTGTTTGAGGCAATGCGTGAGCGGGTCATTCAGTGCATGCGTTAATTGCGTCACATATTTTAACGTGATTAATTTAAAAAATTAATTAACGCCCGTTAACGCGATAATTTTGACAGCCCTAATTGTTAGTAATAATTATGTGAACACACACCATGTTTAGATTACAACCTGTGTCTATTACGTACCAAAGATTAACTAAGATGTAACAGTCTTCTAACTTAGGGGTTTCAAATAGCACCAGAGTTAAAGTGCACGTGACACACTTAAAAATTACCAAAGATTAAATAAGTACAACATGTAACAGTCTTCTAATTTAGTGGTTTCAAATAGCACCAGAGTTAAAGTGCATGTAACACACTTAAAAATATCTTCATTATAGCACTCTAGCACCTCCATCTGGGTGATGACGTCAATGAAGTAGCAATTTCAGCGGATTTAGAATTCATCCCAATAGAGGAGGAAGATTCAGAATGAGAAAAAGGCGACAGAGAGAAGACTGCGAAATGTCATCATTGTTTTTATCTCTCTACTTCAATATTTTTACAGGATATTCTTTGTGTCTCCCAGTTGCTAAATAATTTCTATGGTAATGACAAATAACAGTCTTGTACTAAGTAGAACATGAAATATAAAAAATGCATTTATTCAGTACGACAGGGCTAAATGACTGCATAATGATCAAAAGTGCCGACATCTTAAACCTCCTGAGCAGTGTTTTATGCCACCAGAGTTAGTCCGTCTCTTGTAATTTCCCTGCGGGGACTCGGAGACTAAGAGCTAGGCTACATGCTAACCCGAACCAAGCGGCTATTCCAAGTCTCTTCCTCGCCTTTTGAACACGAAAAATCACACAAAACTACCCCGACTCATATGACACACGGCAGCGGGGGTGATCGTCTTCACCGATCGGCCAGCTCCCCGGTGGCGAGCAAGTTTCGGCTCGTCGTTTCCCTGCTGCGGCCCCGGCAGGCAGGCAGTGCTCGTCGCCGGGGACGCAGCAGAGGAATGAAGCCATGGCACATTCTCGGTGGACAAACCAGCCGACATCAGAGCGCGTGGCTCGAGCCCAAGCTCTATGCGCGGGCACGCGAAGAGGCCGAGGGGGGTGGAAGTCTCAACACAATTAAGAACTGGAGACGACGTGCGTGGCTGCCCGAGCACGGACGCTCCCGCCTACATCGGCCGGCGACCATGGTGTACGACAAGCCGCCGGTCGTCGGCAGAGGGATGCGGTCACTCCCACCTTCTCAGTGGACAGGGAGCATTGTCACCAACAAAATACAAGCCACCTCCCTCTTAAAACGTGTGCCATGATCCCAGTATTTAACATTATATAAAACACAGAGCTTACTCACTTCCTCGTCTGTCCAAAGGTCCCTCAGTTGTTGGACTTGTTTTGCCCATTTTATGCGGTGAACAGGATCTTTTGGAAATCCAAAAAGAAAACCCAGAAAGGCTCTCACCACTTTTCCTGGTGTAGCAACAAAAGCCTGCATGCATCGGGCTGGCGTGACGCGAAAAATAAACAAATGAATCCACAAAATCAGATGAATCCACAGTCCTTCTCATACAACAGTATGGCTGTATAGTGAAGATGATGTCAGTCGTTGACGTCTTCCTCAGTTCGAGACTGTGGCCGGAAGTCTCTCATTTTCGTAGCGCGGGATTCCAAAAATTGAGTAAACATATCGATCGCATCTGCACATATCCAAGTGGTCCATGTCATTCAGGAGCATAAAATGCATATGTGTAATATGAAATAAACTTGCTTTTTTTGGTGTCACAGGCTTTAAGCTGGTGTACAAATTAAAAAAAAAAATATTTTTTTTTTTTTTTAAAAAGAAGGATAACACAAAAGAGAAGAACATCCGTTTGAAACACAAAATCAAAACAATAACAGCGTAGCAAATTGTCTTTTAAAATGGGAAAATCTTGGCTTGACTATTGAGAACCGTGTTAGAACTATTCCCAAAACACATGTTTCTTTAATGTCTATTGAAATATTATGGCCATTTAATGAATAATTGAAGTGCAAATTTTACATAGTGCTCCTTAAACAACCCCTATACAATTGTTTATGAATAATGCTGCTCAAAGATTTTACAAGACACATCATTAAAGCCAGTGATGTGCCAACAACTCAGTGAAGTCATGTGTGAGTCGGGTTTAATTGACTTGAAATCTAATTGAGCACCACTCAGATGAGAAATGTTGTGTGGCCTCTTCTTTCTTCAGGGTTCCCTGGTGTCTCGAGAAGCAACTTTTAAAGAGAAGGTGAGCTCACATGAAAAGATGTGTCCGTGTTGTAAGAACTGATTGAAATTCATGCATACATAATGAAGTCAAATTATCCTGGTACATTAACAATGACAGCGGCATGGTTGCAGTGAACTTCCTTTGCCATACTCCAGAATGCACTATTGGATATAAGTGACTAAGACTGACTGAACTTTTTCGTTTTTTTGTAGCATTGATATTATGTGTTTTGAAATATATATATTCAATTGATTTAAGCCTTGAATATTCTTCCAGAGTCCAGGATAGTCTGTTCGTCTCCTTCACCCATTCCACCTAGGAATGGACAGTGTAGCCATTTCGGCAGGCTGGTGAAGTCTTGTCTGATAATCACTTTTTAACTGATATCTCCGTAAATAAATAAAAAAAACAAACTCAAAACATCATATATAGATATCAAACTGATACCAATATATGCGGGCGTAGCCTTAACATATCATTTTCAATCAATTTTAGTTTATTGTTCATTTAATCTTTGCACCATGAATACAAATAGTCTGCTCACATACCAAATCCGAAGCATCTCTTAGTTTAGAGACATCTAATGTTCATTAAGCATAACTGCTGTGTTTGGCTGTGACCGGCTCTTGTACATAGAAATCTTCTACATTCACTTTGAAGGCAACATGCATATTGGGCCAAAACTGATAATGAAAAACAGATGTTTATATTATTCGATAACATTTAAAAATGCTTTTATTGGATGATATCATTGGCTACCCGATAATTCCGAACAACTCAAGTGGTTGTCTTGAGTCCGTTCTGGGTATTCAAGGTGGGCTGAGTGGTGCACCACAGGACCAGGGATGCATCTCACTTGTGCTGCAACGATTAATTGATTAACTCGAGTATTCGATTAGAAAAAAAAATAGGCGAATTAAATTTTGTTGCTTTGAGTATTCGTTTAATTAAAGTGGCGGTGTCATGGTTTATTTTGAAAGTGTTTACATTTAGTTTTATTGATTGGGGTGGATACACTGCCCTCTGGTCTGCCTCTTTTCACATGGCTGAATCCAACTGCTCCCTGTTAAGACCAACGTAAGCTAAGTTTTTGTTTGAGCTAATGTTTTTTAATGCATTAATGATTTAGTTTATAGGTATATTTAGCTTTTTTTGTGGGAATATGTGTCTGAACTAGGGCTGTCAAAATTATCGCGTTAACGGGCGTTAATTAATTTTTAAAATTAATCACGTTAAAATATTTGACGCAATTAACGCACTCCCCCCGCTCAGACAGATTTAAATGACAGTACAGTGAACTACTTGTTAATTGTGTTTTATGGAGTTTTGCCACCCTCTGCTGGCGCTTCGGTGTGACTGATTTTATAGGCTTCAGCACCCATGAGCATTGTGTAAGTAATTATTGACATCAACAATGGCGGGCTACAAGTTTATTTTTTGATTGAAAATTTTACAAATTTTATTAAAACGAAAACATTAAGAGGGGTTTTAATATAAAATTTCTATAACTTGTACTAACATTTTTCTTTTAAGAACTACAAGTCTTTCTATCCATGGATCACTTTAACAGAATGTTAATAATGTTAATGCCATCTTGTTGATTTATTGTTATAATAAACAAATAGTCCTTATGTACTGTATTTTGAATGTATATATCCATCTTGTGTCTTATCTTTCCATTCCAACAATAATTTACATAAAAATATGGCATATTTTATAGATGGTTTGAATTGCGATTAATTGCGATTAATTACGATTAATTAATTTTTGAGCTGTAATTAACTCGATTAAAAATTTTAATCGTTTGACAGCCCTAGTCTGAACCATTTGTTAAGCGCATTAAAAAAAGAAAAAAATAAATAAATTAAAAAAAAAAAAATATATATATATATATATATATATATATACTAGGGCTGTCAAACGATTAAAAATTTTAATTGAGTTAATTACAGCTTAAAAATTAATTAATCGTAATTAATCGCAATTAACCGCAATTCAAACCATCTATAAAATATGCCATATTTTTCTGTGAATTATATATATATATATTCTGTAAAATAAATAGTTGGAATGGAAAGATAAGACACAAGATTGATATATGCATTCAACATACGGTACATAAGGACTGTAGTGGGCATTTCACTCTACCGTCATTTAAATCTGTCTATGCTGTCCTCACGCCGAAGCGTCTACTTTTTCCAAAGCTAGACAGCTAGTGAACGACGACTTAATAATCAGACTTCTTCCTTTTTCATCTGATTTATTAATAAAATGCCCTCAAACCATTGTCCTCTTTAGACCGTCGTAAAGCTACAAAAAAAAGTACACAAGCATTGCATTAGCAACAACGTTAGCTTAGCACGCTATACAGGTTGACTAAACATAAACAACTCATACAAAAAATATAACATTTCGCTTAATAACATAATATGTACATTCTTTACAACAACCATATTTACGGACAAATCTTGTCCAAGGATCATATAAGCACAACAGAGACGTCGTGCAGCCATATAGAACTGGCAAGAAAAAAATAAACCATGTCGCAAAGCGACCACAAGAGTTCGCTGTTAGACAGCACAAAAAGCCTTGCTGGAAAACTTACCAAAAGGCAGAATACTGTCTGAGCGGGACATGTGCGTTAATTGCGTCAAATATTTTGACGTGATTAATTAAAAAAATTAATTACCGCGTGTTAACGCGTTAATTTTGACAGCCCTAATACGTGATTAATTAAAAAAATTAATTACCGCGTGTTAACGCGTTAATTTTGACAGCCCTAATATATATATATATATATATATATATATATATATATATATATATATATATATATATATATATATATATATATATATATATATATATATATATAATGCACATGTCCCATTCAGACAGTATTCTGCCTTTTGGTAAGGTTTACAGCAAGGCTTTTTATGCTGTCTAACAGCAAACTCTTGTGGTCGCTTTGCGACATGGTTTGTTTTCTTGCCAGTTCAATATGGCTGCACGACGTCTCTGTTGTGCTTATATGATCCTTGGACAAGATTTGTCCCTAAGTATGGTTGTTGTAAAGAATGTACATATTATGTTAATAAGCGAAATATTATATTTTTTGTATGAGACGCTTTTTGTTTATGTTTAGTTAACCTGTATAGCGTGCTAAGCTAAGGTTGTTGCTAATGCAATGCTTGTGTACTTTTTTTTTTTGTAGTTTTACGACAGTCTAAAGAGGACAATGGTTTGAGGCCATTTTATTAATAAATCAGATGAAAAAGGAAGAAGTCTTATTATTAAGGCGCCGTTCACTAGCTGTCTAGCTTTGGAAAAAGTAGACGCTTCGGAGTGAGGACAGCATAGACAGATGTAAATGACTGTAGAGTGAAATGCCCACTACAGTCCTTATGTACCGTATGTTGAATGTGTATATCCATCTTGTGTCTTATCTTTCCATTCCAACAATTAATTTTACAGAACATATATATAATTCACAGAAAAATATGGCATATTTTATAGATGGTTTGAATTGCGATTAATTGCGATTAATTACGATTAATTAATTTTTAAGCTTAATTTTAATCGTTTGACAGCCCTAATATATATATATATATGTATGTATATAGCATTTTATAGCATTTAAGCTAGCTGACTTTTTCTGTGTAAGTTAGCCAATTGTTCTTTTGGTGTACATAGATCCTCATTTTTCCCCAAAATTTTTATACCGCTTCAGGCTCAGCTTGGGTATTTTAAATTTTCATGTTCCTTATCCGATTACTCGATTATTCAAACTAACTAGTCCATCGATTAATCGACTACTAAAATATTCGATAGCTGCAGCCCTACATCTAATTTAGGGGCAAACGTGAAGATTAAGGTAAGGCAGGTAGGGCAGTGCCCCCCTCTGGGGTCGAAAAATGTAATTCCATGTAATTGACTTTCCTATATATGAATTTAAAATAAAGACCGAGCCGGTAAAATCTTGTTTATAAAAGGTGTAAAGCAATAAAAAAAATAAAAAAAATAAATTAAATGAACAAGAATAGTACAAAGTATTTCATAATGGTCAAAATTATTTTTCGAACAGATCATGTGATTAGCACCTCCAAGACCAGGTTACAGTTCTTGTGGCACTTTAAATCCACAAATCTGAATAATTACTGGCTAAAGTTGGTGAATATTAGTAGTGGACCTCTCATACTACTTCCATACGCAAACGTATGCAATTGTATTGTACCAATATTTAGAAAAACTAAATAAAAGTCCAATATGTATGCTTAAAGTTTTATATGTATACTTTGATCAGATTACAGTTCTCATTTTTGTTGTACTCTAAATCCACAGTTCTGAAAAAGTTCTGGACAAGCATGGTGAATATTAGTTGTGGACCTCTCTGACTACTCCCAGACTCAAATCTATGCATTTTTACTGTCCCAATATTTACTAGAAAATTTGTATTAAGAGTCTTGCATGTGTACTTTGATCTGGTTACAGGTTACAGTTCTCATTTTTGTGGTACTGTAAATCCATAGTTCTGAATACATCCTGGCCAAGGTTAGTGAATATTAGTAGAGAACCTCTCTGTATTGCTGGATGGATGGCCTCCAACACCGTCTGTGAAGTGGGCCAGTCTTTCAATGACTCCCGGTCCACCACCCGCCCAGTCCTGCTCCTGTTAATAGACCCCCACCCTACTAACCTTGTCAGTTGACTTCATTGCTGACACTGCGTTTCGGGGTCATCCGTCTGTTTTCGTCCCTCGTCCCACAAAAGTCAAACTATGCCTAGGAGGTGGAAATGGATTGAATAACAGTTGCTTTTCATGTTGTTGAAATAAAACAAAAATGAAAACACAAGAAGATGTTAAGGAATTGTTTATGAGCCAACGCAAGCCACATCATGTATTAGGCCTGGTGGATGTGGTGCTGCATGGAGATGTTGAACTAGTAAAGGAACAAGCCCACAATTGATTGGGTGTGTGAATTGTGAGATCTATAGGACTGGAGCCGTTGCTCTCATACAGCCTCATGCTACAAAACTCAAAGGACGTCGTTTTACAATGCAGAATGCCTTGAGTCTCTCTTTACTGTGTGCTTTCCAGGTCAAGGAGCTTCCCACCTATAAGGACATTGACTTTGTGAACAACATGCAAAAGGTTTACGTGTGTGACGAGGAGAAAGAGAGGCTCATGGACAAGCTTAACAGAGATATTGAGGTATGTTGAAGAAGACCATCACAACTAAGCTGCAGTAATACAGTGGGGCAAATAGGTATTTAGTCAACCACTAATTGTGCAAGTTCTCCCACTTGAAAAAATTAGAGAGGCCTGTAATTGTCAACATGGGTAAACCTCAACCGTGAGAGACAGAACGTGGAAAAAAACAGACAATCACATTGTTTGATTTTTAAAGATATTATTTCCAAATTAGAGTGGAAAATAAGTATTTGGTCAATACCAAAAGTTCATCTCAATACTTTGTTCTGTACCCTTTGTTGGCAATAACGGAGGCCAGACGTTTTCTGTGACTCCTTAGTATTTGTTCACCTACAAACAAGCAAGATTTGCTGTCATAGAGGTCTTAAATTCTTCTAACGAGGTCTAACGAGGCTCCACTCGTTACCTGTATTAATGGCACCTGTTTTAACTCATTATCGGTATAAAAGACACCTGTCCACAATCTCAGTCAGTCACACTCCAAACTCCACTATGGCCAAGACCAAAGAGCTGTCGAAGGACACCAGAGACAAAATTGTAGACCTGCACCAGGCTGGGAAGACTGAATCTTCAATAGGTAAAATGCTTGTTGTAAAGAAATCAACTGTGGGAGCAATTATTAGAAAATGGAAGACATACAAGACCACTGATAATCTCCCTCGATCTGGGGATCCATGCAAGATCTCACCTCGTGGCGTCAAAATGTTAACAAGAACGGTGAGGAAAAAACCCAGAACCACACGGGGGGACCTAGCGAATGACCTACAGTACAGAGAGCTGGGACCACAGTTACTATCAGTAACACAATGTGCCGCCAGGGACTCAAATCCAGGGCAACAAAGGAGTGGCTTCGTAAGAAGCATTTCAAGGTCCTGTAGTGGCCTAGCCAGCCTCCAGATCTCAACCCCATAGAAAATCTGTGGAGGGATTTGAAAGTCCGTGTTGCCCAACGACAGCCCCAAAACATCACTGCTCTAGAGGAGATCTGCATGGAGGAATGGGCCAAAATACCAGCAACAGTGTGTGAAAAGCTTGTGAAGAGTTACAGAAAACGTTTGGCCTTCGTTACTGCCAACAAAGGGTACATAACAAAGTATTGAGATGAACTTTTGGTATTGACCAAATACTAATTTTCCACCATGATTTGCAAATAAATTCTTTAAAAATCAAACAATTTGATTTTCTGTTTTTTTTTTTCCACATTCTGTCTCTCATGGTTGAGGTTTATCCATGTTGACAATTATAGACCTCTCTAATATTTTCAAGTGGTAGAACTTGCACAATTAGTGGTTGACTAAATACTTATTTGCCCCACTGTGTATATATATATATATATTTTTTTTTACTCAGAGGATCAAGATTATATGTCCACATGTTTGCCACAATTGGTATTTGAATATACTGTAGGTTGTTTAAAGATTTATAGCTTCTGCAATATTAATGCCAGTTTTATTAGCTCATCTATTGTGAACCCCATTATTATTTGTTAACATTAAATTGGTGGACTTTCACAGGCAAAATGTGGATGCAATTCTTCGTTTTATTTTTTTTTTTTAAGTAAATGTGAACAAGGTGGGGTGGTAAACAGCATGAAGATGTTTTTCTTTCCCGAATCATCCATTATATACTGTTTATTGTGAAGTTAATTGTGACACTTAAGAACTTTTTTTTTTAACATTAATGTTTTTCCAATGTGTGAGCAAGCACAGAGAGAGACTCCCGAGCTAAGATTCAAGCCTTGAACCTATTGAGTTTGTTGGAATTTGACCATTTAACCAGATTGGAGTCACGCCAGCCAAACCACCGGAACCGCACAAGCGCAATTCCAATGACCAGGGCCGGTGTAAAACCAACAACCTGGCCAAAAGGCTAAAATCTGTGCATTTACCCTATTTTTAACCCCTTGTACTGACTCCATTCTAACATCTGGAAGAAGGCTTCGAAACACAAATTGACAATTTATTCCAAGTCAACAGCAATCAGACAGCAAGGCAAAAACAGCAAATAGACCCAGACGCGGAGGAAGGCTGGATCCAGGGTCACCAAATCACAGGTCAACAAAAGATTCCAGAGAAAAGACATCGCTAGGTAAAGAATTCAGTCTTTTGAAGGCTGTGGTGAGGTCCGGGAGAAGGTGTGTTTGGGTGTTGTTTAGGGTAATTGTCTGTTTGTAGATTGGGCTGCGGACTTTGTGCGTCACTGTTGCAGGAGGCAACAAGAGTTGCTGATTTTTTCAGCCTCAGCGCCAAAGGAGCGCTGAGTGTTCAAATTCTGGCTGTGGAGTCTTCGTGTTATCAGGCATTCCTTGTGGAAAGACAGGAATTCCCGCCATTGTTCTGGACTGTCCATTGTTGGCCCTCAGAGGAGCTGATGGCAGGATTTGGTGGTCCACACGTGGGCCTGTAGTTGTCTTGGCCATCACCTACTTGTCTTGCTCCATCAGCGCCAATCTCGCTCAGTCAGCTGCATGACGCTCACGTTGGGCTTCCGTAGTCAGCAGGCATCATTATCTGTCCGTTGTCTTGGTGCTCAAATTCCAATCACTCCAGCTCCACTCATACTTTAGATCAGGGGTGTCCAAACTTTTTGCAAAGGGGGCCAGATTTGGTGCGGTAAAAATGTGGGGGGCCGACCTTGGCTGACGTCCTTTACGTAGAACAATATATTTAAGCAAATTTTAGCAAGCCATTCAGTGTGTCACATAATTTTTTTAAATTGAATAATTTCAACAATCTTACAACTAGCCTTTGTGGCGTTCTCTTTCGACTCTCGGGCTCTTGCAAAATACTGCTGCTGTGATATTAAACAAGCTTCAACTTCCCTGTAATCTTGCCGTACATGTCAGCGTGTCTTTTTTGGTAATATCGGCTAACATTGAAATCTTTAAAAACAGTAACTGTCTCTTTGCAAATGAGGCAGACACAGTTGTTGCGTATTTTAGTGAAGAAATAGTCCAATTTCCACCTATCCTTGAAGCGTTGGCCATCACAGTCAACTTTCTTTTTTTTTGTTGATTGTCACCATTTTAGAAAATGGAAGTAATGGGTCACACGGAGTAATGTTGCTTAGCCCTTAAATACCTCCAACATGAAGCAATTATCAGAGAATCCCTAAATTTGAAAAATAAGGTCTTAATGAAACCTTTTTTTCAAATTTGTAAAAAGAAAAGTCAAAATAAATATGTGTAATAAGCGCTGTATGTCTATAACCCATGCTAAATCCTGTGTTTTTTTCTCATGGAACCTGCAGATGATGTGTTGACCTGCATCCATCATTTTTTCTTTTTTTTGTCCAAAAAGAAATGTCAAAATTCTAAATAAGTCTCAAAATCATGGAATTTTAGTTGTATGAAATGTGATACATTTGGCAATAAAGGGTTAAAGTGCTGCTGCCTTTTAGTGGGTAAATGAGGGGCAGCATTTTGTGTGTAAGATACTTCATATGCTGGTTGCAGTACTGTTGACGAATTCATCAAGTCTGTGTTCGGGCCAGACGTTATTGATTTTATGACAGAGGCTGGGGGCCGGATGAAATTTGACCACGGGCCGCATTTGGCCCCCGGGCCGGACTTCGGACATGTCTGCTTTAGATAGATTCTACTGGTTTTCTTAAACTGATTCACCGTCATTTTCGAACTATAAGATGATACTTTTTTCCCTCGTTTTGAATCCTGCGGCTTATAGTCCAGTGCGGCCTATTTCTTGATTTACAGTGCCTTGCAAAAGTATTCGGCCCCCTTGAATCTTGCAACCTTTCGCCACATTTCAGGCTTCAAACATAAAGATATGAAATTTAATTTTTTTGTCAAGAATCAACAACAAGTGGGACACAATTGTGAAGTGGAACAACATTTATTGGATAATTTAAACTTTTTTAACAAATAAAAAACTGAAAAGTGGGGCGTGCAATATTATCCGGCCCCTTTACTTTCAGTGCAGCAAACTCACTCCAAAAGTTCAGTGAGGATCTCTGAATGATCCAATGTTGTCCTAAATGACCGATGATGATAAATAGAATCCACCTGTGTGTAATCAAGTCTCCGTATAAATGCACCTGCTCTGTGATAGTCTCAGGGTTCTGTTTAAAGTGCAGAGAGCATTAGGAAAACCAAGGAACACACCAGGCAGGTCCGAGATACTGTTGTGGAGAAGTTTAAAGCCGGATTTGGAAACAAAAAGATTTCCCAAGCTTTAAACATCTCAAGGAGCACTGTGCAAGCCATCATATTGAAATGGAAGGAGCATCAGACCACTGCAAATCTACCAAGACCCGGCCGTCCTTCCAAACTTTCTTCTCAAACAAGGAGAAAACTGATCAGAGATGCAGCCAAGAGGCCCGTGATCACTCTGGATGAACTGCAGAGATCTACAGCTGAGGTGGGAGAGTCTGTCCATAGGACAACAATCAGTCGTACACTGCACAAATCTGGCCTTTATGGAAGAGTGGCAAGAAGAAAGCCATTTCTCAAAGATATCCATAAAAAGTCTCGTTTAAAGTTTGCCACAAGCCACCTGGGAGACACACCAAACATGTGGAAGAACGTGCTCTGGTCAGATGAAACCAAAATTGAACTTTTTGGCCACAATGCAAAACGATATGTTTGGCGTAAAAGCAACACAGCTCATCACCCTGAACACACCATCCCCACTGTCAAACATGGTGGTGGCAGCATCATGGTTTGGGCCTGCTTTTCTTCAGCAGGGACAGGGAAGATGGTTAAAATTGACGGGAAGATGGATGCAGCCAAATACAGGAACATTCTGGAAGAAAACCTGTTGGTATCTGCACAAGACCTGAGACTGGGACGGAGATTTATCTTCCAACAGGACAATGATCCAAAACATAAAGCCAAATCTACAATGGAATGGTTCAAAAATAAACGTATCCAGGTGTTAGAATGGCCAAGTCAAAGTCCAGACCTGAATCCAATCGAGAATCTGTGGAAAGAGCTGAAGACTGCTGTTCACAAACACTCTCCATCCAACATCACTGAGCTCAAGCTGTTTTGCAAGGAAGAATGGGCAAGAATGTCAGTCTCTCGATGTGCAAAACTGATAGAAACATACCCCAAGCGACTTGCAGCTGTAATTGGAGCAAAAGGTGGCGCTACAAAGTATTAACGCAAGGGGGCCGAATAATATTGCACGCCCCACCTTTCAGTTTTTTATTTGTTAAAAAAGTTTAAATTATCCAATAAATTTTGTTCCACTTCACGATTGTGTCCCACTTGTTGTTGATTCTTGACAAAAAATTTAAATTTTATATCTTTATGTTTGAAGCCTGAAATGTGGCAAAAGGTTGCAAGGTTCAAGGGGGCCGAATACTTTTGCAAGGCACTGTATTGGGTTAATAGGTAACACTTTATTTGGCAGCGGCGTCATAAGACTGCCATAAAACCGCCATAGTTATGACATGCAAGCCGGAAAGAAAAGAAGAAGAGACTATCATGGGCATTAATGAATGATTATGACAGATGTCATTACGCGTCATCCGGGAAATTATGTCACTAACTCAATCTGTGTCCAACTCGGATCTTTTACATCCATTCAAAAGTGAGATAATTTGCCGGATGACACAACATTGACATCTGTCATTAACATTCATTAATGCTCATGGCAGTGTCATTTCATAATTATGATGGTATTATCACAGTCTTATGGCGCTACTGTCAAAAAAAGTGTTACCAAATACCATAACTAGCAATTAATGAAACAACTGGAACAGTAACTGAAGAAATAATTAGCACGCAACATGAATTTTGATTGTTTACATCTCTAGCGCAGCAATGCATGCTAGGAGGCATGTTGGACAACAACAGTGTTTACAGCAGGTATCGGCAGAGGTTTGATTTTCTCCTCCAAGGGAGCAGTGATGGCTAAATGAAGCTTTTTGAAGCACTGAAGCTCTGCAGCCAATTGGTTCCAAGCTTCATGGTGGTTCATTTGGTCTTATGACAGTCTTAGGATGCTGCTGTAAAATAAAGTGTTACCGTTTAATATCTTTTTGTGTAAGTATCCCATAATACAGGGAGGACAGCTGCGGGTTACAGTCCGGTGCGGCTTATCTATGAACAAATGCTGTTTTCGTGTCAAATTTGGTGGGTGGCGGCTTATAGTTAGGTCTGCCTTGTAGTCCGAGAATTAAGGTAAATGTTATTTATTTTATATTGGGTGTGTTAGAGTAATACAAACTAAACCTGAACGATATATCGTTTAAACATCGCCATCGCGATGTGCACGTGCGCGATAGTCCCATAGCAAGCACGTGCGATAGTTTTTTTTTTGTTAATCCATATACGCCTTGCTTTCTACTCTGAGCACAGGCTCACACCCTCCCTCTCCCAGCCCAATGTTCCTCTGTCACTGCGGCACTTGCTTATTAAAGTTAATGATGGCTTTGATCTGGCCAAAGAATCAATCATCAATCAATCAATCAATCAATCAATCATCATTTAACTTGTTAAACAGTTTCTGCAAGGAAGCCACGCTGGAATGAATGTGTGTGTTTGTGGAGACGTTGGAGACATATAAATGCCAGAAGTGACCATGAGGAGTTTAAAATTTCTACATGTCACTCCAACGGTTACAGCTAAGGTAGATAAATAGAAGCATTTAATAAAGCCAAGCATTTATCTACTACAGTACTTTATTCTTGTTCAAAAATGATTTGGCTGGACAGTTATGTTTAAAACTGATCATAATTTTGACATATGAATTGCTTAAAAACCATTTTATATACATTTTTTAAATCACTTTGGGGGAAAAAGTGAGAAAAAACATGTCTTATATGTATCTCTTTCCAATGCTAAATCTGAATAAATACATTAAGCACAAAAAACACACAAAAAAAAAAAAAAAATTGGGGGGGAGGGTGCGCTACTTCGCGGTTTTTCACTTATTGCAGCGGGTTCTGGTCCCCATTAACCGTGAAAAACGAGGGATCACTGTACACTGTGGTGATAGAGTCATCCATAGTTTTTCCAAACAGCTATTCAAGTCATCAAGTGAAAATTTCTTTAAAAAAAAAATATATAATTTTTTTTAAATATCGCAATATAATATCGCAATACAGTGGTACCTCGACATACGATCGCTTCGACACACGATCTTTTCGACATCCGACGTAAAATTTGACTCGCCATTTGTTTCTACATCCGACGACATGCTCGAAATACGACGACATGAAAGCACTGCAAACGAACCCACGGTGGATTTTCTTGTGTGAGAAATCAACACCGTTTTCAAAAAAAGTTGATACAGTTGGAGAAACAAGGAAAAAAGTGATGCTTACCTTTGAAATGAAGATGCAAGTTATAGAAAAATATGAGCTTGGGGTGCGCGTCCCTGAACTGGCTCAACAATACAGCTCCATGGTCCTCTTCCGACCACCGTTCGCCACTATTTATAAGTTAAGGTGACAATTATTATTGTGGTAACATTGCCAAGGAAATCGCCAGCTTCGTCACGTTTTTATCATTTATTTAAGAACTTATCCAACACAAAACGCCCATTGTCTTAAGCAGTTGACTGCTCTCAAGAAAACGAAAGTATTATCTCTACCGCACCGACCTATCTCACTGAGACGTCAGCTTCGCGGTGCGTTCAGGGACAGTAAAAAGTGTCCGCCATATTAGAATCCGATTCGTTACATTATTTACAGGAATAATTATTAATTATTTTTCTTATTATTATATTATTCTGAATTATTTATTTATAACTTGTTTTTCTATGTTTAATTGCCATTTGTAACAGTGCCAGCAGTATTTATTAAGAATTTAGTGTATGTTTTTAGGCTTTGGAACGAATTAATGGAATTATAATGTATTCCTATGGGAAAATCCTGCTCGACATACGACCATTTCGACTTACAAACAAGGTCCTGGAACGAATTAAATTCGTATGTAGAGGTACCACTGTATATCGCAAACACCAAAAAAATCGCAACAATAGTTTTTTCCAATATCGTTCAGGCCAAATACAAACCGTCAAACAGCAAATATGAGAGAGGATACTATTCCCTTCAAGTTGGAGACTTGGCCAATACTGTATTACAACAATGCAGTGCAAATTGTGCTTTTCCGCAGTTCCTGGTACGTATGAGGATCATGGACTACAGCCTCCTTCTGGGTATCCATGACGTGGAAAGGGCTGAGAGAGAGGAGGAGGAGATGGAATCATCTAATGCTGAAGAAGAGGAAGATGAAAGCAGCCAATCTGCAGTTCCAGGCTCCACCTCACCTGAAGGCATCGCGGGTTACATGAACTCCTTGAAGCCTATGGGCCCCGGGGAGTTCGACCCTTACGTGGATGTGTATGCTATCCAGAGCGCCGTAGGTGAGTCCTGAGAGTGCTCTTTGCTCACTTTAAAAACCATGTTACACCCAGCGTGGGTGCGTGAGATCATACGTGGAGATCAAAAGCAATCACCAAAGGCTGAAGCGTCGAGCCTCCCCCACTTCCATGTAGGCGCTCCTCGGAGGGAAGTGTATTTCATGGGTTTGATTGATGTGCTGACGCAGTACGACGCCAAGAAGAAAGCGGCTCATGCGGCCAAGGCTGTCAAACACGGGGTGAGCATCACTGTCAAGTTAAGCAAGTGATGCTACTTATTCATATTGACAAATTGTGTGTGTGTTTGCAGGCAGGAGCAGAGATCTCAACAGTTCATCCAGAGCAGTATGCTAAGCGTTTCAAGGAGTTTGTCACGAAGATATTTGCCTAGCCGACCAAAGATCAATCATGCTTTCACATATACAGGAGGAACACTTTTGAACAGGGTCTTAAAAAGGGTTTTCAATTTGATTTTCATGAATGAATTAAACTTAAAATAAATGTCTCTCAATTAGAGGTGGGAATCTTAACGATTCGATTACGATAACGATTCAGACTCCGATTCGATTATAAATCGATTATTGATGCCCCCCCATTTTTAAATTTTTTTTTTAAATGTTTTGTATATTTGTTCGAAAATTGTTCAAAAATCCTCTTTTAAACTACATTCAATTAATTTAATGTTGTGAATCAACCGTTAAAGTTGTTAAAATTGCGCCCGTTATTCCATAATTTCCCTTATATCTACTTTCGACATGTGAAAGTTTTAAAACTGTTTCATCATTTAAAGATATTCAAGTCAAGATTTTGCCGATTTAGGGGTATTTTAGATAAAAAGTAATTAGGTTCTCTACAACAGAGCCTTCTAGAGAAGTCTACTGCTTTAAGATGGTGCCTGTTTACTAGCGCGGGAAAGTCTGTCATTTCACATCTAGTCTAGATATATGTGATATCTACCATAGCCGTATGTTGCCGTATGGTTGTAGCAACTAGCAACTGGGCGCTGTTTGCAGCGGCTGACGCCCGCAGTCAGGTATTACTGTTTTTTTTTTTTTTTACCTAGCGCCATTAGATGCACATGATCAGTGGCGCCTCCAGGGGGTGGCCACGGCCACCCCTATTCATTGGTTGGCCACCCCACTGGCCAGCCCGCTTGCCAGTATATCGTTAGATTGTTGTAGCATCAGTTAGGCATTTCATCCCAAATGAATGCATTTATTTTGTTTTGTTAAATGTAGGGCTGTCAAATTTATCGCATTAACGGGCGGTAATTAATTTTTTTAAATTAATGATGTGAAAATATTTATCGCAATTAACACATTCGCGGTATGACCCATTCACGCATTGCCACAAACAGCCTACAATGGCGCCGTTTTACTTATATACAGAGATAAGAGGCAGTGTCAAGTGAGTGGAGTAGATACAAGCATTCATTGGGGCCGTGCTTTTAATTGGCAAAAGCTTTGTCATCTCTCCCACAGCAGCTATAAATACTGTGGGAAGCGACATGTGGAAGAATGATAGGAGTTGAACTTTTTCTTAACACCCTATAGTGTACCCAACGCAGAGAAGATATAGCATTTGCATCCACCACACACAGTCATGGTTGCACCACTTCCCATCATGCATTTGGGCAGAACAGTTAAGTCGCTACTGTATCATTTACTGAAAACTCAACAAATACACTAAATGGCAATATTTAATCACAATATACAAACTCACATTTATCCTTTAAGAATTACAAGTCTTTCTATCCGTGGATCCCTTTCACAGAAAGAATGTTAATAATGTTAATGCCATCTTGTGGATTTGTTATAATAAACAAATACAGTACTTATGTACAGTATGTTCAATGTATATATCTGTCTTGTCTTACCTTTCCATTCCAACAATAATTTACAGAAAAATATGGCACATTTTAGAGATGGTTTGAATTGCGATTAATTACGATTAATTAATTTTTAAGCTGTGATTTACTCGATTAAAAATTTTAATCGTTTGACAGCCCTAGTTAAATGTACACCTTATGCCTAATATATACATAACACAATAAAACAGAATTGTTGTGGAACTCAAAATGTTGACTGGACAGTTATGAACTATGCAGGTTAAATCATTAGTAACATCAAATATTACACAATACACCAAAGTATATCAGTAGCCGTGTCCTTAAGTCTTTCTGATAGTTTTCCCCTGACCTTTTTACTGCAATAATATAATGAAAACCTGAAATTATGGCTTTTAGTTTTGGCCACCCTAAGATTTTAAGTGTCCCTATCTGGCCACCCCTATGAAAAATTTCTGGAGGCACCACTGCACATGATATTTACTCTCGGTCCGTTCCTCATTGCGTCCCGATGACGACGCTGACTGTGTTTTATTTCCATTTTACCTGGTATAGTTCAATAATCGGAATTGGGATGTTTGTGAATCGTTCTCGAATCTTCCACGGCCGAATCGCGAATAATCTAAGAATCGGAAATTTTGCACGCCTCTACTCTCAATCCTTAAATCTGCTGTTCACTGTTACGAGGGCACGTACTATAGACAACATTATTTCTTTGTAAATCTATTTGGCTAAATTTGTAGTGAGTCTGCAATCAGTATGAATAAGTATTTTGTACTTATCGAAAAAAGCATGGTGGTGCTTTGAGATACAATTGCCTTGACTTACAAGTTCTTGGCAGATTTTTTGTGTCTGTGTTGAGATTGAAGCAGAAGTGTAGATTGTGTGGTTATTTTGTTGATTTGTTTCTAAAAACTACATGAAAATGATTGAAGATAAGTGCTGGAAACATTTGCTTAAGTAGCGCAGGGCGAGACACATATGGCTGGCTGGCTGGCTGGTCTCAGAGTGACGACACTGCATCACTGGCAGGCCCCACGGTCAGCTGTTCCTCATGCGGTGGAGGCCGACATTGGCTGTATTGTGGTTGACTCCTGTTCTGCCAAGTGTCCGCTGAATTTTTGGCATTACTTCCAGGGTTAGTAGCTAATAAATTGTAACTACCATCAACAAAATACATGTTCTGTACAGCTCATACTGTTGTGGTCAAAAGTTTACATACACTTGTGAAGAACATAATGTCATGGCTCTCTTGAGTTTTCAGTTATTTCTACAACTCTGATTTTTCTCCGATAGAGTGATTGGAACAGATACTTCTTTGTCACAAAAAACATTCATGAAGTTCTTTTATGACTTTATTATGGGTGAACAGAAAAAAGTGATCAAATCTGCAGGGTCAAAAATATACATACAGTGTCCCTTGGCCATTTTCAATTCAATTAGGCGCTTTTGGTAGCCATCCACAAGCTTCTGGCAAGCTTCTGGTTGAATCTTTGACCACTCCTCTTGACAGAATTGGTGCAGTTCAGTTAAATTTGATGGCTTTCTGACATGGACTTGTTTCTTCAGCATTGTCCACAAGTTCTCAATGGGGTTTAAGTCAGGACTTTGGGAAGGCCATTCAAAAACCTTAATTCTAGCCTCATTTAGCCATTCCATTACCACTTTTGATGTGTGTTTGGGGTCATTGTCCTGTTGGAACACCCAACTGCGCCCAAGACCCAATCTTCGGGCTGATGACGTTAGGTTATCTTGAAGAATTTGAAGGTAATCCTCCTTCTTCATTATCCCATTTACTCTCTGTAAAGCACAAGTTCCATTGGCAGCAAAAAAGCCCCACAGCATAATACTACCACCACCGAGCTTGACGGTAGGCATGGTGTACTTGGGGTGAAAGGCCTCACCTTTTCTCCTCCAAACATATTGCTGGGCATTGTGGCCAAACAGCTCGATTTTTGTTTCGTCTGACCACAGAACTTTCCTCCAGAAGGTCTTATCTTTGTCCATGTGATCAGCAGCAAACTTCAGTCGAGCCTTAAGGTGCCGCTTTTGGAGCAAGGGCTTCTATCTTGCACGGCAGCCTCTCAGTCCATGGAGATGCAAAACACGCTTGACTGTGGACACTGACACCTGTGTTCCAGCAGCTTCTAATTCTTGGCAGATCTGCTTTTTGGTGATTCTCAGTTGAACCTCCGGACCAATTTTCTCTCAGCAGCAGGTGATAGCTTGCGTTTTCTTCCTGATCGTGGCAGTGACAAAATAGTGCCATGCACTTTATACTTACAAACAATTGTTTGCACTGTTGCTCTTGGGACCTGCAGCTGCTTTGAAATGGCTCCAAATGACTTTCCTGACTTGTTCAAGTCAATGATTCGCTTTTTTCAGATCCATGTATGTATATTTTTGACCCAGCAGATTTGATCACCTTTTCTGTTAACCCATAATAAAGTCATAAAAGAACCAAACTTCATGAATGTTTTTTGTGACAAAGAAGTATCTGTTCCAATCACTCTATCGGAGAAAAATCAGAGTTGTAGAAATAACTGGAAACTCAAGAGAGCCGTGACATTATGTTCTTCACAAGTGTATGTAAACTTTTGACCACAACTGTATGGGTACAGGTAGTCCCCGGGTTACGAACGAGTTCCATTCCTAGGCTGGCGATGTAACCCGAATTTCAGCGTAAATCGGAATTAACCCTTTTAGTATCCCTAATTACTCCTCAAAATTTCAAAATAACTGTCCAAAAACGTGTATTATATGACACATTAATAAGTTAAAGTAAAAAATAAGGTACTGCGAAGTACATTGTATTAAATGCTGTTATATTCAATAACTATTCGGGCTTTAAAAAAAACTATTCGGGCTTCACTCGGGAGTGTGTCGCCTTGTTGAGAGAGAAGGGCGCTGTGGAAAGAGTAGGGAGGCCAGAGAGGGAGGATTTCATTAACTCAAATTATATCGGATCGTACGCATTTACTAACAGCAACTGCTGCATGAGGCATTGATTGTTTTCACAAAGAGATGCTTCCCCTCGTGTTCATAGTAGAGTTCTATAGACATGGAAACTTCTAGACAAAGTCTAATCTATGCTGTATCAGGCTATGGTAACAAGGAGACATTTGGCACTTGGGTGGGGCATGGTTTTAGGGCAATCAGTGGGCATGCTTACGGTGTCTGCGACCTGATAGGCTGGCTTTACCCTCCTACTCTCCTTATTAAACACTCTTAGCATTTTTTTATTCAATTCAAACTAATAACACTCTTTTCTTTGACCCAATAAAGAATGTATTGATTTTGACTTGTGCTGCACTGTCCCTTTAATACATTCTTTACTGCACTTCAGGCACTCACAGGAAGATGGTGCCAGCAAAACTCACTTTCCATGTTTGCATGGTGGAGAGAATTTTTTATTCTTATCGTATATATATATATTTTTTTATCAAATACAATACAGTGAGTGCAATTTTTATTTAGAAAAATATTAGAAAAAAATCAAATTCAGGTGTTTGTTTTTTTTTTTTGTTTGTTTTTTTGGTGGGGGGTGTTTTAAAAAAAAAAAAATTTTTAATTTTTTTTTTTTAGTATTAATATTAGCGGAGCAAGATGAATGTAATGCAAGTTTTCCGAGATACAACCTTGGTCACATAAATTAAACTCATATCTCAAGGCACCAACAGATATAAAAAATCTTATGTTAAAAATAGGTTTCCTGACTTGTGCGATGTAAGCGGCCTGCATTCAATTCCCACTCAGTTATGGTGTGAATGTCTCTCTGAATAGTTGAAAATGATCAGACTAATGCAGTCTTTTTTTTTTTTGTCCTTATATTTTTGTCCTTATAAAGGACCTGCTAATTTTGTACACTCAAAAATGTGCCTCTTATGTTCCTACACCTTATTGTGGACAATATTTGAAAATATTCACAATTGCAATATTTAACAATCTGGGTAACACTTTATAATAAGGGTCCCTTAATTAACATTAGTTAATGCATTTTTAGACAGTAACTCATGTTTAAGTAACATAACAATAATTCATTTAATCCCTTATCTAACATTTATTAATATATTAAATAACATTAGTTAATGCATTTATTAATGCATTTTAAGACAATAACTTAATGTTTAACATTACAATAATATAATTGCTTATCTAACATTGATTACTATATTAATTAACATGAGTTACTGCATTAGTTAATGCATTAGTTAATACATTCGTTAATGCATAACCAGACAGTAAGTAAAAGTTTGGTAAAATATATAGGGTTAGCGTTAGGGTTTAGGGTTAGGGTTTATTAACTTAAGCATTTATAATTTCTCAGTTAAGGGACGCATGTGCTACACTTTACAATAAGGGTCCAAAAAGCATTCAGTAATTGTTGATAAAGGTTTATGGGTGGGGGTCTAACTTAAGCATTTATAATTTCTTAGTTAAGGGATACGTGTGCTACACTTCACAATAAGGGTCCAAAAACATTCAGTAATGGTTAATTAAGGTTAAGTAATACTTAACTAAGAAATTATAAATGACCCCTGACCCCATATAGGCCTATACATATTTTTGATTTTACCAAACCATGAGTTACTGTCTGGTTATGCATTAACTAATGCATTAACTAATGCATTAGCTAATAACTTAACTCATATTAATTGATATATTAATACATGTTAGAGAAGCAATTATATTAATTATTGTAATGTTACTTAAACATTAGTTATGTCTAAAAATGCATTAACTAATGTTAATTAAGGGACCCTTATTGTAAAGTGTTACCACAATCGGATTTATTTTTAAATGTGTAATTAAACTGGAGTCTTTTTGTCTACTAAGGCTTCTGATCTCATTGAATGTGTTTTTAAACATTAAGAAATAAACTTTACGAATTGCTTGACTCAGCATTCATGTCAATAGTTCAATAATGCAAGCAGTGCATTCTGGTGTTGGTTGTGCTACCAGCATCAGCTTGAATCATTTGTGGCACCAAAGCACGGGCACTGATCAAAACCTAATAATGCAGCAATTTCTACGTTATTGTCAGCTGTTTGTGCTGCTGCTCTTATTTATTAAGGATACAGGATGACATTTGATCCGTCGATGCATTAAGCCAATGCTGTATAGCAAGTAAATTGCGTAAAAAGAGACATAGTGAATGAATTAGGCCACACTGCAACTATCAGATACAGTGGGGCAAATAAGTATTTAGTCAACCACCAATTGTAAATTCTCCTACTTGAAAAGATTAGAGAGGCCTGTAATTGTCAACATGGGTAAACCTCAACCATGAAAGACAGAATGTGAGGGGGAAAAAAACTGAAAATCACATTGTTTGATTTTTAAAGAATTAATTTCCAATAGAGTGGAAAATATGGAAAATGGCACCTGTTTTAACTCATTATCGGTATAAAACACACCTGTCCACAATCTCAGTCAGTCACACTCCAAACTCCACTATGGCCAAGACCAAAGAGCTGTCGAAGGACACCAGAGACAAAATTGTAGACCTGCACCAGGCTGGGAAGACTGAATCTGCAATAGGTAAAATGCTTGGTGGCTAAATGGAGGCCTACAGAAATTAAACCCATCAAAGAACCCTCACAGAAACATAAAGTAAAACTGTGTAAAATTTCGTCAAAATCCGCCAAGCCGTTTCAGAGTCCATATGGAAAGAACACACACAAGGTAGACAGACACACACTGAAAAAGTTCCATTCATATACAATGGGGCAAATATGTATTTAGTCAACCACCAATTGTGCAAGTTCTCCTACTTGAAAAGATTAGAGAGGCTTGTAATTGTCAACATGGGTAAACTTCAACCATGAGAGACAGAATGTGAAAAAAAACCCAGAATATCACATTGTTTGATTTTTAAAGAATTTATTTCCAAATTAGAGTGGAAAATAAGTATTTGGTCAACTACAAACAAGCAAGATTTCTGACTGTCAAAGAGGTCTAACTTCTTCTAACGAGGTCTAACGAGGCTCCACTTGTTACCTGTATTAATGGCACCTATTTTAACTCATTAACGGTATAAAAGACACCTGTCCACAAGCTCAGTCAGTCACATTCCAAACTCCACTATGGCCAAGACCAAAGAGCTGTCGAAGGACACCAGAGACAAAACTGTAGACCTGCACCAGGCTGGGAAGACTGAATCTGCAATAGGTAAAACGCTTGGTGTAAAGAAATCAACTGTGGGAGCAATTATTAGAAAATGGAAGAGATACAAGACCACTAATAATCTCCCTCGATCTCCATGCAAGATCTCAACCCGTGGCGTCAAAATGATAACAAGAACGGTGAGCAAAAATCCCAGAACCACACGAGTGGACCTAGTGAATGACATACAGAGAGCTGGGACCACAGTAACAAAGGCTACTATCAGTAACACAATGCACCGCCAGGGACTCAAATCCTGCACTGCCAGACGTGTCCCTCTGCTGAAGCCAGTACACGTCCAGGCCCATCCGCGGTTCGCTAGAGAGCATTTGGATGATCCAGAAGAGGACGTGGAGAATGTGTTATGGTCAGATGAAACCAAAATAACACTTTTTGGTCGAAACACAGGTTCTCGTGTTTGGAGGAGAAAGAATACTGAATTGCATCCGAAGAACACCATATCCACTGTGAAGCATGGGGGTGGAAACATCATGCTTTAGAGCTGTTTTTCTGCAAAGAGACCAGGACAACTGATCTGTGTAAAGGAAAGAATGAATGGGGCCATGTATCGAGAGATTTTGAGTGAAAATCTCCTTCCATTAGCAAGGGCATTGAAGGTGAGACGTGGCTGGGTCTCTCAGCATGACAATGATCCCAAACACACAGCCAGAGCAACAAAGGAGTGGCTTCGTAAGAAGCATTTCAAGGTCCTGGAGTGGCCTAGCCAGTCTCCAGATCTCAACCCCATAGAAAATCTGAGGAGGGAGTTGAAAGTCCGTGTTGCCCAACGACAGCCCCAAAACATCACTGCTCTAGAGGAGATCTGCATTGTGGAATGGGCCAAAATACCAGCAACAGCGTGTGAAAAGCTTGTGAAGAGTTACAGAAATTGTTTGGCCTCCGTTATTGCCAACAAAGGGTGTATAACAAAGTATTGAGATGAGCTTTTGGTATTGACCAAATACTTATTTTCCACCATGATTTGCAAATAAATTCTTTAAAAATCAAACGATGTGATTTTCAGTTTTTTTTTCTTTTCTTCCACATTCTATCTCTCATGGCAATTACAGGCCTCTCTAATATTTTCAAGTGGGCGAACTTGCACAATTAGTGGTTGACTAAATACTTATTTGCCCCACTGTATGAAATAAAAATATAATTCTGGCATTACAACAACCCAATGGTGTACGTTTGGTCTCAACATTGGTAAGGACGATATAACAGCATAACCTGCATGTACATTTTTTGCTGGGGACGGGACATTTATAAAACCAAACATACTGGGTGAACGGAGGTCAGTGCTACATTTTGCTCAAATCTGTAGTGATTTATACTTTAGACTTGATTTAGACTTTCATGTATGTTGGTTCAGGTGACACACCATTCGATTCAAACCTTGGTTTTCAAAAACTACATTTTGAAAACTTCCAGAATAAATGTCTGGATTTTATTAGCAAATTTAAATTGCAATATTTCAACACAAATTATATTAACATACACAAGAAACACAAACTTGTTAATCATCATTTAACTATCTATAAGGGGGTAATCCTAAATTCACTACATTTCTTACAGTTTAATTAACGTTAACAGTAGAAAACATGCAAGAGGATATTTCTTAACACAGCTTCCTCCTCGAGTTCGAGAAATTCTGATGGATGGCGGACTTTCAATAGCAAAATTAGTGGTGTGTTCCCCGACCTCCACAACATTGACGTCTTTTTACATTACTTACAGTGGCTGCTGCTGGCGGAAAAAAGCTTCTAATGTCCCTCGTCTTCGAAGCGGGCGGAGGAGGCGTCATGTTGTATTTCTAATCGGCTGTGAATGCGTGTGTGTGTGGGGTGGGGGTGGGGGGGTCAAGTCATTAGGCAATCAAACGTGCGTTTGAGGGGAAACATGGACTGGCAATTCAGCAAGTGAAAAGGCAATGTAAGTGTGAACATAATGAAAGTAATGTAGTTCACTTAATAATGGTTGGGCCAGTTCTATCCTTACAACATATGGGAAGAAAATCTAAATGATCTATATAACTGAAGCCATTATATAATGCAAATAAGGTTGCCTTAAAAAGTTGGTGGGGACAATTTCAGCATCCTGAAAAGTTGGTTGTGTTATGTCCCTACCGTCCCGATGCAAACCTACGCCCTTGCAACAACCTAATGCATAAATCTCAAACAACATAGGAATGACTTTACCTGAAGAAAGTTTTGAAAAGCGTCCAACCAGAGCCCAGACCCGAAATCTCTCCCCACTAGTATATTTTTTGCTTTTCTTTTTTTTTTGCCTGTTTACTCTCGTCTTGATGCTTCAGAGACATTGAAACTTGGCGCAGATCATTTGTGCTGGCATATTTTGACAGAAACTTCAAAAAGAGCATCCAAAATTAATCATGTGGATTTATTTACAAGTAAAGCGTCCTACAAATGTTCCCTTGTTTCACCCGAAATAAAGGGTTGAAAAGTGAAACGTCAACATGAATTCTGATCATTTTTAGCGTCTGTATTTATGATTTTATATGGCTCATATTTAACAGTGCTACCTCTATGTTATCATTACATAAATGCTGTTGAGATGCACACTGTGTGTGTGCGTTTTGATGCCCTCTGTGTGTTGTTTTTAATAATTGGCAACCCTTTATATCATGAATCATACATCTGGCTCAGGTTTTACAGCTGACAATGTCGGCGCTCCGTTATAAAAGAGAGTCCAGGGCTCTGACCTAGAAAAATGTAAGCCAAAGCCAAGGAGCAGGCATTCTGACAGCGAGATGATGAGTGTGAAGAGATTTCTGTTGGCTGATTATTGCTGTGCCACATGCTCCTGGCGATTTGAAGGACATAAATAAACAATAGGGGAATCTTGCGTACATTACAGGCAGTGGCAGATGCGGGTCTTTCAATGAGAGGAAGCTCTAAAGGTGTCCGCTTTGTAATGGTTGAGGGTTTAGGCGGCACCCGCTGCTCGGTAGGGAAAGAAACTAGCGTGCCAGAGGTCGAGTCTCCAAACACAAGTAGCTACAATAGAAAAAAAAAAACACGAAAAAAGCTTGATTTTTCGCTAGTTGTTTTTAACAAACCATGTGTCGCTAGCATGATTATGAAATCACCGGTTCAACTCAGAACAAAGGAATGAAAATTGAAAAATGCCTCCCTTGGATGTTAATAAGACAAGATCACTGATTCGCTCATTTCACTGTCAATCAAAAAAAGGGATTCAGCCTTAGACAAATCATCGAGTCATCATGCAGAGAACCAGGGATCAGCCGAGCTCCGCCCACTGCTCATAGACTCATAGAGAGATAAGTCCGATGGGCGGGATAAACCTAGCCTTTAGCCAATTACTCTCCTCGTTTCCTCTGGAGACGCACTGCGCCCACACTTTTTAAAATGTCGATGACAGCAAAAAGCATGTTTACTTCATATTTCACACGGTATTTTATGCTCCTGAATGAAATGGATCGCTTGGATGTGTATGGAAGTGATCGATATATTTGTTCAATTTTTTTAATCCTGCGCCATGAAAATGAGTGACTTCCTGGATTGATGAAGAATGCGAATGTGACGTCAGTGGGATAATAATCTTCAGTCTAGAGCCAATACTACAGTATGCAGAATGACTGCGGATTCAGCTGATTTTGCGGATTATTTCGTTTATTTTTCGCATCACGCCAGCCCAATGTGCTGCAGGCTTTTGTTGCTGCACCAGGGAGAGGTGGATTTGGATTTCAAAAAGTTCCCGTTCACCACGGATAATGGCCAAAACAAGTCCGACAACTGTGGGAACATTGTGAGGTGAGCAAGCTACATGTTTTATATTATTTCAAATACTGGGATCATGGCACACGTTTTAATAAGGAGGTGGCTTGCATTTTGTGGGTGACAATGTGGCTTGCATTTTGTGGGTCACAATGCTCCTTGTCCACCGAGAAGGCCACTTGGCCGATGACTGGCGGCTTGTCACACACCATAGTCACTTCCACCCCCTCGGTCCTATTTGCCTGCCGAGAATGCGCTTTCCTCGGCTTAGCCATGAGCAGCCGCCCGCTCCGACGTTGGCCAGTTTGGCTGGCCGATCCAACCCGATCGGTTGTATTCGAGTGCCCGCCGAGAATGCGCTTTCCTCGGCTTAGCCACGAGCAGCCGCCTGCTCCGATGTTGGCCAGTTTGGCTGGCCGATCCAACCTGATCAGTCGTATTCGAGTGCCCGTTGAGAATGCGCTTTCCTCGGCTTGGCCACGAGGAGCCCCCTGCTCCAGCATCAGCCGGTTTGTCCACCGAGAATGGGCTGTTTTCGGCCTTCATTCCCAATCGACGAGCACTGCCAGCCTGCCGTGGCTGCAGCAAAATGGCGAGCCGTAACTTGTTCGCCGCCGGGGGCTGGTCGATCGGTGAAGACAATCAACCTCGCTGCCGTGTGCAACATGAGTTGGGGTAGTTTTGTGTGGTTTTTCGTTTTCGAAAGGCGAGAATAAGACTTACTTGGAAAAGCTGCTCAGTTCGGGTTAGCGTGTCAGCTAACTGTCATGCCTCCTGTTTAGTTTACCTCTTTCCTCCGTCTCCGAAGCCGGGGCAGGGCAATGACAGAAGCCGGACTAACTCTGGTGGCATAAATTACTGTTCGGGAGAGGAAGAAGTCGGCATATTGACCATTATGCAGTAATTTTGCCTTGTCGTAATGAATAAATGCATTTTTAATATTTCATATTCCATTCAGCACAAGACTATTATTTGTCGTGACCATTCCATTTATTTAGCAATTGGGGAAAAATACTTAGATAAAAAGAATGTCCTGTAAAAATATTGGAGTACAGAGATTGAAACAATCATGACATTTTGCTGCTCTCTCGTATTTTCCTTGTTCTAACCCAAAACGGGCTGAATTCTAAATCAGTTGAAATCGTGACCCTGCCGACGTCATCATTCAGCTGTGGACGCTAGAGCACTATAATGACAGGCGGGTTTAAACGGCAGATTAAAAGACTAATTTCTCGTCACCTCCGCTTTGCCAAATTGTTGTATATAGTCGAGTCGTCTCAAAATATGATTCTAATTCACATAATAATGCTATTTTTTTGGTCACAGGCACTTTAAAGGACTGTAAAGTTTCGCAAAAGAATTAAAAGCAAGCCACATCTTAACCAGTGATAAGCTAATTCCCAACAAAAGCTGAGCACGTTGTAGCGCATATTAAGTCAATGACATGTGCGCACAACAGTAGCACTTATTTTTGAACATTTCAGGGGAAGCCGAGCTTCCCTTCTAGACTTAGAGCATTCAGCACTGATTACAGGTTACCAGCAGTGTTGTTTTTCGTCAACGATGATGATAACAAAAATATTTGGTCAACGAACAATTTTTTTCATGACGATGATGTCATGACAATGCGCTGAAAACGTGTCTTGGGAGACAAAAATATAACGAGATGGGTGCCAGTTGTTGTCTGACGACACGAGAACGAGATGAAAATTCGCCATAGTTTCTGTCATAAATTTACAATGTGTGATATTTTCATATTTTATGTGTAGTTAGCACGCATTTAGCAGTGTTTGGTCGTGTCACTCATGTGACGTGCTGTGCCCCGCCACCTCCCATCCTACCCCTCAACACACACTCTTACTCACCAAGCCTGTTCCCATTCCAGGCCGCTTTTGTGAAACAAGTGTCAGGTGCTGCTTGCTAAGTTTTGCTTTCTTATCTTGGCTAGATATGCCATGTTGCTTAATGTTGAGCTTTTCACGTTAGCATTAGCATTTAGCGCGGCGATTCGGTGTCTTCTTAAACGCTTGGAAAACATTTTACATACAGTTCGTGGGGTCCAGGTGAGTTTAATAATTGCAAATAACGTGCTGTTTTCCTGCTGAACAGTGTTGTTTTCGTCAACGATGATGATACCGAAAATATTTCGTCAATGAACAATTTTTTCATAACGATGACGTGACGATGATGAGCTAAAGACAGTCTTGGGAGACTAAAACATAACAAGACGGATACCAGTTTTCGTCTTACTAGACGAGAACGAGATGAAAACTGGCCATAGTTCACAATGTGTGACATTTTCTTATGGTATGTGTAGTAGGCTCGCATCAAAGCAGTGTTTGTTTTGGTTTGTCATGTCACTCATGTGACGTGCTGTGCTCCCCCACCCTACACAGACGCTTACTCACTGGCCGGTAACTAAGCGTGTGTCCAATCCAGGATCCAGACTTTAGTGAAACACATGTCAGATGCTGCTTGGTAAGTTTTGTTTTCTTGTCTTGGTTATATATGCCATGTTGCTTTAGCCTTTAAAGGTCTGTGCTGAGAGATCACCACACACTGAATGTAACTTGTAGCGTTAGCATTAGCATTAGCATTTAGCGCGCTGATTCAGTGTCTTCCTAAACTCTTGGAAAACATTTTACATACAGTTGATGGCGTCCAGGTGAGTTTAATTAATTGCAAATAATGTGCTGTTGTCCTGCTGAGCAGAGTTTAATTAATTGCAAATAATGTGCTGTTGTCCTGCTGAGTAGTGTTGCCTTAGTCAACGATGACAATAGCGAAAATATTTCGTCAATGAACAATTTTTTTCATGACGATGGTGAGCTAAAATAAGGTGATACTACTTTCACGTAGTATCCTCATTGTCCGGGCGGGCTTTATAAATTCATAAAAATGTCCGGTTTTTATGATTTTTCACGGGACCAATTTGAAGAGAATCCCTCCGGCCGCTGGGTGGCAGCGCCTGCTTGCGATGACATGGCTCCTTGTAGTAGGGAGGGAAGAAGTTGTTCTTGTTTTTGTTGGCAGTTTACCCCTATCGTTAGGCATTACCCCCATCTACTGGGTTGATGATTTGGCCACAACGCCTGCCCAATTGTTAGTTTTTTTACGATAAATACGTATATAATGGCAACTCTTGACTTCTGTCGGAGCTTTGACTGTAAAATCCCGTTTGGTGTCGCATCGTTGCGCTGCCGATAATTGTAAACTTTTGTAGCAAAGTTTGATTTTTGCCTGAGCTAGCCATCAGTAAGCTAAACCACGCTAGGCATTATGGGAAACGTAGTTTTGAACTGCTACGTTTGGAAACATGCTGGTTGAATAGTTTGTCAGTTTATTTCGGTTATTGTTTGTGTGCAATCTAGAACATTGAATGAGAATATGAATTGAATGGGAATAACAATTTGTTAATGTTGTTAAATTGTCGTGATAGTAATTTTTTTTTGTCATTATGTTTTTTTTTTTTTTTTAAACTGCATTTTTCGATCCAGAGTCAGGGGGCACTCTTTAAATATATTAAAGTGATATAGGCATCTTTGAGTGAACTTCGAGTAAAATTCAATTATCTTGAGGCCGGGCTGAGTGTCCTCTTTTTTGGAAATCAAAATATGGTCACCCTAAGCTAAAAACAGTCTTGGGAGACTAAAGCATTACGAGACGGATGCCAGTTTTCGTCTGACGAACGGACGAGAACGAGATGAAAATTGGCCATAGTTCACAATATGTGACATTTTCTTATGGTATGTGTAGTTAGCACACATCAGAACTGTGTTTGGTCATTTCAGTCATGTGACGAGCCCCCCACCATACACACACGCTTACTCACTGGCCGGTAACTAAGCGTGTGTCCTCTCCAGGCTCCAGACTTTTGTGAGACACATGTCAGGTGCTGCTAGGTAAGTTTTATTTTCTTATCTAAAAGGACTAACAACTTACCTTTTCCAAAAAGCATACCCTGGCTAATTTTATCTATCATATTCTATCGAATTTCTATCTGATTTTATCTGGGTTTCTGGTTTTGCTTTTACTCTTTTATTCTTAGTCTTTTTATTTTTATTTTTTTTACATGGTAATGTGCACTTTGAGATTTGTTTTTCAAATGTAAAGTGCGTTATAAATAAAATGTATTATTATTATTATCTTGGCTGGATATGCCATGTTGCTTTAGTCTATAAAGGTCTGTGCTGAGAACCATCACACACTAAATGTAACTTGTAGCATTAGCTTAGCATTAGCATTTAACGTGGAGAGTGCTGTCTTAAGCTCTTGGAAAACTTTTTACATACAGTTCGTGGCATCCAGGTGAGTTACATTGATTGTAAATAATGTACGGTTTTCCTGCTGAGTGTGTATTATCCTCACAAAGATGATGGTGTCCTTATAGACTCGTTATGTGCTTGTCTGTCAATGTTCATTCAATTATTTTGGGGAACATTTTATTCATTTATTCATTCACGGACTAAAACTTTTGAAGTTCATAAGCAAAAATATTTTGAGTAATTTTCCACTAAAACTAGACAAAATTTGTCTGAGTTTTCATTGACTAAAACTAGACGAAGACCAGTGTTGTCACAGATTACTTGAAAAAGTAATTTAATTACTGATTACTGATTAGGCCTCAAAAAAGTAATCTAGTTACTTTACTGATTACTTCATTGTCAAAGTAACAAAGTTACTTTACAAGTAATCTGTCAGTTACTTTTTACCCATTTTTCTCCCTTTGCCGCCTCAACATAAGAATGACAAACGGAAAAATGTCATCACATGTAATTGACTTTCCGATGATTGAATTTAAAGGGGAATATCAGAATTTCGCGCTAGCTTACCCACTCCAGAGCCCTGAAACTAACAAATATCTGACAACCTGCTTGGAATTTGTTGAAATCAACTCCACCGACCAATTAAACACCGCTAACTCTAAGATTAAGCCTAATGTCAAAACTTCTGAATTTCAGTTTATGGGTAAAACAATGCAAACTGACTGCACAAAATTGCAAAGGTGGTGGGCGCGGATGCGTGTCCACAACCCAGTAGTAGTCCTCTCAACACACACGCGGTCAATTTGGCCACAAAACGTGGCGGCAACTAAGCACTTTACACTCAATCGGACTTACAACACATCCCACAGATGCTAAACGAACACATCACCTCATGGCATAAATGTGCAACACGCATATGATGTTAACAAAGCTTGCCAACTTGGAGCGATGACTGCCCGTTGTTGCTACAGCAAAGCTACGACGCGGCCGTGCATGTAGGAAGTTCAACCTTTTGCTGATACCCTCCAGAATGAAGGAAAAATACTCACCTTCATTCATGGATATCCACAGATCAACATTCCCTCGCAACGTGTCAACACTCGGCTCCAATGTCCACCCGCCTGGCCCACGCCTTCAGTCCCACAACACATGTGACACGAGACCAAAACAGGAGATAGCCAAGAGGTTGTCATGGAAACACGTACCGGGAACCTTTTATTTTAGCATTTTCTATTCAAAATGCTCTTCGCACATGACTACAATAATCTTCATTTTAAATACGTTATGATGCAATGAAAAAATAGTAACGCAGAGACACTAAGGAAACTAACTTTAATCAGATTACTGGTGTGGAAAAATGAACGCGTTAGATTACTCGTTACTGAAAAAAGTAATCAGATTACAGTAACGCGTTGCTAACTAACACTGACGAAGACGAACACATTTTGAAATGACTAAAATATGACTAAGACGAGTAAGTATTTTCCTCCAAAAGACGAAAATGAAAATGGCTGCCAAAAAGAACACTGGTTACCCATTGTCGCTTGCTTTTGGACTCAATGAAAACAGCTGGAAGAATATCGCATAAAGATAATGAATGCTTTATGAATCATCGCATGAATAAAAAAATACAAATGAATAGACTCTTTACAGCACGAACATGTATACTTAGCAACAGTCATTAGATGAACACAAAATTACATCGAGTACGGATGGATGACTTGTTTTTATGCTACTCTTTAAATCTCCATGTGGGCAACATTCCTCTTATCTTCACAGATTACCAGTCACTTACAAACATTCATTCCAGTGCTCACTTATTTATACTATACGTACATTTGAAAACAACCTATTAAACAATGCTTTTAGTCTCTATTAGTCACAGCAAGAGTTGACAACTGTATAAGCTGCATTTCTTTCTGACGACATGACACTTTTTAATACATTCAAGTTGAAATGAAGGCATTTCCTTCGCTCAATCGCGGCTCACCACAGTGGTCTGCATCTTAGAATCATTCACTTTCAAGATATCTAAAATGCACAAATCATGTAAAGTGTTTATGTCGCGCACAGTGATACAAACATTACATATAAATCTTAGTCTTGAGCTTTGAAGAGTTAATTATCAAAGGAACACCAAAGCAAGAAAGTGTAAATCTTTTCTTCAGCCACTTTTGTACACAGAACCACCTGTACAAAAAGTATAATAATAACGCTGGAATTTAAAGTGTTCTGATTTGTGTGTGTATTAGATTTACTGTATATAATTACTGTAGAATATCACGGTATATCTAGATTTCTTTAAAACGAAAGCAGCCTTTGTTGCACAACTTTAAATTGAACTGTCTGCTTGGCTGCATTGAATGCAACACCATATATAAAGTCTCTCTTGGAAATATCCAATAAAGCGATGGCATTTCAAACAGATACGTACAGACCAATTAGCTTATTGCAGTTCTCTACATTTTCGACTTGAGATTTTGTTCCACCCTCAACAAAAACAAGTCAATCTCTCTTTTGTTGCATGTGCCAGTTTTGTGTTTTCTTTGTTTTTTCCCACTCTGTCGCTCTCAGTCTTAGACACACATGCAAACGTTTTCCCAATAGAGTTTATGGCACTAGTGCAACATCTGGCCACAAACCCAGGCAGGCCACAATCTGACAATCATCCTTAAAAAAAAAAAATTAACCCAGTTTTATGACACGGCTTTTCTCGACGTGCTGTAGCTGAAGCTTGTTCCGCCACTCCTGTGCGAGATCTTGAGGGTCGTCGCGACTGTCAGGTTTGGCGTCATGGTGACAGGAAAGCCCGGGTTGGCCGCGGATGCGAATCCGGCAGTTGTGGCGACGGAAGGGGCAGGTTCATTGGGACATCCGTACTGCAGCAGGATGTCGCTGCACTCCTGGCTGCCCGCCATGCGAGCGAGGGTCAGCGCTGTTTGCCCCTGAGCATCCCTGTACCGAACGTCGCATCCATACTGACGGAAAGGAGAGATAAAACAGAATTTTAAGGAGATATATGGTTCGTTGCACGCCGTATGTTTACCAGACTTTTCAGACTATAAGCCGCTACTTTTTCCCCTTTATTTTGAATACTGCAGCTTATAGTCCAGCGGACTTATTTGTTGATTTATTTGGGTTAATAGGTAACACTTTATTTGTCAGTGGCATCATAACACTGTCATAAGACATGACATAATTATGACATGACACTATCATTGGCATTACTGAACGCTTTTGTCATTAAGTGTCATCCGGCAAATTATGTCACTAACTCCATTTACAGTGGGGCAAATAAGTATTTAGTCACCCACCAATTGTGCAAGTTCTCTTACTTGAAAAGATTAGAGAGGCCTGTAATTGTCAACATGGGTAAACCTCAACCATGAGAGACAAAATGTGGGAAAAAAAAACAGAAAATCACATTGTTTGATTTTTAAAGAATTTTTTTCCAAATAAGAGTGGAAAATAAGTATTTGGTCACCTACAAACAAGCAAGAGGTCGAACTTCTTCTAACCAGGTCTAACAAGGCTCCACTCATCACCTGTATTAATGGCGGCTGTTTTAACTCATTATCGGTATAAAAGACACCTGTCCACAATCTCAGTCAGTCAGACTCCAAACTCCACTATGACCAAAGAGCTGTCAAAGGACACCAGAGACAAAATTGTAGACCTGCACCAGGCTGGGAAGACTGAATCTGCAATAGGTAAAACGCTTGGTGTAAAGAAATCAACTGTGGGAGCAATTATTAGAAAATGGAAGACATACAAGACCACTGACAATCTTCCTCGATCCGGGGCTCCATACAAGATCTCACTCCATGGTGTCAAAATGATAGCAAGAACAGTGAACAAAAATCCCAGAACCACACGGGTGGACTTAGTGAGTGACCTACAGACAGCTGGGACCACAGTGACAAAGGCTACTATCAGTAACACAATGCGCCGCCACGGATTCAAATTCTGCACTGCCAGATGTGTCCCCCTGCTGAAGAAAGTACACGTCCGGGCCCATCTGCAGTTCGCTAGAGAGCATTTGGATGATCCAGAAGAGGACTGGGAGAATGTGTTATGGTCAGACGAAACCAAAATAGAACTTTTTGGTAGAAACACAGGTTCTCGTGTTTGGAGAAGAAAGAATACTGAATTGCATCCTAAGAACACCATACCCACTGTGAAGCATGGGGGTGGAAACATCATGCTTTGGGGCTGTTTTTCTGCAAAGGGACCAGGTCGACTGATCTGTGTAAAGGAAAGAATGAATATGGCCATGTATTGAGAGATTTTGATTGAAAATCTCCTTCCATTAGCAAGGGCATTGAAGATGAGAGTGGCTGGGTCTTTCAGCATGATAATGATCCCAAACACACAGCAAGGGCAACAAAGGAGTGGCTTCGTAAGCCAGTTTCCAGATTTCAACCCCATAGAAAATCTGTGGAGGGAGTTGAAAGTCTGTGTTGCCCAACGACAGCCCCAAAACATCACTACTGTAGAGTAGATCTGCATGGAAGAATGGGCCAAAATACCAGCAACAGTGTGTGAAAAGCTAGTGAAGAGTTACAGAAAACGTTTGGCCTCCGTTATTGCCTACAAAGGGTACATAACAAAGTATTGAGATGAACTTTCGGTATTGACCAAATACTTATTTTCCACCATGATTTGCAAATAAATTCTTTCATTTCTCAATGTGATTTTCTGTTTTTCCCCCCACATTCTGTCTCTCATGGTTGAGGTTTACCCATGTTGACAATTACAGGCCTCTCTAATATTTTCAAGTGGGAGAACTTGCATAATTAGTGGTTGACTAAATACTTATTTGCCCGACTGTATGTCCAGCTTGGATCTTTTACATCCATTCAAAAGTGATACTATTTGGTGAATAACACTAAATGACATCTGGTACGAGCATTCATTAATGCTCATGACAGTGTCATGTCACAATTATGATTGTCTAATGACAGTCATATGGCGCCACTGTCAAACGACTGGAACAGTAACTGAAGAAATAATTAGCACAGAACATGAAATTTGATTGTTATTTACATCTGTAGCACTGCAATGCATGCTAGGAGGCATGTTGGATGACACCAGTGTTGACAGTAGGTGGCAGCAGATGTTGACCGTCTCCTACAAGGGAGCAGTAATTGCCAAATGAAGCTTGTTTATGCAAGCAATGAATTAAGCATGTTTAAGCATGGTGGTTCATTTTGTCTTATGACAGTCGTAGGACGTCGCTGTCAAATAAAGTGTTACCGGTTAATATCTTTTGGTGTAAAGATCCCATAATACGCTGAGGACAGCTGCGGCTTATAATCCAGTACGGTTTATCTATGAACAAATGCCGTTTTCGTGCCAAATTTGGTGGGTAGTGGCTAATAGTCAGGTGCGCCTTGTAGTGCAAAAATTACAGTAATTTTGCTTTGAGTTCAGCCAAGTTTTGTGGTCCTCTAGACTAGAGATGAAACGATTACTCGAATAATTCGAGTAACTCAATTTTAAAAATTGATCAAGGAATTTTCTCCCCCTCGAGGAATTGTTTCATTTTGCCAGCGTTAAGCATGACGTTTTGCCCGGACTGCTTTTCATACAGCACAACAGACTGCCGTCACGTGCGTATAGGAAAAGAGAGGCGGCGGATATATTTGATTTCAACCATGCATGAATATACAGGTTGTTATGTACTTCCTCAATCTAAGTACACTTGTACAGACTTGAGTGGAAAAAACACTTCTCTATTCATTGTGTTTCTCATCACATGTGCACACGACTAATTAGAAAGTTTCCTTTTTACCGTAATACCACACCAGCGCAACAGCAGTGTGACATAAATATGTTACAGAGGTAACGACGACAAAGCTGATGAAAGCGAAGAGAAAGTCACGAAGAAAAAGCAGAAAATGTCAAAAGTGTGGGAGCATTTCAAGCTGGGGACCAAGGCGAACACTGTTTCATGTATTCACTGTAAGACAGTGCTATGCTCTACTCAGCTTGACCAAAGGCACACATTTTCTCAGAGAGTGGAGGACCTATAGCCGGGACAAGGCAAGGCAAGGCAAGGCAAATTTATTTATATAGCACAATTCAACACAAGGCAATTCAAAGTGCTTTACATCACATGAAGATAATAAAAATCACATTTAAATCAACACAACGTAAAAACCAAGACAAAAGATCGCATTTAATCACAGAATAAAAATAAATACATAAAAATAAAACAAAAATAAAACTAAAACTACTACTACTAATAATCATTGAAATCAGCAATGGAGATAAGCACAAGAGGAATAGAAAGCAGGTAGATTGAAATATATAGACAGTTATGGATATGCAGTGCTAAACAAAAGCGTTTTTAGCCCTGATTTAAAAGAGCTAACAGTTTGAGCATACTTCAGACGTTCGGGTAACTTGTTCCAGAGGTGAGGAGCATAATAACTAAATGCGGCCTCACCCTGCTTGGTTCTTGTTCTTGGAACATGCATTTACAAGGTAAATTTAAGTTAATGTAGCGCTAATAAATAAGATTAACGTTACTGTACATTTCTAACGTAACGTTAGCCCTGTGGGAGGCTAGGTTTCTATTAATTATGACTACTGTCGATGCGTGGTTAATGTGTCTTTCATACATGCTTTATTTAATCTAGAGTGATGAGGGTCTTTAAAAAAAAAAAAAAAAAACATAATAAAGCTAATTTTAGCTAAAACACCAAGTAGCACTGGTGCCTCATGTGCTCCAATACAGCAGGTATAATTCATTTATTTTAAACTCTGCAAAAACTCAAAATCGTATCAGGACTTTTAATTTAGACTTTAAACTTTACTAGAACTTAGAAATAGCTTGACACAAATGGAAATTCAATCGAAAACACATGGGGAAAAATATGTAACTTTTAAGTGGTGTGTTTTATCAAGTGTAATGACTTTTTTTTAGGTAAGAAATAAGATTAAAAAAAAATATATATATATTTTTTATTTTTTTATTTTTAAATAAAAATGAATAGTTTTTGGAGCGAAAGCATTGAATTCTTTGTTTTTTTTTTCTAGTCAAATCTGAGATGCAATTGTTTGATTTTTTTCAACAATGTACATCTAAAAGACAATAATTGTCTAAAATGGTTCAATATTAGGTGAAAAGTCTTGTTTCCTCATGTATATTTATACTTGCTCTTTACCTAAAATATGTTTTTTCGTTTACTCGATTAAGCGATGGAATTTTCAGTAAAATACTCGATTACTATAATATTCGATAGCCACAGCCCCTACTTTGAACGATTTAAAAATGCCCAAATTTTGTGTGAGTGACGCTAAAGCTACAGAAATAGGCTGCTTTCGAAAATACACAATCCTTGAAATTTACTTGTTTCTTTTTTTGGCATAATTGTGATTAATTTCAGTTGTTTGAGAGCGAACTTCTTGACTTTCTTCATCGCTCTGTTGGTAAAATGGAAGGAAATTAGCCCATTTCATTGTAATTTGGATCGACCAACAGAGCAGGTAAGCGTGAATTTAATTTCTCGCTATGTATGCGGCAAGTTTAATAAACTTGGGCTTATTGTACAGGGCGTAGCTTTGAAAAACAATATCGTTATGTGATGCAATTTTCCAAAGTCAAATGCTGTTTGGACAGAGATGGGCTTCATGTGACTAGATAGAGAAACTTGTGCTTAAGGCTTGGCAGCTTCCACTGCTGCAGTCTGCAGTGTTTTATGAAAAGGACAATAAAGTCATTTTCTAATATTTTAAACCGTTTCATGAATAGATATATCGAAATGGAAGCGTGTCCTCTTTGAAGTGTGTTATCTGTAGTTTATTTGGTGGTTGCAATTGCATTTGCCATTAACGCCAATGGACGACCATTGCATTTGAACTGGGAAGGGTTGGCAGTAGGGCGGCATCTATCAATTGTTTTAGTAGTCGATTAACCTATCGACTAGTTTATTCGAATATCTGATTAATAGGAATAATATTAAGAGGAACATTTAATGCGTTGCCAAATAAATTTTAGGAGACCCTTGCTAAGATTGAGCATTAAATGCGAACACAAACTAAAATTCCCGAGTGTTTCTTCAAACTATGAAGAATCGCACTTTCGTTTCAAAATAAATTAATAATACCTAAGGTTAGCGTCAAACAATTGGCAAAGAAACAAAGAACAATTGGCTAACTTGCACAGCAAAAGTCCGCTAGCTTAAATGCAATAAAATGCTAAATTTTTTGTAATTTTTCTTAGCAAATCGTTCAAACATGTTCCTACAAATAACTGATAAATACACATATAAACTAAATTACGAATGCATAAAAAAAAGCAACCAACTGATGTTGGCCTTAACAGGGAGCACCTGGATTCAGCCATGTTAAATGAGTTATGTCATATTCACTGTTGCCACTAGAGGTCAGTGTATCCAACCAAATCAATCGAACTAAATGCAAACACTTTCAAAACAAACCATTGTAACGCCATTCTAAATTAAACGAATACTCGAAGCAGCAAAATTTGATTCGAAGTTTATTTTCTAATCGAATTACTCGAGTTAATCGATTAATCGTTGCAGCACAAGCGATCAAAAGAGGAATGATGGTTGGACGTTTATCGCCAACACTGGTAGGGATTTTATGTTGACTTGGGTTATGTTTGTTAAGTTTGTGTGACATCATTCCTTGTAAATGGCAGTCACTAAGGTATAAACCTGTCTAGTGACTGACTGAATTCTTCTTGGTTGTTGAAGACGTTTCATCTTGAATCAAAAAATTTATTTCATTTCTCTTTGTTCCCCATGTGGAGTCTTCCTATTTATATATCTGGCGGGTGTATTTGCTGGGGGATGTTGTTGTTGTCGTCGTCAGTCTGACTTGCAACAGCTCCCCTTCTTCCTTATTCCCTTGCTTTTGGATCCACCCCGCCTTGTTGCTCATTTACCTGAAGTCCGATACTGTGAAATGATCTTTAGAAGAGAGATGTCTAGGCATTGCTGCCTCTCTCCAAGGGGACAGTGATAAAATCATTGGATTGACTTAAAAACTAAGCCATTGACATGGCTGAGACTGACCTAATTGTTGCATGTGTCATAGACTTCATAATGATATTGACGGGTCAGATTCGACCTTCAGTGCGCCACGCCTTGAAGGGGGCCATCCCACAATCAGCTTCAGTTATTTGCAGTCGGTCGCAGCTACACATGCAGCGATCCAACGCCGGATTTATGTTGAAAAAGTACGAAAGCTGTACCGCGTACAAACAGGAAGGATTGTCTCAGGAGTGATTTGTTCGAGGATTCAAGGTAATTAATATTTATTTTTTCGTACCATGCATGCATTTTGAAACGTTGTGAAAAAAATCAATGTGAGAAATTAGCCGCTACAGCATTGGCATTATACTTTGCAATATTTACGTAAATTAAATGCAACCTGGACGGATTTTTTTTGCTTTTAACCAAGAATTGAGACTATTTTACGTCCATATCTATAAAGAAACGGAAAAAGCTCTTTGTTTACATATGGTGGCCGCCAATTTCTTTACTGACTAGCCTCATAGTTCACAATATTTACGTAAAATAAATGCTATGCACAGTTTTTTTTTTTTTTTTGCTTTTAACCAAGAATCGAGACTGTTTTACATCCATATCTATAAAGAATTCAGGGATGTAAGCATTTATTCACAAGAATTTTCACCGGAAAAGCTCTGTTACATATGGCGGCCGCCACATTGATTGACAGACTAGCATCGTACTTGGAAGTATTTACGTGAAGTAAATGCAAACTGCATGTTTGTTTTTTTGCTTTTAACCAAGAATCGAGACTGTTTTACATCTATATCTATAAAGAGTTCAGGGATTTAAGCATTTATTCACAAGAATTTTCACCGGAAAAGCTCTGTTTACATATGGCGGCCGCCACATTGACTGACAGACGAGCATCATACTTCGACGTATTTACGTAAAACAAATGCTAACTGCAGTTTTTTTTTTTTTTTTTGCTTTTTAACCAAGAATCGAGACTGTTTTACGGTCATATCTACAAAGAATTCAGGGATTTAAGCATTTATTCACGAGAATTTTCACCGGAAAAGCTCTGTTTATACATGACGGCCGCCACATTGACTGACAGACTAGCATCGTACTTCGACATATTAACGTAAAAGAAATGCTAACTGCACGTTTGTTTGTTTGTTTGTTTGTTTGTTTGTTTTTTTGTTTTTAACCAAGAATCGAGACTGTTTTAAGTCCATATTGTTGTGTTGTTAAATTAGGTGAACGCTAGGAGGTGCACTTGGATAGGGCAATGAAGGACATCCTAAAATGCAGTGTGAAAAAGAAAAAAGAGTAAAGAGGAGTTGAAGCCAATACACGTCTCCTGCTTGCTTTGTTATTTAACCTGCTACAATACCACACATATCTATAAAGAATTCAGGTATTTAGGTATTTACCTGAATTTTCACCAGAAAAGCATTGTTTACATATGGCAGCCGCCACACTGACTGACAAACTAGCATTGTACTTCGACATATTTACGTAAAATATATGCTAACTGCACGTTTTTTTTTTGTTGCTTTTAACCAAGAATCGAGACTGTTTTACGTCCATATCTATAAAGAATTCAGTGACTTAAGCTTTTATTCAAAAGAATTTCCACCGGAAAAACTCTGTTTACATATGGCGGCCGCCACATTGACTGACAGACTAGTATCATACTTCGACATATTTACGTAAAATACAGTAAATGCTAACTGCGTGTTTTTTTGTTTGCTTTTAACCAAGAACCGCGACTGTTTTACAGCCATATCTATACAGAATTCCGGTATTAAAGCTTTTATTTACAAGAATTTTCAACGAAAAAAGCTCTTTGTCTGTGATTGCACTCGGTCAGCTTTGACGTCCACGCCAACAATGCAGGACCCCTATTAATCTATGCATGTGTGCTGGGTTCTGTGTCTACTTTTCATGAATGACAGCATAAAAGACTTGGTAGGATTTCAGGTTTGCTGCAGTCACAGCCTCACAGAGTAAAAGCGGCCAGTAAAATAAAATCTGATAACTAATAATGTTATCTCTCATGTTAATAGAAAAATAAAATAAGGGAAAATCTGCCTCATTAAAAATGTAACCGTGACACTGTACACCAGACATGTCCAAAGTACGACCCGGGGGCCAAATGCGGCCTGTGGTCAAATTTTATCCGGCCCCCAGCCTCTGTCATAAAATCAATAACATCTGGCCCGCACACAGACTTTATAAATTGGTGAGCAGTACTGCAACCAGCAAATGAAGTAACTTACACACGAAATGCTGCTCCTCATTTACCCACTAAAAGGCAGCAGCACTTTAACCCTTTATTGCAAAATGTATCACATTGGTACACCTAAAATTTTATGATTTTCAGACTAATTTAGAATTTTAACATATCTTTTTGAAAAAAAGAAAAAAAAAGATGGATGCATGTCAACACATGCATCTGCAGGTTTCATGAGAAAAAAACATGATTTAGCATGGGTTATAGATATCAGAGCGCTTATTACACATATTCATTTTGAATTTTCTTTTCACAAATTTGAAAAAAGGTTTCATTAGGACCTTATTTTTCAAATTTTGGGATTCTGTGATAATTGCTTCATGTTGCAGGTATTTAAGGGCTAAGCAACATTACTCCGTGTGACCCTCTACTTCCAATTTTCTAAAATGGCGACACTCAACAAAAAAAAAGTTGACTGTGACGGCCAACGCTTCAAGGATAGGTGGAAATTGGACTTTTTCTTCACTAAAATCCGCAACAACTGTGTCTTGCCTCATTTGCAAAGAGACAGTCGCTGTTTTTAAAGATTTTAATGTGAGGCGATATTACCAAACAAGACACGCTGACATGTACGACAAGATTACAGGGAAGATACGCAGCGAGAAATTGAAGCAACTTGAAGCTAATTTAATTTCACAGCAGTAGTATGTCACAAGAGCCCGAGAGTCGAAAGAGAACACCGCAAAGCCTAGTTGTGAGATTGTTGAAATTATTCATTAAAAAATGTGACAAAGCAAATGTGACACACTGAATGGCTTGCTAAATTTTGCTTAAATATATTGTTCTACGTAAAGGACGTCAGCCAAGGTCGGCCACCCAGATTTTTACCACACCAAATCTGGCCCCCTTTGCAAAAAGTTTGGACACCCCTGCTGTACACATATTTAATAATTTTCTGCCAGTGTCAATCAAAACAGAGCATATTATCTCATATTACTGATTTCATAATCTTTTGGCCAGTGAGTGTACATCACACAATGAGATGAATAAGAGGCAAGTAAACTGACCCAAACAAGAAGCTGTGTCATCACCACATCAGCCTGCTGACAGGCAGCATGAAGAGCTGAGCCGGGCAGTCGCAGTGCCATGAGGGATCGGGAGGAGAGCGCCACACTGGGGGGGCCGTTTATGTCCTCCTTAGTGCAGTGGGCAAGGAGGAGCAGCAGTTTGGGGAGGTTGTGCTCCATGGCGGCCAGTAGAAGACGGCCGGACAGTGTGATATCAGGACCCTCATTGGGACTGGGAGGAGGCAAAGGTGCCACAAAGAGTTTTTGCTCATATTTCGCCCGAATCCATGACTCTCGTTCTTCTCTGGAAAAAACATCACACATAACGAAAGCTTAGAGACAGCCAGGTCTTCACCGCTATACACTTTTATTACATATTTTAAGGATTTCCCTGATCCGATCATCTGGTTGGAAATTGGGCCCGATCACGTCATTTTTAGAAGAACATATCGGGTGCAAAAGATCGGGTTAAATTTTTTTTTTTAGTAGTATTAACTCATTGGCTGCCATTGACGACAATAGACATCCAATCCAACTTGACTGGAGAACTGGCAGCGATCAAACGATTTGGAAGCGATCGTTCAATGGCAGTGAAACACTCAATGCCGACCTTTCCAGTTCAAATAAATGTTACGTCTTTTGCTATTAATTGCAAGTTAAAGGGAATCTCGGACTTAAAGACTTGTAGGCGCTAATAATTTAATAACAAATTTTCTCTTTTACTAAAATATGTTATTAGAAACAAAAAAATATTGCTATTGATTTAAAAATCCATAATATTTAGTACAAGTTTTGTCCTTTTTGAGGGCGCCATGTTTTATAGACGCTCGGGGTGATGACGTAGTTGGCCTGGACTGGGAGAATAGCCGTGCTAGCTAGCAAGTGAAGCTAATATGACGACTGGCATGATTTTGTCACATTCTGCTGCTGGTCAGATTGTTTTGTGACAGAGCTGTGGGGTGAATTCCCGACGTCGTACCTGCATCCAATTCCGGCACATCAGCAGGCAGGTTGCCGAGATATTGACTCGCTGCGATTTGACAGTTTGTATTCTCGATCCCTTCGTTGCTTGCCTTGGTTTTTTTTTTTTTACGCAGCGAGACGTCCAACACATGAGCACATTGGTTAAAAATGGTGAGTGCTTACTATTTGTGTTTTTATTACCTTTTCATTGGCTCAAAATACTTTTTGCATGTGTTTCCCTCTCATACTTTTAAGCATTGTGTTTTTCTTGTGGTAGCTTTAAAGCAGATTGTTGATCTGTTGACCACATTAGTCACGTAATGAATTTAAATTACTCTTGTTTGAGATTAACTACGTTGAAGTATTTTCTCAAGGCATCTTTAGTATGTTCTGCCTGTATGGATCTAAAGAAAACAAGCTGAAAGCGCACGGTAGTACTTTGGGTGTCAAATTCGCCTCTTGTGGGACGTTTCGCTGGTGTCGCACAATTTGGCAGAACACCGGTTTTGTCCTACTCTCGTCTCGTCTCATCCCATCTTTCCTGTTAATTTTGCTTTTGCTGCTCGTTTTGTGAAATATTGACAGTGCTGTCCTGCTCATGAATGTTCCTCTCGGGTTCAAATTGAAAGGGCGGAAAAGATGACATGTCGCTAGTCACACTCTGGAAGCCCGGCAGCGTAGTCCAATGATGTCAACGCCCTGCGACGTCAACAAAAATGGCGACCCACTCGTTAAACTAATTTTATAAATTGTATAAAAATGAAACCATCAAGAGGGGTTTTAATATCAAATTATTTAAACCCATACTAAATTTTATCTATTAAGAACTACAAATCTTTTCTATCCGTGGTTCCCTTTAAGAGATACAAGTAACAAAATAATTCAGATCTGTAACGATTACGGCTGTCCTCGATCTGACCACGAAATCCTGGATTGGGCCCAAGCAGGTCATTTTTAGAATATCAGAATTAGATGAAAAACATTCAGATATTTTTTTATTTTTTTAATTAAGGGATACAAAGCAACACAATAAGATGCATAAGGATATTGCCAATAGGAACAACAACAAAAAATGGAAGTTTAGGACGACAGACAATTTTTGGAACATCGGAATCGGGTGGAAAAATATTGTTTTTAAGGTTTTTCTTATTTCACTATAAAGCAACAAAATAATCAAGATGGACAAGGATATTGTCAGAATAAACCCCAAAAATATATACATTTAGTGAGACTTATTAAATAAATGAAAAGATTGCTGAGGAATTGAATTGGTACTCTGAATCGGCAGATCCTCGGATGCAAAAATTTGTGATCGGGACAGGTGTAGTATATTGTGAGCCCTTGTTTTTCGTAGTTAATGTGGACCAAAACCCACTGCGATATGTCAAAAACCGCGAAGTAGCGCCTCCCCCCTAAAAAAAAAAAAAAAAAAAACGAATTGGTACTCGGAATCGGCAGATCCTCGGATGCAAAAATTTGTGATCGGGACAGGTGTAGTATATAGTGAGCCCTTGTTTTTCGTGGTTAATGTGGACCAAAACCCACTGCGATATGTCAAAAAACGCGAAGTAGCGCCTCCCCCCTAAAAAAAGACAAAAAACAAAAACAAACAAACAAAAAAAAACAATTATGTGTATTCAATGAATTTATTCCGATTTACTGGAAAGATATACATATAAGACATGTTAATAAATGGGTTTTAAGCAGTTCAAATGTAATAATTGTGGTAAGTTTTGAATGTGTTACTGTCCCACCGAATTATTTTTAAACAAGAATAAAGTAGAAAAATGCTTGTCTTTATTAAATGTTTCATAAAGTGAGTCCATTCAAATCTGCTCACTTGCTCACTTAAAATACAATGAGTTGCCACAGCAACTGTTGAACAAGTTAAACGATGATTGACGCATACGGCGCTTTAAAGTTTTGGCTTACAAGCGTCTCTGGCAAGATCAAACCTTAACATCTGTCAATCATCGTTAACTTTAAAAAGCAACTCCACTGCACTTCCTGACCAAGAAAAGCAACAAGAGCGAGAGTGAGGGACTACGTGATCAGATCGGGACATTTATTAATTGAAAAAAAAAAATCCGCGATGAACTGTGGGCATGAAGTTTGAAGCGCGAAGTAGCAAGGGATCACTGTATATTTATGTATCATATATACAGTGGGGAGAACAAATATTTGATACACTGCCGATTTTGCTGGTTTTCCCACTTGCAAGCCATATAGAGGTCTATAGTTTGTATCATAAGTTCTCTTCAACTGTGAGGGACGGAATCTAATACAAAAATCCAGAAAATCACATTGTATAATTTATAAATAATAAATTTGTATTTAACTGCATGAAATAAGACATACAGTACATTACCAACTAGTAAATATTTCGGCTCTTAGTTCTTTTTTAAAAAGCCCCTGTTCTCCACTCATTACCGGAAGTAACTGCTCCTGTTTGAACTTGTTACCTGCATAAAAGACTCCTGTTCACATGCTCAAACAAACAAACTCCAACCTCTTCAAAATGGCCAAGACCAAAGAGCTGTGTAAGGACATCAGAGATAAAATAATAGACCTGCACAAGGCTGGGATGGGCTACAGGAAAATAAGCAAGCAGCTTGGTGAGAAGGTAACAACTGTTGGAGCAATTATTAGAAAATGGAAGAAGTTCAAGTTGACGTTCAATCTGCCTCGTTCTGGGGCTCCATGCAAGATCTCACCTCGTGGGGCTTCACTGATCATGAGGAAGGTGAAGGATCAGCCCAGAACTACACGGCAGGACCTGGTCAATGACCTGAAGAGAGCTGGAACCACAGTCTCGAAGAAAACCATCGGAAACACATTACGCCGTCATGGATTAAAAGTCCGCAAAGTCCCGCTGCTGAAGCCAGTGCATGTCCAGATACGTTTAAAGTTTGCCACTGACCATCTGGATGATCCAGAGGAGCAATGGGAGAAGGTCATGTGGTCGGATGAGACCAAAATTGAACTTTTTGGTCTAAACTCGGCTCGTCGTGTTTGGAGGAAAAAGAAGGATGAGTCAACCCCAAGAACACCATCCCAACCATGAAACATGGAGGAGGAAATATCATTTTTTGGGGCTGCTTCTCTGCCAAGGGTACAGGACAACTGCACCGTATTGAGGGGAGGATGGATGGGGCTATGTATCGCCAGATCTTGGCTGACAACCTCCTTCCTTCAGTGAGAGCCCTGAAGATGGGCCGTGGCTGGGTCTTCCAGCATGACAACGACCCAAAGCACACAGCCAAGGCAACTAAAGAGTGGCTCCGTAAGAAGCATCTTAAAGTCCTGGAGTGGCTTAGCCAGTCACCAGATCTGAACCCGATAGAAAATCTCTGGAAAAGGCTCTGGAGAAGATCTGCATGGAGGAGTGGGCCAAAATCCCTGCTGCAGTGTGTGCAAACCTTGTCAAGGACTACAGGAAACGTTTGGTATCTGTAATAGCAAACAAAGGTTTCTGTACCAAATATTAAGTTCGATTTTTGTGATGTATCATATACTTATTTCATGCACTTAAATGCAAATTTATTATTAAAAAATCATACAACGTGATTTTCTGTTTTTTTGTGTTAGATTCCGTCCCTCACAGTTGAAGAGAACTTATGATACAAATTACAGACCTCTACATGCTTTGCAAGTGGGAAAACCAGCAAAATCGTTAGTGTATCAAATACTTGTTCTCACCACTGTATAAATATTATTTTTACTGTCATTACCGGCTAGCATCAGGTGGCGGTTTACGATGGCCCATGGTACGTGCCTCCCATATGCAATTCACCATGTGGTTGCCAATGGCGCTAAGAACCAGAGTGAGTTCTCGTGGCAGGTCGTCCAGATCCAGGGAGCGAACGCGCGAAACGTGGGTCCCCAGGTTACGGTGAATCCCCGAACACTCGATGCAAATGAGGGCACCGAGGTTCAAACTGGCCCACGTAGGATCTTCGAGAGAAAGAACACATAAACCAATCACAACTATTTGTAAATCAACAATCATCAGCTACTTATTTAATGTCATATCTGTCCCCCAAGGAAGACTGTAGTCATTGAGAAGCACAATGTTTAATGGAGAAAAGTACCCTTCCTCCCACAGCATGGTGACCCAGTTTTGATTCAGTGGAAAAATTAACAAGACATCAATGTGTTTTTGCAGCTTGTAATCAAGAGTATAACACTGATTTCTGTTTTACATTGTTCTATTCTGAGATTTTCTTTTTCGCCCACTGTGATCATTTAAATTTGCGAAAAATGAGAGAAATTACTCAATAGCTAATGCAATGCTTTGTTCTATTGTTCTGTTCAACATCATTCATCTTCAAATGAAGGCAATAAGAAGATGAAAGATGACGGCACAAAAAAGCACAACGAAACTTTGTTTGGAGCATCCATCCAGCTCATACAGCTTACCAACTTAGCTGTATGAGCTGGATGGATGCTCCAAACAAAGTTTCGTTGTGCTTTTTTTGTAACAATGACAATAAATATTCTGAATCTGAAATATTCTGAATCTGAATCGCTTTTGAATACTACGTCAGATGTGACATGGTAGACAGACACAAAGGGTCCAAATAGATAAAGATGTCACTAACTGGGAGCATCGCAGTCGACACAGAAGTTGTTGCCTTTTGCGTTGCGAATAGCCTGCAGAGCCACGGCCTCGCTGTGGCTGTTCTTGCGAGCCTGTGAAAAACACAAAGTATATTCTGTTAGCAATACTCTTCTCCAAATCTGCCTGTGAAGAAGCTGTAAAAGATGGCTAAGGATATTAAAAGGGGTTGACCCGAGGCAAATTGTTTCACTACAAAAAAAACCTCTGCATCATCGCATTAACTCGTGATATCGGAGGAAATTACATTTTTAAGCACTCATCCAAGGATGTGTCCTTGCTGCAGTGCGGGTATCAGCACAATGCAATATTGAGCAGGCCTGAAATCATGACATGCTGGTGATGAAGTGACTTCAGCAGCGGAAAATCAATTAAACTTTCTTTATCTTTTTGACAAGAGCCATCATGGCGGTGTTGTAGGATCATGAATCAAGGATGAAATGTTTTATAATGTATATCCAGTGCAAACAGATGGCACACTCCGATGAATAAGAGGTGCAGGATTTTTCAAAAAGCATACATTTGCGTATGTGTGTGAGGACTTGCTTGCCTGACCTTATTCTTACTGCTCTCACACAGCTGCAGGCTGGCCAGGATCTGGCTCTCAATGGCTTGCACCCATGAATCCCTCTCTTCAACACTCTGGGCCTCAAAATGCCACGTCTGGCCAGAGCTCGACACAATGAGGAAATCGTTGTTTTCTTCATCTGTCACATAAACAAACACACACAAACTAATCGTTAATTGCAGGTTATTTTCACCAAGTTATCTTGAATAGTATGAATGTTGCTAAATCAGTAGCAACAACAACCATAGAGTGGTGTGAAAAAGTATCTGAAACTTTTGGAATTTCTCACATTACTGCATAAAATCAACATCAAATGTGAGCGGATCTTTGTCAAAATCACACAGATGAAAAAACAGTGTCTGCTTTAATTAAAACCACCCAAACATTTATAGGTTTTCATATTTTAATGAAAATAGTATGCAAACAATGACTGAAGGAGGAAAATAAGTAAGTGAACCATCACATTTAATAGGGGTGTGACAAAATATCGAATTGGCGATATACCGTGATACTTTGCATCCCAAAAGGTTATCGATATGCTCCTGCCAAGAATCGAGATATTTAAAAAAAGGTGTCAATGTCTAAAAAAAAAAAAACCAAGAACCAAAAAGTTGCTACCAAAAATCTTTCACCATAATAGTGTCTCAGTTAACTCTAAGGCTACATTGACGGTGCTCGACCCACAATCCATTTAGACTGGGAATGTTTGTTCTTAAGAAACCAAAGCATTCACAGTCATTCTGTCCGATTTTCAGGGCATTTACACGTCACTTGCTGTTCATTTTAGGGCATTTACAGGTCATTTCCTGTTGAGTTTGAGTCACTGCCTATTCATTTAGGTGATTCTCAGGTCACTTCCTGTTCTATAACTCAAAATAAACAGGAAGTGACCCATGAAATACCCCAAAATCAACAGGAACTAACTGAAAATCAACAGGTAAATGACCTTAAATGGCCCAAAATTACCTCATTGCCTGGCATTGGCTGTCACTGACGCCCATAGACGTTCAATCCGTTTGAAGTGGGAGGGATGGCTGCCACCCTCCCATTTCAAATGGATTGGACGTCTACTAGTGATAAACTCATTCCAATTCACAACAGAAGCTTGTTTTTCTGTTTATTAGTTGTTTGTTGAATATCCTACAATGATTTCCTGACCAATGTATCGATAATTGCTGTATCGCTATATCGTCAGATCATCGTTATCGTGAGCTTTGTATCGCTAATCGTATCGTATCGTGAGGGAACAAGACGTTCCAACTCCTAACATTTAATGTTTCGTGGCCCCCCCTTTGGTAGCAATAACTTCAACCAGAAGCTTCCTGTAGCTGCAGATCAGTCTGACTAATCTTGGCCCATTCTCCTCTACAAAACTGCTGCAGTTCAGTCAGATTCCTAGGATGTCTGGCATGAATCGCTGTCTTTAGGTCATGCCACAGCATCTCAATTGAGTTCAGGTCTGGACTTTGACATGGCCACTCCAGAACGTGTATTTTGTTCTTCTGAAACCATTCTGAAGTTGATTTAATTCTGTGTTTTGGATCATTGTCCTGTTGCAGCATCCATTGTCTTGTTGCAGCATCCATCCTCTAAAGTATTTAGCTTCAACTGTCTGACAGATGGCCTCAAGTTTTACTGGAAAACATCCTGATAAACATTTGAATTCATTCTTCCATTAACGATCACAAGTTGTCCAGGCCCTGAGGAAGCAAAACAGCCCCAAATCATGATGCTCCCTCCACCATGCATCACAGTGGGAACGAGGTGTTGATGTTGGTGAACTGTTCCATTCTTCCTCCACACATGACGTTATGGATTACTCACAAACAATTTAACTTTGGTTTCATCAGTCCACTAAATATTTTGCCAAACTTCTGTGGAGTGTCCAAGTGCCTTTTTGCGAACATTAAACGAGCAACATTATTTTTTTAAGACAGCAGGGGCCACCTCCGTGGAGTCTTCCCATGAACACCATTCTTGGCTATAGTTTTACATATAGTTGATGTGTGCACAGAGATGTTGGACTGTGCCAGTGATTTCAGACTTTTAGAGATGGTTTTGTATCCTTTCCCAGCTTTATACAAATCGACAATCCTTAATCGCAGGTCTTCAGACAGCTCTTTTGAACGAGCCATGATGCACATCAGACAATGCTTCTCATCAAGACATTTCTTAGCAGGTGTGTGTTTTATAGTGGGCAGGGCAGATTTAAACCACTCATAGTGATTGGGCACACACCTTACTTAAATTGTTTGGTAAAAATTGGTGTGTGTGTTTTTGTCAAAGATCAGATCAGATGTGATGGTGATTTTATGCAAAAATGTGACAAATTCCAAAAGGTTCAGATACTTTGTCGTACCACTGTTTAACATTTACAACAACTACAAAGTACAATATTAGTCTCGGAATTGCAAATTGGATTTGATGTAATATGACATTTAAGCAAACAATAACACAATAATCTTATGTGTGAGCAAAAATACTCAGTTTGACCAAAAAATAGAAAATACCACTAATTCACACCTCACAATTTTCGATCATTATGCTTGGTTGAGGCGGCACGGTGGCTTAGTGGTTAGCACATCTGCCTCACAGATCTGAGATCAAGGGTTCAATCCCGGGCTTCGGCCTTCCTGTGTGGAGTTTGCATGTTCTCCCCGTCCCTGCGTGGGTTTTCTCCGGGAACTCCGGTTTCCTCCCACATCCCAAAAACATGCATGGTAGGCTGATTGAACGCTCTAAATTGTCCGTAGGTATGAGTGTGTGCGTGAATGGTTGTATGTCTCCTTTTGCCCTGCGATTGGCTGGCAACCAGTTCAGGGTGTCCCCTGCCTACTGCCCGTTGTCGGCTGGGATAGGCTCCAGCACCTCCGCGACCCTCGTGAGGAAAAGCGGCATGGAAAATGAATGAATGAATGAATGAATGATTGGTTGACGTCACCAACGAATAACTATAGCACTTTCAATGAGGATACATCAAAGGTTCCTTAATTCAAGATAGCCCAGCAAATCTCCTCGATCCTCGCTCCTTGGTCCCCCTCGCTCATCGATAAGCGTTAAAGAGAATTAATATGGCGGCGTAAAAGCACGGGTCACGGCCAATGTTTGAAGGAACGAGGAACATTGAACTTCAGATCAGGGGTGGTCATTACATCGATCACGATCTACCAGTTGATCGCAACACTAGCGTAGGTTTTTTGGGGGGTTTTGAGTGGGCAAAAGATGTGCATAGTTAATTATGTTGTGTGTGCAATATAAGTTCCAGAATCCAGATCATTTTTGACTTTGTAATTTCATTATCAGCTTGCAACATATTGCTGCTGAGCTTCCTTCCTTCCTTTTTTTTTTTTTTAACGTGTCCTGTTCAGCTGCTTGACACGGGGAATGAGAATCTGAGTGTCTTTTTGGTCTGAAAAGTTTTAATGTATCACATGGGAGTATAGCATACTCCCATTGTTATTATTCAAAATGTTTTGTTTATTAGGAGAAAGAAGCGAACAGGAAGGGGTTATGAAGGAACAGAAAAAAAAGAGGACAGAAAAAAAAGAGAGAGACAAAAGAAGCACAACAACATGAAATACACTACATTGAACACCTACACCAACAATGAATATGTTGGTGCTATCGTTAGCTAGTTGTATTTCCGGTTGACACCATACGGGGGATCTGATGACCAAGGAGAAAGAGGTGGGGGGGGGGAGTCAGAAAGATAAGTGATGAGAGGGGGTAAGTGTACACAACTCAGCCATGTGACATGTAGAACCCAGTATTTATGTGAATCCCTTGTGAGTGTGGATATGTTGGCATCCTATTCTGTGCTGTCTGATCACTAATCCTGACACCAATAGTTTATCTACTTGAATGTGTCCAATTGTTGCACCTAGTCATGCGAGATTACCATCACTATCAGACATGTGATAGTCCTGCAGACGAATGGTAATGCCGCGCGGGAGCCGCCCCAGGGCCATGGCCCTTACCTAGCCAGTCGGGGGGGAGCCCATCCCTCCTCCCACAGCTCCAGCAAGGGGGCCGGTGTGATCCCCCTCGAGATCCAGGGTGGTCCCCCTGACCATTCGCACCCCCATCAACCGGCCTTCAGGAAGGGGATGAGGGGGCGTGCAACCACCGCCCTATGAAGACACCCCCACCATCGCCCGCCCCACGAGCCATGGCCGCAGCCACCCCACGGCAGACACGGCACACTGCAGGACTCCCACAGCGTACTAACCCACCAGCACCCAGCCAGCGACCTGCGCAGGGACGCAGGGAGGATACCCGGGCAGAAAAAAAGAGGGGAAGGCGGAAGCAGGAGAGCGTTCCTGCTGAGCTTTGTAGCTCCCCACCGCTGTTGAATTTAAATCGCAGGAGGTTGTCTCTTTGAAAAGTAGATCTTGGAGTAAAAAATACTGAGCACCCCTGCTTTAGATGAACCCACTGAGGAAATACTTGAATGAAAAAGAACCAAACCAAAACACAAAAACACGGCAAACACAAGACACAAAACACTAAACAAAACCCAGACAATGACAGTGTCAACTGAGTGTTTTTTTTTGTTTTTTTTTAATATATACAGTACATAGTTTAGAAAGAAAAGATCAACAACAGGCTAAAATGCATGTACTTTTATGAATATCACAAAACTATGTTGTCATGCACCTACTTAACAGAAGATTATTACTGTTTATATGGCAACCTCAACATTGTTTTAAGTGATGAAAAGCACAACAATAGATGCAATATTCAGGAACAACATAGTCTTGCACCAAATGATGCAATATAGTTTCCTTTTTTTGACAAGGCAACTGTGGTATGTCACCTACAATATAGGGCGCTGTACAACAAGAGTTCATCCTTTCATCCATATTAAAGACTGATTATCTTGGTCAGGGCTGCAATGTGCTAAAGCACAGAATTTTTTGCTCCAAGATCTACTTTTCAGGGAGGCAACCTCCGGCAATCTACCTTAACAGTGGGGGGGTCCAAAAAAATGTAGATAGTTAATTGTTTTGTGCTATATGAGTTTACGTTACTTTATTATTATTATTATTATTTTATGCCGCGGGCTTCTCTCAGTAGCTTTGAGATTAGTGTTGCACCAATACCATTTTTTTGGGCCTCGATACCGATACCTGGGTGTGCAGTACACACAAAGTGAATCCAGTAGAACTTTTGGTATGGGTAACAATAGTTAAATAAACCACTGGCTCTCAAAGGCCATAACAGTGCTAAATTTGTGAAATTAAAACATGTATAATACTAGCCCAACAGTAAGAAAGTAAAAATACAATGAATGAATAATGAATAAACTTTTTAAAACACAGAGTTTTGGCTCTCAAAGGCCAAACAGTTCAACTTTCATGAAATTATAAGTAATCTCAGATTACTTTGCTTAGCACTGTTTTGAAACAGGTCTCAAATTACTGCGTCATTCAGTAAAAAATAAAAGTAAAGTAGACGAAGTGAGCTTTCTCTTGGTAGCAGTTGCTGCTGTCGTAGCCTCAAACTCTTTGTGTTCGTTCACATTTAGTCTTCAAATGTTTTATCAGGTTCGAGGTATCGAAACTGGCCGATTCAACTCCACCTCTCGAAACTTTCAGGCCGCAAATCTTGCATGCAGTTATTCTACTCGACAGAGATTATAAATTGAAATGTCCAAACCGCTGACATTTTCATGTCATATTTTGTTTTTCTTACATAGGAAAAAGCTGCCCCGGCATTGGTTAAGAGCGACTATTGGCCTGCCGACATTGCTCTGGAGCAGGCCGATAGCGATAGCTGTTTGGCATGCAAAGTGATCACGTGTCATCACACAACAGAGAGTGTAGTGAGCGTCAGGACAAATAAAGGTTGCGGTCAAGTTTTTTAATACTGGACCGGTAAATGGTATCGGTGCCCTCTTTGTTGGTACTCGCCGATACCGATACCACCATTTCGGGCCAGATCGGCCCCCTCACCGATATCTCTATCTCCCTATCTCTCCTGCTAACATCAGACGAAAGCTCAATTACATAACGACGACTGAACAGGTCATCAGTCGGTTGCAGGGCATATACAAACATGGACGACCATTCCCACTCACATCCACACCGTCATTTAATGGGAACTGATCCCACACTGAATGCACAGAAGTCAGTACTACTACATCATCAAGAGTTTTAAAAGATGCATTATGATAGCAAATATCAATACATTACCTGTTTTGCTCACGTTCCTTAAGCTACCAAAGCTTTTAAGTTTCCACATTTTGCGCTTGGCTAGAAAAAAGAAAAACAGATCAAATCATTATGAATGGAGACTCAATATATTTAGTTTATTTGGTGTAAAATGACCGTAAGAACCTTGGTGACAACTAATCATCTTTATTTGTAAGCTTTAGAATATGAAAATTGCCATTACCGTCTGCTTGGCCAATAGCGGCATCCCCTTTCTGGTTCGTGCTCTTCTTCCTGCGATGTTTCTTCCTGTCCTCCACTGGAGACGTGGAGCCTACGTCCTTGGTGGACGAAGAGCTGGATACGCCCTCAACGGCAGAGTCTGCTGACACGTTCACACTTAATCGACTCATGTTACAATGTGTGCTATTTTAAGTATTCTGATTCTGTCCCTCACCGACGCTTTGAGCGTGGTTGGAAACGTTGGAGGAACATCTTTGCACGCCTCTGCTACTCCTCAGGAAAAGAGGGCCTCCCAGGCCCTCCATGTCATCCACTTGCAGGATCCCACTGGCACTGACAGGAACTATAAAAGGATCAAATAGTAAAAATATAAAAACATCCAAAATTGCTCATGTTGTAAACAAAATAAAAGTATTACGTTCCCGAAATTCAGTCATCCTGCGGTTAGACTACATAATCAACACAGCGCTCTATTGCTTATTCATTACTGTGTCAATATGATTTATTTATTCATATAAAGTTGCCCTTCCACGGCTGCTGCTTTTTCCTGTGTTAAATTCACAACAGCATTGTATTTATTTATTCATGTTCAGGTGCCAGTTATTTGCCACTTCACTGCTACTGTTTATGTTGTAAATATGCAATAGATACTTTTGATTTAATACACTGTACTTTTTTTTTTCTACGTTCACTTGCGCAGTTGTAGCTGCTATTTATTCCCTGATATAAAAGCCTTGGGGGGAAAAATGATATATGGGTCTGTTCTGAGATCCCCCCCCTTAGATTCTACTGGTGGTTTGTTTGCTTAAGTTAATTGCTCAGCCAAGCAAATTTTAATTGCACTTTGTTTGTTCGCAGTATTATGCATGAGGCTACTTGACTGATTTCCATTAAATGTGATGTGATGAGACAAAGACTTAGACTCCATTAGAGTGAGTTACATTTTTAAGAATATAATTTAGACAGAGATAGGAGTTGAATGATTTTTAACAATTTGTCCTAATTTGTCTGTGAATATGAAGTTTAATTGACATTTTAAAGAAAATTCAAAGTTAGTGCTCATCCAAATTACAATTGTGAGGCCTTGGGTGAGCGCTGCTCTTGCTAACAGTATTGTTTTAATCAACGATAGTGAAAATATTTCGTCGACGAACTTTTTTTTTTTTTTCATGACAATGACATGACGAGCTAAAAACGTGACTAGAGACTAAAACATAACGAGACGAATGCCAGTTTTTGTCTGACAAGATGAATACGAGATGAAAATGTGCCATTGTTTCCCTCATAAAATGTGTTTGGTCGTGTCTCATGTGACGTGCTGCACCCCCTAATCCCCCACACCCACCCAACACACACACTTACTCACCGGTGTCCTCTCCAAGCTCCAGATTACAGATTGAGCGCGACAATGCGTGAGTAGGTCGTGCAACACATGCATTAATTGCGTTAAATATTTAACGTGATACATTTTTAAAAAATTAATTACCGCCGTTATTCGTACCTTAAGCCTAAACTAAAGACTCTGGATGAGTGTAACATATTATGTCTATTACGTTAAATACATTTAGAAAACGATTTAATAAAAAAAATATATATATATATTAAAAAAAGGCATGGCCGATATTTTTTTGCCGATTCCGATACTTTGAAAATGATGTGATTGGACCCGATCGATCGTCATCCCGATCGATTGGTACATCTCTACTCCTCACCCCATGGCGTCAAAATGATAACAAGAACGGTGAGCAAAAATCCCAAAAACCACACAGGGGGACCTAGTGAATGACCTACAGAGAGCTGGGACCACAGTAACAAAGGCTACTATCAGTAACACAATGCACCACCAGGGACTCAAATCCTGCACTGCCAGACGTGTCCCCTAGCTGAAGAAAGTACACGTCCAGGCCCGTCCGCGGTTCGCTAGAGAGCATTTGGATGATCCAGAAGAGGACTGGGAGAATGTGTTATGGTCAGATGAAACCAAAACAGAACTTTTTGGTAGAAACACAGGTTCTCGTGTTTGGAGGAAAAAGAATACTGAATTGCACCATACCCACTGTGAAGCATGGGGGTGGAAACATCATGCTTTGGGGCTGTTTTTCTGCAACGGGACCAGGACGACTGATCTGTGTAAAGGAAAGAATGAATGGGGCCATGTATCGAGAGATTTTGTGTAAAAATCTCCTTCCATCAGCAAGGGCATTGAAGATGAGACGTGGCTGGGTCTTTCAGCATGACAATGATCCCAAACACACAGCCAGGGCAACAAAGGAGTGGCTTCGTAAGAAGCATTTCAAGGTCCTGGAGTGGACTAGCCAGTCTCCAGATGTCAACCCCATAGGAAATCTGTGAAGGGAGTTGAAAGTCCGTGTTGCCCAACAACAGCCCCAAAACATCACTGCTCTAGAGGAGATCTGCATGGAGGAATGGGCCAAAATACCATCAACAGTGTGTGAAAAGCTTGTGAAGAGTTAGAGAAAACGTTTGGCCTCCGTTATTGCCAACAAAGGGTACATAACAAAGTATTGAGATGAACTTTTGGTATTGACCAAATACTTATTTTGCACCATCATTTGCAAATAAATTCTTTAAAAATCAAACAATGTGTGATTGTTTTTTTTTTTTCCACATTCTGTCTCTCATAGTTGAGGTTTATCCATGTTGACAATTACAGACCTCTCTATAATTTTCAAGTGGGAGAACTTGCACAATTAGTGGTTGACTAAATACTTATTTGCCCCAGTGTATGTAGGAAAGTCAATTACATGCAATGACACTTTTCCGCTTATGATTAAAAGGGCTACCAAAAACAACACTGCTTCCTAATCAATACTGGTGTCAACAATAATCGATGCGGCGATGCATCCCGATGCGAGCCATGGACGATGCGATTCGATGCGGGCAACAAGCCGAATCGATTCAGCACATATTAAAATATATAAGTCCGTTCAAAAATCTTCTGGTGATACAATGGATTTGGTTTCCCCATTTGTATTATTATTCTCATGTTTACCTGTAGAGGGAGCTACTGTACAAGCAATGCAGGGGGGACGAGGAACCCAAATCTGCTTCCTCACGGGAGTAACGTCAAAGACATGCGCAATTGCGCAGTGGCAATCGAGAAAGCAGAGAGATAAGACATAACAACAATGGCTGAAGCGGAGAAAGAGGGAGCGCGAAACATTATTGACGCACCAAAGACATTGAAAGCAGGCATATGGAGACATTTTGGCTTCTATGAGGTTGGTGGGAAACTTGACCAAACTTATGCGGTGTTTAAAAAATGAAAGGCTGCTACTGTGTGTAAAAAAAAAAAAAAAAAAAAAGAAAGCCCTGGTCTCATTCAAAGCACTAATTAAATGCTGTGATGTTTTTTTAAAAATTTATATATATATTACTATTTTCATTTGACTACAACCAGGAATGACACAAGAGCCTATAAAAAGTTGTTTAATGTCTGACCGCTTGTGTTGCCTCATGATTCACGAAAAATATGCTTTGCTTTAGCATTTTAATGCATCCCAGGCTTTAATGCATCGTGATGCATTGCCGAATCGAACCGAATCGAATCGAATTGTGGCCCTCTGAATCGAATCGAATCAAATCGTGGCCCTCCGAATCGTAATCGAATCGAATCGTGAGGGCAGTGCCGATGCACACCTCTACTAATCAATATCATTCTAATTTATATATTTTTTCTGGAGATTTTTACATCTATCAAGGGTTGCGATGAAGAAAAGTATCTTTTATCTCACCCAGGTTGACACCCTCTGGTCCTTGCACGTCTTTTACCCTGCCATTAAGCCCGACTGGGGGGGCGCCAGTGGGTACAGCACGAGGGGGCCGTTTTCCAGGCACTTTTACTGTCACTCGCAGCAGGTCCATTTCTTTCCCGGGGGTATTCAGCATGTAGTCCTGCCAAGTCAAGCAGACTCCATGAACACCAACCCACCAGCTGACAGTGATGTGTCTGCATCATAAAACCCTAAAATGGCTCTGTCAAAACACACACTTACATTGACGTTGGCGTGATATGACAGTATGCCATCACTGGAGAGGGTAACATATTTCTTCTTCCATTCTTTGTTGAGCGAGTTCCCGCTGCGCTTGAGCAAGAATCCCTGGTAGAGGTCACATAAAAAATGGAAAATGCACTGTTAATCTTGTGTGTTCATCTCACACAGTTAGGCAGATGGATGGTTGGTTGGTGGCGGCCAAAAACACCCACAATGTATTCATGCAGCCAAGATGTGCAATGCATTAATTCACACAATGACACTTCCTTAGAGGTGTCATTCAAAAATAGTCTGGTGTGATGTCCTCTGCTGAAGTTGGTTGGAGGGGGTAGAGATTTGTATGCTGCATCTTTGCCTCACCTGTTTGATGGGAATGAAGCGCCCGCTTCCCACATCCCCTTTGCAGTCTGCACTTCGTCTGGCTGAGTCACTGCCTCGTCGAGCCTGAAGGAAACACAAGGGGACAAGAACGTGCTTTAATATTCGGAAAAGAGTGTGGTGATGCTGAAAGTGTTTGACAGTGGAAGCTTATTTGTTTTCTGGCATGTTGGCTGAGCACTGCTTTGCTACCATGGTACAACATTGACACTTTAAAGGGCACACATTTCAACACTATGAAAATAAAAAATCAACTTACCGTATTTTTCGGACTATAAGTCGCACCTGAGTATAAGTCGCACCAGCCATAAAAATGCCCAACGGAGAGGAAAAAAAACATAAAAGTCGCACCAGAGTATAAGTCGCATTTTTGGAGGAAATTTAATGGATAAAATCCAACACATAACAGATATGTCAGCTAGTGGTGGTGGCGCCAAATTGAAAAATACCCTGAAAAAAATTTACCACACTATTGTTCGAGAATGTTTTCTAAAATATCAAGTACAGTTAACTAAGCCTGTCGCAATAATTCCATTTATTGCACGATAAATAAAAATGAAGGCGATAATTTTTCCGCTGCGATTTATCGCCTCGCGTGCAAGTGCGTGCGCACGTGCGGCAGACATGCTGTTAAAAGTTCGGATTCCTTGTTACCCAACTGCGCAAAATGCATCTTCGTTCCAGGTCCGGCAAAAAATAGCCAATCGTTCCCATTATATTCTATTGTTCAACGTATACCAGCCGCGTCAGTGCTCCGGATTGACTGCGGACCATCTCCGGCGTGCCGGTGTTGTTGACGTGTGGGCGCTCCCGTCAGGGGTGACATTTCACGCGGGGCGGCTATTTTTCGGCACAACACCGGATATTTGAGTGGTAAATTAAGAGCGCTGTGCTTCAAACTCGTCCTGTTTATGAGAGTCGATTGTCATATGCTGGTGTTGTGCAATAATGAGTAGACGTGACTTCTGTGGCGTTTGCTGACTTTTTTAATGCGCGCACACACTAGATATCATGAAATAGCAAACTAGATGTGTTATGTCCCATGCCATTGGCTACGTGAGCCCAGAGTGATGACGGGACACGTAGTCCATAGAGTACATCGATGAATTATAAACTGTCATGACTTAATGGAATTTAAGCAGGCCAAATCAATCCATACCAGTGACTATAGATAAAGCTGCAAATATTGTTAATTCAGTACGTGACACAAATGGATTTGGACCACAAATAGGATGTTTTGCTCATGTAGTAAACCTAGCTGCTAAGAGAGCTGTAGCAATCAACAGCTTGCCCCGCCTCACTTTACAAACAGTAAAGATTGTTCTCAGCACTTTTATTAAAAAAAATCTTCAGATCAGTAAGAAGTAAGCACATAAATATTATGCACTAAAATGCATGTTTATATGATGGCAATTTAATTTTTGCTCGTTAGCAAAAAAAAAAAAAAAAAAAATCGAAACAAAAAATACAATTGTTATTTTTTCCCCCCGAGAATTAAATGTATTGAATCGAGTCGAAAATCGTGTCCTCCATATCGAAAATTGTACCTAACCATGACTTAACTGTATCGTTGCATCCCTGTGGAACACCATAGCAGCAACTATGAGGGGAAAATTTTTCATTTGCCTAAATGCTTAAGTTATTAAGTGCAATTTTACTTTTTTGTTGTTGTTTTTAGTTGTGATTTCTTAAAAAGTATTTTTGAATTTAAGAGTAAACATTTATCGTGTTTAAATAGTTGTACTTGATATATTAATATATACTGTATTCTCACTGTGTTATTGTAAATTGGTTTAAATAAATTGGGGGGACGCAATAATATCGCATGTCGCAATAATTTATGAGATAAATTATCGCACACTAAAATTTGTTATCGCGACAGGCCTACAGTTAACTATATACAGTGATTCCTTGTTTTTTTGCGGTTAATGGGGACCAGAACCCGCCGCTATAAATGAAAAAGCACCCTCCCAACCAAAAAATTTCAGTGGGGGGGCGCTACTATGCTTTTTTCCCTCAAAGTATAATTAAAAAAAAACTTTTATGTATATATTAATAAATGGATTTAAGCACTTCAAATGTAATAATAATAAGTAGGGCTGTCAAACGATTACAATTTTTAATCAGCTTTAAAATTAATTAATCGTAATTAATCACAATTCAAACCATCTATAAAATATGCCATATTTTTCTGTAAATTATTGTTGGAATGGAAAGATAAGACACAAGACGGATATATACATTCAACATACGGTACAAAAGTACTGTATTTGTTCATTATAACAATAAATCAACAAGATGGCATTGACATTATTAACATTCTCTTAAAGCGATCCATGGATAGAAAGACTTGTAGTTCTTAAAAGATAAATGTTAGTACAAGTTATAGAAATGTTATATTAAAACCCCTCTTAATGTTTTCGTTTTATTAAAATTTGTAAAATTTTCAATCAAAAAAATAAACTAGCAGCTCGCCATTGTTGATGTCAATACTTACACCATGCTCACTCCCCAAACCCATAAAATCCCTTGGACCCAAGCGCCAGCAGAGGGCGCCAAACACAAAAAAACAAGTAACAAGCGGACATTACACTGCTGTCATTTTAATCTGTTTGAGCGGGGCATGTGCGTTAACTGCATCAAATATTTTAATGTGATTAATTTAAAAAATTAATTACCACAGGTTAACGCGATAATTTTGACAGCCCTAATAATAAGTTTTAAAAATGTTACTGTCCCATCGAAAATTATTTTTTAACAAGAATAAAATACAAAATGCTTGTCTTTATTAAATGCTTGATTGAGTGCACTCAAATCCTCCCAAGCTGCTCACTTACGCACAATGAGTTGCCACAACAACTGTTTAACAAGTTAATCGATGATTGACTCATGCGGTACTTTGAAGCTGCAGCTTCCATGCATTTGTGGCAAGATCAAACATTAAATGTCTGTCAATGATCGTTAACTTTAATAGGTAACTCCAGTGCACTGCCTGACCAACAATTGAATTGAACAATTGAATTTAATTGAAAAAAAACTCCACGATGGACTGAGGGCGCGAAGTTTGAAGTGCAAATCAACGATGAATCACTGCAAATATACAAAATAAATATTTGCAGTTTCCAACTTTGATAGTATCAGCCACCTGCAGGGAGGAACAGTCCACACTTACAGTATGTAAGTAAATTCACATAGCAAAAAAGGACAAATGGCAGGTGATTAAATCAAAGGTCATTCAAACTCACGGTTTCAAAACAAAACTCAAATTATTACATAACAACAAACTAAATAGCATACCTAGCAATTAATGAAACAACTGGAACCCTAATTAAATAAATAATTAGCACAGAACGTGAAGTAAGTAAGTAAGTAAATGTTTTTTATATCTGTAGTGCTGAAATGCATGCTGGGAGGCATGAGGCATGTTGTACAATAACAGTTTTGACAGCAGGTGACAGCAGAGGTAAGCCTGTCGCAATATGCAATAATTCCATTTATCGCACGATAAATAAAAATGAAGGCAGTCATTTTTCCCCTGCGATTTATCGCCTCGCGCGCACGCACAGACGTGCTGTTAAAAGTTCGGATTCCTTGTTACCAACTGTGCAAAATGCATCTTCGTTCCAGGTCCGGCAAAAAATAGCGCCGGAGCCAATCGTTCCCATTATATCCTATTGTTCAACGTATACCTGCCGCGTCAGTGCTCTGGATTGACTGCGGACCATCTCCTGCGTGCCGGTGTTGTTGACGTGTGGACGCTCCCGTCAGGGGTGACATTTCATGCGGGGCGGCTATTTTTCGGCACAACACCGGATATTTGCTACGAAGTCCGCCAAAACATTGTTACCGACTTGGCTGCTATGAACAACCTCGCTTTGACAACGGACAGCTGAATGGACATGATGAACATTGAGTTGCAAATTAAAAGCGCTGAGCTTCAAACTCGTCCTGTTTATGAAAGTCGATTGTCATATGCTGGTGTTGTGCAGTAATGAGCAGATGTGACTTCTGTGGCGTTTGCTAACTTTATTAATGCGCGCACACACTAGATATCATGAAATAACAGACTAGATGTGCTATGTCCCATGCCATTGGCTATGTGAGCCCAGAGTGATTATGGAACAGGTAGTCCATATACTACATCGATGAATTATAAACCGCCATGACTGAATGGAAGTTAAGAAGGCCAAATCAATCCATACCAGTTACTATAGATAATGCAGCACATATTGTTAATTCAGTACGTGACACAGATGGATTCGGACCACAAATAGGATGTCTTGCTCATGTAGTAGACCTAGCTGCTAAGAGAGATGTAGCAATCAACAGTGCGCCCCGCCTCACTTTACAAACAGTAACGATTGTTCTCAGCACTTTTATACTAAATTTCTTTAGATCAGTAAGAAGTATGCACATGAATATTATGCAATAAAATGCATGTTTATGTGATGGCAATTTAATTTTTACTCGTTAGCAAAATAAATAAATAAATAAAAAAATAAAAACAAAAAATACTATTGTTATTTTTTTTCCAGAGCATTAAATGTATTGAATCTGATCGAAAATTGTGTCCCAGACATCGAAAATCGTACCGAACCGTGACTTAACTGTATCATCGCATCCCTATGGAACAACATTGCAGAAGCTATGAGGGGAAAACTTTTCATTTGCCTAAAGTTATTAAGTGCAATTTTATTATCTTTTTTCATGAAAAACACATTTGATTTTTTCTGTTTCTGTGCCGTATTAATATTGTTGTCTTTTACTTAAGAGGCATGGTCTACTGTTTTTAGTTGTGATAGTATTCAAGTATTTTTGAATTTAAGAATAAATATTTATCGCGTTTAAATGGGTGTACTTGATCTATTAATATATACCGTATTCCAGACATGTCCAAAGTCCGGCCCGGGGGCCAAATGCAGCCCGTGGTCAAATTTCATCCGGCCCCCAGCCTCTGTCATAAAATCAATAACGTCTGGCCCGCACACAGACTTGATAAATTGGTCAGCAGTACTGCTACCAGCATATGAATTAGCTTACACACTAAATGCTGCTCCTCATTGACCCACTAAAAGGCAGCAGCACTCTGAGCAACATCACCCCATGTGACCCTCCACTTCCAATTTTCTGAAATGGTGACAATCAACAAGAAAAAGAAAGTTGACTGCGACGGCCGATGCTACAAGGATAGGTGGAAATTGGACTATTTCTTCACTAAAATACACAACAACTGTGTCTGCCTCATTTGCAAAAAAGGCAGTCGGTGTTTTTAAAGAGTTCAATGTGAGGCTCTATTACCAAACAAGACACGCTGACATGCACGACAAGATTATAGGGAAGATACACAAAGAAAAATTGAAGCAACTTAAAGCTAGTTTAACTTCACAACAGCAGTATTTTGCAAGAGCCCGAGAGTCGAAAGAGAACGCCACAAAGGCTAGTTGCGAGATTGTTAAAATTATTAATTAAAAAAAATAATAAAGCAAATGTAACAACCAGAATGGCTTGCTAAAATTTGCTCAAATATATTGTTCTACGTAAAGGACGTCAGCCAAGGTCGGCCCCCTACATTTTTACCGCAACAAATCTGGCCCCCTTAGCAAAACGTTTGGACACCCCTGCCGTATTCTCACTGTGTTATTGTAAATTTTTTTTTTTTTTTTTTTTAAATGGGGGGGGGCGCAATAATATCGCATATCGCAATAATTTATGAGATAAATTATCGCACACTAAAATTTGTTATCGCGACAGGCCTAGTAAGCAGAGGTTGTCTGTCTCTCCCAAGGGAAGTGAGTTTACATTGAGAGTGATGGCCAAATGAAGCTTTGTAGCCAATTGATTTAAACCTTAATGGTGGTTCATGAAGCCCAACAGACAAACAGTGTTGAGAATTCTATGGCTATTTGTTTAAAAAAATTATATGAATATGCTTGTGTTACTGTTAGGACAAAATGCAATATAATATATATATGCTATAAGGATAATTTGCTAATCATTTATATTTAGAAACAATAGCTTTTTTTATTTTTTGCAAAATATAGAATATTTAAAAATATATATTGCTATTTGAAGGGCGGGTTGGGGGGGGGGGCTCCCTAGCTACACGTCGCCTTGGAAACCTACTCACTCAGGGCCGGGTCTGAACTGGAGACGTGAATATGTACAATGTTGACCACATCTATCAAGACTCAAACCGCAAATGCATGACCGGCCAATGACCTTCTAGGAGTTCGACACTTGAGGTATGAAATCCATCCCAGAGCCTTTTCTAGTATTTGCCACCTTGGGAAAGAAAAAAAAAATCCCTGCTCCTGTGGAGTGCCCACAATCTTCATTCTCTCCTCCTTCTGTTCTTGGCTTACCACAGTATCATCACCAGCTGCTGTATGGCACTGAAACACTCTGTCTCACAGCTAACGACGCGCAAGCCATGCAACCTTCTGCTAGCACAGTAAAGCTACATTAGCAAAGGCAATAAAATACACCATCTCACAACTAACGATACGTTTTAAAGACGGTGAGACCAAATTAGAGATGTTAAAAATGCAAAACAGAGTTAAAAGAAAAATGATGTGTGGTAAATCATACACTAATGCTAACGATTTACATTCTCAACTAGCATGTTGCAATTATACAATGCATCATTATATACAAGAGCTGTCCCGACTAGTCGACATAGTCGACGTCATCGATGACATAAATCCGTCGACGAGCACAATATCCCGTCGACGGTTAATGAAGGGTTAAAAAAATATATGGGTGGAAAGTTCAGAATGTCAGACGCTCTGTATGCAAGCGGGGAAAGCGGCACAAAGCCAAAAAAAGCGCAGCAGAGTGTCCAAAACATTGACTTATTTCAAAGACCCAAAGGGGGTACACTCTTGTGTCCTGTCTCTTCAATGCCAAGCTTGGCTGCATGTCGGCTATGAATAAACACCTAAAGCGCCGTCACCCAGTTTGTAAGTCCATCTAACTAACGACATGCTTTATTGAAGTTGCCAAGCCTGTCGCGATATGCAATGAGTCCATTTTATCGCACGGCAAATAAAAATGAGGGCGATAAATTTCACGGCAGCGTTTTATGCTGCGCGCGTGCGTGCATACATTGGTGCGTGCGTGCTGATGGCATATGAGACTCCAGTTCCTTTCTCTTATTAACACGCTGTAGAATTAAAGTTCAGACATACAAAATAAGAAAACATCTATATCAAACACTGTAACGTTAGCACTGCTACACCGGGGTCAATAGGGGGAAAAAAGGCAGCTTTAGCCTGCTATGAAACATTGGCAGTCGTCTCGTGAAAGCAAACTTGCGGTTAAAACACTTCAATAATGAAAAATCGCTGGTTAACAGCATTTGCTAACGAAAAAAAAAAAAATCGATCACTGACACAACATGCAATGACAGAAAGTGCTTTTTTTGCGGAGTGTAAAGCTGAATTTAGCTGTTTAGCGAACGTACTTCCGGTGAACATTTCAAAATAAAAGCATGTCATGATCATCACATACATAACGATTTCTGGAGTTAATCCCACATACTTCAGAATTCAGATTCTACACTTAGAATACCTTTAAAATGACACCCTTTATGAGAAATCTAATTGGCAATGAATAATTATTATAATACTACTATATATAGTACTATACTATAATATTAATGCTAGGTGTTTTTTTAAGAATTGTTTTGAATCATGCTGGAAAGGTGAAGTCAGTGTTCTGAATCTGTTTACATTCCCTTCTTTTGCACTAGTTAATTCTATCAGCATTTGAACTCTTTGTCACACAGTGGTGAGGTCCTGTTGTGTCATGGTCATTTCCTGCTTTATTTTGTAGGTATCACCCTCCTTGTTTCGGAGCACTTGCCCTTCCTCTTGTCACCTAATCACCTATTGTTTCCACCTGTTCCCCATTACCTTCTGCAGTGTTGTGCATGAACGCGTTCAATGAACGATCGTTCATGAACACGTTCATATTTTGGGCGAACGTGAATTGAACGCATCATATTTCTGTCTCATGAACGTTACTGTGAACGCGCTCATTCTAGCGGTTGTGAGCGGTGCTCATAACTTCGTTCATGAGTTCATCACATTTAGAGCCTTACCGACAAAACTGCATATAAAGCCATAGGCTAAAAACACACAATGAAAAAATTAACCTTAATAGCGGAAAATTATCCAACCTGGCAACCCAAGCTGCCTGTCACGGCCGTATTGTTTAAGCAAATACGTCATCACAACAACGGCAGCATGGACACAAAAGCTGGCAGCTCTCGAAACCCGGCCCGCTCGGAGCAACTTTCTGCACAGTACCAGCATTTAAAAGAGTTTTACGAAAAAGTCAGTACCGACCCGGATGGCAAAAATATAACGTTTACTTGTAAACTTTGTCCACCTGGATTGAAGAAGACCGTCCGTACGTTGGTAACATCTTTAGCCAACCTTAAACGGCACATGCGACAAGCCTTGCTAGGTATCTGCGACTGCGAGCATGTGCGATTAAGAAAGAGACGGCAACGGTTGGCCAGAGCAGTACCTCTGCCACCCAAATACCGCAAACAGCATACCAGAGTGGCCCCGTTTTCTGTCTCTCCCAGCTGCAGCTAGACAACCTAGTACTGCAGTATATTGTGGGAGACCTACAGCCTTTGAGTAAAGTGGAAAGGCCAGCTTTCATAAACCTAATTAAAGGGTTGCAGCCATCCCGAAAGGTGCCGACCAGAAAAAAAGTCCAGATACTGCTAAACAGGAAACTTAAAGAAAACATATGTGAACTTAAGAACAAAAAGAACTGAACTACAAAAGTTCATTTTTTTGGAACCATGAACTTTAGTTCAAAATTTTGAATTATGAACTATGAACTGAACAGTTCATTTTAAAATTTGTGATCTGCAGTTTGAACTAGTTCATGTAGAAAATGAACTTTCCCAACACTGACCTTCTGTGAGTGTATATATGGTCAAGTTCCCCTTTGTTCTCTGCCAGAGTGTCATCGTCTACCGCCGTGTCACCCCAGCTTACTTCTTGCCCACAGCCATAGAAGAAAATCCGATCTTGAATCTTGTGTAAGCATTTCTTAGTTTGTTTGCTACCTTGTGTTTTTGATAACATTTTTTGCCTTCTTCAGTGACGTGAATTTTGTTGAAGAACCTGCCTTCGGATTGTGCATCTATTGTAAGCAGTTTGTTTGCCACTTTGTGTTTTTGATAAGGTTTTTTCCTTCCTTGGTGAAGTGATTTTTTTGTTGAAGAACCTGCTTTGTTTGTTTTTGCCTTGAGAGAGACATTGTTGAATAAATCATTTTTGTTAACCAAGAAAACTCTGCATCTGGGTCCTGCCTGTAGTCCAGTTCTGACACTCATTGTTTATTTGTCATTTATTATTATTATTTATGTTTTTATTTGTACTTTAATAAATAATTTTAGGGTTACAAAATGTTTTTGTGAATTGATAAGCGTCAACAAAAATTTAATTGCTAAAGTGGTAAAAAAAAAAAAAAAAAATTTTTTTGTTTTTAAATTATTACATTAGTCGACTAATCGTAAAAATAGTCAGCTGACTAATCGGGAGAAAATTAGTCGTTTGGGACAGCCCTATTATATACACTATAATAATACAGTGAGGAGCAGAAGTATTTGAAACCGTGCAACCAGCTCTCTTCAGGTCATTGAGTAGCTCCTGCCATGTAGTCCGAGGTAGATTATCAGTCATGTTTAGCCTATTCCATTTTCTAACAATTGCTTCAACTGTTGATTTATTCCCACCAAACTGCTTTCCAAAGGTCCCATAGCCTTTTCCAGCTTTGTGGAGCTCAAAATTTCTTTTCTCTGGTGTCTTTCGAAAGCTCTCTGGTCTTGCCCATGGTAGCAGTTCGATTATGACAGACTGTGGGGTGCACAGCTGACAATTATGAGCTCAAACGGGTGGTTTACTCATGGAGGGTAAAATTGGACTTTTTTTTAAGGTAGACTGACGACTGAGTGTCATACCGGTAATTATTGCTGATTCTCAGGGGTACAAATACTAACGAACCCCAGTAAATTACAAATAGATTATTGGGGAAAAAAATCATACAATGTGAGTTCCGGATTTTTTTTGTTTTATTAGATTATGTCTCTATAAGTGGAAATGCATCAATGATTGAAATTTCAGACCTCTACCTATTTTCTAAGTGGGTAAACTTACAAATTCAAAAGAGGTGAAAATACTTGTGCTCCTCACTGTATATCATCTAGAACAGAGGTCACGGAACCGCGGACCTCGGTCCGGTTCGGGACCCCCAAGCCGTCTGGACCGGATCTCAAGCTGTCCGGACTAATACACGTTGCAACAACAAAAATCATTTTTTTCTGCGGGTTTGACGAGCGGAGGTAGGCAACAAACAAAAACCTTAGTGGTGACGCGCGTGAGCCAGCCAATGAGAGTGAAGCATTTGAAAGTTATTTTTAGAACAGCATGTCTCACACTCGCTTTCCAGACTCCGCGGAGTGACAGCCAAAAACTAAGCCGAATGAAGTTGGAGGAAGAGGCGAAAAGGTATGGCAAAAGGCATGCTCAAAACTACGCAAGACTGATGCAGAAAACAGTGTTTAAGGAGGAGTAGACCAACACATTTTTGTTCATTTTACCTGGCGGCAGCATAAGACCACTATGCCTCATCTGTTCAGAGACAGTGTTCTGCCAAAATCTTCTACATCGGCGAAACGTCCTACATTAGTTGAATTTGACACCCGAAGTACTACCGTGCGCGCTAAACTCGTTTTGTTTGGATGCATACAGGCAGAACGTACTAAAAATGCCTTAAGATATTACTTAAATGCAGTTATACCAAATAAGGACGGTTTAAATACGCTACGTAACTAATGTGGTCAACTGCTTCAAAGCTAACACAAAAAATATTTTTGAGGCAATGAAAAGGTTCTAAAAAACTAAATGAAAACAAAAATAGTGAGTACTCGCCGCTTCTGACCAATGTGCGCATGCGTGCGGATGCTTGCGCAAGCGCGCTGAGCGTTGTGTAGACGTTTGGCCGCGTAGTAAGGAATGGCCGAACAACGGTAGCGCTTGTAAAAAGCAGCAAATTGAAAAGGCACTATGAGACGAAGCACGCAGCTTTTTCGCAGTTTCCCTATGAACTCTGCCATCCGTTCTCAAAGAATAGCGGAATTAAGGGCTCAATATGATCGCTTTATTATTTATTACTAATTAATTATTATTAAATATTATTTATTACTTACTATAAATTTATTTTTTATATTTTATTTACATTTTTGAATGTTGTAATTATCAGCATGGCCACATAAAGATACGTTTGTATTTTTTTGGAAAAAAAGAAGCATTAAAAATTAGGGTTGTTCCGATCCTGCTTTTTTTTTGCTCCCGATTCAATTCCAATCATTCCCGATAATTTTTCCCGATCATATACATTTTGGCAGTGCATTAAGAAAAAAACGAATAAAACTCGGACGAATATATACATTCAACATACAGTACTAAAGTACTGTATTTGTTTATTATGACAATAAATCCTCAAGATGGCATTTACATTATTAACATTCTTTCTGTGAGAGGGATCCACGGATAGAAAGACTTGTGACTTTGTATATTGTGACTAAATATTGCCATCTAGTGTATTTGTTGAGCTTTCAGTAAATGATACTCTAGCCATGCCCAAATGCATGATGGGAAGTGGAACCATGACTGTGCGTAGTGCTACCAATTGATATATCTTCTCTGCGTTGGGAAATAACATAAGGTGTTAAGAAAAAGATCAACTGCTACCTTGCTTCCCCACATTGCTTCCCATGACATTTCTAATCATATTGAGAGGGATTGTAAGGCTTTAGCCGATTAAAAAAAGGCTCCAAAGGCTGCCAAAATTCACTCTACCCATTTTACGCTGCCTTTTATCTTTCTATATAGGTAAAACGGCGCCATTACAGATTGAGCGCAATAACGCGTGAGTGGGTCGTGCAGTGCATGCATTAATTGCATTAAATATTTTAACGTGATACATTTTTTAAAGAATTAATTACCGCCGTTATCGGGATAAATTTGATAACCCTACCTTAAGCCTAAACTAAAGACTCTGGATGTGTGTAACTTATTATGTATGTAACGTTAAATACAATTAGAAAACGATTTAATTAAAATATATATATATATTAGGGCTGTCAAAATTATCGCGTTAACGCGCGGTAAATTTTTTTAAAAAATTAATCACGTTAAAATAGTTGACGCAATTAACGCACATGTCCCGCTCAGACAGTATTCTGCCTTTTGGTAAATTTTACAGCAAGGTTTTTTGTGCTGTCTAACAGCGAACTCTTGTGGTCGCTTTACGACATGGTTTATTGCTTTCTTGCCAGTTCAATATGGCTGCACGACGTCTCGGGCTGACGCCTGCGTTGTAATGTTGTGCTTATATGATCCTTGGACAAGATTTGTCCGTAAGTATAGTTGTTGTAAAGAATGTACATATTATGTTAGTAAGCGAAATGTTATATTTTTTGTATGAGACGCTTTTTGTTTATGTTTAGTGAACCTGTATAGCGTGCTAAGCTAACGTTGTTGCTAATGCAATGCTTGTGTACTTATTTTTTGTAGTTTCACTACGGTCTAAAGAGGACAGTGGTTTGAGGCCATTTTATTAATAAATCAGATGAAAAAGGAAGAAGTCTGATTATTAAGGCGTCGTTCACTAGCTGTCTAGCTTTGGAAAAAGTAGACGCTTCGGAGTGAGGACAGCATAGACAGATTTAAATGACAGTAGAGTGAAATGCCCACTACAGTCCTTATGTACCGTTTGTTGAATGTATATTTCCATCTTGTGTCTTATCTTTCCATTCCAACAAATTATTTTACAGAATATATATATAATTTACAGAAAAATATGGGATATTTTATAGATGGTTTGAATTGCGATTAATTGCGATTAATTACGATTAATTAATTTTTAAGCTGTAATTAACTCGATTAAAAATTTTAATCGTTTGACAGCCCGAATATATATATTAAAAAAAGGCATGGCCGATATTTTTTTGCCGATTCCGATACTTTGAAAATGACGTGATCGGACCCGATCGACATCTCTATTAAAAATATTTCCGGACCCGAGGTTGTTGTAATTTTTTAATTCCGAACCCAGAGGATTTTTAATTCATGACCCCTGATCTAGACAATTAAAAAAAATAAATAAATAACTGCACTTGTTTATTACTAGATATAGTGCATTCTCTTTCTTCCTGAAATTCTTCTAAAGTCAATTGTTAAGGGAAAGAGAGAGAGAAGCGAGCTACAAATGAACAGGTCAAATCATTCACATGGCTGACACATTACAGAAATGACACCCACATTATAGTCACACCAGCTGGCAAATTAGACTTAACTTACTAAACACTGCTAATTGAAGGGAGCCCCCAGAGAAACAAGTGGATGAAACATGCATACACCGCACAGGCCAATTAAAAGAAGAACCTCTATGGTTTAGGGTGACTCAGCTAATGTATTTAATTATGAATACAGCCGGCTTTATTGTTTTAATGGCATCATTTTTCAAATGGTTAAATATATTTATTTACATCCATTTGCCTGGCATATATTTACCGAAAAGCGTGCAGTGCGTCTGCGGGTGGCACTGCGGACTGAGCCAGGAGTGCCACTGTCTTGCTTCTCCCCTCTTGCCGACCTGCCAATCTCTTTATGGCTAATCACAGGGGTGGACGGAAGCGACGAGGAGTAATCGCTACTTTGACCCCCATTACTAGCCTGCAAATGAGAGAAAAAGAGAGGGAGAGTTAAATGGACGATTCCATTGAGTCAAGGCAGTAGTTAACTGTAGCATGTGTGAAATTAATATTTCCCATGAATACACTGGTAAAAACTATAATTAACACAAACACATTTTTATTGAAGGGTGATATGAGCTATATTACTTTTGAGGTGTGTAATTGTTTCTACACTTTGATTTTATTGGAAGAGTTTCCTTGAAAGTAAAAAAGAAAATTATATATACGTAGGTATGAAAAGGATGGGCACTTTATTGTTGGAAAATTATAACAATCAATCAATTTAAAACGTTTTTGTAAATATGACAAAAGCTCTGAGCTCCTGTTCTAACACAAGTATCAAACTAAGCAACATACAGTTCAGATGAGCTACGCGCAAATGTAGCTCCTCTTTTTGTCATTGCCATTTTTTACATTTTAAAGCAACACTAGAGCCCTTGTCACATACACCTGAACGTTGTTGAAATCCCAGGAATTAAACAGGCAGGCCCTGTATGTGAAAGCAATTTCCCGGGTAGACTGACACAGAGATTAAGCGGAAATTTAACGGGTCGCGCCCTATTATAATGTCCGGGACTTTACCAGGAAGTGGTGTGCATGAAAGCAAGCGTTAAATTCCCTGGTCAGAGCAGTATGGCTGATGACGTAAACATCATGGCGGGCCGATCGTCACTTCCTCTTTCTTCGCAGTAAGACGAAAAGCGGGAAATCGCAATTATCAACATAGCTAGCTGGAAATAGCTAAACTAAACTGAAAACTAGGGTTGTTCCGATCATGTTTTTTTGCTCCGGATCCGATCCCAATCGTTTTAGTTTGAGTATCTGCCGATCCAGATATTTCCCAATCCGATTGCTTTTTTGTGTGCTCCCGATTCAATTCCAATCATTCCCGATAATTTTTCCCGATCATATACATTTTGGCAATGCATTAAGAAAAAAATGAATAAAACTCGGACAAATACATACATTCAACATACAGTACATAAGTACTGTATTTGTTTATTATGACAATAAATCCTCAAGATGGCATTTACATTATTAACATTCTTTCTGTGAGAGGGATCCACGGATAGAAAGACTTGTAATTCTTAAAGAATTTCTCACATTTTTGCATAAAATCAAATGGGATATGATCTTTGTCAAAATCACACAGATGAAAAAACAGTGCCGACTTTAACTAAAACCACCCAAACATTTGTAGGTTTTCATATTTTTTAATGAGGATAGTATGTAAATAATGACAGAAGAGGGAAAAGTAAGTAAATGAACCATTACATTTAATATTTTGTGGGCCCCACCCTTTGGCAGCAGTAATTTCAACCAGATGCTTCCTGTAGCTGCAAATCAGTCTGGCATTTCGATCAGGACTGTTTTTGGCCCATTCTTCTCTACAAAACTGCTGTAGTTCAGTCAGATTCCTAGGATGTCTGGTATAAATCGCTCTCTTTAGGTCATGCCACAGCATCTCAATGGGGTTCAAGTCTGGACTTGGTCACTCCAGAACTTGTATTTTGTTCTTCTGAAACCACCAAAATGTTTGGCAAAAATTGGTTTCAATTGTTCTTTAAGTCTCGTTTGGCAGAGGGCTCACTTACTTCTTTTTCCCCGTTGTGTCATTGTTATATTTATTTATATACTGTATATCAGTAACATATGAAAACCTATAAATGTTTGGATGAGTTTAGTTAACGCAGAGACTGTATTTTCATCTGTGTGATTTTGACAAAGATCAGATCACATTTGATGGAGAGTTTATGCAGAAATGTGACAAATTCCAAAAGGTTCAAATACTTTTTCATACCACTGTATGTATCGCTTTCCAATGATATATCTGAATTCATTCAACAAATTTAAAAAAAAAAAAAAATGGGGGGGGGGGGTTTGGGGAGGGCACTACTTCACGGTTTTTCACTCAACGCAGCGGGTTCTGGTCCCCATTAACTGCGAAAACAACGGATCATTGTTGTCGAGTTAGGGTTTAAAAGACAATAGCTTCTACTGAGTTACATTAATGTTCATGTGTGTCACACACATCAAAGCTATTTCAACTATTTGAGTGAATACAGTAAACGGAATAAACTGTCTCATGGGAAGCAGAGCTTGGTTATTCTCCCTTTGGCCCTTCTTTTCCAAGGATTTTCACTTTCACGCTGATATGAATTCTGCTCATTGTGCAGATGTCTGTTATAATACATTTTCCTTAGTGCCTCCATGGAAAAATATTCTTAGGTTATATTTCGAAGCACATAATGGAACCGTGCATAACCATTTTCCATTCAGACACAGAAATGTTGTTTATCCTCCTTTTAGAATTGAAACGAATGCCCAGAGCAGACTGCCTCAGGCATTAAACCTAGTAGTCAACATTTGAAGTAACATGATGTGTTTATCAATTGGTTACCTGTCCTGGAAAAACACCAGACACTGGAGTGGAGCCACCAGAGTGACTGGGAGAGTTGGGAAGAGATTTGCAGGAAGCCAGCAAAGCAGCTTGCTTCTTGGCAGCCATGATCTTCTGAGCAGCTGAAGCAAGAGTAAGGGTACAACAATTTACACACAATAAGACTCAGGTTTGCTGTATTTGTTTATTCAGTAGTAGCTTTTGCAGCTGAGACATACCATCAGTAAAGACCCTGTTGACATTGAGACCGTAAGTGGCGCATGTTTCGTAGTAGGTGCAACGACGCACATCTGAGCAAAGCTGCCTGGCCCGGGCGTCGTCGATGACTCTGGGGTTGCTGCTGCTGATCTTATCTGATCAAGAAACAAAGACTAAATCAGTATTGTAAAGATCTAGAATGTGCAGTATCTATATCTATACTTATATATAAATGGAACTTTGTCTGCGTGTGTCTCTGTACATGTGTGTGTTATTTCCCTATTGACTCCGAAACAGCTGGGCGGATATTGACGAAATTTTACACAGTTGTACTTTATGTTTCTGTGAGGGTTATTTGATGGGTTTAATCTCTGGAGGCCTCCATTTAGTGCGGAAAATTAATTCGAAACTTCAAAAATTAGCACAGAAAATCCCTGATTTTGGAGGCGACAGCGCTGTCTTTTGGGCAAAAGACGCGTCTCTTGCGATTGCAATGTCGCAGTTGGCTTTCCAGCTTTACAGTATCATGTACAAATTTAAATGCTGTGATGATACATTTTGGCTTTGAGTACTCCACAGCAGTGGTGTCTACAGGATGGTGTGGGTGGGCATTAAGTCTTTCCTGGGGGGGCAAAAAAAAAAAATAAAACTACAATGCAGTTTTATTGCATTGTACTACAATGCAATGTAGGTCAAAATCCAGCGTAGGGCTACTGCACCTTAAAACATGTTTTGTTTTCTCCTTGAGATAATTGTTGTTGTGATATAGTCTATACAAATAAAAGTTGATTGGATTTTATTTGACTTAGAACACATCCATAACTGAAGAGTATGGACATACAGGTGACAATGTTTTTATTTTAGGTAACCCATTGTGGTTCCTCGGTTTTATAATTAATATTCTTAGTTATTCTTTGTTCTGCAGCCCCTTTGAGCTCAATTTGACCCCCTTAGAATGCTTCAAAATGCACCAAAATCGGCATGCAGGTCAAGACAGGTGTAATCTTTGTTGGCGTGTAAAGACAAATTCCAAATACACTATGTAGCGCCCCCTAGCAGTCATTCTTTGTCCTGCCGACACGTTGAGATCTACTTTGACCCCCTCAGAATGCTTCAAAACTCATCAAACTCAACAGCCAGGTGAACACTGGTGAAAACTTTGATAAAATGTGTAAAAAAATAAAAAATAAAAAATAAAAAATCTATATATAAAATACGCGTAAATGTGTGTAGCACCCCATTAGAACAAAACCAACGTTTCATTTCATTTTTTTTTTTAAAGTGAAAGAGGAGGTAACAACACAAAAATTAAAACTTAGAACACATCAGTACTATATGAATCGTATTGAATCCGGACTCGGTATCGGCAGATTCGCAAAATCAGATGATTTGGACTCAGGTGCAAAAATATGCGATCGGGACATCCTTAGTCCAATTTTTTCAGAATATTGATAATTGATTCATTTCGGCTGGATATTCATACTGTAGTGACTGTTATTAAATTATGTGTTACGCCCGCAATGGTTAATGGGTAGTGCGGTGTATGGGGCACAAGAGCATCAAGGGTGGAACATAAAAACTGTATTTCTCTTTTCTCTCGCTTGCCACAATACTGTACACAGTGACTGAAAAGCGATTGCACATTTACTTTATAAATACACTTTATGGTTTCCTTTTCCTATTACTTCATTACAGCTGCATCTTAAAGGAAAGTATGTATTAGAATTATCCATTCATTTCATCTGCCAATATTTGCTGTTTCTATGTCTCAATAAGTGTTAAAGGCAAAAAGGTGCTTTACAAAGACACTTTTGCTTAACCCTGCAAAAAAATTGCTGCATATGCGTGGATTCATTTTAAAGAAATGCTATCATTATCAGTGGTCAAGCAACATGTTAAGCGAACTTTTCTTGAAGCTTTTCTATTGTACTTAACAACAACAACAAAAAGAATGCTCACAGAAATACAAAGACCCATTGCAGGCATTTTACCACCTCCACATGGCACGACTCAGACAGTCAAACCGTTTATTCGGAGCAGACTTGCGAGTAGGCGTGTGTGAGCCAGACAAACAGAGACGCAGGTTTCGGGTAAACCATACAAAAGTAGTATAAGCTTTTAAATTCCTGAGAGCTGTTTTGATTTTAATATCAAAATGTTTATTTACTTATTTTGTTATTTTTGAAATATAAAAGTTAACATTTGCAAGTTCTTCATTTTAAACCATATATTTTAACTTGGAAAATAGTAAAAAATCATGTAAATATTTTTGAAATGCTATTTGACTAACAGTGCCAACATACAAATTCTAATAGAAGTGTCCACAATGATATATACTGTATATAAATTAGGGCTGTCAAATTTATTGCGTTAACAGGCGGTAATTTTTCTAAAAAATTAATCACGTTAGAATATTTGTCGCAATTAACGCATGCCCGGAATGACCCGTTCATGCGTTGCCTCAAACATTTTACAATCACGCAGTTTTAGCACATTGCGAGCAAAAAGGCAGAGAAATGCAAGTGGACACAGGCGTCCATTGGACAGCGCCTTTTAATGGCTTAATGTTTGGCAGCCACTACCAACAGTCATGGTTGCCCAACTTACCATCATGCATTTGGGCAGAGCAAGAAACAATCTTTTTCTTAACACACCTAATTGAACACAACGCAGAACATATTGCATACCATTTGCAACATCTACTGACATTCATGGTTGCCCAACTTCTCATCATGCATTGGGCAGAGCAGGACGCAACCTTTTTCATAACACGCCTATTTGAACACAGCACAGAACATATTGTATACCCTTTGCAGCCACCACTGACAGTCATGGTTGCCCAACTTACCATCATGCATTTGGGCGGAGCAAGAGGCAATCTTTTTCTTAACACGCCTAATTGAACACAACACAGAACATACATTATACCATTTGCAGCCACAACTGACAGTCATGGTTGCCCAACTTCCCATCATGCATTGGGCAGAGCAGGAGACGTTCTTTTTCTTAAAATAAAATTACTATAACTTGTACTAGAATTTATCTTTTAAGAACTAGAAGTCTTTCTATCCGTGGATCCCTTTAACAGAAACAATGTTAATAATGTTAATGCCATCTTGTGGATTTATTGTTATAATAAACAAATATAGTACTTATGTACAGTATTTTGAATGTTTATGTCCGTCTTGTGTCTTATCTTTCCATTCCAACAATAATTTACAGAAAAATATGGCATATTTTAGAGATGGTTTAAATTGCGATTAATTACGATTAATTTTCAAGCTGTGATTAACTCGATTAAAAATTTTAATCGTTTGACAGCCGTAATATAAATTATCATTATGCATTTTAGGTATTTTGATTTCGCAGTTAAAAGTGAGCGATTCTTTGTTTCCAATCATTTTTGAGGGGAATTTTAAATCAGGCGGCTTAGGACAGCTATCATTTTCGCTAAGGTTGTCATCCATTGACTATGGTACACACGCCGGTGGTGGCTCTGTTGTACAATTAATGTCTTTAGTGGGGCAAATTGAAACTCCGCTCACCATTTCATGCGTTTTCAGGCGTTTCATGGTCCACATTTTCAATCCTTGGTTCTTGCTCAGTAGTTGTCACTTTTGAAAGCTTATATTTGATAAAAATACGTGTATCCATCTTGCCTCTTCGGTCCTCAGGTGGGATTGGATAAGCAAAGCAAATGACCGTCTAAGGTGCTAATCACATGATCGGTTCGAAAAATAATTTTGATCCATTATAAAAAAAAAAAAAAAATTTGCTCATTTCGTTCATTTTTGTTGTTTTAAAACTTTTATCGACAATATTTTACCTGAAAACTCTTAATCATCTGGGTCGTTGAAAAAGACCAGATAGTGTTGTTCTGTAACTTTAGCCTACTTATTATTATTCAATCATTATTCTCAGCGTTTTTGACGGCCATGGACGTCCAAAAATTTTCCCATTCATTTTCAATGGGAAAAAAAAATAATCCCCAAAATATCAATACGTGTCCCCCAAACTTACCCGATTCCATTGACGCTTATGAAGGGTGCTGCCATTGACGGCCATGGACATTCAAATTTCCTATTCATTTCTAATGGCATTTACTTTGTTTAATGCCCTTGACGGGCATGTTTGTCCATTCTATTGGTCCCAATGTACTTGGATTCCATTGACGCCTATGTAAGTCAGTGCCATTGACTGCCATGGACATCCCAAAAATTTCCTATTCATTTTCAATGGGAAAAAAAAGTAATGTCCCCGAATCAACAGGAAATGACCAGATATCAATAGGACGTGTCCCCCAAACTTACCTGATTCCATTGACGCTTATGAAGGGTGCTGCCATTGACGGCCATGGACGTCCATATTTCCTATTCATTTCTAATGGCATTTACTTTGTTTAATGCCATTGACAGGCATGTTTGTCCATTCTGTTGATGCCAATGTACTTGGATTCAATTGGTGCCTATGTAAGTCGAAGCCATTGACGGCCAACGACGGCCAGATTTTTCCCCAGTCATTTTCAGTGGCAAAAAAACAAGGTCCCCAAATCAACAGGAAATGACCAGATATCACTGGGACATGTCCCCCAAACGTCCCCTATTACATTGACGCTTATGGAGGGTGCTGCCATCGACGGCCATGGGTCGTCCAAATTTCTTCATCATTTCTAATGGCATTTACTTTGTTTAATGCCATTGACTGGCATGTGTGTCCATTCTCTTGATAGCCCTGGGCGGGGCTAAGATCTGTAACCCCACAGAGCAAAGACCCAGAGTAATTTCTCCAGAAATTGCAGTTTTTAGTTTTGAAATCATATACTAGCATAGGAAAGTCAATTACATGCAATGACACTTTTCGGTCACTAGGGGGGGTGGGGCATGCGCCCCTGGCTCCCCCTTAAAACTCTGCATATGCTTAAAAGCGCTACTTTCAGGGTTGTCTCACCTTGCGTGCCCACCACGACGAAAGGTACCTCCATGACGGGCCGGTGAGCAGCGAGCTGGTGGTATATCTTGTACACTTCCTGGAAACTGGCCTCATTTTCCAAGCTAAACACAAGTATAACAGCATCCAGCCAGCTTGCGAACTGAAGACAAAGTGGGCGAAAAATGGGTGCTTAAAATACACGAGGATAGGACTGACTCAAGTACTTTACATCCAAGCTAAGCTTGCCTCCTAACTCACCTGGGCTCCTGGGAGCTCAGTCTCTTCTCTGATGATCAACAAGTGGCTCTGTCCATCAATCAGAACATCCTTAATGTATTGACGCCCTGGGTAATACAAATAAAGTTTAGGACTTATCAAAGAAAAATCTTAACATACACATTTAATTCTTACACATCAATAGACATGCAAAAATAAAATTCCACCACAGGTGAAACCCACCCTCAGCATTCTCCAGCGACAGGTAACTTCCTGTCAAGTGTCTGTGGACCAGCGCAGACTTTCCACTGCACAGCCCTCCCAAAACAGCCTGACACACAAACACATATTAGAATTAAAAAAAAAAAAAAATCTTAATCCCTTATGTTAAAGTTATGGTTCAGAAAACAGACAATCTCACCAAGTGAAGTTCTTGTACAGTTTGAGTGATGGTCCATTCCTGACTGCTGGTGCATGGAGCTAAACGCAAAAGGAGAATGGTTAATACATTGGGTGCTTTATGAATGTACAGTCATGTGAAAAATTAGGACACTCCATTAAATATTCAGTTCTTTATTAAGAAATGTTCACATATCAATGTCTGATTTGGTGATTTTGTTTTTCTGTATCTCTGGAAATGAAATTGATTTAATTGCAGGTAAAAAGCAGAAATTAGTATTAATTGACTCATTAAACCAAAAATATGATAAAAAATGCATATTCTAACTGAGGAAAACAGTTAGGACACCCTACCACCCAATAGCTCGTGTTACCCCCTTTGGCTGAAATAACTTCAGTGAGATGCTTTTTGTAATCATATACCAGTCTTTGACATCGGTCTGAAGAAAGTTGGCGCCACTCCTCAACGCAGAATACTTTCAACAGCGACTGACTGTTGAAGTGAGAGAAAACACCATGGTGCGATCAAAGGAGCTGTCTGAGGCCTTCAGGAAGTAGATTGTTGACGCTTATGAGTCTGGTAAGGTATTTCAAAAGAATATAAAATCCGCCATTCCACTGTCCGGAATATAGTCTACAAGTGGAGGACATTAAAAACATCTGCCAACATGCCCAGGTCTGGCCGTCCAAGCAAGTTCACCCCCAAAAGCAGACCACAAGATGCTATACGAAGTCTCCAAAAACCCTGATATGTCATCATGGGACCTACAACAGGCTCTTGCTACTGTTGATGTGAAAGTGCATGCCTCTACAATCAGAAAGAGACTACACAAATTTAACATTCATTGGAGGTGTGCAAGCATGAAATCTTTGGTCTCCGAGAGGAACATGAAGGCCAGACTGAAGTTTGCCAGTGGGAATTTCGACAAAAACCAAGACTACTGGAATAATGTTCTTTGGGCAGATTAATCAAAAATTGAATTATTTGGACACCAGAGCAGAGGACATGTTTGGCATAAACCCAATACAGCATTCTAGGAAAAGAACCTCATACCAACTGCGTAGCATGAAGGTGGAAGTTACACGGTTTGGGGATGCTTTGCTGCTGCAGGACCTGGCCAGCGTACCATCATAGAATCCACCATAAATTCTATTGTGTATTAGAGGGTGCTTGAGGAACATGTGAGATCATCTGTGGAAAAAATTAAAGCTGAAGCAAAACTGGACCCTGCAACATGACAATGACCCAACACATACCAGTAAATCCACCAAGGACTGGCTGAAAAGGAAGAACTAGAGAGTCCTGGAATGGTTGAGTCAAAGCCCAGATGTTAATCCCATTGGGATACTGTGGGGTGACTTGAAACGGGTTGTACATGCTAGAAACCCCTAAACATTTCACAGCTGAAAGTATTCTGCGTTGAGGACTGGGGCAAACTTTCTTCAGACCGATATCAAAGACTGGTAGATGGCTACAAAAAGCGTTTCACCACAGTCATTTCAGCCAAAGCCAATAACGTGAGCTATTTTCCTCAGTTAGAATATGCATTTTTTAAAGATAAATTTGGTTTAACGATTAAAACAATGTTAATTTTTCTTGTTTGCCTGCAATTACGGTAAATCACTTTCTTTTCCAGAGATAAAGAAAAACAAGATCAGACATTGACATGTGAACATTTCTTAATAAAGAGCTGAATATTTAATGGGGTGTCCTAATTTTTTCCACATGAATGTAATATAACAGGTATTAGTCAAATTTAAAAACTGTAGATGGTGTTGACTCTCAGGGTTGCTGTTTTTTTTTTTTTTTTGTCAGGAGAGCGACAACATGCCGAGTGAGGATGCCATTAAAATGTCATGCTGTTTCTGTTGTGTTCCTGTCTAACTTGTTGTCCTTGAGCTTCACATTGTCATCTATCACAGTGGCTTTTCAAAGTGTGAAACAGCAAGCTTCCCTCAGTGAACATAAAATAACTGATTCATGTCTGCCCAATCCTTTAATATACACTGTGTAAATGCAACATTACAGCTACTTTTGGTGTACTGTTCAATCTAGACATAAAATAAACCAAGAATAGGGAATAACATTTCACTGCAAATAAACATAACAAAGACTAGAAACAAAATCCCTATCAAATATTCTCTACAGGGGTGTCCAAACTTTTTTTTCTCCAAAGGCCGCTTTCAGGAAAATCAAAGGAAGTAAGTGCCAACTTGAAGTCATTCCACTTTCATCAGGTAAAATATTTTTTAAAATGTATTTATTTATAATGTCAATGCAACACTATGTAATTTTCAGTTTTGGTTGATTTTAGCGAAGCCGGTGGACAAAAGCGGAAGTGTTTTGCCTTAAGACTGCGTTTCCCATGAGAACCAGCGCACACACGCACAGTCCTAAAATCATCAATCAATCAAAAATCAATCATCCGGTTGCCTGCAGATGGATTCAATGACATTTCTGTTTCCAGCGACTGTGTGAAGGATGAATTTTAATAAGATAATGAATCCAGGTGTAGTTAAACAATAGCATATGACGATTCGAAAGTGTTCGCATTGATGTCCGTCTTTATAATTAATGAATGGGGAAAGAGGGGAAGTGAATTATGCTGAAAAGCAGTCAGCGCATTTGTAGTTTTTTTTGTGTGGCAGGGTTCCTGCCACCCTCCTCAAAGTCAATTAGTGCAGGTGAAAGCGATACAGACCCCCCCTCAAGATATAAAAGAGGTGTCATTCAACTATTATGTCAATTAGTGGTCAGTTGACATATCATCACAAATGTTATGAAAATGTTTTATAAAGATTGAAAAGTTACCTTGTGTTGCTTTAAGTAATACCTCAATGCAGGGCCGGCCCAGGCCATTTGGGGACCCTAAGCAAAATAATGCAAAGGGGCCCACATTTTTGGCCCACCATTTCGTCACAGTGTACTGTGAAACCCATACATGCAATCCAACCCATACGTCCATATTTTGTATATTAATCAGATTTTGTTGTACTGCATACTTCAAACTTCTCACCCCAAATGATTGTCAGTACTTACAGTAGATTCTAAAAGAGGAAATAAAGAAGTTAAGAAAGAACTTTCATTTTTTGAAGCTTGTAATCAAGTATCAAAACTCACAAAAGTCAAACAAAGCAAACTAGTAAACAAAATAGAAAATAAATTAAACAAATGCCAGATTGGGGGCCCCCTAGTGGTCAGGGACCCTAAGCAGCTACATGGTCTGCATATAGGCTGGGCCGGTCCTGCCTCAATGGCAGCCACTGACGGCGAAAGGCATCCAATCCATTTTTACTATGAGTGTAGCAGCGATCGAACCCAGTCAAACTGGATTGGACGTCTATTGCCGTCAATGGCAGTGAAACATGATCATTTAATGGCAGCTTTCCCAATCATTGATGTAAAATAAAATATTGGAATTCTACACAGTTTCCTACATTAATTTTAACATGATGTCAGGTTTTGAGTTGAGTCCTGAGCTCATGGAGAGACAAAGTTTAAGTGGCTAGTTCCATCTAGTGTTAAAACTGAGAAGTGCAACAGAATGTAGGCTGTATTTAAGCTTCTTGTACAGGTCCTATTCAATTACATTTTCATTATTTGTTGCAAGCCATTGGTAATAGCGTACCGCACGAAGGCTATTTTTTAGATCACAAGGCTGCGGGACGTCACCATCATAAACCGGAAGGGCGTCTACATACTGTAGAAGCGCGCTCGCTTACTACCCATGTTAGTACTGCTTGTTTTCTGCAGGTAATCTTTCAAAAAAGAACGTCGCGTAAACACTGCTGCTATAGACCCTACTCACGTGACGTCACAGCCACGCCCCCGCGCCATGTTGTCCAGATACTAGTCATGTTAATGCATTAGCGCTTCGTAAATTCCTCCTATTATGGCGTGTTTTTCTGCTCGTTAACATTAATAATCAAAATGGTGAAGTCGTGTGTGGCGGTCGGTTGCAAAAACAAAGAAGATAGACGGAGAGACTTGAATTTTTACCGTATTCCGAGAGACCCGAAGAGGAGACCGAGATTGACTGCTGCAATTCGACGAGAAAACTGGGCTCCAAACGACTACCACAGATTATGTAGTAGTCATTTTATATCTGGTAAAATGCATTTAATATATATTTAGAGGGTTTTGGGCTGACAACCACAATTAAGATCATTGCTAGGCTAATCGCCGACAACATACACTCAGACGTTGTGAATGAACTACCTGAAAATATATAATTATAAGGGGATAATCAGACAGTTGTCATTCAATTAATTTACAATTTCACTATTGAGGTCAAAAGCCAAAAAATAAATTCAACTAGGGACAATCTGGAGTAGTGCTATCGCACTTCATATTTATTACGTATTATATATGTATGTAGTGAGAGTGCTATCGCTAAACCATATAAGCATTAAAAGCCCTAGCTCCATTGACAAATTATATGAAATACATTAGACTTGACAGTGGATGTTAGCAAGAACAAAAGATTTTGAATTGAAAATTTCGTAACTCACCTTCCGAGCACAAGATTCCTGCCGAATTTTCGTGTACGAGGACATGTTTCACCCAACCAGCAACGTAGCATTTATAAGCCTCCAAGCTCTTAAAGTTTTTCAAACTTTCGTGAGAATAGGCTGATTTTGTGTGGACAAGATAGTTGTAAATATCAGGATATCAGATGTCAGGCGAAGCCAGCGGGTCGAAAAACATCGATTTAGGCATCAAATACGGATCTGGCGAATGGATAAACTGAAGCTTTTCCACGTAACGCCTTTTATGCAACGGATCCAATGAGTTTACAGCGTCAGATAACACCGGGGCTTCCATGAATTGCTCTATAACTTGCTCGACTAATTGAAAACAATGAGAATAGGTCTGAAAAAGAGGTACAATATGGCGGCCGGAAACAGCGACACGCCCATTTTGTGACGTAGGTGAGTAGGGTCTATAGAACGTGTAGAAACGACTCTAGACGTTAAGATCGTCCACAAATGAAGGATGTTTTCTTCATACGTTTCCCGAAGACAAAAATTCAGAGGGGAAAAAATGTGAACAACGGATCAACTTGTGCTGACCTCCAAAAGACCAGTTTAACGCCAGCAAGGTTAAGCCGTTCACCTTCATATACAGTAATTATTTTGTTGGGGGCCATGGTCCTACAGATGACAATCCTGATCCATTGCCTGTCCCGAAGTTGCTAACATCATGAATATTAATGAGCAAAAGTTCTATATGGTAATAATGACTTGATAATTAAAAGACTATTTTTTTTTAAAGCAAAGTTAAAATGTTCAAGTCAAAGAGGTTTTGAATAAACTCACTGTCCTAAAATAACAATGCATTGCACTGATGTATTTCTACTACCATCTCAAGAATAAATCTTTTAGTTGGACTGTACTTTTATATCTAGTAAATACCCAACAGTGTATCACTGCTGGTCTCATTATCCAAATGTGACGGCATTACAGTAGTGCTGTATGTATCTGAAGCAAGGCTGGCCCAGCCTATACGCAGACTATGCAGCTGCTTAGGGCCCCTGACCACTAGGGGGCCCCCAATCTGGTAACCTACTTTTATACGTTGTTAATATAGCATTGCGAATAATGTGGCGCGCATTGCCGTTTATCTATGCAAACATCAATTTTCTTGTCATTACAATCTGGCAACCTGGCGAGTGACGTTGAAACTGCTTTGCGATGATTGGTGCTCAAACTTGCTTGGAAAACAGATGCACGAATATGTCGAAGAGAATTTATCCTTCTGGAGCAGAGAAACGAAAGAAGAAGAAAATCAGAGAAGAAAAGAAACAACAGTATCAAGGTAATAGAGCATGTTGTTGATGTTGTTATGCAAGACACTCCGACCTGAACGCTGTTGTCAGCTGAGCTTGTCAATATGTCGTACTTGTAATTGCTATTAGCTGGAGGGCGAAGGCCACGAGCGAATCAAATAAAGCCAAGCAAGTTGTCACCTGTCGGCAACGGCAAATGTACAGCTTCCACTGATCGTAGTAAAATGAAATATTGGCATAATATGCATTTGAAATGTTGGGCCAAAAATATGGGCCCCTTGGCATTATTTTGCTTAGGGCCCCCAAATGGCCTGGGCTGGCCCTGATCTGAAGCTTGCTTGTATTGCAACAGAAAGCATAGCCACAGCTCACTACTTGAAAAGCAGAACAGATCAGTTGAAATACATTTGGCGGAAAACAGAGACAAGACTGAAAAAGCAGTTTCTGCTCTTGCACACTTCTTTAAAATAAACTGCTGTATTTTAAGCCAAAAGAACTGTTGTGTTTGATAGAACAATATTTCTATATGCTGCCATAGCAGATTCATGGCGCATTAAGCCCCCAAACTATTTTTAATTTGTCCGTTTTACCCTGAAAACCCCCGTTTACAGATGTCGCGCAACCGCTTTTGTTTCAACCCAGCTATTAAAAGAAGGTAATTATATTTATTATTCAAAATGTCTGTCATTTTTAGCCTAGAATCATTAATTGATTTCTAATATTTCATTAAACAAAAACGACTTTAAAAAATTATTCACTCGCACATTTTAAACTTTTAAACAAATTACTTCCCAATGAAAAAAATGGTGTCAAACAGCTGAACAGGACAGGTTTAAAAAAGAAAAAAAAAAGAAAAAAAATGGTGTCTGTAAAAAAGTCGCGGATATCTCCCTCATAACGATCACTTATTGGAATTTTTTTGTTATTGTCGCATTTTCGCCGATATGTTCGATGACGAATAATCGATCCAAACAAAAACAAAAAAAATTGGAAAAAAAACGTTTAAAAGGTTAAATATATGAAAAAGAAAATCTCGACCACTCCTTGATGTCTGTGATTTCTGCATCGCGATCCTTGTTATATGACCATGTTTCACCCATAAAATCCCCCCAAAAATCCAGCTATGGCCATTCACAGCTGTATCTTGACACTCGGTGATACATGCTACATGGAGTTTTTGGATTGAAACAAGGTAAGTACGCCCATAAGCAGATTTTAAGGAGGGATCAAGGGGGCCAGGCCCTCCTTATAGGGGAGGGCAATTTTATTTTTCAAATGATTTTTTTTCTTTAATTGAAAATATTTTTTTTGATTGAAGCAACTTTTTGGGGGGACTGAATGATTTAGACAAAAATGTCCTAACCATAATATGGTCCAAACACAAAAAGGATTACTTCAATCAAAGAACCCTTTTTCAATGAAAAATTAAGTGTTCAAATGCAAATTTTTCAATCTCAAATATTTTTTCGCATTCAAAAACTTTTTCGATGATTAAAATTTTTCTTTTTTGATTGAAGTGATTTGACTTTTTGAAATATATATTTTTTGAGGCAACTTATTTTGATTGAGTAATAGACAAAAATATCCTAGCCAAAATGTGGCCCAAACACAAATCAACATTACTTCAATCAAAAAGTTGCTTCAATTAAAAAAAAAAAAAAAAAAAAAAAAAATCTAAGAAAAATAGCTTTCACATGCATTTTTTGGAGTTTTTGAGTTTCAAATTTATTTTTGCATTCAAACACATTTTTTATTTATTTAAGCGACTTTGTTTTGTTGAAAATATATAATTTCATTGAAGCAACTTTTTTTTTTTAATTGAAGCAACTTTTTAAAAAATTGAATAACAAAGACCCAAATCTACCTCCATATGGCTCCGCCCAGGGCATACAATTTTTGACTGGAGTAACTACATTGGCACGACACCAGCGGGCGTAAAGTATTCAATGGATGACGATCTTGGCGAAAAGTATTGCCTAAGCAGCCTGAATAAAATTCCCCACAAGAATGATGGTAAACAAAAAAACGCTAATTGTTTATTGCTTATTATGATAAATATTCTTGTAAGTTAATTTTATTGCTGAAACTGCGTTTTGGAGTCATCAACATGTTGTGCCCCCCCGTCCCAAAAGTCAAACTCCGCCCATGAGTACCCGATAATATCTCGTTAAAGTCATGGCGTCTGTATTTCTGCTCTTGAGTGGTCTCACCTCCTGATAGGGATTTGCTGTTTAAAAAAAATGTTTTTTTGGGTTTTTTTTTTTTTTAAAAATGCCATCCTGTTCAAAATTTTTCTTACCCCAGAAAATTGAGATTTTAAGCTTTCCGATGATGTATCACACATGCATATCGGACAATTATGAAATGTGGCCAAATTGGGGGTGTCAGAGCGGAACTTCAAGTCTCCTGAGTGTTTTTTGCCATATGTAAAATAAAGCAATTTCTGCATAAGGACAATAAAATAAATATATTCTTTTTCCACAGTACTGTATAACACTAAAGGACCCTTGATGATTCTGCTTAACACATGAGCTGCCATTGAACATTCTTTCATTCACTGCAAGCCCCTTCCAGTTTAATCTACAAGTGACAAAAAAATGTCAATTCGCGGCAAAAGGATTAAAAAAAAAATCGACGATTGGACATCTATCATCATCAGTGGTTCTGAACGAGTTAAGGAATGGATATTTAATGTGACCATGGAAACCATCGTTCGTTTGTCTGCATGACTCAGTCTGTTTGCACACACACACACACACACACACACACACACACACTTGTACACGGATTTTTTCCCCGGATGTTGTGCAAAACAAACCCACACTATAGTCTGCCACGCTAGCGAACGTTCTTAAACCTGTTCGACGACTGTCCCCCGAGCACCTATTTCCCTAATCCCCCATCTTTGGGCAACCCCAAACTCCCTTTCATTAGCGTCACACCATGGACCAAATAACAATCCTCACAGCTGGCTGTTGCCATGACAACTCCGTTTTCCAGAAGCCTCTATACAACGAATGGTCTCGGCATGTGAGAGGCAGAAAGAGGCTGTGTTGTTCACCTCTGCACACATAGCACACGACTGTGTACATATATTTGTCCGTGTCATTGTGTGCAAACTGAATTTGTATCAATTTGGTTTATTTACAACATAAAAAAAGAGACGACAGGTGAGACATAGACAGCATATCTCACCAAGAGTCAACGTGCCAACATTGAATGTTGATGACCAGGCCGCACAGAGCAGGAAGTAGTAGCTTGTTCGCTGCATGAACACGGCTCTGTGTCTCCCCAACCTTAATTATTCATGTCCCACTTACTCCTGACAAATTATTCAGCGCCTTCATGGATCCCACAATCACCGTCATGGACAACTATCTTCAGTTTAAGGCTCAACAAGCCAAGCCATATTGTGTTTAATTTCCTAAGCGTGAATATCAATATGCTGTTTTTTTCTTTAAAAGAGGGAACCATTTAGGCATTTACTAGCATTATATGTGAAGCTGTGCTGTTTGAAAGGTCGCACTTGAAGCCCGTTGGGTTTTCAGAGGATAATTTATTCAACAAGCTTGACACATCATGATATTCTGTGATTTTTATAGGGACAGAAAAGGTTTTGATCAAGTGCATCCCAGCAGAATGAATCATATTTAAAATTTTGAAAAAACAAACAAAAGGATTTCCATTTCGAAAGTGTCAATAGAAGCCGATATTTCCAGAATGTAGACAAAATTGGTATGAGCAGACATTTTTCAATGCCAGAACAGTTTTGGCCAATCAAATGCGAGGATTTGAGATTTCCTATGCTATTATGATGGTGATGGAGTACATACAGTGCCTTGCAAAAGTATTCGGCCCCCTTGAATCTTGCAACCTTTCGCCACATTTCAGGCTTCAAACATAAAGATATGAAATTTAATTTTTTGTCAAGAATCAACAACAAGTGGGACACAATCGTGAAGTGGAACAAAATTTATTGGATAATTTAAACTTTTTTAACAAATAAAAAACTGAAAAGTGGGGCGTGCAATATTATTCGGCCCCCTTGCGTTAATACTTTGTAGCGCCACCTTTTGCTCCAATTACAGCTGCAAGTCGCTTGGGGTATGTTTCTATCAGTTTTGCATATCGAGAGACTGACATTCTTGCCCATTCTTCCTTGCAAAACAGCTCGAGCTCAGTGAGGTTGGATGGAGAGTGTTTGTGAACAGCAGTCTTCAGCTCTTTCCACAGATTCTCGATTGGATTCAGGTCTGGACTTTGACTTGGCCATTCTAACACCTGGATACGTTTATTTTTGAACCATTCCATTGTAGATTTGGCTTTATGTTTTGGATCATTGTCCTGTTGGAAGATAAATCTCCGTCCCAGTCTCAGGTCTTGTGCAGATACCAACAGGTTTTCTTCCAGAATGTTCCTGTATTTGGCTGCATCCATCTTCCCGTCAATTTTAACCATCTTCCCTGTCCCTGCTGAAGAAAAGCAGGCCCAAACCATGATGCTGCCACCACCATGTTTGACAGTGGGGATGGTGTGTTCAGGGTGATGAGCTGTGTTGCTTTTACGGCAAACATATCGTTTTGCATTGTGGCCAAAAAGTTCAATTTTGGTTTCATCTGACCAGAGCACCTTCTTCCACATGTTTGGTGTCTCCCAGGTGGCTTGTGGCAAACTTTAAACGAGACTTTTTATGGATATCTTTGAGAAATGGCTTTCTTCTTGCCACTCTTCCATAAAGGCCAGATTTGTGCAGTGTACGACTGATTGTTGTCCTATGGACAGACTCTCCCACCTCAGCTGTAGATCTCTGCAGTTCATCCAGAGTGATCATGGGCCTCTTGGCTGCATCTCTGATCAGTTTTCTCCTTGTTTGAGAAGAAAGTTTGGAAGGACGGCCGGGTCTTGGTAGATTTGCAGTGGTCTGATGCTCCTTCCATTTCAATATGATGGCTTGCACAGTGCTCCTTGAGATGTTTAAAGCTTGGGAAATATTTTTGTATCCAAATCCGGCTTTAAACTTCTCCACAACAGTATCTCGGACCTGCCTGGTGTGTTCCTTGGTTTTCATAATGCTCTCTGCACTTTAAACAGAACCCTGAAACTATCACAGAGCAGGTGCATTTATACGGAGACTTGATTACACACAGGTGGATTCTATTTATCATCATCGGTCATTTAGGACAACATTGGATCATTCAGAGATCCTCACTGAACTTCTGGAGTGAGTTTGCTGCACTGAAAGTAAAGGGGCCGAATAATATTGCACGCCCCACTTTTCAGTTTTTTATTTGTTAAAAAAGTATAAATTATCCAATAAATGTTGTTCCACTTCACGATTTTGTCCCACTTGTTGTTGATTCTTGACAAAAAAATTAAATTTCATATCTTTATGTTTGAAGCCTGAAATGTGGCGAAAGGTTGCAAGATTCAAGGGGGCCGAATACTTTTGCAAGGCACTGTACATAGACGAACATACAGTCCCTGACAAAAGTCTTGTCGCTTATCCATTTTGTAGAAGTAATTGCTAATAACCTGACTTTTAATTATTCAATTGGTTTCCGAAATGGCTCATATGAAAGCTAAAACCCTCCCAAATGATGTTGAATGTACAAAAATATATTGGATGTAACCCCAGACCATGATTTTGCCCCCACCAAACTTCACTGTTTTGTAAAAAAGGTGGATTTTTCAGATGAATCTTCATCTTCATTGAATTACACCACAGTCACCGCAAATATTACAGGAGACCTACTGGAGCCCGCATGGATCCGAGATTCACTCAGAAAACAGTGAAGTTCGGTGGTAGCAAAATCATGGTCTGGGGTCAAATCCAGAATGGGGGTGTGCAAGAGATCTGCAGGGTGGAAGGCAACATAAATAGTCTGACATATAAACAAATCTTAGCTGCCTCTTACATTCCTAACCATAAAAAGGGACAAATTCTGCAGCAGTATGGTGCTCCATCGCATACTTTGATCTCTATCTCAAAGTTCCTCAAGGCAAAGAAGATCAAGATCCTCTAGGACTGGCCAGCCCAATCACCAGACAAGAACAGGATGAAAGAGGAAGCATGGAAGACGAAACCCAAGAATGTTGATGTACTGTGGGAAGCACGCAAGACTGCTTTCTTTGATGTTCCTGATGACTTCATCAATAAATTGTATGAATCCTTGCCGAACCGCATGGATGCAATCCTTCAAGCCCATGGAAGTCATACAAAATATGAAATTTGGATTTCACAGCACCACTCCTCTATTCGCTTATGTTATGTAACATATTTTTGTATTTGAAGTACATTTTTGTTAAATTTTCACACTACTTTCTGTAGGCGACAAAACTTTTGTCTTGCCAAAATTTGACCTTTATGTCTTCATTAAATGATAAATCTTTTTTCAGTGAAACAAATATATTTTTGTACATTCAACATCATTTGGGAGGGTCTTAGCTTTCATATGAGTCATTTCTGAAACCAATTGAATAATTAAAAGTCAGGTTATTAGCAATTGTTTCTACAAAATGGATAAGCGACAAGACTTTCGTCAGGGACTGTACAGTATATGCCATATTTTTTAGACTATTAATTGCATTTTTTTTTTTTTTTTTTCAGTTTTGCTGGGGTGAGATTTATACTCTGGAGCAGTAGTTCCTAACCTGGGTTCAATCGAACCCCATAGGTTCGGTGAGTTAAGTCTAAGGGGTTCAGCGAAGGTAAAGAAACGCAGAGCCCTATTTTTGTACGCTGATTAAATCTGGGCAAAGTGGCTTTTTAAATCAGGGTTTGGGCTCCCAATTAACAGGCTTAATCCATTTCTTTTAACTGCTTGTCCTCGATCTAAGGGGAGGACGAACTGGTTTGCTCAGTGGAAGGTTGACTCGTACTTGGCATGAGGGTGTACAACAGACAAATGAGCAGAGTGGTCTCAAATTATGAGTCGTTTAAAAAATTTCTTTCAAAAGGAGAAGAATTTTAAAACAGGAATTTGCTAAATTATTAGCTTGCTAGCTTTGATATATCGGTTTTGAATTTGAAAAAAAAAAAAAAAAAGCTTTATTATGTAATCCACATGCGAAACTAGTAGGGCTCAGAACCTTTAGCAAGGTTAAGAACCAATGCTCTGGTGCGACTGTGGGAAATTATCAACACCTTCTACCTCTGGAGTTGGCGGAGTTGTTTAAAAATGACACTGAGGATGACGATTTCATTGGATTTAGTGATTTAGATTGAAAGTGATGGTTTGTTAGCATGTTCTTTATAGGGTTGCAGCTGTCGAATATTTTAGTAATCGAGTATTCCACAGAAAATTTGATCGATTAATCGAGTAATCAGATAAAGCATTTAAATTTTTTTTATTTTATTTTTTTTAGGTAAAGAGCAATTAGAAATATACATGAGAAAACAAGACATTTTACCTAATATTGAACCATTTTCGCAACAACAATTGCATCTCAGATGTTACTAGGAAAAAACAACAACAACAAATTCATGGCTTTCACTCAAAAATGTCTACACCTTACAAAAAAAAAAAAAATTCTTATATTATAAAGATATATTATATTTCTTACCTAAATATGTCATTATGCTTAAACACATCACTTAAAAGTTAGGTGTTTTCCCCACTTGTTTCAATTGAATTTATATTTGTGTCAGGCTATCTTTAAGTTCTAGTTCAATTTTAAATTAGTCTATATTGTAATTCATGATAGGATTTTGAGTTTTTGCAGTGTTCAAAATAAATGTATGATACCTGCGGTATTGGCGTACATTAGGCACCAGTGCTACTTGGTGTTTTATCCAGCAATGACTACTGAGCTAAAATTGACAGTTAGCTTTATTATGTCTTTATTTTACACCCTTATCACGCTACAGCGCTGTGTTTTTACAGATTAAATAAAGCCTGTATTTAAGACACGTTAGTCACGCATCGACAGTAGTCATAATTAATAGTAACCTAGCCCTCCACAGGGCTAACGTTACAATAGCAAGGTACACTAAAGTTAATCGTATTTATTAGTGCTGAGAAGTCTACTGCTTTAAGATGGCGGCTATTTACTAACGGTGGCGAGTCTGTCATTTTGCATCTAGTTCTATATACTTGGGCTAACACGGCGGAGTCTGAAATTTCACATCTAGTTCCATATACATGTGATATCTATGAGACGCATCAGACGCTACCTGCTACCACAATAGCATCATGCAGGCATCGTTTGTAGCAACGTTGGCATAGTTAGTGGCGCCTGCAATCAGGTATATAGGTTTCTTCCTCTACAGACGTGACGTCAGAGCATTGCCCCGCATTAAAAGTAGTCCAGCCAAAATGTGATGCTTAGAGATGGCAAAATTAAACGATTCCTAGAGGCGAATAAAATTACTCGGACCAATTTTTAAACTCGAGTTACTTGAGTATTCGTTTCAGCTCTAGTTCTTTATGCTATAGTTATCTGGATAACTCTTAATAGTTATTCTAAGTTAACATACTGGGACGCATTCTCAGTTCATTGTTTATGCATCATGTAACGTTAGCATACCGTACACCCCTTTCACACATGCTGAAACACCATAAGAATCATGGGATTTAAACGGGCAGCCCTTGTATGTGAACGCAATTTCTCGGGTCGACTGACATGGCGATTACGCTGACATTTCACGGGTCGCGTCTTAGTATAATTCCCGTGAAAGTCCCGGGACGAGGCTTATGTGAAAGCAAGCATTAAATTCCCGTGTCACAGCACAACGGCTGATGACGTAAATATCATGGCGGGCTGATCATCACTTCCACTTTTTTCACAGTAAGACGAAAAGCGGTAAACAAACAATTAATTATCGCAATTATCAACATAGCAAGATGGAAATGGCTAAATTAAACTGAAAACATAACAAAATGAAATTGCTACTGGATCGTACAGTTGAGGAAGAGAGTCCATCGTTCTTCTTTGGAAATGTGTGGTTTATTTTGTTGCCGATGTTAGGGTCCGCAACTGCGGAAACAAGATTGTACCTCAAATCAGAAAACAACAGAGGGAGGGGTTCAAGAGTTTATTAAATACAAACAGAAATACACGCGATCGCAGAAAAGGGGGAATAACACAATGGGTCCGTGACACTAGGTCGACAGGGATCAATAATACTAACCTAAGCGGTAGGAAGACAGTCGATAAGACAACAGAACAAATACACTCAAATACCAGCACAACGTATGGGATTTCAAAACAAGCACAGCAGAGGTGTTGAATGGCGCCCAGCAAGTTAGTATCTTGGGGCCCTTCTCTTGGATTGCCAGGGCTTAAAACAAGGGTCTAGGTTTTTGCTCAACATTGGTAGGTACGATATGACAGCATAGCATGCATGTACACTTTTTGGGGGGGACGGGACATTAATAAGACCAAACAGTTTGGGTAAACGGGGGTCAGGGCTACATTTCTCACGAATATGGACCTAATTAATTGATAGGCTAACTGATCATTGCAAAATAAATCTGTATTGAGTTATAACACTGCTTCTCAATTATTTTCTGTAACATCCCTCATAGGAAGACACTATGCGCTCATGCGCTGGTCCCTATGGGAAACACAGTCTTCAAAAAAACTACCGCTTTTGTCCACCAGCGTCGCTAAAATTGACCAAAACTGAAATGTTACCAAGTGTTGCTTTAAGACCACATAAACAAAACAAAATTACCAATTGGGTAGAACGGGGTAAACCTCGGTTCACTACATTTCTAACAGTTTAATTAACGTTAACAGCAGAAAATTCATACAAAAGTGGAGGACACTTCCCTCTAAGCAGCTTCCTACTCGAGTTTTGCAGTTTAGCAAATTCACACAGTTTAATGTTATGCAAACTCTGATGCAGGTTGTAGCAAAATTTCCGTAGTAAAATTAGTGGTGTGTTCCCCACCCACATAACATTGGCATCTTTTTACATTACTTGCAGTGGCTGCTGCTGGATGAAAAAAAACTTCTAATATCCCCTCCTCTTTGAAGGGGGCGGATGAGGCGGCATGTTGGCGACATGTTGTATTTTTGTCCGGTCAGTGCGTGTGTGTGTGTGTGTGTGTGTGTGTGTGTGTGTGTGTGCGCGTGCATAGGTGGATCTACTATTCAGGCAAAGTAGGCGATCGCCTTAGGCCCCCAACCAGTAGAGGGCCCACAACAAGCTGCCCTTGCCCCAACGAGCAAGGGCTTGGGCCACCGGAGCCAACAGCACCCCTAATTATTCGTCATGTATAATTATGTTAGCATACCAAACAAACAAATAACAAAACAAAAAAGAAAGCCATTTGAATGCTGCGTTTATATTATCTCTCTCCCACACACACGCACTACAATGGACTGTTCCACGACGACGAACTGAGTATCAGTCGCTTAGCTTCATTTAGCGCCGTTTAGCTTTGCTTAGTTCCATTTAGCATCGCTTAGCTCCGCTTAGCTGTTCGTTAGCTTCACTTAGTTTTCCCGCGTTTTTCACGCCACTAATCTCACAATTTTTACTGCTCACTTGCTACTTTGCACGTCTGCTATCGTTTATTTCGAACACATGAGCGAACGTGCTCTCCATGAGAGCCAAAGTGCAGTGAGGGAGACATTGAGAACAGGCCGCTAATGCCTCTTTTAACTTTCTTCTTCTTCACACGAACATAAAATACACAACAGCACACCCTGTGGCGAAAGTACAGTTCCAATCAGTCATACAATAACACTCAACAGTTGATAAAAACAGCATTCGCTAACGAAAAAAAACTTTAAATCTATTAGTGACACCACAAGCAATGACGAAGAATGTTTTTTACGGAGTGTAAAGCTTTCGGTTTGCGGTTTAGCGAACGTACCTCAGGTGAACATTTCAAAATAAAAGCACATGTTCGTCATATAAATAACAATTTATGGAGTATATCCCACATACTTCAGAATTAATATTATAATATGTAAATACTACAGAATACAGATTCTACACTAAGAATAGCTTTCAAATGACACTCTTTATGACAAATATGATTGGTAATGAATAATTATTACAATTATTATACTACTATTATAATATAGTAGAATACTATAATGATAATGCTAGATTTTTTTTTTTTTTTTGAAGAATTGTTTTGAATAATGTTGGAAAGGCAAAGTCAGTGTTCTGAATCTGTTTACTTTCCATTCTTTTGCACTAGTAAATGCTATCAGCATTTAACCTAATTGTTTATTTGTGATTAATTATTGTTATGTACATGATTATTTGTATTTTAATAAATAATTTAAGTGTTCCAAAATAGTTTTGTGAATTAATAAGCGTCAACAAAAATTTCATTGCTATATTAGTGAAAAAAAGAAAAATTATTAGATTAGGCGTCTAATTGTAAAACTAGTCGGCTGACTAATCAGGAGAAAATTTGTCGTTTAGGACAGCCCTAGTGTACCGGAACATATTTCTTCTACACCCTTCTCACCTTTTTAACCCCTGACCCATGAAGAGGGCCTCTGGATATGTTCGCCTTCGGCCCCAAAATTGCCAAGTCCGCCGCTGTGTGTGTGTGTGTGTGTGTGTGTGGGGGGGGGGGTGTTAAGTCTGAACATAATGAAAAAAATTCACTTAATAATGGTAGGGTCAATTGTATCCTTACAACATATGGGAAGGCAATCTAAATAACCTATATAACTGAACTCATTATAAAATGCAACTAAGGTTGCTTAAAAGTTGGTGGGGAGAATTTGAGCATCCTGAAAAGTTGGTGATGTTATGTCCCTACCATCCCTATGCAAACCTATGCCCTTGGCTTAAAAACAGTCTTGATGAGCTTGAATTGGCTGCTATTACGACGTCGGGAACGCTCCCTCTGGAATTAAACATGATTTGACCAACGTTGCGACAGTCAATGCCGACCAAAAATGACGTAATGTCCGGGTTATAAACTCGCGCCAGCAGCCCTCCCCGCATAGAGAGTGGGCAACACGGGACAAGTGTGTGAAAGTGTCCAACCCGCGTCATTCTCGGGACATCTCTACATGCGTGAAAGCAATGACGCGAGTAAATCCCGTGTCACCTTAGACAGGAGTTTACTGGGATATGAGGAAAAGCGGCATGGAAAATGAATGAATGAATGTTTGTAAAAAGGGCTTTTTCAGCCTGTTGTTCTCAATTCTTTTTTTATTATAAATTGCCTTTCAAGATGACATGTCTGTTTTAGGTGTTGGATTTTTATCAAATAAATTTCCCCCAAAATTACGACTTATACTCCGGTGCGACTTCTATGTTTTTTTTCCTCTTCATTGCACATTTTTTGGCTAGTGCGACTTATTCTCAGGCATAGACTTCATAATGTACATTATGAAGTCTATGACTCAGGTGCGATTTATAGTCCAAGAAATACAGTGGGGCAAATAAGTATTTAGTCAACAACCAATTGTGCAAGTTCTCCTACTTGAAAAGATTAGAGAGGCCTGTAATTGTCAACATGGGTAAACCTCAACCATGAGAGACAGAATGAGGGGAAAAACAGAAAATCAAATTGTTTGATTTTTAATTAAATTATTTCCATATTAGAGTGGAAAATAAATATTTGGTCACCTACAAACAAGCAAGATTTCTGGCTGTCAAAGACGTCTAACTTCTTCTAACGAAGTCTAACGAGGCTTCACTCGTTACCTGTATTAATGGCACCTGTTTTAACTCATTATCGGTATAAAAGACACCTGTCCACAACCTCAGTTTGTCACACTCCAAACTACACTATGGCCAAGACCAAAGTGCTGTCGAAGGACACCAGAGACAAAATTGTAGACCTGCACCAGGCTGGGAAGACTGAATCTGTGATAGGTAAAACGCTTGGTGTAAAAAAATCAACTGTGGGAGCAATTATTAGAAAATGGAAGACATACAAGACCACTGATAATCTCCCTCGATCTTGGGCTCCATGCAAGATCTTACCCCGTGGCGTCAAAATGATAACAAGAACGGTGAGCAAAAATCCCAGAACCACACGGGGGTCTCTCATGGTTGAGGTTTACCCATGTTGACAATTACAGGCCTCTCGAATATTTTCAAGTGGGAGAACTTGCACAATTAGTGGTTGACTAAATACTTATTTGCCCCACTGTACATTACACAGATTTTACTTGAGATTTAAAAAGAAAAAAAAAGGATAATGTTGTGTATTTTGTCCTACTTCCTTTGCTGTAGGGTGGTCTATGTTGCTGTAGTTTTGTTTCATACACAGATTTTCCTCAACAAAAACAAAAACAAACAAAAAACGTGAAGTCAGATGCCAGTGTGCCACTGTTCAGCTTTTCGGCTTTACGAACAGGACAGATATACAATGGTCCACCACCTCGTTTAGGAATGACTGCTGCAATTCGCCTAAGCCAAAATGTGAAAGCCTTCTCCTGTGTGCAAGATGGAAAACAAGAGAAATATGTGATTTGCATATTTCGATTGTTTGACCAACCTTTTTTTTTTTTTTTAATGAACGCCATTTTAACGTCCTTTATGCCGTCTTGTCTGTCCATTTAACTAGTCAGACTTAATCACTACCACCCAGATGTAATTAACAATGAATGTCCAATTAAAAAAAACAACAACTGTCATTATCATGAGAGTTGTGTTAAAGAATTAATGATGTTCTTAATGTCATTAAAAATAATCTGTTTTCCGATTTTCAATGCTACAGTGGCTAGACAATGTCAACATATTCCTGGTAAATGCCAGAAAAAACGAGGCCAAGATAAATGATTTAGAATATTAAAAATGTCTTTACGGCATGACAGCAGAATATTATCAAAATGATGGAATCTGTTTGAGAGGAGTAGTAAAAATAAACAACTGCGATAATGTGGTTGCTCTATCATGTTAAATGGGAGTCGGCGTACTCCCAGCCACTTTTTAAAGTGCCTCTGATGAAATAATGTTCAAATATTCCGGTTGGCTTTTCCTTACAAACGTTCTTATTTACAAGTAGTAAATGCTTGAAGGTTTTGTACAGAACTAGGAGATGTCAAACATTCCTTACACTTCGACAAAGGTGCCAGTTCTGGTTGAAGTAAAACCCCAAATCATGATGCTGTCACCCATAGACTTCATAATGATATTGACGGGTCAGATTCTACCTTCACTGCGCCACGCCTTCAAGTAGGGGGCCATCCCACAATCCGCTTCAGTTATTCGCAGTTGGTCGCAGCGACACATGCAGCCATCCAACGCCAGATTTCGGTTGAAAAAGTACGAAAGCTGTACCGCATACAAGCAGGAAGGATTGTCTCAGGAGTAATTTGTTTGAGGATTCAAGGTAATTCTCAGCACCCCCTGCTGTGAGTGACTTCCAGGGGCCCTGACTACTACAGATGTATGACATTGTCAAAGAAAGCATTTTAATAAAGTGTAACCCAATAAGGTAATGTAATGTAGTAAATAGTATTGTACTTAGAAATTGTTCTTAAATCTTTGGGAAATACATTCAATATGAATATTTTGAAGTTTAAGTTGAATACAACTGAACTATATTTGATACACTGTAAATCCACTACTACTGTATCACAAAAGTGAGTACACCCCTCGAATTTTTGCAGATATTTAAGTATATCTTTTCATGGAAGAACACTGACAAAATGACACTTTGACACAATGAAAAGTAGTCTGTGTGCAGCTTATATAATAGTTCATTTATTTTCCCCTCAAAATATAGCCATTAATATCTAAACCCCTGGCAACAAAAGTGAGTACACCCCACACAAACTACGTACATCCCTAAATGTCCAAATTGAGTACTGCTTGTCATTTTCCTTCCAAAATGTCATGTGACTCGTTACAGGAGTGCTGTCAGCATTTCTGCAGAAATTGAAGAGGTAGGGGGGGGTCAGCCTGTTGGTGCTCAGACCATACGCAGCACTCTACATCAAATTTGTGTGCATGGCTGTCACCCCAGGAGGAAGCCTCTTCTGAAGACGGTACATAAGATAGCCCGCCCGTCTCATCAGACCATAGGACATGGTTACAGTAATCCATGTGCTTTGTTGACATGTCTTTAGCAAACTGTTTGCGGGCTTTCTTGTGCACTGTCTTCAGAAGAGGGTGACGGCCATGCACGCCAATTTGATGTAGAGTGTGGCGTATGGTCTGAGCACTAACAGGATGACCCCCCAACCCCCCCCCCCCACACACACACCTCTTCAATCTCTGCAGCAATGTTGACAGCAGTCCTGTAACGAGTCATATGACATTTTGGAGTGAAAATGACAAGCAGTACTCAATCTGGACATTTAGGGATGTACGTTTTTTCATAAGGGTGTACTCAGTTTTGTTCCCAGGGGTTTAAATATTAATGGCTATATTTTGAGGGGGAAATAAATTAACTCTATTATACAGTATAGCTGCACGCAGACTACTTTTCATTGTGTCAAAGTGTCATTTTGTTAGTGCTGTCCCATGAAAAGATATACTTAAATATCTGCAGAAATGCAAGGGGTGTACTCACTTTTGTAATACACTGTATATATATGACGGAAATCACAGACAAGGCTGGAAAAGCAGTTTCTGCTCTTGCACCCCTCTTTAAAATAAGTTCTTTTGGCTTAAAATACAGCAGTTTGTGTTTGATATAACAATATGTCTATATGCTGCCATAGCAGTTTCATGGGGCTATTTTTAATTTGTCCGTTTTACCCTGGAGACCCCCGTTTACAGACACCGCGGAACCGCTTTTGTTTCAACCCAGCCATAAAAAGAAAGTCAATATATTTATTATTCTAAATGTCTATTATTTTTAGCTTAGAATCATTAATTGATGTCTAAAATTTAGTTAAACAATAAAAACGACTTTATAAAATTACTCACTCGCATATTTAAAACTTTTAAACAAATTACGTCACAATGAAAAAAATAGTGTCTGTAAATAGGTCACAGATATCTACCTCATAACTATCGCTAAATTGTATCTTTTTTTGTTGTTGTTGTTGTTACTGTCGCATTTTCCCCGATATTTTTGATGAAAGTAATCGATCTAAACATAGAAAAATTGGAAGAAAAAAAAAAAAGTTTAAAAGGGTAAATATTTCAAAAACAAAATCTCGACCACTCCTTGATGTCTGCGATTTCTGCATTGCGACTCTTGCTATACTATTACCGTGTTTCGTCCATAAAATCCCCAAAAAGTCCGGCTGTGGCCATTCATAGCTTTGTCTTGACACTCGGTGAGACAAGGTAAGTACGCAATATTATCTCATTAAAATCATGGTGTCTTTGATTATGCTCTCATGCGCTCACCTTGAGTTAGGGTTTAAGGGTTTAAAAATGTTTTTATTTTTAAAATGCCCCCCTGTTAAAAAAAAATTCTTCCTCCAGAAAATGAGATTTTAAGCTTTCCAATGATGTATTACATATATATATAGGACAATTTTGAAATTTGGCCAAAATGGGGGTCTCAGAGCTGAACTTCAGGTAACCTGTGTTGTTTTCCGCCGTATATATACAGTAAGGCAAATAAGTGTTTAGTCAACCACCAATTGAGCAAATTCTCCTACTTGAAAAGATTAGAGAGGCTTGTAATTGTCAACATGGGTAAACCTCAACCATGAGAGACAGAATGTGGAAAAAAATAAGAAAATCACATTGTTTGATTTTTAAAGAATTTATTTCCAAATTAGAGTGGAAAAATAAGTATTTGGTCAACTACAAACAAGCAAGATTTCTGGCTGTCAAAGAGGTCTAACGAGGCTCCACTCGTTACCTGTATTAATGGCACCTTTTTTAACTCATTATCGGTATAAAAGACACCTGTCCACAATCTCAGTCACACTCCAAACTCCACTATGGCCAAGACCAAAGAGCTGTCGAAGGACACCAGAGACAAAATTGTAGACCTGCACCAGGCTGGGAAGACTGAATCTGCAATAGGTAAAACGCTTGGTGTAAAGAAATCAACTGTGGGAGCAATTATTAGAAAATGGAAGACATAAAAGACCACTGATAATCTCCCTCGATCCGGGGCTCCATGCAAGATCGCACCCCGTGGCGTCAAAATGATAACAAGAACTGTGAGCAAAAATCCCAGATCAACACGGGGGGACCTAGTGTATGACCTACAGAGAGCTGGGACCACAGTAACAAAGGTTACTATCAGTAACATAATGCGTTGCCAGGGACTCAAATCCTGCACTGCCAGACGTGTCCCCCTGCTGAAGAAAGTACACGTCCAGGCCCGTCTGCAGTTCGATAGAGAGCATTTGGATGATCCAGAAGAAGACTGGGAGAATGTGTTATGGTCAGATGAAACCAAAATAGAACTTTTCGGTAGAAAGACAGGTTCTCGTGTTTGGAGGAGAAAGAATACTGAATTGCATTGGAATAACACCATACCCACTGTGAAGCATGGGGGTGGAAACATCATGCTTTGGGGCTGTTTTTCTGCAAAGGGACCAGGACGACTGATTCAGGTGTAAAGGAAAGAATGAATGAGGCCATGTATCGAGAGATTTTGAGTAAAAATCTCCTTCCATCAGCAAGGGCATTGAAGATGAGATGTGGCTGGGTCTTTCAGCATGACAATGATCCCAAACACACGGCCAGGGCAACAAAGGAGTGGCTTCGTAAGAAGCATTTCAAGGTCCTGGAGCAGCCTAGCCAGTCTCCAGATCTCAACCCCGTAGAAAATCTGTGGAGGGAGTTGAAAGTCCGTGTTACCCAACGACAGCCCCAAAACATCACTGCTCTAGAGGAGATCTGCATGGAGGAATGGGCCAAAATACCAGCAACAGTGTGTGAAGAGTTACAGAAAACGTTTGGCCTTCGTTATTGCCAAAAAAGGGTACATAACAAAGTATTGAGATGAACTTTTGGTATTGACCAAAAACTTATTTTCCACCATGATTTGCAAATAAATTCTTTAAAAATCAATGTGATTTTCTGGGTTTTTTTCCACATTCTGTCTCTCATGGTTGAGGTTTACCCATGTTGACGAGTACAGGCCTCTCTAATATTTTCAAGTGGGAGAACTTGCACAATTAGTGGTTGACTAAATACTTATTTGCCCCACTGTATGTAATACGTTATTCGTTATATACTTTCATTTTCTCACTTTTAATATGTTTAACTTTAAATGTTTTAAATGATTGTACGCCGACCTTGAGTGCCAGAAAGGCGCCTTCAAATAAAATGTATTATTATTATTATTATTATAATTCTTATAATAATATAAAACATTTAATTCAGTCAATCCTTGGCATACCACTGGTGGTACTCGTACCACAATTTGAGAACCACTGACCTATACAATTCATAACCTGGGCCAGACCTGTATTTAAAAATGATTCTAACAGTGAGAGCATTTCTTAGAATATGAGTTGGCAATACAATATAACTGAGAGTTAAGAGGTGATCAAGATGTGTTTCTGCTACCAGTTTTGCAAAGGCAATGGGTCCATTTCTCCATGGCATCATTGTGTCAGTGACTGGAAGGAAGCCACACTGTGTGAAATAGTGGGCCAATTAGAAGGCTAACGTGTATGCTAAAAGTACAGAGAGGCCGCTATAGATCTCTGTCATGTTCTGGAAGAGATGAATCAATGGAGAACTTACCCTCCTCCTCACTGGAGCCCCTCTCCACAGCGGGATACAGAGCGGATGTGGTGCTGACATTTGGGGGGACAGCTGCACTTTTGGAGAAAATCCCACTAATGAACTTGAGCATCTTGCGGTCACGGGCGGGAGCTCTCTGGATTGTTCCTCCTTGGCCCTCTTTTCCTCTCCTGGCGTCCTCAGAGAGGCAATGTAGGTCGCTGTTATCTAGGGTGCGACTGGTGGCTTTTCTTTGAGGCCTGCTCACATCACAGGTAACCGGCGTAACCAAGGAAACCTTAAATCTGTCCTCGTGATGGTTCTCCCTGCTCATGATTCCGGAATAACCTCCGCTCAGGGGAGCGGCGGGACGGATAAGCGTGCCTCGGCCGTCGCTGTCCGCCCAAGACGCACGGTAAGGCCCCAGAGTTGCAGCTGGCATTAGGGGGGACTGATCCCCGATTCGGTTATCCCTCCTCTCCAGAGTCTTAGCTGAGTGATACAAGTTGGTGTTGGCTTCTCTGGCGTCCCTCCAGCCTCCCGAGCTGGTCCCCGTCTGCGACCTCATTAGGACTTCGGGGCGCTGACTGACTGAAAAAGGGAGGCTGCACCTCGAGCGGTTGTTGAGCTCTGCTCCATTTTCGCCCTTTAGGAACAGCCTCGGAGGCTCCCGATAGAGTTCCGTCTTGGGACGCGAGGCATCATTGCGGGGCCCGTCTCGCCGGACGGTGCTCTCAAAGTTGCTCCCGCTGTACACCTTCACCATTTGCCTCAACTGGGGGTGGACAATAGAAGTGTCCTTGCTCTTTGCAAATGGGACAATGTCTTTCGGTTCTCCCTTCTCAGCTTTCCCCCACTTCTCGTTTGGGCTGCCATACTTGGTGTGCACCTGCTCCGCTTCTTCCTCGCGTGTGCTCGCTTTATCTGACACTTGTGAGCCAACACATGGTTCCTCATCTTGGGGGGCACCACTCACCTCCTCCTTTAGGCTCCCTTCCCCCTCCTTCTCCTCTTGGTTCCCGGCTACATCCTCTGGCAAAGCCTCAACCTTCACCAAAGTGAGGGAGATGAGGTAGGTGGTGCGCCTCTGTGGGTTGTCTGCTTGGCTCATTGGGAGAGAACAGCTCAGCACAGTGCCACCTTCTCTCCGAGCAGGCCACGCATGCAAACCTCAGTCAACTGAAACAGAGAGCACAATCTAATCGGATGGACGCTGGACGAATTTTCACAATATATTCAAATGTGTTACCCAGTCTAGACTGCTTTTTTTTTTGCCCGAATTAATCCCATCCATGCACACCGCTACTACTTGCCTCTACTACTAATTCATTCATAAGCCATTCCTTGCTTTACATCCTGAACTCTTGTACAAATCTGACAGGTAGACACACAGATGGATAGAAGAAGACATGGGATTTTTGAGAACGGCAGTATGCAATCGATTTATCTAATCCTGTAGTTGTCACATTTCTTCATCTTTTTTTTCTTGAATTGTGTTCATACCGTCATTCTGTCATCCATCAATTACACAGGTCCTCGCGTAAATATAAAGGATTCCTTTGGCGATCAATTGGTATCAAACAGGATATCAGTCGGAGCTGATGCTGAAAAGCTGATCGGTCCACAAAAGGAAATAAAAATAGAGGAAAGGGAGGCTGCCGGAGAAAAAATGGAAATCATTCACTTGTCACGATGCGTCTTGCAGCTGGAGCCTCCATTTGACAATGTCATGCATAAAAGCAGGTATTCACAGCTTGACGGCTTCGGGTGGGAAAACCCATCTATTGTGGTGTACCCCCAAAATGGAAGAAATTTTTTAAAAATGTATGCAATGCTTCCTTGTGTCTGTGTCGCTCCTCTGGAGAACGCTCCTCTCGGTCACCGCATCCTCTCCTCCGAGCGCCTCATCCAATTAGCAAGTCAATAAAATGTGTCTCTGTGAGGCAGAGGAAGCCCACCAGCTCACCACGGCCCCTCCTCCCTTGCCCTCCCTCAAAGCCCCCCCAGTTACTCTACCGTAATCCTGCAGCACAACTGGACTCGCTGGTTCCGAGGAGAAGCTAACTGCGATGTGGTGGCGGTCCTTGCTCACGTTCATCAGATTTTTATCTGTGCACACTACAAAAGAGAAAGGAGGGGGGAGACAAACCCCTTGCCAGTGCATCTGCCCTGTCTCTCTTACGCTCTCTCTCTCGCTCTGTCCTTTCCAAAGCAATTTATGGGCAGCGTCTGCTCTTGCAGCTTGGCCGCTCGCATACAAAAGAGAAGATGCACAAGATGAGAACACTTAGCATATTTATGATCAATAGAATACATTCAACATCAAATTAAGAACTGGAAGATTTAGGAGAAATACACAGGAGAGGGTAAAGATTTAAATAGACATCTTGGGAGGCAATATTTTACAACAGAATGACAACCCACTACCACAATCAACATTCCAGCATGATTTGTTGTCTTTTGGTACTGGTTTTGCTGGTTCAGAAACCAGCATATGCAGAATTTCTTAACAGGGAGAAGGCAAGACATACTGGTCCTTCTAAAAAAATCAGCATATTGTGATGAAGTTCATTATTTTCTGAAATGGACCGATAAACATTACTTTCATATACAGTGGGGCAAATAAGTATTTAGTCATCCACCAATTGTGCAAGTTCTCCTACTGTAATTCTCAACATAGGTAAACCTCAACCATGAGAGACAGAATGTGGAAAAAAACAGAAAATCACATTGTTTGAATTTATTTCCAAATTAGAGTGGAAAAATAAGTATTTGGTCACCTACAAACAAGAAAGATTTCTGGCTGTCAAAGAGGTCTAACTTCTTCTCCACTCGTTACCTGCATCAATGGCACCTGTTTTAACTCATTATCGGTATAAAAGACACCTGTCCACAATCTCAGTCAGTCACACGCCAAACTCCACTATGGCCAAGACCAAAGAGCTGTCGAAGGACACCAGAGACAAAATTGTAGACCTGCAACAGGCTGGGAAGACTGAATCTGCAATAGGTAAAACGCTTGGTGTAAAGCAGGGGTGGGCAAACCGGTCCTCGAGGGCCGCAGTGGGTCCTGGTCTTTGTTCCAACTGACCCAGCACAGATAGTTTAACCAATGCGGTTTCAGCAGAAATGAGAAGCACCTGACTGCAATCGACTGATTGCACTTGTAAAACAGCAGATTGGTGAAAAAGTGTCCTCTTAATGGGTTGCAACAAAAACCCGCACCCACTGCGGCCCTTTGTGGAATAGTTTGATCACCCCTGGTGTAAAGAAATCAACTGTGGGAGCAATTATTAGAAAATGGAAGACATACAAGATCACTGATAATCTCCCTCGATCTGGGGCTCCATGCAAGATCTCACCCCGTGGCTTCAAAATGATAAGAACGGTGAGCAAAAATCCCAGAACCACACAGGGGGCCTATTGAATGACCTACCTGGGACCACTGTAACAAAGGCGAGTATCAGTAACACTGACTAAAATCCTGCTCTGCCAGACGTGTCCCCCTGCTGAAGCCAGTGCACGTCCAGGCTCGTCTGCGGTTCACTAGAGAGCATTTGGATGATCCAGAAGAGGACTGGTAGAATGTGTTATGGTCAGATGAAACCAAAATAGAACTTTTTGGTAGAAACACAGGTTCTCGTGTTTGTAAGAGAAAGATAACTGAATTGCATTGCGAAGAACATCATAACCACTGTGAAACATGGGGGTGGAAACATCATGTTTTGGGGCTGTTTTACTGCAACGGGACCAGGACGACTGATCTGTGTAAAGGAAAGAATGAATGGGGCCCATGTAACGAGAGATTTTGAGTGAAAATCTCCTTCCATCAGCAAGGGCATTGAAGAAGAGACGTAGCTGGGTCTTTCAGCATGACAATGATCCCAAACACAGCCAGGGCAACAAAGGAGTGGCTTCGTAAGAAGCATTTCAAGGTCCTGGAGTGGCCTAGCCAGTCTCCAGATCTCAACCCCATAAAAAATCTGTGGAGGGAGTTGAAAGTCCGTGTTGCCCAACGACAGCCCCAAAACATCACTGCTTTAGAGGAGATCTGCATGGAGGAATGGGCCAGAATACCAGCAACAGTGTGGAAAAAAAAAAAAAAAAAAAAAACTTGTGAAGAGATACAGAAAACGTTTGGCTTCCGTTATTGCCAACAATGGGTACATAACAAAGTATTGAGATGAACTTTTGGTATTGACCAAATACTTATTTTCCACCATGATTTGAAAATAAATTCTTTAAAAATCAAACAATCTGATTTTCTTTCTTTTTTTTTTTTTTTTCTACATTCTCTCTTGGTTGACGTTTACCCATGTTGACAATTACAGGCCTCTCTAATATTTTCAAGTGGGAGAACTTGCACAATTAGTGGTTGACTAAATACTTATTTGCCCCACTGTATTTTAGATTCATTACTCACAAATGAGTAAGATTGTGGAGAAGGACCAATTCCAGACCTTGGGGTACCTGCAGAAACAGTGGACTGAGTCTGGAATAGAAACATCCACAGCCACCGTGCACAGGTGTGTGCTGGAAATGGGCTACAGGTGCCGCATTCCCCAGGTCAAGCCACTTTTGAACCTGAAACGGCGGCAGAAGCGCCTCACCTGGGCTACAGAGAAGCAGCACTGGACTGTTGCTCAGTGGTCCAAAGTACTTTTTTCAGATGAAAGCAAATTTTGCATGTCATTCGGAAATCAAGGTGCCAGAGTTTGGAGGAAGACTGGGGTGAAGGAAATGCCAAAATACCTGAAGTCCAGTGTCAAGTACCCAGTCAGTGATGGTCTGGGGTGCCATGTCAGCTACTGGCGTTGGTCTACTGTGTTTTATCAATGGCAGGGTCAATGCAGCTAGCTATCAGAAGATTTTGAAGCACTTCATGCTTCCATCAGCTGAAAAGCTTTATGTAGAGGAAGATTTAATTTTTCAGCATGACCTGGCACCTGCTCACAGTGCCAAAACCACTGGTACATGGTTTACTGACCTTGGCATTACTGTGCTCAATTGGCCTGCCAACTCTCTTGACCTGAACCCCATTGAGAATCTGTGAGATATTGTGAAGAGGAAGTTGAGAGACACCAGACCCAACACTGTGGATGAGCTTAATGCCGCTATCGAAGCATCCTGGGCCTCCATAACACCTCAGCAGTGCCACAGGTTTATTGCCTCCATGCCACGCCGCATTGAAGCAGTCATTTCTGCAAAAGGATTCCTGACCAAGTATTGAGTGCTGATATAATTAATTGAAGGTTGACTTTTTTTTGCATTAAAAAAACACTTTTTTGTATTGGTCGGATGAAATATGCAAATTTTTTAAAATAGGGATTTTTGCGTTTTTCTTGACTTTTTTGCCAAAATCATCAATATTAAAACAATAAAAGGTTTGAACTACTTCAGTTGTGTGTAAAGAATCTAAAATATATGACAGTCCAATGTTTATCAGTACATTACAGAAAATAATGAACTTTATCACAATATGCTAATTTTTTTTAGAAGGACTAGAAAACTTTTCTACATTTCAGGAAGCCATTCACACAAGGGCGTAGGTTTGGTCCCAACATTAGTCGGGACAATATACCAGCACAACCTGCATGTACACTTTTTGCTATGGACGGGACTTTAATAACACCAAACAGATTGGGTGGACGGGGGCAGTGCTACATTTCTCACAAATATGAACCTAATTAATTGATTGGGTAAATGTCAGTGCAAAAATAAATATGGATTGACTTACACTAACTTTCATGTGTATTGGCTCAGGTGATACACCGTTCAATTCAAACCTTTGTTTTCAAAAACTACTAAAGAAACATTATGATAACGTTTTAATTTTTTTAGTAAATTTAAATTCAAATATTTGACCATAACTTAAATACTTTTCTGGTTCTATAGTTTCCAGTAGTGTTCACTACACTTCTCATAGTTTAATCAACATTAACAATATAAAACACATACAGAAGGACACTTCTAAGTAGCTTCCTACTCGAGTTTTGCAGATTAGCAAACTCACACAGTTTAATGTTGTGCTAACTCTGATGCAGGTCTGACTTTCAGTAGCAAAATTAATGGTGTCTTCCCCACCTCGACAACATTGTTTTTTTGTTTTTTTTTACATTAGTTACAGTGGCTGCTGCTGCTGCTGACTGAAAAAAAAAATTACAATATCCCTCTTCTGCGGAGGAGGAAGCAGCAACACTCTCGGGTTCTTTTTTTACCTCTCTGAGTATTCTGTTCTGAACTCTTGGCATCATCTTTGGTGGACGGCAACTCCTTCGGAGAGAAGCAACAGTGCCAAACTCTCTCCATTTGTAGCCAACTTCTCTTGACTGTTGATTGATGAACATCCAGACTTTTAACAATGCTTTTGGATCCTTTCAGTTTTATACAAATCAACAAACCTTGACCGCAGGTCTTCAGACAGCTCTTTTGACCGAGCCATGATGCACATCAGGAAATGCTTCTCATCAAGACATTTCTTAGTAGCTGTGTTTTATAGTGGGCATGGCAGCTTTAAACCACTCATCAATGATTGGGCACACACCTGACTTAAAATGTTAGGTAAAAATAGGTTTCAATTTCTCTTTGTCTCCTTAGGCAGAGGTTTCACTTATTTCCCCCCTCTTTTGTCATTAATTGTATGCTATCCTCATTAAAATATGAAAACCTATAAATGTTTGGGTGATTTTAGTTGAAGCAGACACTTCATTTTCATCTGTGTGATTTTGGCAAAGATTAGATCACATTTGATAGTGATTTTATGCAGAAATGTGAAAAATTCCAAAAGGTTCAGATACTTTTTCATACCAATGTACTACAAAATACTATGTCTAAATTTTGATAACAATAACGCCAACTCAATTGGAATTTTAAAATTTGAAAGATTACAGACGATAATATATGGGGGAAAACACTCAGGTGACTTGAAGTTCCGCTCTGAGACCTCCAATTTAGCCAACTTTCAAAATTGTCGGATATGCATGTGTGATACATCATTGGAAAACTTGAAATCTCAATTTTCTGTGGGAAGAAAAATTTTGAGCAGGAGGGCATTTTAAAAAAAAAATATTTTTAAAACAGCAAAACCCTAACTGGAGGTGAGAGCACGCAAGAACAGAATTACAGACGCCATGACTTTAACGAGATATTATCGCATACTTACTTTGTTTCGATCCAAAAACTCCATGTAGCATGTATCACCGAGTGTCAAGCTGGATTTTTGGGGGATTTTATGGGTGAAACATGGTAATATAACAAGGGTCGCAATGCAGAAATCACAGACATCAAGGAGTGATCGAGATTTTCTTTTTCATATATCTACCCTTTTAAGTGTTTTTTTTTTTTTCCCCCCAACTTTTTTTGTTTGGATCAATTATTCATCATCTAAAATATCGGAGAAAATTCGACAGTAACAAAAAAATACAATTAAGCAATAGTTATGAAGTACATATCCGTGACTTTTTTACAGACGCCATTTTTCACATTGTGGACATAATTTGTTTAAAAGTTTAAAATATGTGAGTGAATAATTTTAAGTCGTTTTTTTTTTTTTTTTTTTTAAACAAAATATGAGATCAATGAATGATTCGAAGCTAAAAACGACAGACATTTTGAATCATAAATATAATTAATTACCTTCGTTTTATGGCTTGGTTGAAACAAAAGCGGTTGCGCGACGTCTGTAAACGGGGGTTTTCAGGGTAAAACGGACAAATTAAAAATAGTTTGGGGGCTTAATGTGACAAATCTGCGATGGCAGCATATAGACATGTTGTTCTATCAAACACAACAGTTGTTTTAACTTAAAGTACAGCAGTTTCTTTTTAAGAGTGCAAGAGCAGAAACTGCTTTTTCTGTCTTGTCTGTTTTCCGCCATATCTAAATTATGTATAAATTGAACTTTGTCTATGTGTTTGGCTGTGTGCTCGTTCACTATGGACTCTGCCACGGCTCAAACAATTTTCTTGAAAATGTACACGTTTGTACTCTTAGCGTCTATGAGTGTTTGATCTCTATAAGCCTACATTTGGTGCGGAAAATTAATTAGGAACTCCAAAAATTAGCACACAAATCCCTAATTGGGGAGGCGACAAAGCAGTCTTTTGGGCAAAAGACACATCTCTTGTGGTTGCAATGTCAGAGTTGGCTTTACATGTTATATGTTGTGACTTTCAGTATTCCACAACAAGACGCTGGATTTCAAAATATTTTCCGGAATATTACTAAGAGATTATTTCGGCTGGATATTCATACTCTACACAGTGATGGAGAAGTGATTGCGCATTAAACCCTTAATGGTGTCTTTTTTTTCCTTATTACTACATTGCAGCTGCATCTCAAAGGAAAGTATATTTTACTGGCCATTTGGTTGAATTGCATTCACTTTATACAAACCCGAACAACACCGGGCCATACTGTTAATAGTAAAATATCTAAAAAAACATTTTAGTTTTTTTTTGTTTTTTTTTATGATTGTTAATGAGACCAGGACAATACTTTTTAAGACTGGTAGCACATTTGCCTAACGGCTAAGTCAAGGATTTAGCTCCAGCCTTCCTGTGTGGTATACACACATATTCATCATATGCCAAAGTGGGGTATATTCTATGTAGTTCCTCCCACAACCAGGGAATGTCCTTTTTAACTAGGGACTGTAAATTGTCCGTAGATACAAATTTCAGTGCTTCCGTGACTGGATGCTGATCAGTTCAGTGCGCATCCCGATCAAGTAATTCTAACACGAAGGTGAACCTTATGGTTATGTGATGAAAGCTGTTTTTATTCCTTTGTGGTTGCAGTGCAGGTTGATTTTTGAAAAACAACATTTGGAATTCAATGACATTAACTGCTTCAGCTATCCAATAATGCCAAACATTTTCCTAAAAGGACTTCACGGGTGATTGATGCCATGGTGTGCATTTTCAGTTTATTAAAAACTTGCTCACAACCAAGATGTCAATTCTGTCACTTTGTGGAGCTTGTAACTAAATGCCGAGTGACAGACTGAGCGTAAACAATTAAGTCATGCTATGTTTACATCAATAAGTTTGACGTTTACATTATGGAAAGGCATGGCAGTGGTCCATATGTTTGCTTCTCGTCAACATGATTCCTTTTCTCAGTGGGGTCCTTTGCACAAAACGTCATGTCATGTCCAACAGAGATTTTACTTCTCTCTTTCCCGGTTTTAACCCCCTCCCACCTTCCTCTGTTCATATAAAGAGTTTCCAGCCTTCTAAAGGTCGCTTTTTCCCCCCCGAAAGCACCACGAACAACATCGCTCCTTTTACAGTGAAGAAATTAAGTATTTTAACACCCTGCTATTTTGCAAGTTCTTCCATTTAAAAATCATGGAGGGGTTTGAAATTTTCATCATAAGTGCACGTCCACTGTGATAATCTAAAAAGAAGAAAAATCTGAAATCACAATGTATGATTTTTTTAAAACAATTTATTTGTGTGATACAGCTGCAAATAAGTATTTGAACACCTATGGAAACGAATGTTAATATTTGGTACAGTAGCCTTTGTTTGCAATTAAAGAGGTCAAACATTTCCTGTAAATTTTCACAAGGTTTGCACACACTCCAGGAGGGATCTTGACCAACCCATCAGTCAGGTTTCTGGGCTGTCGCTGAGAAACACTGAGTTGGAGCTCCCTCCAAAGGTTTTCTATTGGGTTTAGGTCTGGAGACCGGCTAGGCCTTGCTAGAACCTTGTTAAGCTTCTTAGGGAGCCACTCCTTGGTTTTCCTGGCTGTGTGCTTCAGGTCATTGTGATTTTGGAAGACCCAGGCATGACCCATCTTCAATGCTCTGACTGAAGCAAGGAGGTCGTTCCCCAAAATCTCACAATACAGGGCCCCAGTCATCCTCTTTAATACAGTGCACTCGTCCTGTCCCATGCGCAGAAAAACACCCTCTAAGCATGATGCTACCACCCTCATGCTTCACAGTAGGGATGGTGTTCTTGAGATAATACTCATCACTCTTCTTTCTCCAAACACGGTTAGTGGAATTATGACCAAAAAGTTCTATTTTACTCCCGTCTGACTACAAAACTTGCTCCCATGACTCTTCTGCGTCATCCATCCTTGACATGTGCTGGTTTAAGCAGGGTAACCTTCCGTGCCATGCATGATTTCAAACCATGACGTCTAATTGTATTACCAACAGTAATCCTGGAAACTATGGTTCCAGCGCTTTTCAGGTCATTGACCAACTCCTGTCGTGTAGTTCTGGGCTGATTCCTTGCCTTTCTTAGGATAATTGAGACTCCACGAGGTGATATCTTAATTGGGGCTCAAATCCGATTGAGATTGACAGTCATGTTTTGCTTCTTCCATTTTCTAAAGATTGCTCTAAAAGTGGACCATTTTTTTCCACTAAGGAGCTTGGCAATTGCACCGTAGCCCTTTCCAGCCCTGTGGAGTTGAACATTTTTGTCTCTCGTGTCTTTGGACAACTCTTTGGTCTCCGCCATGTTACAAGTTTGAGTCTTACTGATTGTATGGGGTGGACAGGTGTCTTTATGCTGCCATCGACCTCAAACAAGTACATTTGATTCAGGATAGTGCACGGAGTGGAGGTGGACTTTTAATAGGCAGACTAACATGTCTTTCAGGGTCACAATTCTAGCTGATAGATAGGTGTTCAAATATTTATTTGCAACTGTATCACACAAATAAATTGCTAGTAAAATGTGTTGTGATTTCTGGATTTTTCTGTTGGATTCTTTCTCTCTCACAGTGGACATGCACCTATGATGTGATTTCTAAGTGGGAGAACTTGCAAAATAGCAGGGTGTTCAAATACCATAATTTCCCGAATATAACGCGCACTTTTTTCCCCCCCAAAATCAACTTGTAAAATCATGGTGCGCACTATACACGGATGGAGACAGAAATATATATATAAATATATATCAGGGCTGTCAAAATTATCGCGTTAACGGGCGTTAATTAATTTTTTTAATTAATCACGTTAAAATATTTGACGCAATTAACGCAGATGCTCCGCTCAGACAGATTTAAATGACAGTACAGTGAAACGCTCACTTGTGTTTTATGGAGTTTTGCCGCCCTCTGCTGGCGCTTGGGTGCGACTGATTTTATAGGCTTCAGCACCCATGAGCATTGTGTAAGTAATTACTGACATCAACAATGGCGGGCTACTAGTTTATTTTTTGACTGAAAATTTTACAAATTTTATTAAAACAAAAACATTAAGAGGGCTTTTAATATAAAATTTCTATAACTTGTACTAACATTTTTCTTTTAAGAACTACAAGTCTTTCTATCCATGGATCGCTTTAACAGAATGTTAATAACGTTAATGCCATCTTGATTTATTGTTATAATAAACAAATACAGTCCTTATGTACCGTATGTTGAATGAATATATCCATCTTGTCTGATCTTTCTATTCCAACAATAATTTACAGAAAAATATGGCATATTTTATAGATGGTTTGAATTGCGATTAATTACGATTAATTTTTAAGCTGTAATTAACTCGATTAAAAATTTTAATCGTTTGACAGCCCTAATATATATAAAGACATTTTTTTTTTTTTGACACGGCCATGTTGTGTTGAAGAAACGTATGCGGCAAAACGTTGCCAACCATTATGGTACGTGACGTCACCATTTTGTTTAAGTAATACTTCACTCTGATTGGTCGAATGATTTCGTCAGTGTTAATTTATGCTTTTTTCACTCTTCATAAAGCACAGAATTTAGTTTCTTGAACTCATTTAAGTCAACGTTTACTGCAGCTCCACAACTCTGACCATAACAAACGTAACACAACACAGACTTCCTGTGTCTGTCAACTATATCTTTCCCTCGGGAAACTCCAACCCAAAAAACAGTAGTTCCTATAGTTACAGTCTAGTGTACAGCGATGCGTTCTTTCCGATTTCTGACGTAAATCCTCACTTTTATTTTACCGTATCAATCCTTGGAAGAAACATTAATTCATCATGATGAAACGAGCAAGTTATACAGCAGCCTTTAAAAGAAAAGTCACATCTGTTTTCTTTTCTCCTGGATTCTGGTAAGTTGAAGAAGTTGTCAGATCATATTATTACCGTACATATTGTCAGTTTACAGTAATGTTTTGAACCACCAATGTGCTATGCTTGTGCCGTGTTTCACCAGTCAGTAAAATGACATTTCTGTATCTGGACACGAGCTCTGTTTTCTAGTATTCTTCTATTTATTGGTGCTAAAATTAGGGTACGCGTTATACACGGGTTCAATAACTTTCCCTAGATTTTACAAGTAAATTTGGGGTGCGCGTTATACAGGGGTGCGCCTTATATTCGGGAAATTACGGTACTTATTTTCTCCACTGTATATTTTTTTTGAGCCAACCAATAGAGGTACGGTAATCAGATCAGTATATAAAAGAGAATGCATAGGTCTTTAAAATGAAAAAAAAAACTTGAAATTGCTAATCCCTGCAAAGGAGGAAGTTTTACAAAGACAATGTAAGTCTTTGATGGTTATTAAATGCTGTTAACACATCATTTTTTTACGCTGGCATTTGGACAGTATGGAAGTTTTGGTGTAAAGAGCCCATTATTTAATTCAATTTCATATTGGAGTAAAAAAAAAGAAAAACATATGATCCCTGGGTGCAGGAATGCTCCTTGAGTGTAAAATCTTGTGCCCAAAGCTCAGTTGATTCATCCCTCGTGGCTTTGTTTTATGCAGCAGCTCAGTTTATTGTGTCAGTCAATATCTCCTCATTGCAGAAATATGGATGATCTAGTGCATTCAGGGCAGATATTCGATCAGAAGGGTCAAAGGTTAACATATCCTGGAAGACAAAGAAGAGAGTGATATTAGAAAAGTTAAATTAGAATGTGACACCTGTTCCTTCTTATTAAGAATGAAGCTGACCATCAGCTCTACGCTCTGATTTACAGTCTGATTTGCAAACATTGACAGCTGCCATTCGACATGTTTTGCGCTCATCCTGGATGAGGCCAGTTGCTAAGCAACCAAAAAGGATTCTATGAAGTTTTTTTGGGGAAAAAATCATTCTCAGGGTCAAGTTATTACAGCACACAACACTATAATGGCATTGCATACAATACGCATGCTGTTTTATAGTGTACACTGTACATACGTTATCAACACAAATTTTCAAGGACTTAAAACAAAAAAGAAAAAAGATGGAGCTTTGCAGGCATACTACAGCTGAGCCTGCGATAATTGAATTAATTTTCCTTATTTTAGCAGCATATTTTAGCAGCATATTTAATGCCACACACAGGGGCACACTTACTATTAGGCATGTGCAGACATTTGACTGGGGCTTCAAGATTGCCAGCGTCCCCAAAAGTCTCATAAAAACAGCTATATCAAGTTTTCTCCAATTTTAAGCTATTATTGTTTCCTTCTTAATGTACATTTCAAAAACACTACACATCATTATCATTATTTTGTCTTCCAACTTCTTCATTCTCATGCAACTGACTGAGAATTTTATCTTCCTACTGTGCATGAGACTTGAGCAAGATAGCTGCAAAATAAGTAAATTTGTCTGGTTGGTTGAAGCACAGTGAAAAAGTGAAATTGAGTAGAATATAAACATTTTCTTAAAAATAATAATAATAATAAAAAATAAAAAGTTCATCAACAGTTTTCCCTGTGAAGAATAAGCATAAATTGCCAAAGTAGCTTTAGCTTTATACAAATCAACAATCCTTGATCGCAGGTCTTCAGACAGCTCTTTTGACCGAGCCATGATGCACATCAGACAATGCTTCTCATCAAGACATTTCTTACCAGGTGTGTGTTTTATAGTGGGCAGGGCAGCTTTAAACCACTCATTAGTGATTGGGCACACACTTGACTTAAAATGTTTGGTGAAAATAGGTTTCAATTTAAGTCTTCTTAGGCAAAGGGTTCACTTACCCCCCCCCCCCCTTCTGTCATTGATTGTATGCTATCCTCATTAAAATATGAAAACCTATAAATGTTTGGGTGGTTTTAGTTAAAGCAGACACTGTATTTTCATCTGTGTGATTTTGACATAGATCCCATTTGATAGTGATTTTATGCAGAAATGTGAGAAATTCCAAAAGGTTCAGATACTTTTTCATACCACTGCACTTCAAGATACTACGTCTAAATTTTGGGAGCAATAACACCGACTCGATTCAAATTTCAAAGTTTCAAAGATTAGAGACTATAATCCATCTAAATTATGTATAAATTGAATTTTGTCTATGTGTGGCCGGGGTTTTCGTTCACTATGGACTCCGCAACAGCTCAAACGATTTTTGTACTCTTAGCGTCTATGAGTGTTTGATCTCTACAGGCCTACATTTGGTGTGGAATATTAATTGGTAACTCCAAAAATTAGCACACAAAATCCCTAATTGTAGATAGCGACAAAGCAGTCTTTTGGGCAAAAGACCTATCTCTTGCGATTAAATAAAATAAAATAAAATAAATAAAAAGTTCAACAGTTTTCCCTGTGACGAATACACATAAATTGCCAAAGTAGCACTAAAGTCAGTGTTAATGGCACAGGATGCAGTGGAGAAATAGAGCGAGACAAAGTGGTGCAGTTCATCACTGTGATGGGAGTATTTAAACAGTCAAAATATGTTCAAGTATATTAAATGGTGATTAAAGTTCCTATCAATTGCAGTCAAAGAGTTGAGGTGATTCACTGGTAAATAAGAAGGATTTTAGGAGTGTTTGCCTCGGAGAATTGGTGGTGTAATAATCAAAAACTTATGAAATTAGTGACTTAAGCTGTCAGTTAATTGGAACAAACTTTAAATGCAGGTATAAAGTGGCCTAAAACGGCCACCTTTAGCAATCTTTTGTCAAAATGTAGTTACAGTAGTTGAGAAAATATATTGAATAGTTGTAATGCAGTATGTAAAGGGTCCAATAAATGGTCTAAAGTTGTGTACTGAAATGAATTGCTACTCTTCAGGCCACACAATCCAATTTGGGAATGCCTGATCTGTTGCTTTTTAATTCTTTCAATGCAAACCAAAGATAACCTCTCGAGTCCTGGCTGATATATATATTTTGACTGTTATTGTTTGGTGAACATGTAAGCACAGAGACTATCAAATTTTATTTCTACCTATACTCATTTCGGCAACGAGACAATGTGCGTTACTATGCGTTACTAAGTTGGTTGAATGATGCGAGAAAAGTAGAGCTTAAACGAATACTCGAGCAACTCGAGTAACTCGAGTTTAAAAACTGATCCGAGTAATTTTATTCACCTCGAGGAATCGTTTAATTTTGCCAGCTCTAAGCATCACGTTTTGCCCGGACTACTTTTAATGCGGGACAACGTGCTGACGTCACGTGCATAGAGGAAGAAGAAGGAAAAAAAAAAAAAAAAAAAAAAAAAACCTTACTGCAAACTACGCCGACGTTGCTAAAAACTACGCACGCATGATGCTAGTGTGGTAGCAGTTAGTGTCTGATGCGTCTCATAGATATCGCATGCATTTAGAACTAGATGCGAAATGACAGACTCGGCCGCGTCTGAGCAGCCGTTAGTAAATAGCCGCCATCTTTAAGTAGTAGACCTCTCAGCGCTAATAAATATAACATTACTGTCACTCACACACGTAACGTTAGGCCTTCGGAGGGCTAGGTTTCTATTGATTATGACCACTGTCGATGCGTGGCTAACGTGTCTTACATACAGGCTTTATTTAATCTGTAAAAACACAGCACTGTAGAGTGATGAGGGTGTAAAATTAAAACAGAATCAAGCTAACTGTTAGTTTTAGCTCAGTAGTCATTGCTGAATAAAACACCAAGTAGCACTGGTCTTGCCTGGTACACCAGACTCACCGCTGTTCCAGTGATTGAGTCTGGCGACCATCCGGCGGATGAAACTCCGAGGGCGGAGCAAGCCACAGCAAACAGACAGCAGAGTGGACCAATCAGCGACAGGCAGACGTGACGTTGTTAAAGCGACAAGTAATTGGCGTGAGCGGAGAATGGAGAAGTTTATTCAACATGGCTAGCGTGAGCCGTGTTGACTGTTGTCAATGACTTGTTTCGATGTTGTTTTTGGTCATTTAAAACTGGTTTTACCGTGGATTGGAACATATTCTCGGCTCTGCCGTTCGCCATCTGTGTTGTTGTAGAGACTACTTTCGGCGCGCAAGACTGATGTTACTCGTTAAGAACACGTCACCCAAATAAACGAATCTGATTGGACAGTTGATTTTGTACCTTGCTCGAGAGGCTGTTAATGGGCTGGGTCCCAGACTACATCTCACAGTGTTTGAAAAATACAGGGAGAATAGTCTGGCTGTGCCAGGCAAGCACTGGTCCCCAATGTGCTCCAATACAGAAGGTACAGTGCCTTGCAAAAGTATTCGCCCCCCTCAACCTTGCAACCTTTCGCCACATTTCAGGCTTCAAACAAAGATATAAAATTTTAATTTTTTGTCAAGAATCAACAACAAGTGGGACACAATCGTGAAGTGGAACAAAATTTATTGGATAATTTAAACTTTTTTAACAAATAAAAAACTGAAAAGTGGGGCGTGCAATATTATTCGGCCCCCTTGCGTTAATACTTTGCAGCGCCGCCTTTTGCTCCAGTTACAGCTGCAAGTCGCTTGGGGTATGTTTCTATCAGTTTTGCACATCGAGAGACTGACATTCTTGCCCATTCTTCCTTGCAAAACAGCTCGAGCTCAGTGAGGTTGGATGGAGAGTGTTTGTGAACAGCAGTCTTCAGCTCTTTCCACAGATTCTCGATTGGATTCAGGTCTGGACTTTGACTTGGCCATTCTAACGCCTGGATACGTTTATTTTTGAACCATTCCATTGTAGATTTGGCTTTATGTTTTGGATCATTGTCCTGTTGGAAGATAAATCTCCGTCCCAGTCTCAGGTCTTGTGCAGATACCAACAGGTTTTCTTCCAGAATGTTCCTGTATTTGGCTGCATCCATCTTCCCGTCAATTTTAACCATCTTCCCTGTCCCTGCTGAAGAAAAGCAGGCCCAAACCATGATGCCGCCACCACCATGTTTGACAGTGGGGATGGTGTGTTCAGGGTGATGAGCTGTGTTGCTTTTACGCCAAACATATCGTTTTGCATTGTGGCCAAAAAGTTCCATTTTGGTTTCATCTGACCAGAGCACCTTCTTCCACATGTTTGGTGTGGCTTGTGGCAAACTTTAAACGAGACTTTTTATGGATATCTTTGAGAAATGGCTTTCTTCTTGCCACTCTTCCATAAAGGCCAGATTTGTGCAGTGTACGACTGATTGTTGTCCTATGGACAGACTCTACCACCTCAGCTGTAGATCTCTGCAGTTCATCCAGAGTGATCATGGGCCTCTTGGCTGCATCTCTGATCAGTTTTCTCCTTGTTTGAGAAGAAAGTTTGGAAGGACGGCCGGGTCTTGGTAGATTTGCAGTGGTCTGATGATCCTTCCATTTCAATATGATGGCTTGCACAGTGCTCCTTGAGATGTTTAAAGCTTGGGAAATCTTTTTGTATCCAAATCCGGCTTTAAACTTCTCCACAACAGTATCTCGGACCTGCTTGGTGTGTTCCTTGGTTTTCATAATGCTCTCTGCACTTTAAACAGAACCCTGAGACTATCACAGAGCAGTAGCATTTATACGGAGACTTGATTACATACAGGTGGATTCTATTTATCATCATCGGTCATTTAGGACAACATTGGATCATTCAGAGATCCTCACTGAACTTCTGGAGTGAGTTTGCTGCACTGAAAGTAAAGGGGCCGAATAATATTGCACGCCCCACTTTTCAGTTTTTTATTTGTTAAAAAAGTTTAAATTATCCAATCAATGTTGTTCCACTTCACGATTGTGTCCCACTTGTTGTTGATTCTTGACAAAAAAATTAAATTTCATATCTTTATGTTTGAAGCCTGAAATGTGGCGAAAGGTTGCAAGATTCAAGGGGGCCGAATACTTTTGCAAGGCACTGTATCATACATTTATTTTGAACACTGCAAAAACTCAAAATCCTATCAGTACTTAGACTAACTTAAAACTTAAAAATAGCTTGACATAAATGGAAATTCAATTGAAACACGTGGGACAAACGTAGCTTTCAAGTGATGTGTGTTATCAAGCGTAATTACATTTTTAGGTAATAAATGTTTTTTTTTTTAAGATCTAGAAGTTTGAGTGAAAGCAGTGATTGTTTTTTTCCTAGTCACATCTGAGATGCAATTGTGGCTGTTTTCAACAATGTACAATGAAAATAAATACATTGATTGACTGAAAATGGTTCAATATTGGATTAAATGTCTTTTTTTCTCATGTATATTTATAATTGCTCTTTACCTAAAAAAAAAATGTTTTATCCGATTACTCGATTAATCGATAGAATTTTCAGTCGATTACTAGAATATTCGATAGCTGTAGGTGCGACTGATTTTATGGGTTTCAGCACCATGAGCATTGAGTAATTATTGACTTCAACAATGGCGAGCTATTAGTTTATTTTTTGTTTGAAAGTTTTACAAATTTTATTAAAATGAAAACATTAAGAGGGGTTTTAATATAAAATTTGTATAACTTGTCCTAACATTACAACTACATTAGAACATTAGAACTACAGTGCTGCTCAAAAGTTTGTGAACCCCCTCAACATTTTGGAATTTTCTATTATTTCAACCTGATTTCCTAATCAAATCAATTCAGTAGTTTTTTTTTGTTTTTTTTAACAGTTGTGTTGTCGAGACTAAATTAAAAAGTTTTCATCAACTGATGTAGGTGCAAAATTGAACTGTTTGGTCACAACCAAAACCGCCATGTCTGGCGAAAAGTCAACACTGCATACCACCAAAAGAACCTTCTCCCAACAGTGAAGCATGGAGGTGGGAATGTCAAGATCTGGGCTTGCTTTTCATCCTCAGGACCTGGACAACTCCACATAGTCCAGGGAATCATGAATTCTGAGGAATATTGTCAAATCCTAGAACATAACCTGACGCCATCTGTTTTGAAGTTAAAGCTTGGCAGAAGGTGGATCATGCAACATGATAATGATCCAAAGCATTCCAGCAATACAACCAAGGAATGGCTGTAAAAGAAGAAGATTCGTGTTCTGGACTGGCCCAGTCAAAGTCCTGACCTAAATCCCATTGAAATGCTGTGGCGGGACCTGAAGCGAGCAGTTCATGCCAGACGCCCATCAAACCTCTCTCAACTGACTGCGTTCTGCAAGGAAGAATGGGCAAAAATCTCCCAAAGTAGATGTGAGAGGCTGATTAGTCACTACAGAAACCGTTTGGTTGAGGTAATCTCTGCAAAAGGAGGCGCAATATCCTATTAACTGAAGAGGTTCACATACTTTTGCACACATGATATCTGAGTTTTTCTTAAATCAACCACTTTTGTTAAATAAAGAATGACAATATAACTATTTCTTTTGTTTCAGTCCATTATTTGGAATGTCAGTATTGTGGATTTGGGTATAACTTAACATTTAATAAGGTTATTTTAGTTTTTTTTACAAAAAATCTGACCATCGCTGTGGGGTTCACAAACTTTCGAGCAGCACTGTACAAGTCTTTCTATCCATGGATCGCTTTAACAGAATGTTAATGCCATCTTGTTGATTTATTGTTATAATAAACAAATACAGTACTTATGTACAGTATGTTGAATGTATATGTCAGTCTTGTGTCTTATATTTCCATTCCAAAAATAATTTACAGAAAAATATGGCATATTTTATAGATGGTTAGAATTGCGATTTATTAATTTTTAAGCTGTGATTAACGCGATTAAAAATTTTAATCGTTTGACAGCCCTACAAATTACTTGACCCAAAAGGTAATTGAGTTAGCAACTCCGTTACCTGAATGTAAGAGTAATTAGTTACTTGGCAAAGTAATTGGTTTTCCTTTTCAAAAAAAAAAACAAAAAAAAAACATGGGTCACACTATGTGAAGTTTAAAGGGTTTTTTGGGACAGTCGCCCTAGCCCAATTCGTTACCCAAAACTTAGACACAGGGGTATTGCGATAATTAGATAGTAACCTTTGCCATGTTTGGAAGTCATTTAATGTTTTGAATCAACCGTTAAATTTGTTCCCATTCTTGCATTAGCTCCCTTCTGTCTACTTTCTACACGTTAAAAAACCCTGTATTTAAAACAAACAAACAAACAAAAAAAAAGTTGGCATTTTATAGCATTTAAGCTAGCGAACTTTTGGTATTTAAGTTAGCCAATTGTTCCTTTGTTGTACTTAAATCGTCATTTATTTTTTTATACCGTTTGAGGCTCAGCTCCGGTATTTTAATTACGTTCCTTATCCAATTACTTGATTATTCCAACAAACTAGTTCATCTATTAATCAACTACTAAAATAATCGATAGCTGCAGCCCGAGACAAAACATGTGCCCGGTCGGATATAAACTTGGTATCAGCTGCATTGGTGTAAAAATAGAACAGCCGAGACACAGTATGACCTCAATACACCTTTTTGCAAATCATTTCAGACTGCTCCAATGTTGGCTTACATTTATTTTAATTGCCTTTTTCCAATATTCTTTGTTAAATTGAAAAGATAATTGTTTTATGCCATCGTGGCTCAATCCTGGCATTTTTCTAGCTTTCCTCAGTCAGCAGGGAGTCTCAGGTTGCATTGCTGTTAACATGCTCTGGACTGTCACTTCACTTCCAACTCACGGATATCTTACCAGCAGCAATTGTCCCCCTTGCTCGTTTATCTCTGGCACAAAGTCAGTTATTGGGCGAGCTGAGAAAGTGGGGAAGTGTTTTCTTGACAGTGTAACACCAGTGGGCCACTCCTCGTCTGGTGGCAGACCAATCACTCTGCAATGACACATTCAATTTCAGAGAAATAGAAATCATCAACCAGCACAAGTCGGAATGAAGTAACTCTGCATGAATGCGTGACTCACTCAAAGATTTTCCCTAGTTGGTCCACTTCGGATTCACCACAGAACAAGGGTCTGGCAGAAATAACAGTGTAAGAATGAGAATGTTCAACCCTTGCCGGGCTTCCAAATTGTGATTGGAACATCCAATAATGGTCAGAATTTGAAAAATGGAAAGAAAATTAGGAGCAAATCCAATAATGACACAATCATATGGTGTTGTACTGCATTGCATTCATAAAAAGAAGTTTTCCTGATATTTTGTCTACCACTTTTAGCTTCTTGTGAGGTACAAAACTATTTAAACATCCGGTACTGTCAAGGTCAATTAAAACTGATGGACTTTTGGTAAGGCAGAATGTTTACTGCAACTCGTTTGGAACATCATTAGATTATACCAGAGGAGATAGCGCTAACCCCGAACTTCCGATTAGTCCGTGTCCGCTCAGCGTTGCTCAGTTGCAGAACGCCTGCGCGCAAGATGCGATGCCCAATGCTCACTGCATATGTCTCTCGTTGGGTCTGTCCACCCGAGGACTGCAGACGCGCATGCGCAAAATGGTTTGGTGCATGCTAAATAGCAAGATTTGATCCGGCTACAGGTTGACGGACCAGAAAATAGACCTCGTACGTATTTTTTGTTTGACAGACCTGAGAGGACTGACTGAAGTGGATCAGAGCTGAGCGTAGACATGTGCCGATTACTGGTTTCAAGTTATACCGTAGTATGAAAACATCACGTTTCAAAACTGTCCCTACGGTATTAGCTAGAGCTGGGAATCTTTGAGCACCTAACGATTCGATTACGATTACGATTCAGAGGATCCGATTCGATTGTAAAACGATTATTGATGCACCCCCCCTCCTTTTTTTTTTTTTTTTTTTTTTTTTAAGAATTGTTTTTATTGTTTTTTAATGTTTTGTACATAAGTTCCAAAATTGTTCAAACATACTCTCAGGCTAAACCAAACTACTATTTCAGTATCAAGTTAACATGTAGCAGTAAACAAACATACAAAAATAACAGTAAATAAAAAACTCCAGTCCCCATTCTGTATCAGCAGCTTTAAACTACATTCAATTAATTTAATGTTGTGAATCAACCGTTAAAGTTGTAAAATTGCTCCCGTTACTCCATAATTTCTCTTTTGTCTACTTTCGACATGTGAAAGTTTTAAAACTATTTTAAGGACAGATTCAAGTCAATATTTTACCGATTTGGGAGTATTTTAGATAAAAGGTTAATGAGGTTCGCTTGGAAGGTTCACTACAACAGCCTTGCAGGGAAGTGTACTGCTTTAAGATGGCGGCCGTTTACTAATGCCCGCATCTAGCTTTTTGTAGATGTGCTACTAACGCCATTGAATCTATATTGCATCTAGTCCTATATAAATGATATCTACCGTAACATTATGTGGATGCACTTTGTGGCAGCTTTTCGGCAGCAGTCAGGTTTGTTGTGTTTATCTCGTGGCATGAGTTGAGCTAGAGCCGTGAGTTGAGCATTGGCATTACCCGAGGGGCCGGGTAATGAGAAGAATGATGTTTAGCTACTCTCGCTCCGTTCTTCATTGTGCCGATGACCGCGCTGCGCGCTGAGTGTGTTGTACTTTCGCTTTACTTGGCATATTTCAATAATCGGAATTTGGATGTTCGTGAATCGTTCTCGAATCTTCCACGGCCGAATCGCGAATAATCTAAGAATCGGAAATTTTGCACACCTCTAGTATTAGCTCTTTAATATGTCCCAAAAATGGAGTGAGAAATCCCTCGCTTGCAGCTGCAAGGCTCAACCCTCCCCCACCGGTTGTTGCTCAGTGTCAGTGAGTCAGCTGTGCTACATGATAGCTTGAGGAGGGGAAACTCAACTTTTCCCCCATCGAAGAAAACTAAATCGCTGGTATGGGAATACTTCAGCTACAGAAAAGTTACCAATCTCCAACCGACATGTAAAACATGTTTGCGGGGAGTGGCTGCCGAGGAGGCAATACCTCTAATATGATTTCGCATTTATACAAAATTAAAGGTTAGTAAACACTGTCATGAACGTTTCCCACCTACTATGACAGTAAACTCCAGCATGTTTATTTTGTCTAGCGGTGGTAAAACATGGGTTTTGTTCTCTCTGGCAACTGTGTTGAGTGTGTGTATAATGTAATCATGATACGAGTCATACACACGTGCTTTTTATGGAAAATAATTTAATTATTTTTGTTTTGATGGTATGATGAGCTGTGGCGGTGGGTTTAGGCTCACCTAAAGGACTGCATTTTTGAAATTTTATTTAGAATGTTTTTTTTTTTGTTTGTTTTTAAACTTATGTTCCAATTTGCTAATTTATTTTGATAAAAATCCTGTTCAATGGAAAAAAGTTTTTTTTTTTTTTTTTTTTTACCCAGATATAGTGGGGTAAATAAGTATTTAGTCAACTACTAATTGTGCAAGTTCTCCCACTTGAAAATATTAGAGAGGCCTGTAATTGTCAACATGGGTATACCTCAACCATGAGAGACAGAATGTGGAGGAAAAAAACCCCCAGAAAATCACATTGTTTGATTTTTAAAGAATTTATTTGAAAATCATGGTGGAAAATAAGTATTTGGTCAATACCAAAAGTTCATCTCAATACTTTGTTATGTACCCTTTGTTGGCAATAACGGGGGCCAAACGTTTTCTGTAACTCTTCACAAGCTTTTCACACACTGTTGCTGGTATTTTGGCCCATTCCTCCATGCAGATCTCCTCTAGAGCAGTGATGTTTTGGGGCTGTCGTTGGGCAACACGGACTTTCAACTCCCTCCACAGATTTTCTAAAGGGGTTGAGATCTGGAGACTGGCTAGGCCACTCCAGAACCTTGAAATGCTTCTTACGAAGCCACTCCTTTGTTGCCCTGGCTGAATGTTTGGGATTATTGTCATGCTGATTGACCCAGCCACGTCTCATCTTCAATGCCCTTGCTGATGGAAGGAGATTTTTTACTCAAAATCTCTCGATACATGGCCCCATTCATTCTTTCCCTTACACAGATCAGTCGTCCTGGTCCCTTTGTAGAAAAACATCCCCAAAGCGCAATGTTTCCACCCCCATGCTTGACAGTGGATATGGTGTTTTTCAGATGCAATTCAGTATTCTTTCTCCTCCAAACACAAGAACCTGTGTTTCTACCAAAAAGTTTTCTCTCTAGCGAACCGCAGACGGGCCTGGACTTGTACTTTCTTCAGCAGGGGGACACGTCTAGAAGTGCAGGATTTGAGTCCCTGGCGGCGCATTGTGTTACTGATAATCATTTTTATTTGCCGTGCGATAATTGGACTCATTGCATATCGCGACAGGCTTAGCAACTTCAATAAAACATGTCATTAGTTAGTTAGTTAGTTAGTTAGATGGACTTACAAACTGGGTGACCGCGCTTTAGGTGTTTATTCACGGCCGACGTGCAGCCAAGTTTGGCATTGAAGAGACAGGACACAAGAGTGTACCCTGCTTTGTTTCTTTGAATTAAGTCAATGTTTTGGACAGTCTGGTGCGCTTTTTTGGCTTTGTGTCGCTTTCCCCGCTTGCAAACAGAGCGTCCAACATTCTGAATTTTCCACGCATATATTTTTTTTAACCCTTCATTAACCGTCGACGGGATGTTGTGGTCGTCGACTATGTCGACTAGTCGGGACAGCTCTACTTTGTATCCGTGGATCCCTTTAATATCAGCAGGAGGCATCTGTCAATTTTCATTCCGTTGTTCTGAGTTGACACATTCATAATCATCCTAGCGACACTTGCTTTGTTAAACACGACAAGCTAAAAATCAAGCTTATTTCTGGTGTATTTTTCTATTGTACCTGCTTGTATTCGGGGACTTGACTTCTCGCACTCTAGTTTCTTTTCCTACCGAGCAGCAGGTGCCGCTGAGCCCCTCTACCGTCACAGAACACTCACAGGTCGAAACGCATTGAGCTTAGCGCTAATTGAAAGACCAGCATCCGCCACTGATATGTACTTAATGAGATGACGTAGTGATTTAATGTGTCCTAATTAGGGCTGTCAAACGATTACAATTTTTACTCGAGTTAATCTCAGCTTAAAAATTAATTAATCGTAATTAATCGCAATTCAAACCATCTCTACAATATGCCATATTTTTCTGTAAATTATTGTTGGAATGGAAACATAAGACACAAGACTGACATAAACATTCAACATACTGTATATAAGTACTGTATTTGTTTATTATAACAATATATCCACAAGATGGCATTAACATTATTAACATTCTTTCTGTTAAAGGGATCCACGGATAGAAAGACTTGCAGTTTTTAAAAGATAAATTTGAGTACAAGTTATAGTAATTTTATATTAAGAAAAAGAGCGTCTCCTGCTCTGCCCAATGCACGATGGGAAATTGGGCAACCATGACTGTCAGTGGTGGCTGCAAATGGTATACAATATGTTCTGTGTTGTGTTCAATTAAGCGTGTTAAAAAAAGATCATTTCTTGCTCCGCCCAAATGCATGATGGGAAGTTGGGCAACCATGACTGTTAGTAGTGGCTGCCAAAGCTTAAGCCAATAAAAGGCGCGGTCCAATGAACACCTGAGTCCACTCGCATTTCTCTGCCTTTTCGCTCTCAATGTGCTAAAACGGCGTCATTGTAAATTGTTTGAGGCAACGCATGAACAGGTCATTCCTCGCATGCGTTAATTGCGTCAAATATTTTAATGTGATTAATTAAAAAAATTAATTACCGCCCGTTAACGCAATAAATTTGACAGCCCTAGTCCTAATATTAGATGATGGAACTGTGATAACAATGTATGAGATTCAAAATAGACCTTGTCACAGTATCTACATTCTCATTAAATATCTAATTTGACAGCTTCAAATACAGGGACTCAAATTATATTGTACTTAAAACCATGTCTTTTAATCGGATTAGTATTTTTGCTGACTCACTTGCGTCTGAACATTTCCGCAAAGATGCAGCCGGCGCTCCAGATGTCCACAGGTGTGGCATAGCTAGACTGCAGCAAAACCTCAGGAGGCCGATACCACAGCGTCACCACCTTAGGGAGACAGACATATAAGGGAACAAGTCACAGAGGTCATCAATTAAATCAACCAGTGCTTCTTACAATTAAAGCTCTGAGTAGCTTGCATTTGAATTTTGAAAGATCGATGACACTAGAATGAAAGTTTAATCTTTAAAACATTGGACTGCCGAACCACACAATAAGAATGCCTAAAAATCTTCTAGTATACAAGATTCAAATTGCTCAGAAACACTGTGGGCAACTCCATTCTGGTTAATTTATATTTTAGAAGGTTATATGGAAATATTTATTATATATATATTTATATCTTATTTCTTTCATGTGAGAGATAATAACATCATACTTATACCGAGTACACCGGCACCTTAACTAAAACACCATATGCTTTCTGAGTTTCCCACCAATCTCTGTTGACAGAAAATGAAGCCTTGGTTTCATGAGTACAGCCATCTTGGAAATGGGAGTTGGCCCAATTGTTGCACTGATAAATCAAGGAAAGTGCCTGGTCGAATCAACTACTCACCAAGTCTAAATTCGAACTAAACTGTCTTTTTGTCAAGCATTTATTTTAAAAACATTTTCCTTTTACCCTGTAAAGTCATTTTCATGATTTGTTTCTAAATACCGTTGAATATGTTTGAAGTGTGATAAACTCGTAGAGGCAGAGAACAATTTTGGACTGAATTGCTAGAGCAATAAATTATTTTTCAGCTCCATTGTCAGCCAGATTCTTTGGCCGGTGCCAGTAAGGTGTTTTGTGAACATGGCACTATATGAGTGTAACATCAAGCCATAACTGCCTGAGGCTTGGACCATGGATGAAAAATTTTTTAATCAAACACCCTTAGGGAGCATTCTCAGCAGTGTTGTTAATAACGGCGTTACAATATAACGGCGTTACTAACGGCGTTATTTTTTTCAGTAGTGGGTAATCTAATTAATTACTTTTCTCATCTTGGCAACGCCGTTACCGTTACTGAGGACGGAAAGGCATGCGTTACTATGCGTTACTATATTGGTCGAAAAGTCTGAGGGAGACGGACTCACCGAGACGACAGAGCAGAGCAGGAGCGGGGAGGAGGCAAGAGAGTTGTGACGCCGAGCAAACGCGATGCTAGGTAGCTCCAATAATACATGTTGTAGCCGATAGCCGGACAAACTACGCCCGCATGTTATGGTAGATATGGTAGACATGGTAGATATCCCATGTACTGTATATAGATATAACTAGATGCAAAATGACAACCGCCATCTTAAAGCAGTAGGCTTTTTAGGACGGCTCTATTGTAGAGAAGAACCTCGCGAACCTAAGTAACTTTTCATCTAAAATACTTCTAAATCGGCAAAATCTTGACTTGAATCTTTCTTTAAATGATGAAACAGTTTTAAAACTTTCATATGTCGAAAGTAGAGAGAAGGGAACTAATGCAATAATGGGAGCAATTTTAACAACTTTTAACAGTTGATTCAGGGTAAAGGGTAAATTAGGGTAAAGAATTGGGCTCGGGCCAATTGTACCAAAAACCTCCACAAAAAACTTCACATAGTGTGGCCAACGTTTTTTTTTTTTTTTTTTTTTTTTTGAGGGAAAAAAAAAAAAAAAAAGTAATTATCACCAATTACTTTGCCAAGTAACTGATTACTCTTACATTCAGGTAATTGAGTTAGTAACGCAATTACTTTTTGGGAGAAGTAATTTGTAACTATAATTAATTACTTTTTTTCAGTAAGATTAACAACACTGATTCTCAGCAACAGAAAATATTATTAATGCGCCTTATGGCACGCAATTTACTCTTAATATATGGAATAACGTAATTATGTAGTGTCAATGGCAGTGTACTACTTACTGAACAAGCTTAGCACTAAAACTATAACATAGTGGTAACATGAGGTGTGAAATGTGTTTAAATGTCGTAATTACTATATTTTATCAAAATTTACACTAAGGTGCCATTTACATGGTGACGCTCCGACCATATGTCACTTTTCATGTTTGCATTTACATGGTTCCGTCTCCATTCGAACGATGTCACAATTCCGCGTGAAATCAATGTAGTATTCATGCCAGGCCCAAGGAGGCAGTGCAGTTTTACAAGGATACAGCCAATTATGCACTTGACAACAACCTCCTCAGCCCGGAAGACAACATAGCCGCCCACTCGAGGCAATAAGTTTTTTTCTTTTGTTTCGAAAGCACAAAAACGTGAACATAAAATATCTTTAAATTACAAAATATAAAAACAGTATATTAAAGCCGATGTTCCGCCATGTTTTCTGTTTTGAATGTTTCGTAGCAGCGAATGTGCATGCCCAAATTGACGTTTGTAAGTGATGACGTCATCGGAGCGAGGGCATTCCATTCATGTGGTTGCATCAAATCTTTCTGCTTTGGAGGCCGGAATCAAAAGTTTGCGTCTTTGCCTTCAGTTTCCGCCGTCACCATGTAAAGGCGAGGCCATTACGCAGCATAATAGTACCATGTAAACGGACCCTAAATATCAAATTAATGTGTAACAGTGATAAATATATCAAAGAAAGGTTCTAACCACGGGAGTGAGCGCCATGTGGCAGCTGTACATGCGTGCCAGTCCGAAGTCAGCCAGTTTCACCTGACCCTGGCTGGTTACCAAGATATTTTCTGGTTTCAGGTCTCTGTGCATCACACGGTTTGAGTGCAGGAATGCCAGACCACACATTAGCTGTTTCATCAAGTCCTGGAGAAAAACAAGAAGGTCCATTTTATCGCAAATGATAAACTTGAGATACTTGCAGATATTAATGACATCCACTTAACAACATGATTATGTTAAGTTTTGTGTTTGTTTCCTCCTAGTGTAACTTGTCCCTGTGATTGCCCATTGATTTCACCTTTTGTGCCTGCTCCGTGGGTATCCTCCAACCTGGTTCCTCCCGTGTCACCCACCCGGTCCTTTTTACCCCTGGTCTGTGTGTGTGTATACAAGGTCCCCGTTTTTGTTGAGTCTTTGTTGCGACATTGTCCATGTTCACGTCAGTGTCGATTCTCGTCCGTTCCCGCGTCCAAGTCCTCGTGTTCCTCTCAGTAAGTTTTTAATACGCAGTGTTTTGTTAGGACCCTGATTATTGCTGGCCTCCAGTGTTTTTTGGATCACCACGGTCTTGGTTTGTACTTAGATTTTTTGTTGGCTTTAATTAAATCAATTTTGCATTGCCTGTGCTCCTCACCTCCCTTTCCCTGCATTTGGGTCCACACTGCTCAAACGCCCGCATTCCTTGACAGATTATTAGTCTATGATGGGGGTGCTAGAGACCTACGAGTCAATGTTTCAATTAACCTAACCAGCAGTATGTGAAGGTATTGAAAACCGGTCTGAGGATCAGGGGCGGAGCTTGGAGGTGTGTTGTGGTCGCACCTGGTCCTCAGCCCCCAGTTTGCAGGCGTAAAGGAAGTGACAAGAATAAATTATGTATGATGATGTGCAGTGCTGATATACGTATACGAACGCCCCCCCATTCGGTGCCTTAATGTAGGGATGATCTCAGTATTGGCAGTGGGCATTGATCTCTCAGCAAAATAACTACGCACCCACCCTGGCTATACGGGCCCCCGTTATACTAATAGTACCTGGGCCGTGATCAGATTTGTTCCACCATGCTCTTCAGTACATGGCAATCTAATACAACTAAGAAAAATGCTAATATCCAGGGTAAAAAAATGATACATCTCTGACTATGTCACATTACCAATGTAATTAGTGTTGCACCGATACCATTTTTTGGCCCTGATACAGATACCTGGCTGTGCAGTATCGGCCAATACCGAACCGATACCACCCCGTATATATATATATATATATATATATATATATATATACCCCCCCAAAGAGCTACATAATTGGATGTGAAATCATTGCTATCAAGACTTTGTCAGGCTGTTGCTTACCTTTGCAAAATAGGAAAAAGTACACTAAACCCTAGTAGACAATAGTTGAATAATCCTTTGGCTCTCAAAAGCCAAAATAGTGCTACATTTGTGAAATTAATAAAACATGTATAATACTAGCCCAACAGTAAGAAAGTAAAAATAAATTCATAATAATAAACTCTGAATGAACTGAATTAACTTTTTTAAACCTCTCAAAGTCCAAACAGTGCAACTTTCATGAAATTATTGTCACATTCTGCTGCTGGTTAGATTGTGTTTTGTTGCTGGGCTGGTCGTGGGGGCGTTCCTGACGTCGCACCTGAATCCAATGCAGGCTCATCAACGCAGCATTTAAGCACGGGTGATCTCAGAGAAGGCTGCAGAGATATTTGCCTTGCTGATCGCCATTTGACATCTCGCACTATAGTCTCGCTACATTTGCTTGTTACGCCCCTGCATTGGGTTTTTTCTGTTAGTGTGCTGCTCTCGTTTGTAACCTCTACCCTGTGCAGGTATTTGAGTGTTTTTATTTTGGCTTTTTGGCTCGCTGCCTATCGTCTTCGTTAACCTTCGAGTTTGTAGCGTTGAGCTCCGTCGACCTGCTGTCACGGACTCCTTTTGTTATCTCTACTATCCCGCGATTGTGTGTTATTTTATGTTTGCAATCATTAAACCCTTGTACTTATCCCCCGCTTGTTGTCTGCTTCGAGGTTCAACCTTGTTTCCGCATTTGCGGATGCTAACAATTATAAGTAATAATAATTGACCACAGCATCCTGTCTCTCTATTAGCCTCCTTTTTTTCGGGAGGGGGGAATCCCTTATTTCAATTTCTGCGGCATTTCTTTCAGTAAAAGACAATAAAAGTAAAGTAGATGTAGTGAACTGACCAGAGATTATTGCTCCAGTCCAGCGCCCTTCCTCTGGAGAGCAGTCCTGCTCTTCCAGGCTCAAACTCGTCGTGTTCGTTCATGTTTCATCTTCAAATGTTTTATCAGGTTCGAGGTATTGAAACTGGCCGATTTAACTCCACATCTCGAAACTTTCAGGCTGCAAATCTTGCATGCAGCCATTGATTTTAATCAACGGGATTTCTATTTTGGAAATATTTCCTGACTGCCGCCATTTCTCCTGGTTTATTTTTCCTCCATATGAAAAAGCGCCCTTGTCATTGGTCAGAGAGGCTATTGGCCCGCTCTCATTGGTCTGGAGCAGGCCAATAGCGATAGCTGCTTGGTGTTCACGTGTCATCACACAACACAGAGACAATGTAGTGAGCGCCAGGAGGAAAAAAAGGCTGCGGTCAAATGTTATAATAATGGACCGGTAAATAGTATCGGCGCCGTCTTTGTTGGTACTCGCCGATACCGATACCACCATTTCGGGCCGGATCGGCGCCCCCTGCCGATACTATTATCGGTATCGGTGCATCTTTAAATGTAATAAACAGTGGTGCCTCTAGATACAGGAATAAATCCTTTCAAAACCACGCTCGTAACTTGAAACACTCAAATATGTGCCCAAATGAGTAAGTTATGGACAAGTTTCTGAGGTACTTCCACATTTCTGCTCACGACTTCCGTTTTCACGATATTTTACATTGACAGTAATGGCGCTGGAGTGGCATCACTCCCTAAAAACCCTGAAAAAAACACTTATTTGGAAATACCGCATCCTTCTGCCATCTCAACATGGGAAGACAAAATAAAGAAATGGCCGAGGGTGACCAAAAGTAAAATATTGTATTTTATTGACTATGGCAGTGGATGGAAACGCCATCAAGAATCTGAAAAGCCCCAAGGCATTCCAGTACCTGCACAGCCACCGAGTTGGATGTGTCCTCATACACGAACACAGAAATTTGGTTACCATGAAGGCGGATGTGGAACCAAGCCAGTGCCTCAATGCTCCGTACCACAAAGCATGGGTGCTGATAATAAAGGAGGGAGACGTGGAAACTGCGGGCTGTACATGTATCGCGGATCCCGGGCGTTCGTGTAGTCCTGCTACCGCTGTATTATGGAAGGTATGTTCTCCAAAAATACAAAACCTAAAATCTGGCGCTATTGCTATTGATATTACTATGACCATTGTAATTATGAAGTTTAATATTTTTTTTACAACAACTACTGCTGCTGCTGTAGCTGCTATCAACGAAGTGATAGGAACAAACAATCTTTTAGGTGGAGCCTTTAAGTTTAGAGAAGCGATCCACATTCTTGAAATATTGTCTGCTCGTTTCAGATGCAAGGTGTATAACTGGGTACATCCACAGTGGCGCTTCTTAGCTGGTCGGTGATAAAATATTCCCCTTCAAACCATATATTTCGGCACTTATAGGAGTTCACACAGCCACGTACAACACAGAAAGTCCCGGGCCCTCGTTTACGTTGTGCTAAATCTATTTTTGGAGAATCAGTGGCTTCCTTTGATTTGATTTTGACTTTGTCAACACACTGCTAACTTCCACCGCAACTCATGTTTTGTCTAAACCGGAACTTCAGAGCAGAAATTTTCCAAGATGGCGCCGCCCATGTTTCGCTCGGGAAACTTGTTTATATTGTCTGTCGACATTGTTTGGATACAAATATCAATTGTTTGAGTGGTTATAACTCTGTGAAGCCAGTGCTATTTGTTAGCCCTTCTAGAGCGGTTTTTGTGTGTGCATTAAAAAAAAAAAAAAAAAAAGGGATTTTATCAAGGCAACGCTACAGTTTGTGGTTTTAAATACACAGCGTGTGATTCTCTTCGGTTTATAATTTGTAAGTCATCAACAGAGTGTAAATAAACAGCTTGAAGCCTGTATTTTACAAATTTGTTCTCTATGCTAAGCAGCAGTCTTTTTCCCAAATTCTTGCTTACAAGTCAAGGCAAAAGATTGTCCAAACAACGGTGTCAATTTTGAAATCTCTTAAATGGGCTCACTGATATCTCAAGGCACTGGCCTATAGGATTTTGTTGTGTCATGGTATTCATAATCACATAGCCAATATTTGAGTTTGCTTGGTGCCAGTGTTGTTAATACCGGCATTAGAATATAACGGCGTTAGAATATAACGGCGTTACTAACGGTGTTATTTTCTTCAGTAGTGAGTAATCTAATTACTTACTTTTCTCATCTTGGCAATGCCGTTGCCGTTACCGTTACTGAGACGGGAAAGGCGTGCGTTACTATGCGTTACGATGTTGGTTGACTGACGCGAGAAAAGTCTGAAAAAGACGACGGACTCACGGAGACGAGAGAGCAAAGCAGGAGTGAGGAGGAGGCAAGGGAGTGTGACGCCATTGCAAACGCGATGTTACTATGCTAGGTGGCTCCAATAATACCTGACTGCAGCCGATAGCCTACAAACTACGCCCACATGATGCTTCAGTAGATATCACATATATACAGAACTAGATGCAAATGACAGACACGACGGCATTAGCAACATGTATAATTAAGAACTAGATGCGTTAGTAAGCAGCCGCCATCTTAAAGCAGTAGACTTCTCAGGAAGGCTCTGTTGTAGAGAACCTTCCTAGCGAACCTAAGTAACTTTTTATCTAAAATGCTCCTAAATCGGCAAAACTTAACTTTATCTTTAAATGATGAAACAGTTTTAAAATTTACACATGTCGAAAATAGAAGGGAACTAATGCAATAACGGGAGCAATTTTAACAACTTTAACGGTTGATTCACAACATTAAATGACTTCCACACATAGCAAAGGTTGCTATCTAGTTAGCGCAATATCCGCAATACCCTTGTGTCTAGTTAAGTTTAGGGTAAAGAATTGGGCTAGGGCCAATTGTCCCAAAAACCCTTTAAACTTCACATTGTGTGACCTGTTTTTTTTTTGTTTGTTTTTTGTTGTTGTTGTTGTTGGTTTTTTTTTTTGAGAGAGAGAAAAAAAAAAAAAACATGAAAATTATCACCAGTCACTTTGCCAAGTAACTAATTATTCTTAAATTCAGGTAACTGAGTTACTAACGCAATTACTTTTTGGGAGAAGTCATTTGTAACTGTAATTAATTACTTTTTAAAAGTAAGATTAACAACACTGCTTGGTGCTCACTTTAATGCGTTCAGGACCCAACCCTGGTGCTGGGGCTTTCTCCAAATATGTCTTGAGATCTTGGTCCACATGTTCAAAGACTAACGTGACTTTAGTCTCCTGGTCCGACCTCTTTGTAGCACATACATCCATGAGCCTGGCATAGACATGAGAAAAGTGGTGATGATTGAGCATGTTTACAAGAAGCCACACACAATATCCAGAGGGTACACAACTCTCTTACCTGACCACGTTGGGGTGGTCAAACTGCTCTAGTCGCTTTAACAGAGCCACCTCTCTGACCGTGGAAATGGGGATGCCATTATGGTCTGTCTGGACCCGCACGCTTTTTAGAGCCACAAATTGACCACTCTCCATATCACGGGCCTTATAAACAGTCCCATACGCACCACCGCCGATCTCTGCCACTCGCTCATACTGGATGTTGGTACCTTGGGCCATGATCGGTTTCGCACTGAAAGACAGAAACATTGACAATATTATATTAAAGTAACAGTACAAGAAAAAGCAAGACCATTGTTTGATTTTGCCCTCTCAAATCCATAAATTATTCTAAATCTGGATGAAGCTTTTACACCTTAAAGCTACCTTAATTCCCCAGACGATAAGCCGATACTTTCCCTCCTATTTGGACACCTGCGGTCAATGGTACAGTGCGGTTCATATGCGTATAAAAAAATGCCGTTTTCTTGTTTGGAGGGTGCAGCTTGCAGTCAGGTGCGCCTTAAAATCCCGAAATTGCAAAATCAAGATTATATTTATACCAAACTACAGCATTCAAAACACTTACTATGAACCTCCACATACTGACAGATCTGCTTTCTGGAAGCTATTCTCTGTAATTGGGTGAAAATTCACTTATTTGCGTTTTTGTGCAGAAGGGGAAAAAAAAAAAATTGGGAGTTTAATGGGCTGGCAGTGAACTATGTTCATATGCTTTGACGAGTTTCATTGAGACAAAAGAAGTGATTTGCCATCCTATACCATCTAAGCGCAAGTTGGATACTCGCAAATTATTAGGATTGGGAACCTCTTGGTACCTTACAATACGATATGCGAAGCTCACGATAACGATGATCTGACGATATGGCGATACAACGATTATCGATACATTGGTCAGGAAATCATTCTAGAATATTCGACAACTAATAAACAGAAAAACAAGCTTCTGCTGTTAATTGGAATGAGTTTATCAGTAGTAGATGTCCAATCCATTTGAACTGGGAGGGTGGCAGCGAATGAACATTCATTCATTCGCTGCCATCCCTCCCACTTCAAACAGATTGAACGTCTATGGCCGTCAGTGGCAGCAAATGCCAGGCAATGAGGTAATTTTGGGCTATTTAAGGTAATTTACCTGTTGATTTTCAGTACTTCCTGTTGATTTGGGGGTATTTTACGGGTCACTTCCCGTTGATTTTGAGTTACAGAACAGGAAGTGACCTGGGAATCACCCAAATGAATAGGCAGTGACTCAAACTCAACAGGAAATTACCTGTAAATGCGCAAAAAAAATCGGACAGAGTGACTGTGAATGCTATGGTTTCGAATGAAGAACGTTCCCAGTCTAAATGGAATCTGCGCCGTGCACCGTCAATGCAGCCTTACAGTTAACTGAGACACTATTATGGTGGAAGATTTCGGTAGCAACTCGTTGGTTCCTTTTTATTTTTTTTAGACATTGACACCTTTTTAAAACGATATCTCGATTCTTGGCAGGAGCATATCGATAACCTTTTGTGATACAAAGTATCACGATGTATCACCATTTCGATATTTTGTCACACCCTGTTTTCCGAAATTTCCATGTTCGCGGTGAATCTGTAACAGGCTCACTTTTGCTCAATAGACGATGTTTATTGATTAGAAAATGCAGAATAAATGAGATTTATTGATTACAATCCCACAAAAGCAAGCAACAGCTATCAAAAACAAGCAAACAAATGGTGACGTGATGCTAGATTTGAGTTTGTCAATCTCAGAATCCCCGCGTTACATTACAGCACAACTAGTTGTCCCTTAGAAATGAAAATCGCTTACCGTGACAAACGAGTGGGAAGCCAACAACACTCCAGTAAAGCGTCAAAAGGACAAAAGCCAGGCGATCTGTACGTGACCCCGCTGGTGGACCTCACGGGTCGCCCGGAAATGTCCGGTTTTGTAAGGACGCACCCCTCGGAGGCGGAGAGGCCAACTTCCGCCCCCGAGCGGCGCGGCCCCGTCCAATCACAAGCTACTTTTGGTTCAGCCCCCTTGAAAAAGGGCTTTTCAAATGAGACAAATGAGCTGTGCTGCAACGGATGCCATCAAATGGTAAATATTATGGGTGCAAAACAAGTTATCTCTATGGGACCCAGGCGTGTAACTATGGGACCCAGGCGTGTAGCAAAACAATACTATGGTGCAAAACAAGTTATCTCGTGAGATTCTCAAGTGCGTCTCCTAACTATGGGAACAAGGTGAAAAACAATAGAAGTTGTTACAATCTATGTCACAGAAGCAATCATACATCACAAAAGCATAATGTAATATTTTCCCACATCACACCCCTACAAATAAATTATGATTGTAAATTATGTTTTATTTTGGATAGGGACCGTGCCCTGTTGCGAACATTGTTATTACAACATCAATCAGTTAAACTTCCAGAATTTGTGTATTTAGAACACAACAAAAATTGCAAGTCAGCAAATCAGTTTAATCAAATGGGATGACAACAGCATCCAGGTGATCAAATGAGTAACATACACAATCCATTTGAAAGTAAGAGTCCTGATTATCAAGTTTTTTCAGGAAATTAATAATCATCATTGTTTTCAAAATATAACATTCAAAAAGGTTAGGTTCATACTGCAGGTCTTAAAGGGATCCTCTGTTTTTAAGACAAGTAATTCTTAAAAGACAAATGTTAGTATGAGTTATAATAATTTGATATTAAAACCCCTCTTAATGTTTTTGTTGTAATAAAGTTTGTAAAATTATTTTAAGTGATAGGTCGCCATTCTTGTTACATCGCAGTGTGTGACGTCACTGGTCCCATTGCCGAAATTCCAGCGTGTCACTCGTTAGCTTTCCCAACATGTCGTCAGTTCTACCCTTCCTATTTGAACCAGATCTGAAAAGTGAAGCGCAGGACAGCACTGTCGGTCGTTCACAAGACGAGCTTCAGGGAAAAATGCGTGCAGCAAATACCTGATAAGACAAAAATTGGGCAAAACTGGTGATGCGAGAGAGTCCTGTTGGGAAGTCCGGTTGGGAGCGAGAGTGTATGCGGTCCGGTTTTATTAGCAGATATTCAAGGTAAGCATATTGCGTTTTCAAACTTATCCCAATATAATTATGTAGCATCCAGAGCTGTCGTGTGCTTACAGTACAGGTCAAAAAGCACACCTTGTGTAATCCATGTCTTGTACATTGTAACGCGTGGTAGCTAGGATACGTGTATAAAAGTACCAAAAAGGGGAGAAGCTTCTACTTATGCACATTTATTCACAAAAAATATTTCCACCTTGACAACTCTTCACTCGGGAGCTCAGCAGTACGCAAACACGCGTTCCCTGACGAACTCCCAACATTGTTGGAAGGTCCACGTCAGAGTCACTGTCATCACTGTAGCGTGTCATAGTGCTTTAATTATTTAGTATGATTTGGGGAAAACTCCCATGAAGAATAGTCAACAAAAAAGATAGCAATAGTAATCCAAATCCGCATTTTTTACTCACTCGAAGATCCAGGAATTAGACAGATACCATGGTAATGTCGCAGCCGCGATTAGGCCGTCGATTCCACAAAATAGACTGATCCGAAAAGCCGCTGTGGGACTGACGAATCAAAAAAAATGGACAGATCCGAAACCAATATTGCAGACGCGGTGGGACCGTCGGATCCAGAAAATAGACGGATTCCTTACTTGACTGAGGATCCAGGAAAAATGCTCGGGTGCTAGTAAGTTGTAACGTGTGGTGGGTAGGATAGTGCACACAGGGACCAAAAAGGGGGAGAAGCTTCCACTCATGCACATTTATTCACTAAAAATAATAATTCCACCTTGACCACTCACTTCACTCCCATTGTTTCCATTTGACTGGAAATTGCATCCGAAAGCAGCACATCGTGGCATTTTACTTCGCGAGTTTAGGCAGCAATAAGCAATTGTTGAACACGAAAGATACCAATGACGTCATCACTGCGAGCCCGCAAACCATGGCGCCAACTAACGATCAAAATATGGACTAAATATTATAGAATATTGCCATTGATTTAACATTTTATGTGTTTCTACAACATATTTTAGTACAAGAGAACAATTGTGGTTTATTAGAGCCTGCATGTATTTAAGTTAGAGGATCACTTTAATGACAGTTCGTAGTCCAACATGCGCTGAGCAAACTGACCCGCATGCGCAGAAGTATCAAACAAATAACTACGCACTGTGCGTGCATGACGCACACACATAAGCCTTATTTATGTGCGTCTGTTTGCCCTGACTCAGTCATGTAAGAAATACTGAGATATTGCTTATTTGGTGCACAGTAACCGAGCATTATGAGGCTTATCGTTTTCTTCATTGTATTTTTTTTTTTTTTTTTTTATGACTGGGGTCAAGCCCGCCTCCTGGGTAGTAAAAGCAGAGTTCAAGCTGGGCTCTAACCAATGAACAGCAACATCGCTGCAGTCTTGCGTGCTGATCTCGCCCTTTGCTGACGTAATTGCTGCATGAATACCAATTTGGGAGATTTGACAGTTCAGTCTAGAAAAATGTGCCCAGATCGGATTTAAACCACATATGAAAGTGATCGGACTTTAAATGGTCCACTTCTATGCGACTTGCCCTGTTCAGATAGTAAAGTTAATGCCTCAATTGAGTCACAAAAAAACCGACAAAATCGGGATTCGTGCATAAAGACCTGCAGTATGAACCTAGCCTAAGTGTCTGTTCACCAAACATTTTGTAAACATCCTTGGAAAAGTCTCCACTCATCATTGAAAATCTAGGTTCTTTGGCTTCAATTCCTTGTCCAGCGCAGATCTAGACTGCGCGTCGTTGTAAGTATGCATTTTAGACTTGGTGTTGGTAAATTAGCAAACACATGCAAGCAGGTGTATTTGAAAGAGGCAAATTTGCACCAATTTAGGCATGATAATTTGTCAATGCATTTACAGCCGATCAGCAGTCACCGTCACATTCCCTTCAAATGTGGCGCGCTAGTGCCGTTCTGGTAGTTCTGACACGATTGAAGAAGAAACTGATTTGCTCGAGTTAAGTTGCGCAAAGTATTAGTAGCCACAAGCAAACTCCTGCGGTCCCATACTCTAATGTTTATTGCCTGCGGAGATCTTTGCTGTGAAATGGGCACTTCAGTCTTCCACCCTGATCATTCATGTCCTTGTGTGGTACATTGTAAAAGCAGATCGTGAATAAGCTGCACAGCAAAGGTGAAAAGAATCAGCAAGTTTGTTGACTCATCCAGCATTCCGAGAGTAAATCAAACACATATTGCTGAATATCTGATAAATAAAAGAAAAGCCTGCTGTCTCCAATACGCTCATTTCAGAGCACGCAAGAGTTCTTTGACCTCCCAGTTATGGCTGACTGGACAGTATACAAAGACTACAGCACTGTAAATGCCAAATGTTTCAGGCTTTTCTGCCTTACTTCATAGAAAAAGAGGCTGCTCTGTAGATCAGTTATGAACTGAGTGGCACAATCCCTTTGAAAGAACTAATGCTGTAGAGAGGTATGACTTTTGTGCCTCCAAGCCCTGCTGGGCAAGAGCTTGTTTAGCGGGGAGAAATGAGCTGCAGCTTGGATTGTTTCTGCAGGGGAGAGTGATTGAAGTGCAGCGACAAATGAACAGAAACACTTGCAAAGCCAAACACTCCAGGCAATGAGTTGACTGCTTTTTGTAGTGTGTTCTTGTCATTGCCTTAGAAAACCTTCAACACCCTTAAATGGGCGTCCACCTTGTTGATAGCAGCATGTTAGAATGCAACTTCACTTTTGTGATGTTGCTTCATCAATCAAGAGCAGAAGTTGGTTGAATGCACTGTTGTATGAAATGAGAGTAAATTTTGCAGTCAATTGCTAGGGTCGGACATTAATGATGGCCTAGTCGTTATATCGGGCCACCATTTCCAACAATGTCACACAAAGAAGAGGCGTGTCTGTTTGGCAATCTGTTTGGCGGCTAAGCCTTAAGTCCTGAACCTTGGCATAAGATATCTTCGCTGAAAATCAGCTGGACTCATTGCTGCATGATACACAGCTAGCTGAGAAACCCTCGGAGGGTGGCTGCTGGATGAACACTGCAAATAATGTATGTAAAATTTCTGGTTTCCGCTGTCTAAAGTATCAGATAATATTAGGGCTGCAACTAATGATTATTTTTATAATCGATTAATCGGCCAATTACCGTACTGGCCCGAATATAAGACTGTGTTTTTTGCATTGAAATAAGACTGAAAAAGAAGGGGGGCGTCTTATATTCGCGGTCTAGACATTATACCCATTCACAACGTTAGATGGCGCCAGATATTAGTGATGTTCTGTCATGACAGATCTCAGCTACTCTCAAGTCTAACCAGTTTGCATTATTTTATTACAATGTTTTTCCTTATTCAGATTTGTTTCAAGACTACAGTTAGACTTCACTTTGATGGTTAATGCAGTTATTGCAATGTTGTTGTTTTATCACAATAGATTGGTTTATTTACATTCCAAAAACCAGATGCCATTCATTTACGAATGTGATTGCACTTTAGTTTACATATTTAAATGTTCAGATATCAAGAATTGAATGAGGCAAAATAACATGCTTTTTCTCTCAAATATATTGTTATAATCATTTGTTTCGGATAATTAAATTAATTAATTAATTAATTAATTAAAAATAATTGTAATTATTTTCTGTATAAAAATTAATTTGGGGTTCAAAAAGTCTTTTTTCAAACTTGAGTCTTGAAAAAGAGGGGGTCGTCTTATAAGCAGGGCAGTCTTATATTCGGGCCAATACGGTAATTAAACGATTAATTGGATGAATGTCGCTTTTTTCAATTACCTTCACAGTTTAACTTGAAGTTGTTTTAGGCATGTTGTAAGTAACAATGAAGACAAAATCCAATTTCAAAGCACACTCTCTTTTATGGCTATTTACAGTTTGAATGGAAGTTTGTGTTGTCACTAAGCTGTTATATGAATGGGTTTATGTACGTGGCTTCTTTATAAAAAGAAATTTACTTTCAACCTTACTATCTAACAATAACTCAAGCACCAATATGCTTCTCCAAAACAATACAAACGGACGCTTAGGACACTGATTAGCATTATCGCTAACTAGGTTAGCGATTATGTATTACGTATTATGAAGTATTAACGTCTCATCAACAAAGAATACAAACAATGCAATTTGCTTCATTTACTGACCTCTGGCGGATCTTACAACACAAAAGACAATCTAACTCTCGACACTTTGTAATATTATTGATTTAGCAACCTAATCTCAGTGTAGCAGTGAACTCTCTTTCTCACTCTAATCACTAGCACACATGCATAAAGCCTCACATTACACACAAACAAGGACTCAAACAGGACTGCTCATAGCTGCCGGCAAAAATCGATCAACAAATTTGTTGGCAACTAATTCATTAATCAATTAGTTGTTGCAGCCTCATTAAGAAGCTAGTTTAGATAGTATAGTAAGATGTCTGAAAATTTGCAAAAATGTGAATTGTTGTTTTCCAAAGAATTTTTTTTTTCCATGTGCTACTTTGACTTAAGAAAAATCTAATGAAGAAATCTGATAATACTGCATTTAGAACTGAGAAGTTATATATAAAGATGTCCCGATCGAACGGGACACACGTCATTTTCAAAGTATCGGAATCGGCAAAAAAATATCGGACATGCCTTTTTTTTTAATATATATACTGTATATATATATTTTTTTTTATTAAATCGTTTTCTAATTGTATTTAATGTTACAGACAAAATGTCTTACATTCATCCAGAGTCTTTAGTTTTGGCTTAAAGTAGGGCTATCAAATTTATCGCGTAAACGGCGGTAATTAATTTTTCTTAAATTAATCACGTTAAAATATTTAATGCAATTAACGCATGCGCTGCACGACCCACTCACGCCTTGCTGCGTTCTATCTATAATGGCGCCGTTTTACCTATATATAGAGCTAACAGACAGCGTAAAATGAGTAGAGAGAATTCTGACAGTCTTTGGAGCCTCTTTTTAATTGGCTACAGCCTTAAAATCCCTCTTTCAACAATTAGAACTATCGTGAGAAGCAATTTGGGGAAGAACAGCAGTTGCTGATCTTTTCCTTAACACCCTATGTTACTTCCCAACGCAGAGAAGATATATCAATTGGTGCCACTACGCACAGTAATGGTTGCACTTCCAATCATGCATTTGGGCAGAACAGTTAAATGGCTACAGTATCATTTACTGAAAGCTCAACAAATACACTAGATGGCAATATTTAGTCACAATATACAAAGTCACATTTATCCTTTAAGAATTACAAGTCTTTCTATTCGTGGATCCCTCTCACGGAAAGAGTGTTAATAATGTAAATGCCATCTTGAGGATTTATTGTCATAATAAACAAATACAGTACTTATGTACTGTATGTTGAATGTATATATTCGTCCGAGTTTTATTCATTTTTTTCTTAATGCATTGCCAAAATGTATATGATCGGGAAAAATTATCGGGAATGATTGGAATTGAATCGGGAGCAAAAAAAAAAAAAAAAAAAAAAAAAGCAATCGGATCGGGAAATATCGGGATCGGCAGATACTCAAACTAAAACGATCGGGATCGGATCGGGAGCAAAAAAACATGATCGGAACAACCCTAGTTATATATATGTGTTGTAATTAGGAGTGGGAACCTCTTGTTACCTCACGATACGATACGGTTTGCGATACAAAGCTCACAATAACGATGATCTGACGATATGGCGATTCAACGATTATCGATACACTGGTCAGGAAATCATTCTAGGATATTCTAAAAACAACTAATAAACAGAAGCTTCACACACACACAAGCTTCTGCTGTGAGTTGGAATGAGTTTATCACTAGTAGACGTCCAATCCATTTGAACTGTGAGGGATGCAGCGATGTTCATTCACTGCCATCCCTCCCACTTCAAATGGATTGAACATCTATGGCCGTCAGTAGCAGCCAATGCCAGGCAATGAGGTAATTTTGGGCCATTTAAGTTCATTTCTTCCTGTTGATTTTGGGGTATTTTATGGGTCACTTCCTTTTCATTTTGTGTTACAGACCTGGGAATCACCCAAATGAATAGGCAGTGACTCAAACTCTCCTGATCTGGAAATGCCCTAAAATGAACATCAAGTGACCTATAAATGCCCTGAAAATCTAACAGAATGACTGTGAATGCTGTGGTTTCGAATGGACGAACGTTCCCAGTCTAAATGGATTGGGTGTCAAGCGCAGTCAAGGCAGCCTTAGAGTTAACTGAGACACTATTATCGTGGAAGATTTTGGTAGCAACTTTTTTTTTTTTTTTTTTGGACATTGACAGATTTTTAACCCTTTATAGCCAAATATATCAATTGATACACATAAAATTTCATGATTTTGAGACTAATTCGGAATTTTGACAATTCTTTTTGGAAAAGAAAAATGATGGATGCAAGTCAGGTTCCATGAGAAAAAGAAACAGGATTTAGCAAGGGTTATAGATATTAGAGCGCTTATTACACATATTCATTTTGACTTTTCTTTTTACAAATTTGAAAAAAAGGTTTCATTAACACCTTATTTTTCAAATTTTGTGATTCTCTGACAATTGCTTCATATTGCAGGCATTAAAGGGTTAAAATGATATCTCGATTCTTGCAGGAGCATATCGATAACCTTTTGGGATACAAAGTATTACGATAAATCACCATTTCGATATTTTGTCACACCCTTAGTTGTAATGTCAAGAATTTAGACAAGTTTAACTTGAAAGTGATCCTCTAACTTAAATACATGTGGCTCTAATAAACCACAATTGTTCTCTCGTACTAAAATATATTGTTAGAAACACATAAAATGTTAAATCAATGGCAATATTTTATCATATTTAGTACATATTTTGACCGTTAGTTGATGCCATGGTTTGCGGGCTCGCAGTGATGACGTCATTGGCATCTTTCGAAATGTGTAGCGCGTTCAACAATTGTTTATTGCTGCCTAAACTCGCGAAGTAAAATGCCACGATGTGCTGCTTTTGGATGCAATTTCCAATCAAATGGAAACAAGGGGAGTGAAGTGAGTAGTCAAGGTGGAATTATTATTTTTAGTGAATAAATGTGCATAAGTGGAAGCTTCTCCCCCTTTTTGGTCCCTGTATGCACGTATCCTACCCACCACCACGCGTTACAACTGGCGCCCGAACATTTTTCCTGGATCCTCAGTCAAGTAAGGTCCCACCGCGTCTGCAATATTGGTTTCGGATCTGTCCATTGTTTTGATTCGTCGGTCCCACCGCGGCTTTTCGGATCAGTCTATTTTGTGGAATCGACGGCCTGATCGCGGCTGGAACATTGCCATGGGATCGGTCTAATTCCTGGATCTTCGAGTGAGTAAAAAACGCGGATTTGGATTACTATTGCGATCTTTTTTGTTGACTATTCTTCGTGGGAGTTTTCCCCAAATCATACTAAATAATTAAAGCACTATGGCACGCTACAGTGACGACAGTGACTCTGACGTGGACCTTACAACAATGTTGGAGTTCGTCAGGGAACACGGGTTTGCGTACTGCTGAGCTCCCCAGTGAAGAGTGGTCAAGGTGGAAATATTTTTTGTGAATAAATGTGCATAAGTGGACGCTTCTCCCCTTTTTGGTACTTATATACATGTATCCTACCTACCACGCGTTACAATGTACAAGACATGGATTACACAAGGTGTGCTCTTTGGCCTGTACTGTATGTAAACTAAGCACACGGCAGCTCTGGATGCTAACAATCTACATAATTATATTGGGATAAGTTTGAAAACGCAATATGCTTACCTTGAATATCTGCTAATAAAACCGGAGTTCCCATCACTCTCGCTCCCAACCCGAGTTCCCAATAGCACTCTGTCGCTCTGTTGCCATTGAGACAGCGAGTGCATCACCAGTTTTGCCCAACTTTTGTCTTATCAGGTATTTGCTGCACGCATTTTTCCCTGAAGCTCGTCTTGTGAACGACCGACAGTGCTGTCCTGCTGTTCACTTTTCAGATCTGGTTCAAATAGGAAGGGTAGAACTGACGACATGTTGGGAAAGCTAACTATTGACACGCTGGAATTTCGGCATCGGGACCAGTAACGTCACGCACTGCGACGTAACAAGACTCGCGACCTATCACTTAAAATAATTTTACAAACTTTATTAATACAAAAACATTAAGAGGGGTTTTAATATCAAATTATTATAACTCATACTAACATTTATCTTATAAGAATTACTTGTCTTAAAAATAGAGGATACCTTGAAGAAGGTCCTAAACGATTAATTGGTTATCAAAATGGTTGTTGATTAATTTGCTAATCAATTAGTTGTCTATTAATCTATTAATTGTTGCACCTCTAGAAAATATAGTAGAAACTAAATATGAATCAATCAATGATGATTCAATTTCATGAGTCAAGTCATTGAGAGTTTTGTGGTTCATTCAAATGACTTAAGTGAAGGGGGGGTTCACTTCCACTTGGTGACAATGTGAATTTGCGTGCGAACAGTTGCTGATGCACCCTGCGACTTATCATTGACTAGTCAGGGTGTGGTATTTTCTGCTCTAGCACCCCACAACCCACACCTTTACTCACGAACGGACCACCACAGAAAAAAAAACATTTTTCAATAAAGGCATCGCCAGGAGTCATGTAAATTAAATTCAAGCCAAAATTTACAACCAAAGGTCCACAGTTACAATTAATTATCATATAATTGTAGAAGTGGAAACTGTAATGGGTTTCCAATTTCCATGTCTTTTTACTGTAACTAACCATTTTTAGGTCATCATAAGCTTAGGTGTATAGTTGTGAACAAGAGGAAGTGATGTTTCATGATGAATGACGAATATTTTATGTTGAGAAAGATGAGTCATTGTCTGAAGCTAGGCCTGTCATCATTTATTAACTCTTGAGATTTCCTTATTAAACTAAAAATGGTGGTTATCTACTGCAGTGTCTACCAACATTCGACCCAAAGCACCCATGATATATTTGCTAAATATCACAATGCAACATCAGGCAAACCTGGACGGAAAGTATGAATTGTGTAATAATGACAGTATTTTTTCAATTTACTCATGAATGCACTTTTTTTTAATGGAATCTCGGCCTGTTAAACTGAGCTGATATACTTGCAGGATGCCGTGTCTTGTTCTGTTGTATGAATTGCAACAGTTGGACACACAGATTGATCATACCTTCTGCCATGTAATGAAAGCAGATTTAATTGTTCTGCTTGTCACTCTGAGGTGCTGGCATAGCTATCTTAACAAAGATATATTTGTAATTCGGTGGCACAGTGGTTAGCAAGTAGGAGTGGGGAACCTCTTGGTACCTCACGATACGATACGCGATACAAAGCTCACGATAACGATGATCTGACGATATGGCGATACAACGATTATCGATACATTGGTCAGGAAATCATTCTAGGATATTCTACAAACAACTAATAAACAGAAAAACAAGCTTCTGCTGTGAATTGGAATGAGTTTATCACTAGTAGACGTCCAATCCATTTGAACTGGGAGGGTGGCAGCGAATGAACTCCCACTTCAAACGGATTGAACGTCTATGGCCGGTAGTGGCCGCCAACGCCAGGCAATGAGGTAAGAGGCATGTATAGGTTCAGATGTATCTAAGATACAATGCACAAAGCTCAAAACCCATTTTAAAGCAATAGAACTGGCCACTGGAGGTCAGTAGCGCATTTGGTAAGAACTCATCTCGGGCCAAGAAAGAAAGTGAAAAAAAAATAGTCAGGAAACGGAAGTTGGAGGGTTCTTGTGAAGACGCGTGAGAATTTGAGAAAAATGTGGAGAACAAATGGAAAAAAAAGGCAAACGACACTGGAGGAGTGTTTTCAAAAGAAAACCATTGTCAAAGAAGGATAAAAAAAAATCTATCTTGATGAGACAGACGGTGACGTCCACAACAGCGTCAGGTTCCACACGGCTTCTGCAGAGCTCACATTGCATTACTCGTTAGCCCGAGGTTGAAACCAACGATGAAGATAATGAAAAAATTGAGACCGATCTTGATCCGGACTCATCAGATTACTGGCAGCCACCTCATTCAACCGGGAGCAGCCGAGAGCCTTCCCCGTTGTTATGTGCGCAAATACTTCAACAGTTCAATAGTTTAGTTATGTGTAAATAAATTGTTACTTTGCGATCAAAAGCTCCATTTGTCTTGTTGTTTGTTATTTTGTACAACGAAAACATTACATTATATTATATAACCGTTCAGACTACTTTCGTCCATTGAGACCATTCAAGTATTACGCATGCGCTTTAATTCGCAGTCCGACACGCGCCGGTGCGCAGAAGCATCAAAACAAATGACAAGTCATCCGTCATTCCAGGGATATCATATTTTGCTTTTCAAAAGGAGGAGACAAATAACAGACATAAATAATCCCCGTTTAGGCTTATATTCACAGTTTATATGGATCGATAGCATGCACGCACTGTCCGTGCATGTCACACACACATACGGGCAGTTTTCCCCGACTCTCCAAGACGGGCTGCAGCCAGACCCCACTCCCGACTCTCGGCCGTGTAGGAAATGTTGAAATATAGCTCACATAGAGCAGAGAGAAAACCGATCATTCTCATGCTTATCCTCAACCCATTTTAATTTTTTTATGACTGTTGTCAAGCCCGGCCCTTCCCAAAAAGCCGTGTTCACTGCAAGCTAGGCGCTAATAATGCACAGCTGAAATCGGACTTGGGACACTGGACGGTACAGACCGCCGCGACAGTCTGGAAAAATGTGGCCCAGATCGGATTTGAACCACATACAAAAATGACCCAGATCGGATTTGAAATGGTCCACTTCTATGCGACTTGTCCCGTTCAGACCGTCAAGTTAATGCCTGACTCGAGTCGGAAAAACACGAAAAAATTGGATTCCTGCATTAAGACCTGTAGAATGAACGTAGCCTTAGACAATGCTCTCCAAAGCTTCCTAACGTTTCTGTGTTTGCTACACTTGAATGCTAGTTCGGGCATTTTTCCGGGTAAGGCCAACGACGTCATGCATCAAGAGAGACAATAGCTAATTAATATGCTCACTCGCCATCCTGTGGTCTGGGGTGTGAATTGCAACCTGTCAAAATGACGGATGGACTTCAGTTTTTTCCGTCACCGTTTTAAAAAACCGGTCAACGACGGAAAATATTCGGTTAACGCGACCCCTGCTCCAAATTCTCTATATGTGTAATTATTCATGTGAAAGGTTGTTTGTAAGGCTGCAGCAACTAATCGATTAATAAATTAGTTGCCAACGAATTTAATCATCGTTTTTTGCCGATAGCTATGAGCTGTCCCGTTTAGGTCTTTGTTTCTGGTAACGTTAGGCTGGGCGTGGCCCACGTCAGTGATTAGAAAAAGGGAGAGAGAATTCACTTCTAGTCTGCTACACTCAGGTTGGGTTGCTGAATCGACTTTACGAAGTGTCGGGAGTTAGATTGTCTTTTGTGTTGTTAGATCCAGTGTGCCTCCGTCAGAGGTGAGTAAATGAAGCCAATTGTATTGTTTGTATTCTTTGTTGAAAATGCGCTACTACTTAGCACAGAACGCTAAGCTAGTTAGCGAATATGCTAATCAGTGTCTCAAGTGTCTGTTTGTATTGTGTTTTGGAGAAGCATATTAGCACTTGAGTTATTGTTAGATAGTAATGCGTCTCATTTTTTTTATTTTTTATTTTTTTTATAAAGAAACAACACACATAAACCCATTCATATGACAGCTTAAAGTCAGCTAACCGCTATCAAAAGCTCCCATTCAAACCGTAAATTTTCATACAAGATAGAGTGCTTTGAAATTGGATTTGGATTTTATTTATGAATAACTGTTTGATAACGAAAACTGAGTAATACAGTCTGCTCCTTATTCAATTTTGTTGTTTAGTTTAAAGAAATTAAATGAGTCATTGACGCTATTGATATCAGCTCTTTGCCCACAATATAAAAAAAATGTCAATTAGCAGCACTTATTATACATTTGACATTTAAGTGAGGAAGCTGTAATAAAATATCATTTTTGAAGGAAATAGTAATCCATTTTGTCTTCATTGTTACTTACGACATACCTAAAACAACCTCAGGTTAAATTGTGAAGGTAAATGAAATAAATGACATTTATCCGATTAATCCATTAATCGTTTAATTAATCATCAAATTAATCGATTACAAAAATAATTGTTAGTTGATACCTAATTTGTCTGTGTGTGCCCTGTGACTGGTAACAACCACTTTAGGGTGTACCCCGCATTCTGCCCATGGTTAGATGGGATAAGCTCCAGCACCCCCACGACCCTCATTAAGATAAGTGGTACAGAAGACTGAATGAATTAATATTTGTAATTCATAAATAATCACTTTTGGACAATTGGAAAATCTCCATCAACGTCTCTAATGATTTCTTATGACCACCCTTGTGCCACAGCACCCGGTTGGAATTACTTCCATTTGCCAAAATATTCAAATTAACGAAAGAGGATAATTAAATGCTGTATATACGTATATAAATAATGGCCACTGCTGACTGAAGGCCAGGAGTGCACTCTATTGCTTGTCTTTCAACAATTCCCCACATTCTACAGAGTTACTATTAAACAATTAGTCATCATGCAATGTCGTCAAAAAATTAAAATTCTGTAGGAATTTCCAGATTTTCAACTGAAGGTTATCGAAATTTGGATTAATTTTCAAACTAAAAGCGATATATTCCAACGCCAACGGGTGCACATCTTGAGGACGTCCATGGTGTTCTGTTTAACTGATTAAACTAATCTTCACATTAACCTGATGACAAGGGCGTAGGTTTGATCTCAACATCGGTAGGGACGATCCACCTAAAAGATTGTATGTTTGTTCTTGTCACTTCGTTGATCGTTCATGGACAAAATTCTAACAATCTGTGCAGCCTGTGTTAACATGCAGTGTAGATTGATACGCCGGCCACTTCAGTGTCCAAAATGAGGCAGAATTACAAATATTACACTTGCCAAATTCAGAAGGGCTGACATTGATTTTGTTGTTACAAGGAAATACTATAATGTAATTTTCATCTAGTTAGGTTATAGTTATGGTATTATGAGCTCATCGTATATGTATATATAAACACAAATAGTTTGTCATTCTTTTTTACTGCAGATATTGATGGCAATAAAAATTTTGGACAACATGATTCTATTTCTTGTTTTATGTAAAACAATTGGTGCATGTGAAAGACAGGTCAATAAATCACAATTTATAACATTATTAGAAAAATATTGACGAAGGAAAGAGAAATAGTCTTTTTTAAGGGATTTTGATGAGTAATGCATACCTGTCAACCCGAGCCCAATGGCAATCTTACAAATAGTGACGTATGCCCTAACAAATTGGTGACTGATCTTACGACGTTTTATTTAATTTCAATTTTATTTGTATAGCCCTGGATCACAACAACGTTGTCTCAAAGGGCTTTGCAGAGGCAATATGATACACAGTGCAATATGAAACAAAAACTCAATTTTTAAAATAATATGAATTTATTGGTAATATTGTCACATATAACCTAGTGCAATCAAAGAACAATATCTTCAGCTACATCATGATTACTAAGACTTAACAGTGACTTTTTTTTTTTATAATGGTATGTAGCACTTTTGGCAATTTCTATCATGTCTTTTGATGGCTGCACTTCATGGCACTTCAGCTCGCGACTTGAAGGCAGTTCGTTAGTGTGTCTAATTATACATTAAAAAAGGTCAGTTGATAAAATTAACTGCAATCTTTGAGTCAGGGAACATTTCTTTTGCCAATTCTGAGAAGTGATCAGCAATAGTTGCAGGCAAATTGTGTCCGGCAACAAATTGGCAGAATAAAATCTCCGCTTTCGTCACAGCATAGCTTTTCATTCTGCAGACTGTTGTTAATCTTACTTTAAAAAAGTAATTAATTACAGTTACAAATTCTCCCCAAAAGTAATTGAGTTAGTAACTCAGTTATCTGAATGTAAGAGTAATTAGTTACTTGGCAAAGTAACTAGTGTCACCTTTCAAGTTTTTTTTTTTACTTTCTTTAATTAAAAAAAAAAAACATAGTAAACTCTGCTATGTTTGGAAGCCAGTTAATGTTGTGAATCAACCGTTAAGTTGTTAAAATTGCTCGGGTTTTTGCATTCATTTCCTTCTGTCTACTTTCGACATGTGAAAGTTTTAAAACCGTTTCATCATTTGAAGATGGGATTTTTGGATTCAGGATTTTGCCGATTTAGGAGTATTTTAGATAAAAAGTTACGAAGGTTCGCTAGGAAGGTTCACTACAACAGAGCATTTCTGAGAAGTCTACTGCTTTAAGATGGCGGCTGCTTGATAACGCCGCTGAGTGTCATTTCGCATCTAGTTCTATATGCATTTGATATCTAGCGTTGTATCATGTGGGCGTAGATTGTAGGCTGTCTGCTACAGTCAGGAAATATTGGAGCCACCTAGCCTACCATCACGTTTGCAACAGCGTCACAACACTCTTCCCTCACAGTGTCTGACTTTTCTCGCGTCATTCAACCAACGTAGTAACGCATAGTAACGCACACCGTTTCGGTGCATGGTCTCGTTGCCGAAACGGTGACAAAATCCGAAAGGAGAAAAAAAACGTAATGCACGAGAAACGTACAGATTTTGAACGGATGGGGTACACATTTAAAAATCAGTGGTCACTTGTACAAATTACGCCGAAACCGTACAACTTGACAGGTATGGTAATGCTACTCCAGCGCCACTGTTGTTTTGGTTAGAAAAAGTGTAAAATAAAAGTCGCGAGCAGAAATGCGGAAGTACAGCGGAAGTACCTCGATAACTTGTTTATAAGTAGATACTATAATTTTCCTGTATGTGCAAAGTGAATGTTCCACTGTACACAATGTAACTTTGTATTGTGTAAGAACCAGATATGAAAGTGGGTCAGAACGGTCAGGAACGCAGTTCCGGAATAAGATTCAGGGCCAGAACGCAGTTCCGGTATAAGATTTAGGGCCGGAATGCTGTTCCGGTACACGGTGCTTTGACTCCGAAAATATGACAGCAATTGTCAAAACGCTATGTAAAAAAAAAATTTTTTTTAATAAAATAAAATGCTAAGCTGCCACAAATGCATTTCAGATCCAAGAAGAAAACAATCTACCAACATCAGATTTACATACAAAGTGTTAACAACAAGCATAATAAAGTGCTTGAGTAGCGTAATCCGTTTCCACCAATATTTATGATTGATTTTATTCCACGGACGGTATGGAGGTTTCCCCAGCTGCAGCAGTTATCAGAGTCTGACGATGATGAGTCACGTCAATGTGCAAATGCACGCAGCAAAGCAAAACGCCTGGACTCATTTATCAGTTCAATTGGCTGACATACTGACATGTGATTAGCAGAGATGGTTCGCTCTGATTGGTTCAAATGTGCATGTTTTCTGGAACAGCAAAAAAAAAAAAAAAAAAAAAAAAAAAAAAAAAAAAAAAAAAAAAAAAAAAGCTTGTTGAATTGATGCGACAAAAAAAGGGCAATGCAACATAAAATGGATCAAATCTTTAAGAGCATCGAAAGTTAAGGAGGCTTATTTATCATATTTAGTTTTATTTACTCTGATGGGGAGGTTAAGAACATCTTAGCTGTCAATGTGCACTTTGGACTTATATTTGTTAATTTAGGTTAGGCTACTTAGCCATTTCCTTATGATTTAAAAAAAGTCAATGTTTGCGCGATCGTCAAAATATATTTCAATTCACTCTGCATAATATAAGTCATTTGTACTTATTTTTCTGAATGTATGTTACTTATATCTTTATTATTAAAAAAAAAAGGAAATGTTTACATTAACTTCCATTTTAATACATATGCTATGTTCTTAAGAAGTTAAAATTGAGATTTGGCATTTAGTATGTGAGGAAATGAGGGGAAAATTAGGAGATGGAGGTTGGGGTTATTGCTGGTTTATTAACTTTTATTGAAAAAAATACAATGTTGAATGAAAATCAGTTTTTGTATGTGTTATAGAAATAACTGTGCTAAAACAGTTTTCTTTGCATTTCAGTGGTTTAAGAGGTCTGACTCTTAAACATCACTCGAAATTAATATCTCAAGACCCCCAATTTACCGCAAAATGGACCAGAATTTTTTTGTGCTCTGTTCGTGCTAGTTGTTAGCACACCCCTCTGTTATTGAGAGAGTTGGTACGCTCCATTAGCAGCGGGAGCTAAGCTACGAAAAAGCTACGAATGACGTCCCCACTCGAAATTAATATCTCAATAAAAGCATAATACTGTAGCTACAAAACCGTTGCAGCACAAACGATTAACATCATTTTTATATAAATTTGCGTCTGATGGGGCGGGGGGGTGCAACTTTACGGAGGCCCGTAGAGATAGTCACAAAGCACATATAGCAAAGTGTCGTCTTATTTATTATTTATTTTTAACTTCTGGGTCATTGTCTTTGCAATTGTCTTGCGAGCCTTTTGCGGTCGTGCTGCGAGCCATTTGCTGTCGTGTTGTGGCAATTGGCGTTCGTGCTTTTGCCAATTTGCAATCCGCTTTAGGAATTGGGGATTGTGTTGTGGCAATTTGCATTCGTGCAGCGAGCCATTTGCTGTCGTGTTGTGGCAATTGGGGTTCGTGCTTTTGCCAATTTGTGATCGTGCTTTAGGAATTGGGGATCCTGTTGTGGCAGTTTGCATTCGTGCTTTTTTTCTTTTGCAAAGCGTTTGCAATTGGGGTTCGTGCTTTTTCTATTTGTAAAGTGTTTGGACTTTGCATTTCGCTTGACACCTCTCGGCCACCGTACTTTCACCCCTGGTAAGAACTTAGTTAAGTTACTGTTGTTCAATGTCACGATGACAGGTGTTGGACATCTAGTGTACTGGAAGTACTTGCAGAAGTACTGGAAGTGCAGAAAGATTTATCTTTCTGAGGTTGTACTTCCAGTAAAAAGATGGAGAACACGAGTCTTTGTTAATAATCATACTTTGCAGGTTTTCATAAATGTGGGATGAAAACATAGGAGGAACCTCAAGCTCCAGATCAAGGGCATAGGTTTGCATAGGGACGGTAGGGACGTAACACTACCAACTTTTCAGGATACTCAAATTGTCCCCACTAACTTTTAAGCAACCTTATTTGCATTTTTCAGTTTCAGTTCAGTTGTATAGGTAATTTAGATTGCCTTCCCATATGTTGTAAGGATACAATTGACAGGATACACTATTAAGTGAATTATTTTCAGACTTATATTTCCCCATTTTTCACTTGCTGAATGTGCTAGTCCATTTTTCCCCCTCAAACTCACGTTTGATTGGCTGATGACTTGACCCCCCCCACACAAAACACGCACTGACCCGACGGAAATACAACATGTCGCCAACATGCCGCCTCAACCACCCCCTTCAAAGAGGAGGGCTATTAGAAGTTTTTTTTTCCCCCAGCCAGCAGCAGCCAATGTAAGTCATGTAAAAAGACATCAATGTTATGAATGTGGGGAACACACCACTAATTTTGCAACTGAAATTTTGCTACAACCTGCATCAAAGTTTGCATAACATTAAACTGTGTGAATTTGCTAACCTGCAAAACTTGAGCTGCTTAGAGAGAAGTGTCCTCCACTTTTGTATTTTTTGCTGTAACGTTAATTAAACTGTGAGACATGTAGTGAACCGTGGTTTACCCCCTTCTACTCAATTTTCATTTTTGCTTTGTTTATGTGGTCTTAAAGAAACACTTGGTAACTTTTCAGTTTTGGTCGGTTTTAGCGACGCTGGTGGACAAAAGCGGTAGTTTTTTTTAAGTTTCCCATGAGGACCAGCGCATGAGCGCATAGTGTCTTCCTATGAGGGTCGTAAGAGAAAATAATTGAGAAGCACTGGTATAACTAAATACAGATTTATTTTTGGAATGATCAGTTAGCCTATCAATTAATTAAGTTCATATTCGTAAGCAGTGTTGTTAATAACGGCGTTAGAATATAACGGCGTTACTAACGGCGTTATTTTTTTTCAGTAATGAGTAATCTAATTAATTACTTTTTTCATCTTGGCAACGCCGTTACCGTTACTGAGGCGGGAAAGTCGTGCGTTAATATGCGTTACTAAGTTGGTTGAATAAAAAAAAAACTCTGAGAGAAACGGACTCACGGAGACGAAAGAGCAGAGCAGGAGTGGGGAAGACGCCGTTGCAACCGCGATGCTAGGTGGCTCCAATAATACCTGACTGTAGCTATAGCCGACAAACTACGCCCACATGACACGGTAGATATCATATTATAGAACTAGATGCAAATGACAGACACAGCTGCATTGGCAACATGTTTTAAGGACTACATGCGTTAGTAAACAGCCGCCATCTTAAAGCAGTAGACCTCTCAGGAAGGCTCTGATGTAGAGATCCTTCCTAGCGACTTCCTAGCGAACCTAAGTAACTTTTTATTTTTTTATTTTAATGCTCCTAAATCGGCAAAATCCCAACTTAAAACTATCTTTAAATGATGAAACAGTTTTAAAACTTAAACATGTTTAAAGTAGACAGACGGGAACTAATGCAATACCGGGAGCAATTTTAACAACTTTAACGGTTGATTCACAACTTTAAACGACTTCAACACATAGCAAAGGTTACTATCTAGTTATCGCAATACCCTTGTGTCTAGTTAAGTGAAGGGTAAAGAATTGGGCTAGGGCCAATCGTCCCCCAAACCCTTTAAACTTCACATTGTGTGACCTGTTTTTTTTTGGAGAAAAAAAAAAAGAAAAGAAAATTATCAATAGTTACTTTGCCAAGTAACTAATTACTCTTACATTCAGGTAACTGAGTTACTAACGCAATTACTTTTTGGGAGAAGTCATTTGTAACTGTAATTAATTACTTTTTTTAAAGTAAAATTAACAACACTGTTCGTAAGAAATGTAGCCCTAATTCCTGTTTACCCAATCTGGTCTTATTCATATCCCGTCATCTGCAAAAAGTGTGCATGCATGTTATGCTGTTATATCAGGGGTCCCCAAACTACGGCCCGCGGGCCGGAAACGGCCCGCAGCCACATTTGGTCCGGCCACCTGAACAACAACAAAAAAAAAATTGTAAAAAAAAAAAAAAAAAAAAAAAAAAAAAATTTTTTTTTTTTTTTTTTTTTTTTCAATAGAGTTATTTATGTCCTGGCTTTTTTCTGTGAAGAACTGAGCAATGGTTATTTGGTTATTATCCATTTAATTAATACAGTATTATTATATTATATTATATTACATGATATATTATATTATATTATATTATATTCAGGGGTGCACATAAGTGGTCCGCACATGCGTACTGGACGTAGACAAACGCGCTGGCCCTCAACGGCTTCCATACGCTTTTGCGCACCGATGGCTGACCACTCTATTTGCGGCGGACACGAGAAAATAACTTCTCAAAATGTCGATGAGGCAGGCCACACTGAGTAATTACTTCCGTGTTCCCCCACCCCCGTCAAAAGACAGACAGACGACAGAGACTTCACCGGAGCTACCGAAAAAAAGGACTTTTGCTGAAAAGTGGCTACAGGAGGTACCATGGCTAGAAGCGAATGATGCTCGCACGGAAATGCGGTACAAAATGTGCCGTGAGAATCCCAATGTCGCCGATTAGAGCAACGCATTTTATGTAGGGTCAAAGAATTTCAGCCATCCAAACTTTGAAAAGCACGAAAAAAACAGAGAGCATGTGGCAATTAAGCAAACTATCAATGTCAAACAGGACCCCACTCGCCCTATGGACATGTGGTGGAATAGGGCGGAATAAAGGTAATGAACAGCGACATGCACTGACAAACGTGTTTTTGCTCGCATTTTACAAAGCTAAACATGCACGTTCAATGAAGTCTTATGAGGAGGACATCCCACTTTTAAAAAGGCTTGGAGTTAATGTGGGAGCCGCATAATGCCCTTTATTTTGAATTGGTGCTTTTAGGTTTATTTCTTTACATTTCACTTCAAAGTAATGGCAATTTTGTTGTGCCAGTTGATGTTAATCAAGCATTAACTGTTAATATAATTAATCAAAGTTAATTGGCTCTAAGTAAAGCTTGTCATAAATTTATCGCATCAGGTGGGTCGGCACTCAAGCTCAATGAGGACCAAGTCACATCTCCAGGTCCTCCTCTGAGAACCTGGGCAAAAAAATTATGTGCACTCCTGATTATATTGTATTATATTATATTATATTATATTAAGGGCTGTCAAAGTTATCGCGTTAACGAGCGGTAATTAATTTTTTTCTTTAATCACGTTAAAATATTTGACGCAATTAACGCATATGCCCCGCTCAAACAGATTAAAATGACAGCAGTGTCATGTCCACTTGTTACTTGTGTTTTTTGTCTCCCTCTGCTGGCGCTTGGGTGCGATTGATTTTATGCACCATGAGCATTGTGTAATTCTTGACATCAACAATGGTGAGCTACTAGTTAATTTTTTTGATTGAAAATTTTACCAATTTTATTAAAACGAAAACATTAAGAGGGGTTTTAACATAAAATTTCTATAATTTGTACTAAAATCTATCTTTTAAGAACTACAAGTCTTTCTATCCAGGGATTGCTTTGACAGAATATTAATGTTAATGCCATCTTGTTGATTTATTGTTATAATAAACAAATACAGTACTTATGTACAGTATGTTGAATGTATATATCCGTCTTGTGTCTTATCTTTCCATTCCAACAATAATTTACAGAAAAATAAGGCATATTTTAGAGATGTTTGAATTGCGATTAATTACGATTAATTTTTAAGCTGTGATTAACTCGCTTAAAATTTTTAATCGTTTGACAGCCCTAATTATATTATATTATATTATACTATATTATATTATATCATTTTTATTTTATTTACTTTGGTTCCGTGAAGAATCCAGAAAGGGTTATTTGATTGTGGCTTTCTGAAAAACAATACATTTTTACATTTAGGCACTCCTGCAATCGTCACACTTTTTCTGTTACAAACTGACCCCGGCCCCTCATCAGAGAAGAGAAGGGTTATGTGGCCCTCACAGGAAAAAGTTTGGGGACCCCTGTGTTATATCGTCCCTACCAATGTTGAGCCCAAACCTACACCCTTGCTCCAGATAAACCGGAGCCCAAAACCATGGTACTCAGAACATGAGTTTGCCTCGTGATTTTAGTCAGCCAGCCTCTCCTATTAAAATTGTTCAATGGCCCCATCAGGGAAACAGCTGGAGACAACAACGATGTCTCCATATTTTGAAGTCTTTCACCAGGTCATTCGCCTCACTCACTCATCGTGGACTGTGGGACTAGTCTTAAGTTCAAATCCATTTGGGGGGCTGTATCTCAGCAAAATCGTGTTACTGATCCAAGCCATCCAGACACACGAGGCTGGTGGGCGGAAGCAGTGAGAATCAGGCCAAGTCGGACGGGAAGTGCAACACGTTGTGCTGATCCCACTTTTGTTGAATAAAAGTTTAAACTAAGGCTTCAATGAATAAGGGTCAGCCACGAGTTTGCATCACCACTTCCACCTTTTCGAATGGAGTGCACGCCAACGAGCAAAAGTGACCTGTAAAAACTTGCACATGGCCACATATTACGTAAACGCCTCGCGTCCGGTGGCCAAGCAGTCGCCCCGAGGGATCAAAAGAAAGATATGTCATAATACGTCTGCTTCAAAGTATCTTACCTTCGTCCCTCTCCAGAACCGGCTCCTCCGTTTTTCTTCGGATCTTACGAGGCGCACATGCTTTTCGATGCGGTGCCACGTATAAGTTCACCCCGAGAGACACTGGGCTCCGAGGCGACCAGAACTAGTTGTGCAGCCTTCGCACGGATGTCGATTGAGAAAAGAAAATCAATCGATGCGAGTTCGACCTCCACCCACCCTTTCTTATCCCTCTCAGTCTGCACTCTTTTCGGGGGGTTTTCGCTTCCTGTTGCTTCATGAACGCTTGCTGGGGGCGGTGCTACATATTATCGGCACTCGGCATGCATCACAACCACGATGATGAGAACTCAGTGATCCCTCGATTTTCGCGTTTCATGGTGACCAGAACCATTGGCAGAGTTTGACTTTTGGGGCAGGGGAGGCACAACATGTTGATGACCCCGAAACGCAGTGTCAGTAATAAAATTACTTACAAAAATATTTATAATAACACCGTATTGGCCCGAATATAAGACGGCCCTGATTATAAGACGACTCTTTTTCAAGACTCAAGTTTGAAAAAGACTTTTTGAACACCAAATTAATTTTTATACAGATAATAATTGCAGTACATCCGAAGGAAATGATTATAACAATATATTGAGAGAAAAAGCGTGTTATTGTGCCCAGGGCCGGCCCAGCCAATACGCAGACTATGCAGCTGCTTAGGACCCTGACCACTAGGGGGCCCCCAATTTGGCAATTTTTAAATTTATATTCTATTTTGTTTACTTCAGTTTGCTTTATTTGACTTTTGTGAGTTTTCATACTTGATTACACGCTTAAAAAAATAACTTCACTTACTTCCTTAACTTCTTTCTTTCCTCTTTTAGAAAAAGGTTTGGCGCTATCTACTGTAAGTACCAGTGACGTGCGGTCAGGGGAGGCAGGTGAGGCAGAGCCTCACCTGTCATCATGACAAAAAAATAATTATAGCATCAAATTTATATGAATATTTGTCCATTGCTCTTTATGTATTACTCATTTCAAACATTTTTTATAGTCAAAATCGCTGAATTTGCCTATTTCCTGTTCAAATAAAGAAATGAAACGAGAGGTGCGGCAGCAACGAGTAAAGCCTCACCTCTGATTGCGCAATCCATAACAAACTGGGTTGATACATGGAATTGGAGCGTGCTGGTTGCCGTACATCTGCATGTCGCCGTTATAATGTTTCCAGATACGTTTATTTGACCTGATTTTCCACATTCTGGCTAATGTCTTTATCCCTTAAAGTTTAATGTTTGTTAGCGACATATTTAGTTTTGCTGATGGGACATAAAACCGCAGTGAAAAGGCACATGCTGCGGCAGATAGTACTCTGCCGCACTGCTAGGGGGCGTACGTGAAACTGGACTTTCCGTTAAATGTGGACGCGGTTAACACAACACCGGAGCTAGAAGGTTTGCTTCAAACTACGGGACAGAAGATAACTCGCGCTTTTCAAACGGACTGGTACACCCGAAAAGACTGGCTATGTGGCTGTCCTTCGAAAAATCGCCTTTGCTGCTTTCCCTGCCTTTTCTTCTCAACTTGTGCCAATGTCTGGACTAACACGAGATATTGTGACATTAAAAAACTACGACAAAGCCTCAGCAAACATGAGAGCTCGACCACTCACATTCAAAGCCTGATTGCTTTAAAAACTTTTGGAAGCTCAAGGATCGATTTGGCTTTGACGAACAGCGGAAGCTCAACGGTAGCATCCTCAATGCTAAGGTAAAGAAAAGAATTTGAAAGACCTCATTAATGCAACTTGCATCCTAGCTAAACAGGAGTTAACATTTCGTGGTAACGATGAGCGTGTAAGCTTTTCTAAACGAGGCATATATGTAGAACGATTACATGGTTTTGCTGAGAAAGATGAAAGGTTAGCTAGACTTTTGGACACATCCACTGTGTTTTCTGGCTTGTCAAATAGAACACAGAACGATCTAATTGAAGCAATCCTCTCCATTGAGGCGGAGAGATTTTTTTTTAAAGTAAAGGAAAATAAGGAGGACTTTTACAAAAAGGACGTAGGTTTGCATAGGGACGGTAGGGACATAACACTACCAACTTTTCAGGATGCTAAAATTGTCCCCACCAACTTTTAAGCAACCTTACCTTTTTTGCGTGATATAATGTTCAGTTATATAGAGAATTTAGATCTTTCAATAGTTCCATATGTTGTAAGGATAGAATTGACCCTACCATTATTCAATAGTTCCATATGTTGTAAGGATAGAATTGACCCTACCATTATTCAATAGTTCCATATGTTGTAAGGATAGAATTGACCCTACCATTATTAAGTGAATTATTTTCATTATGTTTATGTTTGCTAATAAAAACCAGACATTTATTCAGGAAGTTTTCAAAATGTTTCTTTAGTATTTTTTGAAAACAAAGATTTGAATCGAACAGTGTATCATCTGAACCAATGCATGTAAAGGTTATTATCAGAAGATAAGGATTTATTTTGCATTGATCATTTTGCCTATTAATTAATTAGGTTCATATACATGAGAAATGTGGCCCTTTGCCCCCTGCATCCAATCTGTTTGGTCTAATTAATGTCCCGTCCCCAGCAAAAAGTGTACCTACATGCAGATTATGCTGTTATATCGTCCCTACGAATGTTGATACCAAACCTATGCCCTTCCAAAGTAATGCCGGTTTTTGTGGTGAAGGACAGGCGCAAGAGCACAAACAGTTTTCATTTCAATCTTATAAAAAAATAAAATAAAAAATAAAAAATAAATTAAAAAAAAGAGCTTAGACCAAGAAAAATACAATAGAATATTTAAAAACTAAATTTTGGCCTTAAATAAAATATTCTTTGTTTTTCTTTTCACACTTTTTGTTTAGCAATCTGTAATAAATTGATTAAAGTATCAGAATTAAAAGTTTTAAAAACAACTGAATATTTCACTAAAGGTCAGAATTGAATTCTGTGGCTTTGTACACCACTCTTTACTCTCATTTATGTTGCCTGAATTATAGAATTGCGACGACCAACACATTGAGGGTGTGGGGCAAATGCATGTTATTTTCTTACTTCTACGTATCGATAATATGTACCGTGTGTGCGTGTTTTGTAAAGAATGCTGATGAGATATGAAATAGCCAGTAGCCAATTGAATAAGCTACCGTTTTTGGTTTATATATTTGGAAATCTGACACTAAAGGAGTCAGTGCCTCACCAACCATGAACCTCACCGCACGTCACTGGTAAGTACTGACAATCATTTGGGGTGAGAAGTTTGAAGTATGCAGTGCAACAAAATCTGATTAATATACAAAATATGTACCTTATAGGTTGGATTGCATGTATGGCTTTCACAGTACACTGTGACGAAATGGTGGGCCAAAAATATGGGCCCCTTTGCATTAATTTGCCTAGGGCCCCCAAATGGCCTGGGCCGGCCCTGATTGTGCCTCATTCACATCTTAACCCTTAAATGCATAAGTGGGTCAAAAATGACCCTGTGAGGTTGTTTTCTTGAAATATCTTCGGAATGAAATATCGTTATCAATACATATTCCAGGTATTTATCAAAAAACATTTTGATATAATGCCATTCAAATTTTTGATGAGCTTTTTATACATTTGAAGAAATTGTCATTTTTGTATTACTACCCTACTCTTCCACAAGTGGGTCAAAAATGACCCACATGCATTTTCTATGGAATCCAATGGGAATCTTTCATTCTTATCAACTTTGGCTGTTAGGAATGAATTTACCGTGGACCACACAGACTAGGTATGTAAAAAGTGACATCCCTTAAGAAGATTATTTTACACAGCAAGAGCTGATACGTGTACTGTAAGTATTATGTCCATGTAGTATTTTATGTGTGTGTCTTTCATGACTCTTAATTATTATTTATCAACAAATTAACCTACTTTATAACTAGCTAGCTAACTAAGGCTAGGTTCATAGGGTCGTAATGCACATTTCCGATTTTTTGTCATATCTGTTTTTTTGGCGTACCCGTTCAGACTGCCTTTGTCCATTGAGCCTGTTCAAGTATCACACATGCACTCTAAGGCTACGTTCATACTACAGGTCTTAATGCACGAATCCGATTTTTTCGTGTTTTTCCGACTCGAGTGAGGCATTAACTTGACGGTCTGAACGTGACAAGTCGCATAGAACGGGACCATTTCAAATCCGATCTGGGTCACTTTCGTATGTGGTCTAAATCCGATCTGGGCCACATTTTCCCAGACTGTCGCGGCGGTCTGTACTGTCCAGTCCCGCAAATCGGATTTAATGCAGCAATTACGTCATCAAATGGCGAGAGAGTCGTTGCCGTAGCGATGCACCTGTGCGTTATTAGCGCCTAGCTTGCAGTGAACACGGCTTTTGAGGAAGAGCTGAGCTTGACAACAGTCATAAAAAATAAAAATGGGTTGAGGATAAGCCTGAGAATGGTCAGTTTTCTCTCTGTTCCAAGTGAGCAATATTTCAACATTGCCTCCACGGCCGAGAGTCGGGACAAACTGCCCGTATGTGTGTGTGACGTGCACGGACAGTGCGTGCATGCTATCGATCCATATAAACTTTGAATATTTGCCTAAACGGGGATTATTTATGTCTGTTATTTGTGTCCACCTTTTGAAAAGCAAAATATGATATCCCTGGAATGACGGATGACGTCTGTCATTTGTTTTGATGGTTCTGCGCATGCGGGTCCTCTTGCTTAGCGGGTGTCGGACTGCGAATTAGTGCGCATGCTTAATACTTGAACGGTCTCAGTGGATAAAGGCAGTCTGAACGGGTACGCCAAAAAAACGGATATGACAAAAAATCGGATTCGTGCATTAAGACCTGTAGTATGAACGTAGCCTAATTCGCAGTCCGAGATGCGCTGAGCAAACTGGCCCGCATTCGCAGGAGCATTGGAGCAGAGAGAAAGCTGAGCATTGTCAGGTTTATTCTCAACCCATTTTATTTTTTCATGACTGTTGTCAAGCCCGCGCCTTCCCCAAAAGCCACGTTCAAGCTAGGCGCTAACGCTAATGCACAGCTGCACCGCTACTGTAGCTCTTCGCTCTTTGCTGATATTAATTGCTGCATGAATTACAATTTGGGGGACTTGACAGTTCGGACCGCAGCCAAATTCTGGAAAAATGTGGCCCGGACGGGATTTTAACCACATACGAAAGTGACCTGGATCGAATTTGAAAATGGCCCACTTTCATGCGACTTTTCCCATTCAGTCGAGTCGGAAAAACACGGAAAAATCGGATTTGTGCAAGATTTACAACTGAAATGGTCCTACAGATGTTGGATGATGGAGAGGCAGTGACGGGGTTGGACTCAATTGTCCGAAATTTCTGATGATGAGGACCCAGACTATTGTCCAGGTGGCAGTGGCAGTTGTCCACCTGGAAATCCAACTGAACAAGAGCAATCTGACTCATAAGATTCCACTTATGTGTCCTCTGAAGAAAAAAGTGTCCAAATCATGGCCAACAGAATGAGTTGGTAGGGCTCTTACTAGAGAGAATTACCTCCCACCCAGGGCAGAAAACAGAGCCACAATATCCTCAGAAATCGGTCAGTGCCTCCACAAGGGCTTAGCACCGCTGTCTCACGTAAAAGATGCATGGGAGCTCTTCATCATCATCATGATAAAATACAAGGAAGGCTAAAGTCTATTGTTGTTGTTGTTGTTGTTGTTTTTGTTGTTTTTTTGTTTGTTTTTTGTTTTGTTTTTTTAAAAAAATGTTAATTGAATCATAAAGATATTTCAAGCATGAAGTAATTCTTGTGTGGCCCTAAATATCATACTAATTAATATACAAGTGATTATTCTTCACCAAAATGGCATAAAACACATTGGTTCTAATATGGGTCATTTTTGACCCACTTATGGAAGAGTGTAGGGTCCAGTAACTTGTGCATCTAAGGGTTAGTATCTGAACATTTAAATATGCAAACTAAAGTGCAATCACATTCGTAAATGAATGGCTTCTGGTTTTTGAAATGTAAATAAACCAATCTATCGTGATAAAACAACAAAATTGCAATAACTGCATTAAAGGGCAACTGAAGAGCTTTTGGGATTTCGCTCTTGAGTGTTTTACTCAGTTGAATTGTATTAAATGCATCATTCGCTGTCTCAAAAAGTCACATAAAAAAAATATATAATTGACCGCGTAATTTTTTAGTTATGGCCGTAGCAACACCATAGCAACGAGGGACGCGCCGCCCTGCTGACCGCTACCTGATGACGTAACTTCCAGGGAGCCTCGCCACCACTCTGAACACGGAAATATAGCACCACGCAATCCTCGCCATATATTGCAAACATTTTCTGGGTTTTACTCGGGAGATTTGTCATGCCATCTCGATGTGTAGAAATGAATTGCTCACAGGAAGACTCGAGACTCTATGAGTGGTCTAAAAAAACTTCTCCTGCAAAGGTTTGGACCGTTTTTGTGAGCATGCATACAGGTCCCCAATCGGCTCATTGTTTTTATCATTTCAGCAACGACAGCTTTGAAAACCTACAACAATGCAACCTTGGTTTTACAAAGACGTAAGTAGAGACCCTTACTGGGTTTTCTGATTCTAAAATTTGATGCACTTCACATAAACGAGGGGGACTCCTACTGCCTGTTTGTTGAAGCGCGACATTTTTTTGTTGTTGCCCTGTCATAATAGGTTTGCTGACAGGTCGTCTACTCATGTGATTTTATTACTATATCAATAGGTATTATGCAAATTCAAATATCCCCAGCACCAAATAGGTCTTTGGCTCGTTGTTTTTTGGCCTGTCACAGGGTAAATATAAAGCCTATATATAAAACAATCCACCTGCCAGGCCTTAAAGCAGTAATGTGAAGTAATTTCATAACATGCCAAATAGGGTCACAATTAAAGTAATTAAACATTGTCCAACAAATAAAGCATGAAAAATAAATTTATATGTTGTATATTTGACAAAATAATCGCGTTTCCGAAGTTCGAGCCTGAAAGGGGACGAACCCGGAAGTGATACGCCACACCGGGAACAGCGATGGCAGTTCCATACATACAGCCGCCATACAAAGCCCTTCAAACAATGATTCAAACAGCGATATAAGCGATAGATTGAGCGCAAGGGAGGAGATCCAAGTTTTTGAAGAGTTGGAGGAAGAAAAGGAGGTTGGAATTTTATGTTGGACCTAACATGTATTAGCCAGATGCTAATCAGGATGCAAACAATGTGCCTAGACTACCTGACATGGAATGGATACAAGACCCATCAAGATTACAAGATTGGTAAGATATAGGCTGTTATTATTTTCATGATTTGAAGATGCAGGCATTTGCACATAATTTTATGTTTTTGTCTATCTGATGACATTGTTAAAAAAAATAATAATCAGACTTCATGTTCATTTTGGCAGATCCAGCAGCTGTCGTGCATATAAAATAATAATATAAAAACGTTGGGGGGAAAGAAGGAGATGAGTCGTTGATGGCTTTCTCCACTTTATTGTGGCAACAATGAGAAAACAAACTAATAGCGGACTGCCTTCACATTCGACTGCGAAGTTTTGCTTCTCGCTCATCTCCGCCTCGCCTCGTACTACCAACAACTACTACTTCCAGTCCCAGCGTCTCTTAAACGGATCGTGCATAGTGTCTTGTTATGAGCTTTTTGTTGACAAAGGTATCGAACACACAACATGCTGACAACTTTGTTTCTTTATTAACACATGGAGCTCACAGTAAAAACACAGCTTGGGGCTCTCGGCAGGAAATGGCGTCTAATGGCGTGAGGAAATGTAGTTTTTTCACACAAGCGAACAGATTACAAAGCACCACTTCAGTGTTGTCCCGAGACTACATTTCCCATGATTCACTGCGTGACTTGAGCCGCTCGCTGATTCGCTGCGAGATTGACTCAATGCCAACACGCTAGTTGTCACCTTTCAGAGGCTCTCGTAAAACACAAACTAGAAGGCTATCAAGCGATCACTGTGAAAGAAACGCCGAACCGTACAAATGCAATACAATGCATGGAGCATGAAGGTGGAAATACATAATACAAATACAAATAAATGTGCACAAACTCACCGGCGGTGTGTGTCTCTTACAGCAACGTGACTGTGAATTACCGCGACGCCGACCTGGTTATATGCACATCTACACCCCTTTCCCGATTGACAGTGGATTAACCCTTTCGGACAAGATCGTAGATGACGCACAATTTAAACACGTTTAACCTAGCGAACGCAACAACAACTATGATCGGGGATTGCCACGAGTTGGCTTTCGGCTAACGTCGCTAGCTTCTACTGTACATTCCACAACAGTTGGCAGCTGTGCTTTGACAAAGTCATCAGTTAGCTATCTAAAAATCACACTTACTTTTTGGCAAATCCTTGATCATAAGCAGACCGGTTAAGCAGGCATCTTCAAAGTGTTTGTAGCAGAGAACACTACTCGATGATGGCATGAAATTCATTCGCTTCGTGAGAACGAAAGATGTCCATTTACGTGCCCTGCTATCCTTTGGCCACTCAAACAACTTTTCGTTAGAGTGAGAACAAAACATCGCCACACACCGCTGTGGCATCTTACCGAGAAACAATGCAACAAACAATACTGTTCTATGGCGGACTTCCCTCGCACTTCTAGGTGTGACGTCATTTCCGAAGATTGCCGAAGAAAAGCATTTTCGTTGTCAAGGGCGTTGCTATGGGTTAAACAAATAATCGGGAGGGTTGCGTTTAAAAAAAAAATAACGAAAATATGCTTATAATTGTTTAGCCATTGATATTATTCAAAAACATGGTTGGCCAACCTTAGTTCACATTTCCGATTTAATGTGGATATGTAATAGGTTATTGTACAGTATCATGATAACAACATTCCATATAGACAACTATATGCCCACAAAAAAATACCATTATTTTTTTTTAAAAAAGGGAAAAAATCCAACAAAAATATAAGCAGTCACTCACAATGTTACTCATTACTTGAGTATTCTTTTCACCAAATACTTTTTTACATGTACTTGAGTACATTTTTTGGATGACTACTTTTACTTTTATTTGAGTAATATTATTTTGAATTAACACTACTCTTACTTGAGTACTATATTTGGCTACATTAGACCCATCTGCTCACAACTGGGGGAAAAAAAACAATAATAACAATCCCGTAATTAACAACACTGTTCATATTCAGACAAACAGAAAACATATTATTTGTTAAATATTTCTGCATGAGCTTCGATAGCAGACTTGCATTTTTTTGTTTATCATATTAATTGACGTGACCATTCATTTTTCGTTAAAGTGAAGTTCACCAGGTTACATACCCCCCAAAAATGAAATTCAAAGAGTGTGTGTATTAGTATCCAATTTTCATACACTTCAGCTTTTTCCGTGATGTTGGAAGGAAACAAACGCAACTGTCTAATATGCGTGTGCCCTTTGAAATGCCATGTAAGTCACCATATTATGAGGATGATAAACACATCATCTCTGTTGTGAAGCAGTAAAATAAACATCGTCACGATCACGTCACCAAAACAGCATGACGGATTAAAGCAGTTGATTGAAATTGGATCAATTACGGACTCTTCGAGGTTTTGGGCGTCAGAACCATCTATGGAGGAGAGTTTGTGATAGTGGGTTAAATTCATGCCGTCAAGATATTTTTTAATTGTTATTTTTATTTAGTTATTCATTTTTAAATCGAGGACAGCGCTATCCATACTTTTATGGCTTTTCGGCGCTGCACTTAGTGGCGTTTTAAACATCCACCAACGCTGTATGTTCGCAAAAGGATGAGTACAGCAGGTATCTAACTAAAAAAAAAAAAGTGTTCCGCTCCGAATCAATCACGAGGAGAGGACCGACATCAGGTCCAAGCATGATGGGGGCCTCTTTACCGGAGCATCCTCTGGGGGATTCTGGTTTGTCGGGCGAAAAAGCCAAACATCTTGAGGAAGCTGGCTCCCTCTCCAGTCTTGCCGAAAATGTAACGCGAACTTCGCAGTGCAGGATTTGTTTACATGGTCCAGACAAGGTACAATACAATGCATCCTTTTGGAGTATGTGGGCCTATTTGGCTGGTTTCAATTTTAGAAACTTCATTCCACACGGCACATAAAATCCTGAATCACATCTCCTAAAAAAAGGAAAGAATCAAATGTAATCTAAAAAAAAAAATGTATCTGATTAGATAAGTGAGAAAAATAAAGCTTATTTTATTTTTTAAAGCAGGGCCGTTACGGGGGGGGGGGGGGGGGGGGGGTTAGTGCCCACCCACGGACACGCTCTGCCCACCCAAACAAAACTGGATGTAGTAACTAACGGCAGTCTGGGCACCGCGTATGGTATCCCATTCATATAGTACTGATGTGTTCTAAGTTTTAACCTGTGCGTTGTTACGTCCTCTTTCACCTTAAAAAAACCTCTTTCACCTTAAAAAGAAAAATGAAATGAAATGCTGTTTTTTTTCCCTAGGGGGCGCTACACACATTTATATGGGACGCCATTTGTAAAGCAGCACATGCTAAAAATTACATTTTCTCACATTTAGCGCCACGCGGTGTTAAAATATGGTGTGAATTTTTTAGTCACTTTTTTTTTTTTTTTTTTACACATTTACAAAATTATTTAACGACTTGAATATTTATTTTTAAATAATAAGTTTTTGAGTTGAATTTTTAAATCCAGAACTAAATATTTATTTAAATTGTAAATATAAATCTTAAATTTATGTTCTAAATATATCTTTTAAATTTATATCCTAAATTACTTTATCAAATGTATATCCGAAATATATATCTTAAATCTAAATTTTATATTTATATCATAAATGTAAACGTCATATCTAAATACTATATTTAAATCTTAAATCTGGAAACAGTTGAAATTAAATATTTATCGTAATATGCAAATTCACATGACTGGGGACCGGAAGTAAGAAAATAAAAGCTGGAGGAGCTCAGACTTTTTTACATTGCTTGAAAATGAATAACACCTACTCAACGGTGGCAGTCGGCTCTGACGTGCAAGATTTTACGTCACATTTCCAGGTTTGGGAAGGGACCATTAACGGAGTGCAAAAAAATAAAAAAGCGCAAATAACCCTCGCAGTTAGGCGTTAATAATGACATGGTTGTTTTGACGAACTCGTCCAGAGTTCATATTCGTAAAATTACATCGAAATCCGAAAAGCTCTTCAGCTGCCCTTTAAGAGAAGTCAACATTGCTGTCCAGTCCAGTCCAACAGAGACTTTTCGTGGCTATTCATGGTAATTTTACTGGGCTCATATGCGTAAAAGTGACACGAAAAACACAAAATACTCTTTAAAAGGTTTCTCCTAACTGTGTATATTGCCTAGATACTGTTATAATCACAATGGTTCAAGTCCAAGAACCGACTGCCACCGTTGAGTAGGTGTTATTCATTTTCAAGCAACGTAAAGAAGTTTGAGCTCCTCCAGCTTTTATTTTCTTACGTCCGGTCCCCAGTCATGTGAATTTGCATATTACGCATAATATTTAGTTTCAACTGTTTCCAGATTTAAGATTTAAATATAGTATTTAGCAGACCCGGGATTGAAATTTGGGATTGAAAATATATACGTATTTCGGATATCAATTTAATAAATCTATTTAGGATATAAATTTCAAATATATATTGAGATTATAAATTTAAGATTTGTATTTAAATTTAAATAAATATTTAGTTCTGGATTTAAACATTGAAATCCTAACCTTACAAACCTTATTATTTTAAAAAATATATTTAAGTTGCTAAAAATTGTTGTAAATGTGCAAAAAAAAAGTGACTGTAAAAATTTCACACCACATTTTAACAACGCGTGGCGCTAAATGTGAGTAAATGTTGTCGTAATTTTTAGCATGTTCTGCTTTACAAACAGCGCCCCATACATTTACGCATATTTTGATTCTTTTTTTCTTTTCTTTTTTTTTTTTAACATTTTATCAAAGTTTTCACCAGTGTTCACCTGGCTGATGAGTTTAGTGAGTTTTGAATGGTAACTGGCGTTATACTTATGTAGCGCTTTTCCACCTATCAAGGCGCTCAAAGCGCTTTACACTATCAAGCATTCTAAGGGGGTCAAAGTAGGGCTCAAAACGTCGGTGGGACAAAGAATGACTTCTAGGGGGCGCTACATAGTGCATTTGGAATTTGTCTTAACACTCTATCAAAGGTGGCACCTGTCTTGACCTGCCTGCTGATTTTGGTGCATTTTGAAGCATTGTAAGGGGGTCAAATTGAGCTCAAATGGGCTGCGGAACAAAGAATACATATAATAAATAATAATTAAACCGAGGAACCAAAATAAAAAAAAAAAAAAAAAAAAAAAAAAAACATTGTCACCTGCATGTCCATAGTGTTCAGTTATGGATGTGTTCTAAGTCAAATCAAATCAAATCAACTTTTAGTTGTTTAGAACAAATCACAACAACAGTTATCTCCAGGAGAAAACAAAACATGTTTTAAGGTGCAGTAGCCCTATGCTGGATTTCGACCTACTTGAGCATTGTAGCTCCCCCACGCCCCAGGTAAGACTAATGCCCACCCACACCTGGTATCCTGGTAACACCACTATTTTAAAGTCATACTCTTTATCATTGTTGCATTGATCATGAGTGACAGAAAGCGCAATTAAATGCTCCTCCACTAGATGGCAGGATCCGTTTGTCATTCATAGAAATGAAGTGTATTTATGATCAACGAAACAGGCCAACATTTTACTCTAAAGTATCAGAAAGAGACGATCACTTTTTTCAGTTAGTATACTTTTGTGAATGTTTTGGGCGGTAGTTTGATATGAGAAACTAAACCAGCCATGGTTCATGTTTGAACATATTTATTCTGTAAAATATCCTTAAAAGATGATGATGTTATGAGATTCTGACATTTTGGGGTATTTCATTTTCACTAGAAAAATAACCAATATGTGTACCAATAGTAAACCTGTCCTCAAGGGCCGCTGTGGGTCCTGGTTTTTGCTCCTACCAATCGAGCACAGACAGTTTAACCAATGAAGTCTGTGCTAAAACAAGCAGCACCTGACTGCAATCAACTGATTACCCTTGTGTGACACCAGATTGGTGAAAGGTTGTCCTCATGATGGGTTTGAACAAAAACCGCACCCACTGCGGCCCTATGTGGAATAGTTTGGACACCACTGCAATAGTGGCTACGTGTGTAACTGTTGAACCTGAACTTAATAAAATGTTTAAAAAGGAATGACAGGTCAGTCCAAAATAAAATTGAACCAAGGAGTTGTATGGTATAGAGCAGGGGTGTCCAAACTTTTTGCGAAGGGGGCCAGATTTGGTGTGGTAAAAATGTGGGGGGCCGAACTTGGCTGATGTCCTTTACGTGGAACGGGTAGCCAACGTCGGTCATTGAGGGCCCCTATCCAGCTTGTTTTTGTGAAGAGCAGCATTTAGTGTGTAAGCTACTTCATATGCTGGTAGCAGGTACTGCTGACCAATTTATTAAGTCTGTGTGCGGGCCAGACGTTATTTATTTTATGACAGAGGCTGGGGGCCGGATGAAATTTGACCACGGGCCGCATTTGGCCCCCGGGCCGGACTTTGGACATGTGTGGTATAGAGTAACCACACCGCTGGCCAAAAGTATTGGTACCCCTGCAATTCTTTCAAATAATGCTCAATTTCTCCCAGAAAATGATTGCACTTACAAATGCTTTGGTAGTAATATCTTGATTTATTTTGCTTGCAATGAAAAAACAGAAAGGAGAATGAAAAAATCTTTTAAATCATTATTTTGCACAAAACTCCAAAAATGGGCCGGACAAAAGTATAGACCCTACTCACCAACGTCACAAAATGACGTGTCGCTGTATCTGGCCGCCATATTGTCCGTCATTGTTTATCCCTATTCTCAATGGTTTCAATTAGTCGTGCAATTTATAGAGCAATTCATGGAAGCCCCGGTGCTTTCAGACGCTGTAAACTCATTGGATGCGTTGCATAAAAGGCGTTATGTGGAAAAGCTTCAGTTTATCCATTCGCCAGATCCATATTTGATGCCTAAATCGATATTTTTCGACCCGCTGTCTTCGCCGTCTCTGCCTGACATCTGCTACCCTGATGTCTACAACTATCTTGTCCACAGAAACTCAGCCTATTCTCACAAAACCTTGAAAAACTTTAAGAGCAGCACTCAAAGCAACATTACCCCATGTGACCCTATACTTTCAATGTTCTAAAATGGCGACAATCAATAAAAAAAAAAGTTGACTGCGATGGCCGACGCTTCAAGGATAGGTGGATATTGGACTATTTCTTCAATACAATAACGCAACAACTCTGTCTGCCTCATTTGCAAAGAGACAGTCGCTGTTTTCAAAGACAAGCTGACATGTACGACAACATTACAAGGAAGATACGCAGCGAGAAATTATAGCAACTTGAAGCTAGTTTAATTTCACAGCAGCAGTATTTCGCAAGAGCCCGAGTGTCGAAAGACAATGGCACAAAGGCGAGATTGTTGAAATTATGAATTAAAAAAATAAAAATAAAGCAAATGTGACACACAGAAGGGCTTGCTAAAAATTGTTTAAATATATTGTTCTACGTAAATCAGCCAAGGTAGCCCCCCACATTTTTACCACACCAAATCTGGCCCCCTTTGCAAAAAGTTTGGACATCCCTGTTTAACTGATGATCCGTAGACGAGGCCAGCTTCTTTCACTTGGTACCAGCTAAGTATTATTCAAAAAATAATGACGGCGGAAGAAATAAACATCTTGAATTTGAAACTGTATGTTGTCGGCGATTAGCCTCGCAATGATCTTAATTGTGGTTGTCAGCCCAAAACCCTCTAAATATATATTAAATGCATCTTACCAGGTATAAAATGACTACTACATAGTCTGTGGTGATCGTTTGGTGCCCAGTTTTCTCGTCGAATTGCAGCAGTCCATCTTGCTCTCCTCTCCAGGTCTCTCGGAATACGATAGAACTTTAAGTCTCTCCGTCTATCTTCTCTGTTACTGCAACCAACCGCCACACACGCCTTCACCATTTTGATTATTAATGTTAACGAGCAGAAAAACACGCCATAATAGGAGGAATTTACGTAGCGGTAATGCGTAAACAAGATGAGCTGACGGACAATATGGCGCGGAGGCGTGGTTGTGATGTCATGTGAGTAGGATCTATTGGCACCCTCAGCCTAATACTTGGTAGCACAACCTTTAGACAAAATAACTGCGAACAACCGCATCCAGTATCCATCAATGAGTTTCTTACAATGCTCTGCTGTAATTTTAGACAATTCTTCTCTGGCCAACTGCTCCAGGTCTCTGAGATTTGAAGAGTGCCTTCTCCAAACTGCCATTTTCAGATCTCTCCACAGGTGTTCTATGGGATTCAGGTCTAGACTCATTGCTGGCCACTTTAGAAGTCTCCGGTGCTTTCTCTCAAACCATTTTCTAGTGCTTTTTGAAGTGTGTTTTGGGTCATTGTCCTGCTGGAAGACCCATGACCTCTGAAGGAGACCCAGCTTTCTTACACTGGGCCCTACATTATGCTGCAAAATTTGTTGGTCGTCTTCAAACTTCATAATGCCATGCACACGGTCAAGCATTTCAGTGCCAGAGACAGCTAAGCAACCCCAAAACATCAGGGAACCTCTGCCATGTTTGACTGTGGGGACCTTGTTCTTTTCTTTGAAGACCTCGTTTTTTTTCCTGTAAACTTAGGTTGACGCCTTTTCCCAAAAAGCTCTACTTTTGTCTCATCTGACCAGAGAACATTCTTCCAAAACATTTTGGCTTTCTAAGATAAGTTTTGGCAAACTTTTCCAACCTGGCTTTTTCATGTCTCTGGGTCAGAAGTGGGGTCTTCCACCATAGAGTCCCTGTAACCGGTGTGTCAGCGTTCCACTCCCACCTCTGATTGGGACACGAACCCCCGTGCCACAACGCTTCCACTTGGCAGGTAGGGACGCCAACCACTGCTCCACTATGGACCTGCGCGTACCCGTAACACTCACCCCCCAAACCTTCGCTGCCGATCCAGGGCGCGGCACCAATGTAGCCGGTTTGAAACGCGCCACACCCCGACGCGATCCGCTCCCACCTCTCTGACTATCAACAGTGCAGGGACACTAACCACTGTGCCAATAAAGCTCGAGCCCACGGCGCAGCCGTCAGCGTCCCCACATGAAGGAATTGGCAGGAAGGTTTCCACGCGCCGCTACGGACCTGCGTGTACCCGTTACATCAGGAAAGCTTTTTTTTTTTCTCCTGGATCCTACAGTTGCATGAGTTGACTTGCATCCATTATTATTATTTTTTTTAGGAAAGATATTTCAAAATTCTGAATTCTCAAAATTCACAAATTCCCAAAAGAGTCTCAAAATCAAGAAATTCTAAGTGTATCAAATGTGATACATTTGGCAAGAAAGGGTTAAGACTCTTTAGGCAGAGGGTTCACTTATTTTCCCCCTTCTGCCATTGTTTGCATGCTATCCTCGTCAAAATGTGGAAACCTATAAATGTTTGGGTGGTTTTAGTTAAAGCAGACACTGTATTTTCATCTGTGTGATTTTGAGAAAGATCAGATCACATTTGATGGTGATTTTATTTAGAAATGTTCGAACCTCTTGGTCAAAAAGTTTCCCGACCTCTGGTTTAGATGTTCAATAATCTTGGAGCAAATCAAAAACAGATTAGAATTGAAGATAAACCATAAGAAAAAACTAGATTAACTGAAAATTTAACTGAGAACTCCTTTAATCGAATACAATCAAAACAGTACGAACTGAAGCAAAATGCAAAATCAAAGAGCAACTGTGAGAAAGTAACATAATTTAAGGTTATGTGCATGTATCATATGTGGGAAATAGTAAATAATATATTACTGTATTTCACGATTGGATCATAACCAATTGAAAAAGCCATAAAATGTGTGAATCAACATTGAAGACAAAAATGTCAGTCACCTTCATTCATTTGTGTGCTCTTTTTTTTCTTCAGGAAGAACTGTTGAGCCCCTGCCGCTGTGACGGCTCTGTCCGCTTTTGTCACCTCTCTTGTCTTGTCCGCTGGATCGGAGAAACTGGCTCCTGGACCTGTGAGCTGTGCCGCTTCAAATACAACGTTTATGCTATTTCCACCAAAAACCCGTTGCAGGTATCAACATCTCACATCTTGCCCCCTCCACTAGGGTATCGGTCATTCCGATATCTGATCATTCGTCTTTGAAAAAAACCTTTCTGCTAACAATACAGTGGTGTCAATCAAACCCACACCGCGTTTCTCAGCCAAAGACTTGGCTAAAGTTCAAGAATGTCGTTTGCTCATCTACTCTCATTTTCTTTTGAGATCAGGTCAATTTGAGGTTTGTTCTTAACTGAAGAGAAAAAAAGCAATATAATTTCTAAAAAAATAAATAAATAAAATACAGGGGTGAAATAAGGGATTGACATTCAAGATCAAGGTCTCATTTGACACAAGTTATGAATAATAATGCACCAAATATCTTCAATGGTAAAATTGTTGGCAGGCCAATCCAGTTCTCACACTTTCGCTACAAAGTCACACTATTGTGGATGACAGCATACATATGTTGCACCAGAATTTGAACTTTCACGATTGCAACTGTTATCTTTAGAAACTTTATTATAAACTATTTGCACTTGATCAATCATTCTTGGTTATGAACAACTGAGCCTTTCGGTGATGCTCATTTTCTACAAAATCATAAAAGTGAATTTTTCCCATTTAACTGTTCACCTCTGGAATGTCACGAACAGATGTTGTTGTAGTCCTTTCATGACCCTGCCCGAGCTATCTTGGATTGTATTACATTGGGACAAATAAGTATTTAGTCAACCACCAATTGTGCAAGTTCTCCTACGTGAAAAGATTAGAGAGGCCTGTAATTGTCAACATGGGTAAACCTCAACAATGAGAGACAGAATGTGGGAAAAAAACAACAACCAGAAAATCGCATTGTTTGATTTTTAAAGAATTTACTTCCAAATTAGAGTGGAAAATAAGTATTTGGTCACCTACAAACAAGCAAGATTTCTGGAATCAAGATTTCAGTCTGGAAGACTGAATCTGCAATAGGTAAAACGCTTGGTGTAAAGAAATCAACTGTGGGAGCAATTATTAGAAAATAGAGGACATACAAGACCACTGATAATCTCCCACAATCTGGGGCGCCATGCAAGATCTCACCCCGTGGCGTCAAAATAATAACAAGAAGGTTGTGCAAAAATCTCAGAACCACTCGGGGGGACCTAGTGAATGACCTACAGAGAGCTGGGACCACAGTAACAAAGGCTATTATCAGTAACACAATATGCCGCCAGGGACTCAAATCCTGCACTGCCAGACGTGTCCCCCTTCTGAAGAAAGTACACGTCCAGGCCCTTCTGCGGTTTGGTACATAGCATTTGGATGATCCAAAAGAGGACTGGGACAATGTGTTATGGTCAGATGAATTAAAAATAGAACTTTTTGGTAGAAACACAGGTTCTCGTGTTTGGAGGAGAAAGAATACTGAATTGCGTCCGAAGAACACCATACCCACTGTGAAGCATGGGGGTGGAAACATCATGCTTTGGGGCTTTTTTTCTGCAAAGGGACCAGGACGACTGATCTTTGTAAAGGAAAGAATGAATGGGGCCACGTATCGAGAGATTTTGAGTGAAAATCTCCTTCCATCAGCAAGGGCATTGAAGATGAGACGTGGCTGGGTCTTTCAGCATGACAATGATCCCAAACACACAGCCAGGGTAACAAAGGAGTGGCTTTGTAAGAAGCATCCCAAGGTCCTGGAGTGGCCTAGCCAGTCTCCAGGTCTCAACCCCATAGAAAATCTGTGGAGGGAGTTGAAAGTCTGTGTTGCCCAACGACAGCCCTAAAACATCACTGCTCTAGAGGAAATCTGCATGGAGAAATGGGCCAAAATACCACCAACAGTGTATGAAAAGCTTGTGAAGAGTTACAGAAAACGTTTGGGCTCCGTTATTGCCAACAAAGGGTACATAACAAAGTATTGAGATGAACTTTTGGTATGGACCAAATACTTATTTTCCACCATGATTTGCAAATAAATTCTTTAAAAATCAAACAATGTGATTTTCTGTTTTTTTTCCCCCACATTCTGTCTCTCATTGTTGAGGTTTACACATGTTGACAATTACAGGCCTCTCTAATATTTTCAAGTGGGAGAACTTGGACATTTAGTGGTTGACTAAATACTTATTTGCCCCACTGTAAATACTTATTTGCCCTACTGTATATCGTCCCTACCAATGTTGAGACCAAACCTACGCCCTTGCCCTGATGAAACATTGTAGAGTTTCAAAATGTGAATTCGGACTGTCAGTACAACAAGCATGTCTTGTATGTATGTTGGTAACAGCATTTTTGTGATCCTTTTGTTTACGTTGCTCCACTGACGGAGAACCTGAAGAGTGGTTACGTTTGGAATAGTGGCTTTCCATCACTAGCTACTTTCTTGTTTCACATTATTTACATCCTGTACGTAGCTGTTCACTATCATCATTTTTTCAGCATTCCAAATGCAAGTGCAGCAGATTCTTTTCCCTTTATAATCTTAAGATTAAACATCAAAATACCAAAAATCTCATTTATATATACTGTAAGCACTCACTGAACATTTAATTTCACCCCTCAAAAGTGATTTTGGTTTTAATTTATTGTATTACGTTGATGTGACATTCTAAATATTTTCTACGTATCTGTGTTGTCTTTTTCTGCAGTGGCAATGCATCTCCCTGAACTTCATTGAAAGGGTACAGATTTCAGCCATAATCTTTTGTTTACTGTTCCTCATAATCAGTTTTGGTTGGCTTACCTGGTCAATGGTCAGCCCCTATGCCGCATTGCAACGCAAGGATTATATCTTTCAGATATTATATGGCTGTTATATCTTCATTGATTTCATTTGTATAGGTAAGATGCACACATGTACAGTATATAACACTCAAGTCACATCTTTCACAATTGTTTACATATTGCCAATTATGATTGCAATACGGAAAGAAATATATGATGTAGTGAAATTGATGATACAATCTTTTTTTTTTTTTTTTTTTGCAAAGAAAGCAATTTTGTTATGTGTGGTGGAAGCAAAGAGGAGGAAATGCTACATAAAAGCTACATACGCTGAAAAAAAGGGATTTTTTTTTTCTTGTCAAATACAAGAAATAAGTTGAATTAATTCAATTGCTCGATGAAACGGACAGGAATCTTGGGAAGAGTTTCCCGAGAGCGGATCTTACTGAGACCAAGACAAGACTTTAACTAAATTGAGACAAGATAGGGGAAAAAGCAAAGCTATTTAACTAATATAGAGCCGAGACCTTAAACATCACCTTTAAAAACCAAGCCAAGGTTAAACACATTCTCTTTAATTTGAATTTTATTCACAATTTTTCGACCTCTACGTTTTTTCCATAGTTTGACCGGGGGTGTGATTTATGCTCCGGAGAAATTTTTGCGGGAAATTAACACATTATTATATTATTTCACGTGTTATTTTCACACTAAACCGCAAGAGTGCGCTGAAGGCCTGTGTTTCAACTTTGGTGGTAACTTATAAAAACTAAAGGAACTGAGAAGGGCTGAACAAAATGGCACAGAAATCATATTCTGCAGATTACAAAATGCAAATAGTGAAATATAAAGCCGAAAAGTGTAATCAAGCTGCAGAAAGAAAGTTTGGAGTGAGCGAGAAACTTGTGAGGAACTGGCGAAACGCGGAGGTTACGTTTACTGAAATGAAGAAAACAAAAAAATCTAATTGCTAATGGAGTGACACTGATGGTTTGGTAGGACTGAGTTGGTTAATAATTGCTTAATAGACACTATGACAATTGTGGCGCAATGTTTTCAATTCATACTTGGAAAAAAAATTTTTTTCAATTCATACTTGGACAGAAAAAAAAAATTTTCAGAGTTTACTTTGCATAAACAATGTTCAGAGAGACCAAAAAGAGGGAGGTTTCTAGAACCAACTGAACTATTTCATACATTGCACATGTATTGAGTTAAATAGAGTGTTGGGGAAAAGATATTGCCTGGGGAAAAATAGATGTATTTTCTAGATAAGATTTTTCGTAGCGTACATGAGGACGAAAAAACAGTGATTGCATGTACAGACCCCAGTCTGCCAGACTATTGGAAAATACAAATTGGACAAACTAGTAACAGACTGATGCAGAAGGAAAGACTTTGCCACTTTTTAGACTGCCAGATTTAACCCTAGGACCTGTTAAAGGTTCTGGCAGCATTCCAGCTCACATAGGGAAACAGTTTGATCAAAGACAAGTTTGAGACAACAATGATCTGCCAGAATGTTCCGATCCACAGACTCTCAAGGTGCGGGTCGGAGACTTGGTCTTCCTGAAAGTGTTGCAGCATGCCAGATGGGACAGTGAACGCTGGGACGGTCCTTAAAAGATGGTTGGCGTCAGCCCGACTGCAGTGAAAGTCTACGGATGCACTGGGTGAATTCGTCAATCCCAGTGCAAGCTCTTCCGGTTGCCAGAAGGACCTAGCGACGCCAGTCCACCAGACCCTGATTCCTAACGTCCCGACCTCACCTAAAGTCATCAAGAGATAAAACTGGTCAAGCCCACGCTGGGACGGCCCCTACACAGTTTCCTGACCACCCTGCAAAACCTTGAGAAACCTTGACCCTCTGATATGCAACCTTACCATTGTCAAACCAAGCAGTCCAGAACACTGGCATGTCATCAGGACCGGCCTCTGGTGGTTCTGTGGAGGAGTAACCCTATACTCCAAGCTCCTGATGGAATGAATCGGACGATGTGCCCTCGTCACCCCCGTCCAAAAGTCCACAACGATCGTGCTCGATCAAAGACACAGCAACATGACAGCTGATGAAGAACCAAAGTCCACTCGCCGAAGAAAAAGATCCATCTTGGCTGAGCTGCTCACCGACGCAAACAGAGTCTATTTCGCCGAGGAACATTCCTGACAAGGCCAAGCTCATCGACGAGGGTAAAGCGGCAGCAGCATCCCAGCTACCTATCATTGGAGCGCTCTTCTTGGTTACCACCTACAAGCACTCCAATCAAGGTTCGCCGAACAATTGCACGCCGTCTACTCAAGAAAACAGGAGAATGCTGTACTTTGGTCCCACTCGACATGGCAAAGAATGGCTCAATCATCTAGCTCATGGAATGGCTCGAGGAGTTCAAAGACCGACTCCATCAACAGGAAGGAGTCCCACAGAACGCCATCCTCAAGTGGTTCCAGGACAAGTTTGGCAGCTGGAAGAGCGTCGTCATCTCCGCCATCACTGCAATGGCCTCCATCCTGGCCGTTGTTCTCGTTCTCTCCTGCTGCTGTGTGCCCCTCTGAAAGGTTATCATCAACCGCGTGCTTTTGAACATGGACCAGAAGGTTAGCGCCATGTTCATCGCCCACACCGTCCAGTACGAGTCCGTAGCCCAAGATCACTCAGAGGATATTGACAGCGATATGGACAGTGACGAGTCGGACTCTCTCGTCTAAAGCAGAACGATTTGGACAGTGACGATACGGACACTGTCGTCTAAAGCAGTTTCCCCACTTCGGCCATCCCGACTCTGCAACCCTATGGACTCTCGATAAATAACACCGACGCGGCGATCATAAATCGCTGAAATATGGCGTTCAGAAGAATTCCAGCCTGTATATACACTTGCTCACCATATTATTTCAATGTTTTGTGTTCCATGAAGCCATGGCAATGAAGCTGCTCTCGTCCCTAGCGCTAATGGGGAGGGAATAGGGGATTTTTTTCCTACGTGCTTAGGTTTTTCGCCCCTATCGTGGCATTTCATAACTCCTGCTAATGGATAATTGACGGGTCTTGACACCAACCCCACTCTCGGGAATGTCTAACTCTGATGAAAGCTGAAAAGTTTTAAACCCACAACAGGAGGGAAATGTGCTTTAATGCTTTTGCACAATAACAGTATTAACAATATTCACAATAACAGCAATAACAATATTCACAATATTTACAATAGTAAATGCAATTATGTGTGTTTAAAACTAGGTGTTATGATTGTTTTCTCAGTAAATGATACAATCTCGATAAAACAAAACTTACGCATGTGCAATGAATGCTCTCCAACTCCTTAATAAAAAGGCTGCGCTCCTCAGGGGGGGGGGGGTTTAGATAAGCTTGTTGCGAGCCACACGGCCCGCATCAATCTCTCTCCTGACGGCCGTTAGCGTAAAGCCGTATCACTGTCTCCGATCTGATCCTTGTCTTCGTCCTCCTCTAGGTCTTTATTATTTTGCTAGATACAAGTAAGTTTAGACCTAACAGGTATTAGCATGTTCTTTATGCTATAGCATAAACTTCATAATGTATTGATGGGACGCGGGGCGCGGGGCCAATAAATAGGGGGCCTGCATTGTTGGCGAGGCCGTCAAAGCTGACCGAGTGGAATCACAGACAAAGAGCTTTTTTCGCTGAAAATTCTTGTGAACAAATGCTTAAATCCCAGGATTCTTTATAGATGTGGACGTAAAACAGTCTCGATTCTTGGTTAAAAGCAGAAAAAAACGTGCAGTAAGCATTTATTTTATGCAAATATGTCGAAGTACAATGCTAGTCTGTTAGTAAATGTAGCTAGTGGCCGCCTTGTGTAAACAGAGCTTTTCCGGTGAAAATTCTTGTGAATAAATGCTTAAATCCTTGAATTCTTTATATAAATGGATGTAAAACAGTCTCGATTCTTGGTTAAAAGCAAAAAAAACGTGGTGAGCATTTATTTGACGTAACTATGTCGAAGAATGATGCTAGTGTCTTAGCTCTTTGTTGTGATAAGGGGGCTGCCACAATGGCTTTCTCCGTTGAAAATTTTTGTGAATAAATGCCTGAATTGTTTATTGATATTGACATAAAAGAGTCTCGATGCAGGTAGCATTTATTTTACGTAAAAAATTGCGAAATATAAGGCTAGTATGTATAGAAATTACCAGCTGCCATATGTAAACAAAGAGCTTTTTCTATTGAAAATTCTTCTTAATTAATGCTTCAATCCCTGAATTCTTTATAGATATGGACGTTAAACAGTCTCTGTTCTTGGTTAAAAGCAAAAAAAAAAAAAACGTGCAGGTAGCATTTATTTTACGTAAATATTGCGAACAATGAGGCTAGTCTGTGAGGAAATTAGTAGCCGCCATATGTAAACAAAGAGCTTTTTCCGTTCAAAATTATTGTGCATAAATGCTTAAATCCCTGATTTCTTCATAAATATGGACGCAAAAGAGTCTTAATTCTTGGTTAAAAGCAAAACAAAACTGCATTTACTTAACGCAAATATGTAGAAGAATGATGCTAGTCCGGAGTGATTAATTTAAAAAAAAAAACACGTTTCAAAATGAATGCATGGTACGAAAAATATAATAATCTTGAATCCTCGAACAAATCACTCCTGAGACAAATCTTCCTGTTTGTATGCGGTACAGCTTTAGTACTTTTTAAATCCTAAATCAGGCATTGGATTACTGCATGTGTTGACTCATCGACTGACTGCGAATAACTGAAGCGGACTGTAGGGCGGCCCCCAACTTAAAGGCGTTGTGCAGTGAAGGTGGAATCTGACCCGTCAATCATTATGAAGTCTCTGGCTATAGTTATCTGAATAACTCTAATTATCTATGTTACGTTAACATACCGGGCACATTCTCAGTTCGTTGTTTATGCATCATGTAGCGTTAGCATACCGTTCACGTGCTACGAATACATTTGAAGCGTGCCAACACAGACCAGCAATACTTGACCATATTTATAATTTGGATTTGATTAAAAATGTACCAGTGGATGAAATTGCAAACCTCGTTGCCCACAGGTTTTTCAATATGTCCCCATGTTACTCATTTTCTTGCCCGCATCCTCTTTGCAAAGCTACATCCTTGATTGACACTCAATTTTCAATCAACTCTAAGCCATGTTCAAACATATTGCATAAGGGGCCTAGCTGTACATACTTTACATCTCAATCATAACTAAAGCCATCGTCCACAATAAATCAACAAATTTATGTGGATATCTGTGAATTCTTGTAATCCTGACTTTTGTATAATTTAAAGACCAAATGTGAAGTAAAGTTGGCCAACCATGTTTTTGAATAATAGGAATGGCTAAACAATTATAAGCATATTTTCGTAGTTTTTTTTAACGCAACCCTTCCAGATTCTTTGTTTAACCCATAGCGACGCCCTTGACAACGAAATTGCTTTTCTTTGACAATCTTGGGAAATCTTCGGAAATTACGTCACACAGAGAACTGCGAGAGAAGTCCGTCATAGAACAGTATTGTTGCATTGCTTCTCGGTAAGATGCCACGGCGGTGTGTGGCGATGTATTGTTCTCAATCTAAAGAAAAGTTGTATGAGTGGCCAAAGGATAGCAGGGCACGTAAATGGACATCTTTCGTTCGTATGAAGCGAATGAATTTCACGCCATCATCAAGTAGTGTTCTCTGCTACAAACACTTCGAAGATGCCTGCTTCCTCAACCGGTCTGCTTATGATCAAGGATTTGCAAAAAAGTAAGTGTGATTTTTGGATAGGTGACTGATGACTTTGTCAAAGCAGAGCTGCCAACTGTTGTGGAATGAACAGTAGAAGGTAGCGACGTTAGCCGAAAGGTAACTCGAGGCAAAACCCCAATCGTGTTGTGGAATGAACAGTAGATGCTAGCGACGTTAGCCGAAAGCTAACTCGTTGAATCCCCGATCATAGTTGTATTGAGTTCATTTTGCCTACACTTATAAATTCGTCAGAACCTTTCTTTTATAGTAGGTGGTTTATTTACCTGACATCTTTCGGCGAACACTTCCTCCTTCGTCGGAGGTTCCGAAGGCGCAAGTATTCGCCGAAACATGTCAGGTAAATAAAAGCTAACGCCACTAGCTTCTACTGTTCATTCCACAACATGATCGGGGATTCGTCAAAACATTTCTTTTATCCCAGGCAATAGAAGGTGGTTTATTTACCTGACATGTTTCGGCGAACACTTCCTCCTTCGTCGGAGGGTCCGAAGGTGGAAGTGTTCGCCGAAACATGTCAGGTAATTAAAAGCTAACGTCGCTAGTAGAGATGCCGATCGATCGGGTCCGATCACGTCATTTTCAAAGTATCGGAATCGGCAAAAAAATATCGGCCATGCCTTTTTTTATATAAAATATATATATATATTTTTTTTTTTTAATTAAATCGTTTTCTAATTGTATTTAACGTTACAGACATAATATGTTACACTCATCCAGAGTCTTTAGTTTAGGCTTAAGGTAGGGTTATCAAATTTATCCCGATAACGGCGGCAATTAATTTTTTAAAAAATGTTTCACGTTAAAATATTTAACGCAATTAATGCATGCGCTGCTCGACCCACTCACGCATTGTCGCGCTCAATCTGAAATGATGCCGTTTTACCTATATATAGAGATAAAAGGCAGCGTAAAATGAGTAGAGTGAATTTTGGCAGCCTTTGGAGCCTTTTTTTAATTGGCTAAAGCCTTACAATCCCTCTCCCTACAATTAGAAATATCATGGGAAGCAATGTGGGAAAGCAAGGTGTCAACTGATCTTTTTCTTAACACCTTATGTTATTTCCCAACGCAGAGAAGATATATCAATTGGTAGCACTATGCACAGTCTTCCCATCATGCATTTGGGCATGGCCACAGTATCATTCACTGAAAGCTCAACAAATACACTAGATGGCAATATTTAGTCACAATATACAAAGTCACAAGTCTTTCTATCCGTGGATCCCTCTCACAGAAAGAATGTCAATAATGTAAATGCCATCTTGAGGATTTATTGTCATAATAAACAAATACAGTACTTATGTACTGTATGTTGAATGTATATATTCGTCCGAGTTTTATTCATTTTTTTTCTTAATGCATTGCCAAAATGTATATGATCGGGAAAAATTATCGGGAATGATTGGAATTGAATCGGGAGCAAAAAAACGCAATCTGATCGGCAGATACTCAAACTAAAACGATCGGTATCGGATCGGGAGCAAATAAACATGATCGGAACAACCCTAGTCGCTAGCTTCTACTGTTCATTCCACAACATGATTTGGGGATTTGTCAAAACTTTTCTTTTATCCAAGGCAATAGTAGGTGGTTTATTTACCTGACATGCTTCAAATCATAAAAATAATAACAGCCTATACCTTACCAATCTTGTAATCTCGATGGGTCTTGTCCCCATTCCATTTCAGGTAATCAGGGCACATTGTTTGCATCCTGATTAGCGTCTGGCTAATACATGTACGGTCCAACATGAAATTCCAACTTCCTCCTCTTCCTCCAACTCTTCAAAAACTTGGATCTCCTCACTTGCGGGCGATCTATCACTTATATCGCTGTTTGAATTATTGTTTGAGGGGCTTTGTAGGGCGGCCGTATGGAGCTCTGCCATCGTTGTTCTCGGTGTGACGGGTTCGTCTCCTTTCAGGCTCGAACTTCGGAAACGAGATTATTTAGTCAAATATACAACATATAAATTATTTTTTCATGCTTTATTTTTTTTTGCACAATGTTTAATTACTTTAATTGTGACCCTATTTGGCATTTTATGAAATTACTTTACATTTGGTCTTTAAGCGCCACAATTCCTGCACTTAATTTAAAATGCATAACTTTGTTTCGTTTGAACCATTAAATGTAGTTCCTGATTCCAACTGAATAAACAATATTCAACTTTTGCCGCACCTCTACCCTTTCTTCCTTGTGCACAGCTGTTTTAGTCAAAGAAGGACCATCTGTTTACCGCATCATGAAGCGCTGGCATATAATGAACCACACGTGGAAGGTTATGAATTATGAAAAAACCAAAGACTTGGCCGATTCCAGCAGAGGTGCCGATGGTCAGGACAGCGGATAGGTCACAAACAACACACTGGAGCCGAGGCGATGTTTAAGGTCTGGCCTTTATCTCTATTTGAGCAATTCTGTTCTGCGCATCTTGACCAGGCTTTGGCCAAACAACATCAACGACAGTGAAGTGGCCATGAGGTAGCAGCGTAGCAGCGTCGGCAGCAAGCAAATGAACTCTGGCATTGCAGCATAACCACTCCATAGAACTTTTAAAGTTTGTTTTCTGTCTGTAATCATTGGTCTTTGTCTTGTTTTTAACACCAGGACCAATCATTGTTGTCTTTTTTTCCCTGATGAATGAACATAACTTGTGGAAATGCTGTTATGCTTATTTGTACTGCATTTGCATTTACCAATACATGTGAATGTCTAGCGTTAACAGATTGGGTTTGTAAAATCCAAGGGAGTATGTTTGGTCTTAATATTGGTAGGGACGTTATAACTGCATGTACATTTTTTTGCTGGGGACGGGACATTAATAAGACCAAACATATTTAGTGAATGGGGGTCAGGGCTACATTTCTCACCAATATGAACCTAATTAATTGATCGGCTAAATTATTAATGCATAACAAATCTGTATTGACCTATACTAACTTTCACACTGCAAATTTATAACGTTTTAATCTGATATACTTTGTTAAATCTAGTCAAATAATTTTTTCCATCTTTTTTTTTTTTTTTTTTTTTTTTTTTTGAGTGTTAAAGGCTAGTTAAATGGTAAATGGTGTTATACTTATATAGCGCTTTTCCACCTTTCAACAGATTAATGCGTCGGATTCTTCCACTTACTTTAAGGAAACATTACTATTTGTTCATATTAAGCCCATACAGTTGTGGTCAAAAGTTTACATACACTTGTGAAGAACATAATGTCATGGCTCTCTTGAGTTTCCAGTTATTTCTACAACTATGATTTTTCTCTGATAGTGATTGGAACAGATACTTCTGATTTTTCTCTGATAGTGATGGGAACAGATACTTCTTTGTCACAAAAAACATTCATGAAGTTTGGTTCTTTTATGACTTTATTATGGGTGAACAGAAAAAAGTGATCAAATCTGCTGGGTCAAAAATATACATACAGCAGCGCTAATATTTGGTAACATGTCCCTTGGCCATTTTCACTTCAATTAGGCGCTTTTGGTAGCCATCCACAAGCTTCTGGCAAGCTTCTGGTTGTATCTTTGACCACTCCTCTTGACAGAATTGGTGCAGTTCAGTTAAACTTAATGGCTTTCTGACATGGACTGGTTTCTTCAGCGTTGTTCACAAGTTCTCAATGGGGTTTAAGTCAGGACTTTGGGAAGGTCATTCGAAAACCTTAATTCTAGCCTGATTTAGCCATTCCATTACCACTTTTGACGTGTGTTTGGGGTCATTGTCCTGTTGGAACACCCAACTGCGCCCAAGACCCAATCTTCGGGCTGATGACGTTAGGTTATCTTGAAGAATTTGAAGGTAATCCTCCTTCTTCATTATCCCATTTACTCTCTGTAAAGCACCAGTTCCATGGGCAGCAAAACAGCCCAACAACATAATACTACCACCACCGTGCTTGACGGTAGGCATGGTGTACTTGGGTTAAAGGCCTCACCTTTTCTCCTCCAAACATATTGCTGGGCATTGTGGCCAAACAGCTCGATTTTTGTTTCATCTGACCACAGAACTTTCCTCCAGAAGGTCTTATCTTTGTCCATGTGATCAGCAGCAAACTTCAGTCGAGCCTTAAGGTGCCGCTTTTGGAGCAAGGGCTTCCTTCTTGCGTGGCAGCCTCTCAGTCCATGGAGATGCAAAACACGCTTGACTGTGGACACTGACACCTGTGTTCCAGCAGCTTCTAATTCTTGGCAGATCGCTTTTTGGTGATTCTTGGTTGAATCTTCACACTCCTGACCAATTTTCTCTCAGCAGCAGGTGATATCTTGCGTTTTCTTCCTGATCGTTGCAGTGACAAAACAGTGCCATGCACTTTATACTTACAAACAATTGTTTGCACTGTTGCTCTTGGGACCTGCAGCTGCTTTGAAATGGCTCCAAGTGACTTTCCTGACTTGTTCAAGTCAATGATTCGCTTTTTCAGATCCATGTATGTATATTTTTGACCCAGCAGATTTGATCACTTTTTCTGTTAACCCATAATAAAGGCATAAAAGAACCAAACTTCATGAATGTTTTTTGTGACAAAGAAGTATCTGTTCCAATCACTCTATCGGAGAAAAATCTGAGTTGTAGAAATAACTGGAAACTAAAGAGAGCCATGACATTATGTTCTTCACAAGTGTATGTAAACTTTTGACCACAACTGTACATCTGAAAGTTGGTAATTTTTCACCTAAATCAAGAAAAAAGATATTTTAGATAATGTTTTGAACAATACTCTTGAATTAAGAACATTTCTGACGAAGTTTTTCTTTTAAGATTAAATATACAATTTTTTTGCTTAAAATAATTCTGTCAAGCTTATTTTCAGCTAGCTGTTCTTCTTATTTCAAGAAATCTAAGTGAGTAAAATCGACTTGAAGCACTGTAACAGTAGCAAGATTAGTGGAGTGTCCTCACCTCCACAACATGTCTGTCTTTTACATTACTTACAGTGGCTGCTGCTGCTGCTGGCAGAAAAAAACTTCTAATATCCCATGTCTCTGAAGGGGGCGGGGGAGGCGACATCTGTCGGGCTGTGAATGTGTGTGTGTGTGGGGGGGGGGGGGGGGGCTCAAGTCATCACCCAATCAAACGTGCGTTTGAGGGGGGGAAATGGACTGGCACATTCAGGGAGGGAAAAGGGGTCAGTGTAAGTCTGAACATAATGAAAGTACTGTAATTCACTTAATAATGTTGGGATCAATTCTATCCTTTCAACATATGGGAAGACAATGTAAATGACCTATATAACTGAAGTCATCAAATAATGCAAATAAGGCTGATTAAAAGTTGGTGGGGATAATTTGCTCATCCTGAAAAGTTGGTAGTGTTATGTCCCTACCGTCCCTATGCAAACCTATGCCCTTGGTAAAATCCTCATAAAACCTCAAATCTTTAAATCCATTTAAAATATACTTTTGCATGTTAACACAATATTTAAGATTGTATTGACACTTTTTTGTGGCTGGACAAAAATACTTGCAGAGTAATATGAGAATATTGAATAGCATAAAATTGCACTGTATATGTGTGATTAAGAAAAAAAAATACCATAAAGCCTTATAACTAAAACATACATCCACTTTCAAACATTGAATATCCTCAGGCTACACCCTAAACTGTTAGCCAGTCAGCCATTGGGCAGACATATAGAGACAGACAACCATTCGCACTCACAACCACACAACTACTGAGTGGGAATCAATCCCAAACTGCTTTCTCTGAAGTTAGGCAAATGTACCACAAGCGTGACTACACTAGGCATGTGCCGGTTACCGGTTTCACGGTTTACCGTGGTGTGAAAACGTCGCGGTTTCAAAACCACTAAAATTTTCCGTCAGACCGTAGTGCGGTATTCGCTATGTTTCTTGTGTCAAAAATGCAGCCAGAAGCGGCTTGGCGCAGCAGCGCTCACCCCCTCCCGTTTGTTGCTGTGTGTGAAAGTGACGCTATCGGCTAGCCAGCCAGCTAACCCAAAAACAAATACTTCAAACATAAGGCGTACTGTTCTTCAATTTATTGAGCTCTCAAATCGTGCTAAGTGTAATATACAAAATGAATACATTTAAAATGTTGTACAATTAGATTTTTCCATGTGAGTAGCTTCAACAGATTAGCACTATGGTAAAAGGTCGCCAAAAACAAAACACACATTTTCCTTTCAAATTCAATATACAAACTAACTAAAAGCTTACAAAGATGAATGTTAGCCTAGGAGCTGGGAGAGCAACTTCGTTGAGTGTGACTGCCGCAGAGTGAGAAAACAAGCTTGATTCGCTTGAATGAAGGAGAAAAAGTGATTGCGTCAAAGATCGCTTATTGGGAAAGATGATCTTGCCCTAAGCACAAATCCACGTTCGCTGGATCAAGGAGAGGTCTCACTCCCAATGTTAAAAAAAAAAAAAAAATTTTTTTTTGATGAAACCTTTCCACAACAATATTGACGTTTTAACTAACTTATACATGTTTAACTAACTTATGAATTCTTTGTTCTTTTTAAAACAAAGGCATGACATCATGTGGCTGAAAATGGTGAAACTTCACTTAAGCTTTTCCACCCTGAAAAAAAAAGTCATGCAGTATAAATTTTTTTTTTTTTAATTATTCAGAAGTGTTTTTACTTTATATAAATTATTTTGTTCTTGCTCTAATCTTGAGCAACTTGAGCTGTGGCTGTGAGTGTAGTGTATAAGCGATATTTTATTTAAAATATATATTTTTTTATTGATAATTTATTTATTTTAACAATATATTCATGTTCCAGTTTGCAACTATGGTCTAAAAAAAAAATCCTGTTCATTGGAAAAAAGTTGTTTTTTTTTTAACCTCAATCTCAAACCCCTAATCTCAAAATTTTTTGGAGCCACAATTGCAATACCGTGATACCGTGAAACCGTGGTATTTTTGCTCATGGTTATCGTACCGTCAAAATATCATACCGGCACATGCCTAGACTACACCATCAGTGACATGTAATCACAGTTTATAAATGTACTGTATCTGGAAGGAAAATTTACAATAAAGAAAAACATGTAAGATTATGGCAAAAATGTATATTCAAGTTTAGTAAATGTACAGTATGTCCAATATGCATCAACTTTGTTTAAAAATATATGTACATCCAATGTATTGCATGTATTTAAATATGCATTGAATTTAAAAAATGAAATTTGTATTTTTGAACAGTAATCATAATGCCAACATGTTTTTTTTAAATCAAACAATTTAGATGTAAAATATGCAATACCAGTGGTTCTTAACCTGGGTTCGATCGAACCCCAGGAGTTCGGTGAGTAAGTCGAAGGGGTTTGGCAAAGGTAAGAAACGCAGGGCCCTATTTTCGTACGCTAATTAAATCTAGACAACTCTGCTTTTTAGACCAGGTTTTGAACTGGTTTGCTCCTAATGTACAGGCTTAATCCATTTCTTTTAACTGCTAGTCCTCAATCTGATAGAAGGAGGAACTGGTTTGCTCAGTAGAAGGTTGACTCACACTGGGTTGAGAGAATACAAGAGACCATTGGCCAGCCTGGTCTCAAATTTTGACCGGTTTATGAAACATGCAGTCAAAATGAAGAATTTTGAACGGGAATTTGCTTACTAATTAGCTTGCTATCTTAGATATAGGGCTGCAGGAATTGATTATTTTAGTAGTCGATTAATCGGTTAACTAGTTAATTCGAATAATCGAGTAATCGGATAAGGAACATGAAAAATTAAAATACCTGAGCTGAGCATCAAACGGTATAAAAAAATTAAAAAAAAACTGAGGATCTGTGTACAACAAAAGAACAATTGGCTGACTTACAATGCAAACGTTTGCTACCCTAAATGCTATAAAACGCTAACTTTTACAATACTCTTCACAAATGGTTCAGACACATATTCCCACAAAGAACGGCTAACTATGCCAATAAACTAAATTACGAATGCATTAAATAAACAAGCTCAAACAAAATCTTAGCTTATGTTGGTCGTAACAAGGAGCAGTTGGATTCAGCCATTTGAAATGAGGCAGACCAGGGGGCAGATTATCCACCCAAATCAATAAAACAATGCAAACGCTTTCAAAATAAACCATTACAACGCCACTTTAATTAAACGAATACTCGAATCAGCAAAATTTAATTTGAATGTTTTTTTGTTTTGTTTTTTATCGAATACTCGAGTTCATCGATTAATCGTTGCAGCACTATTTAGATATATTGGTTTTGAATTTGAAAAAAAAATCTTGATGATCTAATTCCGAAGGGTTCGGTAAATCCACATGTGAAACTTGTGGGGTTCGGTATGTTTAGCAAGGTTAAGAACCACTGTGCTATACTGTATTTGCGCTTGAGGGGAAAGTTGAGGCCTTGTATACAACAAATTTATGTTCATTAAACTTTGCATGCAATGGTGGCGCTTGGATGGTTTCTGAGAAAGGTTTGGTCCTTTTCTTCACCTGCAACCAAAAGGTCAGAGAAGCAGTCCTCGCAAATGTGATGCATCCATATTTCAAGCTGTGATGGCCTTCCCAAAAATGGCAGACAAGGAGAAATATTATAGTCAAAGGACAACAAAGTGTGTTTCACAGACTAGCTACATAATAAAGGTTTCGCAGTTCATGTCTTGTTGTATAAACGGAATTTGAAATCAACTTTTCATTAATGCAGACTGACATAGTGATACAGTGCTTGCCAAAAGTATTGGCACCCCATGCAATTCTGTCAGATAATGCTCAATTTCTCCCAATGATTAAATTACAAATGCTTTGCTAGTAATATCTTCATGTATTTTGCTTGCAATGAAAAAAACACAAAAGACAATGAAAGAATTAAATCATTATCAGTTTACACAAAACCCAAAAATTAGCCGGACAAAAGTATTGGCGCCCTCAGCCTAATACTTGGTAGCACAACCTCTAGACAAAATAACTGCAAACAACCGCTTCCGGTATCCATCAATGAGATTATTACAATGCTCAGCTGGAATTTGGCCAACTGCTCCAGGTCTCTGAAATTTGAAGGGTGCCTTCTCCAAACTGCCATTTTCAGATCTCTCCACAGGTGTTCTATGAGATTCAGGTCTGGACTCATTGCTGGCCACTTTAGAAGTCTCCGGTGCTTTATCTCAAACCATTTTCTACTGCTTTTGTATGCTTTGGGTCATTGTCCTGCTGGAAGACCCATGACCTCTAAGGGAGACCCGGTTTTCTCACGCTGGGCCCTACATTATCCTGCAAAATTTGTTGGCAGTCTTCATAATGCCATGCACACAGTCAAGCAGTCCAGTGCCAGAGTCTGCTAAGCAACCTCAAAACATCAGCAAACCTCCGCCATGTTTGGGTGCGTGGACCGTGTTCTTTTCTTTGAAGGCCTCAATTTTATTTTTTCCCGGAAACTCTATGTTGATGCCTTTTCCCAAAAAGCTCTACTTTTGTCTCATCTGACCAGAGAACATTCTCCCAAAACGTTTTTGGCTTTCTCAGGTAAGTTTTGGCAAACTCCAGCCTGGCTTTTTCATGTCTCTGGGTCAGAAGTGGGGTCTTCCTGGGTAATCTACCATAGAGTCCCTTATCATTCAGATGCCGACGGATAGTACGGGTTGACACTGTTGTACCCTTGGACTGCATGCAGGACAGCTTGAACTTGTTTGGATTTTAGTTGAGGTTCTTTATCCACCATCCGCACAATCTTTCGTTGAAATTTCTCGTTAATTTTTCTTTTCCATCCACATCTAGGGAGGTTAGCCACAGTGCCATGGGCTTTACACTTTTTGATGACACTGCGCATGGTAGACACAGGAACATTCAGGTCTTTGGAGATGGACTTGTAGCCTTGAGATTGCCCATGCTTCCTCACAATGGCTCACAGGTCTTTGGTCTTCTTTTCTCCATGCGCAATGTGATACACACAAGGACACAGGACAGAGGTTGAGTCAACTTTAATCCATTTTAACTGGCTGCAAGTGTGATTTAGTTATTGCCACCTGTTATGTGCCACGGGTAACTAACAGGTGCTGTTACTTACACAAATTAGAGAAGCATCACATGATTTTTCAAAGGGTGCCAATACTTTGTCCGGACCATTTTTGGAGTTTTGTGTAAAATGATAATTTGATTTTTTTCCCTCATTCTTTTATGTTTTCTCATTGCAAGCAAAATCAATGAAGTAATTACTACCAAAGCATTTGTAATTGCAATCATTTTCTGGGAGGAATTGAGCATTATCTGACAGAATTGCAGGGGTGCCAAAACCTTTGGCCAGCACTGTATGTAATACTATGTATAATTTGGTATTTGGAATTACATTTATATTAATTTCTGCCCAACTCTTCACTATAATTGTCCTCCCCCCAAACGTTGTGAGTTAAGAGCACATGTTTTTGCCTTGAGAAAAAAAAACACCTAATCATCATGAAAATTGAATGAAAAAATGATGACGTTTATTTCAATGCTCTTGCATTCCTTTTGTTGGGATTTTACTAAAATGATTGGCACGTAGGCACGTCGGTAACCTTCGCTAACTTTTTTTTTTTTTTAAACAAGTGTACGGAAAAAATTGTGAATAATCATATACCAAAAATAAAACAAAAATAGAACGAACAGAACTTTGCCAAAGGGGTTTTTTGCAGACAATGAGCTTTTTTTTTTTTCGTTTTCAGATGCTTTGATTTTTTTCTCAACAGACTTATGTAGGAGAGTCTCGTTATAAACGTGAGAAAATGAAGGTAAAGCTTGCTAAATTTACATTTGTGGAGGCAGAAATTCCTTAACAAAATATTGTAGGTTCAGCTTTCGCTAACCAATCCCGTCTGGCTGCTTCACGATGACGTCTAAATTCTGCGACGCTAGTTTAAGCGTTCATGGAAACGTGACAGCAAAGTTTGTGCAGTATTGCCATCAGGTTTGGATGAGTGAATATTAGAAGAACTTGGCGTGTTATCGGGAAAAACATCATTGTGGAAGCCAAAATGGCTTCGTCAATGCCACAGAAGCGTTACTACAGACAGCGAGCACATTCAAATCCGATGGCACATCATACATTTGATTAGTAAGTCACGACAGTGTATTTGCGGTTAATGAATAGTTTTGATCAACAATGAGAGAACGCATGTTCAGTATTTTCCACGAAACAATATTTTTGTCTATCATCCTCACGTTATTTCAACTCCTACTTGTTTACATAGACTCACTTTTTTAATCTTCCTTTGTCAGTCCTGTGTCTCCTGAGGAGATGGAATGGCACACGCTATATCCACAGTTTTTCACGGGGGTGCAGTCGCCTCAAGAAACTCCACAAGTTGAGTTTGCAGACATTGGATGTGGATACGGGGGACTTTTGGGTATCTATATTTTAACCCTTCAAACTTATCTACATAGTTGACCATTGAATATTTCCATTCCAACATGCATTAACTCTCAGTGGAGTTATCTCCACTTTTCCCAGATAAACTTATGCTGGGATTGGAGATCAGGGTGAAGGTGTCCGATTATGTCCAGGATCGTATTAAGTCATTGCGTGAGACCAATCCAGGAAACTACCAGAATATTGCCTGCCTTCGCAGCAACGCCATGAAGTATCTTCCCAACTTTTTCAAGAAAGGACAGGTAGGCTATGTGGCTTTTATTTCATTGCTTTTGTGCATGCGCATACAGTGAGGAAAATAAGTATTTGAACACCTTGCGATTTGGCAAATTCTCCCACTTAGAAATGATGAGCAGCCGGCGTGGCATCTTCGCTTGTCTGCGTGGCTATCGCATGTTTAGTGGGATTCATGCATGACTGGATGTGATTGGGTGCGCTCGGGTAGAGGGCCTCGGTGCCGGGATTGGCAATGTGGTGGCGTGGAGTGGGTTGCCAACAAGCTCACGCACACAAGAGATTCACATGATTACTGGGTTTACCATTCTAGATCACAGGGTTGATTTGTGTACACTCCACCCCTCCCAATCACTTACCTTCTAGACCCCCTTCTTTTCCTGGTTATCAGGCCCCCCACATGATGCCAACCGGAAATACATCTAGCTAGAGCAGGGCGGTAAACCGAAAATTGACCGTTACCGAAATTCTTCACGATTACCGACGTAATTTTGACCATGTCGGTAAATTCGGTAATTTAATAAAAGAAAATATAGTCTTTTCATCCCGCTTTGACTCTGTGTTGTTCGGCTATGTTCATTCCCCTTTAAGAAAGCAGACAGTGTGCTTACGTTTGGAGTCACATGGTTTTCAGGAAGCCAATTAAACAGAAGCCCGGTAGGCTAACACTAGCTGCTAACGCTAGCGGCTAACGCTACAAGTAAACGGGATGAAGTCGGGCTTAAGTTAGCTTCGCCAAACTTTCACCCGACATTAAGTAAACTCTTGACGGGTTCCAGATAGGGATGGAAAAACCGAGGCTTTCTGAAACAATGAACCACTTTTAAGACAATTGCCCTAAATTGAATCACTGTTTGACATACTGCAGGAGCCCCATCTACTGGATAAACAGTGCACGTTTCTTTTTAAAAGTAAAGTTGACAAATTGCCTCAGCATTACATATCTTCAATAGAATTAAGTGGATGTCGTCTATTTCAACCAGGAGTTTGTGTCGTCATTAAGTGTGATTTACACAATTAAAGTTGACCTCTTTAAGCCTGTGTCATTGTTTTTGTCTGTGAAGATGTGTTCAAAGCAGTATTTGTAATACACGACAGTGCTAGTCTTGTAAGTGGCTCGTCCTAGATGACGGGGAGTAACTATGTATTGCTTATTTTTTGTAAAAATTACAGTACAGTAAGCACAGTGCTTGGGAACAGGAATATTATTTATTGCATGCTGTAAGGATTTCTAAAATCATAAGATGTAAAAAACTGAGCCGAATAAAAGAAAGGAAAGGTTTGTGAAACATTTTATTTTTTAATTAAGTATAATTTCTGGGGGGCGGGTGGATGTGTCGTATTTGTATCTATTCTAAATATCTAAACGCATGCCACTATGTAGTGTATAACAATGCGGAATGCATTTAATGAAATTCAAGTGATGATATTTTTCAAGTCATACAAGCTGTTATAAATGTTCACACAAGAATTCTTCTTGTTTACAAGATTTTTTTTTTTAATACTTAATTGCACTGCATGTGCAATTTTTAAATTGAAAGCTGGTAAATACATTTAACGAGAAACTGTTAATTTGTATTCCATCCATTAATTCAAATTATCAAATTATATAACAGTTTGCTTGGGCGAATTTATCGTCATTTATCGTTATCGAGGTAAATCTGCTCAATTTATCGTGATACGTACTTAAGGCCATATTGCCCAGCCCTACATCTAGCTGAAGATAGCACCTGACCAACATATTCATAGATAGTGTTGGCGTTCAATGTATTTTTTGTTGTTGTTTTTCTTCAGTCTCTCTCCTTCTATTGTTCTGGTCCCCCATTACCCCTTCCTACTCTTTGCTTCGTCTTAATTTAAAAAAAAAAAAAAAAAAAAAAGAAAAGAAATGATGGGCAGGTTTGAAATTTGGATATCCACTAGGAGTGGGAACCTCACGATACGATACGATTTGCGATACAAAGCTCACGATAACGATGATCTGACGATATGGCGATAAAACGATTATCGATACATTGGTCAGGAAATCATTCTAGGATATTCTACAAAAAACTAATAACCAGAAAAGCAAGCTTCTGCTGTGAATTGGAATGAGTTTATCACTAGTAGACGTCCAATCCATTTGAACTGGGAGGGTGGCAGCGAAAGAACATTCGTTCATTCGCTGCCACCCTTCCCACTTTAAACGGATTGAACGTCTATGGCCGTCAGTGGCAGCCAATGCCTGGTAAAGAAGTAATTTTTGGCCATTTAAGGTCATTTACCTGTTGATTTTGGGGTATTTTATGGTTCACTTCCTGTTTATTTTGCATTACAGAACAGGAAGTGACCTGGGAATCACACAAATGAATAGGCAGGGACTCAAACTCAACAGGAAATGACCTGTAATTGCCCTAAAATGAACAGCAAGTGACCTGTAAATGCCCCGAAAACCGAATGACTGAATGCTCTGGTTTTGAATGAACGAACGTTCCCGGTCTAAATGGATTGGGCGTGGCAGCGTTTTTTTGTTTTTTTTTTAAAACGATATCTCGATTCTTGACAGGAAAATATCGATAACCTTTTGGGATAGAAAGTATCACGATATATCACCATTTCGATATTTTGTCACACCCCTAATGTCCACTGTGTGTGACAATCTTTAAAAAAAATCCAGAAATCACAGTGTATGATTTTCTTAACAATTGATTTGTATCATACGGCTGCAAATAAGTATTTGAACACCCGAAAAAGTCATTGTTAATATTTTATACAGTAGCCTTTGATTACAATTACAGAGACAAAAAAAATCCTTTAACTTTTCTCCAGGTTTGCACTGACTGCAGCAGGGATTTTGCACCACTGCTGTTAAGTTGTGAGCACCATGCCCTGGTTTGATACTCTTTTTGCTTCATTCTGTCAGCTTTTAGACTTTAACAGAAATCTGCATCTGGCTGTCACAGGTTTTTATTGTTCTACTTTATTACTATGATATAGTTTTATATATAAGACATACTGTACAGTATAACGTTCCCATACAATTTTTCCACATTAATGTTCACTCCCTGGCTTATTGACACCTCGTGCATGTCTTGATACCTGGCCAATCTATTTTGTTGCCAAATGTGGCCGGTTTCCATTATTTTATGACAAGCTGGCTTGCTGAAAGGTTTGTGAGGTTTCTTTTGGACTTTGTTACTTCAGTGGAGCACCAAAAACTGGAATGAAAATAGTCCCGAGTGCACTTATGAGAAAACTTCTCGCTATTACAGGGAAATTATACAGAAATTTTAGTTCTATTAGGGATATCACGCAGTTCTGAAACTACTTGTAAAATAATCTTAACTGTAATGCGTCATCATCATTGCATCACGTTGAAAGATGTTTCATATTTGGCATCTCATTCCCTATAAAAAATATAAGTTCTAATAAGGTGTGCTGCTAACTTATGACGTGCATGCAATAATTTGATTTTTTTTTTTTTTTTTTTAACCCTTGCAGTTGCCAGCTTCACCTAACTGGCTGCCACTGACGTAGCTAGATGCTTAATCTATTTTGACTGGGACGGGGGATTGAACGTTCATCTTTTTTGTAAAAGGAAATATACATATCAAATTCCATACCTTATTACATAATATTGGACAAACACAGGGTGACCCAAAAATACTGGCACTTTTTAACAATCCAATAAAACCAGGAGCGAGGGAATTAGTGTTGTTTTCATCAGTGATGACTACAACGATGTAACTATTTCGTTGATGAACCATTTTTTCATGATAATGACAAGACGATAACGAGCTAAAAACATGTCTTGGGAGAATAAAACATAACGAGGCAAATGCCAGCTTTCGTCTGGTAGGACGAGAACGAGACAAAAATGTGCCTTAGTTTCTGTTACATGTTCACAATGTGTGACATTTTATGTGTAGTTACCCTGCATTGTAGCAATTTCTGGTTGTGTCACTCTTGTGACTTGTTGCGCAAGCCCGACTCACCAGTGTCCTCTCCAGGCTTGCTTGTTTTGAAACACACGGTAATTTTTGTTTTCTTCTCTTGAAAAGAGAAAATATGCAATGTTGCTTTAGCCTTTAATAGACTGTGTTGATTGATCATCACACACTAAATGTAACTCGTAGTGTTAGCATAGATTTCACGTTCGCATTAGCATTCGGCTAATGTTAATGGTAAGTGTCCTCTTAAACTCTTACTTTTTTTACATACAGTTTGTGGCATTCAGGTGAGTATAATTAACTGAAAGTAAAGTCCCTTTTTTCTCACTGAGTGCGTATTAGTGCTGCAATGATTAATCGATTAACTCGAGTATTCATTTAGAAAAGAAATATTCGAATTAAATTTTGTTGCTTCGAGTATTCATTTAATTAAAGTGGCATTGTAATGGTTTATTTTGAAAGTGCATTTAGTTTTATTGATTAGGGTGGATACACTGCCCTCTGGTCTGCCTCTTTTCACATGGCTGAATCCAACTGCTCCCTGTTAAGACCAACGTAAGCTAAGTTTTTGTTTGAGCTAATGTTTTATGTGTGTTTTGTTATCGGTACATTTAGCCGTTTTATGTGGGAATATGTGAAACATTTGTTAAGAGTATTGTTAAGAACATTGTTTAAAAAAAAAAGCATTTAATAGCATTTAAGCTAGTGGACTTTTTCTATGCAAGTTAGCCAATTGTTCTTTTGTTGTACATAGGTCCTGATTTAAAAAAAAAAAAATACCGTTTGAGGCTCAGCTCAGGTATTTTAATTTTCATGTTCCTTATCCAATTACTCGATTATTCGAACTAACTAGTCCATCGATTAATCGACTACTAAAATATTCGATAGCTGCAGCCCTAGTGCGTATTATAACATAGTTGGCGTTGACCTTGTAGACGCTACAATATTTCTTCGTCTGTCAATGTTCATTCAAAATAGTTGGAAATTAGTCAGTTTTCGTCAACAAAAACTAGACGAAGACAAAGACATTTTGAAATGACTAAAATATGACTGTGATTAATAATCAGTATTAAGTATTACTGTCCAAAAGACTAAAACTAAGACGAAAATTAAAAGGGTTGCCAAAAACGACCCTGGATAGAAGAATATTTTTTTCATGTAATTGAAACCTTAAAACATGCCAATTAAGAAACAGCCATGGAATTTTCATTTAAAAATTAGGTTCTTTAAATGGCATCCTCCTGCGTGAATGCATTCTTAAAATCTGCAGTTGACTACAGTTGAAAAAAATGAGAATTTCTGCGTTTTGGCAGACATGAGCAAGTTGCTGGACTGCGAGACAATGACCTTGAGCAAGTAAACAATCTGCTGTTTTAGTAACCATAAGGAATTCAGGATGAAATATGCAATATATATAATAATTATACAGGAGGATGTCATTTAAATAAATTCCATCATTGTTTCTTAAATGGCATGTTTTAAGGTCTAAATCACTGTAAATAAAATAGTCTTCCTTCCGTCAATCTTGGTTTTATCCAATTGTTAAAGTGTTACTGTTTTTGGGTCACCTGTATATTAAGGAGTGAAATACATATAAAGAACTCTAAAATATTGAAATATTCCAATATAAAGTCAATGGGGTCACAAATGACCCTAGTCAGTAATATTAACCATTTAAATAGTTTGGTCGCTTGAGGGTTAAAGATATTCAGATAATGGCATACAGTGGGGAGAACAAGTATATGATACACTGCCGATTTTGCTGGTTTTCCCACTTGCAAAGCATGTAGAGGTCTGTAATTTGTATCATAAGTTCTCTTCAACTGTGAGGGACAGAATCTAATACAAAAAAACTGAAAATCACGTTGTATGATTTTTAAATAATAAATTTGCATTTAATTGCATGAAATAAGTATTTGATACATCACAAAAGTCGAACTTAATATTTGGTACAGAAAACTTTGTTTGCTATTACAGATACCAAACGTTTCCTGTAGTCCTTGACAAGGTTTGCAAACACTTCAGCTGGGATTTTGGCCCAGTCCTCCATGCAGATGTTCTCCAGAGCCTTCAGGTTTCGGGGCTGCTGCTGGGCAACACGGACTTTCAGCTCCCTCCATAGATTTTCTAGCGGGTTCAGATCTGGGTGACTGGCTAGGCCACTCCAGGACCTTAAGATGCTTCTTACGGAGCCACTTTTTAGTTGCCTTGGCTGTGTGCTTTGGGTCGTTGTCATGCTGGAAGACCCAGCCACGACCCATCTTCAGGGCTCTCACTGAAGGAAGGAGGTTGTCAGGCAAGATCTGGCGATACATAGCCCCATCTATCCTCCCCTCAATACGGTGCATTCGTCCTGTACCCTTGGCAGAGAAGCAGCCCCAAAAAATGATGTTTCCTCCTCCATGTTTCATGGTTGGAATGGTGTTCTTGGGGTTGTACTCATCCTTCTTTTTCCTCCAAACACAACGAGCCGAGTTTAGACCAAAAAGTTCAATTTTGGTCTCATCCAACGACATGACCTTCTCCCATTGCTCCTCTGGATCATCCAGATGGTCAGTGGCAAACTTCAGACATTTCTGGACATGCACTGGCTTCAGCAGCGAGACCTTGCATGCGCTGTAGGATTTTAATCCATGACGGCGTAATGTGTTTCCGATGGTTTTCTTCGAGACTGTGGTTCCACCTCTCTTCAGGTCATTGACCAGGTCCTGCCGTGTAGTTCTGGGCTGATCCCTCACCTTCCTCATGATCAGAGAGGCCCCACGAGGTGAGATCTTGCATGGAGCCCCAGAACGAGGTAGATTGACCGTCAACTTGAACTTCTTCAATTTTCTAATAATCGCTCCAACAGTTGTTACCTTCTCACCAAGCTGCTTGCTTATTTTCCTGTAGCCCATCCCAGCCTTGTGCAGGTCTATTATTTTATTCCTGATGTCCTTACACAGCTCTTTGGTCTTGGCCATTGTGGAGAGGTTGGAGTTTGTTTGAGCATGTGAACAGGTCTTTTATACAGGTAACAAGTTCAAACAGGTGCAGTTACTTCCGGTAATGAGTGGAGAACAGGAGGGGTTCTTAAAAAAGAACTAAGAGCCGAAATATTTACTAGTTGGTAATGTATCAAATACTTATTTCATGCAGTTAAATACAAATTTATTATTTAAAAATTATACAATGTGATTTTCTGGATTTTTGTATTAGATTCCGTCCCTCACAGTTGAAGAGAACTTATGATACAAATTACAGACCTCTACATGGCTTGCAAGTGGTAAAACCAGCAAAATCGGCAGTGTATCAAATACTTGTTCTCCCCACTGTATATCTTAGTGTGCATATATATGTGTCTAAGCAGCTCAACAGGACCCTAAACCCTTAAAAAAAAATCCTCGTGTTCAAGAGGGATTTATCTACAAAACATATAGGGCAGTGGTCTCAAACCGGTCCTCAAAGGGCCGCAGGGGGTACTGGATTTCATTCCAACCAAACGAGACAAATACCTTTTCACCAATCTGGTTTCTTACAAGTGTAATCAGTTGATTGCAATCAGGTGCTGCTTATGTTAGTAGAAACCTCATTGGTTGAACTGTTTGTGCTGGATCTGTTGGAACAAAAACCAGGACCCACTGCGGCCCTTTGTGGAGTCGGTTTGAGACCGCTGATATAGGGTTTACTTACAATGGAGTGATTTATTGAAGGGATTGTCGCTTTAGCTCAATTAAGAGTACTTTTGTGCAAGCCACTTTTACCTTTTCCATTTAGCTGTATTAATCTATGACTTTTAAAACTCCTTTTAGATCACATACTGTACTGTGCCAAATTCATGCGCTTATAGTGGATTAAATGTTCACCTGAGATGGCCTGAGTCAGCATCTACGGACAAATTCAAAAGCCGAAATTAAGAGATAAAATTAAGTCTGTTTGTCAGCCTACAACATTGGGTTCTTCGGTCATGCTTGCACCGTTGCAAACGGTCATCAAACGGCCAATGTAAACTATAATTCATCATTTGGGATGGATGGAATGTTGGCTGTTTTAATATTTTAATGAACTGTTAGTTTAATCAACAGTATACCATCAACTCCCAGCTCTTCAGCTACCGTGTCCCTTCTTTTCTTGTGTAATAAATAATTGTATGGTTTGGAGATCCAGAATCTGTTTTTCATCATCCATATTGACTAAAACTTGTGAATTTAAAAGATTTTTTTAAAATCATAGTTGGAACAGGATCCTATTAACATGTGAAGAACAATTTAGCAATTCTTTTAGTCTGTAGAACTTCTGCTGCCGCTCGTGTTGCGCTTAGCTGAATTGATGCGTTATGTTTGCGACGTCTGGCAGAAGTAAGAGCCCCGCGTAAGGCTTGTGTCTGCCACAGAGCTCACGCAGGACACATGCGCAACTCCTGTCCTATGGAAATACATCTATTGATTTCAATGGCTGAGAATTTATTAGGGTTGCAGCTATTGATTATTTTAGTAGTCGATTAGTCTATCAATTGGTTAGTTCGAATAATCGAGTAATCGGATTAAGAATTCATTTTAGATGTAAAACAAAGATTGCCAAGATTGCACTTTCAAAAGAGCGTTAAATGCAAATACAAAATAAAACTCTCGAGTGTTTCTTCAAACTATGCAGGATTGCACTTTCATTTAAAAATACATTAAAATATCTGAGCTTAGCCTCAAACGGTATAAAAAAAGAATAACAAAAGAACAATTGGATAACTTGCATAGCAAAATGAAAAATTTACAATGCTCTTAACAAATTGTTCCAACACAGGTGTCCTGCCTAAAACTTTTGCACAGTACTGTATATTTTTATTATATTATGTATATACAGGATATACTGTATATATATATTTTCCCCAAGTGGAGGCTTCCATGATCCTATTAAATTTAATAATAAAAAATATATATATACAGTACTGTGCAAAAGTTTTAGGCAGGTGTCCTGCCTAAATCTTTTGCACTGTACTGTATGTCCCAAAAACAATGGCTAAATATACCTATAACCTACAGTAAATTACAAATGCTGAAAAAAACATTAGCTTTAACAAAAACTTACTTTTGTTGGTCTTAATGGGAAGCAGCTGGATTCAACCATTTTAAATGAGTTATGTCACATTCAATGTTGCCGCTAGAGCAGTGTTTCCACCCTAATCATCAAATCAATAAAACTAAATGCAGACACTTTCAAAACTAACCACTATAACAGCACTCTAATTAAACAAATCCTCAAAGTAGCACTGTATTGATTTGAAGCTTTTTTTCTAATCGAATTACAGAAATTAATCGATTAATCGTTGCAGCACTAAAATTTATTTTGGCTGGCATTCACCGAAAGATCGTAAACGCTCTGCATGCGGTGGAAATAAGCCTTTAATATAAGGAAATACATGATGTATTGATATGTTTTGGGGGTTTTTTCATTCCTGAAAAAATAGGGTTGCCATTTAATTAAACATTTCTTCAGACAGAAACACTTTTTTAAATTTGTTTTTGGTTTGCTTGTATTAAAAAAAGAAGGGAAAAAAATGCAATAAATGGTTATCCTCCCCAACCCCAATTTTCCATCAGCAAGCACTGAGCTTCTGCAATCACTAGTAATTGCCACCGTGTCTTTATATTCATACTTGACACTATATATATATATATATATTTATATATATATATATATAGTGGGGCAAATAAGTATTTAGTCAACCACCAATTGTGCAAGTTCTCCTACTTGAAAAGATTAGAGAGGCCTGTAATTGTTAACATGGGTAAACCTCAACCATGAGAGACAGAATGTGGTAGAAAAAAAATGAAAATCGCATTGTGTGATTTTTTTTTTAAGAATTCATTTCCAAATTCGAGTGGAAAATAAGTATTTGGTCACCTACAAATAAGCAAGATTTCTGGCTGTCAAAGAGGTCAAACTTCTTCTAACAAGGCTCCACTCGTTACCTGTATTAATGGCACCTGTTTTAACTCATTATCGGTATAAAAAACCTGTCCACAATCTCTGTCAGTCACACTCCAAACTCCACTATGGCCAAGACCAAAGAGCTGTCGAAGGACACCAGAGGCAAAATTGTACACCTGCTCCCGGCTGGGAAGACTGATCTGCAATAGGTAAAACGCTTGGTGTAAAGAAATCAACTGTGGGGGCAATTATAAGAAAATGGTAGACATACAAGACCACTGATAATTTCCCTCGATCTGGGGCTCCATGCAAGATCTCACCTCGTGGCGTCAAAATGATAACAAGAACGGTGTGCAAAAATCCCAGAACCACACGGGGGGACCTAGTGAATGACCTACAGAGAGCTGGGACCACAGTAACAAAGGCTACAATCAGTAACACAATGCGCTGCCAGGAACTCAAATCCTGCACTGCCAGACGTGTCCCCCTGCTGAAGCCAGTACACGTCCAGGCCCGTCTGCGGTTCGCTAGAGAGCATTTGGATGATCCAGAAGAGGACTGTGAGAATGTGTTATGGTCAGATGAAACCAAAATAGAACTTTTTGGTAGAAACACAGGTTCTCATGTTTGGAGGAGAAAGAATACTGAAATGCATCCGAAGAACACCATACCCACTGTGAAGCATGGGGGTGGAAACATCATGCTTTGGGGCTGTTTTTCTGCAAAGGGACCAGGTCGACTGATCTGTGTAAAGGAAAGAATGAATGGGGCCAGGTATCGAAGGAGATTTTGAGTGAAAATCTCCTTCCATCAGCAAGGGCATTGAAGATGAGACGTAGCTGGGTCTTTCAGCATGACAATGATCCCAAACACACAGCCAGGGCAACAAAGGAGTGGCTTCGTAAGGCCTGGAGTGGCCTAGCCAGTCTCCAGATCTCAACCCCATAGAAAATCTGTGGAGGGAGTTGAAAGTCTGTGTTGCCCAACGACAGCCCCAAAACATCACTGCTCTAGAGGAGATCTGCATGGAGGAATGGGCCAAAATACCAGCAACAGTGTGTGGAAAAACGTGTGAAGAGTTACAGAAAACGTTTGGCCTCCGTTATTGCCAACAAAGGATGCATAACAAAGTATTGAGATGAACTTCGGTATTGACCAAATACTTATTTTCCACCATGATTTGCAGTAAATTCTTTAAAAATCAAACAATGTGATTATCTGTTTTTTTTCTCCCACATTCTGTCTCATGGTTGAGGTTTACCCATGTTGACAATTACAGGCCTCTCTAATATTTTCAAGTGGGAGAACTTGCACAATTAGTGGTTGACTAAATACTTATTTGCCCCACTGTATATATATATATTTTTTTTTTCATTATGTACACTACGGTTCAAAAGTTTGGGATCGCTTAGACCCCAAACCTTTGAACGGTAGTGTATATGTTTTTTTAAAAGTGATTTGAATGTGTTTAATGGATCTGGCAGACTAATATTAACAATATGTGTACTTGACGTGAGAAACTATAAGGACCTATAAAGAGAAATTCCAGTTTGCAAACAGCCGTGTTTTACAACTGACCACAAAGTCTAACGGCTGCCATGTTTAAAGGTTACATTATATGGTGTCAAAGTAAATATTTAAAAAAATAAAAACTACAATTGTGTGTGGGTCAAAGTGATTAAAAGTTGATCACTTGTGGGGCTCACTAAATGGTTTCTGAATATTTTCCCTTCTTTTCAGCTCTGTAAGATGTTCTTCCTATTCCCGGACCCTCATTTTAAGAAGACCAAGCACAAATGGAGGATCATCAGTCCCACGTTGTTGGCAGAGTATGCCTACACACTGAGAATCGGCGTACGTAGCACATAAAGCACATTCATTAAACATTTGTGTAAACTCATTTTAGTTGTTTAAAAGATATATTCTCAGAAATTGTGTCTACCCTGAAAAAAATCAAATTGGCTTTGGTATCCTTGTTTTGATTATCAATTTTTATTTCAGTGCAACCCTAATATTAATTTCGGTAGTACTGGTAGTATTTCTGTGGATTTACTGTATTTAGATTAGAGTGAAACTCCAGTAGTTGGAAGGAGCTGTGTAACTGTTTGGCCTGTCCAAATGCGACATGTTTTTGCCTGAAGCATTATTATTTTCGTCAACAGTGACGATAACGAAAGTATTTCATCGAGGACGATGTTTTGCAATATTGAGGCCCTTCGAGGACCAGTTTGACACCCCTGGTTTAGACTTTATAGTTATAGGGTTGATACTGTATACACATTTTTTTTAAATAAACTTTACAGTTGAGAATAGGGGTGGGAACCTCTTGGTCCCTCACGATACGATACGATTTCCGATATGAAGCTCACGATACCGATGATCTCACGATATAGCAGTACAGCGATTACCGATACATTGGTCAGGAAATCATTCTACAAAACAACTAATAAACAGAAAAACAAGCTATCTTCATCCTTCTGCTGTAAGTTTACATCCAATCCATTTGAACTGTAAATGCCCTAAAATTAACAGAAAGTGACCTGTAAATGCCCTGAAAATCAGAAAGAGTGACAGCTGCCATTGAGTTAACTGAAATACTATTATGTAGTAAGATTTTGGTAGCAACTTGTTGGTTCCTTCCTTCTTTTTTTTTTTTTTTTTTTTAAAACATTGATACCTTTTCTCGATTCTTGGAATGAGCGTATCGATAACCTTTTGGGATGCAAAGTATAATGATATATCACCGTTTCGATATATTGTCACACCCCTAGTTGAGAAATCCTATATGTGATTTTTCCTACATCTGACTAGACATGTGCAAAATTACAGGTGTTAAGGTATACCGTGTTATGAACACGACACAGTTTCAAAACTGCAAGAATTTTTTAGCCATTTTTAATGTGCCAAAATTGCAGGGAGAAATCCCTCGCTTGCAGCTGCGAGGCTCAAACCTCCCCCACCGGTTGTTGCTCAGTTGCTCAAACTCCTAAACTTTGTCCCCCATCGAAGAAAACGAAATCGCTGGTTTGGGAATACGTCAGTTACAGACGGCCGCAGCTTAGAGAAGGAGGGCCAACCGACATGTATAACTTGTTTGCGGATGATGGCTGCTCAGAAGGCAATACCTCTGATATGATTTCGCATTTACACAAAAATAAAAGGTTCGTAAACACTATCATGAATGTTTCCCACCAGCTACGAGAGTTAACTCCAGCGTGTTTGGTGTGCTTAGCGATGGTAGAATGTGGTGTTTTTTTTCCCCTGGCAACTGTCTCTGCTGAGAAATAGTGTGTGTGTGTGTGTATAATATATACATGATACGAGTCATACACACGTGCTTTTTATGGAAAATAATTGAATTATTTTTGTTCTGATGTTAATAATGTTGAGCTGTGGCTGTGGGTTTAGACCCACCTAAAGGGCTGCATTTATTTTAATTGTATTTAAAATATGTCACTTAATGGTTTTTTTTTTATGTATATTTATTTGAACTTAAAACTATCCTAGTGATGCACAATAATACTTTTTTCAACCGATACCGATAACCGATAATTTCCTCCTCATTCCAACCGATAACCGATAATGTCAAGCCGATAATTCTATTAAAAGATTTATGTATAATTTTAAAGTATACACAAAAGAAAATATTACTGTGCAAAAATATCATTTATTGCTCTTTTTTTCAACATAAAATATGAACAAGTATTCAATTCCAACATATACAGTGGGGAGAACAAGTATTTGATACACTGCCAATGGGTTTTCCCATTGACTGTGTATCAAATACTTGTTCTCCCCACTGTATATGTGTAATGGTAAACTTTTGGCAACAATTACTTAGAGTAAATACCTAAGTTGCACAGAAATGCCTTTAAAAGTAAGCCATTCCTAACATATGTAACATTAATACACTGCAAAACACACCTCCTTAAAACTAGTCAATTTTAAGTGTAAATTTATTGGAAATAAGTGGAATTATCTGCCAGCGCTTCAAGTGTATTTCCCTCAGATTTCTTGGAAGAAAAATAGCTAGCTGAAAATAATCTTAACAGCCTTATTTTAAGCAATACATTGTTATACTTAATCCTAAAAAAAACTTGGAAGAAGGAAAGATTTTGAATAATGTTTGTGGCTACAGAATATTATTATTTCATTACAACAGGAATGTGCATATAAAAATTGATAAGTGTTAATAAGTGCCAATAGGTTTTGATTATCTACTGTGACTGTAATTGAGCAGACAAATAAGTTAAATTAATTTGAAAAGTGATTGCTAATGTTATATGCTTTGTTGCACACTGTGAAAATGATTAAGTCAAAAGAGCGAGATGTCATGTACCCATTCTGCAGCGCTTTGTTTACATTTGCGGCATACACGACATTTGCTTTACAGCAGCTAAACTGATACAAGGCAGTACTATTTGGACTGAGTTGGAGCTCGCATCCCAGTGTGTGTTCTTTTGTGCCTGAGTTTTGTTGAGCCGAAAATAAAGGCAGCGTTACGAAGTCATTTGACCGCTCGTCATTTTACATACGGAATAAATTATTGACTGGCTGACTTCGTTTTCTCCATGTTTAAATTATCATCTAACCACTGTGCCGTCATAATAAGCTTGCTTACTGGACATCACTTTTCCAAATGTCTGTGGTGACAATGTGATTGGCATGTTTTTCATGAAGATTGGTGGTCGTATAAACTGCATTATTTTTTTTATCCAGGGCTTTGGCTCTCGGGTCATTTCGGTAAAAATAAAATCGTGTCTTGTCTTGGCGGCGGCAGCTTACGTGCGTATCGGATAATCTACCCGCACCGGCCGGTACGCCGCGGCGTATTCGGGGCTTGGCTCTGCTCGCACGCCGTGGGGGAACGTTAGAGAAACCAAGGTGTTCGTCAGAGGTCCCGAAGCCGGGGGACCGGGCTCGGCCCGCCCCGCCAACGGCGAGGCAGCGGCGACCTGCCGGACCGGCCAGAGCGGCGGGCTCCGTCGGAAGACGGCTACATGCCGACCATCGGTCTCCAGTCGTGCCGGTGTTTAGCCTTAGATACGAGTTTACCACCCGCCTTGGGCTGCATTCCCAAACAACCCGACTCTGTATCGTCACACGCCCCGTAGTTTAACTTAGTTTGTGTTTACAATAGCTTTAGCATTCCCGCTAGCAGCAGCCTCGTATTCGTTCCAAAAATCTTTGTGATGCAGTTTTAAATGGATGCTGGGTTAGTGGTTTTGAATGTGGACGCCTTCTTTCCGCCTCGTGGAACTTCTGAGGTACATGTTTCGCAGATGGCGAGAGCGTCGTTTTTTTTTTTTTTTTTTTTTAGTAACAGCCGCCATAATATTCAACTACTTCTTGTCATGTAACTCCGCCTCCTCCACCCCACCTCCCTCAGGGGCTTCAGAGAGGGGAGGGGTTGAGGAGGCGGTGTGCTGAATTCTTCGGTTGCGCACATTTGGAGGCTAAATCAAGTATATAGTTATCGGATTGCATTATCGGTTGAATTTTTTCTGGATTATCTGTGTGCATCATAATTGCCATTATCGGCCGATAATTATCGGTGACCGATATTATCGTGTATCTTTACACTATACTTATGTTCCAATTTGCTAATGTTTTGAAAAATAAGTCTTTTTCAATTTATAGGGTTTTTTTTTTGTTTTTGTTTTTTGTTTTTTTTAACCCAGATATCTCTAACACATTTTAGAGGTGCAAACCGTGAAACCGTGATATTTTTGCTTAAGGTTATCACACCGTCAGAATCTCAGACCGGCACATGCCTACATCTGACCTTGCAACTTTAAGCTTTCAATCCAGTCACCAATTCATTCTCGCTAACAAAGAATGGATTGTGCCGAAATTAAGCTTAATAGTTATGGGTTTGTGTTGGGCGTGTGTGTGCATGTGTGGGTGTGCACGTGCGTGTGTGTGTACAAGGTCTGGCAGCGTCTTTTGGCACCCAGCCATGATTGTGCTGGCAGTTGGGACAGCTGTCAATGAAGTCTGCAGTTCGCTCCCAAAATGTGAATTAAAGTTAATGAGTGACACAATCTGTAGATCTGTTTTGGACATAAGTCACATTTGAGAGGGCAGATAACGTGCATTCAGTCTCATGTCCTCATTTGGGCTACCCTGGAAAAAAAAAGTAAGCTAAAGTGCAGTACAATGTTGTAATGTGTGGCATGACTGGGTTTTCTAAGAAGTCCTTGTTCTTGTAAACCTATCTGCGCAGTCTCCAAAGTAAACAGCAGTGACATCGTGGATTAACCTCTGTGTTGTCTCTGTGTTATTTTTATCATACTGCCAAGGATCATTGCTCTGCACATGTGATGAAACATTCAGAAGCAATTTGCACTGAAAGCCTAATAACTGGAACTGGCTCCCTGTGGACCACAGGCCTCTGCAAAGTTTGCGTAACCCTAATTTGGATCTGCACCAACTTGTACATCATTAGAAATACCTACATCTTGCATGTCTCTTAATGCTGTCATAATATTAAGTGCAATTTCTTTGGTGAAATTAAGTAAAATGACTAATGTAGCGAGGTCTACAAAATGGGGAAAATCCCTTTAGCCAGGTCTATACCAAAATATAACGGTTTCTTTTTGGCCAAGTTTTAGGAAATTGCTGGTGTTTAATGTAAAACTAAACTCTGATGGATTTATTCTGACTTTTTTTTGCCATAGTTTAGTTATTACATAGTCAAATCATAATTTTTTTCCCTCTGTAGAAGCTATCCTCGGTGGAAAAACTCACCAATGTACTAACTGCTGTCAAGGAAGCACGTTGAAGTGATATATCTCAACAGTTAATCATCTTTTTATGCTTAGGAGACGGCAAGTTCGGCCAGGGTTGTTGGTGAAAGAGGTTATGGAGAGTATTTGCTGCAAATTTATATTCTTGCTCTGCTGTGTGGCAATTAAAAAGTTAGACTAACACACCACATAAGTCCTGTTATTGCTTTGCATTTGGTATTTTTTTAAACAATACAAATCATACATCATCTATAACTTGAGCATTTTAAAATGATATCGGATAATATTTCATATATTTATATATCAGTTTTTCATGATCGATTTTGGGCCAATGTGTATGTTGCCTTGAAAGTGAATGTAGAAGCCTTCTGCCTTTGTACAAGGGCTGTCACAGCTTAGTACAGCATGCTTATTGACCATTAGATGTCCCCAAATTAAGATACTTGGGATGTGTTATGTGAGCAGACCATTTAACCTGGGCATCACAACACAATTAGCCCTAATGTGTTAATTCCACGGCCGCGTTTATTGGTATCGGATTTTTAGAGGACAATATCGGAATATATACTTATCGTTTGAAAAGTAATTATCAGACAACTCTAGTATCTTTCTGAAATGATTTTTGTCTCTTTAGGGTTTAGTCTACACCATCACAGATGTGGAGGAGGTCCACCTTTGGATGGTGAAGCACTTCAGTGAACATCCGTTATTTACACAGGTCCCCGATGAAGAGCTGGTACGTGGAGTTTTTTTTTACGCTGTATTTGCAGGTCACACACAACTGTATTTGTTTTCTGTCTGCTCCACAGAGGTCGCACATTTTTTTCAGTGTTCCACTTTTCTGTGAGGTGTTCAAGTGAGAATGTCTGGTCAATATTTAAACTCCCCAAGCTCTCTTATGAGCCTTTCAAACTGTTCAGTTCAGTGCATGTTGGAAGTTTAGTTGTTCAAGTCACCCCCCCATGAAACATTGGGTCACTGCAATAAAAAGGGCTTTTCACCACCTCCCAGTGTTTTTTTCACTCATTGTTCTGCTGATGATTGAAAGGTAAAAGGAAAAACTGACTGAAATGTTGTCATAGTAAAAACGCTTTGACAATCATTTAATTGGCTGCCATTGATGGCGATAGCAATTTTTACGACATTACATCTAAGGCCACATTTACCCAACAATAATCTTACACAATAATGCAAAAATGCCCTTAGCTTGGATTAAACGGTATTATATGAATACTAGGGATGTCCCGATCACATATTTTTGCACCCAAATCAGAGTCCAAGTCACCTGATTTTTAGAATCTGTCGATACCAAGTCCCGATCCGATATCGATTTTTAAATTTTTTTTGGTTTGACGCTCACGCTGCCAAGAACAGCCTCTCCCTTACACAATGAATGAGTTATCACAGAACACTTCAGACTGTGTACCAATCTCAAAATGATCAACACATTTGTTCCTTCGATCGTAAAGCAACCGAGGCATCTCTGGCAAGATCAAAGCTCTACAACCTGTCAATCATCGTTCACTTTATGTACCAAATGCCAGCTGCACTGATGACCAAGAAAACAGTTTGGTCGTACTGCTTTTCAGGAGCGTGAGATGATTTACGAACATTAAGCAGAAAAATATATTTATTAAATTAAAAACCCCGATCCTTTTCACCCTTTTCACCATCCACTGAAAAGTTGTGCGATCGGCCCAATTTCCGATCATGTGATTGGATCGGGACATCTCTAATGAATACGTTGTGGTCATAGTGAGTCAATCAAAGTCTTCCCAAAGTTTATCAAGTTTATCGAGTTTATCGAGCTCAATGATGAGTGACACATGCGGCGTCTTACAAGTATAGCGCTCCCAGGCTTCTCTGGCAGCATTAAAGCTCTTACGGCTGTCACTCATCGTTAACATTAACAGGCAAACTGCCAAGACTGGTGAACAGGAAAAGCAGCTGTACATGCATGAAGCAGGGAAACATAAATATAATTCTTTAATTAAAAACCCCATCCTTTTCGGGCGATTCCGATCCTCTGAAAAATGGTGCGATCGGCCTAATTTCCGATCATGTGTGCGGATCGGGACATATCCAATGTATACGTTGTCATCATAGTGAGTCAATCAAAGTCTTCCCAAACAGATCTATTCAAGTCGGGTGAAAATTCTTCTAGTTTTAATATCGCAATATATCACAAACCCCCAAAAAATCGCAATTTCAGTTTTTTCCCAATATCGCTCAGCCCTACCGAGTCCCTCTCCGATACCAAGAAAATTGTTCCACAAAAAAAGTTTTAAACATTTTACTGTCCCACCAATTTTTTTTAACAAGAATAACGTAGAAATATACTTGCCTTTATTAAATGCCTCACTGAGTGAGTCCTCTCAAATCCACTCACGCTGCTGAGAACACTTGAACACACACAATGACTTGCCACTCACACTAGCGCTGTAGTTTATCAAGCTCATTGATGATTTAAACATGTGGCGTCTTACAGGGTGACCCAAAAAAAAGTTTACACTCAGTTGACTGCTTGTTTAAAAGCCATTGAAACATACAGTGCCTTGCAAAAGTATTCGGCCCCCTTGAACCTTGCAACCTTTCGCCACATTTCAGGCTTCAAACATAAAGATATAAAATTTTAATTTTTTGTCAAGAATCAACAACAAGTGGGACACAATCGTGAAGTGGAACAAAATTTGTTGGATAATTTAAACTTTTTTAACAAATAAAAAACTGAAAAGTGGGGCGTGCAATATTATTCGGCCCCCTTGCGTTAATACTTTGTAGCGCCACCTTTTGCTCCAATTACAGCTGCAAGTCGCTTGGGGTATGTTTCTATCAGTTTTGCACATCGAGAGACTGACATTCTTGCCCATTCTTCCTTGCAAAACAGCTCGAGCTCAGTGAGGTTGGATGGAGAGTGTTTGTGAACAGCAGTCTTCAGCTCTTTCCACAGATTCTCGATTGGATTCAGGTCTGGACTTTGACTTGGCCATTCTAACACCTGGATACGTTTATTTTTGAACCATTCCATTGTAGATTTGACTTTATGTTTTGGATCATTGTCCTGTTGGAAGATAAATCTCCGTCCCAGTCTCAGGTCTTGTGCAGATACCAACAGGTTTTCTTCCAGAATGTTCCTGTATTTGGCTGCATCCATCTTCCCGTCAATTTTAACCATCTTCCCTGTCCCTGCTGAAGAAAAGCAGGCCCAAACCATGATGCTGCCACCACCATGTTTGACAGTGGGGATGGTGTGTTCAGGGTGATGAGCTGTGTTGCTTTTACGCCAAACATATCGTTTTGCATTGTGGCCAAAAAGTTCAATTTTGGTGTCATCTGACCAGAGCACCTTCTTCCACATGTTTGGTGTGTCTCCTAGGTGGCTTGTGGCAAACTTTAAACGAGACTTTTTATGGATATCTTTGAGAAATGGCTTTCTTCTTGCCACTCTTCCATAAAGGCCAGATTTGTGCAGTGTACGACTGATTGTTGTCCTATGGACAGACTCTCCCACCTCAGCTGTAGATCTCTGCAGTTCATCCAGAGTGATCATGAGCCTCTTGGCTGCATCTCTGATCAGTTTTCTCCTTGTTTGAGAAGAAAGTTTGGAAGGACGGCCGGGTCTTGGTAGATTTTCAGTGGTCTGATGCTCCTTCCATTTCAATATGATGGCTTGCACAGTGCTCCTTGAGATGTTTAAAGCTTGGGAAATCTTTTTGTATCCAAATCCGGCTTTAAACTCCACAACAGTATCTCGGACCTGCCTGGTGTTTTCCTTGGTTTTCATAATGCTCTCTGCACTTTAAACAGAACCCTGAGACTATCACAGAGCAGGTGCATGTATACTTGATTACACACAGGTGGATTCTATTTATCATCATCGGTCATTTAGGACAACACTGGATCATTCAGAGATCCTCACTGAACTTCTGGAGTGAGTTTGCTGCACTGAAAGTAAAGGGGCCGAATAATATTGCACGCCCCACTTTTCAGTTTTTTATTTGTTAAAAAAGTTTAAATTATCCAATAAATGTTGTTCCACTTCACGATTGTGTCCCACTTGTTGTTGATTCTTGACAAAAAAAATTTCAATTTCATATCTTTGTTTGAAGCCTGAAATGTGGCGAAAGGTTGCAAGATTCAAGGGGGCCGAATACTTTTGCAAGGCACTGTATCTAAATAGGTTGTCATGGTTAAGTGATACATTAAGGTCACTCAATGCAGCTGGTAATCTCTCGTCTCTACAATTCCTGTGCTTCTGCTGAAAATGAAGAAAACTTTAGCTGTACCTGAATTGCTGCGCGCCGGTCTGACACCTACTGAGATTGCAGCAAATCTGAGAATATCCAGATGTGCAGTCTACAAAGTTAAAAAGAAGCTGAAAGATACTGGAACAGCCTCACGAAAACCTGGGTCTGGAAGTGAAGATCTGGGCGGACCAAAAAGTTGATTGACAAGGTGATATGTGGCCACCCCAGAGTCCAGATCTCAATCCCCTGGATTATAGCATATGGGCAACTGTGGATGACTGCCTGTAAGAAGCCACAAACTTCTGTGGCAGCCTTGGAGAGGTCCATTGTTAGATCTTGGGAAAAGATGACAGCATCCTACATAAAGAAGACCTGTCAAGCGTTCAGCAGGCGCCTGAAGGCTGTTGTGACACTTAAGGGAGGACACATTGAAAAATAGAGTGTACTGTACATGTTCTTTACAATAATGTATAATTTGTGATTCAATTCTAATTCTAAGATGAATAAACATGGCATTTAAGTTGTATTATGGCAGTGTAAACTTTTTTTTGGGTCACTGTTAGGTCTAAACTTACTTGTATCTAGCAAAATAATAAAGACCTAGAGGAGGACGAAGACAAGGATCAGAACGGAGACAGAGATAAGGTTTTTACGCTGACGGCCGTCAGGAGAAAGGTTGATGCGGAGCGAGTGGCTCACAACAAGCTTATCTTCCCTCCCCCTGAGGAGAGCAGCCTTTTATTAAGAAGTGGGAGAGCATTCATTGCACATGCGTAAGTTTTGTTTTATCGAGATTGTATCATTTCCTGAGAACAGAAACCAGAATGAAACATTATGGTGACGTTTACTGAAAACAGAAACTTCACTCTTTTCATTGTGTAAACACTAAAGCATAAGTGAATAGAGAAAACATAATCATAACACCTAGTTTTAAACACACATAATTGCATTAATTATTGTAAATACTGTTATTGTAAATACTGTTATTGTGCAAAAGCATTAAAGCACATCTTACAGTCACCCTGTATAAGTGCAGCGCTCCCAGGCTTCTCTTGCAACATCAAAGCTCTTACGGCTGTCACTCATCGTTAACTTTAACACGCAAATTGCAGAGTGCACTGGTGAGGAGGAAAAGCAGCTGTACACGCATGAAGCAGAGAAACATAAATATATTTCTAATTAAAAACTCCATCCTTTTCAGCCGATTCTGATCCTCTGAAAAACGGCGCGATCAGCCCGATTTCCAATCTTGTGATCGGATCAGGATGTCTCTAATTATTCCGCGTTTACACAAACATTGTGTTGGGGGAAAGCTGCGTGCACACGGACGCACAAAAGTGCACGAAACCTCCAATTTGCCGATGTAGTGTGCTCTCCCAATATGTAGGTGGCAGCAACACCAAAACTTGATTCCTTCGTGTAACCCTTCTGCTGTTTCCTCTTTTGTCCTGGTAAATAACAAAATGGCAAAGTGCATCAGGCTGTAAGTAGAGTAGTGAATAGTTGGCTGGATTCATAAATAATGTTGAACGCAGTTAGGCCAGTACTTCTCAAATAGTGGGGCGCGCCCCCCTGAGGGGGCGCAGAGCGATGCCAGGGGGGGCGCATGTGACCTCGGGGAACATGCATTTTTTGTTTTTTTGCCGTACTGGAATAAAGTGTACTTGCACATCCACTCAGTAGGTGGTAGTGGTGCTCTCATTTTCAGAGTGCGCGCAGTATTTTTGAACTAAGGAAGAGCACTCAGCACACACAGAAGACAGATAGGAAGAGCAGTGTGCCACCGCCGTTTTCGAAAGCCGTTTTCCGACCGGACTCACTCACGCAGCGACTCACTGTCTTGTTCAGTTCTCACGTTGCCGCCCGAGAAGTGCCATTTTCGGCTTGGGATCGTCACGACGACCGCCCTCACCTACGGTTCTACCTCGGCCACCGAGAATGCGCTTTTTTCGTGCCGTTTGCCTTTTAGCTTTGACTTTATAATGTAGTGGGTGATGAGGAAAGACCACTGTTTACTGTGTCTAAAAATAATTATAGCGGACAGCCAGAAGCCAAATCAATTACGACGCCACTTAAAGACATTAGACCCCAATCTCATTGATAAGGCGCTTGATTGTTTTTCAGTGAAAACGTGCCGAATATTGCCAACAATCGTCCTGCTTTGTCAGTGTTATATCAGTAATCCAGCGAGCATTGTTAGCATGCTCATTGCAAAATAACTCCACACCATTGCAAAGGAGGTAAATACTGTGAGCCGCAAAAATAAAAGCTGTCCTGTCCAAGGACACTCTTTTTTTTTTCTTTCTTTTATTCAGTTTTGTTTTTTCGGTCAAATTTTTTGGCATATTGTCCTCATGAGTGAATGTTTCTAATCAATTTTAATTTGTTATTATTTACTGATTTTATTACATTTTATTTTTCTGTATGGTCAAAAATGTACCTTGAGTGTATTTTTTACAGTTTGGATGTGACTTTTTTTTAAAATTCAGGCAAATTGATGCACGTCAAGTCTTCTGTTACAAACAAAACAATGTTAATAAAGTTATACTTTATTATAAGTTGATCTATGATACTTTTTTTCTTTATTAGAAAAAAAAGGACACAATGTTAGGCAGATGCGTATTTATAATAGTAATTTTATAGACAAATGATACTATTTACAGTGGCGGCAGAGAGTTGGGGGGGCGCGAAACATTTACGTCTTCCTTGGGGGGGCGTGACAGAAAATAATTGAGAAACACTGAGTTAGGCTGTGTACAAGGTAGCTACTTAAATACATGTTTTCATACTCTGTTGGACTGTCCACGTCATCAGTATCTTCACCCCTTTCACTGACAAATATATTGGAGCATTATCGCCACGTACCGTTTTGGAATGCGGAAGTCAGTTGTCACCCAAAACTCAATTTTGCATTGTCAACTGTTTAGACAACGACGGCAAGGGAGAGCGTTGTCAGGATTTCAACTCTGTAGGGCGTTTTCAAATTTTTGCATTGTCAGGCTACGTCTACACTAGGACGGATAAGTGTAATTAGTAGAGCTGAAACGAATACTCGAGCAACTCGAGTAACTCGAGTTTAAAAACTGATCCGAGTAATTTTATTCACTTTGAGGAATCGTTTAATTTTGCCAGCTCTAAGCATCACGTTTTGCCCAGACTACTCTTAATGGGGGACAACGCGCTGACGTGACGTGCGTAGAGGAAGAAGCAGTAAAAAAAAAAAAAAAAAACCTTACCGCAGCCAACAGCTGCTACAAACTACGACGACGTTGCTAAAAACTACGCCTGTGTGATGTGGTAGCAGGTAGTGTCCAATGCGTCTCATAGATATCGCATGCATTTAGGACTAGATGCAAAATGACAGACTCGGCCGCGTCTGGGCAGCGTTAGTAAACAGCCGCCATCTTTAAGCAGTAGACTTCTCCTCGCTAATAAATATAACATTACTGTCACTCGCTCACGTAACGTTAGCCCTTCGGAGGGCTAGGTTTCTATTGATTATGACCACTGTTGATGCGTGGCTAACGTGTCTTACATACAGGCTTTATTTAATCTGTCAAAACACAGCGCTGTAGAGTGATGAGGGTGTAAAATTAAAACATAATAAAGCTAACTGTCAGTTTTAGCTCAGTAGTCATTGCTGAATAAACACCAAGTAGCACTGGTCCCTAATGTGCTCCAATACAGCAGGTATCATACATTTATTTTGAACACTGCAAAAACTCAAAATCCTATCAGTACTTACAGTTTAGAGTAACTTAAAACTTAACTAGAACTAAAAAATAGCTTGACACAAATGGAAATTAAATTGAAACACGTGGGAAAAACACGTAGCTTTCAGGTGATGTGTGTTATCAAGCGTAATTACGTTTTTAGGTAAGAAATATGTTTTTTTTAATAAGACCTAGAAGTTTTTTGAGTTAAAGCAGTGATTTTTTTTTTCTAGTCACATCTGAGATGCCATTGTTGGCTGTTTCCAACAATGTACATCGAAAATAAAGACATTGATTGACTGAAAATTGTTCAATATTGGATTAAATGTATTTTTTTCTCATGTATATTTATAATTGCTCTTTACCTAAAAAATAAATGTTTTATCCGATTACTCGATTAATCGATAGAATTTTCAGTCGATTACTCGATTACTAAAATATTCGATAGCTGCAGCCCTAGTAATTAGACTATACAGCATTTCGGCTAACTGACCTCTTGTCCAGAGATGTTATTACATGTGTTAGGGGGCACGTAATTTTATGAACGGCGCCTATGCCACCTAGAATAGCCAGGCTATCCGTATAATAATCGGATACAAAGAACGTAACGTCACGGAGTGCGCCATCGCCTTTATGGCATTGTAAACAATGGAGGCGAATGGTAAAGACACTGCTTTCCTGCTCTGCTTTTTACAACTGAAAGAGCTTGTACATTTTATGCCTAAATATGTAGAAGACATTGAACATCGCTGAAAAATCATAAGTATAGACTTCACCATTAGTTGACTGGATAGCTCCTAAAGACAATGCGCCACGCCTTCCCGTTGGGGGCCGGGCCAGGCAGAGCTTTGTGAAGCTTTCACTGCTACACACGCTGCGTTCAAACGACTGATTTAGGTGGAAAAGGACAGAAGTTTTACTGCATACAAGCAGGCAGGAGTGTCTCAAGAGGGATTTGGTCGAGGATTCAAGGTAATTATTATATAAAATAGCACCATGCATGCACTTTGAAACGTTGTGAAGAAAAACGAATGGGGAAAAAATTTGTTTAACATGAAATATTTACGTAAAATGAGTGATAACTGCCCGTTTTTTGCTTTTAACTAAGAATCTAGACTGTTTTACGTTCATATCTGTAGAAATTCTAGGATTTACGCATTTATTTACAAGAACTTTCAACTTTAAAAGCTCTTTGTTTTGTGATGGCTGCCATGTTGTAACTTTAGCTTAAAATATTTACGTAAAATGAATGATAACTGCCCGTTTTTTTTTTTTTTTTTTTTTGCTTTTAACCAAGAATCTAGACTCTTTTATGTTCATATCTATAGAAATTCTGCGATTTACGCATGTATATACAAGAATTTTCAATTTAAAAAGCTCTTTGTTTTGTGATGGCTGCCATGTTGTATCCATACACAATAGCGTAACTTCACATTCAAATGATCAGGTAATTTTCGGCCAACTGCCCATTTTTTGGCAAACAATTAGTAATTTAGAAGATGATTCTGAACGTGTTCCTCAAGTATTAGGTTTCTAATGTGAAAAATGAGTGATTTATTAGTTGTTGAAATTTTTTTTTTTTTTTATGTTGCTGCTTTTGGAGACTCATATATGCTGAAAGGAGGTGCCTGTTTTGGTTTTAGGTTGTTAGGGGCTTCGGTTTTGAAAATATTTGAATTTTAAGTTTTTGAAAATAGCACCCCTACGGATCAGCTTCGAGCCCCGTGTCCTATCAACTGATATGTTATAAGCTTCCGTTCAGAGGTGACCAGCGGATACGATGATGTCACACACGAGGTTGCGCCTTTTTACGCAGGCGTAGTCTGCGCAAAGTGAGGAGTCCCTTGCAGGAGCATGGCGTTTATAAATGCACTTTAAACACAGTCCGGACTGGTATGAAATATTGTCTGAATTGCAAGGCAAAAAAAAAATATTGTTCTAGTGTAGACGTAGCCTCAAACTCCCCAAAAGCCCCTGTGTAAACGATATGGCTATCTGGAAAAATTTTTCCTTGACAACCCTGTTGCCATTTTCGTGTAAACGGCCCCTAAGCATAAATATGAGAGCCATTGATGAGCATTACAGTATATACTATTAAAGTTCCATCCATCCATTATCTTCCGCTTAGTCCGGGGTCGGGTCGCGGGGGCAGCAGCTTTAGCAGGGAAGCCCAGACTTCCGTCTCCCCAGCCACTTCAGCCAGCTCCTCCGGCGGGATTCCAAGGCGTTCCCAGGCCAGCCGAGCGGCGTAGTCTCTCCAGCGTGTCCTGGGTCGACCCCGGGGCCTCCCACCGGTGGGACATGCCCGGAACACCTCTCCAGGGAGGCGTCCAGGAGGCATTCGAACCAGATGCCCTAGCCACCTCAACTGGCTCCTCTCAACGCGGAGGAGTAGCGGCTCGACACCAAGCCCCTCCCGGATGACCGAGGTTCTCACCCTATCTTTAAGGGAGAGCCCGGACACCCTGCGGAGGAAACTCATTTCGGCCGCTTGTATCCGGGATCTTGTTCTTTCGGTCACGACCCACAGCTCGTGACCATAGGTGAGGGTAGGAACGTAGATCGACCGGTAAATCGAGAGCTTCGCCTTTTGGCTCAGCTCCTTCTTCAACACAACGGACCGATGCAGAGTCCGCATCACTGCAGACGCTGCACCGATCCGCCTGTCAATCTCCCGCTCCCTCGTACCCTCACTCGTGAACAAAACCCCAAGATACTTGAACTCCTCCACTTGGGGCAGGATCTCCTCCCCGACCCGGAGAGGGCATGCCACCCTTTTCCGGCTGAGGACCATGGTCTCGGATTTGGAGGTGCTGATCTTCATCCCAACCGCTTCACACTCGGCTGCGAACCGCCCCAATGAGAGTTGGAGGTCACGGCTTGATGAAGCCAACAGCACCACATCATCTGCAAAAAGCAGAGATGAAATGCTGAGGCCACCAAACCGGACACCCTCAACACTTCAGCTGCGCCTAGAAATTCTGTCCATAAAAATTATGAACAGAATCGGTGACAAAGGACAGCCTTGGCGGAGTCCAATCCTCACTGGGAACGAATTCGACATACTGCCGGCAATGCGGACCAGACTCTGACACCGGTTGTACAGGGACCGAACAGCCCTTACCAAGGGGCTCGGTACCCTGTACTCCCGGAGCACCCTCCACAGGACTCCCCTAGGCACACGGTCGAACGCCTTCTCCAAATCCACAAAACACATGTAGACTGGTTGGGCGAACTCCCATGCACCCTCAAGGACCCTGCCGAGGGTGTAGAGCTGGTCCACTGTTCCACGGCCGGGACGAAAACCACACTGCTCCTTCTGAATCCGAGATTCGACTTCCCGACGGACCTTCCTCTCCAGCACCCCTGAATAGACTTTACCGGGGAGGCTGAGGAGTGTGATCCCTCTATAATTGGAACACACCCTCCGGTCCCCCTTTTTGAAAAGAGGGACCACCAACCCGGTCTGCCAATCCAGAGGCACTGTCCCCGATGTCCACGCGATGTTTTAGAGGCGTGTCAGCCATGACAGCCCTACAACATCCAGAGCCTTTAGGAACTCCGTGCGGATCTCATCTACCCCCGGGGCGTTGCCACCGAGGAGCTTACCAACCGCCTCAGTGACTTCAATCCCAGAGATCGAAGAGCCCACCTCAGAGTCCCCAGACCCTGCTTCCTTAAAGGAAGGCGTGTCAGTGGAATTGAGGAGGGCTTCGAAGTATTCTCCCCACCGACTCACGACGTCCCGAGTCGAGGTCAGCAGTACACCATCTTCACTATACACAGTGTTAACGGTGCACTGCTTTCCTCTCCTCAGACGCCGGATGGTGGACCAGAATTTCCTCGAAGCCATCCGGAAGTTGTTTTCCATGGCCTCGCCGAACTCCTCCCATGTCATAAATATGAGAGCCATTGATGAGCAGTACAGTATATACAGGACTGTCTCAGATAATTAGAATATTGTGATAAAGTTCTTTACTTTCTGTAATGCAATTAAAAAAACAAAAATGTCATACATTCTGGATTCATTACACATCAACTGAACTATTTCAAGCCTTTTATTATTTTAATATTGCTGAATTTGGCTTACAGCTTAAGAAAACTCAAAAATCCTATCTCAAAATATTAGAATATCATGAAAAAGTATACAAGTAGGCTATTCAACTAATCACCTGAATCATCTAATTAACTCGAAACACCTGCGAGGGTTTCCTGAGCCTTAAAAACACTCAGCTTGGTTCAGTAAACTAAATCACAAGTATGGGGAAGTCTGCTGATCTGACTGCTGTCCAGAGGACCATCATTGATACCCTCCATCAGGAGGGTAAGACACAAAAAGAAATTTCTCAAAGAGCAGGCTGTTCACAGAGTGCAGTTTCAAAGCATATCCACAAAAAGTCTGTTGGAAGGGAAAAATGTGGCCGGAAACGTTGCACAACCAAGAGAGATGACCGCAGCCTTAACAAAATTGTGAAGAAGAGCCGCTTCCAGAATTTGGGGGAGCTTCAAAGACAGTGGGCTGAAGCTGGAGTCCAGGTATCAAAAGCCACAGTTCACAGACGTGTCCGGGAAATGGGCTACAATAGCCGTATTCCCATGGTCAAGCCACTTCTGAACTCAAGACAGCGGAAGAAGCGTCTGACTTGGGCTATGGAGAAGAAGCACTGGACAGTTGCAGAGTGGTCCGAAGTCCTCTTTTCAGACGAAAGCAAGTTTTGCATTTCATTTGGAAGTCAAGGCGCCAGAGTCTGGAGAAAGGCTGGAGAGGAGCAAAATCCAAGTTGCTTGAAATCCAGTGTGAAGTTCCCACAGTCAGCAATGGTTTGGGGAGCCATGTCAGCTGCTGGTGTTGGTCCACTGTGTTTCATCAAGTCCAGAGTAAATGCAACTGTGTACCAAGAGATTTTAGAGCACTACATGCTTCCATCTGCTGAAAAGCTCTATGGAGATGAGGATTTCATTTTCCAGCATGATCTGGCACCTGCCCACAGTGCCAAAACCACCAGTAACTGGTGCACTGACCATGGCATCACTGTCCTTGATTGGCCTGCTAATTCCCCTGACCTGAACCCCATCGAGAATTTGTGGGGTATAGTTAAGAAGAAGATGAAAGACACCAGACCTACAAATGCAAATGAGCTGAATGCCGCTATCGAAGCATCCTGGGCATCAATAACACCTCAGCAATGCCACAGGCTGATTGCCTCCATGCCACGCCGGATTGATGCAGTAATCCGTGCAAAAGGATTCCCAACCAAGTACTGAGTGCATCAATGGACATTTTCAAATGTTTGATTTAGTTTTGCTGTTATAAAATTATTTTTTTACTTGGTCTGAGGAAGTATTCTAATTTTTTGATATAGGATTTTTGAGGTTTCTTAAGCTGTAAGCCAAAATCAGCAATATTCAAATAATAAAAGGCTTGAAATAGTTCAGTTGATGTGTAATGAATCCAGAATGTATGACATTTTTGTTTTTTTAATTGCATTACAGAGAGTAAAGAACTTTATCACAATATTCTAATTTCCTGAGACAGTCCTGTACTATTAAAGTTCCTAGACTCTTAAATCCTATGCTGCAGGCTGCAAAAAATATAGGTTACAGTGTTTCTCCTAGGATTATAAATAAAATGTATTATTATTATTATTTTTTTTTTTTTTTTTTTTGTAGCTGTGGTGATGGGCTGCATCGGAGTCCGACTCCCTCACCATGTCGTGCCATGGCAAAATTACGTCATATCATGACATTTTTTTTCACATTTTGCTTCCCAAAAACAACCATAACAAAGATCTATTTGAAATATTTGATGAGCCAGGCTAATGTTGTAGCTGTACAAAACGTAGTGTACAAAAAATTAAAAGCGGGGGGGTTTGGTGCATCAATAATCGATTTATAATCGAATTGGAGCCTCTGAATCGTAATCGAATTGTTAGGTACCCAAAGATTCCCACCTCTACCCAATAATACTAGGAACTAGGTTTTTAAGTTGTCATTATTAACAGTTTGCTTTGACCTATTATACAATTGCTTGGTTTATTGATTTTACATTGTGTAACAAATTATGGTCCAAAAATATTTAAAGCCCCTTTCACACCCATATCCCGGTAAATTCCCATGTAAGGTGACACGGGATTTACTCCCATCATTGCTTTCACGCATGAAGAGAAATCCCGGGAATGACGCGGGTTGGACACTTTCAAGGACTTGTCCCATGTTGCCCACTTGGCGCTCTCTGTACGGGGACTCTGTGGAGGGCTGCTGGCGCGATTGTATAACCCTGACATTTTTGGTCAGCATCAGCTGTCACATAGTGTTGGTCAGATTGTATTTTGTTACAGAGCTGGTCGTGGGAACGTTCCCTATGTCGTAACTGCAGCTAATTCAAGCTCATGAAGATTGTATTTAAGCCCAGGCGATCCAAGAGAAGAGTGCCGAGATCAGGGCTGCAGCTATCGATTATTTTAGTAGTCGATTAATCGATGAACCATTAGTTCGAATAATCAGATAAGACACATGAAAAATTAAATTACCAAAGCTGAGCCTCAAATAGTATAAAAAAATGAAGGAGGATCCATGTACAACAAAAGAACAATTGGCTAACTTACATAGCAAAAGTCTGCTAGTTCAAATGCTATAAAATGCTTACTTTTTAACAATGCTCTTAACAAATGGTTCAGACACATATTTCCACAAAAATAGGCTAAATATACCTATAAACTAAATTACAAATGCATTCAAAAGAAAGATTAGCTCAAACAAAAATTTCATTTACGTTAGTCTTAACAGGGAGCACCTGGATTCAGCTATGTGAAATGAGGCAGACTAAAAGGCAATGTATCCACCCAAATCAATAAAACTCAATGCAAACACTTTAAAAATAAACCAGGACAACGCCACTTTAATTAAACGAATACTCGAAGCAGCAAAATTTAATTCGAATATTTTTTTCTAATCGAATACTCGAGTTAATGGATTAACCGTTGCAGCACTAGCCGAGATATTAACTTGCTGGGTGCCATTCGACACCTTGTACTCTCGAATTTTGTGCGTTTGCTAGCTTGTTTGTCTGCCGCCCTTGTTTTGAAATCCCCTATGTTGTGCTGGTTTTTGAGTGTATATTTTGTCTTATCGGCTCTCTGCCTACCGCTTATATTAGTATTATTGATCCCCGTCGACCTACTGTCACAGACCCAATGTGTTATTCCCCCTTTTCCGCGATCGCGTGTATTTTTGTTTGTATTTAATAAACCCTTGAACGCATCCCTCCGTTGTTTTTCCATTTCCAAAGATACGATCAAGTAGCAAATTTTGTTATGTTTTCAGTTTAATTTAGCTATTTTCAGCTTGCTATGTTGATAATTGCGATGTTTGTTTACCGCTTTTCGTCTGACTGCGAGGAAGAGGAAGTAACGCTCGGCCCATCATGCTATTTACGTCATCCGTGAATTTAACACCAGCTTTCACACACACCACTTCCCAGTAAAGTCCAGGACATTACACAAGACGTAACTCGGTAAATGTTCGCCTCATCTCCGTGTCAGTCAAACTCGGGAAATTGTTTCCACATATAAGGGCTGCCCATTTAAATCCCAGGATTTAAACAGTGTTCAGGTGTATGTGAAAGCGGCTAAAGTTTCATTTTTCTGTAACATGGCTTTAGATAAATCTTTTATTTTTTTAACTTTTTTTTTCTCCGCAATGTACCTCAATGCTCTATTGTCTCAATTTTTCTTTGTTCAAACGAACATGCACAACGAATGTCTTTTCTCTTTTGTATATCTGACATGTAGGAAAGATATCTTTGGTTTTCATTCAAATAATTTCTTTTCGCAGGTAGATGATGTCATCATTCCTCGCTTGGGTATTTGCACAGAGGAGGGAAAGAAAGTGCAGCGCAACAAAGGGCAAAATTTTCGGGCTATTTTCCGGAGGATTGAAGATCCAAATGCAGAAAAAAATATCTAGGACATTTCATAGAAACCGAAGAACAGATGCTTGCTCCGTTCTTGGTACAACATGGAGGATTAAGCAGCTTTGCTGATTTGACAGGTGGATGTTTTCTCCATTACAATATCATGTGTATTTTTAGGGTCTAACCTTGAGTTTCTTTCTCTGAATGTTTGTTTTTTTAATTTTAAATGTTTCCTGTAAATCATGATGCAAAACCCAATACCTTTATCATTGTCGTACCCTTATCATACAGTGATAACAATAAAGGGAGCCTTTAAATTATTAAAGCATCATTTTATGGTCTTTATTGGCTAGCTTGGGAAAAAAATGTTAGAATTTTCTTCAATCACCAGAGTGAAAAAGTCAAATTAATCCTCTTTTTTAACCAGTGATTTTTAATTCACAGCTATAAACAAGCCAAGGCATGAAAATACCATTTCTTTGTTGCAGTTTAACACAAGCTTATTTAATCAAAGGTGCAGTGCAAAGAGGAGTCTTTAACACAATTGGCAGCTTTCTAAACTCATCAGTTAATTTTGGCACTTTGGCACATATCTTTTTCTGTCAGGAGTTTTGAAGTATTTGCTGCTGCAGGGGATGTGATTAGTAACGGGACGGCACTTGCCCCAGTCAATAGAAGGTGAGTTGGTTGATCGGAAAAATGCACCTTGATGGTATCACCTTTAGTGTTGGCTATAATCCGACACTCAAATGTATTTGTCAATTTGATGACATGAATGTGGAATTACTAGCTGTTGTTAGAACTTTTAGTGCCCCATTCTGTACAGTCCTGAGGATATGCCTAAATGTGTCAATACTATCTACTCTAAATCATTGTTACATTCCATATGCCAGGGGCGGAACTTAGGAGGGCTGCGGCGGCAACCGAGCCCAGACATCTAGGGTGCCCAGTTTGCGGCAATAAAAGGGGCGTGGTCGGGCGAGGGAAGCATCAAACAGAATAGTACGATAATGCATGGAGCTGTAATATAGTGTTTAAAGTGTTAAAATACAATTCCCCCACCACTCCTGGAGACCATTTACAGTGCCCTCCATTATAATTGGATTCATAATAATTATGTTTTTTAGCTTCGAATGTATTTTTTTCTAAATAATATGGGACCTTAATGGAAATGAAGAGAAAAATCCAACCTTCAATACAAGTGCATTTATTCAGTGGGGAAAAAATCCCACATAAAGAAATAATTATTTGACATCAAATAATGTGTGTCACAATTATTAGCACCCCTGGTGTTAATACTTTGTACAACCCCCTTTTGCCAACAAAACAGCACCTAATCTTCTCCTATAATGTTTCACAAGATGGGAAAAGACAGAAAAAGGGATCTTCAGCCATTCCTCTTTGCAGAATCTCTAAATCATCCAGAGACCTGGGTCCGCTCCTCTGTACTCTCCTCTTCAGCTCAGCCCACAGGCTTTCAATGGGGTTGAGGTCTGGGGACTGAGATGGCCATGGGAGAAGCTTGATTTTGTGTCTGGTGAACCATTTCTGTGTAGATTTGGCCATATATTTAGGGTCATTGTCTTTCTGAAAGACCCAGTGACGACCCATCTTCAGCTTTCGGGCAGAGGGCAACAGATTTTGATTTAAAATGTCTCGTATTTCAAAGCATTCATGATGCCATGCACCCTAACAAGGTTCCCAGGGCTTTTGGAAGCGAAACAGCCCCACAGCATCACTGACCCACCCCCATACTTCACAGTGGGTATGAGGTGCTGTCTACACGCCAACAAGCTGTTTGGGAGGCATGCACGGAGAAAACCTTTCCTGACTCCCAATCATAAACGCAAACGTCTGGAGTTCGCCAAGCGGTATTGGGGCTTCAACTGGGACCGTGTGCTTTGGTCAGATGAGACCAAGATTGAGCTTTTTGGCAATAAACACTCTAAGTGGGTCTGGCGTGCCACGAAAGATGCGCATGCTGAAAAGCACCTCATACCCACTGTGAAGTATGGGGGTGGGTCAGTGATGCTGTGGGACTGTTTCACTTCCAAAGGCCCTAGGAACCTTGTTAGGGTGCATGGCATCATGAATGCTTTGAAATACTAGGACATTTTAAATCAAAATCTGTTGCCCTCTGCCCGAAAGCTGAAGATGGGTCGTCACTGGGTCTTTCAGCAAGACAATGACCCTAAACATATGGCCAAATCTATACAGAAATGGTTCACCAGACACAAAATCAAGCTCCTCCCATGGCCATCTCAGTCCCCAGACCTCAACCCCATTGAAAACCTGTGGGTTGAGCTGAAGAGGAAAGTACAGAGGAGAGGACCCAGGTCTCTGGATGATATAGAGAGATTCTGCAACCATCTTGTGAAACATTATAGATTAGGTGCTGTTTTGTTGGCAAAATGGGGTTGTACAAAGTATTAACACCAGGGGTGCTAATAATTGTGACACGGTATTTTTTCCCCACTAAATAAATGCACTTGTATTGAAGGTTGGATTTTCTCTCTTTTTTCCATTAAGGTCCCATATTATTTAGATTAAAGAAATGATTAGAAGCTAAAAAACACATAATTATTATAAATCCAATAATTATGGAGGGCACTGCACGTGAGTGGGGCATAGCTGTGCGAGTAGGGGGCGTCAAATAGAAAGGTAAGGTGATTCTCAAAGCTGGACGATAGTGTTTAGGCGTTAACATACAGTGAGGAGCAGAATTATTTGCACCCCTTGTGATTTTGCAATTTCACTCACTTAGAAAATAGAGGTATGAAATTTCAATCATAGATGCATTTCCACTCATAGAGACATGATCTAAAAAAAAATAAATCCTGAAATCACATTGTATGGTTTTGTAAAATAACTTATTTGTAATTTACTGGGGTTCAAAAGTATTTGTCCCCCTGGTTAATCAGCAGTAATTATGACACTCGGAGTTGTCAGTCTACCTTAAAGTCCACCTTTACCCCATGAGTAACCACCCACCTACCACCCGTTTGAGCTCAATATTGTCACCTGTGCACCCCACCGTCAGTCATAATCCAACTGCTACCATGGACAAGATCAGAGAGCTTTCGAAGACACCAGAGAAAAAATTGTTGAGCTCCACAAAGCTGGAACTCATGATGAGATAAGTGAGGGGCCAGGCTCAGCCTCGAACTACACGGCAGGAGCTGGTCAATGACCTGAAGAGAGCTCGATGCACAGTTTCAAGGGCTGCTGTCAGTAGAACACTACAGTGCAATGGTTTAAAATCATGTATCGGTCAGCTGTCGAAGCCAGTGCAAATGAAGGCCCGTCTGAAGTTTGCCAGGGACCATCTGAATGATGCACAGTGGTCATGAGAGAAAGTCGTGGTCAGATGAGACCAAAGTACAACTTTTTTACTCGTCGTGTGTGGAGGAAAAAGGATGAGTACAATCTTAAGAACACCATCCCTACTGTGAAAGTATGGGGGTGGAAACCTTATGCTTTGGGACTGCTTTTCGGCAAAGGGGACTGGTCGACTGTTCTGTATAAAGCAGAGGATGAATCGTCAGATTATGAGACACAACCTCCTTCCCTCAGTCACAGTTTGAAGATGAGTCGTGGCTGGATCTTCCAACATGACAATGATCCGAAGAACACAGCCAAGCTGACCGAGGAGTGGCTGCGTAAAAAGCATATCAAGGTTCTGGGCTGGCCAAGCCAGTCTTTAGACCTCAATCCAATAGAAAATCTTTGATTTGAGCTGAAACTTTGTGTTTCTCAACAACAGCGCTGAAACCTGACAGATCTAGAGAAGATTGTGTGGAGGAATGGGCCAAAATCCCTGTTTCCATATGTGAAAACCTGGTGAAAAACTGAAGAAAGCATCTGACTTCTGCAATTGCAAACAAAGGCTTCTGCACTAAATGTTTGCACTGATTTTCTCAGGGGTACAAATACTTATGAATCCAAGTAAATTACAAATAAATTATTGAAAAATCATAAAATGTGCGTTCTGGATTTTTTTTATATATATATAGATTATGTCTCTATAAGTGAAAATGCATCTAAAATTTCACACCTCTACCTGTTTTCTAAGTGGGTGATCTTGCAAAATCACAGTGCAAATACTTATGCACTCCTACCCCAATGGTTGTTGCCTGCAGAAAATCTTCCACTAACACTGACTCTGCCTCACATACAGTGGGGCAAATAAGTGTTTAGTCAACCACCAACTGTGCAAGTTCTCCCACTTGAAAATATTTGAGGCCTGTAATTGTCAACATGGTTAAACCTCAACCATGAGAGACAGAATGTGGGGAAAAAAACAGAAAATCACATTGTTTGATTTTTAAATAATTTATTTGCAAATCACGGTGACAAATAAGTATTTGGTCAATACCAAAAGTTCATCTCAATACTTTGTTATGTACCCTTTGTTGGCAATAACGGAGGCCAAACGTTTTCTGTAACTCTTCACAAGCTTTTCACACACTGTTGCTGGTATTTTGGCCCATTCCTCCATGCAGATTTCCTCTAGAGCAGTGATGTTTGGTGACTGTCGTTTGGCAACATGGACTTTCAACTCCCTCTGCAGATTTTCTATGGGGTTGAGACCTGGAGACTGGCTAGGCCACTCCAGGACCTCAAAATGCTTCTTTCAAAGCTGTGTGTTTGGGATCACTGTCATGCTGAAAGACCCAGCCACGTCTCATCTTCAATGCCCTTGCTGATGGAAGGAGATTTTCACTAAAAATCTCTCAATACATGGCTCCATTCATTCTTTCCTTTACACAGATCAGTCGTCCTGGTTCCTTTGCAGAAAAACAGCCCCAAAGCATGATGTTTCCACCCCCATGCTTCACAGTGGGTATGGTGTTCTTCAAATGCAATTCAGTATTCTTTCTCCTCCAAACACGAGAACCTGTTTCTACCAAAAAATTCTATTATGGTTTCATCTGACCATAACACATTCTCCCAGGCCTCTTCTGGATCATCCAAATGCTCTGTAGCGAACCGCACACGGGCCTGAACGTGTACTTTCTTCAGCAGGGGGACACATCTGGCAGTGCAGGATTTGAGTCCCTGGCAGCGCATTGTGTTACTGATAGTAGCCTTTGTTACTGAGGTCCCAGCTCTCTGTAGGTCATTCACTAGGTCCCCTGGGATTTTTGCTCACCGTTCTTATCATTTTGACGCCACGGGGTGAGATCTTGCATGGAGCCCCAGATCGAGGGAGATTATCAGTGGTCTTGTAGGTCTTCCATTTTCTAATAATTGCTCCCACAGTTGATTTCTTTACAGTGTGGAGGAGCCCAAGAATAATCATCCCCTAGGATTTCCACCCACCAGACATTCACCTTGGGGGCCCGTTTATGCTTATCGCACCCGGGCTCTGTTCACATTTGCTCCGCCACTGCCATATGCGGTCACACTATGTGGGTCATTAAACACGTAATAGACCATTGACCAGTCCAGGGTGTATCCCACCTGTCACTCAAAGTCAACTGTGATAGGCGCCAGCTCACCAGCCACCCCGATGAGGGGGGAAAATGCTTTAGAAACGGAATTGAAACAGGATGAAAAAGCCTTTTGTTAAACTTATTAAAGGGCCTTGATGGATAGCTTAAGTAGCATGTTGCGGATAAATGCGGAAGTTGTATTTACTCCCATCTGGGCCACAGACTTATTGAAGTCATCGCTCAACGCAGCCAGCTGTTGATTACTCACTAAAACTTCCTGCAACCTACATTTTTGAGGATAATCATCACCCCCAGACTCAGCCTGGCCATCTAAAGAAGTCCTGACTCATTCATTTTCACCGCAACAAACCAATCACAAGCGATCCAGGGTTAGGGGTTTGGGGTAATTACTCAAAAGTACTGTGGTACCTCTACTTGCGAATGTCTCTACATACAGGATTTTCAGGTTATGCCACGCCTCAACGAGTAAAATATTGCCTCTTGTTACGAAATAAAGGATACGAAAGGCAAAATAGAGTATGGCTGCTATTTGCAGCTCCCAGAGTTACTGAATGTACAGTTGTGGTCAAAAGTTTACATACACTTGTGAAGAACACAATGTCATGGCTCTCTTGAGTTTCCAGTTATTTCTAAAACTCTGATTTTTCTCTGATAGAGTGATTGGAACAGATACTTCTTTGTCACAAAAAAAATTCATGAAGTTTGGTTCTTTTATGACTTTATTATGGGTGAACAGATAAAAGCGATCAAATCTGCTGGGTCAAAAATATACATACAGCAGCGCTAATATTTGGTAACATGTCCCTTGACCATTTTCACTTCAATTAGGCGCTTTTGGTAGCCATCCACAAGCTTCTGGCAAGCTTCTGGTTGAATCTTTGACCACACCTCTTGACAGAATTGGTGCAGTTCAGTTAAATTTGATGGCTTTCTGACATGGACTTCTTTCTTCAGCATTGTCCACAAGTTCTCAATGGGGTTTAAGTCAGGACTTTGGGAAGGCCATTCGAAAACCTTAATTCTAGCCTGATTAAGCCATTCCATTACCACTTTTGAAGTGTGTTTGGGGTCATTGTCCTGTTGGAACACACAACTGCGCCCAAGACCCAATCTTTGGGCTGATGACGTTAGGTTATCTTGAAGAATTTGAAGGTAATCCTCCTTCTTCATTATCCCATTTACTCTCTGTAAAGCACAGTTCCATTGGTAGCAAAACAGCCCCACAGCATAATACTACCACCACCGTGCTTGACAGTAGGCATGGTGTACTTGGGGTTAAAGGCCTCACCTTTTCTCCTCCAAACATATTGCTGGGCATTGTAGCCAAACAGCTCGATTTTTGTTTCGTCTGACCACAGAACTTTCCTCCAGAAGGTCTTATCTTTGTCCATGTGATCAGCAGCAAACTTCAGTCGAGCCTTAAGGTGCCGCTTTTGGAGCAAGGGCTTCCTTCTTGCACGACAGCCTCTCAGTCCATGGAGATGCAAAACACGCTTGACTGTGGACACTGACACCTGTGTTCCAGCAGCCTCTAATTCTTGGCAGATCTGCTTTTTGGTGATCCTTAGTTGAATCTTCACCCTCCTGACCAATTTTCTCTCAGCAGCAGGTGATAGCTTGCGTTTTCTTCCTGATCGTGGCAGTGACAAAACAGTGCCATGCACTTTATTCTTACAAACAATTGTTTGCACTGTTGCTCTTGGGACCTGCAGCTGCTTTGAAATGGCTCCAAGTGACTTTCCTGACTTGTTCAAGTCAATGATTCGCTTTTTCAGATCCATGTATGTATATTTTTGACCCAGCAGATGTGATCACTTTTTCTGTTAACCCATAATAAAGTCATAAAAGAACCAAACTTCATGAATGGGTTTTTTTTTTGTGACAAAAAAAGTATCTGTTCCAATCACTCTATCAGAGAAAAATCAGAGTTGTAGAAATAACTGGAAACTCAAGAGAGCCATGACATTATGTTCTTCACAAGTGTATGTAAACTTTTGACCACAACTGTAACATAATTATGCAACCCCTAGCAAAAAGTATGGAATCACCAGTCTCGGACGAGCACTCACTCAGACATTTTATTATGTAGAAGCTTGAAAAAATAATGAATTAGTCCAAAAGTGCAACTCCTTGGCATTCAAAAACACTGAAAGAAATGATTAATAAAACATTGTGGTGGTGAGTAAATGTTACTTTAATATAGCAAGTGCAGTTAAATAAATATAGAATCACTCCATTCGGAACAAAAAAATATGGAATCACTACATTTTGAGTAGAAAATACAGACACACCCAGTCAATTTCCTTTCCTTAATTGGGCCCCTACCTCAGATTAGATCCGCTCGTTAGTCAGCAGTTAAAAATTGTGCAGTTATCACACATTGGAGGGCTGCTGGACCAAGTGGATTCACAAGAAACATGGCTCCAACAAGAGAACTGTCTCTTGAGACCAAGGAGAGGATCATCAAACTTGTTGAAGAAGGTAACGCTACACGTATGGTTGCCAAAGATGTGGGCTGTTCACAGTAAGCTGTATCAAAAATCTGGACCAAGTACAAACAGCATGGCAAGTTTGTTAAAGTTAAGCGTACTGATAGACCGAGGAAAACATCCAAGCGTCATGACAAACAACTAAAGGCCATATGTCTTGAAAACAGAAGACGTACAAGACAAATTAAGAAGAAATGGGAGGAAGCTGGAGTCAAGGTATGTGACAGAACTGTGCAAAATCGTCTAAAGAAAATGTGATTTTCGTACAGGGTAGCTTAAAGGAAACCATCATTGACACCTAAACAGAAAAGACTGCAATGGGCTAAGGAGAGGCAATCATGGACTGTGAATGACTGGATGAAGGTTATTTTCAGTGATGACTCAAGAATCTGCATTGGACAAGGTGATGATGGTGGAACCTTTGTTTGGTGCCATTCCAGTGAGATTTACAACTATGACTGTCTGAAGAAAACATCAAAATTCCCTCAGTCCTTGATGATATGGGGCTGCATGTCAGGCTAAGGCACTGGGGAGATGGCTGTGGTTAAATCTTCGATAAATGTACAAGTTTACATTGAAATTTTAGACAGCTTTCTTATCCTTTCAATTGAAAATATGGTTGGGAATAATGAAATCATTTTCCAAGATGACAATGCATCATGTCACACAGCTAAAACTGTGAAAGCATTCCTTGGCGAAAGACTCATCCAGTCAATGTCATGGCCTGCAAATAGCCCAGATCTCAACCCTATTGAAAACCTGTGGTGGAAATTTTTAAGAAAATGATCCACAGCAAGGCTCTGACTTGCAAGGATGATCTGGCAACTGCAATCAAAAAGAGTTGGCACCAAATTGATGAAGAATACTGTTTAACTTTAAAAAATGAATTCACTCGCATATTTTAAACTTTTAAACAAATTACGTCACAATGAAAAAAATAGTGTCTGTAAATAGGTCACAGATATCTACCTCATAACTATCGCTTAATTGTTTTTGTTTGTTTGTTTTTTTGTTACTGTCGCATTTTCCCTTATATTTTAGATGATAAAAGAATTGACCCAAACAAAGAAAAATTGGAGGAAAAAAAAAAAAACTTTAAAAAGGGTAAATATTTGAAAAAAGACCATCTCGACCACTCCTTGATGTCTGCGATTTCTGCATCGCTGCCCTTGTTATCTTACCGTGTTTCACCCATAAAATCCCCAAAAAGTTCGGATGTGGCCATTCACAGATGTGTCTTGACACTTGGTGATACATGCTACACGGAGTTTTTGGATCAAATTAAGGTAAGTATGTGATCATTTCTCATTAAAATCATGGTGTCTTTAATTATGCTCTTTCATGCTCTCACTTTGAGTTAGGGTTTAGGGGTTTTAATTTTTTTTTTTTTAAATGCCCTCCTGTTCCAAAAAAAAAAAATCCCCAGAAAATTGAGATTTTAAGCTTTCCAATGATGTATCACACATGCATATAGGACAATTTTGAAATTTGGCCAAATTGGGGGTCTCAGAGCGGAACTTCAAGTCACTTGAGTGTTTTCCGCCATATATATGGCAGACAACACTCATCATTGGAAAGCTTAAAATCTCAATTTTCAGGGGAAAGAAAATTTATGAACAGGAGGGCATTTAAAAAAAAAAAGTTTTTTAAACGGCAAACCCTATCTGGAGGTGAGAGCACGCGAGAGCAGAATTACAGACGTCAAGACTTTCACGAGAGATTATCGCGTACTAACCTTGTTTTGATCCCAAAACTCCATGTAGCATGTATCACTGAGTGCCGAGACACAGCTGTGAATGGCCACAGCTAGATTTTGGGGGGATTTTATGGGTGAAACATGGTAATATAACAAGGGTTGCGATGCAGAAATCATGCGTCAGTAACAAAAAAAATACAATTAAGCGATAGTTGTGAGGTAGATATGTGACTTTTTTACAGACACCATTTTTTTCATTGTGACGTAATTTGTTTAAAAGTTTAAAATATGCGAGTGAATGATTTTTTCAAGTCGTTTTTAATGAAATATTAGACATCAATTATTCAAAGCTAAAAATGACATTTTGAGTAATATGATTAATTACCTTCGTTTTATGGCTGGGTTGAAACAAGCGGTTGTGTGACGTCTGTAAACGGGGGTTTCTGGGGTAAAACGGACAAATTAAAAATAGTTTGGAGGCTTAATGCGTCATGAATCTGCTATTGCACCATATAGACATATTGTTCTATCTAACACAACAGTTGTTTTGGCTTAAAATACAGCAGTTTCTTTTAAAGAAGAGTGCAAGAGCAGAAGCTGCTTTTTCAGTCTTGTATATGTTTTCCGCCATATGCTCCAAGTTAGTATTAGTTTCAGATGTGATACTGACAATGACTTGAATCGATTTGGTAGAAATCAAAAGTTTTGTACACAAATTGTTATGATATGTTTAGGCTCTACTTATTTGAATTTCTTATGTTACGATATGATGCCTTTTTAGCCTTTTGTTCTCCACTACTATTGCTCTAATGTATTTTTGTTCTACGTCTCTGATAAATAACATTCCCCAAAAATGTGATTTATATTCCTACTAGGGCTGTCAAAATTATCACGTTAACGGGCGGTAATTTTTTAAACTAATCACAAAATATTTGACGCAATTAACGCACATGCACTCTGCTGGCGCTTGGGTGTGACTGATTTTATGGGTTTCAGCACCATCCATGAGAATTGTGTAATTATTGACATCAACAATGGCGAGCTGCTAGTTTATTTTTTGTATGAAAATTTTGCAAATTTTATTCAAACAAAAACGGGGGGTTTTAATATAACATTTCTATAACTTTTACTAACGTTTATCTTTTAAGAACTACAAGTCTTTCCATCCATGGATCGCTTGAACAGAATGTTAATGTTAATACCATCTTGTTGATTTATTGTTATAATAAATACAGTACTTATGTACAGTATGTTGAATGCATATATCAGTCTTGTCTTTCCATTCTAACAATGATTTACAGAAAAAATATGGCATATTTTATAGATGGTTTGAATTTCGATTAATCACGATTAATTAATTTTTAAGCTGTGATTAACTCGATTAAAAAAAAAATCCTAAGTTTTTTTCTTCATTGTACATTTTGGCTGGTGCGACTTGTGTATAGTTCAAAGAATATGGTAACATCAATGGCTTAAATAATACCATACTTGCCAACGTAGCATATAATAAATATACGGACCAGCATGAGTTCTGAGAGGGCCGCCCATTGCAACTTGGCTCATGGTGGCCCTACAGTCCCACCACTCCAAAAGGCTTAATGTCAGAGCTTGTCATCTGCAAGATTTTTCAACATGAAGGAAGTTGGGCATTTCTTAATCATATGCAACCTCCACCATGAGGCCACAGACCTCATTTGAACCGCTTGCCCTAAAGGGGATTATGGGATTTAACATTGCTCCCTCTAATCTTTTAGGTCAAGTTTCAGGTCATAACGGCAATATTCTGCTTAACTGTTGTTTTTATTAGATCAAATCAAAGAGCCATCATATGTATGTTAAAAGTAACCGCAACTTCAGATGGACGACGAGTGGCAAACAGCCTACAGCCTCTCTAAAGTGTTAACACCTGCAGCCCATGACATCATGAACGCCTCATTATTTGAGTCACCCTCTATCAGCTGACCAAGACACACGTACGTTTTTACTTTGATGATGCTGTAATCATCCCCCAAGGTGAAAATTCCATCCCTGTCTGAAGTCTGGAAATCAGCAAATCTGTTAAAAGATTTGCCTGGATTGCAAGTTGCATGACTGCACACCTTAAAATTCAAGACATTTTTTTGTTTTGTTACCTTGCACAAGTCATGACATATTGAAATGTTAGCAATCGCAACATTGGACCACCCTTTTAAAAGTGCTTGAAAGATGTCGGATTGTGAGATCATCCCTTGTACACAACCCCCTTCAGTTCAGCCGCGCATTGTCAACTGGATTTAATTTGGCTTGAAAACACCGTGCATCACCAGAAAAACACCATATGCACAGAAAAGAATGCTTGATGGCAGTACCAAGAAAAGGGCTGTTTTTCTTTCTCTGGAAGGGGAGCTTTTTTCAAGGTTGTGGGGATTACGTGCAAGTCTGTAACTGTAAATTTTAACCCTTGAGAAATGTGCAAGTGTTGAAAAATTATTCAAAAATTAAACTCACTCATTGGGTGTTATTGACTAGGATAGAAGTCCATTCCATTTTTGACTCGGAGGGGGCAAATGAATGTTCGTTTATTCGCCCCTCCCAGCCGAAATGGTCTGACTTTTATCGGTGTCAATGGCAATAAGAGTTAAATGTGTCAGAAACTGAATTTTTAAAATTAATCTAATTGTAAAAAATGTGCCACTAACCTTCATAAAGCCAACCAGAATACATTAAGTACCCCCCTCCCATTTTTTTTTTACAAAAAAGATGGGTCAATTTGACATCTATGAGTAAATATCATAATATAAAATAACCCCACTAATAATTTCACTGTAAAATATATGTTAAAATGATTCATAAATAAAAACTGGAGTGTATAAAAAAATGAAAAAATAGGGAAAATTAGGCAATTTAACTTGAAAAGATGTGTTAAAAGTTAAAATGGGTCATTTTGACACACTGATGTAACAAGGGGGTTAAGCAAGCTCTTCAGACATCTGTGAAAAAAGCTCAAGCCACAAAGGAATGTCACCTTTCAAAATGATATTGACCCCATGCTTGTAGTCAAATTAACAACTGAAAGGTGATTAAAGATTTGGAATGGCCCCCGTAGAACCCATACCTACCGATTTTGTGGAAAAGGCTGTTAAAAAAAAAACAAAAATCCAAATCTGACACATTTAGTGCACTTTTTTGCGACAAGGTGAAATCAAACCTTCGTAAGCAAATACAGTACCTGATAAAAGTCTTGTCGCTTAACCATTTCGTAGAAACAATTGCTAATAACTAGGGCTGTCAAACGATTAAAATTTTTAATAATCACAGCTTAAAAATTAATTGATCGGAATTAATCGCAATTCAAACCATCTCTAAAATATGCCGTATTTTTCTGTAAATTATTGTATGTATACATACAACATACTGTACATAAGTACTGTATTTGTTTATTATAACAATGAATCCACAAACGGCATTAGCATTATTAATTCTTTCTGTTAAAGGGATCCACGGATAGAAAGACTTGTAGTTCTTAAAAGATAAATGTTATAGTAATTTTATATTAAAACCCCCTGTTAATGTTTTTGTTTTAATAAAATTTGTAAAATTTTCAATCAAAAGTAGAGTTAATATAATAAGAATAAAAATAAGAATAGAGTGACCAAAGTCTGAGTAAGTTTAATGTGTATTTTGCATAGCTATTTTGATTGGGAATGCCAGTTCACTTTGCATTGTTGTTTAACTGTGTGAGAATAGGGCCCCATTACTACAGACTGAAGTGCTTTTCTTTTTGTGAACATTTTTTTTGAGGTAGGAATATTATTTTTGTTGTGCTTTCACTAAATGATACTTATGTCTGTTGTGAAGGAGTTGCCGAAGCTTATGCCAATAAATGGCGCAGTCCAATGAACGCCTGTGTCCACTCGCCTTTATAACATATATATCTCCGCACATATCTTACCCAAAATACAAAAAGAGACGCATAATTGCCACTAAAAGAAAGTAAACTTACAGAAATATGTGTGGAGCACAAATACCACAATGCAACAACATAAACGTCTCACAACTACTAATTCTCCCACTATTAAAAGGAATAACATTAGTCTGGAACGGCGCTGCCCCCAAGCGGCCGGTGGCATTCTCTTCACTCTCAATTTACATAAACGGCATCATTGTAATCTGTTTGAGGCAATGCGTGAGTGGGTCTTGTATGCGTTAATTGCGTCACATATTTTAACGTGATTAATTTAAATTAATTATCGCCCGTTAACGCGATGAATTTGACAGCCCTACTAATAACCTGACTTTTAATAATTCAATTGGTTTCAGAAATGGCTCATGTGAAAGCTAAGACCCTCCCAAATGATGTTGAATTTACAAAAATATATTTGTTTCACTGAAAAAAGATTTAGCATTTCATGAAGACATAAAGGTAAAACTTTGGCAAGACAAAAGTTTTGTCACCTACAAAAATTAGTGTGAAATTGAACAAAAAATGTACTTCAAATACAAAAATATGTTACATAACATAAGCGAATTAAGTAGTGGTGCTGTGAGATCCAAAATTAATATTTTGTATGACTTGAAGGACTGCATCCATGCATTTTGGCAAGGATTCATACACTTTATTGATGAAGTCATCAGGAACATCAAAGAACGCAGTCTTGCATGCCTCCCAGAGTTCACTGTTTTCTGAGTGAATCTCAGATCCATGCGGGCTCCAGTAGGTCTCCTGCAATATTTGCGGCGACTGTGGTGTAATTTAATGGTAGATTCATCTGAAAAATCCACCTTCTGCCACTTTTCCAGCGTCCGAACTTTTGACAGGCTGTTGGCCTGGTCAAAATACATTAAATGGCTGTGTAAAGGAAGCTTAGACTATTTGCACAAACTGTTAAATGGAATATTCATCTGAAAAATCCACCTTTTGCCACAAAATAGTGAAGTTTGGTGGTGGCAAAATCATGGTCTGGGTTTACATCCAGTTTGGGGGTGTGCAAGAGATCTGCAGGGTGGAAGGCAACATAAATAGTCTGAAATATCAACAAATCTTAGCTGCCTCTTACATTCCTAACCATAAAAAGGGACAAATCCTGCAGCAGGATGGTGCTTCATCGTACACTTAAGATCCTCCAGGACTGGCCAGCCCAGTCACCAGACGTGAACATCATTGAGCATGTCTGGGGTAGGATGAAAGAGGAAGCATGGAAGACGAAACCCAAGAATGTTGATGAACTCTGGGCGGCTTGCAAGACTGCTTTCTTTGATGTTCCTGATGACTTCATCAATAAATTCAATTAATCCTTGCCGAAGCCCATGGAAGTCATTAAAATAGTAAATTTGGAACTCAAAGCACCACTACTTAATTCGCTTATGTAACATATTTTTGTATTTGAAGTACATTTTTTTGTTCAATTTTCACACCACTTTCTGTCGGTGACAAAACTTTTATCTTGCCAAAATTTGACGTTTATGTCTTCATTAAATGATAAATCTTTTTTCAGTGAAACAAATATAGTTTTGTACATTCACCATCATTTGGGAGGGCCTTAGCTTTCATATGAGCCACTTCTGAGATCAGTTGAATAATTAAAAGCCAGGTTATTAGCAATTGTTTCTACAAAATGGATACGCGACTAGACTTTTGTCAGGGACTGTATGTCCCATGCTAAGACTACAATACAACAAAATATTTGTTTCAGCATATGAAAACGTTGATGACCGCTTTGGTCCAGAATGTGATGTTGTCCTCGGAAACATCCTAATTCTAAAAATTACAAAAAAACAACCCGAAACAAAGTACTCTTACAGGAATTTACTGTAATTTTTGGACAATAAGGCGCACCTGATATAGGCCGCTACCCACCAAATTTGACATGAAAGTGGCAGTTGTTCATGGATAAGCTGCACCGGACTATAAGCTGCAGCTGTCCTCACTGTATAATGGGATATTTACACCAAAAGATATTAATCGGTAACACTTTATTTGACTGTGGCATCATAAGACTGTCATAAGACCAAATGAACCACTACAAAGCTTCATTTGGCCATTAATAGTCAACTGCTGCCACCTGCTGTCAACACTGTTTTTGTCCAGCATGCCTCCTAGCATGCATTGCAGCGCCACAGATATAAAATCAAAATTCATATTCTGCACTATTTCTTCAGGTACTGTTCCAGTTGTCTCATTTATTGCTAGTTATGGTATCTGGTAACACTTTATGTGACACTGGCGCTATAAGACTGTCATAAGACTATCATAATTACCATCCGGCAAATGATCTCACTTTTGAATGGATGTAAAAGATCCAAGAAGGCCATAAATGGAGTTACTGACATAATTTGCCGGATGACACTTAATACCATCTGTCATATGAATTTATTAATGCCTATGATAGCGTCATGACATAATTATGATGGTCTTATGGCAGTCTTATGACAGTCTTATGTCAAATATAGCGTTACCTATTCACCCAAATAAATCAACAAGCCGCATTGGACAATAAGCCGCAGGATTCAAAATGAGGGAAAAAAGTAGTTGCTTATAGTTCGAAAATTACGGTAATTAATTGAGCAAACCTAAATGGCCATTACTCAACCAAAATGCTCTTGCCGTAACATTACCGCATATTACCTCCATATTTTGACAATACAGTGGGGAAGCCCTGGTTTCCAGGTTTCTTATGCGTCGATTTAACAAACCTTGGCCCCAATAACCCAGCACAAGTAGAATGACTCGACAACGCCAGGCTGTACTGCTTTACCATAATCACAAGTTTACAACTTTACTATGAGTATAGCCATAGAGTAATACAATCCTTAAGCCATTTTTATTGGACCCCCCCCCCCCCCCCCCCCAAAAAAAAAATCCATCTCTCAGTGCAGTCCTTATCGTGCCATCCAACTAAAGCTGTCGTCCGACCTGAAACTATAACATACAGTGGGGCAAATAAGTATTTAGTCAACCACCAATTGTGCAAATTCTCCTACTTGAAAAGATTAGCCCTGTAATTGTCAACATGGGTAAACCTTAACCATGAGAGACAGAATGTGGAAAAAAAACCTAAAAAAAATGTTTAATTTTTAAAGAATTTATTTCCAAATTGGAGTGGAAAATAAGTATTTGGTCACCTACAAACAAGCAAGATTAACTACTTCTAACAAGGTCTAACAAGGCTCCACTCGTTACCTGTATTAATAGCACCTGTTTTAACTCATTATCGGTATAAAAGAGACCTGTCCACAAGCTCAGTCAGTCACACTCCAAACTCCACTATGGCCAAGACCAAAGAGCCGTCGAAGGACACCAGAGACAAAATTATAGACCTGCGCTAGGCTGGGAAAACTGAATCTGCAATAGGTAAAACGCTTGATGTAAAGAAATCAACTGTGGGAGCAATTATTGGAAAATAGAAGACATACAAGACCACTGATAATCTCCCTCGATCTTGGGCTCCATGCAAGATCTCACCCCATGACGTCAAAATGATAACAAGAACGGTGAGCAAAAATCCCAGAACCACACGGGGGGACCTAGTGAATTACCTACAGAGAGCTGGGACCACAGTAACAGAGGCTACTATCAGTAAGACAATGCGCCGCCAGGGACTCAAATCCTGCACTGCCAGATGTGTCCCCCTGCTGAAGAAAGTACACGTCCAGGCCCGTCTGCGGTTTGCTAGAGAGCATTTGGATGATCCAGAAGAGGACTGGGAGAATGTATTATGGTCAGATGAAACCAAAATAGACTTTTTTGGTAGAAACACAGGTTCTCGTATTTGGAGGAGAAAGAATACTTAATTGCATCCGAAGAACACCATACCCACTGTGAAGCATGGGGGTGGAAACATCACGCTTTGGGGCTGTTTTTCTGCAAAGGGACCATGACGACTAATCTGTGTAAAGGAAAGAATGAATGGGGCCATGTATCGAGAGATTTTGAGTGAAAATCTTCCATCAGCAAGGGCATTGAAGATGAGACGTGGCTGGGTCTTTCAGCATGACAATGATCCCAAACACAGAGCCAGGGCAACAAAGGAGTGGCTTCGTAAGAAGCCTTTCAAGGTCCTGGAGTGGCCTAGCCAGTCTCCAGATCTCAAGTCCAGAATAGAAAATCTGTGGAGGGAGTTGAAAGTCCGTGTTGCCCAACGACAGCCCCAAAACATCACTGCTCTAGAGGAGATCTGCATGGAGGAATGGGCCAAAATACCAGCAACAGTGTGTGAAAAGCTTGTGAAGAATTACAGAAAACGTTTGGCCTCCGTTATTGCCAACAAAGGGTACATAACAAAGTATTGAGATGAACTTTTGGTATTGACCAAATACTTATTTTCCTCCATGATTTGCAAATAAATTCTTTAAAAATCAAACAATGTGGTTTTGTTTTTTGTTTTTTTTCCCCACATTCTGTCTCTCATGGTTGAGGTTTACCCATGTTGACAATTACAGGCCTCTCTAATATTTTGAAGTGGGAGAACTTGCACAATTAGTGGTTGACTAAATACTAAAGATACACGATAATATCGGTCACCGATAATTATCGGCCGATAATGGCAATTATGACGTCACACAGATAATCCAGATAATAAAAAAATTCAACCGATAATGCAATCCGATAATTATATACTTGATTTTGCCTCCAAATGTGCTCAACCGAAGAATTCAGCACGCCGCCTCCTCAACCCCTCCACTCTCTGAAGCCCCTAAGGGAGGAGGGGTTGAGGAGGCGGAGTTACATGACAAGAAGTAGTTGAATATTATGGCGGCTGTTACTAAAAAAACGACGCTCTCGCCATCTGCGAAACATGTACCGTACAAGTTCCACGAGGCAGAAAGAACGCGTCCTCATTCAAAACCACTAACCCAGCAGCCATTTAAAACTGCATCACAAAGAATTTTGGAACATATACGAGGCTGCTGCTAGCAGGAATGCTAAAGGTATTGTAAACACTAAGCTAAACTACAGGGCTTGTGACGATACAGAGTCGGGCTGTTTGGGAATGCAGCCCAAGGCGGGTGGTAAATTCCGACGGAGCCCGCCGCTTTGGCCAGTCCGGCAGGCCGCCGCCGCCTCGCCATAGGCGGGGCGGGCCGAGCCCGGTTCCCCGGCCTCTGGACCTCCGGCGAACACCCCGGTTTCTCGAGCGTTCCCCCACGGCGTGCGAGCAGAGCCAGGACCCGAATACGCCGCGGCGAACCGGCCGGGGCGGGCGGGCGGATTATCCGGTACGAATGTAGCTGCCGCCGAGACGAGACAGTTTTTTTTTTTTACCTTAATGACACGAGAACCAAAGCCCTGGATAAAAGAAATAATGCAGTTTATACGACCACCATTCTTCATGAAAAAGTGATGTCCGGTAAGCAAGCTTATCATGACGGCACAGTGGTTATAAGATAATTTAAACATGGAGAAAACAAAGTTAGCCAGTCAATAATGCATTCAGAATGTGAAATGACGAGCGGTCAGATGACTTTGTAACGCTGCCTTTATTTTCGGCTTAACAAAACTCAGGCACAAAACAACACGCACACGGATGCGAACGCCAACTCCGTCCAAATAGTACTGAGTGTAGCAGTTTAGCTGCTGTAACGCAAATGTCGTGAAAGCCGCAAATGTAAACAAAGCGCTGCAGAATGGGTACATGACATCTCGCTCTTTTGAGGTAATCATTTTCACAGTGTGCAACAAAGCATATAACATTAGCAATCACTTTTCAAATTATTTAACTTATTTCTTTGCTCAATTACAGTCACAGTAGATAATCAAATTCTTAAATCAATATTCTGTAGCCACAAATATTATTCAAAATCTTTCCTTCTTTTTTTAGGATTAAGTATAATAATGTATTGCTTAAAACAAGGCTGTTAAGATTATTTTCAGCTAGCTATTTTTCTTCCAAGAAATCTGAGAGAAATACACTTGAAGCGATGGCAGATAATTTCACTTATTGCCAATAGATTTACACTTAAAACTGACTAGTTTTCAGGAGGTGTGTTTTGCAGCGGATTAATGTTATATATGTTAGGAATGGCTTACTTTTAAACGCATTTTTGTGCAACTTAGGTATTTACTCTGTAAGTAATTGTTGCCAAAGGTTTACCATTACACAATGTCAGACAATCTGTCATTATTTAGATGTTTGAATTGACGACTTGTTCATACATTGTGTTGAAAAAAAGAGCAATAAATTATATTTTTGCACAGTAATATTTTCTTTTGTGTATACTTTAAAATTTTACATAAATCTTTTAATAGAATTATCGGCTTGACATTATCGGTTATCGGTTGGAATGAGGAGGAAATTATCGGTTATCGGTATCGGTTGAAAAATGCATTATCGTGCATCACTACTAAATACTTATTTGCCCTACTGTAAGTCGTATGGCTCTGCAACGCCAGGCTGTACAGCTTTATCATAATCACAAGTTTACAACTTTAGTCATAGCGGTAGTTATTGAGTAATACAATCCTTAAGCCTTTTTTATGGAAACCCCTCCCCAAAAAATCCATCTCCTCTCAGTGCAGTCCTTACCGTGCCATCCAACTAAAGCTGTCGTCCGACCTGAAACTATAACATACCGAATGTGCCAGCACATCTGGCTGGTCTGCTTCTCTTCAGCGCCACAGCAAGAAAGTCACACGTTTAAATCTGTCGGTCGAGTCGGGCCTCTCCGTGCCAAAGACATGTTTATAAGGTCAACTGAAATTGTGTTTCTTTGGCTAAATGTAACAAGACCTCAAGCATAGCAAAACATCATTTTTTTAAACTATGGGTTGTATCACATTGCAATGGAATGTGTAGGGTAAAAATCTATTGGACTGCGGTCTACCATGCAAAAATAAATATGCCATGTCAGTCAGCTGTTATAACACATTCGTGTTTAATGACCACTAATTGGAATTTGACTTTTTATTTGTTAGATTTGCGCGGACTGATTGTCCTATGACCAATGTTGTTAATCTTACTGAAAAAAAGTAATTAATTATAGTTACAAATTACTTCTCCCAAAAAGTAATTGCGTTAGTAACTCAATTACCTGAATGTAAGAGTAATTAGTTACTTGGCAAAGTAATTGGTGATAATTACTTTTCTTTTTTCCTCAAAAAAAAAAAAAAAAAAAAAAAAAAACATTGGCCACACGATGGGAAGTTTTTTGTGAAGGTTTTTGGTACAATTGGCCCGAGCCCAATTCTTTACCCTAATTTACCCTTTACCCTGAATCAACTGTTAAAAGTTGTTAAAATTGCTCCCATTATTGCATTAGTTCCCTTCTCTCTACTTTCGACATATGAAAGTTTTAAAACAGTTTCATCATTTAAAGATAGATTCAAGTCAAGATTTTGCCGATTTAGAAGTATTTTAGATTAAAAGTTACTTAGGTTCGCTAGCAAGGTTCTCTACAACAGAGCCGTCCTAAAAAGTCTACTGCTTTAAGATGGCGGCTGTCTTCTAACTCATTTAGTGCCATGTCTGTCATTTTGCATCTAGTTATATCTATGTACAGTACAAGTGATATCTACCATGTGTACCATATCTACCATAACATGCGGGCGTAGTTTGTAGGCTATCGGCTACAACATGTATTTTTGGAGCTACCTAGCATCGCGTTTGCTCGGCGTCACAACTTTCTTGCCTCCTCCCTACTCCTGCTCTGCTCTGTCATCTCGGTGAGTCCGTCTTTTCGACCAATATAGTAACGCATGCCTTTCCGTCCTCAGTAACGGTAACGGCGTTGCCAAAATGAGAAAAGTAAATAATTAGATTACCCACTACTGAAAAAAATAACGCCGTTAGTAACGCCGTTATATTGTAACGCCGTTATTAACAACACTGCCTATGACAAAATCAGCGACCAATCACAGAAGAGAAATACACACTTAGCACTTTGCACATGTGGCAAGGCGAAGCCAATTTATTTGTATAGCACAATTCAACACAAAGTAATTCAGATTGCTCGATATCACATGAAGGTCAGCAAAACACACAAAATGATACATAAAAGTCACATTAAATCATCAAAACAGTTCAAAACAAACAAAACAAAATAGAAATAGAATGAATGAAACGCAAAAATTGTACAACTTGAAACTTAAACTATACAGGCAGTTATGAATACACTGTGGTAAGCGATAGCGTTTTTAGCCCTAATTTAAAGGAGCTAACTGAGCACACTTCAGTAGTGGTCATCCATCATGTGGACGATGAAAAGTCTTTCACATATGATGAAGGGGGGTTCCATGTGGCGTCCAGATGCTGTTAATTTAGCAAATACCATTCACTGCATACCTTGAAGTCCAACCAATTGGTGACAAATAAAAGGGAAAAGGAAGCATAAAATGTTTTTGTCACTGTAATTCCATGAGCAGTTCAAGCACTTGAAACAAGTTGTTCACTTAAATCCGATCATTGCTCAAAGTTGGTAAACTGGTTTGTTGCTAATCCATTCAAAGTGGAATTCCATGTGAGCCATGCAATTAATAACTATTTCGGGAGCACTTCAACAACTGCAGCTCTAACAAAGTGCTGTACATAAAGCAACACTATAATTCAAATAATTAAAGCTCAATAATAAAGTGATTTTCTAAATGTAATATACAAGCTAATTTTGTCTAGTTTTAGTCGATGTTTAAAAGAAATGTTTTCGTTTGTAAACTTAAACGTTTTTTAATTATAAAATAAAAACATAAAGGTTTCAAACTATTTCGAATGAACATTGTCAGACAAGCACCTATTGGAGTATCTACAAGGATAATGCCAACTTTGTGATAATACAGTCAGCGGGAAAATTACATTATTTTTAATTAATTATGCGCACCTGGAGGCCAAGAACTGTAGGCAAAAAAAAGTTGTCCGAGAGTTTAAGAGGACGCTTTCCGTTAACATTAGCCTAATGCTAAGGCGAATGCTATGCTATCATTTAGTGTGTGATCAATCAGCACAGACCTTTAAAGGTATCCACAGATAGAAAGACTTGTAGTTTTGAAAAGATAAGTGTTATTATGAGTTAAAATAGCTTGATATTAAACCCCTTTTGATGTTTTCGTTTTTATACAATTTGTAAATTTAAGGCCGACTTATGCTTCTTCGGCAGACCTGCACCGTCAAGGCAGACCCGATTTACAACCCTTCGCCGTAGTCTTTCGTGCACTTTAAGAAAATCTTGACATTTTAAAAAAAATCCCAAAGCACACTACCGGCAAAAAAATGAAAAAATGAATTACTGTAGATTATCTTAACAATGTAAAGTCATGTACTGAATAGGGTTTGAACAAACACATTTTAAAATCATTTTTACTCACACGCTGTGACACCTGAGCTTCTGTATTGGACTTGGTAGCCTTGGTAACCCCGTTGAAATTTAACGCGGTATTTTCAGTTTTTCTTTACAGTCTGGTGTGTATCCTCATGAAATTTGCTTATTGCCTCAGACCAGACACTCTCCAAGAAGAAACAGGCTTTGCTTCCTTTACACAGCCATTTGATTAATTTTGTCCAGTTCTGAGTTTGCATCTTTCCTTTTTAAAAACCTTTACCAACGCTGTCACCGTTATACTATCGCTACCTAGCCGCTATCCCCAATGCTAGCCGTTAGCCCCGCACCTCTTACACATCACTAAACAAAGTAATTAGCTACCAATTGCCACCTACTGATTGACATTCAATGAAATTTGTCCAGTTCTGAGTTGGCATCTTTCCTTTTAAAAAATAAACATCAATTCGGTGAAAGTGGATGGTTTTCCGCTGCACACTAGTTGAAAAACACTGCCCTAGGCTATGCGATGTGGGTAAAAACTAAAGATGATCGATCGGGTCCGATCACGTCATTTTCAAAGTATCGGAATCGGCAAAAAAATATCGGACATGCCTTTTTTTAATATATATATATTTTTTTAATTAAATCGTTTTCTAATTGTATTTAACGTTACAGACATAATGTGTTACACTCATCCAGAGTCTTTAGTTTAGGCTTAAGGTAGGGTTATCAAATTTATCCCGATACCGGCGGTAATTAATTTTTTAAAAAATGTATCACGTTAGAATATTTAACGCAATTAATGCATGCGCTGCACGAACCACTCACGCGTTGTCGCGCTCAATCTGTAATGGCACCGTTTTACCTATATAGAGAGCTAAAATGCAGTGTAAAATGAGAATAGTGAATTTTGGCAGCCTTTGGAGCCTTTTTTTAATTGGCTAAAGCCTTACAATCCCTCTCCCTACGATTAGAAATATCGTGGGAAACAATGTGGGGAAGCAAGGTAGCAATTGATCTTTTTCTTAACACCCTATGTTATTTCCCAACGCAGAGAAGATATATCAATTGGTAGCACTACGCACAGTCATGTTTGCACTTCCCATCATGCATTTGGGCATGGCTACAGTATCATTTACTGAAAGCTCAACAAATACACTAGATGGCAATATTTAGTCAGAATATACAAAGTCACAAGTCTTTCTATCCGTGGATCCCTCTCACAGAAAGAATGTTAATAATGTAAATGCCATCTTGAGGATTTATTGTCATAATAAACAAATACAGTACTTATGTACTGTATGTTGAATGTATATATTCGTCCGAGTTTTATTCATTTTTTTCTTAACGCATTGCCAAAATGTATATAATCGGAAAAAATTATCGGGAATGATTGGAATTGAATCGGGAGCAAAAAAAAGCAATCGGATCGGGAAATATCGGGATCGGCAGATACTCAAAACGATCGGGATTGGATCGGGAGCAAAAAAAACATGATTGGAACAACCCTAGTAAAAACTTAACCTAAGCAGATGCGTTCAACATGTTGAGCAGTCTTCAAACTTTTCAACCTAGAAGTCTTGACAACTGTGATTTCCATTACCAATTTTAAACATGGACCTGAACGCAGCGCTTTTTTCCAAGTAGTATCCTATCTATGACCTATCATTTTTTTTTCGTAACTCAGCGTGTGAAATGACATCAAGGGACTAGTCAAATTAAATCTAGATTTAACTCAACCATACAATGTACAGGGTTTTGGGAGACATTGACTCTAATGGTAACCTTGCGTAATACAGGGTGTTCCAGAAGCCTTAGGCACATTTTGACATATTTCGAAAACTATTACAAATATAAAAATTAGGGCTGTCAAAATTATCGCGTTAAAGCGCGGTAATTAATATTTTTAATTAATCTCGTTAAAATATTTGACGCAATTAACGCACATGTCCTGCTCAGACAGTATTCTGCCTTTTGGTAAGTATTACAGCAAGGTATTTTTGTGCTGTCTAACAGCGAACTCTTGTGGTTGCTTTGCGACATGGTTTATTGCTTTCTTGCCAGTTCATTATGGCTGCACGACGTCTCGGGCTGATAATGTTGTGCTTATATGATCCTTGGACAAGATTTGTCCGTAAGTATGGTTGTTGTAAAGAATGTACATATTATGTTAGTAAGCGAAATGTTATATTTTTTGTATGAGACGCTTTTTGTTTATGTTTAGTGAACCTGTACAGCGTGCTAAGCTAACGTTGTTGCTAATGCAATGCTTGTGCACTTTTATTTTGTAGTTTTACGACGGTCTAAAGAGGACAATGGTTTGAGGCCATTTTATTAATAAATCAGATGAAAAAGAAGAATTATTAAGGCGTCGCTCACTAGCTGTCTAGCTTTGGAAAAAGTAGACGCTTCGGAGTGAGGACAGCATAGACAGATTTAAATGACAGTAGAGTGAAATGCCCACTACAGTCCTTATGTACCGTATGTTGAATGTATATATCCATCTTGTGTCTTAACTTTCCATTCCAACAAATTATTTTACAGAATATATATATAATTTACAGAAAAATATGGCATATTTTATAGACTGTTTGAATTGCGATTAATTGCGATTAATTATGATTCATTAATTTTTAAGCTGTAATTAACTCGATTAAAATTTTTAATCGTTTGACAGCCCTAATAAAAATGAATCAGATGTATTCTAAAAGATTGCAATCTCTGGTTCAACACAACACTGAAAGACAGATGGATTGCATAGTCTTTTTTTTTTCTTTTGGGGGGTCAAACCTCCTAAAACTACAGAAATGCAAAAAAAGAAAAAGAGAGAAAAAAAAGTTTTACACATGCAATAGGCAGCTGCGTTACACTTACTATAACAAAACATACAGTCCCTGACAAAAGTCTTGTCACTTATCCATTTTGTAGAAACAATTGCTAATAACCTGACTTTTAATTATTCAATTGGTTTCAGAAATGGCTCATATGAAAGCTAAGACCCTCCCAAAAGATACTGCATGTAAATAATATATTTGTTTCACTGAAAAAAGATTGATCATTTAATGAAGACATAAAGGTCAAATTTTGGCAAGACAAAAGTTTTGTTGCCTACAGAAAGTAGTGTGAAAATTGAACAAAAAATGTACTTCAAATACAAAAATATGTTACATAACATAAGTGAATTAATTAGTGGTGCTGTGAGATCCAAATTTAATATTTTGTATGACTTCCATGGGCTTGAAAGACTGCATCCATGCGGTTCGGCAAGGATTCACACAATTTATTGACAAAGTCATCAGGAACATCAAAGAAAGCAGTCTTGAATGCCTCCAAGAGTTCATCAACATTCTTGGGTTTCCTCTTCCATGCTCATGCTCAATGATGTTCATGTCTGGTGACTGGACTGGCCAGTCCTGGAGGATCTTGATCTTCTTTGCCTTGAGGAACTTTGAGGTACAGATTGAAGTATGCGATGGAGCACCATTCTGCTGCAGAATTTGTCTCTTTTCACGGTTAGGAATGTAATAGGCAGCGAAGATTTGTTGATATTTCAGACTATTTTTCTCTTAGGGTGCAGACATTTTAAAAAACCGTGTGGCATTTGCCAAGGCCCACTGCCTGTCAAAATTTTGGACGCTGGAAAAGTGGCAAAAGGTGGATTTTTCAGATGAATCTTCTATTAAATTACACCACAATCACCGCAAATATTGCAGAAGACCTACTGGAGCCCGCATGGATCCGAGATTCACTCAGAAAACAGTGAAATTTGGTGGTTACATCATTACCAAAATCATGGTCTGGGGTTACATCCAGTATGGGGGTGTGCTAGAGATCTGCAGGGTGGAAGGGAACATAAATAGTCTGAAATATCAACAAATCTTAGCTGCCTTTTACATTCCTAACCATAAAAAGGGACAAATTCTGCAGCAGGATGGTGCTCCATCGCATACTTCAATCTCTACCTCAAAGATCCTCCAGGACTGGCCAGCCCAGTCACCAGACATGAACATCACTGAGCATTTTTTTGTTCAATTTTCACACTACTTTCTGTAGGTGACAAAACTTTTGTCTTTGCCAAAATTTGACCTTTATGTCTTCATTAAATGATAAATATTTTTTCAGTGAAACAAATATATTTTTGTACATTCAACATCATTTGGGAGGGTCTTAGCTTTCACATAAGCAATTTCTGAAACCAATTGAATAATTAAAAGTCAGGTTATTAGCAATTGTTTCTACAAAATGGATAAGCGACAAGACTTTTGTCAGGGACTGTATATGGGAAAACTTTTCATTCAAAATTATATTTTAAAGTAACATACATGAATACATGAACAAAATAATGGGTAGGTACAAATGACTTACATTTTGCACGGTGAACTGGAAAATATTTTGACACAAACATTGACTTTTTTAAATTATAAGGAAATAAGTAGCCTAACATTGGTAAATGGAGGGGGAAAAAAGTCCAAAGTGCACATAAACTATACTGCAAAATGTATAACATTTGAAACAAGCATTTCTGGACCTCACTGAAGTTAAAAAAAAAAAAGAAAGAAAAAGTTTAAAACTTTATTGTGTTCAATCTCACTTAAGTTATATTTGTTTTACCACGAAAACTGCATGTAATGCTTAATTTATTATTTATGATACAAATTAGAGAACATATATATACAAATTAAAACAAAATTTTCACTTTTTTTAGGGCTGTCAAATGATTAAAATTTTTAATCGAGTTAATTACAGCTTAAAAATTAATTCATCGTAAATAATCGCAATTCAAACCATCTATAAAATATGCCATAATTTTTCTGTAAATTATTGTTGGAATGGAAAGATAAGACACAAGACGGATATATACATTCAACATACGGTACGGAAGTACTGTATTTGTTTATTATAACAATAAATCAACAAAATGGCATTAACATTATTAACATTCTCTTAAAGTGATCCATGGATAGAAAGACTTGTAGCTCTTAAAAGATAAATGTTAGTACAAGTTATATAAATGTTATATTAAAACCCCTCTTAATGTTTTTGTTTTATTAAAATTTGTAAAATTTTCAATCAAAAAATAAACTAGTAGCTCGCCATTGTTGATGTCAATAATTACACCATGCTCACTCATGGTACCAACCCATAAAATCAGTTGGACCCAAGCGCCAGCAGAGGGCACCAAACACCAAAAACAAGTAACAAGCGGACATTACACTGTATTGTCATTTTAATCTGATTGAGCGGGGCATGTGCATTAATTGCGTCAAATATTTTAACGTGATTAATTTTAAAAAATTAACTAACGCCCGTTAACGCGATAATTTTGAGAGCCCTACTTTTTTTTAATTACGTTTAAGGACCACATAAAGTTTTCAAATATGAATTTTCTGTTCATTATTTCTGGGGTCAGGCATTGTAGGGTTAACATGATGTTCTGAACCTCCCCATTAGAGAAAATAAAAGGTCTCTTTAACTATTTCCTTTCTCTTAAATATTTAATCAATTTTCTGTTGCTTTGCAATTTTTTATTGCATTACTTCAAGTTTGTTTTTTTGTTTTTTTACTGTCCCAGAAAACGTGCATTTGAACCAATCAGAGCAAACTATCCATGCTGATCAGATATCAGTATGTCATGCCATTTGAACGGATAACTGGAATCCAGGCCTGGGAGGGTGGTTAGCTGAGCACATGTGCACATCGACGCAACTAGTCAGACTGATATCTGTCGCAGCAGTGGAGCTCTGTGATGTCCGTGGAATAAATAAGTAATAAATATCGATGGAAGCAGCTGAAGCACTTTACTATGCTTGATATTAACACTTATGTACAATGCCCTCCATAATTATTGGCACCCCTGGTTAAGATGTGTTTTTAGCTTCTAATATATATATATTTTTTTTATTCAAATAATATGGGACCTTAATGGAAAAAAATAGAAAAATCAAACCTTCAATACAAGTGCATTTATTCAGTGGGGAAAAAATCCCACATAAAGAAATAATTATTTGACATCAAATAATGTGTGTCACAATTATTAGCACCCCTGGTGTTAACACTTTGTACAACCCCCTTTTGCCAACAAAAAAGCTCCTAATCTCCTCCTATAATGTTTCACAAGATGGGAAAAGACTTTATTTTGTGTCTGGTGAACCATTTCTGTGTAGATTTGGCCATATGTTTAGGGTCATTGTCTTGCTGAAAGACCCAGTGATGACCCATCTTCAGCTTTTATGCAGAGGGCAACAGATTTTGATTTAAAATGTCCCGGTATTTCAAAGCATTCATGATGCCATGCACCCTAACAAGGTTCCCAGGGCCATTGGAAGCGGATCAGCCCCACAGCATCACTGACCCACCCCCATACTTCACAGTGGGTATGAGGTGCTTTTCAGCATGCGCACCTTTCATGGCACGCCAGACCCACTTAGAGTGTTTGTTGCCAAAAAGCTCAATCTTGGTCTCACACAAAAATACACACGGTCCCAGGCTTCAACTGGGACTGTGTGCTTTGGTCAGATGAGGAACCTGGGTGTCACGTCATGGGGGAGTTGTCACGTAATTTCCTGTTTTATTTTGAAGGCTTCACCCTCTTCATAGTTGCATACTTGCCCTTCCTCTTGTCATCTAATTACCTATTGTTTCCACCTGTTCCCAATTACCTTGTGTGTGTATATAATGCCCTAGTTCCCCTGCAGATGTGTCTTCTACCAAGGTCAGTCACGTCAGCCTCTCGCCATAGCTTGTCATAGTGATTCTGAATATTATCCTCCTCTTGGAGCGCTTTGTGTTTGAGCCTTTTTTTGATCTTAGCCATCTTGACTTTTTCATCCATTAGGAGTGTTTTTAGTTTTTGCCTTTCCTCCCGTTTGGAGTGCGTTTTGCTTGAACTGTTGTTGCCCTGACTTAATCCTCCGTTGGAGAGCCTTTTGTTTGTATTTTTTCACATCCCCGCATGTCAGCGGAAGAACCTCTGTTTTCAAAATAAAGTTTTTGCCTGAACCTCCGCAACTGAGTCCGCCTCATCGTCTCGGCCTGACACTGGGAACCTTGTTAGGGTGCATGGCATCATGAATGCTTTGAAATACCAGGACATTTTAAATCAAAATCTGTTGCCCCTTTTTCCCCACTGAATGAATGCCCTTGTATTGAAGGTTGGATTTTTCTCCTTTTTTTTTCCATCAAGGTCCCATATTATTTGAATTAAAAAATATATTAGAAGCTAAAAAACACATCTTTTTCAGGGGTGCCAATAATTATGGAGGGCACTGTAAATATCTGTGGAAGCGGCTGAAGCACTTTACTATGGTTGATATTAACACTTGTGTATGTAAGTCTGACGTTAGATTATTTTCCTCTTGGGATGCCTGTGTGGCAGCCAGGCAGGTTGTTTTTAGCATGGGGTTTTGACATTTGCTGTCATATTTCGGTATCAAAGCACCGTTCCTTTCAAAAGATGTGGATGAACTGAAGGCTGGAATAATGGAGGCTGTTGCAACCATCGACAATGCAACGCTGGAAAGCGTTTGGCAAGATTTGTACTATCGACTTGATGTGTGCAGTGTGACCAATACACGTTAAACATTTCTGAACATTCCATTAAAAAAATACTTGATATTGTTAATAGTTTTCAACATTTCAACACAACTTCAATTTCATATCCCTAGCACCATTCTTCAATTTCAATAGTAATCGTTATTCTTGAAAGATTTTAGGACAATGATGCAATAAAACTTTTTTTTCTTTCCGGTGTAGCGTTAATACTGCTTCTTTGTACTGAATTGCAGGAGTAAGTGAATATGTGCAAGATTCCATTGCTGTTCTTTTTTCCTATACTATGCCAACAATTTTATGTAGTCAGGCTAATGTTGAAAAAAAAAAAAAAAAAGATGCGGTGTATGTATGTAAGGGCACGGGTGTGTGTCTGTGTGCGTGTGTGTTTCGCCAACTTCCATAAATTCATAGTCATCCCTTGTCTGCGGAGGGAGGAATGCATAGCACACTATGCGAAATTCTTGCACACGCATTCATTCTCTTCGCATGTGTGTGTGCAAGTACATGCGTGTGCACAAAGACGCTCTTCTGCTATTAGCAGACAGGCAGGCTGCAGCTATGAACTTTAACATACTAGTCTGGGAGTATAGAGCCGTCTCTCCTCTGGGCATCCAGCCAACACAATGAGGGAAAATACCTCTCAGGCTGTCCCTGCCGTGCTCCACAACTTGATCTACAACTGAGCCACATCAGTTCCCACCGCACCACGGCACAAAGAAACTATTCTTTTGCACCGCCCCTTATGGTTTTTCACAATTAATATAAAATCCCTTAGTTCTCTGTTCATTAAATGTATCAAATTCAGCCTAGCATTTAATCCGTCCGCATCTTGTGTGGTCACGAATGAGCCTTCTAATGAGCCAAATGAGGTTGGCCATGATGAGCATCTAAGCCAGGGGTGTCAAACTCATTTTTGTCACGAGCCGCATTGTTCTTGCGGTTTGCTTCAGAAGGCCGTCAGGACTGTGAACCAATATGTATACTGTAGTTCAAAATCCGAAGCAAGTAAAAAGAGTCAGATATCAAAAATATAATGTCTCAATATTTTAATATTTAACAATCTTAAAAGCAAGGTACATGAAGTTAATGCACATGATTTGGTTTTGCGGGCCACACAAAATTATGTGGTGGGCCGCTTCTGGCACCCGGGCCTGGAGTTTACAACTGTGATCTAACCAATGTTGAATCAGAATAATCAGAATCATTTTCGGGTAACTTATCCAATTCCACTATGTGAGAACACAAGCACGAATTTCCAAAAGTTATTGGGACTAGGAATTCCTGGAAGCCTTTTGTCCAGCGGATGCGAGACAAGGAGGGAGAGGTCTGTTGAAATGGACTCCTCCCTGCAGTGAATATTTCACCCCTGACTGCAACGAAATAGGCTATAGTGTCAGATGGGTCTTATGTCAAGGTTGGAGCTGATGCAATTACTTGATGGGACCCCAGCTACTTTTTCTTCAGTTATTAACGTATTGGCCCGAATATAAGATGGCCCTGATAATAAGACGACTCCCTCTTTTTTTGAAGGCTCAAGTTTGAAAATTTTATACATAAAATAATTACAGTACATCCGAAACAAATGGTTATAACAATATATTTGAGAGAAAATGCATGTTATTTTGCCTCATTCAAATCTTAATATCTAAACATTTAAATATGTAAAGTGCAATCACATTCGTAAATGAATGGCTTCTGGTTTTTGAAATGTAAATAAACCAATCTATTGTGATAAAACAACAAAATTGCAATAACTCCATTAACCATCAAAGTGAAGTCTACCTGTAACTGTAGTCTTGAAACAAATTTGAATAGGGAAAAAAATTGCAATAAAATAGTGCAAACTGGTTAAACTACCGTAATTTCCCGAATATAAGGCGCACCCTTGTATAATGCGCACCCCTAATTCACTTGTAAAATCTAGGGCAAATTATTGTACCCGTTTATAACGTGCACCCTAATTTTAGCACCAATAAATAGAAGAATACAAGAAAACAGAGCTCGTGTACAGATACAGAAATGTCATTTTACTGACTGGTGAAACACAGCACAAGCATAGCACATTGTTAGTTCAAAACATTACCATAAACTGACAATATTTACGGTAATAATCTGATTTGACAACTTCTCCAACTTACCAGAATCTAGGAGAAAACAAAACAGATGTGACTTTTCTTTTAAAGGCTGCTGTATAACTTGCTCGTTTCATCATGATGAATAAATGTTTCTTCCATGGATTGATACGATAAAATGAAAGTCAGAACGTAAGTCGGACATCCGTGAGAGCTCATCGCTGTCGACACGACAGTAACTATAGGAACTATTGTTATTTGGGTTTGAGTTTCCCGAAGGGACATATAGTTGACGGACACAGGAAGTCTGTGTGCTTACGTTTGTTACGGTCCGAGTTGCGGAGCTGCAATAAACGTTGACTCAAATGAGTTCAAGAAACTAAATTCTGTGCCTTATGAAGAGTGAAAAAAAGCATAATTTAACACAGACGAAATCATTCGGCCAATTAGAGTGAAGTATTACCGAAACAAAATGTTGACGTCACATACCGTAATGGTCGGCAGCGGGTCGCTGCATACGTTTCTTCAACACAACGTGGCCGTGTCAATAAAAAAAATATAAAAAATCGGTTTATATTTATATGTAATATATATATATATTTCTGTCTCCATCCATGTACCCGTTTATAATGCGCACCATGATTTTACAAGTTGATTTGGGGGAAAAAAAGTGCACGTTATATTCAGGAAATTACGGTAAAAAGAGTTTCTGAGATATGTCATGACAGAGCATCGCTTCAACGATATCTAGCGTCGCGAATGGGTATAATGTCTAGACCGCGAATGTAAGACAACCCCCTCTTTTTCAGTGTTATTTCAATGCAAAAAACACCGTCTTATATTCGGGCCAATATGGTATGTTCTTGTCATTAGCTATTAGCCTACATTTCCCACTCGCCACGTCACTATATTTTGATAAACTTACTCGACATAGAATGCTGTGCAAAACAAGTCCAGCCCTGGGCATAGGCAAGCTAGGCAGTTGCTTAGGGTGCCATCTACTGGCACGGGTGCTAAATTGCTTTGGAGAAAATAAAATACTCTGAATAAAATTTATCACACTCTGCTTCCAGAACATTGTGTAACATATCAAGTAAATTTACATAGGCTGCTTATTAAAATAATTGCCGTTTCCAATCCGGATTGTATCAGCGACCAGCCGTTTTGTGGCACATATAAGGCAGGTAGGAGCAGTCCACACTTACACTATAAAAGCAGATCCACTTCACGAAATAGGGCAAATCATGGCGGTTGATTAAATCAAAGGTCATTCAAACTCATGGTTTCAAAATGAAACAAATTATCACATCACAACAAACTATATAGCATAACTAGCAATTAATGATCACTAAATACTGTAAATAATTAGCATAGAACATTACGTTTAAATGTTATTTATATATGTAGTGCTGCAATGCATGCTGGGAGGCATGAGACCTGTTGTATGACAACAGTGTTGTTGCAAGTGGCAGTAGAGGTTGTCTCTTCCAAGGGAAATGAGACATTGTATTGAGCAGTGATGGCCAAACGAAGCTTCTTGAAGTTCATTTGCTCTATGGCGCTATCAAGTTGTCATGAAACCCAAGAGGCAAACACTGTTGAGAATTCTATGCCTATTTGTTTAATTTAGTGATATGGGTGTGCTTGTGTTACTGTATGAACAAAGTGCAACAAGATCTATAAGGATAATTTGCTATTCATTTATATTTAGGAACAATGGCTTCTACAGTGTTTTGGCAAAATATATATAAAAATTAGGGCTGTCAAAATTAGCGCGTTAACGCGCGGTAATTAATTTTTTAAATTAATCACGTTAAAATATTTGACTCAATTAACGCACGTGTCCCGCTCAGAAAGTATTCTGCCTTTTGGTAAGTTTTACAGCAAGACTTTTTGTGCTGTCCAACAGCGAACTCTTGTGGTCGCTTTGCGACATGGTTTATTGTTTTCTTTCCAGTTCATTATGGCTGCACGACGTCTCGGGCTGATAATGTTGTGCTTATATGATCCTTGGACAAGATTTGTCCGTAAGTATGGTTGTTGTAAAGAATGTACATATTATGTTAGTAAGCGAAATGTTATATTTTTTGTATGAGACGCTTTTTGTTTATGTTTAGTGAACCTGTATAGCGTGCTAAGCTAACGTTGTTGCTAATGCAATGCTTGTGTACTTTTTTTTGTAGTTTCACTACGGTCTAAAGAGGACAGTGGTTTGAGGCCATTTTATTAATAAATCAGATTAAAAAGGAAGAAATCTGATTATTAAGGCGTCGTTCACTAGCTGTCTAGCTTTGGAAAAAGTAGACGCTTCGGAGTGAGGACAGCATAGACAGATTTAAATGACAGTAGAGTGAAATGCCCACTACAGTCCTTATGTACCGTATGTTGAATGTATATATCCATCTTGTGTCTTAACTTTCCATTCCAACAAATTATTTTACAGAATATATATATAATTTACAGAAAAATATGGCATATTTTATAGACTGTTTGAATTGCGATTAATTGCGATTAATTACGATTAATTAATTTTTAAGCTGTAATTAACTCGATTAAAAATTTCAATCGTTTGACAGCCCTAATAAAAATATATTTTCTTTTTTTGGGGGGGGGGTCAGGGGGCTCCTTCACTGTTGGTCAAAAGTATTGGTGCCCCTGCAATTCTGTCAGATAACGCTCAGTTTCTCCCAGAAAATGATTGCAATTACAAATGCTGTGGTAGTAAAATCTCCATTTATTTTGCTTGCATTAGAAAAAAACACACAAAAGAGAATGGAACACTTGCAGCCAGTTAAAATGGATTAAAGTTGACTCAACCTCTGTCCTGTGTCCTTGTGTGTACCACATTGAGCATGGAGAAAAGAAGACCAAAGAACTGTCTGAGGACTTGAGAAGCTCAATTGTGATAGCCTAGTACTCCAGACTCACTGCTGTTCCAGCTATTGAGTCTGGCCACCATTAAGCGGATAAAATTTCCAGGGCGGAGCAAGCCACAGCAAACAGACAGCGGAGTGGACCAATCAGCGATGGGCGGATGTGACGTTAGAAACGCGACGAGGGACTTGCGCGCAGAAGTAAACATACGAGGAGAGCGGAGTTTATTCAACATGGCTAGCGCGAGACAGACTGTTGTCAATGACTTGTGTCAATGTGTTTTTGGTAATTTAAAACTGATTTTACCGTGGATTGGAACATATTCTCGGCTCTCCTGTTCGCCATCAGTGTTGTTGTGGAGATGATTTCTGACGCGGAAGAGTGACGTTGCTCGTTAAGAACACGTCATGCAAATAAACGAATCTGATTTGACGATTGATTTTGTACTTGCTCGAGAGGCCGTTAATGGGCTGGGTCCCAGACTATTCTCTCAGTGTTTGAAAAATACAGGGAGAACAGTCTGGCCCTGCCAGGCAAGAATTGTGAGGAAGCATGGGGAATCTCAAGGCACAAGTCCATCTCCAAAGACCTGAATGTTCTTGTGCCTACCGTGTGCAGTGTCATCAATAAGTGTAAAGCCCATGTCACTGTGGCTAACCTCCCTAGATGGACAGAAAAGAAAAATTGACGAGAAATTTCTACGAAAGATTGTGCGAATGGTGGATAAAGAACCTCAACTAACATCCAAACAAGTTCAAGCTGTCCTGTAGTCCGAGGGTAGAACAGTGTCAACCCGTACTATCCGTCGGCGTCTGAATGAAAAGGGACTCTATGGTAGTATACCCAGGAAGACCCCGCTTCTGACCCAGAGACATAAAAAAGCCAGGCTGGAGTTTGCCAAAACTTACCTGAGAAAGCCAAAAACGTTTTGGAAGATTGTTATCTGGTCAGATGAGACAAAAGTAGAGCTTTTTTGGAAAAGGAATCAACATAGAGTTTACAGGAAAAAACGAGGCCTACAAAGAAAAGAACACGATCCCCACAGTCAAAAATGGCGGCGGTTCCCTGATGTTTTGGGGTTGCTTAGCTGCCTCTGGCACTGGACTGCTTGACCGTGTGCATGGCATTATGAAGTCTGAAGACTACCAACAAATTTTGCAGCATAATGTAGGGCCCAGTGTGAGAAAGCTGGGTCTCCCTCAGAGGTCATGGGTCTTATAGCAGGACAATGACACAAAACACACTTCAAAAAGCACTAGAAAATGGTTTGAGAGAAAGCACTGGAGACTTCTAAAGTGGCCAGCAGTGAGTCCAGACCTGAATCCCGTAGAACACCTGTGGAGAGATCTGAAAATGCCAGTTTGGAGAAAGCATCCTTCATATCTCAGAAACCTGGAGCAGTTGGCCAAAGAAGCATGGTCTAAAATTCCAGCAGAGCATTGTAAGACACTCATTGATGGATACCAGAAGCGGTTGTTCGAAGTTATTTTGTCTAAAGGTTGTGCTACCAAGTATTAGGCTGAGGGTGCCAGTACTTTTGTCCTTCCCATTTTAGGATTTATGTGTAAAATGATAATGATTAAATTGTTTTTTTCATTTTCTTTTGTGTTTTTTCATTGCATGCAAAATAAATCAAGATAATACTACCAAAGCATTGCAAATGATTGCAATAATTGCAATCATTTTCTAGGAGAAATTGAGCATTATCTGAAAGAACTCCAGGGGTGCCAATATTTTTGGCCAGCAGTGTAGCTACACATCGCCTAGGGCACCTACTCACCCAGTTCAAGCCTTGTGCAAGGATAAAATATACGTATATACATTAACAAATGTCCTCCGAAACCGTAAACGTAATCCAGTGCAACTGAGCAAAGTTTCATACACAAAATAGCAGCGTGTAGTCAGAAGATAAGTATGGTGCAGCTCAATAAGTCCAACTGATATAGTAGAAGAGTTCATATGGAATGCACAAGTACAGTTCGGTATTGCAAAGGTTTCTGAAGTTCAATAGTAGTAAATAAGGTAACCAAAACAATTCCACTAAACTTTAGCGCTGTAATAATAAATACATGGTTACACTGAAACCGCTCTGACAAGCGCTGTCAACTACAACTGGCTGGTTTATTTGCATTGTGTTTTGTAACAGGCAGACATGGGGTGGCCTTGTCAAAAAAATGTTTATGTCAATGTTTATCTTTCACTTTCAAGATGTGGCAACGTCTTCCACCTGTCCCACGTCTAGACGCTTTCCAATGTTTGATCTTCGGCCCTTGCGCTGTGGCTTTCCTTCCCGTTTCAACATCACACTTGTATTATGTATTTGGAAATACCTTATGTGCTCCTCCTCAGTTGTCAATGCTGTCTATGTTGTGTTTTGTTTTAATTGATTTCAGTTTTAGAGCACTGCTGTCCATCATCATTGGGCAACTAAGAAACGATTTTGCTACGTTATCTTATTTGTTTCTCATCTTGTACCCGATGTCGAACAACGCACACGACGTTAAGTGTTATTGGAGCGTCCCGTTAACCTACTTTCTTCCAATGCCGGTGGAAATCTCTGGATTCACGCAATCTTTTCATGTTATTGGTCGCAATTTGAAATTAGAAGAACATAGAAGTCTAAACCCCAGGAATGGTGAAATATTAATGGAAATAAAAACTTGCACCAGATTAAAATGGAAGTTCAGAAAAGGAGTGTTTGAAAGTTTTTTTGTGTTTATGTTTATATTTACAGTAAGGAGCAGAAGTATTTGCACCCCTTGTGATTTTGCTGGGGTTCATAAGTATTTTTACTAGGGTTGTTCCGATCATGTTTTTTTTATCCCGATCGTTTTAGTTTGAGTATCTGCCGATCCCGATATTTCCCGATCCGATTGCTTTTTTTTTTTTTTTTTGCTCCCGATTCAATTCCAATCATTCCCAATAATTTTTCCTGATCATTTACATTTTGGCAATGCATTAAGAAAAAAATGAATAAAACTCGGACGAATATATACATTCGACATACAGTACATAAGTACTGTATTTGTTTATTATGACAATAAATCCTCAAGATGGCATTTAAATTGTTAACATTCTTTCTGTGAGAGGGATCCACGGATAGAAAGACTTGTAATTCTTAAAGGATAAATGGGACTTTGTATATTGTGACTAAATATTGCCATCTAGTGTATTTGTTGAGCTTTCAGTAAATGATACTGTAGCCATTTAACTTCTTCCCAAATGCATGATGGGAGGTGCCACCATGACTGTGCATCGTGGTACCAATTGATATATCTTCTATGCATTGGGAAATAACATAGGGTGGTAAGAAAAAGATCAACTACTACCTTTCTTCCCACATTGCTTCCCACTCGTTGGGAGAGGGATTGTAAGGCTTTAGCCATTTAAAAAAAGGCTCCAAAAGCTGCCAAAATTCACTCTACTCATTTTACGCCGCCTTTTAGCTCCATTTACTGTATGGGTAAAACGGCGACATGATAGATTGAACGCGACAGTGCATGAGTGGGTCGTGCAGCGCATGCGTGAATTGCGTTAAATATTGTAACGTGATAAATGTAAAAAATATTCATTCTCCCCGTAAACACGATAAATTTGATAACCCTACCTTAAGCTTAAACTAAAGACTCTGGAAGAGTGTAACACATCATGTCTGTAACGTTAAATACAATTAGAAAATGATTTAATTAAAATATATATATATATATTTAAAAAAGGCATGTCCGATTTTTTTTGGGACGATTCCGATATTTTGAAAATGACGTGATCGGACCCGATCGATCGGCATCTTTTACCCCTGAGAATCAGCCATAATTATGACACTCAAAGAGTTGTCAGTCTACCTTAAAAAAGTCCACCTTCACCCCATGAGTAAACACCCACCCACCACCCGTTTTGTTAGCGCCCGAGCACCAACATGGTGCGCTCATATCTTTGCAGCATTCGCGTGAAAGCATTTGCATCGACTTCCATCTTTATAATGAATGGGGAAAGGAGGAAGTGACGTACGTATGCCATAAAGCAGTCAGCACATTTGTTGTTTTATTTGTGTGACAGGGTTCCTGCCATCCTCGTCAAAGTTAATTAGTGCTGAATAAAGCGATACGGACAGTCTCAAGATATAAAAGAGGTGTCATTCATCTAGTTGTCAGTTGATATATTATCACTAATGTTATGAAAATAATTTATAAAGTTTGAAAAGTTTTGTAGTGTTGCTTTAAAGGCAACTTGGTGTGAGACTTCCATGTTATCGAAGAAAAAGTTTAAAATATAGTGACCCAAAAGGGGTTAAAAGCTCAGTACTGGACTGATGAGAGAAATACAATCTACATACAGCAAAGATGAAGGAGAGGGGAGTGCAATTACAGTGGGGCAAATAAGTATTTAGTCAACCACCAATTGTGCAAGTTCTCCTACTTGAAAAGATTAGAGAGGCCTGTAATTGTCAACATGGGTAAACCTCAACCATGAGAGACAGAATGTGGGGGAAAAAAACTGAAAATCACATTGTTTGATTTTTAAAGAATTTATTTCCAAATTCGAGTGGAAAAATAAGTATTTGGTTAACTACAAACAAGCAAGATTTCTGGCTTTCAAAGAGGTCTAACTTCTTCTGACGAGGTCTAACGAGGCTCCACTCGTTACCTGTATTAATGGCACCTGTTTTAACTCATTATCGGTATAAAAGACACCTGTCCACAATCTCAGTCAGTCACACTCCAAACTCCACTATGGCCAAGACCAAAGAGCTGTCGAAGGACACCAGAGACAAAATTGTAGACCTGCACTAGGCTGGGAAGACTGAATCTGCAATAGGTAAAACGCTTGGTTTAAAGAAATCAACTGTGAGAACAATTATTAGAAAATGGGAGACATACAAGACCACTGATAATCTCCCTCGATCTGGGGCTCCATGCAAGATCTCACCCCGTGGCGTCAAAATGATAACAAGAACGGTGAGCAAAAATCCCAGAACCACACGCGGGGACCTAGTGATTGACCTACAGAGAGCTGAGACAACAGTAACAAAGGCTACTATCAGTAACACAATGCGCCGCCAGGGACTGAAATCCTGCACTGCCAGACATGTCCCCTTGCTGAAGAAAGTACACGTCCAGGCCCGTCTGCGGTTCGCTAGAGAGCATTTGGATGATCCAGAAGAGGACTGGGAGAATGTGATATGGTCAGATGAAACCAACATTGAACTTTTTGGTAGAAACACAGGTTCTCGTGTTTGGAGGAGAAAGAATACTGAACTGCATCCGAAGAACACCATACCCACTGTGAAGCATGGGGGTGGAAACATCATGCTCTGGGGCTGGTTTTCTGCAAAGGGAGCAGGACGACTGATCTGTGTAAAGAAAAGAATGAATGGGGCCATGTATCGAGATATTTTGAGTGAAAATCTCCTCCCATCAGCAAGGGCATTGAAGATGAGACGTGGCTGGGTCTTTCAGCATGACCATGATCCCAAACACACAGCCATGGCAACAATGGAGTGGCTTCGTAAGAAGGATTTCAAGGTCCTGGAGTGGCATAGTCAGTCTCCAGATCTCAACCCCATAGAAAATCTGTGGAGGGAGTTGAAAGTCCGTGTTGCCCAACGACAGCCCCAAAACATCACTGCTCTAGAGGAGATCTGCATGGAGGAATGGTCCAAAATACCAGCAACATTGTGTGAAAAGCTTGTGAAGAGTTACGGAAAACGTTGGGCCTCTGTTATTGCCAACAAAGGGTACATAACAAAGTATTGAGATGAACTTTTGGTATTGACCAAATACTTATTTTCCACCATGATTTGCAAATAAATTCTTTAAAAATCAAGCAATGTGATTTTCTGTTTTTTTTTTCCACATTCTGTCTCCCATGGTTGAGGTTTACCCATGTTGACAATTACATGCCTTTTTAATATTTTCGTGGGAGAACTTGCAAAATTTGTGGTTGACTATATACTTATTTGCCCAACTGTACTTGATTTGAACATTCATTCATTCATTTTCCATGCCGCTTTTTTCTTCACGACAATACTATTTGTCACTAAACCATAATATCTTCCATGAAGCAGATTATCAATCAATTAATTGTATTTCCCTGTTAGATGACTGATTCCGGACTTTTGAGCAACGTATAAGGGTCAGCCAAGGCCCCGAGGCCAATTGGGAGTATAGCCGTGGGCGTCTCACTCAATTTTCTTCACACACATGGTGCTTTACACCAATTCCACTTCAAGTTAAATCAGGTCAGGATTTTCTCCCGGGCTTGGAAAACCCAGCAAGTCAGCGAAAATAATTGTGCGGGGCCGCTTTTAAATAATCCACCAGCAGCAGCAGACTGGTCTGTCATTCTAATTTAACTTGAAATTAGCCCAAATGTTATATGCCTCTTCAGCTCATATATAGACTAGGATCAACATTAACTTATTCTTTAAACCCATTATATCATTGTCAGGAGTAATTCAGAGGATTGGAGGATCCTCTTCATGCTTGTGTGCTTCTCTGGATTCCTTCCGCATTCCATAAACATGGATGCTAAGTTGACTGAAGACTATTAATTATTCATAGGTGTGATTGAGAAAGAATGGGTATTTGTCGACACGTATAGTACAGTACCTCTATCCTAAAGTCAGCTACAGTGGTGTGAAAGAGTATCTGAACCTTTTGGAATTTTTCACATTTCTGCATAAAATCACCATCAAATGTGATCTGATCTTTGTCAAAATCACACAGATGAAAAAACAGAGTCTTCTTTAACTAAAACCACCCAAACCTTTATAGGTTTTCATATTTTAATGAGGATAGTATGCAAAATATGACAGATAGAAAATAAGTAAGTGAATCGTCACAATTGATATTTTGTGCCCATCCTCTTTTTAGCTTCAGCTGTCTGACAGACGGCCTTAGGTTTTCCTGCAAAACATCCTGATAAACTTTTGAATGCATCCTTCCATTAATGATTCCAAATTGTCCAGGCTCCGAGGCAGCAAAACAGCCCCAAATCATGATGCTCCCTCCACCATGCTTCAACGTGGGGATGAGGTGTTGATGTTGGTGAGCTGTTCCATTTTTCCTCCACACATGACGTTATGTGTTACTCTCAAACAATTCAACTTTGGTTTCATTACTCCACAAAATATTTTGCCAAAACTTCTGTGGCGTGTCAAAGTTCCTGTTTGCGAACATTAAACGAGCAAGAATATTATTTTTTTTAGACAGCAGTGTCTACCTCCGTGGAGTCCTCCCATGAACACCATGCTTGGCCATAGTTTTAGATACCATTGATGTGTGCACAGGGATATTGGAATGTGCCAGTGATTTCTGTAAGTCTTGGGCAGACACTCTAGGGTTCTTTTTTACCTCTCTGAGTATTCTGTGCTGAACTCTTGGCATTATCTTTGGTGGACGGCCACTCCTTGGGAAAGAAGCAACAGTGCCAAACTTTCTCCATTTGTAGACAACTTCTCTGACTGTCAATTGATGAGCATCAGGACTTTTAGAGATGGTTTTGTATCCTTTCCCAGCTTTATACAAATCAACAATCCTTGGAATGCAGGTCTTCAGACAGCTCTTTTGACTGAGCCATGATGCACATCAGACAATGTGTCTCATCAAGACATTTCCTACCAGAAGTGTGTTTCATAGTGGGCAGGGCAACTTTAAACCAGTCATCAGTGATTGGGCTGATGACCTGACTTAAAACGTTTGGTAAAAATTGGTTTTCAATTTCTCTATAAGTCTCCTTAGGCAGGGTTCACCTACTTATTTTTCCCCCTTCTGTCATTGTTTGCATGCTGCCCTCATTGAAATATGAAAACCTATGAATGTTTGGGTGGTTTTAGTTAAAGCAGACACTATATTTTCATCTGTGTGATTTTGACAAATATCAGCTCATATTTGATGGTGATTTTATACTGAAATTTGAGAAATTCCAAAAGGATCAGATACTTTTTTCATACCACCATGTTTAAAACTAAAAAATCATAATTATTATTATTACATTTGAAGTGCTGAAAAACTATATGTATATATATATATATATATATATATATATATATATATATATATATATATATATATATATATACATATATATATATATACGTATATGTATGGCAGAAAACACTCAGGTGACCTGAAGACCCCCAATTTGGCCAAATTTCAAAATTGTCCTATATGCATGTGTGATACACCATTGGAAAGCTTAAAATCTCAATTTTCTGGGGGATGAAAAACTTTGAAGTGGAGGGCATTTTTTAAAAAAAATTGTAAACAGCAAAACCCTAACTGGAGGCGAGAGCACGCGAGAGCATAATTAAAGACGCCATGATTTTAACGAGACATCATTGCGTACTTACCTCTTTTCGATCTAAAAACTCCATGTAGCATGTATCACCGAGTGTCAAGACACAGCTGTGAATGTCCACAGCCGGATTTTATGTGGGATTTTATGGATGAAACATGGTAATATAACAAGGGTCGCGATGCAGAAATCGCAGACATAAAGGAGTGGTCGAGATTTTCTTTTTCATATATTTACCCTTTTAAACGTTATTTTTCAATTTTTATTTGTTTGGATTGATTATTCATCATTTAATACAGTCATGTCCAAAGTCCGGCCCGAGGGCCAAATGCGGCCCGTAGTCAGATTTCATCCGGCCCCCAGCCTCTGTCATAAAATCAGTAACGTCTGGCCTGCACACAGACTTAATAAATTGGTCAGCAGTACTGCTACAAGCATATGAAGTAGCTTACACACTAAATGCTGCTCCTCAAATACCTATTAAAAGGGAGCAGCACTCTAGGCAACATTACCACATGTGACCCTTTACTCCCAATTTTCTAAAATGGCAACAATCAACAACAACAAAAAGTTGACTGCAACGGCTGGCGCTTCAAGGATAGGTGGAAACTGGAGTATTTCGTCACTAAAATACGCAACGACTGTGTCTGCCTCATTTGCAAAGAGACAGTCGCTGTTTTTAAAGAGTTCAATATGAGACGATATTACCAAACAAGACACGCGACATGTACGACAAGATTACAGGGTAGATACGAAGCGAGAAATTGAAGCAACTTGAAGCTAGTTTAACTTCACAGCAGCGGTATTTCGCAGGAGACCGAGAGTCGAAAGAGAACGCCACAAAGGCTAGTTGCAAAATTGTTGAAATTATTAATTAAAAAAAAAAAAAGTAGTGCTGCAACGATTAATCGATTAACTCGAGTATTCGATTAGAAAAAAAATATTCGAACTAAATTTTGTTGCTTCGAGTATTCGTTTAATTGAAGTGGCATTGTAATGATTGATTTTAAAAGTGTTTGCATTTCATTTTACTGATGAGGGTGGATACAATGCCCTCTGGTCTGCCTCTTTTCACATGGCTGAATCCCACTGCTCCCTGTTAAGACCAACATAAGCTAAGTTTGGGTTTGAGCGAATGTTTTTTTTAATACATTCTTAATTTAGTTTGTAGGTATATTTAGCCGTTTTTTGTGGGAATATGTGTCTGAACCACTTGTGAAGAGCATTGTAAAAAAAAAAAAAACTTTAACATTTTATAGCATTTAAGCTAGCAGACTTTTCCTATCCAAGTTAGCCAATTGTTCTTTTGTTGTACACAGATCCTCATTTTTTTTTTTTATTATATCGTTTGAGGCTCAGCTCAGGTGTTTTAATTTTTCATGTTCCTTATCCGATTACTCGATTATTCGAACAAACTTGTCCATCGATTAATCGACTACTAAAATATTTGATAGCTGCAGCCCAATAATAAAGCAAATGTGACACACAGAACGCCTTGCTAAAATTTGCTTAAATATATTATTCTACGTAAAGGACGTCAGCCAAGGACGGCCCCCCACATTTTTACCACACCAAATCTGGCCCCCTTTGCAAAAAGTTTGGACACCCCTGATTTAACATATCGGGGAAAATGCAACAACAACAAAAATATATACTGTTAGGTGATAGTTATGAGGTAGATATCCGTGACTTATATACAGATGCCAATTTTTTTCATTGTGACGTAATTTTATAAAGTCTTTTTTTTTTTTTTTTTTTTAAAGCTAAATTTTAGACATCAATTAATAATTCTAAGCTAAAAATGACAGACATTTCGAATAATAAATACGATTACTCACCTTTTTTGGCTAGGTTGAAACAAAAGCGGTTGCGCGACGTCTGTAAACGGGGGTTTCCAGGGCAAAACGGACAAATTAAAAATAGTTTAGGGCTTAATTTGCAATGAATCTGCTATGGCAGTATATGGACATACTGTTCAATCAAACACAACAGTTCTTTTGGCTTAAAATACAGCAGTATATTTTAAAGAGGGGTTCAAGAGCAGAAACTGCTTTTTCAACCTTGTCTGTGTTTTCCGCCAAATATATGTACATAAAACTTTGGAAGAAAAAGTGAAAAAAAAACATGTCTTATATGTATCTCTTTCCAATGATAAATCTGAATAAGTACATGTAACACACACAATTTTGGGGGTGGGGGGGGGCTCCTTCAAGGTTTTTCACTTATCACAGCAGGTTCTGGTCCCCATTAACCGCGAAAAAGGAGGGATCACTGAAGCATAGGCTTCTGCTTGCACATGACCCTAATGGGGACACGCAATATAAATAGCTGGAAGGATGGATAGACATCCATTTCACTCCCTAGGCCAACAGTCTTGGGAAGGTTTGGTGATATAACGGTCTGTGGTCTATAAAAGCTTATACACTATTAATTCTTTAATGTATAAACCCTTCCAGAAGCTGTTTTTTTAAGCCCCGCAAACATTTCGCCCATGCATGCTCATAATGGTGATGTCCTGTAAGTTGATGTTGGCTAAAAGAGGCCATTATTAGTTGAGTGTACCTCGGATATATCTATATCATGTACCGTAATTTTCGGACCATAAGCCGCTACTTTTTTCTTACATTTTGAATCCTGCGGCTTATAGTCCAATGCGGTTTATTTTTATATTTATTTGGGTTAATATCTAATGCTTGATTTCACAGCGGCGACATACGACTGTCATAAGACTGTCATAATTATGACATGACACTATCATGGGCATTACTGAATGCTTATGACAGAAGTCATTAACTGTTATTTTAATTATTAACTGTTAACTAATTTATGTCCAGCTCGGATCTTTTACATCCATAATCGATATTGTAAATAATTGTAAATGCAAAACATCCACTGACTTAAATGACATTGACATGACAGTTGTGAAAAGGTCAGTGAGGGGATTTCAAAACCACTAACATACATCCGTAACTTATCATTTCAAACGGGTACATTTCCAGACAAAATGAAAATAGCTAAAGTAGTGCCATTATACAAGACTGGGAATAGACACCACCTCACAAATTACAGGCCTGTTTCTCTACTTCCACAATTTTCCAAAATTCTGGAAAAATTATTCAGCAAAAGATTAGATCATTTCATCAGTAAATATAACTTACTTTTTGATGGTCAGTATGGATTTAGGGCAAACAGTTCAACATCACTAGCCTTAATAGAAGCAGTTGAGGAGATCACTAACGCTCTTGACCACAAATTACATTCAGTTGGAATATTCATAGATCTACAGAAAGCATTTGACACGATTAACCATGACATTTTAATTAATAAACTTGAAAATTATGGGATCAGGGGGGGTGGTACTACACTGGGTGAAGAGTTATTTAAGTAACAGAAAACAATTTGTAAAGTTGGGTGACTATGCATCATCATGCTTGGACATTGCTTGTGGCGTCCCTCAGGGTTCAGTGTTAGGTCCGAAAACTGTTTATTCTTTACATAAATTACATATACAAAGTTTCAAGCAAACTAAAACTAGTTTTATTTGCAGATGACACTAGTTAGATCTTTTGCTCTGGGGGGGACTTACATGAACTCCTGGGGAGGGTTTCTGATGAGATTTGTAAACTGAAAGCATGGTTTGATAGAAACAAATTATCATTGAACTTAAGTAAAACTAAATTTATGTTATTTAGCAGCCACAATAAATATAGTCAAGTACAGATACAGATAGACGGGGTGAATATTGAAAGGGTCCATGAAAATAAGTTTCTTGGCATTGTAATTGATGACAAGGTTAATTGGAAAGCTCATATAAAACATATACAAAGTAAATTAGCAAGAAGCATTTCAGTTCTGAATAAAGCAAAACACCTTCTTGATAATAAATCACTCCACATTCTTTACTGCTCTTTAATCCTGCCATATTTACACTACTGTGCAGAGGTCTGGGGTAATACTTATAAATGTACAATAAATTCACTATCCATTTTGCAAAAAAGAGCCATAAGAATAATACATAATGCTGGTTATAGGGATCATACTAATATATTACTTTTAAAATCCAGAACTTTAAAACTCACGGACTTGGTTCATTTTCAAACAGCTCAGCTCATGTATAAGGTTATCCACGTTACTTCCTGGCAATATACAGAAGTTGTTTTCTAACAGAGAAGGTCAGTGCAGTTTGAGAGGGGAGCTTCACTTACAGCATCAGAGAGTACGGACTACATTAAAAAGCTTTTGTGTTTCTGTTCGTGGAGTAAGGCTGTGGAATAAGTTAGATGAGGGGCTCAAGCAATGTCCAAGCATGACCCAGTTTAGGAAGTGGTATAAACACATGGTTTTCACAGGGTATAGGGAAGAGGAAGGGTTTTAATATAAGGGGTTTTCACATATCTGTTATTGGCTGGTACTTTTTATTTCATTTCATTTTTATTTTGTCTTGCATCTTATGTATATGGTTGCATTATTTCTTTGTTGATATGAGGCCTAATTAAATAAGGTGGACTGATATTATTGAGGAATAGAAAAGGGGGGTAGGTTTTAATAAGCAAATGCTTCATCCTACTCCTTTTTGGACACGATGAATAAATTCTAATATTTATTATTATTATTGTCCTAATATTGTTGCTGTTATCTCAAGCATTATAATTGGTTTGTCTATTTTTTTGTTTTTGTTTTGTTTGTTTGTTTATTATTTTTATTTTCTCATCTCCAAAATAAAGCATTCTCATTCTCATTCACAAGTGAGGTCATTTGCTGGATAACACTAAATGACATCTGTTATAAGCATTCGTTAATGCTTATGACAGTGTCATGTCATAATTATGATAGTCTAATGACAGTCTTATGGCACCACAGTCAAATATAGTGTTACCAAATGCCATAAATAGCCATGAATGAAACAACTGGAACAGTAACTGAAAAAATAATTAGCACAGAACTTTAATTTTGATTGTAATTTACATCTTAGCGCTGCAATACATGCTAGGAGGCATGTTGGACAACAACAGTGTTCACAGTAGGTGGCAGCGGAGGTTGACTGTCTCCCCCAAAGGAGCTGTGATGGCCAAATGAACTTATTGAAGCCATGAAGCAGCCAGTTGGTTCAAAGCTACATGGTGGTTCATTTGGTCTTATGATGGTCGTATGATGCCGCTGTCAAATAAAGGGTTACCGGTTAATATTTTTTGGTGTAAATATCCCATAATACAGTGAAGACAGCTGCAGTTTATAGTCCAGTGTGGCTTATCTTTGAAGCGTTTTCGTGTCAGATTTGGGGGGAGGTCAGGTGCGCCTCATAGTCTGAAAATTATGGTAATTGTGTTTCTTTATCACTGTAGAATTGTCTTCTGGCAAAAACACAATTTTTCTTGCAAGTCAAAACAAAAAAACAAAATTGCTCGGGCGACAACTTGTAAGAAGCACAGTGCCAATCATAAGTATTGACCCCCTCGGATGTTTCCCCTTTTATTGCATTCATAAATCAATCATGGTCAAAGCAATTTGGCATTTTAACACACAAATTTGATGGAAAAAACATTTTTTAATGTCAAAGTGAAAAGAGACTTCTACAGTGTAATGTCAATGAAATAAAAATATTTAAATGAAAATAATTGTTTGCATAATTATTCACCTCCATAATTTCCGGACTATAAAACGCACCTGACTATAAGCCGCCACACACCAAATTTGACACCAGACCTGCATTTGTTCATAGATAAGCTGCTCTGGAGTATAAGCCGCAGCTGTCCTCACTATATCATGGGATATTTACACCAAAAGATATTAACCGCTAACACTTTGACAGCGACATCACAAGACTGTCATAAGACCAAATGAACTACAAGAAGCTTAGAACCAATTGGCTGCAAAGCTTCATTGCTGCAAGAAGCTTCATTTGGCCATCACTGCTTCCTTGAGGAAGACAGACAACCTCTGCTGTCAACACTGTTGTCGTCCAACATGCCTACTAGCATGCATTGCAGTGCTACAGATGTAAATAACAATCAAAATTCATGTTCTGTGCTCATTATTTCATCAGTTACTGTTCCAGCTGTTTAATTAATTTTTAGTTATGGTATTTGGTAACACTCTATTTAACAGTGGCGCCATAAGACTGTCATAAGACCATCATACTTATGACATGACACAGCCTTGAGCATTAATGAATCCTTATGACGGATGACATTTTGTGCCATCCGACAAATCATCTCACTTTTGAATGAATGAAAAAAATCTGAGCGGGACATAAATAGAGTTAGTGACCTCATTTGCTGGATGACACTTAATGACATCTGTCATAAGCATTCTATACATGACTATATATATATATATATATATATATATATATATATATATATATATATATATATATATATGACTGTGTCATGTCATAATTATATAATTATGACGGTCTTCTGGCAGTCTCATGACGCCGGTGTCAAACTGTTACATATGAACCCAAATATTTACTATTTACAGGATTCAAAATGAGGGAAAAAAGTAGCGGCTTATATTCCGAAAAGTACGGTAGTATTTCGTAGATGCACCTTTGGCTCAGATCACAGCATTGAATCTGGGTGGATAAGTCTCAATCAGTCTTGTACAGGGTGACCCAAAAAGATGCGTACCCATGAAAATTTCAATTGTGACTTTGATTAAAAAGCTATTTATTTCAAATTACAACCACACATTATTCAGTTTATGGAAGACCATTCACCAGAGTTTCAGCTATTTCTGTCAGTTTTTAGTCAATTTATGGCTTTCCCAAGATGTGTTCCAAATGTCCACCATTCTGTTGCAAGCAAACCTGTACTCGTCTGACAAAGTTGTCAATCACTTTTACACACTCCTCTTTCGGGATGGCTCTTATTTTTGCTGTGATGGCAGTTTTCAGTTCCTCAATTGTTTGTGGATTTCCCTGGTATACATTGTCTTTGAGGAAACCCCACAGATAAAAATCTGGGGGGGTTAAGATCTGGTGAGTGCGGGGCCCATTCCACATCGCGTCTTCTGCTTATGAGTCTCTCTTCGAACCTCTGCCTCAACCAAGCAATGGTTTCGTTGGCTGTATGAGGTGGTGCCCCGTCTTGCTGAAACCATTGTGAAGCTCTCACAACCCTTCCCAACCCGAACACATTTGGAACACATCTTGGGAAAGCCATAAATTGACTAAAAATTGACAGAAATAGCTGAAACTCTGGTGAATGGTCTTCCATAAACTGAATAATGTGTGGCATTCATTCTGCCGTCTATTTTTACAAGCCTTTCAGGTCCGGCTGCTGAGAAACATCCCCATAGCATGATGCTGCCACCACCATACTTCACAGCGGGGATGGTGTGTTTTTCGTGATTGAAAAGCTGAGTTTGCCTAAAAGCATATGGAAGACTCCATGGTCAAGTGGAAGAACACGCTTTGGCCTGATGAGGCCAAAATTGAGCTTTTTGGCCGTCAGACAGGACGTTATGTTTGGCGGAAACCAAACACTGCACACGCAAAACGTTTTTTGACCACTTAGTAGCAGAGGTGGGTAGTAACGCGTTACATGTACTCTTTTACCTTTACTTGGGTAACTTTTTGAGAAAAATGTACTTCTAAGAGTAGTTTTACTCATACTTTTTACTTTTACTTGAGTAAAAAAAAAAACGCTACTCTTACTCTGTTACTTTGAGCTACTCAAGACTCGTTACATTTTTCCCCTTTTTTCTACATAATCGACTTTTTTGTTTGTTTGTTTGTTTTTGCAAGCGATGCCAAGAGTAGCTCTACCAATTTCACCAATGAGACGTCGCAGCAATAATACATCAGTCTGACGCAAGCTTGCCTTTCTATGATGACACCAGCCTGTTCATTCATGTGGTGTCTTTAGCACTGTATAAAATAAAGTATTTGATATAGAACGCTTTTTAAATTTAAACCTCTCTCCCAGTTTTTATTTGGCACCGATTAACCACGGAAACGCGGAGATAATATCCTTTTAATTTCATAATAGTAACTATGAAGGAACTACAGTATTCACTATTCAAATGAGGAAATATTTTCTCCATTAGAGGGCACTCATGCTCTTTGGACGAATAATGCTTCATTTCTGTCTTTTTTTTTCTTTCACTCGCCGGAATTCAAAATTTTTTTTGTTTGTTTTTGTTTTAATTTCTTTGGCTTAATGCGGTTATATAATGGGTTATTGTACAGTATCGTTATAACAACAGTTCATATAGATAAGTTTGTGCTCAGAGAAAAACAATACCTTTGTTAAAAAAAATTTTTAAAAATCAAACAAAAATAAGCTGTTACAATGTTCCTCATTACTTGAGGATTCTTTTCACTGGATATTTTTTTACTTTTACTTGAGTAATATTATTTTGAAGTAACGCTACACTCACTTGAGTACAATTTTTGGCTACTCTACCCACGTCTGCTTAATAAATGATAAACCAGTAAAGTAAATTTGCAGATCGTGTCTATTGTTCAAGAGATTCCACGAAATAGCTCAAATCGGGAACCAGAGATGTTTGCTTTGCAGGAGTGCTTTATGTCTTTGTGATTTATACAAAGATCTGTGTAAAAGCTGGTATGCAAACAAAGCAGATCATTCCTTAAATTAATTTGTAATCGTTCAGATTTTTTGTTGTCATTCTTAATTAATTTAGTTCTGACAAACAGACAAATCAAGTTTTTTCTGTTTTCTGTTTTTTATTACTTAAATACTTGGTCTGCAATGTTTTTGCATAACACATAATAAACTTGTGGGTTCTTTGGCAAAAAGCCATTAGCAACACGCATAGGTTTAGAACAACACCAATATGTAACATTGTCGTAATATTATTGTATGACTTTTGACCACAAAAATACTTCTGTGTATGCACAGTCGAGATTTAATAGATATTATGGATATGCTCCAAAATAATCTTTGATCCAAGACTGCACCATATATTACAATGCAGAAAAACTGTTGCACTGTAAAAGTGCACTCAAAAAAATGAAACGTGGTATTTTTGCAAGAACCTTATTTCACTTGGTTTGACAGAACTGCTTTAAGTAACTATTAAGTTATGTAGTTACGTAAATGAAAAATGCCTAAATTAATTAAGTAAGACTTAATAAACTACTTGAACAAGTTAAGCAATTCCTATTCAAACCTTTTATACGCAAAATGTGTAACCACCTTTTGTTTTCTTGCAATAGGAGTGTTAATTTTAAATATTCATTGTGATGTTGTTACTAATCTGGATGAGTGGGGAACCCCAGTGCAAAACATGGGCCTAACTGGCAATTGTACCCTACTGTTGCGCTCGTGAGAGGTAACAGAGGGACTTTGCATCCCTTAAGTAACCACAGAAGTGATGCTCACTATTACAGTATGTGTTTTTTCAACCGAACACACTCCAGCTATTTACAGACAATACTACATGAGTGTCGCTTTACCCAGAAGTCGTTGCACCTGCTGTGTTTTCTGACACGTGCACTTAAACTGGGTGTGGCTGATTAACTCTACTAGTACATTTAACTCTGCCCGGGGTGTTTGTGTTCAACTCACTTAACTGACACCGCGCCACAAGCAATCCTAACACTGCTAGTGTTTAAAAAACACCCAAATCAACACCGATCGACTCAAAAATAATTTACACCAAAAAGTCAACTCCACAGATTTTGCTGTGTACAGCAACTGCAAAAGGACAAAAGTCATACAACTTTTGCATCACGTTACATACAGTGGGGCAAATAAGTATTTAGTCAACCACTAATTGTGCAAGTTCTCCCACTTGAAATTATTAGAGAGGCCTGTAATTCTCAACGTGGGTAAACCTCAACCATGAGAGACAGAATGTGGGAAAAAAAACAGAAAATCACATTGTTTGATTTTTAAAGAATTTATTTGCTAATCATGGTGGAAAATAAGTATTTGGTCAATACCAAAAGTTCATCTCAATACTTTGTTATGTACCATTTGTTGGCAATAACGGAGGCCAAACGTTTTCTGTAACTTTTCACAAGCTTTTCACACACTGTTGCTGGTATTTTGGCCCATTCCTCCATGCAGATCTCCTCTAGAGCAGTGATGTTTTGGGGCTTTCGTTGGGCAACACGGACTTTCAACTCCCGCCACAGATTTTCTATGGGGTTGAGATCTGGAGACTGGCTAGGCCACTACAGGACCTTGAAATGCTTCTAACGAAGCCACTCCTTTGTTGCCCTGGCTGTGTGTTTGGGATCATTGTCATGCTGAAAGACCCAGCCAAGTCTCATCTCCAATGCCCATGCTGATGGAAGGAGATTTTCATTCAAAATCTCTCGATACATGGCCCCATTCATTCTTTCCTTTACACAGATCAGTCATCCTGGTCCCTTTGCAGAAAAACAGCCTCAAGCAGGATGTTTCCACCCCCATGCTTCACAGTGGGTATGGTGTTCTTCAGATGCAATTCAGTATTCTTTCTCCTCCAAACACGAGAATCTGTGTTACTACCAAAAAGTTCTATTCTGGTTTCATCTGACCATAACACATTCTCCCAGTCCTCTTCTGGATCATCCAAATGCTCTCTAGCGAACTGCAGACGGGCCTGGGCGCGTACTTTCTTCAGCAGGGGGACACGTGTGGCAGTGCAGGATTTGAGTCCCTGTCGGCGCATTGTGTTACTGATAGTAGCGTTTGTTACTGTGGTCCCAGCTCTCTGTAGGTCTTTCACTAGGTCCCCGCGTGTGGTTTTGGGATTTTTGCTCACCGTTCTTGTTATCATTTTGACGCCACAGGGTGAGATCTTGCATGTAGCCTTGGATCGAGGGAGATTATCAGTGGTCTTGTATGTCTTCCATTTTCTAATAATTGCTCCCACAGTTGATTTCGTTACACCAAGCGTTTTACCTATTGCAGATTCTGTCTTCCCTGCCTGGTACAGGTCTACAATTATGTCTCTGGTGACCTTCGACAGCTCTTTGGTCTTGGCCACAGTGGAGTTTGGAATGTGACTGACTGAGGTTGTGGACAGGTGTCTTTTATACCGATAATGAGTTAAAACAGGTGCCATTAATACAGGTAACGAGTGGAGCCTCGTTTGACCTCGTTAGAAGAAGTTAGACCTCTTTGACAGCCAGAAATCTTGTAGTTGAAAGTTTGTAGGTGACCAAATACTTATTTTCCACTCTGATTTGGAAATAAATTCTTTAAAAATCAAACAATGTGCTTTTCTGTTTTTTTCCACATTCTGTCTCTCATGGTTGAGGTTTACCCATGTTGACAATTACAGGCCTCGCTAATCTTTTCAAGTAGTAGAACTTGCACAATTGGTGGTTGACTAAATACTTATTTGCCTCACTGAAGGCTATATATTAAGCAATGTTTTTTCATAAGTGTTTTAATTGACTCTCTTACATGATAAATACAACAATGGGTTCAGTAATTTGTAAAAACACAAAGCCAATATGTATATACGATAAAAAAACACCTATTTAAAATTTTATTTTTTATTTTATTTAATCAGATTACAAATGTATTTAGTATTGCTTTTTCATAAGTGTTTTAATTGACTCGCTTACGTAATTGATACAACAATGGATTCAGTTATGTGTAAAAACACAAAGCTAATGTGTATATAAAGTGGTACCACTACATACGCTCGCTTCGACACACAATCTTTTCGACATTCTACGTAAAATTTGACTCGCCATTTGTTTCTACATCCGCCGTCATGCTCGAAATACGACAATTTATTAAAGCGCTGCAGTTTCTTTGTTTTGCCGCAAGACGGACACACGGCGAATTTCTTGTGAGAGAAATCAAAATGGGTTCCAAGAATGTTAGTGCAGGTGGTGAAAAAAAGGTAAAAGGTGAGGCTTACCATTGAAATGATGATGGAAATCATAAACTATGAGCATGGTGGGCGCGTCCGTGAACTGGCTTGACAATAAGGCCGTAGAATGTCTACAATCTTGACGGTCCTCCTCCGACCTCTGTTCGCCAGTCTTGCTTAACTTTATAAGTTAAGGTGACAATTATTATTATCGTAACATTGCCAAAAAATCGCCAGCTTTTATCAGGTTTTTAATAGTGCTGTCAAATTTATCGCGTTAACGGGCGGTAATTAATTTTTTAAATTCATCACGTTAAAATATTTGACGCATTTAACGCATGCGCGGAATGACCCGCTCATGCATTGCCTCAAACAGATTACAATGACGCAGTTGCTAAGAGGCAGAGAAAGGCGAGTGACAAAGGCGTTCATTAGATCGTGCCGTTTATTGGCATAAGCTTCGGTAACTCCTTCACAACAAACATAAGTATCATTTAGTGAAAGCACAACAAAAATAATATCTCTCAAAAAATATAATGTTCACAAAAAGAAAAGTGCTGTATTAATGAGGCCCTATTTTCACACAGTTAAACAACAATGCAAAGAGAACTGGCATTCCCAATCAAAATAGCTATCCAAAATACACATAAAACTTACTCAGACTTTGGTCAAACTCTATTCAAACATTTTGTTTAGCCCAACAAATACACTGGATGGCAATATTTAGTCACAATATACAAACTATCAGAAGTCTCGTACGTTATGAAGCCAGCACTCAAATGACCTGGATGGACAACTAACAGGGAACTGCGGCATCAGTCGAGGGACAAAACACACTCATTGGCTTGATTTCTAAGTAATTTAAAACTCGCCATTGACACCTTGTGGTATATTTCAATCACTACCTTACGTAGTTAAAGACACTGTGGAAGAACGGCAGGGAACCCGATGTGACGTCACCGCTCGGCGACGTCAACAATGGCGAGCTACTAGTTTATTTTTTCATTGAAAATTTGACTAATTTTATTCAAACGAAAACATTAAGAATGGTTTTAATATAAAATTACTATAACTTGCACTAACATTTATCTTTTAAGAACTACAAGTCTTTCTATCCGTGGATCCCTTTAACAGAAAGAATGTTAATAATGTTAATGCCATCTTGTGGATTTATTGCTATAATAAACAAATACAGTACTTATGTACAGTATGTTGAATTTATATATCCGTCTTGTGTCTTAGCTTTCCATTCCAACAATAATTTACAGAAAAATATGGCATATTTTAGAGATGGTTTGAATTGTAATTAATTATGATTAATTAATTTTTAAGCTGTGATTAACTCTATTAAAATGTTTAATTGTTTGACAGCCCTAGTTTGTAATCATTTATTGCAGAACTTGTGCAACACAACATTCTTACTGTCTGCCACAGCTATGAAAAGTGAAAGTAAAAGGTCCTCTCTCACTCTGGTACGTCAGCCACACGGTGCATTCAGGTACACCATGCAAAACACATCTGCCACCTTAGAACCCCATTCGTTACATTATTACAGGTATTATCATTATTATTATTATTATTACTATGATTATAATTATATTTTTATTCTAATTTTTATTCATAATTTATTTGTTTTGCTCTGTGTAATTGCTATTTGCAATAGTACCAACATTCATTCATTAGTGTAGGTTTTCGGGCTGTGGAACAAATTAATGGAATTATAATGTATTCTTACGGGAAAATCCTGCTTGACATCCGACCATTTCGACTTACAAACAAGGTCCTGGAATGATTTAACTTCATATGTAAATGTACCACTGTACAATGAAAAACACCTCTCTAAAAGTTAAAATCATGTTATGTACAGTATATATTAAGCAATGCTTATTCATAAGTGTTTTAACTGGCTCTCTTACATGATAAATACAACAATGGATTCAGTATTGTGCAGAGGTGGGTAGTAACGCGTTACAAGTACTCCGTTACATTTCCTTGAGGAACTTTTTGAGAAAAATGTATTTATAAGAGTAGTTTTACCAAGCCATACCTTTTACTTTTACTTGAGTAGATTTTAGAAGGAAAAAAATGCTATTCTTACTCCGCTACTTTGGGCTACACAAGAGTCGTTACATTTTTCCTCCTCCTTTTTTTTTTTTTGCTAGAGATGCTATTGCCATGAGTAACGCTTCTAATTTCACCAATGAGACGGTGCACATCACATAATCACGTGACTCCGTTACACCAATGAGACGCAAGCTTGCCGTTCTATGATCACGCCAGCCTGTTCAGTCACATGGCGCCTTTGAAGCACCGTAACAAATGGAGTATTTGACATAGAGCGGTGCCCTCAACATGAATCAAAAGTGCGGCTTTAAAACAACTCTCAGTTATTTTTGGCACCGATCGACCACGATATGATCCTTTTAATTTCATAATTGTAACTATGAAGGAACTACAGTATTCACTATTCAAACTAGGAACTATTTTCTCCACTAGAGGGCAGGGCACTCATGCTCTTTGGATGAATAATGCTTCATTGTTTTTGTTTTTTTCTCTCTTGCTGGAATTTAATGATTTTTTCCCCCCTTTGGCTTAATGTGGTTATGTAATGGGTTATTGTACAGTATCATTATAACAGCAGTTCATGTAGATAAGTTTGTGCTGAGAGAAAAAAATACCATTGTTTGAAAAAAAATAAAAAATAAGCAGTTACTCAAAATGTTACTCATTACTTGAGTATTCTTTTCACTGGATACGTTTTTACTTGTACTTGAGTGCATTTGAATTGAATTTATGCTCTGACAAGTTCACCTTTCCAAATATTAATTGATTTAGATCAAAGGCGTAGGTTTGCATAGGGACAGTAGGGACAAAACACTGCCAACTTTTCAGGATGCTACCAACTTCTAAGCAACCTTATTTGCGTTATACACTCACTAGCCACTTTATTAGGTTCATCATGCTAGTAATGGGAGCACTCAATTGGTACCAAGGGGCCCAAAGAGTGCCAGGAAAATATTCCCCACACCATTACACTACCACCACCAACCTGAACCGTTGATACAAGGGAGGATGGATCCATGCTTTCATGTTGTTGACGCCAAATTCTGACCCTACCATCCGAATGTCGCAGCAGAAATCGAGACTCATCAGACTAGGCAACGTTATTCCATTCTTCTATTGTCCAATTTCGATGAGCTTCTGCAAACTGTAGCCTCAGTTTCCTGTTCTTAGCTGAAAGAAGTGGCACCCGGTGTGGTCTTCTGCTGCTGTAGCCCATCTGAGATGCTCTTCTGCCTACCTTGGTTGTAACGGGTGGTTATTTGAGTCACTGTTGCCTTTCTATCAGCTCGAACCAGTCTGGCCATTCTCCTCTGACCTCTGGCATCAACAAGGCATTTCCGCCCACAGAACTGCCGCTCACTGGATATTTTTTCTTTTTCGGACCATTCTCTGCAAACCCTAGAGACAGTTGTGCATGAATATCGCAATAGATCAGCAGTTTCTGAAATAGTCAGACCAGCCCTTCTGGCACCAACAACCATGCCACATTCAAAGTCACTCAAATCACCTTTCTTCCCCATACTGATGCTCGGTTTGAACTGCAGGAGATTGTCTTAAACCGTGTCTACATGCCTAAATGCACTGAGTTGCCGCCATGTGATTGGCTGATTAGAAATCAAGTGTTAATGAGCAGTTGGACAGGTGTACCTAATAAAGTGGCCGGTGAGTGTATAAAGACTTCAGTTTTATAGGTCATTTAGATTGTCTTCCCATATGTTTTAATAGTTGTAATTGACCCCACCATTATTAAGTGAATTATTTTCATGATGTTCAGACCTACATGTACCTCTTTTGACTTTCTGAATGTGCCGGTCCATTTTTTTCCCTCTTAAGCGCACATTGGATTGGCTGATGACTTCAACACACACAAACACACATTAGATATTAGAGATAATAGCAAAGGCCTAGGTTTACATATGGACAGTAGAGACATAACACCAGCACCTTTTCAGGATGCTTAAATTGTCCACACCAACTTTTAAGCAAATCTTATTTGCATTATGTAATGAGTTCACTCATATAGGTTATATAGATTGTCTCCTCATATGTTGTAAGAATACAAGTGACCCTACCATTATTAAACTAATCGATTTCATGATGTTCATACTAAGATATACCCCTTTTCACCTTTTGAATGTGCCAGTCCATTTTTCCCCCTCAAACGCACGAGTGATTGGCTGATGACTTGCATTTATTTAAAATAAATTTATTTTCTATATTATTAAAAAATATATTTTTATTTGCAGCCTATGCGGACATTTTTTTTTCCAGAATATCATACATTAATTATAATCGTTATAAGTTTGGCTGTTCTTGTGGGAAAAAAAACAGTAGTGTTTTACCATGAGGGAAGGCTCTATTTTATGAATTTATTTTTGTTATGCCCTGACTCAGGACATTTTCAGTTATATTTTGATTTATTTCGACAAATATTAGTCTTAAATGAATAATAGTCTTAAAACAAATGTTTACATTTTCGAATTCTTGGATTGTTAAGAGATTCTTTACAAGTTTGAATTTATTGTGTATGTTAATATAATTTAAGTTCCAATATTGTTATTTAAGTTTGCTAATAAAATCCAGACACATCCAAGTTTTGAAAATGTTTCTGTAGTTTTTCAAAACAAAGGTTTGAATCGAATGGTTTATCACCTGAACCAATACACATGAAAGTTAGTAAAAGTCAATACAGATTTATTTTGCATTGATCATTCAGCCTATCAATTGATTAGGTTCATATTCGCGCAAAATGAGGCCCTGACCCCTGTTCACCCAATCTGTTTGGTCTTATTAATGTACCATCCCCAGCAAAAAAGTGTACATGCATGTTACGCTGTTATATCCTCCCTACCAATATTGAGACCAAAACCTACGCCCTTGGATATTAGGAATATTGTAAGTTTTTTTTTCAGGCAGCAGCAGCCACTGTAAGAAATGTAAAAAGACATCAATGTTGTGGAAGTGGGGAACACACCACTAATTTTGCTACTGAAAGTCTGACCTGCATTAGAGTTAGCATAACATTCAATTGTGTGAACTTGCTAACCTGGAAAACTCGAGTAGGAAGCTGCTTACAGAGAAGTGTGCTCCTTTACATGTTTTCTACATTTAACGTTAATTAAACTGTGAAAAATGTAGTGAACTGAGGTTTACCCCCATTTCCCCAATTTTACTTTTTATATTATTTATGTGGTCTTAAAGCAGCCCACAGGAGCTTTTTTTTTTTTCTTTTTTTTTTTTTGTTGAGTTTGGTTTTGCTTGTGGTCAAAAGCAGTCATGTTTTCACTGACAAACAAGTTTTTTTTTCAGTTATATTTAATTTAGACAGTTTTGAGTGGTCATAATACAAATGTTTATTTTTTGCTCTTATGGATAGTTAAGAGATGATTAACAAGCTTGCACTTATTGTGTAAATACAATTTAAGTTATGTTTCAAATAATGCAATTTAAATTTGCTCATAAGATCTGTTTTCAAAATATTTAATAGTTTTTGAAAACAAAGGTTTGAATTGAACGGTGTAGGCTGAACTTAAAGTGCATATGACACCAAAAAGCATGTTTATTTCAATTTTCACTCGGTTTTTTAGCTCCTGAATGAAATGGACCGCTTGGATGTGTGTGGAAGCAATCGTTTTATGTATTCAGTTTTTGAATCCTGCGCCATGAAAATGAGTGACGACCGGTTTCAGTCTCGGGTTTAGGATGAATGCGAATGTGACGTCACCTGGGTCAGCATCCCACAATACAGCATTAATTTATAGCATGCAGATGGACTACGGATTCAGTTGATTTTGCGGATTAATTGGTTTATTTTTTGCATCAGGCCAGCCAAACGGCTGCTGCAAATTGTTGCTGCACCAGTGAGAGGCATGTGAGCCTTTTTGGGTTTCAAAAGGTTCCCGTTCACCGCGGATATTGGCCAAAACAAGCCCTACTACTGTGCGACCATTGGACTTACAAGGAAGTGAGTAAACATCGTATTTTGTATTATGTGAAATACTGGGATCATGGCACACGTTTTAATACAGAGGTGGCTTGCATTTTGTGGCTGATTGTCCAGAATGCCACTTGGCCGACGACTGGCGGCTTGTTTGCACCCCCCCCCCCCCCCCATACTCGGCTTATTGACCTCTTCGTGCGCCCGGTGATCTGTCAAATTTTCAAGCCCATCAGAAATTTCAACATTGTGTTAAAAATGGCCACGAATACAGCGATTACAAAGTAAACACCACAAACTTTCTTTAAATAAAGGGCTATTTAATTACGTTTGATCATGGACTGACATCTAGAGAAGTTCTCCTACATATCCTGCCTTGTTAGCTGCAAAACAACTGCAAGCAGCCCTCTGTTTATGTCGTCGCCGTGTAGTTAAGCATTATTTTACGCCATATTCGTGGCAGCTATGCTCTCCTCTGACGTCGGCCGGTTTGTCCGGCGGTACTCTCCAGCTGCTTCCCCGGCGAGCTCTCCTGTCCGTAGCAGGGCAACGAGCTGTAACTTACATTGAGCCAATGGACAACCCCGCCACCGTGTGATATGAGCCAAGTTAGTTTTGTGTGATTTTTCACTTCGAAAAGCGAAATTAAGACTTTGAGACGTCACCCAGTTCAGTTTAGCATGTCGGCTAGCTGTCACGCCTTTTGGTTTGTTTACATTCTCCGAAGCCGGGGCAGGGAAATGACAAAAGCCTGACTAACTACGGTGGCATAAAGTATCGTTCGGCAGGTGCAACAGTAAAGGTTAAGTCGACAGTTTTGACAGTTATGGAGTAATTTTTCCATGTCATACTGAGTAAATGCATTTTTATTATTTCATATTCCATTTAGCACAAGACTATTATTTGTCATGACCATACCATTTATTTAGCAATCGGGTAAAAATGATTCGATAAAAAGAATATCCTGTAAAAATATTGGCGTAGAGAGACTGAAACAATTACATTTTACGGCTATCGTTGCCGCATTTTCCTCATTCTGAATAATTCCCCCTCAATGGGCTGAATTGGAAATCAGATGAAACAATCACCCTGCCGACGTCATCCACCTGTTGGGGACGCTAGAGCCCTATAATGGTAGGCGTGGCTAAACGGCAGATAAAAAGAGTAATTTCTCATCATCTGTGCTTTGCCAAATTGTTGTATGTAGTCAAATCGTCTCAAAATATGATTCTAATCAGGGGTGTTACGGGGGGGGGCATTGCCCACCAACGTATACGCTCTGCCCACCCAAAGAAAACTGGATGTAGTACTAACGGCAATCTGGGCACCGCGTATGGTATCCCATTCATATAGTACTGATGTGTTCTAAGTTTTAACCTTTGTGTTGTTACCTCATCTTTCTCCTTAAAAAGAAAAAAAAAAAAAAAAAGAAATGAAATGTTGGTTTGTTCATAGGGGGAGCTACACACATGTATGCATATTTTTATTTATGTATTTTATTTTTTTTTACATTTTATCAAAGTTTTCACCAGTGTTCACCTGGCTGTTGAGTTTTGAAGGATTCGGAGGGGTCAAAGTGGGGCTCAAAGCGTCGGCGGGACAAAGAATGACTGCTAGGGGGCGCTACATAGTGTATTTGGAATTTGTCTTTACTGTTAGGTTTTGTGTTGGTTTCTCCTAGTGTGACTTGTCCCTGTGATTGCCCATTGCTCTCACCTGTGTGTGTTCTCCCAGTGTATCCTGCAATCTGCATCCACCTGTGTTACCCAGCTGTTCCTCGTGTCATTATCCCTTGTCTGCGTGTGTCTTTTTTTGTCACTCCTTGTTGCGTCATTTGCCACGTTTACATGGAGCCAAATATTCCAATTACAATCGGAATATTTGTTCAAACCGAATAAATGTGTTCCATATAAACACCTCATTCGGAATGAACAGGCCCAAACCAAATGGAATTTCATTCCGATTCACAGGGGTGGAATATTCCTTTTCCCAAACCGATTAGAAGTAAAATTATATCATGTAAACAGGGAAGCGGAATGGTGTCTGGTTGCGTTCTTTCTGCGCATGCTCCGTACTGACGTGGTGACGTCACTCGGTGACGTAAGTAACGTCACTTGCAACATGGCTTCCAAGCACACGCACAGCGCACCCACACAACTTTTTAAATGAACGGCATATCATTCTGAAGTTTTGGTTCCACTCGAAAGTTAAAACAGCAGCTGATCTGACGATCGATCTCCATGTTTTGCAACGTGACGCTTTGTTTTGATTAATCTGCGCATGTCAGACGGCAGTTGTCAAACGTCCTTTCGGGATAAAGGCAGTCACATGTAAACGCTGGATCGGAATAGATGAAGTGACATGTAAACAGCTGATGTGAAATTTCCATTCGGAATGATTTGAATCGGTATGAATAAAAGTCAGCATGTAAACGTGGCTATTGTCTATGTCAATGTCAGCGTCTTTGTCTGTGTCAAAGCCAAGATCTTCCAAGCCCTCGTGTTCCGTGTAAGTTTTTGAAAAGCAGTCTTTTGTTAGTGATACTTTTGTTTGCCTCAGTGCTATCTTTTGATTACCACAACCTCTGTTTTGTACTTTGTTTTTAGTTGGCTTTAATTAAATCCTTTTTGCACTGTTATCTGCTTCGCCTTTGTTTTCCCTGCAATTGGGTCCGCACAACCTGCCTGCCCCACACTACCTGACAGAATGACGCAACCACTCCTGGACCCAGCGGGAAAGATTCATTTTCGGCCAGCGCGCCGACACCCTCAACCCACCCACAGACCACAACACATTTTTTGGGATTCTGATTTTTCAGACTTTGAGGAGGATCACAATTTATATGACCTCCTCTATTCTGATTCTAACTCCGACCCAGATTTTTTTTCCATGCCCTTTTCTTCACCCTCTCGGTTTTTTTCAGGCCTCCCTCATTCCATGCCACCCAGTCTGTCCATGAACCCTGTCCAAAAGTCTCGGCGATCTCGTCCACGCCGACGTCGTGGGCATGTCTTGACGGCTCGGCTTCCCGAGGCTCCCGCGCCGGGTCCCCGCAGTCAAGTTCCTCCCGCGCCGGCTCCCCGCAGTCAAGTTCCTCCCGCGCCGAGTCCCCGCAGTCCTGTGCCCGCGCCGACTCCCCGCAGTCCTGTGCCAGCAGACCCCTGCGACTCCGCTGCTGTTCTGCCAGCAGACCCCTGCGACTCCGATGCTGTCCCGCCAGCAGACCCCTGCGACTCCGCTGCTGTCCCGCCAGCAGACCCCTGCGACTCCGCTGCTGTCCCGCCAGCAGACACCTGCGACTCCGCTGCTGTCCCGCCAGCAGACGACCACGCTGCTGTCCCGCCAGCAGACGACACCGCTGCTGTCCCGCCAGCAGACGACACCGCTGCTGTCCCGCCAGCAGACGACACCGCTGCTGTCCCGCCAGCAGACTCCGAAGTTCCTGGCCCTCGCCCCGACGATGCTGCTCCCCGCTTCTTGCCACGGCTTGGCGGCATGAAAGACCGAGCACTGCCTCGTCTGGGACACCCGCCTGATCGGCCCGTGCGGTCGCCCAACGTCTGGCGCCCTGGACGCCCTCCAGATCGACCCTTGCGGTCAGCCCATGTCTGGCGTCCTGGATGCCCGCCTGACTGGCCCTGACGGGCTGGTGTTGCTAACTCCTCCGAGCAACCTTCTGACTTTTCGTTTCTTCGGGACGTCTGGGATCCGTCCCTTGAGGGGGGGGTACTGTTAGGTTTTGTGTTGGTTTCTCCTAGTGTGACTTGTCCCTGTGATTGCCCATTGCTCTCACCTGTGTGTGTTCTCCCAGTGTATCCTGCAATCTGCATCCACCTGTGTTACCCAGCTGTTCCTCGTCTCGTTATCCCTTGTCTGCGTGTGTATATAATGACCCAGTTTCTTGTCACTCCTTGTTGCGTCATTGTCTATGTCAATGTCAGCGTCTACGTCCGTGTCAAAGCCAAGATCTTCCAAGCCCTCGTGTTCCGTGTAAGTTTTTGAAAAGCAGTCTTTTGTTAGTGATACTTTTGTTTGCCTCAGTGCTATCTTTTGATTACCATAGCCTTTGTTTTGTACTTTGTTTTTAGTTGGCTTTAATTAAATCCTTTTTGCACCGTTATCTGCTTCGCCCTTGTTTTCCCTGCAATTGGGTCCGCACAACCTGCCTGCCCCGCACTACCTGACACTTTACAATGTATCAAAGATTGCACCTGTGTTGACCTGCCTGCCGATTTTGGTGCATTTTGAAGCATTCTAAGCGGGTCAAATTGAGCTCAAAGGGGCTGCGGAACAAAGAATAACTATAATAATAATAATAATAATAATAATAAAAAAACCGAGGAACCACAATAGGTTACCTAAAAAAAGAACATTGTTACCTGCATGTCCATACTGTTCATGTGTTCTAAGTCATATCAAATCAAATCAACTTTTATTTGTTTAGACCACACATGTCCAAAGTCCGGCCCGGGGGCCAAATGCGGCCCGTGGTCAAATTTCATCCGGCCCCCAGTCTCTGTCATAAAATCGCTAACGTCTGGCCCACACGCAGACTTAATAAATTGGTCAACAGTACTGCTACCAGCATGTGAAATAGCTTACACACTAAATGCTGCTCCTCATTTACCCACTAAAAGTCAGCAGCACCCTAAGAGACATTACTCCGTATGACCCTCTACTTCCAATTTTCTAAAATGGCAATAATCAACAAAAAAGAGAAAGTTGACTGCGTTGGCTGATGCTTCAAGGATAGGTGGAAATTGGACTATTTCTTCACTAAAATACGCAACAACTTGTCTGCCTCATTTGCAAAGAGACAGTCGCTGTTTTTAAAGAGTTCAATGTGAGGCGATATTACCAAACAAGACACACTGACATGTACGACAAGGTTACAGGGAAGATATGTAGCGAGAAATTGAAGCAACTTTAAGCTAGTTTAATTTCACAGCAGCAGTCTTTCGCAAGAGCCCGCAAGTTGAAAGAGAACGCCACAAAGGCTCGTTGTGAGATTGTTGAAGTTGTAAAAAATTGTAAAACAAAAGAAAATGTGACACACGGAATGGCTTGCTAAAATATATTGTTCTACGTAGAGGACGTCAGCCAAGGTCGGCCCCCCACATTTTTACCACACCAAATCTAGCCCCCTTTGCAAAAAGTTTGGACACCCCTGGTCTAAACTGTAAGTCCTGATAGGATTTTGAGTTTTAGCAGTGTTCAAAATAAATGCTGTGCTGTATTGGAGCACATTAGGCACCAGTGCTACTTGGTGTTGACAGTTGACAGTTTAATTGACAGTTAGCATTATTAAGTTTTTATTTTACACCCTAATCACTCTACAGCGCTGTTTTCACAGATTAAATAAAGCCTGTATGTAAGAGTTAGCCACGCATCGACAGTGGCCATAATGAATAGAAACCTAGCCCTCCGCAGGGATAACATTACGTGAGCAAGTGACAGTAACGTTAATCTTATTTATGAGCGCTGAGAAGTTTACTGCTTTAAGATGGCGGCTGTTTTATTAACGCCGCCGAGTCGGTAATTTCGCATCTAGTTCTACGTACATGTGATATCTATGACACGCATCAGACGCTACCTGCTACCACCGTAGCAACATGTGGGCGTAGTTTTTAGCAACGTCAACGCAGTTTGTAACAGCTGTCGGCTGCAGTAAGGTATTTTTTTATTGCTTCTTCCTCTACGCACGTGACGTCAGCACATTGTCCCGCATTAAAAGTAGTCCGGGCAAAACGCGATGCTTAGTGCTGGCAAAATGAAATGATTCCTCGAGGTGAATAAAATTACTCTGATCAGTTTTTAAACTGGAGTTACTCGAGTTGCTGAAAATGTGACACACAGAATGGCTTGCTAAAATATATTGTTCTACGTAGAGGACGTCAGCCAAGGTCAGCCCCCCACATTTTTACCACACCAAATGTGGCCCCCTTTGCAAAAATTTTGGACACCCCTGGTTTAGACCAAATCACAACAACAGTTATCTCAGGGAGAATACAAAACATGTTTTAAGGTGCAGTAGCCCTACGATGGATTTCTACCTACTTGTACCTTTTTTTTTTTTTTTCTGTTTTATTGTGTTATGTATATATTAGGCATAAGGTGTACATTTAACTAGGGCTGTCAAACAGACACCTTATTTGTTTCAACCCAGCCATAAAAAGAAAATAATTATATTTATTAGGGCTGTCAAACGATTAAAATTTTTAATCGAGTTAATCACAGCTTAAAAATTAATTAATCGTAATTAATCGCAATTCAAACCATCTCTAAAATATGCCATATTTGTCTGTAAATTATTGTTGGAATGGAAAGATAAGACGGATATATACATTCAACATACTGTACATAAGTACTGTATTTGTTTATTATAACAATAAATCCACAAGATGGCATTAACATTATTAACATTCTTTCTGTGAAAGGGATCCACGGATAGAAAGACTTGTAATTCTTAAAAAATAAATGTGAGTTTGTATATTGTGACTAAATATTGCCATCTAGTGTATTTGTTGAGCTTTCAGTAAATGATACTGTAGCGACTTAACTGAACAGTTAACTGTTCTGCCCAAATGCATGATGGGAAGTGGTGCAACCATGACTGTGTGTGGTGGCTGCAAGTGCTATATCTTCTCTGCGTTGGGTACACTACAGGGTATTAAGAAAAAGATCAACTCCTGTCATTCTTCCCCAAAATATTTATAGTTGCTGTGAGAGAGATGACAAAGCTTTTGCCAATTAAAAGCACGGCCCCAATGAATGCTTGTATCTACTCCACTCACTTGGCACTGCCTCTTATCTCTGTATACAAGTAAAACGGCGCTATTGTAGGCTGTTTGCGGCAATGCGTGAATGACTCGTACCGCGAATGCGTTATTTGCGATAAATATTTTCACGTTTTTTACCGCCCATTAACACGATAAATTTGACAGCCCTACATTTAACAAAACAAAATAAATTTGGGATGAAATGCATAACTGATGCTACAACAATCTAACGATATACTGGCAAGCGGGGTGGCCAACCAATTTATAGGGGTGGCCGTGGCCACCCCCTGGTGGCGCCACTGCCCTCCAAGACGTTCACTGGTGTCTACAGCCATGCTTTCCCCTGGAATAACCTCGCCTTAAGACCCAAAGCATGCGTGACAACTAAATGTGTCAGCGTGCGGGTCTGTGGGAGAGCAAAGTGCTCGAGATAAGCTAGTTTCTCGCTCTCACACACGCACGCAAGTAGTCATGTATTATTTATGCTGTTGCTCCACGTGTGCTGCCGCTCTGGGATGGTCCTTGTTCGGCCCTGTGATTGGACACACCTCCAGGCTCCATCGTCTCATCCAAGCGGGGGCGGGACCTGGCTTGCACACACACCCACGATTGGCCCCGAAAAAGAAAATTTACAGCTTTATCTCCGCGGGTTCGAGGAGCAGGTCGCGGTGTTATAAATAGAGCCTCCAGCCCGGCGGGGGAGTGAAAATGAGCATCGGCGTCCGGCGACCGCTCCATGATCACTGTGAGAAGGATGCTGCAGCAAGCTCTAAGAGTATCCGGCCGGAGCGCTGTCCCTCTCCTCAAGTGGATGGAAAGGTGGGCAGAGGGCGCTGCGGTCGCTCCCGACGGGACTGCGGTGAGGAGTCTGGACGACATGCCTGGCCCGTTGGTGCTCCGCTTCGCCTGGGACTTATTCGCCCGCCGGGGACTGTCCAAGTTGCATCAGTTGCAGGTAGGCGCGTGTTCAACTTGTCAGCACCCGAAGAAGATATTTGAATGCATTATGCAAATTGACTAAAGTTTGCAAATGACTGCTTTTACAGCGAGAAGGAGCTGGATTTAGCAGCAAAATGTTAATGTACTTTCTCACTACTTCTTCTAAAAGAAAAAGCTCAGTTTGGATCCAGAGAAAGTCTTTTAACTGTATTAAATTGTGCTGTTATTTTTTCTGATTGATTTGCCAGAAATGTTGAAAGTCATGCAAAGTATCAGTATGATCATGCAGATTAACAACCACGTGCTGTTAATTTAACGCTTTTTGAGAGTGCAATTAAAACTTGAATTTAAGGTTCTTTGCAAAGCCAGGTACTCTTATCTTGCATTTCACCCAGTAGCCTTGCCTATTGCTTTTGCCAGTGAGGATATATGGAGTATATCAAGGGCGTAGGTTTGCATAGACTTAACACTACCAACTTTTCAGGATGCTCAAATTGTCCCCACCAACTTTTAAGCAACCTTATTTGAAAGAGTGCAGTTATATTAGTAATGTAATAAGGTAATTTAGATTGTCTTCCCATGTTGTCATGATAGAGATGTCCCGATCACGTCATTTTCAAAGTATCGGAATCGGCAAAAAAAATATCGGCCATGCCTTTTTTTTAATATATATATATATATATTTTTTTATTTTTTTTTTTAATTAAATCGTTTTCTAATTGTATTTAACGTTACAGACATAATATGTTACACTCATCCAGAGTATTTAGTTTAGGCTTAAGGTAGGATTAACAGATTTATCCCAATAACGGTGGTAATTCATTTTTTAAAAATGTATCACGTTAAAAAATTTAACGCAATTAATGCATGCACTGCACGACCCATGCACGCATTGTCGCGCTCCATCTGAAATGGCGCCGTTTTACCTATATAGAGAGATAAAAGGCAGTGTAAAATGAGTAGAGTGAATTTTGGCAGCCTTTGGAGCCTTTTTTTAATTGGCTAAAGCCTTACAATCCCTCTCTCTACGATTACAAATATCTTGGGAAGCAATGTGGGGAAGCAAGGTAGCAATTGATCTCTTTCTTAACACCTTATGTTATTTCCCAACGCAGAGAAGATATATCAATTGGTAGTACTACGCACAGTCATGGATCCACTTCCCATCATGCGTTTGGGCATGGCCACAGTATCATTTACTGAAATCTCAACAAATACACTAGATGGCAATATTTAGTCACAATATACAAAGTCACAAGTCTTTCTATCCATGGATCCCTCTCACAGAAAGAATTTTAATAATGTAAATGCCAGTGTTGTTAATCTTACTGAAAAAAAGTAATTAATTATAGTTACAAATTACTTCTCCCAAAAAGTAATTGCGTTACTAACTCAATTACCTGAATGTAAGAGTAATCAGTTACTTGGCAAAGTAATTGGTGATAATTACTTTTTTTTTTTTTTTTCCTCAAAAAAAAAAAAAAAAAAAAAAAAAAAAACGTTGGCCACACTATGTGAAGTTTTTTGTGGAGGTTTTTGGTACAATTGGCCCGAGCCCAATTCTTTACCCTAATTTACCCTTTACCCTGAATCAACTGTTAAAAGTTGTTAAAATTGCTCCCATTATTGCATTAGTTCCCTTCTCTCTACTTTCGACATATGAAAGTTTTAAAACTGTTTCATCATTTAAAGAAAGATTCAAGTCAAGATTTTGCCGATTTAGAAGTATTTTAGATAAAAAGTTACTTAGGTTCGCGAGGTTCTTCTCTACAATAGAGCCGTCCTAAAAAGCCTACTGCTTTAAGATGGCGGCTGTCATTTTGCATCTAGTTATATCTATATACAGTACATGGGATATCTACCATGTCTACCATATCTACCATAACATGCGGGCGTAGTATGTCCGGCTATCGGCTACAACATGTATTATTGGAGCTACCTAGCATCGCGTTTGCTCGGCGTCACAACTCTCTTGCCTCCTCCCCGCTCCTGCTCTGCTCTGTCGTCTCGGTGAGTCCGTCTCCCTCAGACTTTTCGACCAATATAGTAACGCATAGTAACGCATGCCTTTCCGTCCTCAGTAACGGTAACGGCGTTGCCAAGATGAGAAAAGTAATTAATTAGATTACCCACTACTGAAAAAAATAACGCCGTTAGTAACGCCGTTATATTGTAACGCCGTTATTAACAACACTGGTAAATGCCATCTTGAGGATTTATTGTCATAATAAACAAATACAGTACTTATGTACTGTATGTAGAATGTATATATTTGTCGGAGTTTTATTCATTTTTTTCTTAATGCATTGCCAAAATGTATATGATCGGGAAAAATTATCGGGAATGATTGGAATTGAATCGGGAGCAAAAAAAAAGCAATCGGATCGGGAAATATCGGGATCGGCAGATACTCAAACTAAAACGATCGGGATCGGATCGGGAGCAAAAAAACATGATCGGAACAACCTACATGATAGTATACTGTAGACCAGTGGTCTCCAAACTATTCCACATAGGGCCGCAGTGGGTGCAGGATTTTGTTCCAACAAAACAAGACAACACCTTTGCACCAATCTGGTGTTTTCAGTTGATTGCAGCCAGATGCTGCTTGTTTTAGCAGGAACCTCATTGGTTAAACTGTCTGTGCTTGATCGGTAGGAACCAAAACCAGGACCCACAGGACTGGTTTGGAGACCCCTGCTGTAGACCCTACCATTATTAAGTGAATTATTTTCATTATATTCAGACTTGCATTTACATTTTTACCTTTTCAATTGCTGAATGTGCCAGTCCACCCCCCCTCAAACGAACGTTTGGTTGGCAGATGAGTTGAAGCCCCTCCGTCCCGTCACAAATCACACACACATACTCACACAACCCCAACAGATTCATGTCGACAACATGCCGCCTCCTCCGCCCCCTTCGGAGAGGAGGGATATAATTTTTTTTCGGCCAGCAGCAGGTAAAAAGACATCAATGTTGTGGAAGTGGGGGAAAAAACACTAATTTTGCTAATGAAAGTCTGACCTGCATTAGAGTTAGCATAACATTAAACTTGCTAACCTGCAAAACTACTGTGGTTAGGCCAGCAGCCTCCACAAGGAATAACGAAGTCAAGCCAGCCGTTCCTTATTTGGATCATTGTTTGCGTTATGTGGATTATGGTAATATCGTCCCTACCAATGTTGAGACCAAACCTACGCCCTTGGAGTATGAATAAAAGTGGATTAAAACATACAATTATTAGAAAGTAACTTTCCGATATGGCATGCAAGAGGAACATGTTTTTTATTTTGTTTTGTTTTGTTTTGTGCAAATATAACCAGAACTTGAAGAGAGCTTTTTGAAGATATATTGTAAAATTTTTATTGTAACATTGCAGTTAAGTCCCCTAAAAAGTACGACAAAAAGTGGGACCTCTTTTTAATTAGCATTGTTCGATACAAGGGCGTAGGTTTGCATAGGGACGGGAGGGACATAACACTGCCAACTTTTCTGGATGCTCAAATTGTCCCCACCAACTTTAAAGCAAACTTATTTGCATTACTGTAGAAAGAGTTCAGTTATATAGGTAATATAGATTGTCTTCCCATATGTTGTAATGATAGAATAGACCCTTCCATTATTAAGTGAATTATTGTCATTATATTCAGACTTACATTTATCCATCTTCACTTGCTGAATGTCCTGGTCCATTCCATCCCCCCCCCCCCCCCCCCCCCCACCTCAAACGAACGTTTGGTTGGCTGATGAGTTGAAGCCCCCCCGTACCGTCACAAAAACACACGCATATTCACACAGCCCCAACAGATTCATGTCGACAACATGCCGCCTCCTCCGCCCCCTTCGGAGAGGAGGGATACAAGTTTTTTTTCCGGCCAGCAACAGGTAAAAAGTAGGGCTGTCAAAAGGATCGCGTTAACGGGCGCTAATTAATTTTTTAAATTAATCACGTTAAAATATTTGACGCATTTAACGCACATGCCCCGCTCAAACAGATTAAAATGACAGCAGTGTCATGGCCACTTGTTACTTGTGTTTTTTGGTGTTTTGTCGCCCTCTGCTGGCAATTGGGTGTGACTGATTTTATGGGTTTCAGGCTTTCAGCACCATGAGCCTTGTGTAATTACTGACATCCAACAATGGCGAGCTACTGGTTTATTTTTTGATTGAAATTTTTACAAATTTTATTAAAACGAAATCATTAAGAGGGGTTTTAATATAAAATTTCTACAACTTGTACTAACATTTATCTTTTAAGAACTACAAGTCTTTCTATCTATGGATCGATTTAACAGAATGTTAATAATGTTAATGCCATCTTGTTGATATATTGTCTTAATAAACAAATACAGTACTTTTGTACAGTATGTTGAATGTATATATCTGTCTTGTGTCTTATCTTTCCATTCCAACAATAATTTACAGAAAACTATGGCATATTTTATAAATGGTTTGAATTGCGATTAATTACGATTAATTAATTTTTAAGCTGTGATTAACTCGATTAAGAATTTAAATCGTTTGACAGCCCTAGTAAAAAGACGTCCTTGTTGTGAGAGTGGGGGAAAAAACACTCATTTTGCTACTGAAAGTCTGACCTGCATTACAGTTAGTATAACTTTAAACTTCCTAACCTGCAAAATTACTGCGGTCAGGCCAGCCTCCACAAGGAACAACGAAGTCAAGCCAGCCATTTCTTATTTGGATCATTGTTTGCGTTTTGCGCATTACGGTAATATCGTCCCTACCAATGCTGAGACCAAACTTACGCCCTAGGTTTGATAGAACAGCTTCATTCATGTTTCTGTTTGCCTTCTGCGGAATGACGAATGAGATCATTGGTAGTCCCCATGTAATAAAGTCAGAGCAGTCATTAACTTTGGTCAAAGAAGAAAACGTCCAGATGCGCACAAGTGTGGTAGTTTCATGAACTCAAATGTTTTATCCCAGCTGGAGGGAGTTCAACGGTACGGCCCCATGTGGAAGGCGAGCTTTGGCCCCATCACGACAGTCCATGTGGCACATCCAGCACTTATTGAGCAGGTGCTAAGGCAAGAAGGCCAACGCCCAATGCGCTCTAACCTTTCCTCCTGGAAGGACTACAGGAAGCTCAGAGGTCAGCACTACGGGCTGCTGACATCGTAAGTGTTCTTTTTTTTTTAACTTTTGAACTAAAATGATTGGCATCAAGCCAGCTGGGGCAAAGGCTGTGCTAGTGAATGACGTTTACTACTTCTCTTTCTGCTAATCAGTGTTGTTTTTGGCAGCCATTTTAATTTTCGTCCTAGTCTTTTGGGCAAAAATACTTATTAGTCTTAGTCATATTTTAGTTATTTCAAAATGTGTTCGTCTTCATCTAGTTTCAGTCAACGAAAACTCAGACAATTTCGTCTAGTATTAGTCGACAATTCTCAAGATGGTTCCGTCTATAAACTTCAAAACTTTTATTCCACGAATAAATAAATACAAGGTTTCCAACAATTTCGAATGAACATGACAGACGAGCACATAACTGTAGAGTCTACAAGGACATCACCATTTTAACGTTGATAATACACACTCAGCAGGAAAACAGCACATTATTTTCAATTAATTGAACTCACCTGGACGCCAGGAACTGCATGTAAAATGTTTTCCAAAAGTTTAAGAAGACACAGAGTCACCACACTAAATGCTAATGCTAACGCGAATGGAATGCTAACGCGAACGCTATGCTAACGGTACAAGTTAGTGTAATGTGTGATGATCACTCAGCACCAGAGGTGGGTAGCAGCGAGTTACATGTACTCCGTTACATTTACTTGAGTAACTTTTTGAGAAAATTGTACTCCTAAGAGTAGTTTTACTAAGCTATACTTTTTACTTGAGTAGATTTGTCAAGAAAAAACGTTACTCTTACTCCGCTACTTTGGGCTACACAAGAGTCGTTACATTTTTCTTCTTTATTCTACATATTAGATTTTTTTTTTTTTTTTTTTTGCCGGCGATACCAAGAGTAGAGATGTGCCTGCTGTGTTACCGGCGTAGCTCTACCGATTTCACCAATGAGACGTCGCAACAATAATCACATGACTGCATTATACCAATCAGACGCTTGCCGTTCTAGCTTCACGCCAGTCTGTTAATGTGGTGTGTTTAAAGCACTGTAAAAAATAAAGTATTACATATAAAGCGCTGCTCTCAACATTTCTCGAAAGCGCGAATTTTAACTTCCCTCCCAGTTTTTATTTGGCACCGATTGACCACGGAAAACCGGAGTTATGATTTTTTAAATTTCAAAATAGTAATTATGAATAGGGATGTCAAATTTATCGTGTTAACGGGCGGTAATTATTTTTTTTTATTAATGACGTTAAAATATTAGACGCAATTAACACATGCACGGAATGACCCGTTCATGCGTTGCCTCAAACAGTTTACGATGACCCCGTTTTAGCACATTGAGAGCGAAGAGGCAGAAAAATGCGAGTGGACACAGGCGTTTATTGGATCGCGCCTTTTATTGGCTTAAGCTTTGGCAGCCACTACTAACAGGTTGCCCAAATTCCGATCATGCATTTGGGCGGAGCAAAAGACATCTCTTTCTTAACACGCTTAATTGAACACAACACAGAACATATTGTATACCATTGTCAGCCACTACTGACAGTCATTATTGCCCAACTTCCCATCATGCATTTGGGTGGAGCAGTTGAGTCGCTACAGTATCATTTAGTGAAAGCACAACAAAAATAATATTCCTATCTCTCAAAAAATAATGTTCACAAAACAAATAAATGGCGAACTATTAGTTTATTTTTTGATTGAATTTTTTCTAAATTTTATTAAAACGAAAACTAACTTTTTAACTAAACTATTATAATTAACTAACCTAACTTGTACTCAAATTTATCTTTTAAGAACTACAAGTCTTTCTATCCGTGGATCTCTTTAACAGAACGAATGTTAATAATGTTAATGCCATCTTGTGGATTAGTTTTATAATAAAAAAATACAGTACTTATGTACAGTATGTTGAATGTTTATGTCCGTCTTGTGTCTTCTCTTTCCATTCCAACAATAATTTACAGAAAAATGTGGCATATTTTAGAGATGGTTTGAATTGCAGTGAATTACAATTAATTAATTTTTAAGCTGTGATTAACTCGATAAAAAATTTAATTGTTTGACAGCCCTAATTATGAAAGAACTCTTCACTATTCAAACTAGGAACTATTTTCTCCACCAGAGGGCAGTCATGCTCTTTGGATGAATAATGCTGCATTTCAATGATTTTTTAAAATATTTTTATTTTTTTGTATTTCTTTGTTTTAATGTGGTTATGTAATGGGTTATTGTACAGTATCATTATAATAACAGTCCACATCGATAACTTTGTGCTCAGAGAAAAATACCGCTGTTTAAAAAAAAAAAAAATCCAACAAAAATATAAGCAGTTACTCCCAATGTTACTCACTACTTTTCACTGGATACTTTTTTACTTGTACTTGAGTACATTTTTTTGGATGACTACTTTTACTTTTACTTGAGTACTATTATTTTGAAGTAACTCTACTCTTACTTGAGTAAAATTTTTGGCTGCTCTACTCACCTCTGCTCAGCAACATGGCATAGCCAAGATACAAAAACAAAACTTACCAAGCACCACCTGACACGTTTCATAAAAGGAGCCTGGAATGGGCACACGCTCAAGCCTGTGTGTGGGACGGGGGGGTGTGGTAAATGCATTGTAATTACACATACAATAAGAAAATATCACACATTGTGAATTTATGAATGAAAAAAATTTTCATTTCGTCCCCGGGTCGTCAAACGACGACTGGCATCCATCTCGTTATGCTTTAGTCTCCCAAGACACGTTTTCAGCGCATAATCGTGACGTCATCGTCATGAAAAAAATTGTTTGTTGACGAAATATTCTCGTTATCGTCATCGTTGACGAAAACAACACTGCTGCTAATTTGGTGAATAAGCAGAGTTTGACTTTTGGGGCCAGGGGGGGCACAATATGTTGATGACCCTGAAACGCAGTGTCAACAATGAAATTAACTTCCAAGAATTTTTATGATGATAAGTTGAAAATGAACGTTTTTATGTTTCCCATCATTCTTGAGGGGAATTCTAAATCAGGCTGCTTAGGACAGCTATACGTTCCGCCAAGATCGTCATCCATTGAATATGGTACGCCCGCTGGTGTCGTGCCAATGTAGTTACCCCTTTCAAACTTTGCATCCCCTAGGCGGAGTCACTGCGCTGCACTGATTTACTTGATTTCCGTGCTTTGGTGATGTAATTATCTATGAGGTTTTAAAACATGGCCCATGCATCAAAAAAAAAAAAAAAAAACGTATAACGTAACATATATACTGAACGTAAAAATAGGCAATGTTACACAGTTTTACTCGTAGGATAACCTATAACTGTTATTACTGTAATTCAAGTCCTGTATGGAGTTTCTCCAGTTTAATAAACGTCGGTGTCCAAAATATATACTGTGGTTCTTTTCTGGCTTCAATTGATTGTTTAAGTTGACATAACTCATAACTAATCGGTGTTTGTGTGCGCCTCCTCGGCCAGGGGATACAATTTTTGACGAGGGTAACTACATGGGCAAGACACCGGTGGTGGCTCTGTTGTACAATTAGCGTCTTTAGTGGGGCAAATTGAAACTCCACTCACCATTTTGACGGTGTCTCTGGCCTTTCATGGTCCACATTTTCAATCCTTGGTTCTTGCTCTGTAGTTGTTGTTGCTTTTAAAAGCTTAGGTTTGAAAAAAATACGTATATCCATTTTGCCTCTTTGGTCCTCAGGTGGTTTTGGCTAAGCAAAGCAAATGACCGCCTAAGGTGTTAGTCACATGATCTGTTCGAAAAATAATTTTGACCCATTATAAAAAATATCTTTTTTTTGTTCATTTCATTCATTTTTGTTGTTTGTTTTATTGCTTTACAACTGTTATAGACAATATTTTACCAGAAAACTCATAATTTTAAAAATCATATATAGGAAAGTCAATTACATGCAATGACACTTTCCGACCATCAGGAAGGGCCTGGCCCCCCCCTTAAACTCCGCGTATGATTTGGTGAGTTTTTTGTCTAACGTAAATAACAGTGTTATAATCATCCCAAATAAAGTCGTATGGCAGTAATTAAGATACAGTAAATTAGTAGGCCTAAGTGTTCATCAAATTCAAGACAAAGGTTTTACTCCTAAAATATGACTCTAACAATATGAACATTTTGAACTTTAACACTACAGGAAATTTCACTTGAATAACTAAATTCAAATGTATTGTAAAACTACAGTGTTTATTGAAAGTGTTACATTAAGTGTTTCAAAATATTTATGATTGCATGCAAATGTGGTTTACTTAAAAAGTAGCTACAACTTTACAGAACAGTCCACGGGGCATCCATCAACAACCTTTAATGATCACTGACATAAGATACAGTAGCTAAGTGATCTTCCAGGTAGTGTGGCAAACTAAAATCTGTGTTTAAAAGAAGTCCCTTTATTCATAAAACAGAACAAACAAAAGCCATTTAGCATATGAGTCGCAGCTTTTCCAATGTAGTGAAGATGAGATGTTGCCTTAATTATTTACTCCAACGTGCTTAGTGTCACATCTAACGTAAATCACTTGTTAATTAAGGTCAGATTAGTGAATTGTTCATTCGAGAGCCGGATGTTCCCGGCCGGCTTTGGGTTGAACGCTCAACTCGATATTTTGCTAAATAGGTTTGACTAAGATCTATTTTAGTCATAATTATAATGGGCCATTACTCTGTTATCAATAGTGTAAAGGGAACACTAGTTGTGCATAGTACTTGAAGAGGGGGGAAAAACATAAATGAACGAGACATTAAATTTAGTGGGTGTTATTGAATTAACCTTACTAACTTGACTAATGAGTACTTAAAAGTTAAGTACTGATTGTCACGATCAGAGGTGGGTAGAGTAACCCAAATTTTACTCAAGTAAGAGTAGCAATACTTCAAATTAATATTACTCAAGTAAAAGTAGTCAGCCAAAAAATGTACTCAAGCACAAGTAAAAAAGTATTTTGTGAAAAGAACTCAAGTCACGAGTAACATTGTGAGTAACTACTTACGATGTTAGATTTTTTTTTTTTAAACAATTGTATATTTTTTCTCAGCACAAAGTTATCTACAGTTATCCCTCGTTTGTCACGGTTAATGGGGACCAGAACCCGCCGTGATAAGTGAAAAACCGCGAAGTAGCGCCCCCCCAATATAAATATATGTATATATATATATATATATATATATATATATATATATATATATATATATACAGTGATACCTCAGCTCACGAACATAATTGGTTCCCAGAAAGTGTGTGTAAGGCGAAAAGTTCGTCTTCCGGACATTTATTTCCCATAAGAAACCATTAAAATTAAAATAATCCGTTCCCAGGTCCACCATAAAACATAATTTTCTACTAAATAAGCCTTAAAACTACACAAAAATATACCTTATTTTCTTTAATGTCTTCTTAGGCTTAACACTAGCCTGTGGTGGGGTCTTTTTCGGTCCCATAATAGCAAAAGTACACTCAATATGGTCCAAAATGTCTATCAAACACAAACCATGTCCACACTCAACGAAAGGGAAGGGACGAACTGGGACGCCGTGAGCGTGCGTCAGCTTCTCGTGGCGCTGTTCGACCGCGTGGTTTGGTTCGTCCGCCGAAAACTAGTTCGTCAGCAGAGACTATATGCTCGCGAATTTAATGTTACTTCTTAAGGCGAAAAGATCGTGAGCTTAAGCGTTCGTGAGCTGAAGCATCACTGTATATATATATATATATATATATATATATATATATATATATATATATATATATATATTTATGTGTGTGTGTGTGTATGTATGTATGTATATATATGTATATATATGTGTGTGTGTGTGTGTGTGTGTGTGTGTGTATATATATATACATACATATATATATTAGGGCTGTCAAAATTATCGCGTTAACGGGCGGTAATTAATTTTTTCATTAATCACGTTAAAATATTTGATGCAATTAACGCACATGCCCCGCTCAAACATTAAAATGACAGCCCAGTGAAATGTGTACTTGTTGTGTTTTTCGGACTTTTGTCGCCCTCTGCTGGCACTTGGGTGCGACTGATTTTATAGGCTTCAGGACCCATTAGCATTGAGTAAGTAATTATTGGCATCAACAATGGCGGGCTACTAGTTTAGTTTTTGATTGAAAATTTTACAAATTTTATTAAAACGAAAACATTAAGACAGGTTTTAATATAAAATTTGTATAACTTGTACTAACATTTATCTTTTCAGAACTACAAGTCTTTCTATCCATGGATCGCTTTAACAGAATGTTAATAATGGTAATGCCATCTTGTGGATTTATTGTTATAATAAACAAATACAGTACTTATGTACCCGATGTTGAATGTATATATAAATCTTGTGTCTCATCTTTCCATTCCAACAATAATTTACAGAAAAATATGGCATAGTTTATAGATGGTTTGAATTGCGATTAATTACGATTAATTAATTTTTAAACTGTGATTAACTCGATTAAAAATGTTAATCGTTTGACACCCCTAATATATATATATACATACTGTATATATACACATACATACATACATACATACATACATACATACATACATATATATTAAGAAATTGTTTTTAAGCACTTCAAATGTAATAATCATGATAAGTTTTAAACATGTAACTGTCCCACCGAATTATCTTTAAACAAAAAACACTGTAGACGCCCAATCCATTTTTAAAAAGTTGAAAAATGCTTGTTTTAATTAAATGCTTCATTGAGTGAGTTCACTCAAGCTGCTCTCTTACACACAATGAGTTGCCACAGCAACTGTTTAACAAGGTAAACGATGTTGACGCATGCGGCGCTTTGAAATCTCGGCTTACCAGCATCTCTGGTAAGATCAAAGCTTAACTGTCTGTCAATCATTGTTAACTTTAATAAGCAACTCCAGTACACTGCCTGACCATCAAAGAGCAGGGAGAGGGAGGGAAGGAGGAAGTTAAAGTGAGACTACGTGATCGGCTCGGGACAGCTCATCTGTATTTATTTTTTAATTGAAAAAAAAAATCCGTGATGGACTGAGGGCGCAAAGATTGAAGCGCGAAGAACTGAGTGATCACTGTATATGAACTGTTATTATTATTATACTGTACTATTAAGTATTACATAACCACATTTTAAGCCCAGAAATACTAAAATAAAGAATTCCAACTAGAGAAAATAAATATACATAAATGAAGCATTATTGGTCCAAAGAGCATGAGTGCCCTGTAATGAACAAAATATTTCCTATTATGAAATTAAAAGGACCATATATACGGTTTTCCATGGTCAACTGGTACAAAATAAAAACTGGGAGAGAGGTTTAAATCCGCGCTTTCGAGTCATGTTTAGGGCAGCGCTCTATATCAAATATTTCATTTTACACGGTGCTTTAAAGACGCCACGTGAATGAACAGGCTGGCGTCATCATGGAACGGCAAGCTTGCGTCAGATTGGTGTAATGGAGTCATGTGATTATTGTTGCAACGTCTCAGCATCATTTCTGGCAAAATCTAATGTGAAGAAAAAAGAAAAATGTAACGATTAGTGTAACCCAAAGTTGCGGAGTAGCTTTTCTTCTTCACAAACCTACTCAAGTAAAGTAAAAAGAATGGCTTAGTAAACTACTCTTAGAAGTCAGTTTTTCTCAAAAATGTATTCAAGTAAATGTAACGGAGTGAATGCAACGCATTACTACCCACCTCTGGTCACAATATCGTGATATTGTGATAATGAAGGGTACCTTGATGTCATGGTCTTGTCTTAGTATAAAGTAAAGAAAATTTTAATACCTAAAACTTAGTCTTTGGTTAGCTAACAGTGCTAACAGTGCTATGTCCCCTTCCACGCACCTGATACCATAACCCATGTGATCATATCAGAAGACAGACACTGATTGTTAGCTGATTGGCAAACATGAATTCCATTTAGAAATCAATTCACAATGGGGTGCCATGGACGGCGATGTACAGTACATCCAACACCGTCAGTGGCAGCCAATGAGTTTATTGCCCCATGAAAAATAAACACAAATTGGGGCTGAGGAATTTTATTGCATCACCCTTTAGTCAAAGCCAAACCTCGAAAAAATTCAACTTTTCTTACTTACTTACTTACTTTTGTAGTTAATTCTATTCTGACAATAGGCAGTTTTAGGCTTTTAGGTCCAAACTGAAATTGTTGAAATACCTCTATGTATGTTTTAATATCGTGTATTGGCATCAGTAGGTCCTTGGAGGTGTGTGGAATGTTTGTGTAAGCCATTACATATTAATGAAAATGTTGATTTGTGTTGTGCTCAGCGAAGGCGAGGAGTGGCAGGAGGTGCGGAGCCTCCTCGCAAAACACATGTTGCGGCCCAAGGCGGTGGAAGCTTACGACAAAACCCTGAACGGCGTGGTCAGCGACCTCATCGTCAAACTTCGCCAGCGCAGACATGCCGAAGGCCTCGTGGCCGACGTCGCCAGGGAGTTTTATTACTTCGGTCTCGAGGGTGAGGTCAAACGGAGCTTGGAGGAGTGTTATGTGATAAAGCTGACAGTTCCAACATGTGTGCATGTTATAGCCTGACTTGACCTATTTTCTCTCTCACTTTTCCACTCATGTAGAATCATTTTATAGTCATCCTTATCATTGTAACTATAAGTAATTAAGACACGATAAGTTGTCATACAACTACTTTTAAAGAGAACCACGGAATAGAAAGACTTGTACCATAATTTTCAGAATATAAGACGCTACTTTTTCCCCTTATTTTGAATCCTGCGGCTTATAGTCCAGTGCGGTTTATTCGTTGATTTATTTGGGTTAATAGCTAACACTTTTTTTGAGGGTAGCGTCATAAGACTGTCGTAAGACCATCGTAATTATGACATGACACTATCATGAGCATTAATGACATTTTGAATTAGGTCACTAACACTATTTATATCCAGCTCGGATCTTTACATCCATTCAAAAGTGAGATAATTTGCCGGATGACTCAAAATGCCATCTGTCATCAGCATTCATTAATGCACATGGCAGTGTCATGTCATAATTATAATGGTCTTATGACATGCTTATGGCACCACTGTCAAAGTGTTACCAAATACCATAACTGGCAAATAATGAAACAAGTGGAGCAGTAATTGAAGAAATAATTAGCACAGAACATGAATTTATATTGTTATTTACATCTGTAGCGCTGCAATGCATGTTTGGAAGCATGTTGGACGACAACCGTGTTAACAGCAGGTGGCAACGGAGGTTGAATGTCTCCCCCAAAGAAAGAGTGATGGCCTAATGAAGCTTCTTGAAGCAATGAAGCTTTGCAGCCAATTGGTTCAAAGCTTCATGGTGGTTCATTTGGTCTTATGACAGTCTTATGATGCAATTGTCAAATATAGTGTTACCGGGTAATATCTTTTGGTGTAACAATCCCATAATACAGTGAAGACAGCTGCGGCTTATAGTCCAGTGTGGTTATCTATGAACAAATGCCGTTTTCTTGTCAATTTTGGTGGGTGGCAGCTTATAGTCAGGTGCACCTTATGGAAAATTACAGTAGTTTGAAAGATAACATTATTGTGAGTTAAAATAATTTGATATTAAAACTAGGGCTGTCAAACGATTAAAATTTTTAATCGAGTTCATCACAGCTTAAAAATTAATTAATCGTAATTAATCTCAATTCAAACCATTCATAAAATATGCCATATTTTTCTGTAAAATTATTGTTGGAATGGAAAGACAAGACACAAGACGGATATATACATTCAACATACGGTACATAAGTACTGTATTTGTTTATTATAACAATAAATCAAAAAGATGGCATTAACATTATTAACATTCTGTTAAAGTGATCCATGGATAGAAAGACTTGTAGTTCTTAAAAGACAGATGTTAGTACAAGTTATAGAAATTTTATATTAAAACCCCTCTTAGTGTTTCCGTTTTAATAAAATTTGTAAAATTTTCATTCAAAAAATAAACTAGTAGCTCGCCATTGTTGATGTCAATAATTACACAGTGCTAATGGTGCTGAAACCCATAAAATCAGTTGCACCCAAGCGCCAGCAGAGGGCGACAAAACACCAAAAAACACAAGTAACAAGTGGACATTACACTGTGCTGTCATTTTAATCTGTTTGAGCGGGGCATGTGCGTTAAATGCGTCAAATATTTTAACGTGATTAATTTTAAAAATCAATTACCACCCGTTAACGCGATAATTTTGCCAGCCCTAATTAAAACCCCTCTTGATGTTTTCGTTGCTACACAATTTTTAAAATTAGTTTAACTAGTAGGTTGCCATTGTTGTTGATGTCACAGGGTGGTGACTTCCCTTGGCTACGCTGCCTGGCTTCCAGAGTATGACTGTAGGGACATAAACATGTCTGTTCAGCCCTTTCAATTTGAACCCAAGAGGAACATTAATGAGCAATGCAGCACTCTCGATATTTCAAAAAACTGGCAGCAAAAGCGAAATGAACAGGAAAGACGGAATGAGACGAGACGAGAGTAGGACAAAACCGGTGTTCTGCCAAAATGTGCTACACCGGCGAAACGTCCTGCAAGAGCCGAATTTGACACCCAAAGTACTACCCTGCGCTTTCAGCTTGTTTTGTTTAGATGCATACAGGCAGAACATACTAAAGATGCCTTAAGAAAATAATTAAATGCAGTAATATCAAATAAGGGTGGTTTAAATACGCTACGTAACTAATGTGGTCAACAGATCAACCATCTGCCTTAAAGCTATCGCAAGAAAACACAATGCCTTAAAGTATGAGAGGGAAACACATGCAAAACGTTTTTTGAGGCAATGAAAAGGTAATAAAAGCCTCAATAAAAACACAAATCGTAAGTACTCGCTGCTTTTAACCGATGTGCAAATGTGTTGGACATCTCTACACGGAATTGGAATTGCAGAACACCGGTAGTGTTCGTCTAGTGACAGTGACTAACTATGTCATCACCCCGAGCGTCCACTGCGCGCATAAAACATGGTGCCCTCCGTAGGTCAAAATATGTACTAAATATTATAAATTTAATTAAATCAATGGCAATATTTTATGTGTTTCTAACAACATATTACAGTAAAAGAGCACAATTGTGGCTTATTAGAGCCTACAAGTCTTTAAGTCCGAGGTTCCCTCTAAGACTTGCATACTCAATAATGTTTAAAATGACATTTTAGCAGTGTGACATGTTTTGACTCTAATTGTTTTTTCCCCATGTTTTCGGACAGGAATCTCATCTGTGTTGTTTGAGTCCAGAATTGGCTGCCTTGAGCCAGTCGTTCCAAAAGAAACAGAACTCTTCATTGAGTCTATCAACACCATGTTTGTAAAAACGCTTCTTACAATGGTCATGCCAAAATGGATGCACTCGCTCTTCCCCAAACCATGGAACACCTTCTGTCAGTGCTGGGACAACATGTTTGAATTTGGTAGGTTGCTTCAAAATTTGTCTTCCGATTAATGTTTGGATCAACTTTTTTGTGTAAAATATGCCCCCTTAGCCTCATTAATGTTGAGAAACACTGATTTGAATAGTCAGATCTCAATTGTTCCGCCAGCTCACTTGACGGCGCATATGTACCTAATAGAGTTCTGATAGCCTTTGTGCTGAATTTCCAGCTAAAGGCCACATTGACCAGCGCCTGAGGGAAGCAGAAAAAGAAAACAATGGAGACAAAATGGAGGGCAACTACATCGCCTACTTCCTCTCCAAGACAGATTTGCCCATAAAGACTGTTTACAGCAACATCACAGAACTGCTGCTTGCAGGCGTCGACACCGTAAGCCCAGCCATCCACTTTGTCACATTCCGTTTAAAATTAGTAACTGGACCATTTATAGCAGTGTTTTTCAGCCTAATCTGAGCCACGGCACGTTTTTACTTCGGAAAAAAAGGTCGCTTTTGAATGGATGTGAAAGAGCCGTGCTGGACATAAATGGAGTTAGTGACACAGATGACACTTGATGACATCTGTCTTAAGTATTCATTTATGCCCATAATAGTGTCATATCATAATTATGACGGTTTTATGACAGTGTTATGACGCCGCTGTCAAATAAAGGGATGCCTATTAACCCAAATAAATCAACAAATAAGCCGCACTTGACTATAAGCCACAGGATTCAAAATGAGGGAATAAAATAGCGTCTTATTGTCCGAAAATTACGGTATGTATTTATTTATTTATTTATTTATGTTGAAATTTTTCATTTAATCTGAATTTTCTGTTCATTATTTCTGCTGTCTGGCGTTTCGGGTTAACATGATCTCTCCATCAGGGAATCTCTTCAACACTTTCCTTTCTCTTAAAGAGCTGATCAATTTTCCGTTGCATTGCCCTTTTTTCTTTATCGCATTAATAATAAGAATTAAACAAGCTTGTTCTGTTTTTTGTTTTGTTTTTTGGTCCCATAAAATGTGTACATTTGAACCAATCAGAGCTAACTATCCATGCTGATCACATGTCAGTATGTCAGACAATTGAACGGATAACTGGAGTACAGGACAGGGAAGGTGGTTAGCTGAGAGCATGTGCACATCGACGCGACTCGTCAGACTTACATCTGCTGCTTGTTGTTCACACTTGTGTATGTAAATCTGACGTTAGTAAATTGTTTTCTTCATGGAGATGGGGTGGCAGCCTGGCTTTTGTTTTTTTTACATGGAAGTTTGACGGTTGCCGTCATATTTATGGGATCAAAGCACCGTTCTGCCCCTGAATTTCATACCGGAACAGCGTTCCAGACCGTTCCGGCCTACTTTCATCCCTGGCGTCGTAACGTATGGATAAAATGGAAAGGCCACTTTCGTGTATATCAACACTTGACAAGTCTCATCAAATGATGTACAGAAGAGGTGCTGGGGTCCACATTGTCGCAGACAGCAAGGTAGCTGATAGCTACAAATCCGAGCAGTTCTTGAACGCGACACAAGCAATAACTTGCTCACCGCAACGTTCTACCTATTCCTTCCTTCCTTCCTACTGCAACTCCGCCCGACGACGTACAAAAAAAAAATGTTGAATAATTTCTCAAGTCAATCCAAACGATCTCTCACGGCACACTGGTTGAAAAACACTGATCTGTAGTAGTATTGGCCTGAATATAAAACAGTGTTTTCTGCATTGAAATAAGACTGAAAAAGTGGGTGTCGTCTTATATTCGCGGTCTAGAGGTTATACCCATTCACGAAGCTAGATGACGCCAGATTTCATTGAAGCGATGTTCTGTCATGACAGATCTCAGCTACTCTCAAGTTTAACCAGTTTGCATTATTATATTGCAATGATTTTCCTTATTTAGATTTGTTTCAAGACTACAGTTACAGTTAGACTTCACTTTGATGGTTAATGCAGTTATTGCAATTTTGTTGTTTTATCACGATAGATTGGTTTATTTACAAAAACCAGAAGCCATTCATTTACGAATGTGATTGCACTTTAGTTTACATATTTAAATGTTCAAAGATTTTAATGAGGCAAAATAACATGCTTTTTCTCTCAAATATATTGTTATCATCATTTGTTTCAGATTTACTGTAATTATTTTTTGTATAGAAATTAATTTGGTGTTCAAAAAGTCTTTTTTCAAACTTGAGTCTTGAAAAAGAGGGGGTCATCTTATAATCAGGGCTGTCTTATATTCGGGCCAATACGGTAATACTGTAATTTACTTTAGAAAACATCTGGAGCAGTTCAGAAAAAAAACACATCTAATCCATTTAGATTGTGTGTGACAGTGATGAACGTCCCATCCATCTGGACTGGGAGGGTGGTGGCGATAATTAATAGGACGTCTTCGACATCAATGGCAGCTAATGAACTATAACACAACAAAAACATAAATAATAATACAAATGAATGTGCTTTTGCTAGTGTTTAGCTGGCCACGACCGATGTTTGCAATCATAATAATCTTTGTGTGATTTTCAGATATCCAGCACAATGTCCTGGTCATTGTACGAGCTGTCGCGTCATCCTGAGGTGCAGGCCTCACTGCGCGATGAGGTCCTGACGGTACTAGAAGGCAGAAAGGTGCCTCAAGCAGAAGATGTAGCTCGCATGCCTCTTATGAAGGCTACAGTCAAAGAAGTGCTCAGGTAGGATTCTTCTGGAAGAGGCGAAGTTTGATCATGCTCACAACTGGCGGCCTTTTTCAGGTTGTATCCGGTCATTCCTGCTAACGCTCGAGTCATCACTGAGAAAGACATCCAGGTTGGAGGTTACCTCATTCCTAAAAATGTGAGTGTTGAAAAAAATCCCAAACACTCCAGCAGCATCAGCATTAATATAACTAATACTCAAATCACTCCTTGCAGACTCTGATTACGCTGTGCCACTTTGCAACATCCCGCGATCCAGCTGTCTTTCCAAATCCCAATGAGTTCCTGCCGAACAGATGGTTAAACAAGGACCAGACTCACCACCCATACGCCTCCGTGCCTTTCGGGGTGGGGAAACGCAGCTGCATAGGCCGACGTATCGCTGAGCTGGAACTCTACCTTGCTCTCGCCAGGGTGAGAAAGCTCTCAGTTCTCTCGATTAAAGTTTTAATTGGGGTAAATGAGTGTAAAAGTGACACTGAGAGATCTTTTATACTACAGTATTCTGTCATAATATATTGCAATAATAACTGCTCAAATTTGACTGATTTTGTCAAGTTAGTAATTATTTGATAGTACATTTAATTAATACTGTAATGCCGTCATGATGCTGTAATGCATCAACAGGTGGAAAATTACTCAATTTCATATAATTTGTTTGAAAATGATGATTTATTTACTACAAATAATCTTTAGTCATCTATCTATGCCAGCAAAATATAGTGACAGGCAGAACAATTAAATGCCATATGACATTTTGTACATTCGGTAATTAACCTGTAGCAGTGGCGGAACAAATGTGAACAGGTCCCAGGTACAATATGTATAAACGGGCCCCCCAAGGTGAATGTCCGGTAGGTAGGGGGGGGTCCTAGGGGATGATGATTTGCGGGACCCTCCACACTTTCGTAGGCCCTTCAAGACGATCGATTGGATAAGGACGGATAATGGCCTAAAACGTGTAATTAGTTTGACTATACGGCATGCCGGCTACGCTAATATACCTCTTATCCATGCAAGAACTTACACAGATAAGTTATTAAGTTAGTCGGCTATTATTACCCGCCGCTTAATATAGACGAGTGTCTCCGTACAACAGTTGGATACAAAAGAAGTGACGTCATGGAGCGTGCCATTGCCATTTTCAGTGCGGCAAGACGCAATTGTAAACAATGGAGGCGGACGATCAAAACGTGGCATTCCTGCTTTTCTTTTCCACAGTCATTGTTTACATTTATCATCTAGAGTGTAGAACAGGTGTCAGGAACCTATGTTTTCGCGAGTCACTTCTGGCTCTTTTGATAAGTGCATCTGCCTCTCTGCGCTGCCAACCCGTAATTTTAAATTTGGTATCGGCCTTTTCGCTCGACTTGAACGAGCTGTGATGAGCTGATAATGCATTCACACATTTTTCTTGAACCTTCAAACATACGTCACAATAATATGCTTCAATACAATGCCCATTGGTGGTCCTCCCATTGCTGATTACACGGAAATGAGCGTTTTATTACAGAGCTCGTCTCCCGTTTTAACGTCCCAACTCAATGACGACAAATCTGGACTATATAAAAATGTGTAGGGGAAAATTAAACCTTGAAAAGTGAGTCACAGAGGTGCGCGATCAGTTTTTTTCATGACATTTCCACCAGTCAAAACTGTCGCCACTTCCAGGATCGCTGTTATGCACTAGCACTCCTTGTTGCGATTTCCACTTCCAGGAAATATACTCAGCGCCACACCATATGTTTCTATTTGTTATTTTCCAAGTGGTGAGTGCACAACTGAGCATCGATTGTAACATCCCAAGTAACAATGTCAGGCTTTCGTTGTTGTTTTCTAAAGATTTATTTCAATCACAACTCAGTAACTGATCGTAAAAGCCGAGTGTGCCCTCAGTCCCTTCACTCTAGCTCCCGCATGATGCGTTCAAATGCGTTCCCAAAAAAAACAGTGATCACAAAACGGAGTTACCGACCCCTGGTGTTCAAGGTGTCATAATTTCAAAATTTCCCACCAGCAAGTAACGAGTTTCCGGTTCAGAGGTAAACCGCGCGGACGATGACGTAACACATAAGGCTGCTTCTTTCTATAAATGCGTAGTTTGCGCAAATGCAGGCATACCTTGCAGAAGCGGGGGGGGCTCAAACACACCTTAGACATAATGCGGACAGGTATAAAAATAGTTGGCAAAATACCCCGGAGAAAATTGTCTGTCCTAGTGTAGCCGTAGCCTTAAACACTATATTCCAGCTTCGAGCATCATCTTAGCTTTTTGTTTGACCCTCCCCTCGCCCAACTACGCCTGCAAAGCGGGCTTTCGGGGGGAGTGGAGGGTGAATTATATTTTAACACTTAAACACTATATTGTAGCTCCCTGCATTATCTTACTATTCTGTTTGACCCTCCCCTCGCCCAACCACATCCCTCCTACACTTGCAAACCGGGCCCCCTAGTGGCCTGGGCCCAGGTGCTCCTGCACCACCTTTAGCTCCGCCCCTGACCTTTAGTGTAAACTGTACATCCACCTAGCTCCCTGCATTATCTTACTATTCTGTTTGACCCTCCCCTCGCCCAACCACACCCCTCCTACCCCTGCAAACCGGGCCCCCTAGTGGCCTGGGCCCAGGTGCTCCCGCACCACCCTTAGCTCCGCCCCTGACCTGTAGTGTAAACCAGAGCCGGCCCAGGCCATTTGGGGGCCCTAAGCAAAATAATGCAAAGGGGCACATATTTTTGGCCCACCATTTCGTCACAGTGTACTGTGAAACCCATACATGCAATCCAACCCATACGTCCATATTTTGTATATTAATCAGATTTTGTTGCACTGCATACTTCAAACTTCTCACCCCAAATGATTGTCAGTAGTTACAGTAGATAGCGCCAAACCTTTTTCTAAAAGTGGAAAGAAAGAAGTTAAGGAAGAATTTTAATTTTTTTAAGCTTGTAATCAGGTATCAAAACTCACAAAAGTCAAATAAAGCAAACTGTAGTAAACAAAATAGAATAAAAATAAAACTATTGCCAGATTGGGGGCCCCCTAGTGGCCAGGGGCCCTAAGCAGCTGCATAGTTTGCGTATAGGCTGGGCCGGCCCTGGTGTAAACTGTGCATCCACCTGTCGCCATTCATATGGAGTAGTACAAGCAGTGGCACTTGTATGGGGAATTTGCGCCCCCTTGTGGAGTAGCATTTCTGACAAGCGATGCAAAAAGAGATGGTAAAGGGGCATCTTGATTTAGGAATGAAATGAAATTTACATATTTATTGTGAACATGGAGCAGAAAAGGTCAAAACTATTAGGAGCGATTTCAAAAGAGCAGAAAAGAAGAGTAGAATGAATGGCGTTATTTAAAAAAGTTCATACTAAGTAAATTGTGAATGTACGTGTTTAGTGAGTAAATTTGCGAGTAAATTAAAATAGATTTTTGGTAACATTTGTGTGGTGGTGATGGTGTCACGTGAATGAAAAACACTGCTCAGCTCTTGTATATCACAAAACTGAAAATATTAGAAGTACCCCTCAATTTGATTGAGACCTCTGCAATTTCCAATCCAAAAACTAAACGTATTCTACCATTAAGTGTGTCACACAAAACTGAGATTTACTGTATTCAATACAGTAGTTGTGTGCCGATGTGCCTAATGTTGTGGTCGTCAGTACGATGCATCGGTTCTACACTGTGTCACTTTAACCAATAAGTAAAGTCAAAGAACTCCTCATGTATACGGATCAACTTTCAGCCTCCGTTCTCTGCTTTTGGTCTCAACAGATCCTGATAGAGTTTGACGTACGGCCAGACCCGAAAGGCGTTTCTGTGAAGCCCATGACACGGACGCTGCTCGTTCCTGAAAGTGTCATTAACCTGCAGTTTGTTGAACGATGACCCGCTCTTGTGAGCGAGGCTGAGTTACGTGAAAGGTACCACGGATCTCAAGAGCACATAGCACACGGGCAAGAGGCGACCTGTTCAGGATCATGTCAAAAAAGCTAAAGGCCCACAGGAGGCCTCTTGGGTAGAAAACAGGGACTCAGGCACTCCATGGGAAATTAACTAGCCTTTGGATTTACGATAGCGTATATTTGCACAAAGTTCCCATGAATGTCGTTGAAAAATGCTCCTCCGATCCTGTTTCATTTATTGTAATTGGACTAAGCCTTTGAAGCTGATTTTTGTATGAGAGCAAATGAAGCCAGTGTGATTAAGAAAATTTCATTCAGGATATGACTTCCCACATCTTAATCTTGTGTGTGTTATTAAAATGTGATAGCAAGGGCATTAGAGTGAAAATGCCAAAGTTGAACAGTGTTCAGGGAAGCTAGTTGACTTACACATTGTTCTAATTTCTAATGTGTTTTTCTCCATTATGAATCAGGTCAATGTTTTCTAGCTCATATTACCATGCTTTATTAACGCTACAGGTAATGTTTTAACTAATATTTTATCATTATTAAATCAAACTCACTAATATAACAAACATAATAAATAAGTTTATTTCTGTGGAATTAAACTAAAAAAAAAAAAAAAAAAAGCTTAAAAAAGGGGAGCTCTACTACCCCTTTGCGAATTAGTAGTAATGGCATTTTACATTATCTGCTTGATAAAATTTGTAAAGTACAGTATATGTAATTGATTTTTTTTTTTTTAATTTGTTTTGTTCAGCTAAGAAGCCATGTTATTTTCAATTTTATAATAAGTTTCATTTATAGTTTATGTTATCAACTTTTTTTTTTTTTTTGCCATTAGTGATTATTTATGGCATTATTAAAAAACAACAACAACAAAAAAACGATACATTGGAGTGGAGTTAAATGCTCAGTGACTTTAGGTGTCATGAGTTATGCTTCACTGTCCCGTGTGATAATTGAAAGTCAAGTTCTGTTTGACATTTGATAATGTTTTGGTTAAAACCAGAGGTGGGTAACATAACCAAAACTTTTTACTCAAGTCAGAGTAGCATTATTTCTAAATAATATTACTAAGGTAAATGTAAAAGTAGTCATCCCAAAATTTATTCAAGTACAAGTAAAAAAGTATTCAATGAAAAGAATACTCAAGTAATGAGTAACATTGTGAGCAACTGCTTACAATGTCTGATTTTTTTTTAAACATGGTGTATTTTTTTCTTAGCACAACTTCATACATATGAACTGTTATTGTTATTCTGTACTGTTAGCTATTACATTACCATATTAGGCCAAAAAGATGACCCAAAAAAAATTTGAATTTGGGCCAGAACAACGCTATGAAACATCACCTGTCCAAAGAGCATGAGTGCCCTCCAGTGGAGAAAAAACATTGTTAGCTCTGACTTTTATACAGTGATCCCTCGCTACTTCATTCTTCAAACTTCACGCCCTCAGTTCATTGCGGATTTTTTTTTTCAATTAAAAAAATTATTCAATAAATACAGATGAGCTGTCCAGATCCGATCACATAGTCTCCTTCTCCCTCCTTCTCCTTTTTTTGTTCTGGCAGTGCACTGGAGTTGCTTATTAAAGTTAACGATGATTGACAGACGTTAAGGTTTGATCTTGCCAGAGATGCTTGGAAGCCAAAACTTCAAAGCGCTGCTTGCGTCAATCATCATTTAGCCTGTTAAACAGTTGCTGTGGCAACTTATTGTGTGTAAGTGAGCCACTTGAGCGAATTTGAGTGGACTCACTAAATGAAGCATTTAATAAAGACAAGTATTTTTCTACTTTATTCTTGTTTAAAAATAATTCGGTGGGACGGTAACATGTTAAAAACTTATCATGATTATTACATTTGAAGTGCTTAAAAACCATATTTTAAAATATATATTGCAGAAAACACGCAGGTGACTGGAATTTCCACTCTGAGACCCCCAATTTAGCCAAATTTCAAAACTGTCCTATATGCCTGTGTGATACATCATTGGAAAGCTTAAAACCTTTTTAAAAAGCAAAACCCTAACTGGAGTAGTGACGGGATCTGTCGTTCACTTGAGTAAACGAATCCATTCCGGTTCGTTCAGTAAAACGATTCGTTCAAACGAATCGTTCAACGAATCGTTCGCCCCCCTCATCTCCCTCCCCACCCAAATGAATCGTTCGGTTAGTGAACGGGAAGTGACGTTGCCGAACGAATCCCCAAAGACCGCTTCGCAGTATAACTGAACGGGAAGTGACATTGCTTGGTCCCTCCCTCTCTTGCACATTGACCACTCGTCGTAGTTTCAGAAATGAATGACAGGCGATATCATTCTGCTCTCAGAGACAGCCTCGTCTCCCTCCCGCTGCTGCAAAAGCGAGGGAGAACTTCCGCGTCGCCTGTCCTAGTTTAATGGGATCAAAGTCATGGCTCGTGCTTGCATTTCGATTGAGGACACGGTTAAACATTTTCCTTTTGTGGGGGGAGCGGGGGGTTGGGGTCGGGGGCGCACGGACTTTCTTTAGCATGATCTTGCTCACATATACAATGCTGCTGCTAACAGCCAACGCGGCATGCCTGCTGTCACGAAAACAAAAATAAATCGAAAGTTTAATTTCTAATTATGGAACGGCCAACACATCATATTAACCTCTCGCTCTGTTGTATTTTTGTTTTTTATTATTAAGATGATCGTTTTGAATTTTTGCACTGGTATTAATAAATAAAATAATCCGGTCAGCTCCCCTGTCGTCCCCGCATCTCAGATCGTCAAATGCTGACGAGAAATAATTGTTTGCTTTATGATTTCGCCTTTCTACTCTCATTAGTCTGTTAAGAAAAATGTAGACATATTGCGACATCTCCCATGTCCGCGCGCTTTGTTTTTGGGGCGCTTGAGTAGCACATGATGGACGGATTGACATAATTTGTCAAACCAACCGACACCCTCTAACACGAAAAAAAAAAAAAAAAAAAAAACACTCGGAAAAAATTGACATGTATATACAGTTTCATTGCAAATCAGTATTATGGTGATCATACTAAATATTATTTTTTTTCTGTGCACATATGAGGTACATATCGCTGCCATGAAGCCTCCATATAGTGACAGTTCTCTGCCCGCTTCACTGCCGTCACGCGACCGCAGCTCAGGTTTTGCTTGCCTCGTAGCTACGCGTGTTTTAAATTACTGTAAATTTGATAGTATATCGTCATAGGCACAGTCCCGAGTCTGTTGAGAAAAGTAGAACACTAAACCATGCTCGCTAGATTTGTGTGGTGTTTTTGTCTTTTTGAGCAGCATTTGATAGGCTCAACGTTAACAAATATGTGACAAAGTCGTTTCCTTTCATTTTATGACTCGTTCACCGCATAGTCATTACTGGAAAGTCAAGTTAGCAGCAAGCTAGGTCAGGAACCGGAGGACCGAATCACTGAACGGGAAGTGACAAAACTCAGTCTTTCCCCCCTGCCTGCACGCTGGCTGCTTATTGGCCACACGTGGAAATGAGTGACATACGCCATGATTCTGTTTCCGCTCCCTCCCCTGCCCGCGATGAGGCTGGCGTCTGATTGGTCGTGTGCGATGTCAGAAGACGCTGCCGCTTGCTCAACGCCCTCCCACGCAGCGAACAAGCACCACCAACTTCATAGAACGAATCAGTGCAGATGGTGATTAGTTCGGTCTCGTTCACCCAAACAATTCGTTCAAAAAGAACGAATCGTTCGCGACCGATACAACACTAAACTGGAGGTGAGAGCTAGAAAGAGCATAATTAAAGACGGCATGATTTTAACGAGATATTATCGCGTAGTTATCTTTTTCGATCCAAAAACTCCATGTAGCATGCATCACTGAGTGTCAAGACACAGCTGTGAATGGCCACAGCTGGATTTTTGGGGGATATTATGGGTGAAACACAGTAATATAACAAGGGTCGTGATGCAGAAATTGTAGACATCAAGGAGTGGTCGAAATTTACTTTTTCATATATTTACCCTTTTAAACATTTTTTTAAATTTTTCTTTGTTGGATCGATTATTTATCACCTAAAATATTGGGGGAAATGCGACAGTAACAAAAAAAATACAATTAAGCGATAATTATGAGGTAGATATCTGTGACTTATTTACAGACACTATTTTTTTCATTGTGACGTAATTTGTTTAAAAGTTTAAAATATGTGAGTGAATAATTTTTTTAAGTCGTTTTTTTGTACGCAAAATATTAGACATCAATTAATGATTCTAAACTAAAAATGACAGACATTTCGAATAATAATTATAATTATTTACCTTCTTTTTATGGCTTGGTTGAAACAAAAGCGGTAACAAAAGCATAGG